>NC_141698.1:1080458576-1081792734 GCF_964263255.1 Lissotriton vulgaris | reverse complement strand
ACTGCTGCTAAAGCGGCAGTAATGGACTTGATAATATTCCCTTGAGAATTCCAATAGAAGCCCATGTTCTGGTGTCAACATGGGCTTCCATTGGAATTCTCAAGGGCATATTATCAAGCCCTTTATCGACGCTTTAGCGGCAATAATTTTAACACTGTGCTTGATAATGTGCCCCTATGACACTGAACTCTAAGTCACATTAAACCACCCTGTGCCACTCCCCTCTGCGTCACTGCAATCAATACTGCTCCACTCTACTCTATGCAACTGTTCTCTACCCTGCTTCACTCCACTTTGCTCTGAAACAATCTACTCTACTCCATCCTATGCCACTCCACTCTACAGCACTCTACTCCACCCTATGCCACTCCACTCTACAGCACTCTACTCCACCCTATGCCACTCCACTCTACAACACTCTACTCCACTCTATGCCACTCCACTCTACAGCACTCTACTCCACCCTATGCCACTCCACTCTACAGCACTCTACTCCACCCTATGCCACTCCACTCTACAGCACTCTACTCCACTCTATGCCACTCCACTCTACTCCACCCTATGCCACTGCACTCTACAGCACTCTACTCTACCCTATGCCACTCCACTCTACAGCACTCTACTCCATCCTCTGTCACCCCACTCTGCAGCACTCTACTCCACTCTATACCACTACACTCTACAGCACTCTACTCCACTCTGTGCCACTCCACTCTACAGCACTCTACTCCACCCTGTGCAACTCCACTCTATGCCACCCCACTCTACAGCACTCTACTCCACCCTGTTGCACTCCACTCTACAGCACTCTACTCCACCCAATGCCACTCCACTCTACAGCACTCTACTCCAGCCTATGCCACTCCACTCTATAGCACTCTACTCCACCCTATGCCACTCCACTCTACAGCACTCTACGCCACTTTATACCACTCCACTCTACAGCACTCTACTCCGCACTATGCCACTCCGCTCTACAGCACTCTACTCCACCCTATGCCACTCCACTCTACAGTACTCTACTCCACCCTATGCCACTTCACTCTACAGCACTCTACTCCACTCTATGCCACTCTACTCCACAGCACTCTACTCCACCCTGTGCCACTCCACTCTACAACACTCTACTCCACTCTATGCCACTCCACTCTACAGCACTCTACTCTACCCTATGGCACTCCACTCTACAGCACTCTACTCCACCCTATGCCACTCCACTCTACAGCCTTCTACTCCACTCTATGCCACTCCACTCTACAGCACTCTAATCCACCCTATGCCACTCCACTCTACAGCACTCTACTCCACCCTATGCCACTCCACTCTACAACACTCTACTCCGCTCTATGCCACTCCAATCTACAGCACTCTACTCCACCCTATGCCACTCCACTTTACAGCACCCTACTCCACTATATGCCACTACACTCTACAGCACTCTACTCCACCCTGTGCCACTCCACTCTACAGCACTCTACTCCACCTTGTGCCACTCCACTCTACAGCACTCTACTCCACTCTATGCCACTCCACTCTACAGCACTCTACTCCACCCTATGCCACTCCACTCTACAGCCCTCTACTCCACCCTATGCCACTCCACTCTACAACACTCTACTCCACTCTATGCCACTCCACTCTACAGCACTCTACTCCACCCTATGCCACTCCACTCTACAGCACTCTACTCCACCCTATGCCACTCCACTCTATAGCAATCTACTCCACTCTATGCCACTACACTCTACAGCACTCTACTCCATCCCGTGCCACTCCACTCTACAGCACTCTACTCCACTCTATGCCACTCCACTCTACAGCACTCTACTCCACCCTATGCCACTCCACTCTATAGCACTCTACTCCACTCTATGCCACTCCACTCTACAGCACTCTACTCCACCCCGTGCCACTCCACTCTACAGCACTCTACTCCACCCTGTGCCACTCCACTCTACTCCACTCTATTCCATTCTATGACACTACTCCTTTCCCTCTTTGCCCCTCTATGGCACTTTAGTCCTCTCTATCCTATGACACTCCACTCCACTCTATGCCCCTCCACTTTATGCCAATCTACTCTGCTGTACACCACTCTACTTTACATTACCCTACTCAGGCCCCTCTACGCCACTCAACTCTGCTCTACACTGCTCCACGATATTCTACGTCACTCCACTCTACGACACTCTACTCAACTCTGACACTATGCCCCATTCAACTCTACGCCGGTCCATAACACTCCACTCTACTACACTTTGCGACCCAACACTCCATTCCGCTCTCTTTTACCCCACTTACTTCTAGTCATGCTGAACAGCAGCCACTCTGGTGTGCAACATGGCTAAAACATATTAGCAAAACCAATAGCTCTTACATAGGCTATGCCTATTGGCTTTGCCAATGCTTATTTTCATTTGACACCTCAATTCTGGGTTTGCTGCATATTTTAGCTATGCCGCCTCCAATGCCATCTTAAGTGTGTGCACAAGTATCATGAGCAGTTGCAGCCCAAGTGTAAGTTTATACATCTGGGGCAATATTATACATACAGCGCCAGGCACAATCCAGGAAAATGCGCCTCATCATGCTAAATGCGCTGCCCCCAGGGCAGCCGCAATCCACATTCAGGCGAAAAACGGGACGGCTGCTTCAAAGCCGTTCCATGTTTTCACCATGCAGGTGGCACCCGCTGGCATTTTTAAAGGGGATTGGAGATTCCATTGCAGGCGGAGCAGTCCCTGCAAGGGGATGTCTGAGGGGTTCATGGCACCCGCCCTTTCCCCCACTAGCTGGCTGCCATCAGCGGGGACAATGACAGGGCATCACCTTTTGGATGGCGCACTATCAGTGTGCATCCTGACAGCTTCTTTGCCTCTGCGCCTGCATCTGTGATAGGGCTCGGGTGCAGAGGCAAAGGGTCTGTCGGTTACACTGCCGACTTTAGTGCTGGAGACCAGGGTTCGAGCCTCGGGTCGCGTCCACATCCTGTGATTCTGGGCAAATCACTTCATCTCCCCGTGCCTGAATGTGTTATGTAAATACGGTGCTCATGTAAAGCGCTCCAATACCTTCGAGTCGACTTCGAGCTATATAAATACGCAAAAAAAAATCAGCATGGGCCACGCCTTTATGCAAATGAGAGAACGCCCACTAAAGACCACACTGGCGCATTATATGTACTAGCGCTATTGGTATTACAGAAGGGGTCGCAGAGGCTGTGATACCAAAGTGCCCCAGGGGAAACTTGTGTAATTCGGCCTCTAGAATCAGGCGTCAGCAGCTCATTAACCCTGGATAGTTTGTTGCATCCTGGGACTTGTAGTCCTACAGTCATAATAGGAAAACAAACCTTGCACGCAGATTAACACAAAGACAAGACCGACGCCCAGTTCACCAAGCCCAGCGCGTGGAACGGTTTGACCGACGTGCAATATTCACTTTTGTAAGTCGCTGGCGTTATTTTGCTTTCGTATAAATAGTTGCGTATATGTGAATTCGCCCTACCGTGTTGTAATATGACAGGTGAGTAAAACTTGTCCCTGGCTGATAAGGAAGATTTCAGGCCAAGGAGGACGAGAATCTTTGGAAACCCCAAATTTGTGCATATACCCAACATTCTCTTTCACCCATGTCATCCTGGAACTAGAGAGGACTGGGGTTTACCTCAGTCGAGGCAGGAGTAAATCTGTTTCCAAGTTTGGAATTGGAAAAGAACCCTTTCAAAACTGGTGGGGAGACTGCGTTTGTTAACGGCGAAGAATAATTTATTTTGGAGGAAAAATAAATAAAAGTGCAAATCACCGAAGTAAAGATATTTGGCACTGCCCACATGTAGAAGTACTATGCCTAAATAGTTTGCGTCCAGCTGCTGCGACTCTCCAGGCGGCCTCAAGGCGCCCTCTGTGAACAGTGAACATTCGACTCTACCCATCCGTGCACGCATACAGGTGCTCCTGGGTGAGGGAATAAACGTGGGCACAGCCTGGCACAGGCCTTTCAGAGCAGGGCCCCATGCAGGGCCGGCGCTAGGCATGGGCAGCATGGGCAGCTGCCCAGGGTTTCGCGCTCAAGTGAAAGGCAGGGGGCCCCCTGCTTGACTGTGAAATGGAACACTTTCACAGATTTTTATTTATTTATTTAATGCAATTTTATATAGCACAAACTTTACCCGAAGGTGTCAGAGCGCTTTACATAGGAACCAGTTGCAAAACATAAGGACTAAGGATTACATGCATTACATAAAAGATACAAACAGAAAAAATTGCAAATGTACAAGATGTAAAGTCACGCAAGGAAGAGATACAAACAGAAAGAAAAATTGCAGATGTACAAATAGTAAAGTCACTCAAGGAAGAGATACGAATGGATATACTCTAAAAGTCACATAGGAATGGTAGAGAGTACAAAGGTCTACAGAGGCGGCAGACCCGAGAGCAGAGGACGGCCCGGGACCAGGGTTCGATTCCCGGCGCGGCAGGTTTCTGGACCAGGGTCAGCGGAATCGATAATTCTCTCGCCTCGGTGCCCACTCTGATCAGCGATCACACTCGGCAACTCTGGGCATTAGCTTGCCTCATCTTCACTAACGGCCCCACCAGACCGCTGGGGATGCCTGGTCTCACCCTGGAGATACCCATTAAGGGACCATCTCTCAGGGAAGCCAGGAAGGGTTTCGCAGCGGTCGAAGCGCCTTGGGACCCTACGGGTAAGTAGTGCGCTATATAAATGCCTATACATTTACATTTACATTTACATATACTAGTGATTACAGTTTTCTCTATATACATAGGGAATGGATACGGATAGATATACTCTAAGAATCACATAGGAATGGTAGAGAGTACAAAGGTCTACTGCATATACTAGTGATTAGAGTTATCTCTATATACATAGGGAAGGGATACGAATGGATATACTCTAAGAGTCACATAGGAATGGTAGAGAGTACAAAGGTCTACTGCATATACTAGTGGTTAGAGTTATCTCTATATACATAGGGAAGGGATACGAATGGATATACTATAAGAGTCACATAGGAATGGTACAGAGTACAAAGGTCTACTGCATATACTAGTGATTAGAGTTATCTCTATATACATAAGGAAGGGATACAAATGGATATACTCAAAGAGTCACATAGGAATCCGCAGCAGCCCTGCTTTGCTATGCCATACTGCGCCTGTAATCTACGCCCCCACCCACTCTGTTACCATGCGCTGTGTTTATGCACTTGATGTCTGGAGTCCACTACGTGGCGGCATTCCTGGGGCTGTAGGGGTGGGGGGGGAGGAACAACCAGAGTGGGGAAGGCACAGCAGCCAGGCCAGCAATTATGGCTCACAGTGTCAGGGGCGGGCAGCACCTCTGAAGTACCGGCCATTCCCGCATTTTGTTCCTGGGTGAAAGAAGGCCCCTATGCAGGACCAGCCAGACACAGGTAAAGAGAGCTGGGAGAGGGGAGGAGGGAGCAGCCAGATCAACTGCTAGGGCAGTGTTTTAAGAAAGGCCTTGTTACTGCTTTGAAGCACTAGAGCAAGCTGCAAGGTCAGGGTGTGGGGGCTCCCTTCCCTGGGCCTTGTAGCCATTACTCCCTCTTTCTTTTCCTTTTCTTTATTTGTTCCCCTGTAAATGAATCCAAAAAAGAATACCTTTTTTGCTGGAAATGTCATCTTTTTTGTGACATTTTTCACTACCAAAGTGCAGCCTTGAGGTGGAGAGAAATAAAAGGTTTAAAATGTTAAACAAGCATTTGCAATGCAATAGGTCTCGTATTAGGAAAGTGTGAGCTATTGGTATTTTAAATGACAGTTTTTTTTAATATGTGTTGGCTTTGAAAATAAATAAATTAATAGCATTGTTATTCACAAAGCCAATAGCTTACACTTTCCTAATGCGAGTCCTATTGGCTATGGCAATACGTGTTGGTAGCAAGCAAGGACAGTGATGTTGTGGTGCTGAGTGATGATGTGGTTGGGCTGAGTGATGTGGTTGTGCATTAGAGTGATGTGGTGGTGTCCCAGAGTGATGTGGTGGTGTATTAGAATGATGTGGTGGTGTCCCAGAGTGATATGGTGGTGTCCCTGAGTGATATGGTGGTGTTCCTGAGTGACATGGGGGCGTCTGTGAGTGATGTGGTGGTGTCCCTGAGTGATGTGGGGGTGCCCCTGAGTGGTGCCCCTGAGTGATGTGGTGGTGCTCCTGAGTGATGTGGTGGTGTCCCTGAGTGATGTGGGGGTGTCCTAGAGTGATGTGGTGGTGTCCTAGAGTGATGTGGTGGTGTCCCTGAGTGATGAGGTGGTGTCCCTGAGTGATGTGGTGGTGTTGATGGCGTTCAGCAGTGTGAGGCGTGCAGCAGTGTGAGGCCTGCAGCAGTGTGCAGCATGCAGCAGTGTGCAGCGTGCAGCAGTGTGAGGCGTGCAGCATTGTGAGGTGTGCAGCACTGTGTGGAGTGCAACAGTGTGTGGCGTGCAGCAGTGTGTGGTGTACAGCAGTGTGTGGTGTGCAGCAGTGTGTGGCATGCAGCAGTGTGTGGCGTGCAGCAGTGTGTGGCGTTCAGCAGTGTGAGGCGTGCAGCATTGTGTCGTACAGCATTCTGTCGTACAGCAGTGTGTGGCGTGCAGCAGTGTGCAGCATGCAGCAGTGTGAGTAATACAGCAGTGTGCAGCATTGTGTGGCGTGCAGCAGTTTGTGGTGTGCAGCAGTGTGTGGCGTGAAGCAGTGTGAGGCGTGCAGCAGTGCGAGGGAAGCAGCACTGTGAGGCGTGCAGCAGTGTGTGGAATGCAGCAGTGTGCAGCATGCAGCAGTGTGAGTAATGCAGCATTGTGCAGTGTGCTTTGATACTAGAGTATGCATGCTCTCGAATCAGTTCGCGCACGCTCTGCTGCAACAGTGTATGAGGCATGCAGCAGTGTGAGGCGTGCAGCAGTGTGTGGCATGGGCATGCATTAGTGTGTGGTGTGCAGCAGTGTGTGGCGTGCAGCAGTGTGTGGCGTGCGGCAGTGTGAGGTGTTCGGCAGTGTGCAGCATGCACAGTGTGAGTAATGCAGCTGTGTGCCGCGTGCAGCAGTGTGTGGTGTGCAGCAGTGATTCATGCAGCAGTGTGCAGCATGCAGGAGTGTGAGTAATGCAGCAGTGTGCAGCGTGCAGCAGTGTGAGGCGTGCAGCTGTGTTAGGCTTGCAGCTGTGTAAGTCGTGCAGCAGTGTAAGTGCTTTGGTACTAGAGTATGCATGCTCTCGTATCAGTGCACGCACGCTCTGCTGCGACAGTGTGCGCGTTCCATTCTCAGGGTGAGTGCGTTTCGGGTTCTTAGTCACAAACAGTATGAATGAATGATGAAAACAGGAAGAAGGGCAGTCATGTGGGCATTCGTGTTTTCTAATCTGAAATTGTGAGTGAGTGAACCAATGCGATGGTTTGTAAACAACAAGAAAAGCGGACATCAAAGGAAGGGTGGGAGGGAACGAGCATTTGGTGTGTGAGCAATAACGAAAGTTATTTGTTGTAAGAGGGGGAGCAGGAAGTGAGGCCAGGGGCATGCTGGCGAAAGCAGTCGGCTGCTTTCAAGTCCGATGACAGATGCCAGCTACGCGCTTGAATGCCTCACATGCACTGGCCATATACTGCATTCCAAAGGTCTTTGGGAGCATTTTCTAGTGCTCCTTATTAAATCTCTTGCATAGCGATCGCTTACGCAATCGCTAGGCGAGACCTAAAAATAACTAATGCAAAAAAGAGTGGGTCAATTCACATCCAATACACATTAGTACCACTCCACACAGTTTGCCAGTGAAGCTCTACGGGTGGGGAAGTGCACCATTTCTGGATGTACTGCAATACCTGCTTGATGGGTGGACTGGAAAAAAAATTGATACTGCTGCTCTGTATTCACAAATGTGGTCTTTTTAAACCATATTGCTTTCGTTTTGTAAGAATATAAGCAATGGGCATTGAAGCATGTCCGTTCCGGCTCTGTAGTCATGACCTTAACTTTTCATGCAAAAGCACTCTTTGCTTTCTGAATAATAAGTGCAAAACGTTAAGGTAACCATGTTGTTCCTGCTTACATTTCACATTCTTTATTTAATCTTACAATCCTTATGAGTGTTTGCTTTTTCCAGGATGTTGTCACTTTTTTTTAGGCAGCATATTGCTCTCGTCTAGTCCGTAATTTAAATTGAGTCGCCTCCAGGTGTTTGTAGCGGGGGCAATTGGGTTGAAGTTGAAGGCAGTGCGAGTTTCTCTCAGTGGGGTAGTATGGTGTTCAGTTGGGGGAGAAGATGTGGCACTATGGTCAGAGCTGCCGAATTTGGAACTGGGGAACCAGGTTCAGCCTTCATGACCAGTCCACCAGACCACTCTACAGAGAGAGAACACGTTTCCATGCTAGACCTTGGAAGGACCCGCAAGACCTTAGAAGGCCTGATGTCTTAGCACCAGCAGGTGAACCCTAGCAGTGGCAAGGGTGGGTTAGCCTTGAAGGCCTGTCTACCACAACCTCTATTGAAGCTCACCACAAGTCTTTTGGGCAGGCCTACGAAGCAGCACACCCTAGAGCAACAGTGACTCTGTCATTGAGGTCACAGGACCCTTAAGCAGGGAGGCTCTAGGGCGGTGCAAATTGTGAGATCGCACTGAGCGCTGACTTTGGGCCATGTTTGCGAGTATATTACGTTTCTAAAAGCACTTGCTGCCTCCTTCCTGGCCTCCAGCAAATTTCGGCAACAATATAAAAGTCATGAAACTCCGGTGATTAATGTTCTTCCTAGAGAGAGATGGAGGTTTGTCAAGTGGAAGTTTTGACATGTGGAAAGGTAGCGCAAAGGGTTAATGTGCTTGCTGCAAAGAACATGTACTATGCAGATCACTAAGTCCACATAATGTAAATAGGCCAGTGGGTTACTGCTTTTGCCAGAGAGATCTAGTTTATAAGTCAAAATCCTAACATAGAACAGTGAACTATTAACTGTCATCTAGGAGCTGCATGCAAACTGCAAGGTATAAAGTACAGCGTAATGATTATTTCCCCAGTCTTTGATTATCCTAATGTTGCAAAAAGGGTTCATTTGAACAGAAATCAATTCTGGTTATTAAAGAGAACCCCCAACCATGGTAGTGGTGCTGTTAATCAAATTAAATGCATCTGAGAGAGAGTGTAGTTATGGAGACTTGAGGGGCACTTTTAATGGGTGGCAGTGAGGAAATCTGTGGCAGAGCAAGTCATGGGGGCACCAACATTGTCGTACAGGGCTCCACCAGCGCTAAAGCCGGCCACTTCTACTTCCTACAGTTCTAACACCAAATCAAAAACATTGATTTGACAACCCCTTGAATCTGTAGCATACCTAAAAGTCAATGTATGATTTAGCAGTGGTCTCGGTTGTTCTAAGTCTTTTTTTGTTTATGTACAATCTTTATTTGTTAGCAATGGTGTCTTGTAATGTTGTACTATATGTGTTGTGTTTTTGCACTTAACATAATTCTGGGGAGTAAAGAGCACACACACAAAAAAGATTGTCCTACGTCTCTTAGCATGGGAGTGTGGGATTTTGAATGATCCCGCCCCTCATTACCTCAACAGGATCTCCCACCCTTTATGAGGCAGAATTGGAAAGTGTATCATGCACTCACCTGGAAACAATCAGTTAACGAGGAGTAAATAATATACATCTTTGTGAGACCTGCTCCTAGCTTTTTCATCTAATGAGACAAATGTAATCCATTTAAAATATTTGGACTTATTTCAAATAAGTCCAAATATTTAGACTTAAAATATATGGACTTATTTCATTTGTATATTTAGATTTTTGTCCATGTTACTGATATCCACGTTAGGTCTCTTCAGTGATGCCAAATAAGATCAATAGTCCTGCGATGTCACTTTCTGTGATGTCACTTCTTGTGATGTTACCAAGGGCGGGCCCTCCCCTAGGGTGGAGGAGCGCCGCCTCCTACTTTCTCGCAAAAGCAGAAACACAAAATGCTAAAACAACCGTTTTATGTTTCTACTTCTAGCACTGGGAGAAAGCAGAAGTGTTTGTTTGGGGCGGGCGGGGCTGCTTTTGGGCAGGGGAGGAGTGGCTTGCCAACTGCTAAGGGCGCTGACTGTTCGACCAAACCAGTCATGCACACTCTGGCCTTTCTATGTAGGCTGCAATGCAGCCAACATGGAGAAAATGGCCTCCCCATAGGCACCTGGCTGGTCGGCGTCCTGATCAATCACAACGCTGCCATTGCAGCATTGTGATTGGCTAAGGGGAGGGGCGGGAGGCTGCCTGCGTCCTGTTCCCCTCCTCCCGAACTCCTGCGAGACCCTCCACCCACGAGGTATGCCGGCTGCGACTGGAAGTTACATGCAAATTAGAGGGGCCTCACATCTTTCCTTTTGCCCGGGCCCCAGGAGTTCTAGGACCGGCCCTGGCCCCATGCCGATGAGATGCTCACACCGGCCACGTGACAAGGCGGGCATTGTGGCCCCACCCGCAGGAGGAGTTAGGACAGGGCCCCCCCATGGGGATAAGAGGGCATGTGGCTGACAGCAAACCAGAAATAAACACGAACACGAGACATGAAAACGACATCAAATGAGACCGAAGCCGAGAACAAGGGGCAGTTAATGGGAAGCAGATGCCCGGCTGCCATCTCAGCAAAGCCCACAACAACACAAGGCATTGCAGGATGTTTCTTTTTACAGACCAGGTTAAGAAAAAAAACACAGGAAGGGGGTGTGAGTGAAAGCGGTGGCATCCTTCGAAAAACAGCTAAAGAAGTTAAGGGGAGGAGAGGAGAGAAGAGAGGGAGAGCGGAGGGCACTGGTAGAGAAGGAGGGAGGATGGGGAAAAGATGGGAAGTGACGGAGAGAGCGGAAGTGAGCTCGGGAGGATTGTTGAGAGGAGGGAAGAGTGCGGTGAGAGAGAGAGAGAGAGGAGAAGGAGCTAGAGGGAGGGACGCCAGCAAGGTTGAGGTGGGAGAGACAGAGAGTGGAGACGTGGTGAGGAAGAGGAGGGCAGAGCGAAGGGGAGGGTGCAGATGGGGTGGGGTGGAGTGGGCATGTAGAGGGCAGCATGGGCGAGTGGTGGAAGGATGGGGTAAAAGGGGAGAAAGGACTCGGGATAGAATGAAGAGACGGCTCAGTGAGAACGAGGGGGAAAGACAAGAGCTGAAGGGGGTAGAAATAGGGGGAGGGTCGGGGACGGAGAAGATGGGGCAAAAAAGAGGGAGAGAAGAAGAGAAGGGGAGACAGGAAAGAGGGAGATGTGGCACAGATGGAGGAGGATGGCAGAGGGGGCAGTAAGAGGGTGAGTTAGAGGGAGGGGTGACAGAGGGGGGTGTAAGAGGGTGAGTTAGAGGGAGAGGTGACAGAGGTGGGAGTAAGAGTGAGTTAGAGGGGAGTGACAGAGGGGGCAGTAACAGGGTGAGTTAGAGGGAGGGTTGACAGAGGGGGGAGTAAGAGGGTGAGTTAGAGGGAGGGGGGACAAAGGGAGTTAGTAAGAGGGTGAGTTAGAGGGAGGGGTGACAAAGGGGGAAGTATGAGGGTGAGTTAGAGGGAGGGGTGGGTGAGTTATGGGGGGTGACAGAGGGGAGAGTAAGAGGGTAAGTTAGAGAGAGGGGTGACAAAGGGGATTAGTAAGAGGGTGAGTTATGGGGGTGACAGAGGGGGAGTAAGAGGGTGAGTTAGAGGAAGGGGTGCCAGAGGGGGGATGTATGAGGGTGAGTTAGAGAGAGGGGTGACAGAGGGGGCAGTAAGAGGGTGAGTTAGAGGGAGGGGTGACAGAGGGGGAAGTAAGAGGGTGAGTTAGAGGAGGGGTGACAAAGGGGGAAGTAAGAGGGTGAGTTAGAGGTAGGGGTGACGGGGGTGTAAGAGGGTGAGTTATAGGGAGGGGTGACAGAAGAGGAAGTAAGAGGGTAAGTTAGAGGGAGGGGTGACAGAGGGGGATGTAAGAGGGTGAGTTATGGGGGTGACAGAGGGGGAAGTAAGGGGGTGTGTTAGAGGGGGGTGGCAGAGGGGGGAGTAAGAGGGAGAGAGAGAGAGAGAGAGAGAGAGAGAAAGAGAGAGAGAGAGAGAGAGAGAGAGAGAGAGAGAGAGAGAGAGAGAGAGAGAGAGAGAGAGAGAGAGAGAGAGAATTGTTCAGAGACTGCAGCAGTGTGGCCGATGGTGTAAGGGAATGTATGACAGAATTCTGCATGCCTTAGGTACTCTGTCATTTGAACAAATGTGTCTGTGGTTCACATTTGTTCTGCGCACAAGTCATTTTAACGACTTGCCATAGGGGGGCGCTGGATATTGGACTAGTTTAATTTACTATTCCAACTTCAATCTGCGCCACAGTAGAGAAGGTTTTGGACGTTCATTCTCTCTTCCCTCCATCCATCCCTCACGATCTGCTGTTTTGCCTGCACCCCTCTCTTCACCCACTGCCCCTCCCCTTCTCTCATTACCTTTACTTCCACAGAGGGCTGTGAGTGTCCCCTTTGCAGCACTCCTAGAAATGAAAAGAGTCCTTTGCAGAAACAAGCTGACATTCTCCCAGCCTCTGCCATGCTGACTGCAGCAGGATACATATATCTCAGCTGATTCTGACTTCACAGTTTCACAATAATAATAATATAATGGAAGCCTCCAGTCTCGCTATAAAAGCTCCTCTCTGATTCCTTACTACAGGTATCAAATGTGGAAGTTTGTCGTGCACACCTCTATTAATTCCATGTACTCCTTCTTTTGGAATTAATAGAGGTGTGCACGACAAACTTCCACATTTGATATTTGATACTACTGTCCCACCTGTGCGTAGCACCCATGAAAAGACTTAACGGAGCATTTAATATGAAAGACATCAACACACACGTAAAGTGCACATCCAAGGATTCAAGAAATCTTGCGAGTGGATATCTGGTTCTAAATATCTCATGGACTTTTTCGAACCGTTTGGAACATTGCTTAAATTTCTTTAAATGTCATACATGTTATGCAATAGTTGAACTGAGATCTGGTACGATGAACTTTATCAACGTTAAGCTCATTAGTTAACAGCATTAGGGTGAGCGGGGCATAGAATTGCAGGTCCCGAGGAACGTTACAGATGAAGCTGCAGCACATTGGAGATCTGTGAGGGGCGCGAAGGTCCTTAGTCAAAGGGTATTCTGGGAAGTGTAGGCATGAGTGGTAATACACAGGGTAATTGAAAAGTTGGGCGAGGTTAAACCTTAGAGGCGGGGCTGTCACACAGGTGTTTTATCAGCAGCACTACGAGGCGCATTTTAAGAAGGATCTGTTAGTGAATCTACGACGAGAGTTACACTTGACCAGGTACGAGGGAATTTTGATGCAGTCTGGATAATCATAGATTGAATAGGTTGATAAATGTTTTGACAGGTTTAATAACTGGGGCACTGAGTCTTATGTTTAGAGGGAAAGCGCTGTTAAGAAGTTTTGCATAAAACGAAGTATGGATTAGTTGAAATGTTAATGTTTTAGAGTACATGTTAGAGACTTGAAATCAGATGCTAATAGCAATGTCTTGTATTTTGTAGTGGACCCCTGACGAAGGATTTTGAATAATCCGAAATGCATTGGGCAATATAAGAACTTACAACCAAGGATGTTTAAGGTTGTCATAACGTGCACGGAAAAAAGGCCTGGAGCATATCCGTGTTAAGAGAAGTTATTTACACAGGAGCATATTAAGTGTGAAAAGAATTTGAAAAATAAAATCTTATGAAGAATAATTTGTGAGTACGAGTTGCAATTACTGAATAAGGCGAAATGTCACCAGATACGTCTGACGTTGTGCGCATGGATTGGAGTGGAGTTCCACTCCATCAACAACTGTTCCTTACTACAGGTGACATCTCTACGCTGCATAGCTGATGCTCAAGAATGGAAACAAGAGCCGGCGTTTCATTGGTCGGGTCCCTTTTTAGATCTCATATCACAGGGCAGGAAACCAACATAAAAAGAGATTTAGGAACCACTACTGAGAGCGGGGCTTTGGCTCCGCCCACATGTTTCTCTTCCTCCCTACTGGATTTGATTGGGCAGATGTTGTGTGCTTCCACTGACAAAGAGTGCTTGTATTGCACTGATTACACCACGATAAATCCGCAGTGGAGTAACAAAACCTTAGGGGCCCCCCCTGCAAGATGCGATGAAGGGTCCCTGCTCAACTACATGCAATCAATGTCCCTCACCTTTCACCTTTGCAAGAATTTTCAGAACCGCACTGCTTACCGACACTTACAGCAGAACTATTCCCAGATTACACAAATCTTCAGGCTGTGGATTGAAAAAGTATTGTACCCCAAGTGAAACAAGCACTGGCGTTGCCAATAGGTCTCGCAGTAGGAAAGTTTGAGCTATTGGTTTTCTAAATGACATTTTTTTTTTTTGTGATTTACAATGCCCATATTTTTAACTTCTCGCATTAGGAAAGTTTGAATGATTGGTGTTGTAAATGACACTTTTTTAATTTATGTGTTGGTTTTGAAAATAGCAAAATTAATAGCTTTGTCAGTTGCAATGTCAATATTTGTAACTTTCGCAAATGTGACACCTATAGCATTTGTAATGCAATGTGTGTTGTATTTACGTGACTTAGATGTATTGATATTACAAATAACAATGGCTTTTAATTTTGTAAATAATTAATACTTAAATAATGGCAATAGCTTAAACGTTTGTAAATAAATTTTGTGAAGATTATGTTCAGTGTATTTTATTGTGACGAAAATCCAAGAACATTGCATTTGCACCTACACACACATATGTGTTGTAGCGCTGAGTGGTGTGAGGGTGTGAGGGTGAGGGGGTGGGAGGGTGAGGGCGAGTGGGTGTGTGAGTGTGTGAGGGTGAGTGAGGGGGTGTGAGGGTGAGAGTGTGTGAGGGTGAGGGTGTGAGGCTGAGTGAGGGTGAGAGGGTTGTGAGGGGGGGTGAGGATGAGGGGGTGAGGGTGAGGGGGTGTGAGGGTGGGTGAGGGTGTGACGGTTAAAAACAATCATTAGCCACCCCTAAAAAGGAAACTTTGGAAGTGGTCACCACACTGCCATTCTTATCCATTCCCACAACAGCGCAGCCTATGTACTGTGTGAGCATTCTAGTGGAGGAACCCTTTAAGGAGCGAGCCACTTTGTCATGAAGGTGACTGTCTGCATGTTTATAATGAAGACTGGGGAAGACTCAGCTTTCAGAGATGCCATGTAGGACGGATAGATGGACTTTTTAGCATGCATCCAATTATTATTTAAGAAGATGTTTTGCAAGTTGCATTTCAGTTGCTGGGCAGTCGTTTACCTGGGATAAAAGACAGCTGCTCAAAGTCGGTTCCTCTTGTCTCCGAATCATGGCCCTTTTATCCTTGGTGGGTGGTTTGTAATTATTAAGGTTTATTTTTCCCACAGGGTATGTTTCCTGCGTGGGTAACTCACAGTTTTTGGAGTTCATTTCCATGCCTGATAAAGCTATCCGAGATACTGTACGTTGGATAGGCTCTGTCCCACTGGTAGGTACTCTGACAACAGCATGTTAGTGTGCCACTGCTGGAATTGAAGGTCAAAGGTATAAGGAGAGTGCAATATGAACTCGGACAATAAATGAATGAATACATAGGTGCTAAAATGGCTTCTATGGAGTAGCAGATTGATATTTGTTTCTCACCATCTTCCTGGTGCGAAGTAAAGGTTTTTTTTTTGTTTTTTTTAGCTTGTGCATTTCAAAACAGAGTTTGGAACCAGATGAGACTCCTTCGGATTTTAGTTTAGAGCCTGATTTTTGTTGTCATTGGTTTTTCAGTCAGTGAAAGAATTTTTTTAAAGCACTTAACTTGGTTTGCTATTCAGTGAGCATTAATGTGCTGGGTAGAAGTATAAACCATAACCTTGGTTGTTCTGGTGTCTGTGAAGTCAATAAATTGTACACCATCAAAATTATTTCCTAATGATAATAAACTGAATCCTTGGTGGCAACTGTTTTCAGTCAGTTTGCAAAAGTAGGCATTCCTGTACTTGCATGGCTGTGCCAATGTCTATTGTCACAACATTCAAGGTGCCTAACTCCTCTGCAGTTGGGAGCCGCTGAAAGGCATAAGATTTAGAGTTTTAGTAGATCGCAGGGTCGAACTCTATACTTCAAATGAAAGTGGTGCTTGTGAATCCAGGAAATGTAACATTGCAAACTGGTTTAGATGTTTTTGCTTCACCATGTGAGGGGTGGCTCCTTTTCGCTAATAAAAAATGTTAGTAAACCTATATGTCAACCTTTCTGTGTGTCCTTATTTCCCTCTCTGGGTAGCTTTCTACGTGGGCACGTGATTGATTTAACACCCCAAGCTAGCTTTGAAAACGGAGCCGACTGTGTCCAGGGAGCAGGGGATATGTCCAGCCCCCAGTGTTGCACGCAGTATATCTTGTCTGTCCACTGTTTGGCAGCAGACCTCGACTGTGTAAAAGGACCATCGGAGTGACTTGTTTTCTCAGCCAAGCTCCTTACGTAAATAACGCACCCCGTGTTCTCCATTGTAACTTGCCTGGTGGAGTATTACCTACCCAGTAAAAGGGCCATTTGTAATTGGTGATTAAGTTGTTTGGTTCCTTAACAGCTGTTTTTCATTTGAGCTAGAAAATTGAATCCAAGTGGAACACATTTTAAAAACGAGACAACTCAGAGCACAAAGTACGCAATCAGTGCCTGCGTCTATGCAAGCCTCACGCACACCTGCGATTATGCAGGATCTGGGTTCTGCCATTATGCTATCTGCGTGGCTCACCTGCCCCGGCTCTCCCTGTACCCTCCCCTCCCCTTTGTACAGCGGGAACAGCTGTGCGAATAAATAAGCCTCGAATGAAGGCACTTTATGTCGTCCCCGCCGCCATGAATCTGCTGTAGTGGCTGAACTCGGCCTCAGTACAATGGGCGCCGCTCCGCAAGAGTAAGATAACAAGCATCAAAGGGCCGAGAGAAAAGAAAGCGCGAGGGGGAGGGAAATGTAAACATAGAGGAAATAGGAACCCCTAGGCAGTTTAATGCGCGGTGAACGTTCTGCAAATGGCTTCACATGGTGCTAAAGCTTCACATGGTGTTAAACGGCCACATCACACTATCCTCGAAACTGATGAATATTTACATTTACTACCGCCAGCAAGGCGCCACTTGCTTTTAACTACACGCTGCATTTACAAGCTACTAAGACAATAGAGCGCCAGAGCCTTCTGGCCAGCAGTAAAGGAAACTGAAACTTAAAGTAACTGAAACCTGGGAAAATCTGAGAAACCTCCCTCCCAAAAAGGCAACGTTAAAAGTTCCCTGTCTCTATAAGCACGTATTATAAAGCTGCTGCTATGTTGTGCTTAAGCATAAAAAAAACAGTGCCATGTTGTGCTTACTTTTTTATTAAAGCAGGGCTTGTATTTTAAAGCCACAAATGACATTGTACTACAATATCATCGTAGCAGGTAATGTTTCGGGAGAGCCTGGGGCGGGAATGCGAGCGAGGGGAGGCAGGCAGATTACGAGGGAAGCCGGATGGGGGCGGGAAAGCCTGGTGGTAGAGCGCCAGAGCCATCTGGCCAGCAGTAAGAAGGAAACTGAAACTTAAAGTAACTGAAACCTGGGAAAATCTGAGAAACCTCCCTCCCAAAAAGGCAACGTTAAAAGTTCCCTGTCTCTATAAGCACGTATTATAAAGCTGCTGCTATGTTGTGCTTAAGCATAAAAAAAACAGTGCCATGTTGTGCTTACTTTTTTATTAAAGCAGGGCTTGTATTTTAAAGCCACAAATGACATTGTACTACAATATCATCGTAGCAGGTAATGTTTCGGGAGAGCCTGGGGCGGGAATGCGAGCGAGGGGAGGCAGGCAGATTACGAGGGAAGCCGGATGGGGGCGGGAAAGCCTGGTGGTAGAGCGCCAGAGCCATCTGGCCAGCAGTAAGAAGGAAACTGAAACTTAAAGTAACTGAAACCTGGGAAAATCTGAGAAACCTCCCTCCCAAAAAGGCAACGTTAAAAGTTCCCTGTCTCTATAAGCACGTATTATAAAGCTGCTGCTATGTTGTGCTTAAGCATAAAAAACAGTGCCAGGCAGGCAGATTACGAGGGAAGCCGGATGGGGGCGGGAAAGCCTGGTGGGAGGCGTGAACGCCGGATGAGGGCGGGAAAGCCTGGTGGGAGGCGTGAATGCGCGAGGGGAGGCAGGCGGATTGGGAGAGAAGCCTGATGGGGGCGGGAGAGCCTGGTGGGTGGGCGTGAATGAGGGGAGGACTGGGCTGGGCTTGCATGCGATGCGCGTGCATGTACACGGGCACTGCATGAAAACCGCGGGGCTGAAAGCCCTTTGGTTTGAAGATGTTTGCGCCACATGAATTCTCGCTACGCTCGATGCGCTTGCGCGCATCGATAGGTCGCGAGACCTAAAAAGGCCTATAGGCTGCACACACTAAATGGCATCATACCTACTGGGTAGTAGGTATGATACTGAGACAAGAAAGAGAGGCATCTTAGACAAAATTATATTGTTCTTGGTGTATGCAATGCTGGTGCTGGCAGAAAGGACATCAGAAGATATAAAAAGATCTTTTATTTAAATGAGGAAATGGCAGAGTCGGATTCAAACAACTGTAGACCAGAATGAAAACTAATCAATCAGAAGGCTTATGTGCAAACGCAAGGAGCACTAAGCACTGAGCACCGACAAGCTCAGTACTTTGTTTCATGATCTGGGGACACGGTAAGCAGAAACCTTGAGGCTTTTTATTAAACCATAAACACATGTTTGAAGATGTTGGTGCCTCCGTCTGAGACAGCAAGTCTATCTGATGGGCATAAGTCTAAACCCTGGTTTAGTTTGTCCATTTATCACCAAAGGGAGATGTGTAGAACAGCAGAAAGAAGATGGAGGAAGAGCAAATTTGAGGAAGACAGAGCTTGCTGTAGGAAGCACCTGCAGCTTCATTAGGCACTGGAAAAGGTAAACAGATGTATTATATTACTACAATAATGGAAGCCATAGCATAGTGCTGCAAGGGGGTTCTGTTAGCTTACTCATCCATCAGGCCTCTTCCTGATGGCATTGCCTTCAGAGTTTGATGAACAACTGGGACTCTTGCCTTTCAACACAAGATCATTATAAGCCAGCACAAAATATGAATATTATCTAGTCAGGAATTCAAATTTGTTTCTCCCTATCTCACTGGGTGAGGCACTGTTGGGTCCCTGCCCAGCAGCATGTTGTTGTGTCTCCACCTGTTGTGGCAAGAAGGTGTGGTCTCATAATAGGTTACAACTGCCGTTGTGACTCTTCACCTTAAAAAATAATGTCTGCCCATAGATAAATGACAATTTTAAACCAAGTTCAAATTTGCCGGTATCGACCAAGTGTTGGAGGGAGCAGTACATGAAATGATCCAGCAGCATGTTTGTACGTTTTGCTTACCACAAGGTTCTGCAGTTTATCCATTGTTCTTTAAAGGATATATGGCCGGAGTTCCAAATGAACTGAACTTTCAGCACTGAATATGACACCCAAATAAGGGTTTATCTGGAGGAAGGTGGTTGCCAGGCTCAGTTCCCACATTCTTAACGGCTCACAGAGATGGTGGCCTCTGAGTGGTAACATTTATTCATGGAATGATTGCCTTCATCCAAAAGCCTTCAACAGCAACCAAACCAAGCATTAACCGTTGTCTTGCACATGCCTTCTTGTCAGTAAATGGAATACAGCAAATGCCTTTAAGAAAACTCTGATCACTTGAACATGCTCAAGTATCAGTGCACTTAAAAAGGAGTTTAGCTACAACTCTCAGTTTTCCACAGTGTTTCGTTGCAGTATCGAACCTCTCCAGCTCATCTATGCATCTCCTGCTCACCACTGTCCACATTCTTGTCCTTGCCTACCCTTTAGCGTGTACTTCCTCACTCTTCTGTATTTCCTACAGTCTTTCAGTTCCAAATGGTCCTCTTTGCCTTTTTCAGTGCCACTGTGCTACATTTTTACTTGCCATCTGTATTCAAACTGGGTCAGACATTTACCTTTATTACCAGGCATTTTCAGATCAGAATTTCAACTAGCAGTGGATCACTCCAGGCTTCTGGTTTCTTTGCCCTCTGTCGCTAGTCTACAGCTGGTCAACTCTACTCCTGATTACCATTTCACTCCAGAACCATTTGTAGTGGCAAGTCAGAAGATGCAAGCTTGATAGACAGAAATTAGACTGCCATCAGCGTGAGGCTTGGAGCACCTCTTCTTTTAAATGAGGAGGCATGCACCATTTTAGACCGAGGGTTGTTGTATTCTATCCCCTCATGTCTGACAATAGCGAGAGAGCAAATAACAGCTTTTGCAGGAATGAGAGTAAGTAAACCAACTTTCAGTGGCAGAAAAAATGAAATATCACAAAATGGAGTGGCAATCCCATCTTAGTCCCTGTTTTCTTGGCAGGAGTTCCTTAAAGTACCATCAAGGACCAACTTTACTGTTAAGAACCCGAGAGTCTATACTGGCCATCAACTCTCTTCAGTTCCCAAAATTAGGACAGAAGTGTAAAGGTTTAGTCCAGATTCGCCAGAAATCTTCTTCCATTCTTGGGCTCAATGAAAATGGCTGCATTTATGAGGGTTATCATTTTATTTTGTATGCACTGTGACAATGTCCTTCATGTCAAGATAATTGCTGGACAGATTTATATGTTCCAGATGGCTCAAGACCAAGCTATGTGATTGATTTACGGAGTGAAGAAACCACATTATGTTGTGCTCTATAGAATTAAGGGTACTGTGTCTGGCCCATGGAGCTATTTATTACAAAGGCCGTCCAGAAATGGAAAAGCAGGTCCACATACCTGGGCCAACTTTTCTGCTGGCGCACAACCCGAAAGGCTGCTACAGCTTTTGCAATAACTCTCAGAAGAGTCAGGCTGGTCCTTTCTCATGGGTAGAATGACAATGGCCCAGGAGTCCCCGCATGGTGCATCTCCTCCCATCCCAAGCCTCAGAAGATGGCTTTGAGTCCTTGGGGAGCTGCTGATGCTTTCGGGCAGCACAATTAACAAGTCCTAGGGTGGACGTTCACGTTGGCTCACAGTAGGCCGCAACAATCGGATAGTAAAGCTACTGCTTTCTTGGTTTATAAACTGTGTAGTGACATACCAGATGTAGATTGGAAGTTTTATTTTGTGCACAACGAAGAGTGCTGTAACTTCAGAAATAAAACAATAAGGACTGAAATAACGTTACCTATGACTAGAAATGAGTAAAAGGAAAATTACATTTTGACAAAGTAGCAAACGTGACAACGATGCAGTGAAAAAATAATGCACCCTCTATGTTGGTGCAAAAAGAGAGGTGAGAGCAGTGCAGAGACAGAGACAACAGAACATAAGAGACGGATTGGGGAGTAGAGACAAAAAGAGGGGGAGAGGAAAGATTCCAGAGGAGAGGGAAATAATTATAGACAAGCACATTGAGGGAGTGAGACAGGGAGAAAGGAGAGAGGGAAACAGCCATGGAAAATATGAAGTGAGGACAGACTAGGTGGAGAGAAGAGTCAAACAAGAGATTGGTAGAAAGAGGGAAGGGTAGAAACAAAAGTGGAGAGAATAGTGATGCATGGGGATAAAAAGAAGAGTGAAGGCTCGAAGGCAAAGAGGATGTTAGAAGTTTCAAGGTCAGTAATCATAAAGAAAAGATGGACACAGACTCACACACACTTCTTACTTATGAAGTGCCAGCAGTCCACTGCTTGATTTAGAGGTTGGTGATACCTAGAGGGAGTGCCATATAAGTGCCATATATGGAGTAAATCCCAAGAAAGGCTTAGTATGGTCAAAGAAATGCCACCCGTGGATTCTCCCGTTTCTAGCAATTCCTCCAGAAATAGGTGGATTTTCCCTTACCACTCAACAATAAAACATACTTGTGGTCCGATATCGACTAAAGGTAGAACAAGCCCTCCACTTTCCTGAATAACATTTGGGAGCTGCAGACCTGAAAGCACTCACAAGGACAGGAATCCATGTAATGTCTACAGAGAAGGGTCTTCTGTAAATCAAAGTTTGATAAAGCAGGCAGCTACTGACAGAAGCAACTCAGTAAATGGGGCACAATGAAATATACTATTAGGTGTAGGACACAAACAAGTTCAAGGGCTAGAGGGAAATGCGGGTAACCAGCATGAGAAAATACAATTGGAGAAAGGGAGAACTTTTGAGACAGGAAGAAGAACTGAAGTAAAAATCTAATTGTCAATAGAAATTGAGAGAGTGGAGAATAAGGACAGGGGAGGAAGAAAAAAATGAAGGATAGTGTATGTGGGAGACATGAGTGAGAAAAGGGGGTTTTATAGACTAAGACAGAGGGAGAGAAATAGTGCAGGACGATGGAAATGGGGAAATCAGGACTACTACTACGGAGAGAGAGCGAGAGACAGGAAATAGAGATGGAAAACAAGAGAGGCAGAATAATAAGAGGGAGAATGATATAGAAGGGAATTAAAATCGATAGAGAGGTTTGTAGAATAAGAGAAAGTCGGGGAGGGAGACAGAATGGAAAGTTGGTATGACAGATGGACAGACCTACTGAAACATAGAAAATCTAATAGATGTGATGGGTGAGAAAATGAAAGTGCTGGTGAAATGAGAGAGTAAGTAAAGGGAAGAGAGGGATAAACACTAGAAGGAGGAGTAAAGGGCTGTTCAGATATGTGGGGGAGCGAAAGAGAAAGCAAGGGCATGGGTAATATATAGAAAATGAAAAGAATGGCTGTAGTAGAAGTGATTTTTTCCAGCATGTGAAGCAGAGTCAGTTCATGTCTCTTCCCACAGTATAAATGTCACCAAGTACCAAGCTATGCTACACCCCCTAAGACATCACACTCAGAGAGACTTCTGTGTGGCAATCAAAAGGGTCCATGAAAGACTTGGATGGGTACAGCCACTGAAGCCTGAAGATTAGCAATTACTTTTCTGACTTATTAAGGGTGGGTAAAAATATCTGAAGACCTCAGGGTGACCAGGAAAGTCATTGATGTGAAGGGAAACAAGATGTTCTGGTTTGTGAAATTGAGATGATTCAGCAACTTGAGTATGACTTGTGCCCAGGGGCCTAAGGTGGACCAGTGCTCCAATGATTAATGTCCCTGAGAAGGATCCTCTGGGCACTTGAGCATGGCCAGGACCCACAAGTACATGACAATGAGCAGGAGCCTTAGCACACCCTGGTGGGAAGGAGAGATGGAGACAAGCAGGAGCCCTGAAGACCGTGGAGTGAGCAGGATTTCAGGCAAATTGAGGTGACCATGAACTTCAGTACCCTGAGAGTGAGCTTGCGGCACATGGGCCTGATCTGAGCAATGCCCCTGAAGTATATGTTCACTCCCAATGCTCACTGCGAGGATTGAGGGAGAGCAGGAGCTTCAGCCGCCTGGCGGTGACAGTACACAGCATACCCTAAGGGTGAGCAAAACATCAAGGCAGCTACTCGGATATATAAGGTTTGCGGAATCTTATGGTAAACTTCATGGAAATGATGATGTCCCAGAGCTTTCAGGCAAGAGTGAATAAGAGCTCCAGGGTCTGACGGTAAACAGGGAAATCAGGCGACCAGATGATGAGCAGGAATCCAAAGGCACCTGAGGAGTGGAAATTAGCTTTGGGGTCCTTCTAATAAGAGGAAAGTTAAGAGACCCACCGATCGTGAGCAATAGTCTGGAGACCTTAGTATGAGCGGCACCCATAGATTCTTTTGTGTGAATAGAATCCTACAGTAAGAGGCTATGCATGAGCTTCTGGGGTCATGTTGGTCAGGGCAAGCAAGAATCCATAAGAATGACAGGAGTTTTAGGACCTGATTGCCAAAAGAGGAATTAGAGATTGGAGGGTCAGTAAGGGCTTAGAAAATCAAACAGTAAGCAACTGATTCAGGAAAATAATCGTTGGAAACCTTTTGAGTGTGCTGCAGAGCAATAATAGTGTTTTCAGCATTGGATAATGTTAATGGTCCTAAAACATTTAAAAAGTTTAATTTACCACAAATGTCTCCTCAAATTCGCTCCCTTATACTAACCAAGCAATGTTCAATGGAAGAATATGATCTGCAAAGGTGGGCCACTTGCTTTTGGGTGACCGGGACAATTTTTGGCCCTGATTCACTCCTGGACATAGGCTACTTTCAGGGGTGGGGGCAACTGTGATGTTAGCAGGGATGGTAGCTGCTGCATGCACAAATATCCTGAACACTCTCACTCCTTCACACAGATGAGGCAACGGCTTCAATTTCATCTATTTTACATCACAGCACTATGATTTTTTCTATAGCATCTTAGCTGATGTGTTGAAGTGCCTTAAAGATAAGTGTTTTAAGATTCATAGCGCACACCCTTTGTACCCTTAACTTCAGTGGAAGGATTTTTTATGATATGAGTGGCTAAGCAGAGCTCTGTAGTGCATAGTATAGTGTTGTTTATTCTGAGCAAGTTTGTTCAATACAGGGCACTGCAGTAGTGTTATCCTGAGTAAAGCTTCTTATATTACTTGTTACACATTAATTACCATTTACACATTGCAAACCAAATGCAAGCTACAAAACAACCAGGCAACTCAATGCTAGCAGTTCAAAATGTTGTTACTCCTTCCATTAAGGGGGATGTGAATGCTGGAAGTATTACCACAACAGGGAAGACTGCTAGAGGGTACAATTGGCAAAAAAGCAATATCACAGAAAACAGTTGTATGGGATCAAAACAGATGGGAGAAGGGCACAGGCCGAGGCCTCCATCAAAACCACCCTATCTCCTTAGGAAAGCGCCCCCAGTAACCGCACCTGTTCCAGCGACACCACAACTTTAAACACCCTAAACCAGTGCACCATCGACCAACAAAACCCCTCAGGACCAGGACCAACCCCGCCACACCAGAACCAGAGGGACAATTACATGGAGGGTGGGAGGGACCACGAAACTGCCTACGGACCCCTGGCTGCTGTGTCACTGCACCACAAACAGTGTGCAGTGACACAAAATGGCCGTATAAATACTGGACAAGCCCAAAACAAGCCCAAGGAGCCCAACCAGCCCAACCAGCCCAAACAGCCCCAGCTACGGAGAGCCCCGAGTGCCAAACTTCCTCCCCCCCCTCCCCTGGTGCCCCAAACTTCCCCGGGGGGAGAGCCTCCCGCTGGTCGGCCACCCCCCCAAATCCCCATTGGGGCACACCAGTAGGTGAGGGGGGGGAAGCACTGACACAGACACCCAGATAGTGTGATAAAGGCCGCTTTATTGGAATCAGGTGCACCTACAACAATGTCCCACCTGGCCTGTGCCGAACAAAACTACTGCTCACTAAATAACAACTGCCTGACAGCCCGCCACCCCCACCCCTAAAGTTAACCCCAACATTGCAACTGAAAATACAACACATCCGCTCAGCAACCTACCCCTCGACTGAATGCTACAGTGACCTCCATGACCTCACCCCCTCCTACCATACAGTCCCAGGCCTCCAGCAAAACCACCCTATCTCCTTAGGAAAGCGCCACTCGAAAATCGCTTACGACTTTCGACCCCCCCCTAGGAATCCTGCCTTCTAGGATACCTGAGCACCCCCAACGCCCCATCCAAAGCCTCCTTCATCTGGACTATGTACAATTCCATGCCATACCTGGACAGGTGAACCCCATCCTCCCGGAAAAAACTAGACCGCGCCATAGCGCAACTCCGGGTGCTCCATCCTCCCCACCCCCTCCCTGGCGCAGAATTCCCTCATCTCCCGATTAATCTTCCTCCGTGCCCTGTCTATGGCTCCTGGGCGCTCCACTCCCCTCCACACCCGCCTGGGAATAAACTCGAGCCAGATAACATGACAGCCCGCCCATTGCTTCTTAATTTCCCTCAGGTCCCTCTTTATTTGCTTGAGCAACGCCAGCCCCTTGCACTGTACCAAATCGTTCTCGCCCAGATGAATCACCACCACATCCGGGCACACCCCCCATCTCACCACCGTGTTCAACAAGGGCAACAACTCATGCCAACGCCTACCCCCTTTCCCCCTCCAATGACAACGGTACAGCCCTGCATCCAATCCTAAATTGAGTGTCTGATGCCTGTCCCACTCCGCCTGTTCTGCCCTCTTGACGAATGAGTGTCCCACAATATATACATTCAAAACAGCCACTTCCGGCTGAGCCACAGCACCTGTAAAGACACACATATCAAAATTGGGAATCACGGTTACAACACCCCATCCGCCTCCCTCAACCGCACATACGTCCGGTAACAATCCGACTTCCACCGTCCCAGCCTCTGTATCTCCTCCTTACCCCAACCCCTCCGTGCCGCCTCCGTTGCCGCCCCGATCCGGAAGGAATGCGTCCCGAAAGCCAGCAGGTCCTCACCCATGTACCGCAGGGCGCGCCGCAGAACCCACATAGCCTGGGACGCTGTCACTCCGTCACCCCCATTTCGACCAAAAACCTCCCCCTCCTTCTCGCCGCGGCCTGCCATCAACCTCCTCCCCCACGCCCCCGGGCACACCCCCTCTCAGCCGCCTGTGCCCAGTACCACCCAAGTCTGGACCCCCCGCTGGTCCGTCTTAGAGCGCTGCAAACACACCGCCACCTCCTGAGCTCGCACCTCCACATCCTCCCACAACACCCCCGCCTCCCCTTTGCGCCCAGCAACTCCGACACTCGAAACGCTCCAAAGAGCAGCCAGGACATCAGGGTAGAAAAACGCACCGCCTCGCCCTCATCCCTGCACACCGCCGGGAGCGCGCCAATGACTCCTTCCAGCAATTCCACTGTGATGGGACGTCGCAGCCGCACCTTCGCACCCCTCTCTCTCGCCCACCCCTCCAGCAGCCGGGTCCCCAATTCCCCCGCCAATGGGGGGTAACCCCACCACAACTTTCCCATGAACGCCACCGCCGACAACTTGCCCGCAATCGACACCTGCGACAGCCCTCTATCCATGAGCGCCACATGAACCTTACCACCTGTTCCTCGCGCCGCCACCGGTCCCCTCGCCTCACCGCACCTGACTGCAGGAATTCCTCCCACGCTTGCTCGTATGCCTTCCACGTGGACACTGCTACCGACGCCTTGACCAACTGAAAGACCCGGCCTCGCCCACCGACCACAGGTCCTCCGGCACCGGCGTCCGGACTTCCTCCGCCGCCGTGACTAGCCCATGGAACCTCTCCCACTGTGAACGAGACAAAGCATCAGCAATGTCATTGTCCACTCCTGGAACGTGGTGCGCCTGAAACAGTATGTCATTCTCCAAGTAATGCAAGACAAACACCCTCATCAACTTCAGAACCTGCGGTCCCGTGCCGACTGCCTGTTCACCACCTGCACGACGGCCATGTTGTCCACTCGAAACAGTACGCGCTTGTGCGCCAGCGCCCCCGACCACACCGTGACCGCCACCACCAACGGGAACAACTCCAAAAATGCAATGCTCCTCCCGCCTGCCTACCGGTGCTCCAGCCACTGCTCCGCACACCATTTCCCCTCCCAATACAGACCGAATCCGCCGCCGCCCGCCGCATCCGAGTACATGGTGACGTCCCACTCACAGTCCTCCGCCGGCGCCATGGGAACTCCATTGAACGCCCGCCACATGCGCAGATCCTCCTTCATTCCCGCCGAGAGGCGCACATGGTGATGAGGCAAGATCAAACCGGACAACGCCAAACCAAAACGCGGGCAAAACGTTCGGCCCGCCCGCACCACGCGGCAAGCAAAATTCAAATGCTCCAACAGCACCTGCACCTCTCGCACCGTCACCTTCCTCTTTGACAACATTCCATCCACCAGAACCAGCATCGCTGACCTCTTGTCTTCCGGTAGGCGCGCTTCCATGGCGACCGAGTCGAGCTCGATACCGAGAAAGGACAACACCGTACTGGGACCGCACGTCTTCTCTGGCGCCAGGGGAACCCCAAATTCCCCCATCAACCCGGCCAAACCATCCAGCTGCCGCTGACAGTCCGCCGCTCCGGGCTGCCCCACCAGGAAAAAGTCATCCAGATAGTGGGTCACTGACTCCGAGCCTGTGCGCCTGGAAAAAACCCACTGCAGGAATGAGCTGAAACGCTCAAATAGCGCGCACGAAATGGAGCACTCCATCGGCAGCGCCTTGTCCAGAAATATGAGACCCTGGAACTGGATCCCCAACAACTGGTGATCCGCCGGGTGCACCGGAAGGAGTCGGTACGCCGACTTCACATCGCATTTTGCAATCAGCGCGCCCCTTCCCGCCGCCGAGACGAGCCTCCGCGCCACGTCCACCGACGAGTAAGTCACCGACGCCAATTCTGCCAAAATGTAGGCATTAACCGACTCCCCTTCCAGCCAAGACAAGACCTGTATCAGTCGGAACTGCCCCTCCTCCTTCTTGGGCACCACCCCGATGGGGGAGATGATCAAGCCCGGCAACGGCGGTTCCGTGAAGGGGCCCGCCATCCGACCTTCTCTGACCTCTTTGAACAGTTTCTCACTCACAATGCCCTTGTGCGCGTTCACTGACTTCAGATTGTCCGCCCAGCGAGCAATCCGAGGGCCCTCATACCCCAGCCGAAACCCCTCATGGAACCCCCGACGCAGCACCGCAGCATCCTCCGCCCGCGGATACGCCACCAGCCAGGGCTCCATCCGCTCGATCCTAACCGGCGTACGAGCCTTTGCCCAGAGCTCCAGCTCTCCACCTCTGCCTCCCCCTCCCCCCACCCTGTCCCCCTCTGGCTGGGGCACCTCCCTGCACGGGCTGCTGCCCCGGCGGGCCCCCGAGCCCCCAACAACACAGCACTGCGTGCCGTCGTACGCATGTCGAGCACTCGTGCCGGAAACGGCATGCCGCCCGCCCGCAGGCTCTTCTATTAAAGTCCCAGCAGGCCCCGACTGTGGCCTGGCCGCCAGAGTCTCCCTGCCCCACCCCCCCATGGGTGGGGCGGGCTGCAAAGGGGGGCGGCTCCAGCGGCAAACCGCTTGCCGTGTAAATGGTGCGGCCAGACTTGGCCCCTCCCATCATCTGCTGGTACAGATCCGAATCCAGCTCCCCCCATTGCGCCTTCGGGTCCGCCGCAATGCGCGCCCGGAATTCCGCATCGTAGTGTGACCACGCGAACCCGCCGTAAGTCACCTGTGCCCTCCGCACCACATCTATGCATTTGAAAAGCACGACGGACCGGCCCCGAAACGTCTCGCAATGCACGCTCGCGTATATGAGGAAAGCCGCTGACCAGTTGTCTAGCGTCAGGGGCACCTTTGGGCGCCTAGCTAAGTCCTGCTCTTCTTCCTTCGACCCCTCCTTGGACGTCAACTCCCTGTGGAGAAGCTTCAAAATGTCAATGTACTCCCCTTTCCAGATCTTTTCCTTCGTCGCCGACGAAAGATGAGCCCCCAGCGGCTTGGCAGCCCCATGTACGGTAACTTACGCACCGGCACCACACAACTCTCCTTCCCCCCCCCGCCGGCTCCTTCTCTCCAACCGCCGCCGACCCGCCACCCGCGCTCGACCCGTCTCCACCCGGCGCCGCGCCGTCCGTGCCCACTCCAGCGTCCTGCACGTACCGTCCCCGCACCAGCCGCCATCCATCTCCCCCTTCGCCCCCAGTCCCCACCGAAACATGCACACAGCGCCGCTTGCCACTCCCCGCTCCGTCTCCCGTCTTATCTGGCGTCAAGGTCGGCGTCCTTGCTGGAACCAGCCGCCTCACCAGTGGAGCTGAGGGGGCCGTCACTCTGGGCACTTCTTGCCTTGCTGGCACAAGTAATACACTGCTAACAACATTACAAAACCCCCCGTCCTTCCGAATCCCTCCTTCCTCCTCCGACTCTCCATCAGCCGGCTCCACACCACCCCGGCCCCCCACTTGGGGTTCCAGCCGGCTCAAACCCGCTCTCTCACAACACACCCACATCAAATCCATCAGGTCCACACTCCCACTCCCATCCGCCACACTCGCAGTCCAATCAGAAGTATGCGCATCCATCCTCACTCCCCTAGTCCCCGGCGGCCGTAAAGACCCTTCGGGGAGGGGCCGGTGAAGACGAATCCTGCCTCCATTCGCCGCGGTCATGAGTTAGGTCCCTCGCTGGAGCTCGGCCGCCCGCACCAGACAGAGCCGGCCCATCCTCTCGGTGGGTTGGAGCCGCATGCTGCTCACCCGAGCGCCTCGCAAACAGCTCCTGCCAAGGAAAAAAGGTGGAGTCCAGCATGCCAGGGTGAAAACACCCCCCTTCTCCCCCCCACGCGCCGCCCCCTCCCCCGCTCCCCCCTCACAATGCCGCCCCCCTCCCCCATCCTGCCGAGTGACCTCCGCGCCGCAACGGGATCTCCCCGCCAACCAGGCCCCAACCCCCCTCCCAATCCCAGCCCCCCGGCCCTCCCCACCCCCCGAAACCCCAGCTTGGCCCACACCCCCCCCACGCCCCACTCCCCAGGCCCCACCTGCCGCACCCCCGCTCCCCTCCCCCTAACTCCCCCCTGGCCCGCCACTTCCCCCCGCCCCCCCACTTCCCCCTGCCTCCGATGAGGACGAACTCCAATCCAGCTCTGTGTCTGCCCCCCCTCCCCCCTCCTCATCAATCTCTTCAATCAATAGCGGGGGAACCGCCCCCCGCACCCCCATCCCCTCCTCCCAACCGCCCACCTTGCTCGGCCCTGCTCTCCCTCCCGCACCGCGTCCCCCCTCCACAACAGTCCCCTCACCACCCTCAGCCCCCCTGCCCCCCTCCCCACTCTCCCCACCCTCCACCGGCAACACTACCTGAGCCCTCATATCATCCCCCACCCCCCCTTGCCCTCCTGGCTCAGCCACTGCCTCGCGGGCCGCCCGTCCCCCACCCCGCCCCCCCCGGCATCTCCCCCCTCCCCCTCACCTCCTCAACGAACTCGAGCACACGCTTCTTCTCCCTCCGCCCGGCCCTCTTGGAACCTCCCTTCGCCTTCCCACGCGGCGCTGCCTCCTTGCGCTGTCCCCTGCCCCTCGCTCCTCCGCCCCCCCCTCCCACCCCGCTGAGCCGGCCGCGGCCGTGACCGGGCGGCTCACACGCCACCACAGCTGCAGCGGCGCCGTTGGCAGCGCGCCGCTCCTCCTTACCTGGAGGTCGGGCCGCACGATGTCCATGCGGCCCACCTCGCCCAACAGCCGCAAAGCCTCGGCCACCCGTGGATCGGAACACGCCACCATCCCGCACCACCAAACACCGCCTGGACACCAAAACCGCGCACGACGACGCTCACAGCACACCAACAGCGACAATCCGCCTCGCCACAATTCCGACCACGAAACTGCCTACGGACCCCTGGCTGCTGTGTCACTGCACCACAAACAGTGTGCAGTGACACAAAATGGCTGTATAAATACAGGAGAAGCCCAAAACAAGCCCAAGGAGCCCAACCAGCCCAACCAGCCCAAACAGCCCCAGCTACGGAGAGCCCCGAGTGCCAAACTTCCTCCCACCCCTCCCCTGGTGCCCCAAACTTCCCCGGGGGGGGAGAGCCTCCCGCTGGTCGGCCACCCCCCCAAATCCCCATTCTGCTGCCGCTGGGGCCTGCCTGCTGATAACCTCTCGATGAGAGTGGATAGAAGGGACATTGTGCTATTGCTGACACCTCGGACCTGTATACTGTTATCGCTGTTGTGGTTCTACCTGTGACTCGCTGCTGGGGCGTTGGAATTGAGTATTGTGCTCCCTTCTGAAATCTGCTCGTATCATATCCTAAAATCTCGGATGCCATCGCGCTAACGTTGCTACCAGGGGCAGGGACAGGGACTGCAAATTGAACTTGGGGGCTGTTGCACTGCTTCCGCTGCTGCTCCCGCCATCACCACCATCAGGGGCAAGGACTCCAAGTCCCAGCACTCCCCCTGCAGTGCTTACCACGACGCCAGCAGGAAGCGCACGGAGGCGCTTGAAAAGAGGAGCGCTACTTCCGCCCTGCGGGCCAAGGGCCGGCCCGTCCGCGCCCGGAGTACGCTGGGCTGGGCTACCCCCTTTCATTTGCTCTGCGTGTATCACAACGGACTCGGACTTGGACTTGGTCAGTGACATTTATTTATTTTATTTTTTCATTCCATTTTTGTGTCTTTATTTATATTTCTAAATGGCTACTAAACGCAAAATCGCCGGGCTAAGGGCTGGGGGTGGTGTGGCAGGCACTCTAGATGCTTTTCTAAATAGGGCAGAGTCTGTCTTACAACATGAGATACTTTTAACAGAGAGAAGGCTTTCCCTGGGCCCGCTTATGGGGCAAAAAAGGTCGTCTTCGGGGGCCATCAGCAAAGCGAAATTGCCGGTGGCAGTCCCCAACCCATAAACGGTCTCACTGTACATTCCACTGACACAGGCTTGGCGGGGTCTGTTTTGATGGATTTGAACCCTGACGTGGGTGAAGTAGAAACATCAACGCCAAGGGATTCTAGTGACTTGGTGGTAGCTCCTTCCCCTGGAGTAACCACTCAGAGGGCTTCGTTGGGGCCATCCCAGATCCTCGTGTCAGATTCACCTGTCGCTTTGACCACCCAGCAATCATCCCAGTTAAAATCTCTTAGGGTAGACAGAGTCGAGCGAGTTACTAGATCTAAAAGATCGACTCTTGATAACGAAGCTACAGGAGGTGCTTCTAAACCAGGGACTGATGGAACCCAAGAGGAGGGAACAGGGGAACTGCATGCAAGGGGTGGGATTGCTTCGAGGCCCAGAGCAAGTGTTAAAACCAAATCTAAATTTCAAGCTATGGGGGCTAGTGGAAAGTCGTCCCTGAGACCTGTGACTGGTCTCCCCGCCATTTTAGACATAGATAATTCAATGGCGGGGGAAGGAGAAAGGAACCTAGACTACTGGAACCATATCGAGGTTTTGATTAGGGGGCTTTTAGCGCCATTTTTTAATAGAGGGGCTATTGAGAAAAAATTATGTCTCCTGACACAAGGCACTCACCTGACTGTGAATTCGGAGCTGGCCAGGACTAATAATAAACATGTAGAGGGGGAGGGGAGCCCTGTAGTATCCTCTATACCAAGGCCTGGGGGTAGAAGTAGGAGCCAGGATCTGGAGGTGTTGGAGCACAGTGCCTCTCATGTGGGCACTGTTTGCGGGCAGGTCCAGCAGTGTTCATCTGGCACTGTGGGCCCTCTTTTGCAATTGAGAACATCCTTCCAGGGAATGAATGGGTCGGTGAGAAATGTGCAGTCGGGCTCCCAAACTCTTCTTCCCCAGGAGCCCACCCATAGTGAAGCCAGGGCTGTACAAGCACCACATATCGATGGCCTTAGATTGTTATCCCATGTGGCAACTAACCCTGCTCAGGACACTCTAGATCTTCCCCCGGCGGCCTGTCCCCTGGTCGTGATCTTGGCCTGTGTACCAGCGCTAAGACCAGACCTAACTGAATCTTGGGGACAGCTGAGGAATAAAACAGCTGACTGGCTGACTAGACACAAAGGGTTTAGGGCAGCTATGTTTAATGATATCCTCATGGTTCGTAGAGTAGCGTTAATGTTCGGACTCCATTGGTTGCCCAAATGATTTTAAAGGCCGAGGATCATCTCCCACTATCTTCTACCTCTATCTGGGCATTGCCAATGGGCTACTTTTATAAACCCCCGAAGAGAAACCTAAATGTGATACCTTGTTTCACACCAAATATAAATAGGTTTGAGGCACTATCTGGGCTTGATAATCAAGACTGACTGAGTGTCAATAATGTAGCTCCGGTGACTGCTAGAATTGATAGGGTGGAGGTAGAGGTTCAACCCCTTTCGGTTGCGCTTGGCATTCAACCTTTGGCTCCCCTCCTGGTGGGTACATGTATCTCCAATCCACACCCAAACTCCAACTTTAGTGTGACAGGATGTGTGTCCAGGAAGGATACTTTAAAAATGATATCCTGGAACATAGCGGGTCTCAAGTCCAAAAGGGGTGACAGTAACTGGGAGCAATTTCTTGCTGGTGCGGATATAGAAGCCCTTCAGGAAACGTGGGATGCGCAAGATTCTTATTTTCTGGATGGTTTTTCAACATTTTGTAAACATGCTATACCGTCCAGTATGGGGCGAGCAAGAGGGGGGCTTTTGCTTTTAGTAAACTTAAAATTAATATATAAAGTCATGTTAATGGATTCACACTCCTCAAATATTTTAGCTGTCAAACTAACAGCTAAGGATTTACTAACTCTGTTAGTGATTAATTTGTATAATTCTTTCACAAGGGTCGATGATCTAGAGCATTAAAGGTCTCTCTCAACGTGTTTGATTGATTATGAGTCCACGGCTAACAGCACTACCACACACTAGTTCTAGGTGATTTTAATATCCACATTTGTCCTATTGATTGTTTTTTAAAATTATATGAGGAACAATCCCCGCCAGGGATAACACATTTCGAACACTCCGTTTCAGGGACCTTTCTAGAGAGTCTTTTATCTGACCATAATTTGATTTGCCTAACTCAGGGGTATGCGTCATCACCAATACCCACGTACACTGGCCATGGCCATCATAGCACCATTGACTATATTTTAGTCTCGGGTGCCAAGAGGGACCTTTTAGGTAAACTTGAGGTAACAGATAATTGCCTAAGTGACCACAACCCATTGTCATTGAATCATAATATTCATGCTAAGGGTAAAGTTAGTGCCTTGGCTCACTTAAGTAATAGCGATATTGTGCCAAAAGATCAAGCTCGCCGGCTAAGATGGGACTCAATTACCCCAGACAGCTTTATGGAGTCTCTAACCGGTGCTTGCTCAGAGGAGTTTGGCATTTGTATAGACCTTGAGACCGACCCTGTAATTGTTTTGGATGCTTTTGACCGTATTACCAAACAAGTGTCGGCCAATCTGACTATTCCCTGTAAAACGAGGTCTTCAAAATTTTAAAAATGGTTTGATGACAACTGCACAAGAGCACATAAGGCCCTCATGAATGTGCTTTAAGGGGAATCCAAGAGACACTGTTAGGATTAGGGAGGCGAGGAGGGCATACAAAGTTGTTGTGGGGAATAGGAAGAAACAACTAAGAGAGATGGCCTGGGAGAAGCTTAGTCAAGCTAGTGTCCTTTCAAATAGCTATAGGTTCTGGAGCACTGTGAATAGCCCTATTTTTGACAAGTCTTCTAATCATGTCTCTAACTGTAAAATCGCCCCAGAAAAATGGGTACATCATTTTCGGGATGTCTACGGCGACGTTAGGCAAGGCTCCCCAGGGTGGATACTGGACAGTGGGTCTGCCGCGTCTCCTTTACATTTTATAGAATATGAAGTAATCAAGGCAATTAGGTCAACAGCAGGTGGAAAAGCGCCGGGCCCTGACTGCGTCCCCGCAGAACTCTATAGAGCGGATCCTATTTTATGGTCTAAAATCTTAACACTGGTTTTTAATGCAGCAGCTCAGGTTGGCTTTCCCCTGTCTTGGGCTAAAGCAGTTATTATCCCGATCTTTAAAAAAGGAGCCAGAGATGACCCGGCGTGTTATAGGCCAATATCTCTTCTGGAGTCCACAGCCAAAATTATGGGGAAAGTTGTCCCAGCCCGATTAACAGATTGGTTGGATCAAAATAATATAATCTCAGATCTCCAATATGGGTTTAGGCAGGGTAAAGGCACCCTGGGTCAATGTCTTAATCTTATCATTGGGAAGTACACAGTCGCCAAGCGGGGGGACATGCATCTGGCATTTATGGATTTATCCTCTGCCTTTGATCTTGTAAACCGTTCAAAGCTAGGGGTGATGCTCCATGGAATGGGTTTAGATGCAGTTTTGGTCTCCTTCTTGGCGGCCATGCATGAGAACACTATAGCTTCGGTGCGCTATAATAAAGATGGTAGCCTCACAGACTCCTGGCCCGTCAAAAGAGTGGTGAGACAGGGGTGCATATTGGCACCCCTGTTATTCACCCTCTACATCAACAAAATAGGGGAGGCCTTAATTTCCAGTTGAAAAGACATCCCAAGGGCCGGCTCAAAATTGATCCCTGCTCTGCTTTACGCAGATGATGCGGTTTTATTAGCAAGGACTTCAAGAGGGCTTCAAATTCTTTTAAATTGTTTTATTGATTTTATGGACTCTCTGGATTTGGTCACGAATTTTAAGAAGTCCCATTCCATGACCATCGGTTCTGTTAGTGCAAGGAAGGCTACGTTTTACTGTAAAGAATTTGAATTAACAAAGGTGCCTGCCTTTCCTTATTTGGGGGTGTTCTTCGATGACCGATGCTCGTGGGCTATTCAACGTACACATAAAAGAAATATTTTAGCCTGAGATTCGGGAGCCGCCATGGAGTTTGCAAAAAGAATTGGCTCAACACCCCTCCCTTCTCTATTAAAGATATATAACGCAAAGTGCGTCCCAATAGTGACTTATGGGTGTGATTTATGGGGTTATTTAGAGACGGGTGATATTCAGGCGGTAGAAAACGTTTTTTTCCGTAAATTACTGTCACTACCTGTCTCTACCCCTGTTTTTAATATTCATGAGGATCTTGGTGCTGGGCACATCTCAGACCAGATTGCGGTTGCTCACATAATGTGCTGGTTAAGAATTTGGTCCAAATTTAAACCAGCAGATTATTCAAGACTGCATTACACTAGACAAGGGCTTAGATATACCGTGGATTTGTTATATCAAGATCCAAATGGCCATCCTTGGCTGTCTCAAATTATTTCCTAGTTCAAGGGCTATGGCTAAACTGGCGATTAAATATTTGAAGCAGCAGTTTTTTAATAGATCTATGCTGTACAAGGAGGAAATGGAATTAGTAAAACCTAAAGGGAGGAGTTTTGTCACATTGAGTATAACCAGTCAGCTGCAACCATATCTGACATATATAAACAGGCCTTATCATCTGTTTGTCTTAGTTAGATTCAAGCATAACATGGTACCCTGGCTGCTTGCCTTTCCGAAAGGGTTTTTTAAAGAAGGTTTGTTAAGACCCTGTCCTTGTTACAACTTCTCAGATCAAAATTTACGTCATGGGGGGCGTGGCTAGCAGCCGAGAGAGATGGCTGCTGCCTATAGGAGCTCTCGCCCATTCACGGTACTATTGCTGCTTTACCACTGTCCGGACCCGAGTATCAGGAGTGAAAGTTGGGGTCGATGTCCCATTTCCCCCCCCCCCCGGGCTGAGGTCTTTGAATCTGCGATCCGCCGAGGAGATTGACGATACGGCGTGAGTACGGCGCTGAAAAGGGAAGGAGATAACATGGCGGCGCAGACCTGAAAGAAGTAGCCGCTTGACCTGGGCTGTCCCTCTGATGTGATCCTAGACGGAGTGACGGACACCCGCTACGAGGTGCAAGTAAGGTAGGGGGACCGGCGAAGGGGGCATTGTGTGCTGTGCTGCCCGGGCGGCCTGTGGGGAGGCTCTGTCCTGACTGTGGCGCTGGGGACTGCAGTACTCGAGTCCCTGGCTTTGAGGCCTTTCTGCCGCAATCGGGGTGAACCGAGGGAGAGGTGTTGGCTTCCCCCCCCGCCCCACCGTTGAGAGTGAACACCTGGCTTTGGGCATGCACGTAGGCATTCAGGAGGCACACACGCGGCGCCCCCGGTGAAAAAGAGGAATTGGGCGAAGGGCATTACCAGGGGGGGCTGAAGAGAGATTGAGGTGAAGTCAACTGCTGGGGCGTGCCTCCCCTTCTTCTCCCAGGCAGAAACTGCAGAGGCGCTGGAGGGCGCGTAAACGGAGACCCAGGCCTATGGTCCTGTATGTGAGGAGCTGAAAGGCCCGAAGGTGAGGACGTGGCGGAGTACAGGGATTCTGGAGCGCCTACCCCTCCTCCCATCCCTCTGGTGTGACTCGAACTGCAGAGACCAGCCTGCATGGTACATGGTGTTGCCTCTCCATGGTGATTGTTGCGCCTGGTGGGGGAAGAATTTAGGGCCCCTGTTTTTGGGCCTGTATGCAACTCTGTGTGGTGGTCAGGTCACAGGACATCATGACGCAGTGGAAAGATATTGGAGAGCAGTGGGGGCAACTGGTGGAGACCGAGAGGCCCTGGGTCGCACATTCCCGTAACATGAAATTGCAGGTGACAGTGTGAGACGAGAGTGACGGGACCACGATTGGAGAGATAGCTGATCGAAGCAGCAAACGACAACACTAATTATCCTGCTGACTGTACCAGTCCTGAGGCTCACCCACAATGGCGGCAGGGGGTAAAGGATCGAGGACCAATGCCCAGAAACAACTGTCGAAAAATGCTTGGACGAAAAGTGGAAAAAAGAGTGACTCACCTAGAAAGGAGAAGGAGGGCCCGGGGTGGGACAGCTGCATGAAACGGAGCCGAATCTCCATGATGGTATGGCGGCGATAGGTGGAGTGCGCGCCTCGGTGGACTCAGTTACAGTGGAGGTGTCGCTACTTCGAGCTGATTTCAGGAAAATGGATGAGAAGGTAAAAGAGCTAAAGATTGTGACGAACGCTTTACAAACAGACACCTCAGAATTACAAAGCCAAATGCTTGAGATACAGAAAAAGCAAGACAGGATGGAGCAGCAACTGGATGATTATGAAGGCAGGGCCCGCCGCAATAACATTTGAATACTAGGAGTTCCGGAAAAGACAGAGGGGCCAACTGCAGGCTTGTATGTCGAGGAACTAATCACAAAACATTTGAAGCCGAAGTCACTGTCTAACTACTTCTCTATAGAACGTGCTCATAGAGTGCCGGGAGGCAGACCAAAAGTGGGTGTGCCCCCGAGGCCACTGATTGCCAGGGTATTTCATTATTGTGACAGAGATATAGTATTGCAAACATCCAGGACCGCTCCCCCACCTAAAATTGATAACTACGAGGTGCAGTTCTTTTCTGTTTTACGGCTAAGATTCAGACCCAACGGCTGAGTTTTCAGTCGGTGAAGCGGGAACTGAGAGACCGTGAAGTGAAATATTCAATGTTCTTCACTGCGCGACTAAGGGTGGAGTCAGAGGGCAAATTTTGGTTCTTTGACTCGCCCGAGGCAGTCTGGGAATGGATGGAGGGATAAACAACAGTGGAACATCGGAGGAGGAATCGCTCTGGCAGACAGGAGATACACAAAGACAATCGCTCAGACACGCTGGCTACAGAAGTGACCTTGGAGCCTAACAGGCTGGAAGAACAGGACTGACTCATCCTAGGACTGAACTGCGATGTCTCACTCTGCATAATATGCGCAAGTAGGGGCTCTGGGGGAGGTGAGGTGATGTTGCTGGCTGGTATTAATGATGCAACTGCCTATAGGGATACTCGGGGTAAATGATGTGAAATATGTACTTAATAGATTGATGTGATATGATACTGCGTGAACTTAGTTCTGAAAAGGACGGTGGTGGTTATATTTAGTAAATTTGAGGTAGCCGTGGATGGGCGAGGGTTGATTCCCCCTGCATTTCTAGCATGTTCAATGGGGTGTGAGGCATTCTGCCAAGTTTGGGGGTAGGTAGTTTTGAATGCACAGGCAGGGTAGCAGGGTGGGGGGAGTTAGAGGGATTGGGGGGGTGGAAGGGGAATGGGACAGAAATTGTTGTTCTTGCCAAGAAGTTGACTTAATGGAAGGGCCTACTGTAACAACACTGATGAACAGGGTTTGTGGCACAGATAACTTGACATACCGTTTTTTTTCTTTACGTTCATGTTTTGATGACGGACTAATAGCTGATGTTGATTTTGTTTTCTGCATAATGCTCATGACAATGTTGCCCTTATATTCGACCTGCACTGTGATGTAGTTGATCGTGAATCGGTGCTCTCTGTACTCACCTGGAATGTTAATGGGTTGGGGGATAAAATTAAGAGGGGAATAGTACAACAATACCTGAAAAGACAGTCCCCGGACCTGGTTCTCCTACAGGAAACCCATCTGGTTGGTAATAAAAGTAAGGCCCTCAATAGGTGGGGATATAAGCTCCTGGTGCATGCGGACTACACTACTGGCTCCAGAGGTATGTGTATCCTTGTTAGGAAGAATGTTCCTTTGATTGTACTTAATACGTGGTCAGATGCCGCAGGTAGGTTTGCAGTGGTTGAGGGGCAATGGGAAGGAAGAGCTTTGAATATTGTGTCAGTCTATTTACCGCCAGCATTAGGTAAAGATGCCATAGCAGAGCTGGGTCGGGTGCTCACAGATCTTCCGGATGGAGTCTTGATATTGGGGGGAGACTACATCATGACGATGAATGACTTAACGGATAGACGCCCAGTAAGACAAAATATGCGATCAAATGAACTAATGACAGACTTCACCACGGCATTGGGGCTCATAGATGTGGGGCGGGAGCTACAGGGTGACCCTATAGATTTCACTTATTTCTCCAGTGTGCATGGCAGCCTTTCCCGGATTGATTATTTTTTAACGTATGCAGCCTCCGTGGGTAACTTTAAGAGGCCCAAGACATATCCTAGAGGCCTATAGGATCACTCCCCTGTAGGAATAGATTTCACGCAAGGGGCCAAGCAGCCGTACCATTGTCATTAATCCATGGTTACTTAAGATCCCCGACACACGAGAGGAGCTCACTGTGCAAACTGGATATTTTTTGGAGGAAAACTCAGGATCCATAGACTCAGCGCAAATGATATGGGAGGCATATAAAGTAGTTATAAAGGGGCATGCTCTCTCACTGAAAACGCGATTTGTAGCAAAGCAGGATTTATTGATGAAGCTGGAGGATGAACTTAAAGACCTTGAGTCGGAGTACGCGCTTCACCCCTCGGAGGAGTTGCTACATGCATTGACACTTAAACGGGAGGAATATAAGCTAAAAGCTCGGGAACAAATGATGGCAACACAGACGGCTACCCATCATAGACTGTACGAACTAGGAGATAGGGCGGGAAAAGCACTGGCCTGGCTGGAAAAGAAGGAGCAGGGTATGAGGTGGGTACCTAAACTGCGGACGCCTAAGGGGGAAATCGTGTCCTGCCTGGAGGACATAGCAGAGGCATTTGCTGATCATTTTGAGAAAGTATACTCGCCCTCAGCAGTATATATGGCTGAGGAGTCACATCCTCTTTTAGAGGAATGTGTGCTGCCTACTCTGTCTGCTGAGGATAGGGAGTCTTTAGAGGCAGATCTCTTGGCTGAAGAGATCAGAACAGCCATTGGTCGGATAAAATCTGGGAAGGCGATGGGGCCTAATGGTACCCCGGTGGAGTTTCTTAAAGCAACAGCCACCCAAATGGTCCCGCATTTGAAGGCCATGTACCAAGAAAGTTGGGAAAAAGGTGTCCTCCCTCCAGATCAGAGGTTGGTGAGTATAGTTGTTATCCATGAAAAAGGGCAAGCTGGGGGAGGACTGTCGCTCCTACAGACCAATCTCATTAATCAATGTGGAGGCGAAGGTCCTAGCGAAAGTTCTTGCCACACGTTTAGGGATGGTGATATCCTCCCTGGTGGATCCTGATCAGTCCGGTTTTATGCCGGGAAGAAATGCAGCCCTTAATATCCGACGTCTACACAGAGTGTTGGCCCGACAGGTATTTCTGGAAGAGGATGCTGCTATATTGTCCCTAGACACCTCTATGGCCTTTAACCCCTTCGAGGCTAATGACGAGCTGGGCTCGTCATGGCGCTTACCTGTCGTGCACGGATGACAAGGCCATCTCGTCATCAGCCCCACCCTCGGGGGAAGCGCTGGCGCTCCCCCCGAGGGTCTGCGATCTTGGTTGTGCTGCTGGGGGCGGCAGCGGAAGAGCTTCCGCTGCCCCCCCCCCGCCTCCCCCCCGTGGGAATCCCTGATGACGTCTGCGCGCACAGCGCGCGCTGACATCATCAGGGATTCCCTGCGCTCGGGAAGCCATTTGCTTCCTGAGCGCCGTGCAGCAAGGTAGGATTTTTGAACTCCGGCGGGGGTTTGGGGCAGCGAAGAGGCATCAGGGGAGAGGAAATAGATTTTCCTTTCCCCTGATGTCTCTTTGCAGGGCATTTCTGCCTCACGATCGCGCACAGCGTCGCAATTGTGCGGCGGAAATGCCCCCACTAGCACCAGGGATTGTTTATTTAGCTTTTCGGAAGCGACCCCTTGGGCAAGGGTCGCTTCCAGGTGGGCAGCCAATTAATTTTCAATTTTCTGCCCCCCCTGGGGGCAAATCGGCCCATTTTTTCGGCCGTTTTGCCCCCAGGGGGGGCAGAAATTTCCCACTAGCACCAGGGTTGTTTTGTTAAGCCAAGATGGCGGCGATGGCTTTTGTTTACGTTTTTCTGTCCCCCCCTGGGGGCAAATCGGCCCGTTTTTTTTGCCGTTTTGCCCCCAGGGGGGACAGAAAATGCCCACTAGCACCAGGGATTTTGTTTTTAGCTTTTAGTAAGCGACCCCTTGGGCAAGGGTCACTTCCAGGTGGCCTCATATTTAACTTTTTGTTTTTCTGCCCCCCCTGGGGGCAAATCGGCCTGTTTTTTGGCCGTTTTGCCCCCAGGGGGGGCAGAAATTTCCCACTAGCACCAGGGTTTTTTGTTGGGGCAATGTGTTTGTTTTGGGAAGCGACCCCTTGGGTAAGGGTCGCTTCCAGGTGGCCATGATGGTTTTTTTGTTTTTCTGTCCACCCTGGGGGCAGTTTTGCACCCAGGGGGGGGGGGGGGCAGAAAATGCCCACTAGCACCAGGGAATTAAAATTTTGTTTTTAGGTAGCGACCCCTTGGGCAAGGAGTAGTGCCTGGCTGGCGGTGTGTGCGGAGTGGCGCTTGGCTTGCAGTGTGCGTGGAGGGGTGTTTGGCTGGCGGTGCGTGTGGAGTGGCGCTTGGCTGGATGTGCGTGCAGTGGTACTTGGCTGTCTGTGCACGGAGTGGTGTTTGGCTGGTGGTGTGTGTGGAGTGGTACTTGGCTGGATGTGTGCGTGGAGCGGTGTTTGGCTGGTGGTGAGTGGCGCTTGGCTTGCCGTGTGCGTGGAGTGGTGCTTGGCTGGCGGTGTGTGTGGAGTGGTACTTGGCTGTCGGTGTGCGCTGAGTGGTTTTTGGCTGGCGGTGTGCGTGGAGGGGTACTTGGCTATCTATGCACAGAGTGGTGCTTGGCTGGCAGTGTGTGTGGAGTGGTACTTGGCTGTCTGTGCACGGAGTGGTGTTTGGCTGGTGGTGTGTGTGGAGTGGTGTTGGCTGGCGGTGTGTGTGGAGTGGTACTTGGCTGCATGTGTGCGTGGAGCGGTGTTTGGCTGGTGGTGAGTGGCGCTTGGCTTGCGGTGTGCGTGGAGTGGTGCTTGGCTGGCGGTGTGCGTGCAGTGGTACTTGGCTGTCTGTGCACGGAGTGGTGTTTGGCTGGTGGTGTGTGTGGAGTGGTGTTTGGCTGGCGGTGTGTGTGGAGTGGTACTTGGCTGGATGTGTGCGTGGAGCGGTGTTTGGCTGGTGGTGAGTGGCGCTTGGCTTGCGGTGTGCGTGGAGTGGTGCTTGGCTGGCGGTGTGTGTGGAGTGGTACTTGGCTGTCGGTGTGCGCTGAGTGGTGTTTGGCTGGCGGTGTGCGTGGAGTGGTACTTGGCTATCTATGCACGGAGTGGTGCTTGGCTGGCGGTGTGTGTGGAGTGGCGCTTGGCTGGTGGTGTGCGTGGAGTGATACTTTGCTGTCTGTGCACGGAGTGGTGCTTGGCTGACGGTGTGTGTGGAGTGGCGCAAGGCTGGTGGTGTGCGAGGAGTGCTACTTTGCTGTCTGTGCACGGAGTGCTGCTTGGCTGGCGGTGTGTGTGGAGTGGCGCTTGGCTGGTGGTGTGTGTGGAGTGGTACTTGGTTGTCTGTGCACGGAGTGGTGTTTGGCTGGTGGTGTGTGTGGAGTGGTGTTTGGCTGGCGGTGTGTGTGGAGTGGTACTTGGCTGGATGGTGTGCGTGGAGCGGTGTTTGGCTGGCGGTGAGTGGCGCTTGGCTTGCGGTGTGCGTGGAGTGGTGCTTGGCTGGCGGTGTGTGTGGAGTGGTACTTGGCTGTCGGTGTGCGCTGAGTGGTGTTTGGCTGGCAGTGTGCGTGGATGGGTACTTGGCTATCTATGCACGCAGTGGTGCTTGGCTGGCGGTGTGTGTCGAGTGGCGCTTGGCTGGTGGTGTGTGTGGAGTGGTCATTTGCTGTCGGTGCACGGAGTGCTGCTTGGCTGGCGGTGTGTGTGGAGTGGCGCTTGGCTGGTGGTGTGCGTGGAGTGCTACTTTGCTGTCTGTGCACTGAGTGGTGCTTGGCTGGCGGTATGCGTGGAGTGGCGCTTGGCTGGTGGTGTGTGAGTAGTTACTTTCTGTTGGTCACTAGACACATTGCTAGTTGAGTGACACTCTACGCAGTCCATCTTTTTCTGTAGTTGCTGTGTCAGATATGTGGGCGTGTGAAAGTGATGGGCCCTTGAATGGCGCTGGCGGTGTAAATGTTTTGTATGTGTCACACGTACAAAAGGTATATGAATGTCCTTACTGCCCCTGTGTGATGGGGGTACTGTTAAGAGCAAAAGACTGACTGGCACCAAAGGGGTCTGGCAGTCAAAAAAAAATCAAAAAATTAACCAGTGTCTTGATGTTAAACCTCATCTAATCCCAATTGGTCTAAGCCCTATTTGGTGGCCCATCTTGCTGAATTTAAATTTGGGGGGCAAGTTTGTGTGTTGTTTTTTGAATTGTTATATTGTTTGTGAAATGTGGTAGTTATTTTTTTTTTCTTCTCTATTTTTGTCTTGTTTCAGGCTTTTGCTGTTTGGATTGTTGTAGGTTGCGTGTCTGTTTGCAGCTTGTGTAGTTGCTTGTGCTTGGTAAGTGAATGTATTTTGTACTACTTTCCCTTGATGTTTGTCTTATTGAAAAAGGTTGTACTTCTACCAGTTTGTGTGGCTCTGTTTTTTTTGTTTTCAGTATTAGTGCTTGATGTGCACTTTGTTTTCTAATCTGTCATTTCTTTTTTTCTTTCTAGTGGGATATCATTTCTTTTTGCTGTGTCTCAACAGAGTAGGTGCTGGTGAGTGTAGCTATATTTGGTTAGAGTGAAATAGTTTTGGATTGTATTTATCTGTTTGTGAAAGCCTTACCTTGTTTACTTCTTACTTTGCACAGTGTAGGTTGTTGTTCACTTGTGTGTGCAGTCTTCTTGCTTTTGAAGGATAATGGCTAGTCGCAGGATTACTGCTCAGCAGGTTCTTGGTTTGCTTTTTGAGTCTTCCTCTGACCATGGTTCAGAGTCTGACTCCGATTTGGACTCCCAGGTGGGGGCAGAAGATTCAGGCAGTGAGTTTTCTCTTCGCATGGTATCATCATCGGAATATGAATCTTCTTCTAGTGCTGATGAAGGGCCTTTGTTAGAGGAGGACATTGTGATGCCGGTAGTGGGCCAAGAGGCATCTGTGCTGCTGCCTAGGGCCGCAAGGTTTCCTTTCTTTTTACGTCGGCAAGAGGTAAGTGGGCTGGAACCTGCGCCCAAAAGGCTTCACATTGCTGTGGTGCGCAAAGAGGCATCTGGTGCTTTTCGTCTTCCTGCTGGTGTAGTGCAGCAAAAGGCATCTGTGGCTGTTAGGCTTCCCGGTGGTGTAGTGCAGCAAGTAGCATCTCAGGCTGCTGGGCTTCCCGTTGGTGTAGTGCATGATGCGCCCTCTGGGGATGCTATGTCTTCTGTTGGTGTTGTGCAGCCTGAAGTATCTGTGGCAGTTAGGCTTCCCATTGGTGTAGAGGGGCAAGAGGCATCTGGGTCTGCTTGGTTTCCCGGTGGTGTGTTGGACTCCTGCCCAACCCACACACTGCAGGAACGAGGAATACTCCAGTCCCCTTCCCCGGCTCACCAACCACTCACTGAATGGTACACATGAGTAAGCTGCTGAACCAGAAAAGAGGGTGGAAACAAAAAGGTAACCAAACCTTCCACCCGTTATCTTGGTTTAAAAGATACACCCGCCTCCTTCTTCTGCACCTGCAAGAATAGGGGAACACAAAATACACCCTACTGTAATCATACAATCCCCAGTCCTTCTTTAGCGACACAACACCAATATCCAACCATATACTGTCACAGACACTTACCGGAAGATAATGCAGGCTTAGCTTCAAGGAGTCTGTCCATCAGTACACCCCTGAGATAACATCTCTCAGGCACTTCCTGACAGGACTTAACATATCAGAGTAAGGGTGTTTGGTTAGGGTCAATTGAGGAGATACAGGGTAAAAAAAACAGACACCTTTTTCGAGTCTGAAAAAACCCCTCTGTATCGGGCGCTATTGAATCAGATAAGGGATCAGTGAGAACGCGTCCTTTCCTCCGCTCGCTCGAAAGGAAAGTAAACAAACCCAGCCGGGTTTGCTTCGCGGAATAGACGAAAACGTCACTTCCGCATAACGATGCGGACTGGTAGCGCTCTCGCGACCGGGACTCCGCGTCTCCAAAACGGGAGGACAGCGAAAGCGGGCAAATAACAGACAGGGGCCCCTGAATGTTAAACCCCCACGGTCCAATACCAAGATAAGGAATTTGAACTAAAATAAGGAAGGGAAATAAACTAAAGAACGCTGACTAACTACGAACCCTCACTAAGGAATGGGGCAGGTTTGGCAAAAACACGGAAAAGACCAATAAACAGGGACTGGGACAAGGAGGGTAACAAGGAAAGAAGGGGAACAACTTGTACTCAGCAGGAATCCTCCAATTCTTCACACGAGCCCGTGTGAAGACAACAGCCATCAACCAGAAAAAACACCGGAGCCAGAATGCAGGAACCACCAGGTAGCAATAACAAGCATGGACACAAGGGTAGGACTCCTTTTTATAATACCGGAGTGTCATGTGATGAATCTGGGCATGGTCAGCAAAAGAGGACTGGGGACCAGGACCTAACATGGTGTAGTGCAGCAAGAAGCATCTCAGGCTGCTGGGCTTCCCGTTGTTGTAGTGCAGGAAGAGCCCTCTGGGGATGCTATGTCTTCTGTTGATGTTGTGCAGCCAGAAGTATCTGTGGCTGTTAGGCCTCCCGTTGGTGAACAGCAGCAAGATGTTTCGGTGCTGCAGGCTGGGGCGGCTGCTCCCCCCGTTGATATGGATGGCCTCTGGGTTCCCCCTGGCATGGTGCAGCCGGCATTGCCAGAGTTCACTGGTGTTCCTGGGTGTAGAGTGAATACTGAGAATTTTCTGCCAATAAATTTTTTTGAGTTGTTTTTTGACAATGTGTTTTTGCAAGAGATTGTTGATCAAACCAATTTGTATGCCGAACAATATTTGAGGGCCAACAGTGCCAGCCTTAAGCCCCATTCTAGAGCAATCCGGTGGACTCCCACAAATGTTGAAGAGTTGAAAAAGTTTTTGGGATTTAGGGGCAGATTTATGAAGGGCTTCCGCCACGTTTACGCCGCCGTTGCGTGACGCAACGGCGCGGAAACGTGGCGCATCCCTGCGCCCTATTTACAACGTGACGCATCTAGGAGATGCGTCACGTTGTACAGCACTGCGCCATGAGGAGGCGTTCCTGCGCAGGGGGGCGTTCCTGCGCAGGAACGCCTCCTGAAAGTGGCTGAGTGAAATCTATGAGATTTCACTCAGTCACTTTCAGGGCAATGCTGCGTCAAAACCCTGCGCTTGCTTGAAGCAGGAGTAAGGCTTGAGGCAGCATTGAAAGAATAGGCCCCCCCAGAGCATTGCTGGAGCTGCGCCGCGCTTGCGACGCAACTCCAGCAATGCGTCACTTTTACGGCACAGATGCGTGACGCAACTGTGCTGTTTTTGCCCCATGGTGCGCTGCATCATAAATGCGGCGCACCATGGGTGGCGTAGCTGTGGCGCACTGTGGCGCATGTTAACTGGCGCATCCCTCGGGATGCGCCAGTTAACATAAATCTGCCCCTAACTTTTTTGATGGGCTTGCTAAGGAAGCCATCAATTACTTCATATTGGTCCACTAGTCCCTTGATGGCAACAGCTATATTTCCAGCAATCATAAGTCGTGATCGGTATACGCTTCTTCTTCGGATGTTGCATTTTGTTGATAATAGTTTAGCGTTGTCACGCGATCACCCTGATTGTGACCGTTTGTTTAAAATTCGACCTGTCCTGGATCACTTTGTTGATCGTTTTTCTGAGATCTTTGTCCCTGGTAAAGAAATTGCAGTGGATGAGTCTTTGCTGTTGTTCAAGGGCCGCTTGGTTTTTAGGCAATACATTCCTAGTAAGAGGGCACGCTATGGAATCAAACTGTATATGCTGTGTGACGGTGAGACTGGATATGTCTACAATTTCAGGGTGTACACTGGTAAGGAGTCCAGCATTAACCCTCCTGGTTGTCCTTCCACTTTTGGAGTGACTGAGAAGATTGTGTGGGAACTAGGTAGAGGATTATTTTACAAAGGCCATCATTTATATGTAGATAACTTCTACACTGGTGTGCGGTTGTTCAAGGAGTTGGGCAAAGTGGGCACTGTTGCTTGTGGCACAATGCGCAGTAACCGTAAAGGTTTCCCAAAGGAACTTGTTTGTAAAAGGCTTGTGCGGGGACAGTCTACGGCTTTGCGATGTGGGGAGCTTCTAGCTGTGAAGTTTTCAGACAAGAGAGATGTGTACATGCTGACTACTATCCACAATGAAAGAACAGAGCCTGTGCCTGTTTGGGGTCAGGGTGCTGAAGTGCGCAAACCTGTGTGCATTTTAGATTACAATAAGTTCATGGGAGGTGTTGACAGAGTAGATCAGAGGTTGGAACCTTATGCTGTTCTTCGAAAGGCTTACGTTTGGTACAAGAAGTTGGCTATCCATCTGTTCCACTTGGCAATTTTTAATGCTTTTGTTGTGTATCAGAAGTCTTGTCCTCAGAATAAGATGCCTTTTGTTAAGTTTCAGGAGTCTATAATAGCCAGGCTTGTACTTTTGGAGCAGGCAAGTGTTCCTAGATTTGGAGTGGTGGAGGAAGTGGCTAGATTGAAAGATCGCCACTTTCCTGAATCTATTCCTTCCACTCCCGCAAGAGACTTTCCGACTAGAAGATGCAGAGTCTGTTGGCGAAGAGGCGTGCGGAAGGAGTCTCGTTTATACTGTCCTGACTGTCCTTCTAAGCCTGCATTGTGTCTGTCAGCTTGTTTTAAATTGTACCACACGCAAAAGAAGTTTTGGGAGTTTTAATGAGCTCTAAATTGAATTGCCTGGTCTGCATTCTGTAAGAAATGTTTAGTTTGTTTCAAGGATTGGCATTAGTGCAAAGTGTTTAGTTTAAGAATTTGTGTTAGCTGTTTTGTAGGTATTTCCATTTGTTTAGTGTTTTTTTCAAAAAAAGAATTCTCAATGTGTTTGTGGTGTGTGCCGGCTGGTGCTTGGCTGGCGGTGTGTGTGGAGTTGCGCTTTGCTGGTGGTGTGCATGGAGTGGTACTTGGCTGTTGGTGCACGGAGTGGTGCTTGGCTGGCGGTGTGTGTGGAGTGGCTCTTGGTTGGTGGTGTTCGTGGAGTGGTACTTGGCTGTCTGTGCATGGAGTGGTGTTTGGCTGGTGGTGTGTGTGGAGTGGTGCTTGGCTGGTGGTGTGCGTGGAGTGGTGCTTGGCTGTCTGTGCATGGAGTTGGGTTTGGCTGGTGGAGTGTGTGGTTTGGTGTATGGCTGGTGGTGTGTGTGGAGTGGTACTTGGCTGGATGGTGTGCGTGGAGTGGTGCTTAGCTGTTTGCATGGAGTGGTGCTTGGCTGGCGGTGTGTGTGGAGTGGCGCTTGGCTGGTGGTGTGTGTGGAGTGGTACTTGGCTGGTGGTGTGTGTGGAGTGGTTCTTGGTTGGTGGTGTTCGTGGAGTGGTACTTGGCTGTCTGTGCATGGAGTGGTGTTTGGCTGGTGGTGTGTGTGGAGTGGTGCTTGGCTGGTGGTGTGCGTGGAGTGGTGCTTAGCTGTCTGTGCATGGAGTTGGGTTTGGCTGGTGGAGTGTGTGGTTTGGTGTATGGCTGGTGGTGTGTGTGGAGTGGTACTTGGCTGGATGGTGTGCGTGGAGTGGTGCTTAGCTGTTTGCATGGAGTGGTGCTTGGCTGGCGGTGTGTGTGGAGTGGCGCTTGGCTGGTGGTGTGTGTGGAGTGGTACTTGGCTGGTGGTGTGTGTGGAGTGGTTCTTGGCTGTCTGTGCACGGAGTTGTGCTTGGCTGTCGTTGTGTGCTGAGTGGGGTTTGGCTGGCGGTGTGCATGGTCTGGTGCTTGGATGGTGGTGTGGGTGGACTGGCGCTTGGCTGGCAGTGTGTGAGTAGTTACTTTCTGTTGGTCACTACACACACTGCTAGTTGAGTGACACTCCACGCAGTCCATCATTTTGTGTAGTTGCAGTGTCAGAAATGTGGGCGTGTGAAAGTGATGGGCCCTTGAATGGCGCTGTCTGCTGGTGTGAGTGTTGAAATGTGATGGGTCCGCGGCTGGCGGTGTGAATGTTTTGTATGTGTCAATACCGCCTGCTTTTGCAAGAGGGGTTACCTGGGTTTTTGGCCCCGTGCTAGACGGCCATCTAGGGAAACCTACCAAACCCATACATTTCTGAAAAGTAGACACCCGGGGGCTTCCAAGGAGGTATGGCTTGCGTGGATCCTCCAACGTTCCTTTACCCAGAATCCCTTGCAAACCTCAATTTTTGCTGGAAAAATCAGTTTTTTCACACTTTTTATGCGTGGGAAAGCGTGGCGTCACTGGGCTCACACAAATTTCCTCCCACCCAGCGTTCCCCCAGGTCTCCTGATAAAAATGGTACCTCACTTGCGTGGGTAGGCATAGTAGCTGCAACAGGAAACGGTCCAAATCGTATGGTGGAGAAATTACAATAACCAATAGCAACATTACCTTCTTTTTTTGGGGGGGGGGACTGAGTTTTTGGACCGGGGCTCGGCGGGCATCTTTGGAAACTACCAAACCCAAACAGTTCTGAAAACTAGACACCCGGGGGAGTCCAGGGAGGTATGGCATGCGTGGGTCCCCCAATGTTTTCCTACCCAGAAATCCCTGCAAACCACAAATGTAGGTTAAAAAAACAGTTTTCCATACATTTTTGCGTGGGATCGCCGTGTCGGCACAAATGTCCTACCACCCTGCGTTCCCCTTGTTCTCCCGAGTAAAATGATACCTCACTTGTGTGGGTGGGCCAAAGGCCTGTGACTAAGGCAGGGGGGCTTAATTTGTTACACTGAAATACTACTTTTTTCAACATTCGTTTTTGGCCTGTTCTGCTTTGGGGCACCCACACAAGTGAGGTATCCTTTTACTCGGGAGAACAAGGGGAGCGCTGGGTGGTAGGACATTTTTGCCGGCACGGTGATTCCACGCAAAAAAGTTTGAAAAAGTGATTATTTTACCTAATTTTAAGGTTTGCAAGGTGTTCTGGGTAGGAAAACGTTCGGGGACCCACGCATGCCATACCTCCCTGGACTCCCCCGGGGGTCTACTTTTCAGAACTGTTTGGGTTTTGTACTTTCCAAAGAATACCACCGAGCCCCGGGCAAAAAACTCAGGTGCCCCCCCCCCCCAAAATCAAGGTTGTTTTGCAATTTGGTATTGTAAATTCACCACCGTACAATTTGAACCATTTCCTTTCGCAGCCACTATGCCTACTCACGCAAGTGAGGTACCATTTTTATCGGGAGACCTGGGGGAACGCTGGGTGGGAGGAAATTTGTGTAAGCCCAGTGACGCCACGCTTTCCCACACAAAAAAAGTGTGAAAAAACTGACTTTTTCTGCAAAAATTGAGGTTTGCAAGGGATTCTGGGTAAAGGAACGTTGGAGGATCCACGCAAGCCATACCTCCTTGGAAGCCCCCGGGTGTCTACTTTTCATAAATGTGTGGGTTTGGTAGGTTTTCCTACATGGCCGTCTCGCACGGGGCCAAAAACCCAGGTAACCCCTCTTTCAAAAGCTGGTGGGATTGACATTCAATACCACCAGCTTTTGCAAGAGGGGTTACCTGGGTTTTTGGCCCCGTGCGAGACGGCCATGTCGGGAAACCTACCAAACCCACACATTTCTGAAAAGTAGACACCCGGGGGCTTCCAAGGAGGTATGGCTTGCGTGGATTCTCCAACGTTCCTTTACCCGGAATCCCTTGCAAACCTCAATTTTTGATGGAAAAATCAGTTTTTACACACTTTTTTTGTGTGGGAAAGCGTGGCGTCACTGGGCTCACACAAATTTCCTCCCACCCAGCCTTCCCCCAGGTCTCCCGATAAAAATGGTACCTCACTTGCGTGGGTAGGCATAGTGGCTGCAACAGGAAACGGTCCAAATCGTACGGTGGAGTCATTACAATAAAAAATAGCAACATTACCTTCTTTTTTGGGGGGGGGGGACTGAGTTTTTGGACCGGGGCTCGGCGGGCATCTTTGGAAACTACCAAACCCAAACAGTTCTGAAAACTAGATACCCGGGGGAGTCCAGGGAGGTATGGCATGCGTGGGTCCCCCAATGTTTTCCTACCCAGAAATCCCTGCAAACCACAAATTTAGGTTAAAAAAACAGTTTTCCATACATTTTTGCGTGGGATCGCCGTGTCGGCACAAATGTCCTACCACCCTGCGTTCCCCTTGTTCTCCCGAGTAAAATGATACCTTACTTGTGTGGGTGGGCCAAAGGCCTGTGACTAAGGCAGGGGGGCTTAATTTGTTACACTGAAATACTACTTTTTTCAACATTCGTTTTTGGCCTGTTCTGCTTTGGGGCACCCACACAAGTGAGGTATCCTTTTACTCGGGAGAACAAGGGGAGCGCTGGGTGGTAGGACATTTTTGCCGGCACGGTGATTCCACGCAAAAAAGTTTGAAAAAGTGATTATTTTACCTAATTTTAAGGTTTGCAAGGTGTTCTGGGTAGGAAAACGTTCGGGGACCCACGCATGCCATACCTCCCTGGACTCCCCCGGGGGTCTACTTTTCAGAACTGTTTGGGTTTTGTACTTTCCAAAGAATACCATCGAGCCCCGGGCCAAAAACTCAGGTGCCCCCCCCCCCAAAATCAAGGTTGTTTTGCAATTTGGTATTGTAAATTCACCACCGTAAAATTTGAACCATTTCCTTTCGCAGCCACTATGCCTACCCACGCAAGTGAGGTACCATTTTTATCGGGAGACCTGGGGGAACGCTGGGTGGGAGGAAATTTGTGTGAGCCCAGTGACGCCACGCTTTCCCACACAAAAAAGTGTGAAAAAAGTGACTTTTTCTGCAAAAATTGAGGTTTGCAAGGGATTCTGGGTAAAGGAACGTTGGAGGATCCACGCAAGCCATACCTCCTTGGAAGCCCCCGGGTGTCTACTTTTCATAAATGTGTGGGTTTGGTAGGTTTTCCTACATGGCCGTCTCGCACGGGGCCAAAAACCCAGGTAACCCCTCTTTCAAAAGCTGGTGGGATCGACATTCAATACCACCAGCTTTTGCAAGAGGGGTTACCTGGGTTTTGGGCCCCGTGCGAGACGGCCATGTCGGGAAACCTACCAAACCCACACATTTCTGAAAAGTAGACACCCGGGGGCTTCCAAGGAGGTACGGCTTGCGTGGATTCTCCAACGTTCCTTTACCCGGAATCTCTTGCAAACCTCAATTTTTGATGGAAAAATCAGTTTTTACACACTTTTTTTGTGTGGGAAAGAGTGGCGTCACTGGGCTCACACAAATTTCTTCCCACCCAGCGTTCCCCCAGGTCTCCCGATAAAAATGGTACCTCACTTGCGTGGGTAGGCATAGTGGCTGCAACAGGAAAAGGTCCAAATCGTACGGTGGAGACATTACAATAACCAATAGCAAGATTACCTTCTTTTTTTTGGGGGGGGGGACTGAGTTTTTGGACCGGGGCTCGGCGGGCATCTTTGGAAACTACCAAACCCAAACAGTTCTGAAAACTAGACACCCGGGGGAGTCCAGGGAGGTATGGCATGCGTGGGTCCCCCAATGTTTTCCTACCCAGAAATCCCTGCAAACCACAAATTTAGGTTAAAAAAACAGTTTTCCATACATTTTTGCGTGGGATCGCCGTGTCGGCACAAATGTCCTACCACCCTGCGTTCCCCTTGTTCTCTCGAGTAAAATGATACCTCATTTGTGTGGGTGGGCCAAAGGCCTGTGACTAAGGCAGGGGGGCTTAATTTGTTACACTGAAATACTACTTTTTTCAACATTCGTTTTTGGCCTGTTCTGCTTTGGGGCACCCACACAAGTGAGGTATCCTTTTACTCGGGAGAACAAGGGGAGCGCTGGGTGGTAGGACATTTTTGCCGGCACGGTGATTCCACGCAAAAAAGTTTGAAAAAGTGATTATTTTACCTAATTTTAAGGTTTGCAAGGTGTTCTGGGTAGGAAAACGTTCGGGGACCCACGCATGCCATACCTCCCAGGACTCCCCCGGGGGTTTACTTTTCAGAACTGTTTGGGTTTTGTACTTTCCAAAGAATACCACCAAGCCCCGGGCCAAAAACTCAGGTACCCCCCCCCCCAAAATCAAGGTTGTTTTGCAATTTGGTATTGTAAATTCACCACCGTACAATTTGAACCATTTCCTTTCGCAGCCACTATGCCTACCCACGCAAGTGAGGTACCATTTTTCTCGGGAGACCTGGGGGAACGCTGGGTGGGTGGAAATTTGTTGATCCACGCAGATTCCGGAACTTTCCACCACAGAAATGTGAGGAAAATGCGTTTTTTTTTCCAATTTCTTAGCTTTGCAAGGGATTCTGGGTAAGAGAACCTGGGGGTAGGCAGTCGAGTGACCCCATCCTGAATTCCCCTGGGTGTCTACTTTTTAAAAATGTATAGGTTTGCTAGGTTTCCCTAGGTGCCGGCAGAGCTAGGGTTCAAAAACAAAAGGTAGTCTCTTTTCCCAAAACGTGCACAATTTCACTGAAAAATTGAGTTGTGACCACGTTGCGTTTTGCACTGTTTCCTGTCGCAGCCACTATGCCTACCAACGCAAGTGAGGTACCATTTTTCTCGGGAGACCTGGGGGAACGCTGGGTGGGTGGAAATTTGTTGATCCACGCAGATTCCGGAACTTTCCACCACAGAAATGTGAGGAAAATGCGTTTTTTTTTCAATTTCTTAGCTTTGCAAGGGATTCTGGGTAAGAGAACCTGGGGGTAGGCAGTCGAGTGACCCCATCCTGAATTTCCCTGGGTGTCTACTTTTCAAAAATGTATAGGTTTGCTAGGTTTCCCTAGGTGCCGGCAGAGCTAGGGTTCAAAAACAAAAGGTAGTCTCTTTGCCCAAAACGTGCACAATTTCACTGAAAAATTGAGTTGTGACCACGTTGCGTTTTGCACTGTTTCCTGTCGCAGCCACTATGCCTACCCAGGCAAGTGAGGTACCATTTTTCTCGGGAGACGTGGGGGAACGCTGGGTGGGTGAAAATTTGTTGATCCACGCAGATTCCGGAACTTTCCACCACAGAAATGTGAGGAAAATGCGTTTTTTTTCCAATTTCTTAGCTTTGCAAGGGATTCTGGGTAAGAGAACCTGGGGGTAGGCAGTCGAGTGACCCCATCCTGAATTTCCCTGGGTGTCTACTTTTCAAAAATGTATAGGTTTGCTAGGTTTCCCTAGGTGCCGGCAGAGCTAGGGTTCAAAAACAAAAGGTAGTCTCTTTGCCCAAAACGTGCACAATTTCACTGAAAAATTGAGTTGTGACCACGTTGCGTTTTGCACTGTTTCCTGTCGCAGCCACTATGCCTACCCACGCAAGTGAGGTACCATTTTTCTCGGGAGACCTGGGGGAACGCTGGGTGGGTGGAAATTTGTTGATCCACGCAGATTCCGGAACTTTCCACCACAGAAATGTGAGGAAAATGCGTTTTTTTTTCCAATTTCTTAGCTTTGCAAGGGATTCTGGGTAAGAGAACCTGGGGGTAGGCAGTCGAGTGAGCCCATCCTGAATTTCCCTGGGTGTCTACTTTTCAAAAATGTATAGGTTTGCTAGGTTTCCCTAGGTGCCGGCAGAGCTAGGGTTCAAAAACAAAAGGTAGTCTCTTTGCCCAAAACGTGCACAATTTCACTGAAAAATTGAGTTGTGACCACGTTGCGTTTTGCACTGTTTCCTGTCGCAGCCACTATGCCTACCCAGGCAAATGAGATACCATTTTTCTCGGGAGACCTGGGGGAACGCTGGGTGGGTTGAAATTTGTTGATCCACGCAGATTCCGGAACTTTCCACCACAGAAATGTGAGGAAAATGCGTTTTTTTTTCTCCAATTTCTTAGTTTTGCAAGGGATTCTGGGTAAGAGAACCTGGGGGTAGGCAGTCGAGTGACCCCATCCTGAATTCCCCTGGGTGTCTACTTTTCAAAAATGTATAGGTTTGCTAGGTTTCCCTAGGTGCCGGCAGAGCTAGGGTTCAAAAACAAAAGGTAGTCTCTTTGCCCAAAACGTGCACAATTTCACTGAAAAATTGAGTTGTGACCACGTTGCGTTTTGCACTGTTTCCTGTCGCAGCCACTATGCCTACCCACGCAAGTGAGATACCATTTTTCTCGGGAGACCTGGGGGAACGCTGGGTGGGTGGAAATTTGTTGATCCACGCAGATTCCGGAACTTTCCACCACAGAAATGTGAGGAAAATGCGTTTTTTTCCAATTTCTTAGATTTGCAAGGGATTCTGGGTAAGAGAACCTGGGGGTAGGCAGTCGAGTGACCCCATCCTGAATTTCCCTGGGTGTCTACTTTTCAAAAATGTATAGGTTTGCTAGGTTTCCCTAGGTGCCGGCAGAGCTAGGGTTCAAAAACAAAAGGTAGTCTCTTTGCCCAAAACGTGCACAATTTCACTGAAAAATTGATTTGTGACCACGTTGCGTTTTGCACTGTTTCCTGTCGCAGCCACTATGCCTACCCACGCAAGTGAGGTACCATTTTTCTCGGGAGACCTGGGGGAACGCTGGGTGGGTGGAAATTCGTTGATCAACGCAGATTCTGGAACTTTCCACCACAGAAATGTGAGGAAAATGCGTTTTTTTTCCAATTTCTTAGCTTTGCAAGGGATTCTGGGTAAGAGAACCTGGGGGTAGGCAGTCGAGTGAGCCCATCCTGAATTTCCCTGGGTGTCTACTTTTCAAAAATGTATAGGTTTGCTAGGTTTCCCTAGGTGCCGGCAGAGCTAGGGTTCAAAAACAAAAGGTAGTCTCTTTGCCCAAAACGTGCACAATTTCACTGAAAAATTGAGTTGTGACCACGTTGCGTTTTGCACTGTTTCCTGTCGCAGCCACTATGCCTACCCAGGCAAATGAGATACCATTTTTCTCGGGAGACCTGGGGGAACGCTGGGTGGGTTGAAATTTGTTGATCCACGCAGATTCCGGAACTTTCCACCACAGAAATGTGAGGAAAATGCGTTTTTTTTTCTCCAATTTCTTAGTTTTGCAAGGGATTCTGGGTAAGAGAACCTGGGGGTAGGCAGTCGAGTGACCCCATCCTGAATTCCCCTGGGTGTCTACTTTTCAAAAATGTATAGGTTTGCTAGGTTTCCCTAGGTGCCGGCAGAGCTAGGGTTCAAAAACAAAAGGTAGTCTCTTTGCCCAAAACGTGCACAATTTCACTGAAAAATTGAGTTGTGACCACGTTGCGTTTTGCACTGTTTCCTGTCGCAGCCACTATGCCTACCCACGCAAGTGAGATACCATTTTTCTCGGGAGACCTGGGGGAACGCTGGGTGGGTGGAAATTTGTTGATCCACGCAGATTCCGGAACTTTCCACCACAGAAATGTGAGGAAAATGCGTTTTTTTTCCAATTTCTTAGATTTGCAAGGGATTCTGGGTAAGAGAACCTGGGGGTAGGCAGTCGAGTGACCCCATCCTGAATTTCCCTGGGTGTCTACTTTTCAAAAATGTATAGGTTTGCTAGGTTTCCCTAGGTGCCGGCAGAGCTAGGGTTCAAAAACAAAAGGTAGTCTCTTTGCCCAAAACGTGCACAATTTCACTGAAAAATTGATTTGTGACCACGTTGCGTTTTGCACTGTTTCCTGTCGCAGCCACTATGCCTACCCACGCAAGTGAGGTACCATTTTTCTCGGGAGACCTGGGGGAACGCTGGGTGGGTGGAAATTCGTTGATCAACGCAGATTCTGGAACTTTCCACCACAGAAATGTGAGGAAAATGCGTTTTTTTTCCAATTTCTTAGCTTTGCAAGGGATTCTGGGTAAGAGAACCTGGGGGTAGGCAGTCGAGTGACCCCATCATGAATTACCCTGGGTGTCTACTTTTCAAAAATGTATAGGTTTGCTAGGTTTCCCTAGGTGCCGGCAGAGCTAGGGTTCAAAAACAAAAGGTAGTCTCTTTGCCCAAAACGTGCACAATTTCACTGAAAAATTGAGTTGTGACCACGTTGCTTTTTGCACTGTTTCCTGTCGCAGCCACTATGCCTACCCAGGCAAGTGAGGTACCATTTTTCTCGGGAGACCTGGGAGAACGCTGGGTGGGTGGAAATTTGTTGATCCACGCAGATTCCGGAACTTTCCACCACAGAAATGTGAGGAAAATGCGTTTTTTTTCTCCAATTTCTTAGCTTTGCAAGGGATTCTGGGTAAGAGAACCTGGGGGTAGGCAGTCGAGTGACCCCATCCTGAAATCCCCTGGGTGTCTACTTTTCAAAAATGTATAGGTTTGCTAGGTTTCCCTAGGTGCCGGCAGAGCTAGGGTTCAAAAACAAAAGGTAGTCTCTTTGCCCAAAACGTGCACAATTTCACTGAAAAATTGAGTTGTGACCACGTTGCGTTTTGCACTGTTTCCTGTCGCAGCCACTATGCCTACCCAGGCAAATGAGATACCATTTTTCTCGGGAGACCTGGGGGAACGCTGGGTGGGTGGAAATTTGTTGATCCACGCAGATCCCGGCACTTACCACCACAGAAATGTGAGGAAAATGCGTTTTTTTTTCCAATGTCTTAGCTTTGCAAGGGATTCTGGGTAAGAGAACCTGGGGGTAGGCAGTCGAGTGACCCTATCCTGAATTTCCCTGGGTGTCTACTTTTCAAAAATGTATAGGTTTGCTAGGTTTCCCTAGGTGCCGGCAGAGCTAGGGTTCAAAAACAAAAGGTAGTCTCTTTGCCCAAAACGTGCACAATTTCACTGAAAAATTGAGTTGTGACCACGTTGCGTTTTGCACTGTTTCCTGTCGCAGCCACTATGCCTACCCAGGCAAGTTAGGTACCATTTTTCTCGGGAGACCTGGGGGAACGCCGGGTGGGTGGAAATTTGTTGATCCACGCAGATTCCGGAACTTTCCACCACAGAAATGTGAGGAAAATGCGTTTTATTTTCCAATTTCTTAGCTTTGCAAGGGATTCTGGGTAAGAGAACCTGGGGGTAGGCAGTTGAGTGACCCCATCCTGAATTCCCCTGGGTGTCTACTTTTCAAAAATGTATAGGTTTGCTAGGTTTCCCTAGGTGCCGGCAGAGCTAGGGTTCAAAAACAAAAGGTAATCTCTTTGCCCAAAACGTGCACAATTTCACTGAAAAATTGAGTTGTGACCACGTTGAGTTTTGCACTGTTTCCTGTCGCAGCCACTATGCCTACCCAGGCAAGTGAGGTACCATTTTTCTCGGGAGACCTGGAGGAACGCTGGGTTGGTGGAAATTTGTTGATCCACGCAGATTCCTGAACTTTCCACCACAGAAATATGAGGAAAATGCGTTTTTTTTCCAATTTCTTAGCTTTGCAAGGGATTCTGGGTAAGAGAACCTGGGGGTAGGCAGTCGAGTGACCCCATCCTGAATTCCCCTGGGTTTCTACTATTCAAAAATGTATAGGTTTGCTAGGTTTCCCTAGGTGCCGGCAGAGCTAGGGTTCAAAAACAAAAGGTAGTCTCTTTGCCCAAAACGTGCACAATTTCACTGAAAAATTGAGTTGTGACCACGTTGCGTTTTGCACTGTTTCCTGTCGCAGCCACTATGCCTACCCAGGCAAATGAGATACCATTTTTCTCGGGAGACCTGGGGGAACGCTGGGTGGGTGGAAATTTGTTGATCCACGCAGATTCCGGAACTTTCCACCACAGAAATGTGAGGAAAATGCGTTTTTTTTCCCAATTTCTTAGCTTTGCAAGGGATTCTGGGTAAGAGAACCTGGGGGTAGGCAGTAGAGTGACCCCATCCTGAATTCCCCTGGGTGTCTACTTTTCAAAAATGTATAGGTTTGCTAGGTTTCCCTAGGTGCTGGCAGAGCTAGGGCTCAAAAACAAAAGGTAGTCTCTTTGTCCAAAGAGCGCAAGATTTCACTGAAAAATTGAGGTGCGACCACGTTGCGTTTTGCGCTGTTTCGTGTCGCAGCCACTATGCCTACCCACGCAAGTGAGGTACCATTGTTTTTGGGAGACCTGGGGGAACACTGGGTGGGTGGAAATTTGTTGATCCAAGCAGATTCCAGAACTTTCCTCCACAGAAATGTGAGGAAAATGTGTTTTTTTTGTCAAATTCGTAGGTTTGCAAGGGATTCTGGGTAACAAGACCTGGTGGTAGGCAGTCAAGTCACCCCATCCTGAATTTCCCTGGGTGTCTACTTTTCAAAAATGTATAGGTTTGCTAGGTTTCCCTAGGTGCCGGCAGAGCTAGGGTGCAAAAACTACAGGTAGGCACTTTGCTAAAAAAGGGTCAATTTGTAACTGCAAAATTTAGGTGTCACCACTTTGCATTTTGCGCCGTTTCCTGTCGCAGGCACAAGGGCGACCCACACAAGTGAGGTACCGTTTTTATCGGGAGACTTGGGGTAATTCAGATTTGTAAATCAACTGTTATTACCAATTGAGCTTTTGTGCATTTCTCCCTTTCAATGAAAGACATTGTGTAAAAAAAAAATAATTTTGAAAAATGACCAATAATTCTCATGCTAGTATGAGTATTCCCAATTTTGAAAATTAGCAATAATATACTGTTTCTGAACTCTATATTTTGTACCCAATTCAGAAATACATAGGTGTCTTTCATACAGATTTTTCCATGTATACATTTTCCAAGACAAAGTGCTCTATACCCAGTAAATGAAAAAATACCATTGCAAGTTGCTGCTCAGTTTTTGGATCTGGGTTCGTCGGGTTCTTGGTGAAACTACAAGTCCTATATATCCCCACAACCAGGAAGGTCTAATGGATGTAACGGTATATTGCTTTCTAAGAGCTGTCAAAACTAGGAAAAGTTATAGGTGAAAACGTTGAGACAAAAGGCTGTTTTTTTCAACAATTTTTCAATTATTCCAATATTTAACTGTTAGTTTCTATAAAGAAACCTTCATGGATTTAGACAAATGACCCCTTTCTGAATTCAGAATTTTGTCTACTTTTTGAAAATGTACAGCTTTCTAGGATCCATTATTGCTTTCAAACTCATTTCTACCATTAACTGGAAGGAGGTGGAAAGCTCTAAAAATAGCAAAAATAGGCTATGTCCCAGAAAAATGCCAAAACTGTGTGAAAAATGTCGGTTCTCTGACAAAAGACTGTCATTTCCTAAAAGCTGCGAAAATGGAGATTTCATCCCCACAAACCCTTTTTTGATAACATTTTCAGGGAAAAACCCAGAGGCTTTCATTTGCAGCCCGTTTTTCCCATTTTTCTGAAAAAAACAAAAAAATCACTATATTTTGGTTAATTTCTGGGACCCCTCCAAGGTAATCCACAAACCCTGGGCACCTTTAGAATCCACATGATGTTGGAAGAAAAGGACGCAAATTTGGCGTAGATACCTTATGTGGTCAAAAAGTTACAAGGGCCTAAGCGCGCACTACCCCAAATCGCCAAAAAAGGGCTTAGCACAGGAGGGGGAAAGGCCTAGCAGCGAAGGGGTTAATTCAATTGAATGGTCCTATATGTTTGAGGTATTAATCAGAACAGGATTGGGCCCGAAATTCCTGAGATGGGTGTGACTGCTTTACACAGACATAGCTGGACAGGTGAGAGTGAACAACTACACATCTAGGCAGTTTTCTCTTCGTAGGGGTACTAGACAGGGCTGCCCTTTATCCCCGTTTTTATTTGCGCTAATGTTGGAACCCCTGGCTACTTGGGTGCGCAAAGATGTCATGACTAGAGGACTGAGATGGTACCCGGATTGTGAGGACAGAATATCACTCTATGCTGACGACATAGTGTTATATCTGGCCTATCCCTATAGATCAATTCGGGTGGTTTTGGACATCTTTACCAATTTTGGAAAGTATTCTGGATCTGCTATTAACTGGGACAAGTCGGTACTGTATATGCTCCATGGACAGGTCCCCTGTCTTCCTAAAGATTGTGCTTTGATGGTCACGATAGACGGGTTTAAATACCTGGGGGTCTTTGTCACGCCAGATTCGGCTCTTTTCTACAAGAGCAACTTGGCGCCCTTGCTCGCGCGGTTGCGAGCGGGTGTCCAACACTGGAGGTCCCTGCCTTTGTCATTGATTGGCCGGGCTACACTCTTTAAGATGCTTGCCCTTCCTCGCTTTTTATATATCCTACAGAACTGTCCAACTAAAGTTCCTGATGCCTTTTTTGGGGCGGTGGAGGGGAAGATACGTACGCTACTGTGGGATGGGAGGGCTCCCAGAATTGCGCTTCAAAAATTGACGAAGGGGTGGTATGATGGAAAAATCGCGCTGCCCGATGTTCGGCTGTATTATTGGGCCTCGTAACTGGTTACGGTGAACAGATGGAAATATACCCTACCAGATGATCCGGCGTGTGCCTCAGATAGATATCAAATGGACAGGGCTGGCTATCTTGGGGCGCTTTATTCTTCCCCACAGAGTAAGAAGCTTGTAGGACCCACCCAGCACACGCTGCAAATATGGAGGCTGGCTAATTCCCGCCTGGGTTGGACAAATAGACTTACTAACATGACGCCACTAAGGTCTACACAAAAACTGGGCATGCTCTTTCGCCATCCAGGGTTTGACAAATGGGACACGATTGGTATCTCAACGGTAGGAGATCTGATCAAGAAGGGTAAGATCCTTCGGTTTGAGGAGCTACAGAAAATGTACCAGTTGGCACCAAGCGAAGTTTTTCGATATTTATAAATTAGGCATGCTTTGAAGGCGGCGTTTCCTAGCTGTGAAGATATACCAGAATACTCCCCCTTGGAAGATCGTCTATTAGACAGACAATTACATGCCAAGGCAATTTCCCTCACATATAGAAAGCTTAGTAACAGTATGCCGGGATTCCTTTGGGGAGCTCAGAGAGAAATGGGAAAGATAACTAGGACCAATGGAAGAGGAGGACTGGAGGCAAGCATTGATGTCTCCGAGAGAGGCTGCCATTACACTTAGGTATAGCCTTATTCAGCTCCGTATTCTACATCGCTCATACTTGACTGGGATTACTCTGGCGAAGATCGGGTCTTGGTCAGATGACCTATGTTTTAATGGATGCAGACAGTCAGACAGTTTATACCATATGATTTGGAAATGTCCAGTGGTGCAAAACAGATGGAACAGGATTGTGACGCACATGCGGTCTGCTCTGGGTAAGACAGTTACGCTGACGCCACGATTAGGTCTATTAAATATATGGGAGGCTACAGACCTTACGGAGATGGAACAATAGTTTGCAACGCTAGGATTTACTTTATTTAAGAGAGAACTAGCTAGGGGGTGGGGTAGTGCCAGGCCGCCAGGGGTAGAAATATGGAGAAGGGAAATGGATAAATGTATGGTAGCTTAGAAAGAAGTATTTATCGCACGTGGGTGTCCAAAGAAATGGGATAAGGAATGGGCCAAGTGGAATATGTACAGAGGAGAGATATTTGTGTCCCCATTGGTAGACCTGGAAGTAAGGAGGAATAGAGACAGAGAGCAAGAATTGTAATGTTTCCATAGATTGACTGTATTGGTCACTGTAAAGGTCAATATGATTTGTAATGTGAAATAACTGCATCGATGTCAATGGTCTGTCATTTCTTTGCAAAGTTAAAATAAAAATATTAATTAATATTTTTCTGTGACTTTTATGTCTCGTTGCGCAGGAAATGTATCATCTCTGTTGGAACTGGCCCTTCTTGCAGGGTCATCCCCAAACTTTTTGCTTGTTCCTCCCTTATTTATCCTGATCCGTGGTTGTTGGCAATAGGACTCTGCGCACTTTACCACTTCTGATCAGTGCTAAAGTGCATATGCTCTCTGTGTAAATTGTTATTGTGATTGGATCTACATGATTGGCATATTTGTATCACCATGAAGTCCCTAGTAAAGTGCACTGAGTGTGCCAGGGCTGGTGATGACAAATGCTACTAGTGGGCCTGCAGCACTGATTGTGCCACCCACATGAGTAGCCCCAAAATGGTGTCTCCGGCCTGCCACCGCAGTGCCTGTGTGCAGTCTGTGAACTGCCATGTCCTCCTGGTCAGTGTCCCCACTGACCAGGCCTAACCCTTCCCTTTTTGTGCACATTGATCAGCCCTATGGAAGGCCCAATATACCCCCTTGGGCAGGGTGCAGTGTATGTGAAAGGTAGAGCATGTACTTGTGTAGGTAATAGTAATAGTAATAGTAATAGGGGCATCTATATAGCACTGGGTTTTTACGCGCACCGGCGTGTCCCCGCGCTTTGACCGCTGCGAAACCCTTCCTGGCTTCCCTGAGAGATGGTCCCTTAATGGGTATCTCCAGGGTGAGACCAGGCATCCCCGGCGGTCTGATGGGGCCGTTAGTGAAGATGAGGCAAGCTAGTGCCCAGAGTTGCCGAGTGTGATCGCTGATCAGAGTGAGCACCGAGGCGAGAGAATTATCAAGTCCGCTGACCCTGGTCCAGAAACCTGCCGCGTCAGGAATCGAACCCTGGTCCCGGGCCGTCCTCTGCTCTCGGGTCTGCCGCCTCTAACCAGTGAGCCACACTACTTCATGCTCTGGTGGTGAATTACAGCCATTTTCGTTTTTCACTGCTGCAAGGCTATCTTGCTCAATCGGCTATCATGGGGGATGCTGGCTACAGTGGCTACCAGCAATTCTTCCCATAGGAACAAGATAGGACATAAAAGTCTAGTATCTCTGAACTCAGAATTTAATAACACATCTTTTAGGAAAGGTTGTTTTTAAATCCTGTGTTTGAGAATAGCACTTTTAGAAAGTTGCTGTTCTCTTGTCTGACCTTTCTGTGTGCCTTGGCCTGTTTGTGTATTGACTGTCTGGTTTGAGAGTGACAGGGGATGGGTATTCCCCAGGAGGCTGGCTGAGTCAGCCCTAGGCTGAATGACTTCATTTGCAACTTGAGTGGTGGGTGGAGATCGCACCTGGACCTGAATAGGGCTGTGCCTGCCTTCCACAATGCTGTCTCCACCTCCTGCTGGGTGGCTGACGACCCTGCCCCTCACTCTGAAAGGAAAGGAGAAGCCAGAAAAACAAAGTGCTCAAGGAACACCCAGAACTGGTTCAGACCAGGCTCAGGGCCCACTTGCACAAAGAGAAGAAAGACATTTAGGGGTATAAGTACAGGACCCCTGACAACAGAAAATTAGATCATCCTGGAATCAAGAAGGAACCTCTGCCAAGGAGGAAGCTGAAACTGAAGAAGGAAGATTGTCCAGCTGTTACTCTGCTGGATTGCCCTGCTGTTGCTTTGCTGCCAAAGAGAGGGGAAGGACTTTGCTTGTTGCTGTGTCCCCTTGCTTGAATGAATCTCCAAGGGCCTGAGAAGAGCTGGCTCCCTGTTCTGAAGTCCCAGGAACAAAAGGACTTCACCCCCAGATTCCCCTAAGTTCTACTGAGACAGTTCTGTCCTTCCTGGAGTGCGTGGCTCATGTGTGGTGCCTCTGGAAGTTGTACCTGTGCTGGGAAGCTGGAAACCAAGATTTAAAGAATTTGCTACAGAAAAGTTATCGCATCGCTCGCTGCGGAGCGCAGCCCCGCTGCTACGAAGGCCTGCTGCCGCTGCCCGAGCCGTCGCATCCTTCATTTGTGGGACGCACCAGACCGGTGCGGGAAGACTACCATCGCTGCGAGTGTCATCGCAGAGCTTGTCGTCGCTCGGTGAGATCGCTGTACTGCTTGCTTGCGGACCGCATTACGTCACCGCGAGCATCATCGCAGAACCATCGCATCAAGGATCTGCGAGAGAGAGATCGCCGCTCGACCTCGCATCGTCGCCCTGGAGATCGTCGCAGCCCCTATGAGATCGTCGCATCGTACCTTTGCGAGAACAAACTTCCTACGGAACCTATGCACCGGAATCCAGACAAGTGGCCTTCCTCCCCATACAGACCGGATTCGTCGTAATACGCCCGCTGATGCAGCGGGGCTGTCGCAAACGCCTCCCCAGGGTCTCAGGAGCAACGCATCACTTGTTTTCCACCGCACCAGCTTCTGCTTTTGGAACTTTGTCACAACTAAAGGTACTGTGAGCTAAACGTGACGCAACTGTGAACTTTTCACGACACTGTGGATTATTTTATCGTAACCTTAAGAACTCTTTTGAAACCACATTCTTGAACTATGTATGGTGGATTTTTGTTGTTTTGATCTTGTGTAGTTTAGATTAAATACCTTTATTTTTCTAAACTGTTATGAAGTCAGTTTGTGGTGTTTTCACTGTGTTACTGTGAGTGTTGGTACAAATACTTTACACATTGCCTTCTGATTAGACTTTACTGCTCGTGCCAAGCTACCTAGAGGGTGAGCAGGGGTTATCTCAGAGGGTTTCCTCCTTGCCCTGACTAGAAGCAAGGGTCCCTATTTGGACAGTGGTACCAACCTCTGCCAACTAGAGACCCCCAGTTCTAACATTGTTGGTCAGCGGTGGGGATTTGAACTTATATTTGTACTGGCCCCACAGTGATTGGTGTACATCACTAGTGAGTGCAGACCACTACGCCACCACATACTGTTTGTTTTTTCGGTTGTCCTCCTGGAAGTATTTTTTCGATATTGAGACTCTGGCTAGTGTTGCACCTGTAAAATCCTGCCAAAATGGAAGTCAACTTTTTCCACCTGTGCATCTACACAGAAGAGGAGATAAAAGCCTTTTGCAAGAAGAGGGGGCTGCCCGTGGAGAAAGGTTCCACAAGGAGGGATCTTGAGGCATGCCTGTATTCCCATGAGGCCAGAATTTGGGAAGCAACATTAGCAGATGATTCTGAGGAGGAGGACGTCTCTGACAGTGAGGTAGAGAAAGATGAGTGGCTCCTTGCTGCTGAGCAAAGGTGGAGAGAATTAGACTGGCTAAACAAGGAATGATCCGGTGGGCCTTAGCCCAGAAAGAAAAATGGGACGCTCAAGGAAGGAGCTTTTCTGAGTTGGAGGTGGAGTCCAGCTCAGATGGTGACAGCATGATTATGATATCTAGTGCTGAGAGAGAGGTACCAACACCCAGAGATGTAGCGCCTGACTGAAGGGAGGGGGTTGACATACACCAGGGGGTTCAGGATTATGATGTAGTTCCAGTGGAGTGCAGTGTCCCTGAAGTAGATTGGGGGACTGGCACAGGGGACCATATTCCTAGTGGTGAAAGGGACACTCTACTGACTCTAGAAGAGTGGTACAGGGAGAGGGGTTCCCCCTGGTAGAAACCTTGCTGTGTGTGTGTGAAGACCAGCCAGAAGAGTGTGGGTTGTGTGACAGAGACAGTAAGATACTGTCTTGCCAGTCTCAGGAGAGTGGTGTGGGGTACTTGTGTGAGGCACTGAAGGGTGAGGCAAAGGATAGCTTGGTTAACAACTGTGGGAGGCTGTGTGATTCATTTGTTGCAGAGCATATTTTAAGTTCCTGTTTAAGTTCCTGTTTTCCAGGGCTATGCTAACACCCGGTGGAGTGTGAGTCCTCTGATCCCAGAGAGCTTGCGTTGGAGGCAGACCTCTTGATGAATTCCAGAGAGTTTGAGGAGGCATTGGGGAGTGATCCCAAAAGGAGTGGCTTAGATACCTTCCTGGCCTGTCAGCCTTAGGGTGGTCTTTCCCTTTTTTTTTGCTTTTGCCTAATTTTTGCCACCTTCTTTTTGGTTGGCCTTAGGTCTCTGGGCACCTTCCCATTGCTAATCAATGCTAAGGTGCAGGTGCTCTCTTCCCTCAACATGGCTGCCACTGACCCCTGCTACTGCAGCGTGGTCTGTTTAGACGCACTCTAGTTGCCAGGAGCTAGCTGGAACCCTTAAACATTGTTGCAATACCAGCTTGCCTGCCTGCCCATAGCTAGAGTGAGGAAGCTCCTGGAACCTTCCAGAATAGGGGAGTGGTCACCAACTGCCCACTGCCAACTGCCAACTGTCACTATAAAAGAAAAGGGAGGGAAACTTTCCAGTCAGTTGGGGCATCACTTACCTGGGGGACCCTACGCAGGAGACTTAGATGGGAGGGCCTAGTCAGGAACCTATACCACTGGGGGTGACAGGGTTTAGGCGCTGCCTACCAAGCTGTGTGAGGAACACTGAACTAGCCCACTGATCTGGCCCGGCGGGAGGGGAACCCAGGAACTATCTGAAGTGACCTGCTGAGGAAAGCCTTCCACTCACCACCCCCCTCCTCAAGAAACCAAGATTCTAATATCACAGAAGGGCTCCAGAACCAACAAGCGCCAGGAAGAAGCCCCCCTGCGCTATCCAGGACTACTGGGGATCAACCAGGTATTGGGCTGTCTCACCTCTGTGCCCTGTTGCCGTAACCTGGGGCCCCTGCGCTGTCCTACCTTATCCCTTCTGCTGTCCTACTCTGCCTGAGCTGTTAGCCAGCCTGAACCTGAAGTGAAATGGGCTACCTGTGAAGCGCTCTTCCCCCCCTTGGCGCTAGAATGATGACCTGCCTGAACTGGGACTGCTTATCCTGCTCAAGCGATGGGCCCCTGAGGAGCGCTAGATTCCTGCCTCCTGTTGCTGGCCGAGGCGCTGTGGTGATTGTCCCTAGAGCGCCGCGAGGACTGAGCGCCTCCACTGCTAGGCGTTCCCTGCTGGTCCCCTGACGCGCGTTATCACCGAGCGAGCCGCACAACTCACCGCCCCAGTCCAGGAGCTCTGTGAGCCTCGCCTTCCTTGTCGCGGCCCGGCGCGTTCCCAGGGACGCTGGCGCCGCCTTTCTCACCCCCTTCGGCGGCCCTCAGAGCCAGGAGAGGGCCGCCGCGAATTCCTGACAGGCCACAGTCGGCCTCGCTAGGCCCGAAGCCTGAAACTCTCCTCACGTGAACGGGCGTTGGAAGTGACTCCGCCCCCGCCGCACTCGGATTGGCCACCAGCGTCGTGCCCCCGCAGGCCGCGCTGCCATAGGTGGCTGCAGGAGCACCTCCGCCCTCATTGGATCCCAGGCCCTGCATCCAGCGCGCCTTCAGGAGCAAAGGAGCCCACTCCGCCTATCTACACTCTCGGGGCCGGCCCTAGCATTGGCGCGGGGCCCCGTGCAGTCCTGCGGTGCCCCGTAGCCGGCCCCATCAGTGAGACACTCCGGAGGGCTTTGAGGAGGGTAGGAGCCCCACCTTCCTCCAGCAACCGATTCTCCGAAAGGGCCCGAGGAGGGCCAAAGGAAAGAGGTAAAACCCCCCGGGGGAGGCCCCGAGATCGCCCCTCCCCGCGGGAGACTGTATTGGGCCCGGTTGGCACCCCATTGTTGTGGAAGGGTCACTGCAGGAATGCCAGGCCCCTGAACTCACCCTAGCATTGTGGAGGCCCTAATAACTTTTAAGCCAGAGGAGAACACCCCTGCTAGGAGTATGGTAATGGCTAATGTAGCCGGTATATACAAAATGTTTATCTTTGCCTAATGCCTTGGGTAATGTGGCCTAATGAACTGTTTGCCCTACCTAGAGGAAGTGGTTACCTCTGCTGAACGACCCTTTATGATCCTCATGAAATGTTTTACTCCTACTTAATGGTCGGTTTACTTTTGTCTAATGCAAAGTTTCATCGATGCCTTTAGTCACTAAGTGAAATTGTTGCTTACATAAGGAAATGGTTATGGATGCTTAATGCAATGTGATTTAAATGTATTTATAAAGAATTCCTTGCAGGTGCTGACTAGGAGCAAGGCTGTTGCCAGGCCTACGGTTATTTAATATTTAATATTTATTTATATAACTATTTATGGCCGAGTGATGAAACACCTGTGCTTTTAAGGGACAAAAAAAAGTTATTACTACTGTGATTTTTGATTGCCCAAGATCTTGATCTTAGATAAAACTTACTTATTTGAATCAATAATACTGGTGTGGTCTCAGTCTTTGCTTGCATTTATTGTCTCAGTGGATGCGTGTGCTGTGTAGTCACTTTACACCTAAGCTTTCGGGTGCCTACCCGCTCGAGCCAGGCTACCCCCGGGGAACTGGTGACCCCAGTTCCTACATTTGGTGCCGAGCGGTGGGATCAGGACCTGTGACTATACAGCACCCTCCAGCGGGACAGAGTGCACTGCAATTAGACTAGACACCTATCGTGCAAGCAAGCCTACTCAATTGGCCCCCACTGTCTAACCTGAGCGTGTAGAGACCTGTTTTGACCTAATCCTGCTACCTACATCCTAGAATCTTTCCCTTGTTTTATCTGGGTCCCCACCTGGCAAAATGGAGTTCCAGCTAGCCGACCTGGAAGAGTACACAGTGTTGCAGCTAAGGGAATTTTGTCAGGGGATGGGGGTGCCGGTTGGCCGGAGAGCCAAAAAAGGAGGAACTCTGTACTGCCTTGAGGGCAAGGGTAAGGGCCCACCCAGAGGGGAGAGGGGATGGGAGACAGGAGGGGCTGTGCGCACCAGGGGGGACGGGTGCTCCAGAAGAGCTACACCTACTTAATGATGAGGTATCTGAAAATGTGTTGCCAGGAAGACGTTCCAGGGCAAGTAGTAGTGATTTTATTTGTTATCATTTCATTTCATTTGTGGTTTTGTAAAGCGCTCATATGCTCTTGGGCGTCTTGGCGCTGTAGAAAAGACATGGTGTCCTGAAACTTGGTGAGAGTTGGTTTATCGGGACTTGAACAGCCATGTTTTAACCCCTTTCCTAAATGACATTAGAGAGGTACTGTTTTTAATCGCGAGGGGGAGTCGATTCATGTCTTTGGCAGCATATAGTAGGAAGCTTCTGCCCCCCCATCTAGTTTGTTTGAACCTAGGAACTTGCATCAGTTTTGCCTGGCTCTTGGTCTCTTGTGGGGACGTATGGCTTGAGATGGGTTCTAAGGAACAGACATCCCGAACCTTGGAGCGTCTTATATGTTAAACATAGTGATTTAAATCTAATTCGTTTTGCCAAGGGGAGCCAGTGTAGTGTGACTAGATGGTGCGATATATGCTCTGATCGCGGGATATTTAGTATCAGTCGTGCTGCTGAGTTCTGCAAGCATTGTAATTTGGTCAGGTGTTGGGCTTGCATCCCGGCATATAATGCATTTCCGTAGTCGAGTCTTGATAGGGCTAAGGTGGTCACCACCGTTTTTCGGGAGTCCATGGGGATGTATGGCACTAGTTTACTGATCATTTTTAGGATAGACCACATCGTGGATAAAGTTTGTTGGTTTGGGCCTCAAAAGTGAGTCTGTTATCTAGCAAGATGCCTAGATTTTTTACTTTGGTCACTGGTGATGGGCAGTTGCCAAGATCCACCGGCCACCAGTCTGGGGGCCAGATTCCTGCATTTGTTCCTAACATTCTGATATCGCACTAACCGCTAACAGCATCCCGTGGCAATATTGATTTTTTCCACGCGGCAAGTTAGCTCATTTCAAATCTACCCGTGTCACCATGATTGTGCATGTAGAATCCTATCGCTGGTACCCGGTGATTTATTTGGCCCAATTTTGCATATTTCAGGCATGAACCTCCTGACAGGATCTAATTAGATGGTGGCTTTCTACCGCGCCCTCCTAACTACGTCTCACGGTGATATACCACCCTAAACTATCTCGCGACGGGGATCGCTAGAACCCACCTCTCCTCCGAGCCCCTTTTCTCTGTCGCTCGCTTCCACCATTGTGAATTATTCCTTCAAACGGGACTGGCTCCACTCCCAGCCCGGCTACTAATTTAATTGAATTCCAAGTATGACTATCAATGTGTCGATAACCCAGCATTCTAATGAATTAACCTTAACTTGCTCAATCAATTGTGTGACAATTATGGTATAATTATTATGAGGCACGTCCCAATACCTTGAGTTTAACTTTTAATTTTATACACCGAACTAGGTTGCCCGCCCCCCTTCTCTGTCCTGATGAAGACCCCACAGCAAGGGCACAACCAATCCCTGCACTAGAGGGTCGAAACGTCGACAACCACCTACTTCACCATCAACTTCACTCCAACATTTATTTCATTCATTGTTATATGTGAAGTATGACTCTTTAATCCAATTGTGATGAACCTTCGGTCCACTACACTGTATATAACTCGGAAATACAGTCTGCTTAATTCATTGATTTTACTGTCACATACTTCTGTCTATCACCTTATCCTCACCTGAGCACCTACCACTACCTCTCCCCCTATTTTTATTCCTCTTGGGGCACTGTACAACCAATTGCATTATTGATTTGTTCTTGTATATATTCAGTATATCCAGTCCCGTTGTGAATGAAACAATGTGGACTCATTTATTGTTTGTGTAATTTATTGTTTGATATTTTTCACATCACTTCACACTTAAGCTAGTACACCATAGTGAGGCGGCTGGTGTCCACTGAGCAATTAGTACCTGATGTATTCCATCCGGCCGTGTTGGCTGACGGCACTCTGAGCTCCTATCCTGTGGCTCAGGTTCCCTTTGAGTGGGGAGGAGTGAAAGGCCCGTTGAGAGTTGCGATAAGCCCTGCCTTACCAGTGGACTGTCTGCTAGGAAACGACCTGGAGCAAACCGCCTGGAAAGAGGTGGAGTTTAAGGCCCACACTGAGATGCTGGGGTTACCAGGATGGACTTGCGTGGTCACGCGGTCCATGGCTGCCCGGCAAGGAACTCAACCCGGGTTGGAGCCTGAGACATCTGCCCAACCCAATGCTGGTCCTGAAGAGGAGGATGTTGTGAAGGACACACCTCGTGTGATGGATGGGGAGCCTGTGGAGGTACCCCCGGAGTCCGTGGAGGTGGATGTTGTTCCTGTGGGGGACTTGCCGACCCTTGCCGAGTGGCAGTTGGAAGGAGGGCTTACCCGGGAGGAATTCTCCCGGGCGCAGAAGGAGTGCCCCACGCTTGAAGGCATGCGGCGACAGGCTAAAGCCCAAGCGACCGATCAGGAGACCGGCAGTTTTCACTTGTACTGGGAGGATGGCCTCCTTTACAGTGAGCCTTAGGTTCCCATGAATGGATCCTCGAGGGCCTTAGTGGTCCCCCAATGCTACCGGGCCTTCTTATTGGAACTGGCGCATGAAATTCCTTTGGCTGGACACCTGGGCCAGGACAAAACCTTTGCGCGGCTGGTCCCATTTCTTTATTGGCCCAGGATGAGGGTTGCCTCTGACACTTACTGTAAGACCTGCAAGACTTGTCAGGCCAGTGGCAAGACTGGGACTAAAGTGAAGGTCCTTTTGGAACCGCTCCCGGTGGTCGGGACCCCTTTTGAGCGGGTCGGAATCAACATCGTTGGGCCGTTGGACCCTCCGACCTCTGCGGGACACCGGTTCATCTTGGTGTTAGTGGACCAGGCCACTCGGTACCCGGAGGCTATCCCTCTGAGGACTGTCACTGCACCTGTGGTGGCGCGGGCCCTGATGGGGATTTTTACCAGAGTGGGATTCCCCAAGGTGGTGGTGTCAGACACGGGCACGAACTTCATGTCGGCCTACCTGCAGGCCATGTGGAAGGAGTGCGGAGTGACCTACCGGTTCTCCACTCCTTACCACCCCCAGACTAACGGGCTCATAGAGCGCTTCAACAAGACCTTGAAGGGGATGATCCGGAGCCTGCCAGAGGACTTGAAGCGGAAATGGGACATCCTCCTCCCTTGCCTGCTGTTTTCGTACCGCGAGGTACCACAGAAGGGAGTCGGATTCAGCCCCTTTGAACTGCTCTATGGCCATCCCGTTAGGGGCCCCTTCAGCCTTTGTCAAGGAGGGGTGGGAGAAGACTTCGAAGAAGCTTCCCTGTGATGTCGTCAGCTACATGCTGGCATTCCGCAGCCAGATGGCCAAGCTATGGAAGGAAGCCTCAGACAACTTGGAAGCTAGCCAAGCCGTCATGAAGGAGTGGTATGACCGCAACGCTCGGACGGTGGAGTTGGACGCTGGACAGAAGGTGTGGGTCATGGAGCCTGGGGAGCTTAGTGCCCTCCAGGACTGGTGGACTGGTCCGTACGAAATTGTGGAGCGTTGAGGCCAGTCTACCTATTTCGTTGACTTAAAGACCCCCCGTCAGCCCCATCGGGTGCTCCACGTCAACGGCCTGAAGCCTCACCATGAGCGATCTGAGCTTGCTCTCCTCCTGATGACGGATGGGAGCGAGGAGGAGGAGAGTGAGCCTCTTCCTGACCTTCTGGTGGCCCAGGAGAAGGATGGTTCAGTGGAGGGAGTTGTCCTCTCCCCATCCTTGACCTAGAGCAACAGAGGGACTGGCGCCAGGTGTTGGAGCAGTACGCCTTGTTGTTCTCCATCACGCCTGGAATTACACATCTGTGTACCCATGATGTAGACACAGGGGACAGTCCGCCTGTAAAAACCAAGTCTTACCGGCTGTCCGATAAAGTCAAGAACAGCATCCAGGGTGAAGTGGCCAAAATGCTGGAGCTGGGGGTGATCAAACCTTCCAGCAGCCCTTGGGCTAGTCCGGTTGTGTTGGTGCAGAAAGCGGCTGCACCGGCCACCACACCAGAACTTCGGTTCTGTGTGGACTATCAAGGATTGAACTCTGTCACCAAGACAGACGCTCCCCCGATCCCAAGGGCAGATGAGCTGATTGACCGGCTGGGAGCAGCCCGGTACCTCAGCACCATTGATCTAACATCAGGGTACTGGCAGATTGCCATGGCCGATGGAGCAAAGGAGAAAATAGTGTTCTCCACCCCCGAGGGCCACTTCCAATTCAGAGTGATGCCCTTTGGACTCAAGAATGCTCCAGCCACCTTCCAGCGGTTGGTGTACCAGGCGCTGTCTGGCCTGGAGTCCTTCTCAGCGGCGTACATGGATGACATAGCTGTCTTCAGTAGCTCCTGGGAGGACCATCTGCAGCATCTCCAGGAGGTACTTCAGGCCTTGCAACGTGCTGGCCTGACCATCAAGGCTAGCAAGTGCCAGATTGGACAGGGATATGTTGTCTTCCTGGGACTCCTGGTGGGTGGGGGTAAGGTGCAACCCCTCCATGCCAAAATAGGGACCATCTTGGCTTGGGAGCCCCCTAAAACTCAGACTGAGGTCCGAGCTTTCCTCGGCTTCACTGGCTATTACCGCCGGTTCGTCAAGGGATATGGTACCATCGTAGCCCCCTTGACTGAGTTGACGTCTAAGAAGCAGCCACGAAAAGTGATCTGGACGGCTGCTTGCTAAGAGGCATTCACGACACTGAACCACGCGATGTGCACCGCTCCGGTGCTTGCAACACCTGATTTCACAAAGGAATTCATTGTGAGGACGGACGCCTCTGAGCATGGCATAGGCGCTGTGCTTTCGCAACTCAACAACGATGGCCAAGACCAACCTGTGGCCTTCATCCCCAGAAGACTCCTCCCTCGGGAACGGCGATGGAGTACCATCGAGCGAGAAGCCTTCGCTGTGGTCTGTGCCTTGAAGAAGTTGAGGCCATACCTGTTTTGCTCTCACTTCCTGATTCAAACCGACCACCGAACCCTTCGCTGGCTCATGCAGATGAGAAACGAAAACTCCAAGTTGCTAAGGTGGTCCATTTCCCTACAGGGGATGGACTTTCGGGTGGAACATCGGCCCGGAGTTGCCCACGCCAATGCTGACGGTCTCTCCCTGGTTTTCCGCCTTAGTGACGAGAACTCCCTAGAGGCTGGGTAGCTCTCCCCACTTTCAGCTGGGGGGGGGACGCATGTTAGACCTGTAAGCCTTAGGGTGGTCTTTCCTTTTTTTCCGCTTTTGCCTCATTTTTCCCACCTTCTTTTTGGTTGGCCTTGGTTCTCTGGGCACCTTCCCATTCCTAATCAATGCTAAGGTGCAGGTGCTCTCTTACCCCAACATGGCTGCCATTAACCCCTGCTACTGCAGCATGGTCTGTTTAGACGCACTCTAGTAGCCAGGAGCTGGCTGGAACCCTTAAACATTGTTGCAATACCAGCTTGCCTGCCTGCCTATAGCTAGAGTGAGGCAGCTCCTGGAACCTTCCAGAATAGGGGAGTGGTCACCACCTGCCCACTGCCAACTACCAACTGCCACTATAAAAGAAAAGGGAGGGAAACTCTCCAGTCAGTTGGGGCATCACTTACCTGGGGGACCCTACTCAGGAGACGTAGGCTGGAGGGCCAAGTAAGGAACCTTTACCACTGGGGGTGACAGGGTTTAGGCGCTGCCCACCAAGCTGTGTGAGGAACACTGAACTAGCCCACTGATCTAGCCTGGCGGGGAACCCAGGAACCATCTGATGTGACCTGCTGAGGAAAGCCTTCAACTCACCACCCCCCCTCCTCAAGAAGCCAAGATTCTAATACCACAGAAGGGCGCCAGAACCGACAAGCGCCAGGAAGAAGCCTCCCTGCACTATCCAGGACTACTGGGGATCAACCAGGTATTGGGCTGTGTCACCTCTGCACCCTGTTGCCATAACCTGGGGCCCCTGCGCTGCCCTGCCTTATCCCTACTGCTGTCCTACTCTGCCTGAGCTGTTAGCCAGCCTGAACCTGAAGTGAAATGGGCTACCTGTGAAGCGCTCTTCCCCCCTTGGAGCAAGAACGCTGACCTGCCTGAACTGGGACTGCTTATCCTGCTCAAGCGCTGGGTCCATGAGGAGCGCTAGATTCCTGCCTCCGGTTGCTGGCTGAGGCGCTGTGGTGATTGTCCCCAAAGCGCCGCGAAGACTGAGTGCCTCCACTGCTAGGCGCTCCCTGCTGGTCCCCTGATGCGCGTTATCACCGAGGGAGCCGCACAACTCACCGCCCCAGTCCAGGAGCTTTGTGAGCCTCGCCTTCGTTGTCGCGGCCCGGCGCGATCCCAGGGACGGCGGCGCCGCCTTTCTCAACCCCTCGGCGGCTCCCGGAGCCAGGAGAGGGCCGCCGCGAATTCCTGACAGGCCGCAGTCGGCCTCGCTAGGCCCGAAGCCTGAAACATTCCTCACGTGGCGGGGCATTGGAATTGACTCCGCCCCCGCCACGCTCGGATTGGCCACCAGCGTTGTGTCCCCGCAGGCCGCGCTGCCATAGGAGGCTGCGGGAGCACCTCTGCCCTCATTGGATCCCAGGCCCTGCCTCCAGCGCACCTTCAGGCCAATTGGTTCCCGGGCCTCTGACGTGCTCGTGGGCCCGAGAACAGGACGCAACCCTTCGGAGGACTCCAAGGAGCAAAGGAGCCCTCTCCGCCTATCTAAACCCGCGGGGCCGGCCCTAGCATCGGCGCAGGGCCCCGCGCAGTCCTGCGGTGCCCCGTAGCTGTCCCCATCAGTGAGACACTCCATGGGTCTTCTAGGAGGGCAGGAGCCCCCCCCCCCCTCCCCTCCAGCAACCAAACACTCCGAAAGGGCCCGAGGAGGGCCGAAGGAAAGAGGTAAAACCCCCCGGGGAGGCCCCGAGATTGCCCCTCCTGCGCGGGAGACTGTGTTGGGCCCCGTCGGCCCCCCATTGTTGTGGAAGGGTCACTGCAGGTACGCCAGGCCCCTAAACTTACCCTAGCATTGCGGAGGCCCTAGTAACTTTTGAGCCAGAGGAGAACACCCCTGCTAGGAGTATGGTAATGGCTAATGTAGCCGGTATATACAAAATGTTTATCTTTGCCTAATGCCTTGGTTAATGTGGCCTAATGAACTGTTTGCCCTACCTAGAGGAAGTGATTACCTCTGCTGAACGACCCTTTATAATCCTCATGAAATGTTTTACTCCTACTTAATGGTCGGTTTACTTTTGTCTAATGCAAAGTTTCCTGGATGCCTTTAGTCACTAAATGAAATGGTTGCTTACATAAGGAAATGGTTATGGATGCTTAATGCAATGTGATTTAAATGTATTTATAAAGAATTCCTTGCAGGTGCTGACTAGGAGCAAGGCTGTTGCCAGGCCTACGGTTATTTAATATTTAATAATTTTTTATTTAAGTATTTATGGCCGAGTGATGAAACACCTGTGCTTTGAAGGGACGATAATAAGTTATTACTACTGTGATTTTTGATTGCCCTGATCTTGATCTTAGATAAAACTTACTTATTTGAAGACCCCAGTTCCTACATAGGGGCTCATGTCTGGTCTCAGTGGCGAAGGAATGAGTGTGGGACGGTGTGTCCACGGTGCCCGAAACCCAGTCTCAGGGCCTGGAGCGTTCCTTAAGGGAACACCAGGTTGGAGACCTAGACTGTACTTGCAGGCAATTTGAGGAGGATCTCCTAGTGTCTGTTGAACGGGGAGTGCCTGTAACCAGGCCTCCGTCAGGGCTGGGGTCTGGCAGCGCCACTCCAGTTGTACATATGAATCATCTAGCCTGACTAGTGTAGTTCCAATAGAACCCTGTCATGCAGGACCTAGGCTGTTTACAGATAACATATACTGTGGGTCTGGTGGCAGACTGACTCCGTACACCCCCGCTGCATATATTAGCCTTTGGGTGAAAGGTTTAGTTCATAAAAGGCTGCAGTCCTTATAAGGCGTGATGTACTTATAAGGCATTCTGTCATTATTTGGAGTTATGTCCTTATAAGGCTCGTTCATATGAAACAACGGAAACTGATGTAGAGAAAGTATGCGATGTTCCTTGGAGCTATATTAGGGTACCGATATGAAATATAATATCTGTTCTTACTGGAGCTGAAAAGAGCTAATTGATATGAATGAGGTGGTTTTGTGTGTTCCATGTAGAGGCAACACCAAGTCCCTATATCATTCCATCTCCCATTTACCATCCCATCTCCTTTCCCTTTTGTGTGATCAGTTGAATGGTCCTTTACCTGTCCATCCTCTTCTTTGGTGAAGAAGTTGACTGAGAGAACATTGTGAATGTGTGAATGTGTGACGGCTCCTTGACTGGCAAATGCTATGCTGTGCAGGGACAGTCATGTCACAGCTGTGCTCTTGCACTGGAGAATTATAGCTGACATCCACCTTTATGCCCTGATTTTGACAGACTTATCCCAAATTCCCTGCAGTGTTCCATGGACACGTTCCACAAGCTTTACCTGACCAAATGTATCCATGACAAACCCTGAGAGTGCAGTAGTGTTAAATTGTTTGCAATGCCCGTTAGATCAGAAATTTAGTTTTTGTGCAAAATCAAATCTACAACAAGACTTGCAATGAAGGTGTCTGTGGTGTCACAATGCCGCCACTATGTGATGTTCATGCCTTGCTAATATGAAATTTGAGCTCTAATTTAGAATGAGTTCTACTTTGTAAATGACATTCTATGTTTGGAATGAGAGTTCTAATTAGGAAATAAAAGAATTCCATTAGAATGCAGATTGGAACCACACTTCTAATTTGGATAGTCAGAACTGAGTTTGTAATGCAAACTCTACCCTTGGAATGCCTCTTGCGCAAAACATAACATGTTTTTTCAGGTTCAAGCAGCAGCTGTGTATGATGTCTAAGGTTCATTTTGTGAGTAGTAATGAGCGGATTCTAAGGCTACAGTTTTGTTGGGCACCTCGTCTCCCCTGGGTACCCAGAACTACCTTCTATTGACTGAATGGGTGCGATGCTCTTGAAGCTGTGTAGAGTCACACAAGGAGTCTATGGCAAGCCGGGCCAGCACAGAGGCATTCACACAGATGAAGACTCAGAGCCCAGCCATAAGGCCACTGCCAGGCTCTGCCAGTCAGTGCAGAAGAAAGATGCAGGGTGTCTTCTAATTCTTAGATCCCACCCTGCCATTTGAATACCTGAATCACACCTGTGAAATAGGCAGAGCAGATAGGAGGAAACAGAATGAAATGCTGTACATTCCTGTGCAGTGCACTAGGTCAGTCTCACCAGTTCCTTAACAGATTCTGTTACGATGGGTTTGAAGGATTTTCTTTTTGGCAGTGACATTGAAAGATGACTATTGGTAATTATTGACCTCAGTGGCTACAACATCTGCGGAATAATCCAGACAGAGAGAAATTCTGAAACAAATCCTCTGACAGCTTCTGTCTGTCTAGGAAGGTTCAAAATAAAATTCTGTACGCAATAAGAGAACACAGGAAACCTTAATAATTAGTTAATTGTTTCTGACTTCCTTCCCTCAATCTTTTAGTTCTGTGATGTCATGTTACAGACGGGCTTACTCCTATCAACATAATGTAACACTGGTCTCTCCATGCAGCCCTAGCCAGGGATGCCTGCAGTGTGAGTGCAGTGTGTGGGCTAGCGTATGAATGGTGTGAATGCGGTGTGAATGGGGCACTCAGACTGACATCAGACAGACAGGATGGCCACAACAGCTCTACTTCTCCGAGGCCTGACAGGAGCTTGCCTGGTTCCTTCAGGGGGAGAAATCAGGAAGCAAACCTTGTGCACGCAGCAGCCAGTGAGAAGGCAGTCAAATGCACTATGACGTGGGGGTGCAAGGACCAGTCGGTGTGGTATGGCCAAATAAGAAGCTTGTAGTAATCCAAGAAACAGGTTAAGTTCCAAGAAGCTTTATTCAGCAGCACAGCATCATGTAGACAGCTTCAAGTCCAAGTACAACTGACATTAAGATGCAGAATGCATCACTAGGAAAGTTCTGAGAACCAGAACACCATGGGGAAAGGCTCATGCCATTAAAGGGGAAGTAATATAAATACAGATATACAGTGCAGGATGTAACACATCTCCCCCCTAAAGGAAAACAAGGAATAAAACATATGTACGAAAGTCAAAAAAACTAACAGAAGAAATATATTATACAAAGTCCCGTAAAGACATGGGTTTCTTACGAATACGGGAATCCTCCTTGATCCTAGAGGCAATAGTGTCAGAAGGAAGCACAAAATGAGAAGGAGGCACATCATGAGTATTCAGATCATATTGGACAGGGCACTTTGCAACTTTGCTTACATTCCAGACCTTTCCATCTTGCGTGATAACAGTGTTGTTAAAAACATTTTTGATCTGAATAGGTCTGCCATATTTGCTCGTGCCCTTGCTAACAAAAGAAGGTTTCATAATCTTGACCCAATCACCAACAGCCAAGCCATGCTCTCTTGCTTTCCACCTCCTGTTATACCATTCAGCCGATTTCTTTTGTTTACATAAAACTCTGTCCGCAAGACTCTTAACATCAACAGTATCTTCACCAAAACCTTTACACTTCTCCTTGAACCACCAAGGGCATATAACGGATGCTGGATCTCTTCCCTTAAGTAGTTTGAATGGACTAACTTCAGTAGTGGTATGGGGAGTTATACGGTAGTTCCAAAGTTTCTCTCTGAGAGCATTCAACCAGTTACCCTTTTCCTTGATGGAGTCAACAACAAAATTTTTTAACACCCGATTGAAACGCTCAACCTGACCATTCTCGTGCGGTTCATAGAGAGAAGTTCTGACATGTTTAATATTACAGGATTGTAAAAATGACTGCATCTCTGACGAGACCAGTTGAACACCGTTGTCTGATACCAAAACAGAGGGGCATACCTCTCTAGAAAACACTTCCTGGAAAAACATAATAATGACCTCAGAAGTAATCTTGGATACAAATTTTACCTCTGGCCATTTAGAATGATAATCAATAATCACTAGAGCAAAACGAGAAGACTCAGGTAAAATGCTGAACGGGCCAGAAATGTCAAAAGCAATTTTTTTCCACGGAAATTCAGGCCAGACTACTGATTTAAGGGGAGGAACAACAACTTTCAACATTTTATCTTTGTCACAACACTCATTGCATTCTCTGACCACACGATCCACGAACCTGTCCAAACCAGGCCACCAAAAGTTCAACCTAATAAGGCGCTTCATAGCAGAAATTCCCGGATGGGTCTTGTGAGCTAACTTGAGTATCAGGTCCTGAACACCAACAGGTGGGATACACTTGTCCCCTTTAAAAACTAAGTTCCCTTCGCAAAACAACTCATCCGCAACATTAAAAAATGGCACGATATCCTCTCTGACATTGGCTTTGTTGGGCCAACCTTCCAACAAATATTTCCTTAAAGTATTCATCCTATCATCCTTCTCTTGACACTTAAGCCAAAATTGTTCAGTAATATCCTGATACTGAGTACCAACATAATCCTGCAATCCAGAGACAAAATCAACATCCTTACACCCAGAGATACCATCAACTACGCTAAGACATGGAAGGCGTGATAGACAATCAGCTGTGACGTTTTTCTTTCCTGGTATATATTCTACTGTGAAACTATACTCCTGTAATCTAGATGTTAGTCGCGCAATTCTCGCTGTTGAGTTCCATCCTCCTCCCACTGAAAGAATATGAACAAGGGGCTTGTGATCAGTTCTTAATACGAACTTGCTTCCCCAAATGTAGATCCTATAGTGTTCGATTGCCCACACACATGAAAGTAGTCCTCGCTCGATAACAGCATACCTGCGTTCTGTCTCACTCAAGGTCCTAGATGAGAAAGCAACATTCCACTCTGACACACCATCTGTCTGAGACAACACACACCCCAAACCATACAAACTCGCATCCGTAGTGATAATACACTCTTTGCCCATCCTAAAAGGTCCTAAAGTTGGAGAATTTACAATATCTTTTTTAATCTCTGTAAAAGCCTTTTCTTGCTCTATGGTCCAAACAAACTCATTCTTCTGCCTCAACAGCTTCCTTAAAGGCTCCATTTTTGTGGCAAAGTTAGCAACAAATTTGCTGTAGTACTCGCACATTCCCGAAAAGGACAAAAGCTGTTCCTTATTATTGGGAGCCGGGGCATTGAGAATTGCCTCAACATTAGATTTCTTTGGAATCAAACCTTCCCCTGAAAGGGTGTGTCCCAAATACTCTACCAACTTCTTGAACAAATTGCACTTATGTGCTTTAAGGGTAAAACCATGGCTTTGCAATCTGGAACATACCTCATCTAGATGTACAGAATGTTCAACAACATTTTTAGAAAAAATCAGAATGTCATCTTGAAAACATTTAACGAAAGAATCAAGATCCCTGAACATCTGAAACATTACATGCTGGAAAACCGAAGCGGCTGAAGCCAAACCAAAAGGCATTCTCTTGTATTGGAAGAGACCCATGGGAGTAATAAAGGCAGTGAATTTCTTGGATTCTTCTGTCAACTCTATTTGGTGGTACGCTGACCTAAGATCTAAAGTAGAAAAGATCTGCGCACCATCGAATAAAGAAACAAGCTCATTAATATTTGGAAGCGGATGGCAATCTATGACAATATTCGAATTAAGAGCCCTCAAATCAATACAGACTCTCAACTTTTGATCCGGTTTACGTACAAGAACTATGGGCGAAACCCATTCTGAAGACTCTATGGGTTCGATGATGTCATCTTTCAATAAGTCATCCAGCATATCTTTTAACTCAGACCTGACATTGAGAGGTACACCTCTTAATTTCTGCTTAACCGGAATAGCTCCATCTTTTAGCACTATTTTGTGTGCAAACCCTTTCAACTTTCCTAGTTGATCACAAAATACTTTGTCAAATTTACTGCTCCACAATGAAGTAACATCCTCTCCCCCATCAGTAATGGAATTAATCATCTCTTGGTCACTACAAAGCTCAATAGGATCTTTGGCTCGTGGATTCAACTTGATGCCAAGTTCCCACTGATCTTGCCACCCTAGAACATTCACACCCTTAATAGCAATATATAATTTGATGTGAGCTAATCTACCTCTGAAAGTTAGGGGAACACACAAAAATCCTTCAATGGAAATATTGCCTCCATTAAAACTTTCTGCTAGAATATCAGATGGTTGTAACTTAGACAAATCACATACATTCTGTAACTTTTCATCAAAATATTGCTTTGTAATAATGGTCCATGGGGATCCAGAATCCACCATCAATTCTATCTCAATACCTAAAATGTTAAACATGCACTTAGGTGATTTTTTTACTAATTGAAACAACAGTACCACTTTGAATGATAGAGACGACATAGCCTCTATTGAGTTCTTGTGTAGGGATTTCAGCATCATTAACAGAGGAAACTTTTGCAGGAGTAGAAAAATTGGAAATAGGACGTGGATGTCCTGTTCGCCCTTGAGTATTGAAACGTTTTTCTCTACATACATTCCCAAAGTGTCCCATTTTGCCACATATATTACAGGTTCTATTAAGAGCAGGACAACCTTGGAAGGAAGCAATGTGAGATCTGTTTCCACATCTGAAACAAGAAACTGAACTGTTGTTAAAATCAGGTTTCCTGAAATTACTAATTGACACATTCTTTGTGCTCAATTGTGTAGCACTGAAATTCTTTCCTTCATTTTTGGGCTTAACAAGGCATACTTCTTCCTCAACACTACTTTTACTTGGATTAGTACTTTGTTTCTCTACAATATTCATCCATTTTTCAGACATTTCTGTAGACTTAGCAATAGCAATACTTTCCTCAAGGGTAGGATCACCTAAACACCACAATTTATCTTGGACTTTTTTGTTTTTGACGTGAACAATAATTTGGTCACGAATCATTTCATCTGCCATTGTGCCAAAATTACAGCGTAAAGTTAACGCTCTCAAAGCAGTGAGAAAATCATCAAACGATTCATCCTGTTTCTGTGCCCTGGTATAAAATTTGAAACGGTTAAGGGCAATGTTTGCAGTAGGTTTGAATCTTTTTCCCAATCTGGCAAGTGCTTCAGAGTAAACATTAAGATTATCACCACTCCCAGAAGGTAGCACAATAATAGGCAAAGTTCTAAAAATTTCCTGCCCTTCTGAGCCTAAACAATGTAATAAAATACATTTCTTCCTCTCTGCCCCCATTCGCTCTCCATCAATAGCCTTCATATAATTGAAGAACTCTTCTTTCCATCTTGCCCAAGGCAAGGGAGGATCACCCTTAACCTGTAAAAACTTTGCAGGAGGATCAAATTGCATATTAGTTAACTCAATGACAGTAAAAGTAAGCAATAGTAACAATTAAAATTATGAAATGCACTAAATTATTATGTGTAGAATGGTATCATGAATAAATTGTGAAAATACACTGTGAGATGAAAGAAAATATAAGAAAACACAGATCAATAGATGTTGAAATCTTGCAAATGATAACAACAAAATAATAAATAAACGAAATAAATTATTAGTTGGGTGCTGAAGGAGACGCTGTAAATACCACACAGCAGTAATTGCCAGTCAGAATTGTGTCTCTTCGTTCTTAATCGGCAATCGGCAAGTCAGAATATCCAGCAGTGATCACCAGCAAAATATAGTTCATTCGTTTTTGATCGGCAAGAAGAAATAAAGCGATCGTTGTTAGGCGATGAAGTTCAAAACAAACAAAATGGCGGCATGTTGCACGCAGCGTTACGTGAGACGCTACTCACGCTGCGTGTATTGGAGGAAAACGCGTTGCCAGGGAATGACGCGTTCAATGGAGACGCGTTGCCAACAGATGACGCGTACCAAACACAGCTAGGTTGCTGGGCAACGTTGACGTCTTGAGGATTGATTCCGAAAGGAAGCACTGACGTGTTAAGGCTTCGTTTGTTGAGGTCAGCGTCCAAGTATCTAGGCAACAGGTTAGAAGCCTCGCTGCAGAGAGCGAATGTTACAGCTCAGCGTAATGGTATCCAGGCAGCAAGCCAGGATTCCTAAGTAACGCGCTAAGCCAGTAGAAGGACTTGAATGATGCACAAGTCCAAAAACGAAGTAAAATGCAGGGAAAACACAGGAAAATCTTCTCAGGCAATGAGGAACAACAGGAAATAAATCCAAAATGGCACAGATGCATAATTCCAATTTTCTTCGAAGGAAGAAAGACAAAAACAGAATGAAAAGTCTTAAAATAATTCCGGAAGAAATAAAATAGGGTTCACTCCGCTCCTGTGCTGTAGATGGCTGGAGTCCTCGTCGCCAAAATTTGTAGTAATCCAAGAAACAGGTTAAGCTCCAAGAAGCTTTATTCAGCAGCACAGCATCATGTAGACAGCTTCAAGTCCAAGTACAACTGACATTAAGATGCAGAATGCATCACTAGGAAAGTTCTGAGAACCAGAACACCATGGGGAAAGGCTCATGCCATTAAAGGGGAAGTAATATAAATACAGATATACAGTGCAGGATGTAACAAAGCTGTTTCCTGGGTTCTCAAGTAGGGAAATTGAATTTTGCCCTGAGCTCAACAAACCCGTAGCACTGCCCCTATCTGGAGCTGGACATTGGATCTCTGATCTGATGAGAAGCAGGGTAGCCCCCTGAATGACGTTGTGAATGGTGTGAATGCAGCCGCGGCCGGTAGTGGGAGTACCGGCCGGGCAGTGACGTGGGGAGGGGGAGGGGCAAGGTGGGGGTTAGTAATGTATTGATTACGGAGTTTAACAGGTAAGTAAACATATACATAAATAAAACAAATTTTGTTGCGTGCACTGCATCACCAAATGCGATGCAGTGCGCGCAACAATTTTTTTTTTTATATGTTTACTTACCTGTTAAACTCCGTAATCCATACATTACTACCCCCCACCCTACCTCTCCACCTCCCCACGCCACCGCCTCGGCCGGTACCCTCACTGCCCCGCTGCTGCGTGAATGTTCAGTAGCAAAGGTCAAAACCTTGGCGTGGTGCTTCTGCTCACAAGTTTACCCATGAACTTGTTCTAATTTGGCCTATTTTGGATGAAAGTGGATCGTGCATTGGCTTTGATTTCTTTGTTTTTCTGTTCTGTGTTTTTCTCCTAACTGCTTTCTTGTCCTTTCATGTTGCCTTTCTCACTTTTACTTTCTAAATCTCACTTCATTCTCTTCATACATTCTTTTATTCCTTCATTGTTCAATTTTATGGGTTTTGCCTACTCATTTGTTTAGTCTTGTATTTTATTCTTTCATCCTGTATAGGCTTCCAACTTTCCTCATTGCTTTTTTCTATTTTGTATCTTGGACTTTCTCTTGTCCAGAACATTTTCTTATCTCATTCTTACTGTATCCGTTCTCTTATTCCAACTTCCATGCTTTCTTTTTATTTCCTAGTTCTTCTTTATGTTGTCTTTATTTTATCCTTTCTAACATTTTATGTGTTTCCATATTGTTACTTTTACCACTATTTACTTCATTACTTTCTTGTATCAATACTTCATGTCTTCAATTTTTCTCAACGTTCTCACTTTATACCTGCTGTTTTGTTTCTCGTCTTCTCACTCTGACATTCTTTTTATTTCATGGTTGATTATTTTCAGTGCAGTTCCCAATTTTTTTAATTTAGGTGTTTCTTTTTACAAATGGGACAAAGATATCTTAATTTGTTAGGGGATGACTTTTGAATCACCAATAGAATGGGGAACCTAGAAGATGTGATAGCAATTTTAGATGTTGCCACTAACTTGTAAGCAGTGAACCCTATCCTGGCACCATTGAGCTGTATATTATATCTGTTCTGCATCTTACCAGAGTAGCTGTTTGAGTTACTTGAATCAAGACGAAACTGGACAAAAGGACCTACTTAAGACTTTGTGTTCAACAGAAGTAGAAAGACACTGAAAGATGAGACCAAAATTAAAAATTTGAAAGCCCTGCACCTGTCCTTAGAGGGGACAGTATCTGAGAGGAGCTTCTCGGCACTGCAAGAACTGTGAGGTATAAAGAGGAATGGAAAGTAAAGCTTTGAGCTATTCTGAGTCTGCAGTGAAGGCGGCCACTTACATTTTTTTATTGTATAGTCTGCTTTGATTTTTAGACCATGTGTAGAGTCTTATTGCTGTAATAAGAAATGTGTACAGGTGTTGGAACCTCTGTAAAGCAAGTCAGGATTAGGCCCTGATACAGTATCAAGGAAAAAAGCATGGTAAAGCCAATCGGTCTGACACTAGCTGGCAGTCTTTTCATTTTGCCAATTCTTATTTTGTTTTCTTATTTTTGTTTTATAGTAGGGAGTGTTTTTTTTCTTACTCTCACCACCTTTCTTACTTCTGTTTTCTTTGTCTTCCACCTCGGTTCAAACCTGGTTTGTTTGTGTTTGCCTTCAGAGAGGACGTAGTCTGGAAGTTCAACTGGATGGTTCTAATGAGGAGCAGGGTCAAGACTGATTTGCAAAAGGCAAGGTATAAACCGAGGTGGCACGGTGAGCAAAAGAACCATTAACGGGGATGCTACCCGCATGAGTGCCTGTGGTTAGATTACTTTCCTCCCATCACCTTTTGAGAGAACTTTACATGGACCAATTGTATGAAGCCTATATTTTCAATCCTAGAAACCCACATAGCCATAAGTTGAAAATGTTGCTTCAGTATATTCATAATGATTTTGATATTTGGAGGGGAACTGAGAAAAACCTTTTGGCATTTGTTTTATCTCTCAACAACTGTAATCCTGACTTACAGATCGCACTCGAATGCAGAAATAAAAAGACAATTGTATGAGAAAAAGTATCTTAAGATCAGGACAAAAAACAAAGAGTTTCAATACTGTCTAATGCAAACCTGCCCAGTAAAACTCAATCGCAATTTGTTAGCTTTCATTCCAGGGCGGTGAGAGATAACTTGTCCTTGTTCTGCTTCCCAGGTTTGGTGGATGTGATTAATCATGAGTGACGTCTTCGATTGAGATTCCTGTGTGATAAAGTGTGGTTTCTGTATGGTAGAAGTATGTGGTCTTGCAGGGGAGCCTTACAGTGCAACACTGATAAAATATGCAAAGATGGAACCCGGGTACTGTCTCAGTAGACCTGCTCTCAGTGTACTCTCTAAGTATACCTTCTATCAGTCCTGGTGGAGTGACAAGGAGCATACAGGCTACTTAGAGGAACAATTGTGAAGCTTTTCAGCAACATGAACAATAAGTTATTGACACACATTGAGAGGATTCCAACACAACTTTAGAAAAATGTCTCTGATTTTGATATATTTTTAGATACAAAAATGAAATCAATATATACAGTATGACCAGAGCTATCAGTTTTCAAACAATAAATAAATCAATACTTTGCAATGCGAAAAATATTAACGTTATGTTCAGTGGGAAAACACATTTATGCAGTTGATACTTTAAAGGGTGAGTTCAATGGAACCCACTCGGAGTTAAGGTCTCTGAAGGTCTAAGAACAGTTCATAGTAGCTAGCACAATTTTACTTCTTTAAAGTGAATGAGGTGCAGAGGTGCACTTTCAGCTGTCAAACGGAGCTGTAAATCAGAATTGCGGTGTTGAAATAGTTACTTAAGCACAATGGTACTTGCATGTGTGAGTTGAGCAAAACCCTTTAGAATTAAAGCAAGGAGCTGGTCCTGGACCAATCTACCTCAAGCTCAGGTTTCATCTATCAATCAATCAATCAGGAGTTTGTTAAAGCGAAACTACTCACCCGTAAGGGTCTCAAGGCGCTAGGGGTGGGGGGGGTGCAGGTTCCATTCCATCATGGAGGGGGTCTATAGTTTCACCACAACCGCCCGAGGGGTCTGGTCATTACCATCAATCCGCCCTACCTTCTATAGCCAAAATCAACCTTGGACAGCAAGCCTCTGCTGAATCACAATTAATTACTCAGTGTAGATGTTCTAACCCAGCCTTGATCACACCTTTTGCATCTCAATCTGTACCATCTGTGACTCAGTTGCCCAATGTTACCATCCAACTGCCTCTGGTGGCTACCCCATACATTGTGGCGTTGGTAGATGTACCCCCTTTGGGGAATGACACAAAGGAAAATTTTGCCCAACTTAAAAATAAAGTAATCCACTGGCTGGCAACTATGGTGAATGCTTACCAGCTGCTCACCCAGATCCTGGCGGAAGAAATCATAATGGCCCGTAAGGTGGGTTGGATAGGACAGTCTCTGGGTGATTGTATAATAGTGAATTTCAACAACCCTGCACAAGTGGGTCTTATTCTCCATGCCTTGAGGGCACAAAGTGCATCAATGGACCGCACTCTCTCACTTTGTTCTTTGGGCTTTTTCTATCCGCCTGTAAATTCAGATGCCCTGTTGAGAAGAGGCTGGGAACTGATTCAGAAAAAGTTACGGCGTGAACCCAACCAGTCCTCCCGCCTTAACTGGCACTGCCACTTTACAACTGAGTAACCGCTTTGTACCTCTGAGAGAGCTGGAGGATACTGAATGACTGGGCCCTACTCTCACAACTGATACACTGAATTCTTTTACCCCGAATCAGGAAACGTCATCATAAGTATAGACACTGTTGCGGTCCTTAGCTGGAACATTGCCGGGGTCCACCAAAAGCTTACAGATGCCGGCTGGCTTTGCATGTTGAAGAACTTTGAGTTAATTTGTTTACAGGAAAAGTGGTATACCAAGGATTGTTTACATCTTGATGGTTTTTCCTCGTACTCAGTCCAAGCTATCCTCTCCTCCATTGAGCGAGCGAGCGGTGGCCTACTAACTTTAGTTAGATTAGAGCACAAATGTATGGTAGTGGTTCTTAAGTCTAATTTTAGGATTATTCTGGGTATCCTTCTAACATTTCCAAATAAGCATAGTCTGCTTTTAATCAATTTTTATAATGACCTAGATGCCATTACTTGTCTTATAGCTCCTATTGATAATTTTTACCAACCTTAACCCCCTTTTACTATAAGTATGGTGGCTGGGGATTTCAACCTGCACCCCTGTCATTCTTGTAACATTTACAGGGATTCTGACACTGATGGCTCATTTGGAAACCAGGTGCACTTTATACATACTCCCCAAGATGATGTTGCGAGCAATCTTATCTCTGAATTTAATTTAGTGAATGTAATGGTTAGTAATCAGGATCTTTGATGTGAGCAAATACAAACCTTTAAGGGGGTCATAGTACTGTGATCGATTATATCTTTGTCTCATGCTGCTTTTTTATGCATTATCAGATTTTAAGGTCCTAAGACACAACTTGAATGACAATAACCCATAAATAGCTCAATTTTATTGGGAGAATAAATCATTGGGAGTAGTACTGCTTATTAAGGAGCCTATTACCCCTTGACCAATCAGCGCCGAGGAGTGAGGTGGGCCAGTGTTTCTCCATTAGCCTTTGTCCAAAATGTGATCGCCTTGTGTCAATCTGATTTCCTTAATTGTCTGTCTGAAGAAGAGATACCACAGAGTATTTTGGCGTCATTTTCTAACATTAGCAGGTTTATTAAATCTGCGCTCTGTAAAATTTCCCCACCGCTGGCATTACATGTAGAAAGATGGTTTGATAGCCAGCGCTCCAAAACCCATAAGGACCTTTGGAACCTTCTGAATGCAAATCCCTGGTGCCAAGATAAGGTCAAAAGGGCCAGGGTAGCATACAAAATGGCATGTAATGAACGCAAAATCCAACTTAAAAAGACGCCTGGGATAAGCAGTTCCGCCAAGCATATTGCAGCTTCCTGACTGCCGCATCACTAACAGGAAACGGCCATTCCCTAGCAGTTGCGGCAGGGTTGTGGTGATCTGACCGCTCAACTCATAATTGGGCGGTCGGGAGACCGCTGCGCCCCCGTGAGTCTGGAAGTCCTCGGACCTCTAGACTTTTAATCGGGTCCCTAATGATCTTAGATGGTGGAATTGTAGCTGTCCTGAAGAGGTCTCAGTGACTTGTGTAAACGAGTCAAAATGTCAACATTATTCAATTATGTCATCATATTATAATCTTACCTTATTACATTATAATTGTACTCATTTACAATGATATGTTAGGTACTTTGATCATAAAATTATTTTGCCATCTCTGTATACCAACCTTCTCCTGAACTAAAGTGCCTGCATAACACACTTTTTTGGGGTGTTGTTTCTCATTTGCACGGAGCACTGCTTTGCCCTTTTTATCTATGTAACATATTATTGAATGCATACGCTTTGTACATTCCCATAAGATTGTTTTCAGTGTTTCCTTCGCCACCTGATATGACTGCTTCCTTTTTTAGGAGAGGCCACGTGTTGCTTTTATTTTTATTAGATTCTCTAATTTCCTAACTTCTTGGGGTTTATCCTGTACTTTTGTTACATGTATTCACAGTCTCGCCAAGTGTTGGAGAAGTGATTATTACATAAATATCAAATGAAAGGAGTATATTTGCAAATGAAGGTTATCCCTTTTCATTGAAAAAATACAACTGCTGTGAAAGTATGGTAATAAAAACTGAGGACTTACTGAGTACCTCAAACCCAATCAGCACTGTCAGTAATGCTCAAGTATAAAATGCACTGGGACACCTGTTACTAAAAGAACACACTCTTGATCACAAAATTGAATAAGACAAGCATGTGGACATCATGTGGAACTTTGTTGAGTGCAGCACAAAATGGGGCGGTGAGATTAAACCCTAAACACATATATGATGCTAATGCTCCTGGCTTTGCTGATCCTATACATGATTTCAGGATACCTGAAGTCATGCTCGTTGTATTCAAGGCTTGCATTTTCAACGTAAGTTTGACTCCTAGACAGCCCTCACAGATCCACAGAGAATATTGTGGTTTTAGGATTATGACTTGTCAAATCTCGCCTACGATAGAGGATATCACGCCAAAAAACAATAGGAATCGAGTTATCAGAACCTCAACACCATCAATAGCTGGAACACAGCAAAAGCCTCTGGCGGGCAAGAGAGTGGAAGTAAGTGGCTTTCTGGGTTCTGCTGCTGCCTTGGGAGGGGGCCTGCAAAAATGGTCAACAAGCAAGCCTGAGGGGTGGGAGAAAGGCACTTCTCTGACACTTATTGCCAAAAATCAGGAATCTCTTGTGGAGTCCACTGCAGCCTCTAGTGGTCACCAAGTAAGAGGCAAGGACAGGTAAGGTGGCAGGGAGGAACAGGCTCTTGGAAGCACACCTCCACTTTCAGTCTTTGGCGGCCCATCATGGACTACATATAGATAGCGGGGGAATGTGGAACCTAGAATACCACCCGGGGATCCAGCGGACAACAGGCAGCAAGGGTGGGGTTGGTTGGGTTCTTAGAGCTCCACCAATTTCTCCTGTATTTACAGCTGACATTTTCTCTCAATTAGCGTGGGGGTGGAGGTATTGTTTGGATGGAGACAAGAGGAGTGGAGAGAGAAGCAGGCTGTACACAATGTGGAAAACCGTCATGTAAGCTACTCAGGGTATTCATCTACGGCATCAGTGGTGGTTTCTTTCACAGTCAGTAAATCATCATGCTGTGGTTGGCAAGATGCCCACATGACAAGATGCCAACCACAAAAGGGAGTTCTCTTTATGAGTTCTTTTTAAAAGCATTCCTAACATGAGGTCTCCCAGACACTGGAGCTATTTGTTGCGAGACCAACAAAATCTACAGTTCAGGTATGGATTATGCCCACTGTATGGATATCGCTGGCGAAGACGAACGCTCATCTAAAATATTGACATCTCTCATAGATCAAAGAGGTGTGAGTGCATCATCAATGCTGTGCCTTTCTCCACAGTCCAGAGCCAAAAAAGAACAAGGAAACAGCAAACAACGAGTTACCTGAATTTATATGCTTACAGCGAGAATCCCCAAAGTTAAGACAAAGATACATTTAGAAAAGCAACTTATTCAGCCGTGCTATCTAACTTGGACTCAGTAAAAACCATGAGGCACGTTCTGCACTCAAGGAGGAGTTTCTGGGCTGGAATACTTTGAGTGTCTGTCAGCCAGGGGACTGGGCTGGACACACTGACTGGGCAAGTCTTTTCAAAAGCAACTTGCATCCTGATATTTAGAAACATCTACAAATAAACTGAGAACAAAGTAATCTAAAAATGAATATAAGACTGTGAGAGAAAGCCACAACATTTATATCATTTGCAGCTTATTTTAGTGCGACCAATGAATGATCTTTGTAAAGAATTGCAAATCACTGACCTTGATGGGTACCTGGAATGTCCATTTTGTGCTCTGAATAGTAATGTGGAAAAGCCCTTCCTCTCAGCTGTTAGTCCCCGAAGTCTCACACTCCTTGATTAGGAAATCTTATTGTAGGGGTTTGAGTGACATTTGTTTAAATCTTGTGCAAAGCTGAGCTAAAACTTTGCCTTTGGCAACTGCACATTTACATGACCTTGAAGGCAAAGGTTTACTTAAACTTGACCTAATATTGAATCTAATCAAACTCCTTCTCTGTGCTAGTTGTATGCAGCGTCCTCATGTAGGACTCCCAGTTACTGACTGATGTAAAGGATCTTCAGATAGAGTCATGATGAAGACCTACCAGTCACTAATACCTCTAGATCAGATTTTGTACTGAGTGATGATGAAGGACTTGAAAGCACAGGCTGCTGTAAGAGTGGCTTGGTGTAGAGTCTCAGTCACCAGTCACTCTACTGGAGACTGATGGAGAATCATCAAGACAGCTTCCTAGACAATCCTCTCTGTAGAGAGGTCAGCTGTAGAGTTATCACAAGCTCTTCTGAATCTGTGACATCTCTCTATGGGCCTGATACAGATACATTGTTTAGAGCCTCCTGAGGAAAAGCAGACAGAGAATACAACCGATGACCAGGCTGCTGGCGCAAGACGCCTCTTAGTTCCCATCTTGAACAATTACAAAATAAAGAGACGGGCGCTGGGAGCAGGAACACAAGAACAGAGTTTTATTTCTCATGAGGAGAGCCTGTCATTTCGGACACGCACACAGTGTCTTCAGGAGGTGCTCTAACAAGTTTTACTGAGGGGTTGTCTTTTATACACAGGTTTATGATGCACAAACATTCCTTATTGCAATAAAAGACACTTTGAAGTACGAAAAGGCATGTTTGGAATCCCAGCTCCAGGCCTATTCCCATACCCTTCCTCGGATGTCGTTCCCCCTCCTAAATGTAACAAGTGATTGTAATCTTGCAGCCGCACATTCCGACAGGACACGAGGGAAGGAGGGGGGGCGGTCAGATCTAAGGTTGGGCAGGCGATAAGATCGGGCACTTCAGTTGGTGTATCATGTTTTGCTATGCGGGGCTAAAAGGGGGAGGGTGGTACATCCACGAGGCTTGGTCTTATGACTTGGGACCGGGTCGAGGGGCCAGGCGTGGGCGGGAGGGGGAATCATCAGAAGAGGGGAAGGGTGTTCCTGAGGGGAGATGAAAGGGGTGTGGGCCAGGCGGGGGTGTCATTTCCAGAGTAGGGTCGTGCAGAGGAAGAGGGTTTTATGGTCTATGCATGAGAGAGCGGGGGGTGTTCAATGCGCGGGGGGTGCTGGGGATTTAACAAATGGGCAGAGAGGCCATGGTGCCTAAAATGGCTGTCGCGTACGTGCGTGCATGGGCCTACGCTGGCGGGATGATGCAGTCAATGCTTCACGGTATTCGTTCTTCTTACAGAGAGGGGTATGGTGAACACAAATGAGCGCCGCTTATGTACATATACATGGTCATTTTCCACAGTCGCCGCTTTTTAACATAAGTTAGTTCATTTCCGTGATTATCATAACTGACGGGGTGTACATATAGCCATGTGTGGTCAATGAAATAGCATTTGTCAATACTGGCGGATTGCATATAACCATGTGCAGTCGAAGCAATAGACGAGGTGCAGTACATATGGATTTACATCTGTTGTGCTATACATACGAGTCTAGAGATCGTGTACTACTCAGTCAAGGTCAATCAAGGAAATGTTGCGACACATTATAGAACCATGTTCTGACTCTCTCTCCGGTGGTATCAATGTACAGTTAAAAGTGACCGACAAAACATTTTGAAAGCGATACAAAGTGGTTGAGGGAGGAATTCAGTTCAATACAAGCAATTAGTCAAAGGGGGGGGTAGAATGTTCAAAAAGGGGGGGGGTCTTCACCACAGTGTCTTTTTAGCAGCGAGCCATCACTGGTAGGCTCTAGTAGTCCGTCTTCTTCCGTTGGCGCTGTTGAGCACCGGCGGTGGAGCTATAGGTCCAGCTCGGATCCAACCTTACGCGTTTCAGGGTGCGATCTGTCCTCTGCTGTTAGACCACAGTCCTGTTTCCTGACTAATCTTCTTAGGGGTGCCTTATGCTGGGCACCTGCATTTCTTTCTCCTTCCGTGGCAAAACCCTATTCTACCTAAATGCTGTTCTTCTTTTCTGAGTCAAAATCCATGTGGAAAAAGGGGGGGGTGTTGCTGGATAACCGAGGGAAGAGAGGGCGGAGTGGGATTAGATCTTTGAAACAAACCAAGGGAGCAAAGGACAACGAGTAGGCAGGCCCATTGATGGGGCTCAGAGGGGCGGGGGACTTCTGGCACAAGTGGGTCAGCAAAACAGAGGGCTTTAAGGCAGCCCTTCATCCTTTTATTTTCCATGTTTGAGAGTGGTGCCTCGTCCCGCGTCTCGTTGCTCTGCGGCTCCACCTTTGGTCGAGGTCACATGTGCTTCATGATCTGTGGCCAGGCTGAGCGTCACATCCGATCCCTCTCCTTCGGTGATTGTGTATCCTTGAATGGGCACAAAACAAGCTTTAGAGAACCGGCAGGAGAAGACATTTATACATTTCAATTCTGTCTCCAATCCTAAGTAGTTGGGGATACGTTCGTCGGTCACGGTCAGAAGTTATCACTATGGAGTATGTATGTGAGACTTAGTCTATTTGGCGTTCATTCATGACGTATATGGAGAGTGGTCAGACCCCTATCAACTGCGTATCCTATCAAACTTGAAATCGGATCCTTCGGTAGAGACTCGTCTTTCTAACCCGAGTCCTGACAGTCTTACGTTTTCCTTCAGAGTCGGCTAACTCTTGCGAACAGTGGGGGGGTGCTAACATCATGAGAGAGGGACAGAGGCTAAACATTCTTTTCTCGGAGAGCAACGGTTAATCAGGGTCATCAGTTATACTTCGGGGACAGCAGATATGGAGCTGGGGTCAATCGGGAGAAGCGAGGACGCTTTGGACATCCGTACTTGGGTGCGGAGGGGTGGGGCAGTCTGGGCATTGGGGATTGTGTTTCTAACGAACTGAAAAACAGAAGGCCACTGACATATAGTCCCCCTATAGAAAGGCAAGATTAGGGGACATCAGTCGTCTTACCTGTCCTTTCTTTCTTAGCCAATTCAAGTTCCATCATTTCGCAGAAAGGAGAGGTAGTAATATGGCAAATTACAATCGTTTTAGTTTCTATCAATTTTTCCCGTACACCTTTGTGTTCAAAAACCAATTAGGCTTGTGCCGGCGGGGCACAACGTTACCACACAAAGGAAGAGGGAACAGGGGGGACCCTCAGAGAGAGAGAGTCGTCCGCATTCTAAACGAACTATTCGGTACACGTACGACATGGAGAGAGAGAGAGAGAGAGAGAGAGACGTGTACAATGATAGGCCATTTAGTGCGCACACAACACAGAACAGCAGGGGTCAAGTTATATAGAAACACAGGCTGTGGGACGACGTAGATCCATACATTACGTACACACGAGTTCAGGCGGGGGAGATAGTACATGTATTACATACAAAAAAATTCAAGGCAAAACATAGAACAGTTTCTGGCCATTCCTTATTGCAATAAAAGACACTTTGAAGTACGAAAAGGCATGTTTGGAATCCCAGCTCCAGGCCTATTCCCATACCCTTCCTCGGATGTCGTTCCCCCTCCTAAATGTAACAAGTGATTGTAATCTTGCAGCCGGACATTCCGACAGGACACGAGGGAAGGAGGGGGGGGCGGTTAGATCTAAGGTTGGGCAGGCGATAAGATCGGGCACTTCAGTTGGTGTATCACGTTTTGCTATGCGGGGCTAAAAGGGGGGGGGGGGGTGGTACATCCACGAGGCTTGGTCTTATGACTTGGGACCGGGTCGAGGGGCCAGGCGTGGCCGGGAGGGGGAATCATCAGAAGAGGGGAAGGGTGTTCCTGAGGGGAGATGAAAGGGGTGTGGGCCAGGCGGGGGTGTCATTTCCAGAGTAGGGTCGTGCAGAGGAAGAGGATTTTATGGTCTATGCATGAGAGAGAGGGGGGGTGTTCAATGCGCGGGGGGTGCTGGGGATTTAACAAACGGGCAGAGAGGCCATGGTGCCTAAAATGGCTGTCGCGTACCTGCGTGCATGGGCCTACGCTGGCGGGATGATGCAGTCAATGCTTCACGGTATTCGTTCTGCTTACAGAGAGGGGTATGGTGAACACAAATGAACGCCGCTTATGTACATATACATGGTCATTTTCCACACTCCAGTAATCACCATGTCTTGATGATGCCATTAGATGGATCAGCTTTGGGGAAAACTGTTTTTTTCATACTCTCTGGAATTTCTAGACCCAAACTGGATGGTTTTGGAATTGCCAATATTAGAATCTAGTGCCTGACCGAACAAACACACTAAGATTTAGACAGATTGGTGAATTACAGAGGGATTTTTGTGGGGCAGGGGTGATGGGTTTGGAGGGAATGTGGGACTACTGGATATTCCTGTTTGAGGAAATTGTTATGTACCCCATGTACTGATCATGTGATGAGCTGTTAACTCATATGTAAACTATGTAGCTATACCTATTCTGTGTGAAAAGCGGGAGGTGGGCATTAATTTAGAAGAATGTTTGGCATGTGACATACTGTGAGAAAAATCAATAGAAAATATATTATAAAAGAATAATAATAATATCTCTCATCATTAAATTGTTATTTCAGAAGAAATCCTATAAAACATACCGTATTTTCTGGCGTATAAGACGACTCGGCGTATAAGACGACCCCCTACTTTTCATTTTAAAATATAGGGTTTGGGCTATATTCGCTTGCATATTAAATGACACCGGATTATAAGACGACCCCCAACTTTTGAAAAGATTTTCAAGGGTTAAAAAGTCGTCTTATACGCCAGAAAATACGGTAAGCAGAAATTCAAACATAAAAAGATAAATAAGATTATAAATAGTGGGATAAAAAAATACAATGTGTCAATTCAATTTAAATATGCACAATCAGAATCCACAATAGACTTCTGTGCACACCAAGTAGTATCTAAAAACCTACAGCAATAACAATCAAATCTGATGAATCACTTTTAACAATCCTAATAGCAGTTAAGTACATGCTACTACCCAAGGTCTTGCAAACTGGCCTCGGTCACCTATATCAAGCATCTCAATAAGTTGGGCATAAAAGCATACAATGCACTCGCTTTTGAGAGAAGTAAAGCATGTGAGACTTAAACCTTGATTTTCAAAACCCTTATCCCATTATCCATACAACTATTTGAGGGTAAGTTACCCAGCCTATATTTTACATACATAGGGGCTTACAAGCCCCTTGCCCCACCCGTACGTCACTTTACCCATGCTAAAAATGACTCTAAAGTGGCTCAATAAGCCCCATAGTTCTTAACACGGGAAGAAATATATTGCCTAAAAAGCCTCAAGTTTGGCAACAGGCTTGAAATCCATAAATTGGCTTGTTAGCCCCTAATTTTTCAAACTTACACACCAGCAATCATTAAAACATTGGCATTAACCAAACTTCAATTGGATTTACTGAAATTGGAATTCAGATTATCCCATTGTTGAGGAGGAGCTACGCTAGCAACCAAGATGGCCGCGTAAGCTCCCGGCTCCGCCGACCTCTGACTCCTGCCAGAAGATCCTGTCATTTATCCTGATTTTGCACCCTGCCTCCGTGTGTATGAACCGAAGTACAACTTAATGGTGAAATCCCAAGATTTCTACTGGTTTGGTAGACAAAGTTACGTCGTGTGGCAGTTTGCAACCTAGACCAGCTTGGAAGCCGGGGTCTCGAGTACTGGCCCAGCCGGGTTCAGTTGAACAACATCGGCTGTAGTCGTGTGACACAGTCCGGTCTACCGAAGTGGAAGTATTTTTTGGGCCGAAGTTGACGGCGATTGGCTGAGTTGGTAAACATCAAAGGAGTGGTGACGATGCACGACTGAAGCGGTGGACGGGGGTCCCTGGCCCGGTGGCCCGGTCTGGCCACCACCGGTGTTCGCTGGGTTGGGATCTCCGCCTGCGGTAGCGGAGTCCGGATTGATATTGAACCGAATGATAAGTCCCCCTCTGCCGTCGTCCGTTCCACATTTATCTGTTCCCCCCGGGGAAACCAGGCTCTCTGGGGACGTTAACATGATCGAAACCGACCGAGGAGTGGTGGAACGTACAGACAGTGACCCGTCACTGCGAACTGTGCTGGCAGCCATTGGGTCATTTCATGATCGTGTTGAAGCCCGCATTCACAAAATGATGGAGCGTCTGTCTGGAATCAGGCGGAGTGGACAGGACCCTACTCCACTACAAGAAATGGAATGACTCGAGACCCCCAAGATGGCCATGTCATTAGAAGAAGCACACCCCGTACTGTGGGAGGTGTCGGAACCTCTGACCGATGTTCTAGTTGATGGAAGTGAGCTCGATGCTGTAATTGGATTGTCTGGCCTACGATCGTTGCGGATCAAGGAAGGACTGCTAGGTGCTCCCTTTCCGGAGTCTTTTAATGGGAACTGTTGTTGGCTTGAAACCGCGTCTCTCCCCCATATATCGGCACCACTAAGATGGCGGACAAAACGAAGCTGGGAGTCCAAGACGGCGTGGAGAGTTTTTGGACTTGATGGTGTTCTCGGCATTTTCATCTCTCTGCTACATCTCGATTTGAACTTTGACACATCTTTTCCGTGTTCTACTTATCCTGCAAAGGCGACAGTTTGTCCGGAAGGGGTTCACACGTCTGATCGGACGGGTCAAGGATGAGACTGAGAGATTGGGTTTAACATCGAGTCTTGCTGGACATGGGGTTTGCTATCATGATGCATTCGGGAGGTTGGGCGGTGTTTAAAGTTTCCCCTGTTGCGCTACGTACATGCGGCTTAACAGATTTCTTGTCTTTAGTCTGGGGATTCTTGGTTCTGGTTCTGGTGGGGAGGAGGGGGGACCGGGGGCATGTCTGAATATGCCCTCATCCACTTTCTATTTTTAGTAGTTATTTAGTTGGGGCGACAGGCACACTGCTAGTTGGGGTTAGGCCATAGCCATATGCAGGGGTGCAGGGTGGGGGGAGGGATTTTTTATTTTGTCTTTGTGTTTTGTTCTATGGTTTCTTTTTCTTCACTCTCTCTTCACTTTCCTTTATAAATATAGTTGGTGGAACATCCTGACTTCGAGTGTCTTCTAATATCTGGTGATCCTGCTTCTGTTATTAATCTGATTTTTGGGTGGACAGGCTCTGAGGACTGGCGCTTAACGTGGACTATATATTGTACTGTTGCACATCCTACATCTCAAACGTTAGCGTACGCGTCCCGACTATTCTTACATTGTTCGTATATATCCTGTTTCTATGCCTGTTCACCTTATTATTGTATCTGAATGTATGGCACCTGATATGTTTCAATCTTTCTTTGTTTTGAAAATAATAAAAATATTTTTTTTTAAAAAAAGATTATCCCATTGGTATTTTAGTCTAATTTTATTGAGCCAAGTGTCTACGTGTTTAAGCCACGGAGTCCTGCATGCCCCATCCAGGGCAAGCAATTCCCTCAGGGACGGACTGGCTATCGGGCAGTTTGGAATGCTGCTGAGCTAGGGGCTGATTTCGTTGATGGGGACCTGCGTGTGCTAATTCGTTTTGCTTTCATTATTTCGAAGCACACTCAGGTCTCCATGAACGAAATCAGCCCCCACCACAGTGAAATCAGCCCCCAGCTCGTATGAATTCCAAACTGCCCGGTAGTCAGTCCAGTCCTGAATTCCCTTAAACCATTCCTATCATGTTCCGTTTCGGGGTTGGGTCAAACCTTTAGCCAGTATAGTTCATTTCTGGGTGCTTATATTTCTTGAGTGCTTGCCGTCTGCCTGGGTGGCTGTATTAGGTAATGCAACTCTGCAATAAAAAGAGGTAAAAACTCAATCCTTCTAGGAGGAGACTTTGGACTAATATGAAAATGGGTGGTAGGACTGAAGTAGGCCACTGAAGTGCCAACTTGTATTGGGACTGAGGCAAGCATCAAAATCCCAACTGTGTGAAATGAATGCTAAGAAGACAGCCATGCCTGCCCACATGAGGCAAAGGCCAGATTAAGTCTCACTTCTGGGAATCATAGATGGAAAACAACTGCTTGCTTGTAGCATAGCTCCTTTAAAGATAAGAGATATTGACAAAAACATCTCACATGGGACTCTTAAGATTGTGGCCATTGTGTGATAGCATCAGAGGAGCGATTGAAACATTATTCTTAGATATATGTACTTAGGGATGAATTTAAGCAGTGACTCTGGATACTCCGCCATGAAATGCTTGACAGAAGGGCATGCAAATCTGCACATGGGGGTGGATGCGGGGTCACATGATGTGCCGTCCAAAAGTGCACAGTTGTGCGTGCACTTTATGGCATACATGATATGGTGCATATCACACCAAGCAAAGACATGTTGGAGGTGCTGTCATGGTGGCGGTATGTTTTTTAGGCTTTCTTATGAACCAAACATTGCCATGACATGGCTGCCGCTGCACTGTCAAACCTGGATTGCTGTTGTAATCCAGCGGGCAGCAATGCTGGCGGTTTGGCGGTCTTCCTGGAACCATGATGATCCTACAGGAAGACCGCCAAAGTCGTAAAAAGGCCCTTAGTATTGGAAAAGTTCACCCACAAAAAAACTCTTGGCTGCCTTCTCCTTGTCATGGCAATGCTTGTATTCACCTCCTTCTTTAGGTCTCGCCTGTGACAGCACATGTGCTGGCACTATCAGGACATTTTGTTTGCTTACAGTGCTTACAGTGGGTCATTGTTCAGTAGTTCCATGAAGATGTTGTACTTATTAAAAGGCTGTTTGAAGAGCTCAGTTTTCTGAAGTGTCCTGAGCTGAATGTAAGGAGCTTCTTTTCAGAGTTGACGGCTGAGTCCTCCTTACCTGAATGAACGTAGCATTATTATTATGATGCTTCTTGAAAATGAGACAGTTCTTTTGGATGGATATAAATCAGTGCCATGTATTTTTTTAGGAAAAGAATGAATCTTGTATAAAGGAAAATGTATTTATGGATAAATGGATTAATGAATGACTTTCATGGAGAACGTGGGTAGCACATCATATCCTAGTTCAACCTCTGCATTTACCTTGTGGGGACAGCCATTTAGGCATGCTTATCTTGCACTGTGGGCACATTTAAGTTCCTATTTTCTCCCACTGTGTGATCTTGGATAAACTACTATTTATGGTACCTTGATCACTAATTGCTGAATTTGCAGCCAGTCCTGAAAGGTGTCCTGAAATGAATGTATCTGCAATATAGCAACTGGCATTTATTCTGCATTATTTATAAATGTTTATTGATAGCATAGTGCAGTGTAAGCAGTGTTCCTTGTAATGTATTAGTGAGAAAATGTAAAAGAAGTATTCCACAGATAAAACAAGACGTGGTTATGTATTCCTGTGCGTGTAGAGCTAAGAAAAGGGGCCTGCAATCACCTCCGAGCAAGACAAAACAGGCATGTTTGCTGCTAGCGGTAAATTCCTAGCAGAGCAGCTGTACATAGCAGGAGAGGATGGGGGCAGCCATACCTGCTATGTTATGTCCTCTAAAAATGATTTAATCCAATCCCAAGCTCAACCTGAGATTCCGATGTTTGAGAGGCGGGCCAAGAGTTGGCGATGAGGCACCGCATCAAAAGCGGCAGAGAGATCCAGTAAAATCAAGGCCGCTCTGCCGCCTGCATCCAAACATTCTCTTATAGCCTCCAACATCTCAACAAGGGCGGTCTCTGTGCTGTATGAGGCCCTAAATCCCACCTGGGCTGGGTGGAGGGCACTGGATGACTCAACAAAGTTGGAAAGTTGTTTGTAAACTGTCTTCTCACACACTTTCACCACAGCCGGGAGTAGTGAGATGGGTCGGTAGCTCGCTAGCATAGCACGATCTAAAGAGGACTTTATTGGCAGTGGGAGCAATTTAGCCTGTTTTTACTCGAGTGGAACTGTGGCGGTCTGAAGCGACATAATAATTATAGTGTTAAATTCACAACAATGATCATAACATTTTGATTTGCAGTTTCTGCAATATTCTATGGAAGGAAACTGTGTATTAATCAATGAAGTTTGGGGGTGAGCCAGATCTTTGGGGTGCTAGGGATGTTTCCCAATTTTCTATTGATTTGCGGCACGTTTGAGGCTTAGACAATTTCCTGATTTTGCCTTTGTGTATTATGCTGTATTTGAAAGCCTTCCTGGCAAATTACTTAGATGCATTTCAATTAGATTACAGCTGCATCTGCATTTTACTAATTCTGTATTGACTTTGCATTTTGTGAGAAACCTCCATAATTTTTCTACCTTTTCACATCTCAAACTCCATTTTTAAATCCGCCCTTTCTTATTGACTGTATTTTGAAATGCTGCTTGAATCTTGTCGCTGTGAAACTTTGCCTCATGGACTTTGAGGTTATCACCGCCCCGATGCACCCAACATTGGGCGTGCTAATGTCTTGCAGATTTCCTAGGGGTACACCGCACCCACAAAGGCCATCATGAGAGGAGTCCAAGGGAGATCAAGAGAACTGAAATTCTAGGCCAGGCTCAAAGACCTGCATGTATGTTCTCACACATGTGTGTGCATGTATGTATGATGTGTATGCCTGCCTTTCTGAGGGTTGGTGCTATCTCTGTCCCCCACTGAAGCTGATTATTAGACAGCACTGAGGCTCCTAAAAAAAAACTGTTTATGTTTTAGCCAGTAGAGCTGACATTTCAAGTAAACTGCAGATAAGAGACAATATCTACTGGACAAAAAGGCCATCTGCTTAGTAACTAGCAATTAAAATATCCTAGCTCTGGGGTCTAAAGGCATCATCTTTTGTTATGTGGAAAAAGTCCTTGGGGCCCTCCCGCCCCACAGCCTGAGATAGTAAAATGCTGACTCCCTCCTGGAGTTTTCAAACGTGCACTAAATACTGAAGGCAGCGTTGATAATTGATTCAGAATGCATTTAGTAGGAAACATGGTTTAACAGCAACTTTGAAGCGTTAACCCCTTCGCAGACGCACAAATTTTGCTGCGGTGAGAGGGAGGGCTGGGTTGGGCGTCGCGCTCAGGTACTTCTGACGGCTCCCAGCCGTCATAAATCACGGTGGGCGTGTGCTCATGACAGCCGGGAGCTGTCAGAACTCCGCCCACTGATTAATTCTCCCGCATAGGTGGCGATTTAACCACGCGTGGGTGGAGCGGCAACGTTCTGACGGCTCCTGGCCATCATGAGCACATGTCTACTGCGACTCATGACGGACGGGAGCCGTCAGAGGAAAATTGGGTAAGTATTAGTTGTTAACTATTAAGCAAATTAGATTCAGTAGTTCTATTCATTTATTATGTAAAATATTTGTAAAATCCTTGAGATAGTTCACATTGTAGTAAGTGCTATACAAGAAAATATATGCATTTATTCAGGGACCTTTTAAGGCAAGGGCAGAGTGGTCCGGGGTCCTGGGCCCCAGCCTTTCAGGGGATCCCTGACAGAGCCAACTCCGTTCTGCAGAGTCTTGCCTTAATGACTTTGAATAATTCTTAAACAGATTATTTTAAACACCATTTTTTTTAAACATTTTGTTAATGTGGGTGATGTGTGAGAGTCTATTACAGACATTTTGTATAGAAATGTTGTGTTTGTGTTTCATGCAACAACCATAAAAAAAATGTTTTAGATCGATACAGGACCTGGCATATAAGAAATGGTACAGATATTATTTCATTAGTCCACTTGTACTGATTCTCAGGACTAGTTGTGAGAGTTGAACACCTAGGACGATCTAACTTTGGTGACACAGTCTAGTGAGGACATTTGCATTTCTGTCGCAGGTCATAAGTGCCTAAGTGCATTTTGTGTAAGCCCTGACAAAGTTCCCGTGGCACTAGGGGAACAAAATGCTTTGGCTGTGCCGTTTTACGAAAGAACCAACATGAATAAAGAGAAGAACTTTTGAAAACAACTTTCCGCTTAACTGACCTTCTTTTGGAGTGCACATTCCTTTTCTGTGGACATTTTGTATTTTAGGCATCTCTTGGCAGCGGGTGTTGGGAGTAGTTGCACCCATGCATAATTGAAACTAACGGAATTTATGTGCTTGACCTTGGTCTGTTGCTGTGTCTTTCGTACCTTTCTATTATTTCAGTAATGTTAGTGAGGTGCTGCTGTGTTACAATATTAAAACCACTCTTCACTATCCCCAAATATTTGATGCACATGCAATTTAGAAATTGAATCAATTTATTTATTTATTTTATTTATTTCGATTTATATAGAGCGTTATAACCCAGGGGTCTCTAAGCGCTTTGTCAGGTACGCACAACAGACATTCAGAGGGTCATTCAGGAATTTACAGCTCCATCCAGGCTTGTTGGAAAAGCACAGTTTTTAACTTCTTCCGGAAGCACAGCAGGTTGGTTTCTTTCCGTAGTTCCACTGGTAGCTTATTCCAGGCTGCTGGAAGGGTATTAGAGATAGCGCGGCCACCAACTGTGGCCAGCCTGAAACGTGGTTGGGTGAGGAGAGTAGCTTCCGACGATCTTAACATCCTACCAGGCCTATAGGAAGTCAGGCGGGCCTTCAGATACCTTGGCGCCTTTCCGTATAAGGATTTGTGTGCAATGCAGAGACCTTTAAACAGTACCCTCTGCCTCCCTGGCAGCCAGTGCAGCTCAAGCATGAGGGGGGAGGCATGCGTATTCCTCGGTTTCTTAAAGATGAGCCTTGCAGCGTCATTCATGACAACTTGCAACTTGTACAGAAGTTTTTGAGGCAGGCCTATATATAGCAAATTGCCATAATCCAGCCTCGCTAGAACCATAGCCGAGACCGCACGCCTCAGAGTTGAGAAGGACAATAGTGAAGAGATTTTTCTTAGTTGTCGGAGAAGGCCAACACAGGTTCCCACCACCGCCATGACTTGTTTCTGCATGGATAACTTGCCATCCACATGGATGCCCAGGCTTTTTACCGCCGCCGCTGGTACTGGGGGTGTCCCTGGTTCTCTTGGCCAAAAGCCATCATTCCAAGGGTTGCCTGCGATAGTAATTGGTAACACCTCGGTCTTATCAGGATTGATTTTTAGCGAATTCACGGACATCCAATTGGCTGTGTGCTTAAGAATATTTTGTAATCTCACTAACGCCCCTGGCTCGTCCTCCATTTACCTGTGCACTGTCAGTAACCTGTCCAAAGAGTACATTAAAGAGCTGAAATTGGTCATGAACTAAAAGCTGTTCTGAGCAGGGGTCCCCAAAATACTTTTGGCCCAGGGCCCCCAGACTCCTCAGGATGCCCCTTGTAACGCTGCATTTGTGCGAATGTCTGGGTCTTAGGGTTTGTATTACAGTTTCAATTTAAAAGCAGGTATTAGAGGTCAAAGGTGACAGGCATTAAAAATGTAAAAGATCTCCATTTATTTCACTTTGGAACGCACGCTAATTGTCACCATTTGAATCTTCAGGTATGAAATATTTACTGTCACTATCGCTATTGCTTATCTGACCCACAACAAGCCTAATTTCACACCAGAGCATCTAACAATGATTAGTGACCGCTCCTAATCACATTCTTACGAGCATTAACTTTGACCTGCTGCCTGATGTAGTGATGTGCAGTCAGCACACCAGTGTTTCTGTGAATGCCCTACACTGTACACCCACCCACCACAGACGTCACCGGTCAGGTGACGCTGGCTAAATAAAAGTGGCAGTTCGTACGTGCTCTGGGTCAATTGCACCTAGTACCTGACTGTGTCTGTGTGGCGATCATTTTACTCAGCATGCGGGCCTAGCGCCCGACACTACACCTTGCTTGAGCATCACTGGGGCCTGACAAGCATTGAGTAAACAAAATGCCGCCTCGAGCCAAGTAAGAAGTGCGGTTTCCATCGGTGTCATGAGAGCATCAGAGAGGATTATAAACTAACCCTCTGCCGCGAGGCCTCTTGACACAGAGCCAGGATCTAGCACAGAGTGTGCTGGTATCCGAGCATTAATCCTCTCCAAGAAACCACAGTAACTTGTGCAATCACGATATACCCTTACACGACCGCAGCACACAAATACAAGCATTGGCAAAGATAATAGGTCTCGTCTACAAGAGAGTTATTGGCTCTGTCAATGTCCTTTGCAGTGGGGCAGGTGGCGGAGAAGGGGCGGGAGGGGGTTCAGGGAATCACTTAAAAAAAATCACTTATCTTCTGGCCGGCTGGCAAGCCACTGCCGCCTCTCCTGTGTCCTCTTCCTGGCTTCTTGTGAGAAAGAGGAAGCAGGAAGCACCAGGGCTCCCACGCTCCTCACAGCCAATCACAATGCTGCAACGCACATCGCTCAGCCAAGGGCTGTAGGGGTGGGCATATTCTCCATGCAGGCCGTAATGCAGCCTGCATGAAGAACAGGGAAAGTGCGCATGACTGTTTCAGACGCCCGAGAGGGCCGACCAAACAGTCATTGCGCACTTAGGAGGGTTGTACTACTGCTCCCCTGCTCTTCAGACCCGCCCCCTCATGCAAGCTGCAGCGGCAGGAGGATAAAATAAAATGATAACAAGATTATTTATTATCATTTTACTTTTTACTTTCTTTTGCTGCTTCGAGGCAGAGGAGCCGCCACTGTTTAGCCACGTTGCACAGCAGTGTGCCTGCTGTGCAGCAGGGCTGCAAGTTAGAGAAAAAAGCACTTTGATGCAGCCAGCGCACTGGTATTTATATATCTTTACCACGCATATAATTACCACGTATGCCTTTTCAACCAGCCTTTTCCATGACAATGACTTTATTACATGTATGTACTACACAATCCTTTACCATGTATGGGAAGCATATTTAAGGTAAGTAGAACTTAACTTTTTTTAGGTAAGCCCTTAGCACAAACCTATATATATCAACCACTGGCGGTCGCCAGTAGGTAGTTATAGTTAGGACATTGTTTCCTTAGGAAAAGCATTTTTTGACTTGCTTAATCTTTGGCACCGTTTGACAAATCTTCACGCAATTTTCCAGACAAATTCGATGCTCACTTCAACTGCTGTCTGGAAAGTTTTGGTCTGGCCAGTCAAGCAGGGTCCGAGAATAACAGGGGGGGAGCAGGGTCCCAAAATGCGTTTTCCCCATGTTAACTCCTTACGAGTTTTGAACACAACTGCAGCCCAAACCGCTTTGCAGAATTACATTAAGTTTGGCAGAAAGGTAGATTTTATTCTGAAGATCGTGCTTTTTGTGATTTGGTGTAAATTTCTTTGGTAGTTTTCAAGATATTAACCGGAAAAAAATTTGCATATATAGGGGACGCGGATCCTCCGCCGCTCCACCCGCAGAAGAAACGTGGATACTCGTGCCAAACCAAAGTCCTGATTAGCTGGCCGCACCTTCACAGAAAAGTTGCAGCCGCCGTTTTGTTTGTGGGGAAACGGTCCCCGGGGGCTGAACATTTCTGTGCAAAGTGAATAAAGGGTCAGGGTCGAGGTACCCTGCCCCTTAAAGGCCAATAAATTGGCTTATACCATTTTTCTATTCAGCGTGCAGGAATCTACAGATCCCCCGCAGTGCTCAGCATGACCCTGTCCCCTGTAGAACAGCGAATCCTGATGCAGCACATCACAGACCCTGCCCCATTGTCCACCACTCTGCAAATGCTCCTCCTTGTGTACTACTGATTAGGGCCTGAAGCCCGCTTGGATGCTGAGGGTCCATGAAGGCCAAGAACCCCTTCTGTAACATCCAGTAAGTGCCACACAGCTGGATTGCTGAAAGCTCATGGGAGGCCCCACCCCCTTTCTCCGCCACTCTGCAGAAGCACCTCCTTATGCACTAATGGTTGGGGGAGGAAGTCCCCTTGGATGCTGAGGGTCCTTGGGGACCAAGAACAGCTCCTGGTTCCTCCAAAAAGTCCCACACAACAGGATTTTTCTGAGTTAATCAAAGGCCCATCCCCCTTTCTCCACCACTCTGCAAATGCATCTCCTTGTGCCGTGCTTATAGGGGGATGAAGTCCCCATGGGATCCTGAGAGTCTGTGGGGGCAACAAACCCTCCTGGAACCTCTCCGCAGCCTTCGACACAGTCTGTCATAGCACCCTCCTACAACGCCTCAGAAACATAGGAATACAAGGAAAAGCACTGGAATGGATCACCTCGTTCCTTACCGGAAGAACTCAGAGAGTCCGCCTTCCACCATTCAAGTCAGAGGCCACTGAAGTCATTTGCGGCGTGCCACAAGGATCCTCACTCAGCCCCACCCTCTTCAACGTATACATGAGCCCCCTCGCGACCATCGCACGCCAACACAACCTCAACATCATCTCTTACGCTGATGACACTCAACTGATCCTCTCACTCACCAAAGACCCGAACACCGCCAAAACCAACCTACATGAAGGAATGAAAGAAGTATCCGAGTGGATGAAGCACAGCCGTCTGAAACTGAACTCAGACAAAACTTATCTTAGGTACCTCCCCCTCCGCCTGGGATGACTCTTGGTGGCCAGAGGCCCTTGGAAAAGCACCCATCCCAACGGACCACGCACGGAACCTGGGCGTCATCCTAGACTCCACACTCTCGATGAACAGACAAGTCAACGCCGTTTCATCATCTTGCTTCAACATTCTTCGCATGCTCAAAAAAACATTTCGCTGGATCCCCACCGAAACTAGAAAAACGGTCACCCACGCACTGGTCACGAGCCGCATAGACTACGGCAACACCCTATACGCAGGTACCACCGCAAAACTTCAGAAAAAACTCCAACGCATCCAGAACGCATCAGCCAGACTCATACTAGACATCCCACGTAAAGACCACATTTCTAGTCACCTGAAAAACCTCCACTGGCTCCCCGTCAATAAGAGGATAACATTCCACCTCCTAACCCACGCACACAAAGCTCTCTACGAATTTGGACCCGAATGCCTCAGCACACAACTTTCCTTCTACACCCCTTCCCGCCAGCTACGCTCCTCCAACCAAGCCCTTGCTGCTGTACCTCGCATCAACAAAACCACCATGGGAGGAAGATCCTTCTCCTACCTGGCAGCTAAAACCTGGAACTCACTTCCCACTCACCTTCGCCTCACTCAGAACCACCTAGCATTCAGAAAGCAACTTAAAACTTGGATATTCGACAAGTAAATTCCCACCCTTCCTCAAGCGCCTTGAGACCCCCTGGGTATGTAGCGCGCTATATAAATTATTTGACTTGACTTGACTTGACACCCGCAATGCACTGCTTATGACCGCACATATCACTCATGATATGGTCAGTGACATCACTCATGACATCTGAAATGAAATCATTGATGACATCACTCATGACATTGTACCACCATGGTAATGTAATGTTTTACTTTTAAAGCGCACTGTTGCCAGCCAGCGTCCTGGCGCTGTATACCGCTGGGGAACCCGTCCTGGCTTTCCCTGTGGGATGGTCCCTACTGGGAGTCCCCAAGGTGGATCCAGGCATCCCCGGCGTTGATGGGGCCGTTGTGGAGATTAGGCAAGCTAATGCCCAGAGTTGCCAAATGGGACCCCTGGTTATAGTAGGCACCGAGGCGAGAATTATCGAGTACGCTGACCCTGGTCCACGACCCTGCCACGTCGGGAATTGAACCCTGGTCCCGGGCCGACTTCTGCTTCCAGGTCTGCTGCCTCTAACCAGTGAGCCACATCATTTCCAATCACATACCCATGTATCACACACACACCTTCACACCCAGTACAGTAGCACACACACAAACACACAGAGCACAGCAATAGGCACAATTACAGCATCATACCTACTTATTATGCACACTAAGGGCCCCATTAGGATGACGGACGGACATTGTCCGCCCGCCACCCTATCGTAGAACGGGACCGCCCGCCATAAGGGCGGGGGTCCCGTGGGGGGAATTAGGATGTGCCCGCCACAGTGGCGGGCACATCCTGTAGTTTTTGCATTGTGGCGGGCGGTGCACTCTGCACCGCCCGCCACAATGTAAAAAATGCTCTTTTTCATTTGCATATGCAAAGCGGCAGGCACCGCGCGGTGCCTACCGCTTTGCATATGCAAATGTGGGGGGGTACCATAGGTACCCCCCATGTGCCCCCCAGACAGTGGCGCCAACTTGGGGGCCCTGCAGGGGGCCCCCGCAGCAATCACCGCATGCCTTTCCGTGGCGGCATTGCCGCCGCGGAACGGCCTCTGCTTTTTGCCATTGTAATATGGCTGGCGGTGTCCATTGGACACCGCCACCATATTAATCTATTACTGCCGTGGTCGCAAGCCGACCGCGGCGGTAAAGTGGCGGACGGTCTTTCCGTCCGCCCCTGTCCCCTCCGCCATCCTAATCAGGCGGAGGGGAACACGAGAGTGGTTGTCGGGCGGATTACCTCCGCCTGGGTGGCGGTGGCCACCGCCACCCTGGCGGAGGCAATCCGCCCGATATCGTAATGGGGCCCTAAATCTCCAACCAAAGAATAATTTAGACCACTGCTCACCACCAGACACTCACATCATACACCATAATACCCTAATACACTTTGTATATAGTCTTGCACCATCACAAAAACAACATTACACAGAGACATACATAGGTACAAGCAGAGATGAACACACACGCACCCAGACACACACACACACACCCACACACACACACCCAAATACACACTAAGTGAGTTTTTCATTGCCTTTGCATGTGCTACACATATTCTGTGTGTTAGGAACATTGTACTGCTGAAAGTGTTCACTGTGGGAAACCTGTCATATGTGTGTTTTTCCTGGAGCGGTGAACTATACTTTTTGTTAGGAAAAGTGTTCATTGCTTCTACCCATGCTGTACCTATGTGAGAGAAGGTTTATAAAAACTCTTTTCTCTATACAAAATCTAATGTGATTGACATTGTCTATGCATATACCTAATAACTCTGCCTGTCTTTTCTACATCCTGTATATAGACAGTGCTACTATTATCCAAATGAATGACACTCCTTTAACCCCTTCCCTACCCTATTGACGTATGCATACATCATATAAAGTTGGCCTTATGGCCTTATTGTGCATCTGCAATGTTTGAGCAAGGTTTGAAGAAAGATTGGTGAAAATGTCTGGCACAGGAGTCTGCAGACACCCCAGTAGCAGTGATTGACCTTAGAAGGTTTAGTGGTTCCCTGACAAGGGGCATTTAATGGGGGAGTTGTGGGCTGAACCTCAAGAAATACTTCTTACAGAAACTGTAAGATAGCACTGTCTAGCATCAGTTTGGTGGTGGTTGACCAGCATGGTAGGCAGGGAGGGGTAGACTCTCCTGGTCCATTGGCATTGGCAGACAGGACCAGGTGGAAGCAGTGTGCCGGTTTTCAGCCGTGCTTGAGCAGTGCAGCAGCAGGATCAGAAAGCAGCAGTGCAAGCATGAGCCTGAGATTACCTTCCAGTCTCTCAGAGTCTTCCCCTCTGATTACCCCTCACCCTGGTCAGAGCTCTTTGGAAGCATTTTTCACCCTGAAATCTATTATAATCATTATTGGTAGAAAGCCCCACCATTAGTTAGTATCTGTGAGAAGTTGGCCTGATATATAATGTTCACTATTCTAGTGAGCACTTTGTATCAGTCCAAACAACCCTTATTGATGATTGGTTGTAAGTCAACCTTATAGACCAGCTATCCTAGTAGCATGGATACGAGCAGTCTTCGGGCTAAACTCTAGAGGGCGTGTTAAGCCAGCTGTTATACCATCACATATACCCCTTGAACACCAAGTGAAAGGACACCACACAAGTGTTATGAAAATAAACAGTGTATTTATTTAGATCACAACAGCCCTGTACTCTTTATAAGGACAGGGTACTAAGCACACAACAAAACTCTTACAAAAATACTTTAAGTTGCACAATTTACACAAATGCCCGAGGGGCACGAAAAACCATATACTCTAAAAGTGGATTGCGAAATTACTAGCAGGTAAGTACTAATCTCATAGGGTTTGGAATCGCTAGGACTGGACTACTGAACCTTCAGATTACTAGCAGGAGGCCTGGGGGACTCGGGTGCAGAGTGTGCACTCTCACGCGGGATGCGGGACAAAGTCTATGGATGCTGGATTTCGTAAAGTTAGTGATATCGGACGAATCCGACTAGGTAGAGCTGAAACGAAAAAGGATCTGGACCCTTGGATAGTGAGGCTATGCTGGGGCACCGAAATGCCGAGGTGACCTAGCCCAGGGGCTGCGGATGCATAGGTCTGGAAAGACGTCGGGAATCCTCGTTGCAGTCTATGGAGCCTGAAAGAAGAAGTTGCTGGCAGGCGACCAGTGAAGAGATTCGGATGGATCCAAGCCTGGATCGAAGATGGATGACACCTGTAAGCAGAGGGGACCAAGTCCTGAATCACTAGCCAGTGATCAGATGGGCACCAGGATGGCACCGGATGGAGTCACCTCGACCAGGTGAGTGGGCGACGCTGGGCTCTGCAGTCTCACGGACCAGGAGGCGTTGTCGGCGACCAGGATGGAGGTGCGAGCTGTCCCACGATGGTATCTGCTGTCGACGTCGATGGATCCAGGATTGGGGCAACAAGCCTTGGCAAATGCAAGCCCACGCGGTGGATTCAAAATGGCGTCTGTAGTGGACCAGGAGGGTCCGGGGTGCTCCTCTGTTGGAGGGGAGCAAGAGCCAGTCTGAAGCAACCAGACCAGCAGTGTTGATGTCGTCGTTCGTCGTCGGGAAGGCCACAAGCCAGCGGGCTAGTAGCCAGACAACGCGGTGAGCAGCAAAGAGCAGAAGGGCCCCACGCAGATCTCGTGGAGGCTGGGAGGCTGAACTTCAGTGCTGGAGCTGCTCAGGGTTGGGGCTTCTCGGACCCCATAGCACTCACTCGAGGATCCCTCGGCGGTCGTGCTGGGCAAGCGTCGTGCAGTCTTGAAGATGGCCGGTCCCTCGAGGTCTCGTCGCACCCACGGATCTCAGCTGAGCTGACGATGTGGGTAGAGGTCAGAGGTGCCAGGGAAGCCGGGTCTCGTCGTGCTGGTCAGTCGGATTCCGGAGGGAGGACGTGCAGCAAACCGCAGTGTTCTTAGATGGTGCCTGCGGGTGCAGGGTGACTACTCCTTAGTCACAAGGGAGAAATCTTGAGAAGAAGTCGAGAGTTCCTTTCGTAGAAAGTAGTTTCAGGATTCAAAGATGATCTAATTTGGAAGGGGGCCCGCTCCTATCTTTATACTAGTAAAAGGGGCTGGCACGCGACTAGGTCCTGCCCATGGGTGGGACCAGGAAGGGGGGTGGTTACACCCCTCTCCCATGCCGGACTTTCCCCAGGTCAAGGGCTGGTGTGCCCCTGGACCTGGTTCTAGCCGGCCTATGCATAGTGAGCACCGGGGTGCCACTTGCAGTCACCTTCCTCTAAAGCCCTGCCTACCAGGGATACACAAAACCCTGTCTGGGATGGTGCTAGCACCGCCCCTGACAGGAAACCCTTTGTCCAAGCCTCCCTCGCTGGAAGGACTCCCAGCAGCAGGAGGTCAGACTTGTGTCTGTGGTGGCAGCATCCATTTTGTGATGCTGAGGCTTGAGTTAACTTTAACCGGGGTTCACAGTTACATACATGTCGTGTCCCTCTAGAAGGGTGGAATGCTAACCCCGTCACCAGAATTGGTGAGGGGTTAGTATTCCAATTCGTATGACACCTTACTCGACATGTTTTGATAAAGCGATACCAGAGTTAGCATATAACCGCGAGGATTATAATGCACTTAAGAGTATATGGTACGCGTTATCATGGAACAGCTATTAGGACTTGGTTCCGCAAGCTGCAAACGGGCTCAGCTCATGCCAGAGCACCATCTCACACGATTCCAAGCACTCTGCCTTCAGGATTGTCAAGGCCTGCCATAGGAGTGACTGATAGGAATACGGGTGTCCATTTTAGGGTTAGATACAGGTATACTATATCTAAAGCAAAGGGTGATTACACCACCTTGCCCCAGCTGTCGTGCAGCCAGTTGTGTCAGATTTAGATGGCCAGCCAGGGGTGGCAAAATACATGCTGCAGCCCCTGGTAGGCCCTGGGTACACCTATGCCCTGAGTTACAGGGTCTGATAAGGTGGCCCAGTACCAATTGGATAATGCACCTAAGGTACACGTGTCAATTTAGTGAGAGAACAGCAAGGCTGTCGGTCGGATTAGCAGGCCCACAGCCAGAGAAGTCGTAAACCAGTGAAGCAAAAAGCAAAAATCTGGGGTGATCATAGGATTGCAGACCCTACTCTCCTACATGACCCCCCCCCCCCCAAACTTTGGGACAATAAACTAAAATTGACCAGGTGAGTCTTCTTGCTCTAAGTGGAAATACCTGGAGAGCCCATCAGCATTGCCATGATCAGTGCCAGGTCTATGCTCCACTGTAAAATCCATCCCCTGTAGGGAAATGGACCACCTAAGCAGTTTGGGGTTTTCACCCTTCATCTGATTTAGCCACAAGAGGGGCTTATGGTTGGTCTGAATCTTGAAATGAGTGCCAAACAAGTATGGCCTCAGTTTCTTCAGGGCCCAAACCACAGCAAAGGCCTCACTCTCAATAGCTAACCAATTTTTCTCTCTGGGGGTCAGCCTTCTGCTTATAAAAGCAATGGGCTGGTCATGACCATCAAAATTCAGCTGAGATAGAACAGCTCCCACACCCAACTCAGAAGCATCTGTTTGGACAATGAATGGTTTGGAGTAGTCTGGACTCTTGAGGATAGGTGCTGTGCACATGGCCTGCTTTAGGTCATCGAATGCTTTTTGACAGCCTGCTGTCCACTGAACTTTCTTTGACATCTTTTTACTTGTCAGTTCATTAAGTGGAGTCACAATTGATCCATAATTTCTGACAAATTTCCTGTAATAACCAGTCAGGCCCAAGAAAGCTCGAACCTGAGTCTGGGTGGTTGGAGGAGCCCAGTCCTTGATGGACTGTATCTTTCTCTCCAGTGACTGAACCTGGCCTCCACCTACAAGGTGGCCCAGGTATACAACCTGTGTCTGCCCTATCTGGCACTTTGTGGCCTTGATAGTGAGACCTGCTGCTTGCAGTGCCTCTAACACTTTCCTCAGGTGGACCAGGTGATCCTCCCAGGTGGAACTAAAGACAGCTATATCATCAAGATATGCTGCACAGAAGTCATCCAGCCCAGTGAGAACTTGATTCACCAGCCTTTGGAAGGTGGCAGGTGCATTTTTCAAAGCAAAGGGCATTACCACAAATTGATAATGCCCACCAGGGGTAGAAAATGCTGTCTTGGGCTTGGCATCCTCAGCTAACCTGATTTGCCAATACCCAGCTGTCAGGTCAAATGTACTTAAGTAGTTGGCAGAAGCCAATCTATCTATAAGTTCATCTGCCCTTGGTATTTGGTGGGCATCAGTCTTAGTGACTGCATTGAGGCCTCTGTAGTCTACGCAAAACCTCATCTCTTTCTTACCACCCTGGGTGTGAGGCTTTTGCACTAGAACTACTGGACTAACCCAAGGGCTATCTGAGGGCTCAATGACTCCCAGCTCCAACATTTTCTGCACTTCTGTCTTTATGCAGTCTCTAACATGATCAGGCTGCCTGTAGATTTTACTCTTGACTGGCAGGCTGTCACCAGTGTCAACCTCATGGGTACACCAATTGGTTTGACTGGGTGTCAGAGAGAACATATGTCTGAAGGATTGAAGAACTTGCTTGCAATCCTTCTGTTGATGGTCAGAGAGGCTGCCACAAAAGACAACACCATCTACTGATCCATCATCAGGATTCTGAGTGAGCAGGTCTGGGAGAGGGTCACTCTCCTCCTCCTGTCCCTCATCTGTGGCCATGAGCAAGCTCATGTCCTTCCTGTCAACATATGCTTTGAGCCTTTTCACATGGAGCACCCTGTGGGGGCTCCTGGGAGTTCCAAGGTCCACCAGGTAGGTGACCTCTCCCTTTTGTTCAAGGATTGTGTGGGGCCCAGACCATTTGTCTTTGAGTGCTGCTGGGGCCACTGGCTCCAACACCCACACCTTCTGTCCAGGCTGGTACACAGTCAGGACAGCCTTTTGGTCATGCCAAGCTTTTTGGAGTTCTTGGCTTGCCTCAAGGTTTTTAGAAGCCTTTTCCATATACTCAGCCATCCTGGAGCGGAGACCAAGTACATAGTCCACTATGTTGGTTGCAGGCCTTTTGACAGGTCTCTCCCATCCTTCCTTCACCAAACATAGGAGTCCTCTTACAGGATGCCCATACAGAAGTTCAAAAGGGCTAAAGCCAACCCCCTTCTGTGGGACCTCTCTGTAAGCAAACAAAAGGCAGGGTATCAGGACATCCCATCTACGCCTGAGCTTTTCAAGTAGTCCATGAATCATCCCTTTTAGGGTCCTGTTGAACCTTTCAACAAGCCCATTGCATTGTGGATGATAGGGTGTAGTGAACTTGTAGTTGACACATCATTCCTTCCACATAGCAGTCAAATATCCTGACCTGAAGTTTGCACCTCTGTCAGAGACAACCTCCTTAGGGAAGCCCACTCTGGAGAACACTCCAACTAGGGCTCTTGCCACAACAGGTGCTGTAGTGGTCCTAAGGGGAATAGCTTCAGGATACCTGGTGGCATGGTCCACCACCACCAGTATAAACTTGTCCCCTGATGCTGTCTGGGGTTCCATTGGACCAACAATGTCAATCTCCACTCTTTCAAAGGGCACCCCCACCACAGGCATTGGTATAAGGGGGGCCTATGTTGTGCCATCTACCTTACCACTGGCTTGGCAAGTGACACAGGAACGACAAAACTCCTTGGTATCTTCATTCATATGAGGCCAGTGAAAGTGTGAGACAATTCTGTCCTAAGTCTTATTCTGGCCTAAGTGTCCTGCAAGGGGAATCTCATGGGCCAAGGTGAGAAGGAAACCTCTCAGAGACAAGGGGATGACCAGCCTCCTGGTTGCACCAGGTTTGGGGTCTCTTGACTCAGAGTACAGGAGTCCATCTTCCCAGTATACCTTGTGGGCACCTGTGGCGTTCCCTGCAGCCCCAGCAGCAGCCTGCTGTCTGAGGGGTTCAAGGGAAGGGCAGTCTAACTGTGCCTTCCCCAGGTCTTCTCTGGAGGGTCGCCCTGAACCCAGAAACTCAACCTGATCAGGTTCAAGTTCTTTAGGCTCAGTTTCCCTCAGCTCTTTGAGGTCAGCCTCCTCTGAGACTTGATCCACAACCTGGGGCAAGGGGGAAGGCAATGCCTTAACCCTACTGCTCTTCTTCTTGGAAGGTGCCTGGTCCATTGTCCCAGGATCCCGCACCTGTTCAGTGGGGCATCTCCTGGCCTGTGACCTAGTCACAGCAAGCACATGTGCTGGCAAGCCTAACATTTCCATGTGAGTCCTCTGCTCCACTTCTGACCATAGGGATGACTCCAAATCATTGCCCAACAAACATTCAACTGGGAGGTCTGAACTAACAACAACCTTCTTTTGGCCACTTACCCCTCCCCAGGAGAAATCAACAATTGCCATACTATGGTGGGTAGTGACATTGCTGGCATTGGTCACTAGGTACTCTGGTCCTAGCATGATCTGTCCAGGGTCCACAAAGTTAGGTGTCACCATTGTGACACTGGCACAAGTGTCCCTATAGGCCTGAGCCATCTTGCCATTGATAAAAGGTGTCTGTCTGTATTTGCCCAAAGTATTGGGAATGGCATCAGGTGATATATCCACATCCCCTGTACAGACAAGGACAGCCTGAATGAGTGTGCCAACTAAGTTGCCATACCCCTCAGAACCCAAGGTTAACCCAACTAATCCCTTGGGAGGTGCACTACCACTACTGGCTGTACTAGGGGGTGCAGTTGCCTTAGGGGCTGTAGTGGTAGGAGTTTGCCCTCCTTTCTTGGTGCACTCACTAAACCAGTGAGTTTTACTTTTACAGTATTGGCACCACCTTTTAGACTGGCCTTCTTGAGTCTTCTTCTTCTGGGAAGCCTGACCCCCACCCTCTTTGGTTTGTTGGGGACCTGTCGAAGACTTCTGGTCATTTTGTTCACCTTTGGTATTATTACCCTTCTGGTCTGCTTTCTTCTGACCACCCTGTTTCTGGCCCTGGTTCTGCTTGACCCTTGTTCTGACCCATCTGTCTGCCTTCTTTCCCAATTCTTGGGGAGAGGTCAGATCTGAGTCAACAAGGTGCTGATGCAACAACTGGTTTTGACAATTGTTTAAAATCTGTTCCCTCATGATCAGATTGTACAATCCTGTATAATCAGTAACCTTACTGCCCAGTAACCAGCCCTCCAAAGCCTTAGTGGCACAATCTACAAAATCAGACCAATCCTGAGACTGAGTTTTCTGGGTATCCCTGAACAGCAACCTGTACTGCTCAGTGGTTAGGCCAAACCCATCTATCAGTGTACTTTTCAGGACTTGGTGATTGTTAGCATCCTCAGCTCTAGTAGTGAAGAGCTTATCTCTACCTTCACCTTCAAAGGAGAACCACAAGACAGCTGCCCACTGACTCTGGGGGACGCACTGGACAGTGCAGGCCCTCTCCAAAGCAGTTATCCATTTGTGGATATCATCCCCTTGTTTAAAGGGGGGCACTATCTTACTCAGGTGTCTAGTGTCTAAACTCCTGTCTTTTTCTCTTGGGAGAATGCTGCCACAAGTGGGATCTACCCCACTCAATTTCTGCTCTCTAGCAAAGGCAAGTCTCTCTTTGGCCAGGGCAAGTTCTTCCCTTTCAATCCTCAGATTGACTTCCCTCATCTTAGCTTCATGCTCTCTTCTCTGAGGGGATGTCATCCCTCTGTGAGAAGAGGTCTGAGAGCCATTGGTTCGAATGGATCTGTTAGAGCATCTGGATAGAGACCTAACTCGTCCATTCCCAATGTTAAGCCTGCCTGAGAGTGGCCCTGGGGGTCCCCCAAATCCATTCTCATGCCTGCTTAAGTTGGTCCTGGTTAGTCTACTAACTTCTACCTGACCTTTGTCTGCCTCATCCCCTGATAACTCTTCTTCCTCCTCCTCAGCATCATCTGCTGCCTGGAGGTGGAGGTCGGGGTCACCAGTGGTTCCCTCTAAGGGAGGCATGTTCCCATCTGGATTAGAAGAATCTGGGTTAGCAGTTCTCCTGGCATCGTAAGTCTCTAAGAGACCATTCAGAAAGGGAATGGTAGGGTTAGAACCCTGTTTTAGCTTCCTGGAGGTACACAATTGTCTCATCTCCTGGAAGCTAAGAGCTGCATATCTGGACATGACCTGTGGAGGGTCAACTGACACAAGGGGAGACTCAGAGTTCCTCCTTTGTCTGACATGCTTTTCTAGTGTGGTGTAAGTGATGCACCTACCTACACTATTTGTTTGCCTACTGATCCCTTGCTAAGAGTTGTAGTCAAAGTGTGCTAAGCCTTGTTGAACTACAACAGCTGGTTCAGTAGAACTCAGAGTATTCTAAGCTAAGTTATATGTACCTGGGTACTTATGTGATCTTTCACAATGATATTCTTAGGATACTGTGGTAAAACAACAGCAAGCTCAAATCCCAACCGCTGCTCACCAATGTGAGAAGTTGGCCTGATATATAATGTTCACTATTCTAGTGAGCACTTTGTATCAGTCCAAACAACCCATATTGATGATTGGTTGTAAGTCAACCTTATAGACCAGCTATCCTAGTAGCATGGATACGAGCAGTCTTCGGGCTAAACTCTAGAGGGCGTGTTAAGCCAGCTGTTATACCATCACATATACCCCTTGAACACCAAGTGAAAGGACACCACACAAGTGTTATGAAAATAAACAGTGTATTTATTTAGATCACAACAGCCCTGTACTCTTTATGAGGACAGGGTACTGAGCACACAACAAAACTCTTACGAAAATACTTTAAGTTGCACAATTTACACAAATGCACGAGGGGCACGAAAAACCGTATACTCTAAAAGTGGAATGCGAAATTACTAGCAGGTAAGTACTAATCTCATAGGGTTTGGAATCGCTAGGACTGGACTACTGAACCTTCAGATTACTAGCAGGAGGCCTAGGGGACTCGGGTGCAGAGTGTGCACTCTCACGCGGGATGCGGGACAAAGTCTATGGATTCTAGATTTCGTAAAATTAGTGATATCGGACGAATCCGACTAGGTAGAGCTGAAACGAAAAAGGATCTGGACCCTTGGATAGTGAGGCTATGCTGGGGCACCGAAATGCCGAGGTTACCTAGCCCAGGGGCTGCGGATGCATAGGTCTGGAAAGACGTCGGGAATCCTCGTTGCAGTCTATGGAGCCTGAAAGAAGAAGTTGCTGGCAGGCGACCAGTGAAGAGATTCAGATGGATCCAAGCCTGGATCGAAGATGGATGACACCTGTAAGCAGAGGGGACCAAGTCCTGAATCACTAGCCAGTGATCAGATGGGCACCAGGATGGCACCGGATAGAGTCACCTCGACCAGGTGAGTGGGCGATGCTGGGCTCTGCAGTCTCACGGACCAGGAGGCGTTGTCGGCGACCAGGATGGAGGTGCGAGCTGTCACACAATGGTATCTGCTGTCTACGTCGATGGACCCAGGATTGGGGCAACAAGTCTTGGCAAATGCAAGCCCACGCGGTGGACTCAAAATGGCGTCTGGAGTGGACCAGGAGGGTCCGGGGTGCTCCTCTGTTGGAGGGGAGCAAGAGCCAGTCTGGAGCAACCAGACCAGCAGTGTTGATGTCGTCGTTCGTCGTCGGGAAGGCCACAAGCCAGCGGGCTAGTAGCCAGACAACGCGGTGAGCAGCAAAGAGCAGAAGGGCCCCACGCAGATCTCATGGAGGCTGGGAGGCTGAACTTCAGTGCTGGAGCTGCTCAGGGTTGGGGCTTCTCGGACCCCAAAGCACTCACTCGAGGATCCCTCGGCGGTCGTGCTGGGCAAGCGTCGTGCAGTCTTGAAGATGGCCGGTCCCTCGAGGTCTCGTCGCACCCACGGATCTCAGCTGAGCTGATGATGTGGGTAGAGGTCAGAGGTGCCAGGGAAGCCGGGTCTCGTCGTGCTGGTCAGTCGGATTCCGGAGGGAGGACGTGCAGCAAACCGCAGTGTTCTTGGATGGTGCCTGCCGGTGCAGGGTGACTACTACTTAGTCACAAGGGAGAAATCTTGAGAAGAAGTCGAGAGTTCCTTTGGTAGAAAGTAGTTTCAGGATTCAAAGATTATCTAATTTGGAAGGGGGCCCGCTCCTATCTTTATACTAGTAAAAGGGGCTGGCACGCGACTAGGTCCTGCCCATGGGTGGGACCAGGAAGGGGGGTGGTTACACCCCTCTCCCATGCCAGAATTTCCCCAGGTCAGGGGATGGTGTGCCCCTGGAACTGGTTCTAGCCGGCCTATGCATAGTGAGCACCGGGGTGCGACTTGCAGTCACCTTCCTCTAAAGCCCTGCCTACCCAGGATACACAAAACCCTGTCTGGGATGGTGCTAGCACCGCCCCTGACAGGAAACCCTTTGTCCAAGCCTCCCTGTCAAGATTGGCAGCAGCGCAAGCACAATTATCGCCACTAACCTTATCAGACGACCAGCAGGAACGATGTCAGAAGCTTTCCCCCCAGTCCAACCAAAACACGACCCCAACAGGGAAAGTAGAACTCTCTGTATGGCGAAGTGCTCACATTGGAAAAGAGGACGTGGATAAAAGAATGAAGGCAGGATGGATGTCTGGGGAGCTCTCCTATCACTGGACTCAAGATTAGTAGACTTCAAATAGGGGATTCCACACTGCAAAAAAGGAAGGGACACTATGATTATTAACGACCCTATTAGGGGAAGGGTTGAGTGATGTAAAAGGCAATTATCCTTACGGTACTCACATTAGTGTCACACCACCAAAGCCGGAAATAAATGCAGAGGCTTGCTTGTATTCAACGTTGCAAACGATATCATGGAAAACCCAAGAGAAAGAATGTGTAACCTCCGTTACACCTCAAGTTCAAGCCAGATGCATGCCACCCTGGAAATCCGTTTCGCTTTCCGAATAAAAGTTATCTCGTGTGGCTGTCTTGCATTCCGGTATCCAAATTACACGACTCCTGCTTTAAACAAATGTTTGTTTTAAAGATGCAAAAAATAAAGAAATGAAGCGCGACTTCACTTTCAGTCGCGCTCCCTGCTCTTCTCTTCCTATACGGGTTGCTAAATACAAGCAGGACCCGACTACGAGGCACCTCGACTAAGTTTTACAAAAGCAGAAAGAGTATTCAAAAAGGTTTACACACGCCGGAGGCGAGCCCGCTCTCCGGTCGGCTCTGACCTTAAGCACAGTCACAGTCTTCCACGTCTTTTCCAAAACACAAAAAATAAGGCTCCACAGTTCACGATCACGAAGACTTTAATCTTCTTGCTGAAATCCGGCGGGGAACACCATCCGCCATCTAAAACGTTCCGGGATTAATTGACAAGCACCTTCCTGTTGGAAAGGAGGTGCTTATGTAAGAACCGCCTCACTCCTCCACTCACCAGCCCCTTAGCATGCTGGTAGTTGTAGTTTTCACGGCTTGGAGCATGTACATTTTTATTACACAAGCCACATAGCTGCCTTGGTGAGTATGACACTAGCCCTTTTCTCCATGCTACTGCTACACTCCCTCGCTGGAAGGACTCCCAGCAGCAGGAGGTCAGACTTGTGTCTGTGGTGGCAGCATCCATTTTGTGATGCTGAGGCTTGAGTTAACTTTAATCGGGGTTCACAGTTACATACATGTCGTGTCCCTCTAGAAGGGTGGAATGCTAACCCCATCGCCAGAATTGGTGAGGGGTTAGTATTCCAATTCGTATGACACCTTACTCGACATGTTTTGATGAAGCGATACCAGAGTTAGCAAATAACCGCGAGGATTATAATGCACTTAAGAGTATATGGTCCGCGTTATCATGGAACAGCTATTAGGACTTGGTTCCGCAAGCTGCAAACGGGCTCAGCTCATGCCAGAGCACCATCTCACACGATTCCAAGCACTCTGCCTTCAGGATTGTCAAGGCCTGCCATAGGAGTGACTGATAGGAATACGGGTGTCCTTTTTAGGGTTAGATATAGGTATACTATATCTAAAGCAAAGGGTGATTACACCACCTTGCCCCAGCTGTCGTGCAGCCAGTTGTGTCAGATTTAGATGGCCAGCCAGGGGTGGCATAATACATGCTGCAGCCCCTGGTAGGCCCTTGGTACACCTATGCCCTGAGTTACAGGGTCTGATAAGGTGGCCCAGTACCAATTGGATAATGCACCTAAGGTACACGTGTCAATTTAGTGAGAGAACAGCAAGGCTGTGGGTCGGATTAGCAGGCCCAGAGCCATAGAAGTCGTAAACCAGTGAAGCAAAAAGCAAAAATCTGGGGTGATCATAGGATTGCAGACCCCACTCTCCTACAGTATCTATTGAGATTCTAAATTCTGACAATTGATCAACTTTGTTGGTGAGCCGGGGACAGAATGATCATGAACATCTACGACTAAATTATCTTTCTAGAGGATCCCGATACATAGCCAGCATCGAGGCTTCAAAATTTGTGTATTTTGTAGAGTAGCATGGCATGGAGGCACTGCGGAGAATTCACTGTCGGAGACCTGTGTAAAGGAGCCGCCTACAGAGTCCTCATGGAAACTTCATGCCAAGCTTTTCTCGAGAGGAGGAGTGGTTTAGAGTTATTAGGGAGGATTTCCAAATCACTGGCGTTCCAAATCTGGCCTGGTTTAGAGTCGCTTTGAAAGCGTTACAATCAATAGTCCTTCTAGAAGAGCCAGCTATACTGAATTGTTAGGATGTATTTCCAACCATTCGCCTTCTTTTTGGGTGATTTGATGTAAAGTTTTCATGGAGGCCTCTTACAAAACTGAAATTGCTCTGATACCTGGTAGAGGAGCCTTATCAAGACCATTAATGGCCACCTTGTGTAGGTGTCACAGAGCTGATCAGTTTTGAAGCAATTGAAACCTTTCTGTTTTCACAGGCTTTTCTCTGCTTACTCTAAAGCTGTGTATGTTCTGTATCCTTCTTTCGGGATGTGCAGCTTTCTTGGAAGCTATGTTTGGCAGCCCAACTCTTGAGCAATTGCAGACATTCAGTTCTATGAGAGATGTGATGGGGGTCATGTGATAATGCTCTCATGTTTGTAGCTTTCAATGTAAGACTAGGAAGTCAGAGCTCCTGTCCCCCACCCATATCTATTTCCTAGGGGACAGCGGCTCCTAGACCTGGTCCAGGCATGAAATAAATATCCAACTAACAGGAGCTTCTAGTGAGAGAAGAGTCATGTTATCCCACATTAGGGGAGGCGGGAATTTTTACAAAGACACAAATTTACTAAAGCAACAATTTAATACATTTGTCAGAGAGAATAGCTACAATCATAATGAGTTTGACACTGAAATGAGGGAGTCGGTATAGTGAGCAACCTTTGGGCCTGGTTTAGAGTGTGACTGGTGAGTGCTTCATCACGAACAAGATGAATATCCCGTTTGCCTTATAGTGTGTATTTGTAATAAGACAAACAGAATATCCTTCATGTTTGTGACGGAGTTCCCTTCACCAAACTCTAATTGTAGGCCCTTTATGCATCCCTAATGCATTTACAGGTATCTCACAAGACATAGTGGGAAAACTGAGACTACATTACATTTTACAGCTCAATTTTTCAAATATAGTGTCTAAAAGAGGTTTCACAGCCAGATCAGCCCTATTCGAATAATTCAGAATTTGCTGCAGTACCCAAGGAACACAATTTCGGAATAGCAGGAATCATGCATGTCTACAGGACATGAGTGGGGCCAATTAAAAAAACTGGGCAGGCCAAAGTGTGTGTGCAACAAAGAATCATATCTGGTCACTTTGATCCATTGGAAGAAAGAAGGAAAATCTAAAATCCTATGTCAGGTCTGCACGCTTCAAAGTCTGTAAATGTGCTGCTAACCCAAATCTTCTCTCCCAGAGAATCATGAATGCAGTCCAGTATCCTTCTAAATTCATTCAACAAGCTGGGAGCCTTTCTTCAAATCTTCTCAGCCAGCAGCCTGAAAGAAGGGCATATCATTAGCAGACAGAAGTGCCTTAGAGGCCATGGAGCACAAGAATAATTGTACAAAAATGGAATGCTGCAAGTTCAAAATCAGCAATTCAGATCCTTCGGGACCTTACTAAAAATGCACAACAGGCAAACGACCCTGCCCACACACACAGACGGAAGCACTGCAAAAAGCCCACGTACAGTAGACACAAATCGAGAAGAATCTAGCTACATGATTCTTTAAGGTCTTCTAAACTCCCTTTGGCAAATCCTTTTTGTCAGCGCTTTTAGGCTGAACCTATACAAATTTAAGAGTACCTCAAAAACCATTATTTATTTCTCTGTAGCAGGAGACACACAAAGCCTATACTTTATGAGAATTCACCCTTTTGCCACCATGTAAGCACGTCAACCCCAAAGCCACCTTCCTTCAGTCAAATTCAGTGCAGCTGGGATTAAACAGAACAGAGCAGATGCAGCTTTTATATTGAACCACACTTCCAGCAAATCCATTCTGTCCAAAACAGTATCCCAGGTCCATTGCAGCCGCCTGCACTTCCACAAAATAAGCCCTAACGAAGCCCTATGCCTACCATTCGCCCAACCAAACCAGATACTTATAGTTAACAATTTTTCATTTTCAGTGTCAGTAGGGTGCATTGAAACCCAGAGAAAAGATCCTGTTTAATATATGATATACCTTATTTGAATGTAGGGGGCATACCATCTGCCCTGTTATTTGGGGAAGCAATATAGCAGTAGTTCAGCAGGTATTGAGAAATCACAAGTTGGAATTGGGATTATGAAGAAATAATGGCCCTTTTCATAGAGCCACTCAGAATTCTTCAATTTCCGACTGCAACAAATGTCTCTGGTAATCCCTGACCAAATTCATGAGAAGGAAAGAATTGCTGGCTACGAAATTTGCACTCAGAGTAGACGTCTCACTTGGGCAGGATTTGAGATCAAGAAGGAATGTGGAATGAAACCCACAGTTGACACATTTTTATTCCATAAAGTAGTTCGAATTAGAAGCAGGGATAAGACTCAAAATTTTAGCCATGGAAGAACAATTATTCTTCATTACATGGCGATTTTTAGGTTTTGTCAGAGTTTTGTCAGAGTTTCTCAATGTGCACGTAAGTAAAGTAACCACAATATCAGTGGGCACCCTTGAATGGTGTGCCACTTGTGCGATGTTAATCCGCACCCAAATTGTTTATCACTGTGCTGAATCAAGCACCACAAGTCGTCCCACGGTAGCGTTCTGCCATTTGTATAGGTTTTAGGCTCAAGTCGATTCCATGACTTCAGAGGAAACAAATCTTCTCCTTCTTACGCAGTCGATAGCTCCGTACTGCTTCTGTGAGACGTTTTCTACCGTGGGACGACTCGTGATGCTTGATTCAGCACAGTGATAAACAATTTGGGTGCGGATTAACATCGCACAAGTGGCACACCATTCAAGGGTGCCCACTGATATTGGGGTTACTTTACTCACGTGCACATTGAGAAACTCTACGCCCCCCCTCTCCCTTGCACCGTCCTGATGAAGACCAGTCCTTGAGGAATCCAGTTACCCGTTTTTCTGTTTTGGGTCGAAACGTCGACAATTTCCTTTGGAGCCTGCACCTACATTTTCCTGTCCCGCCCCCCCTCCCCTTCCCTTTGCCTCTGTTGCAAACTAAGGAATACAGGAGGATTTTTCATCCACGTGCCAGCGAAAAAGAGTTACATTTTTTGCGAGCTTTTGAGTTAGGGCTGGCTCATTTTTGTATATAAATCATTTTCACTCTTCTTCACTGATCTTCTTGATCAATCACATGAACAATTATTCTCACTCTTTTCTGTGCACTTTATTGATATTAGAACCCCTTTTGTAAATAATTGTATTTTATAATTGCTATTTTCAAAATGTATATTGAATAAGAAAGTCTCTTGGACTTTATTGAGACTTATTGGTTTCAGGTGTGTTTTTCCTTGTACCAATTGATAATTTGGGGCTACTATATCTATCATGTTTTGTTCTATATTAACCACAGTGATTTAATCCAAAGGTGACTAAAAGAAATCATTCGTAGCATACTATTATAAAAATTGTTTTGTATGTTGAATTATTGTCTAGGACCTACTGTTGACTATAACACTTGATACCCAGGTCCTTTGACTACAATTGGGTTAGCCCCTGTTTTATAACACCTTCTGAAAAGGAGGCATACCGTAACTCACTGTGAAGTCACCAAATCCGATGCAGTGCGTGCAACAAAATTCATTTTATTTATTTACATGTTTACTTACCTACATTTGGCCGTATTCCATAGTTTACTACCCCCCACCCTGCCCCTCCACCGCCCCACATCACTACCCACCACCGACCGCTACTGAGCCAAACCCATCTTTAAAAGAAGAAGCCAGGTGAGAGGACTTCATTTACCATCAACCACGAGAACAGGAATTGACATCATGGCACCCTGGACTCCTACCTCCTTCCAGGACATACTTAATGACAGTTGTAACATGTACGCACAGCAGATGCACGCAATGGGCGTGTTGCTTTTGCAGCAAAGGCAAGCCAATCTGCACCCATCTGCCTGGACCCCGCCCAGGGCTAGGAACACTGATTTGATCACCGCCTAGCGATATTCTACTACACTCCTTAGTCACTATACCCTGGACTCCACTCCCCCCAGTTGCTGCAGAGCCGCACCTCACACCATGGCAGGAGCTTTCACCTGTACCCGCTGCTGGTTTTACAGTAGCCATTCACTCATCCATACCCCCCACACAAATATCAACAACACCCTCAACACCCCCTCCCAACATACACACCATACAAGCATCAACTCCTACACTCCCATCCTACACCACACACTACATCAAACCTGCAAGTCAACACCCACTGGCAAGCATTTTTCAACACACAATCACTCAGTAAACACGCAACCAAAATATGTACCTTCTGAACAGTGATGCAGCCAACATCCTCTTCATCACAGAGACCAGGCTCAACCCTTCATCATCTCCTGACATCGCTACAGCACTCCTAGCGGGCTACAAGATTGCTCAACAGGACCGCCTCCACAAGCCAGGAGGAAACCTTACTATCATCTACAAGGAATCCTTCAAATGTACACCATCCAAAGAGAATGCCACCCCATTCATGTAACACCTGCACTTCAAGCTGCAAATCTCCGTAAAAATTCACCCAGAATGGAACCTTCATCTATCGACCACCCGGGCCATGAGCCACTTTTATCAACCTCATTACTGACTTTATCGCCCGCTTACCATTGATTTCAAGGCCTACATTCTCCTCAGTGACCTCAACTTTCACCTGAAGGGCTGAAATAACTCCAGCTCCCCAGCACTCCTTGAAAGTTTGAGCAACATTGGACTCACCCACCTCATCGCAGAATCAACACATACCGCAGGACACACACTGGACCCAATCGTCGCCACAAGCACAACAACAAATATAACTCCAAAACACAGCTCACATGGACTGACCACTCCATCATTTACCTCCAAAACTTCACATCTGAAGTCAATACCCCTACCAGGTTCAGCACTCCAAGCCACAGCTGGGGCAAAATCACAGAAGCAGACTGGCTCAGCATCCTTAGTACTGTTCAGCCTGGTCCCACATATAGCATCGACAAGGACATTAAGAACTTCAACATCTGGATCAAGAATTGCGCAGACTCCCTCACACCCATTAATCCCAACAAGCATTGTAGATCAAACAAGCAGGCAAGCTGATGTACAGAAGATTTCTGAGACACCAAATGACAATGTAAATAGCTAGAAAGTAAATGGAGAGTCAGTCACACCACCACCAACAGAGCTACCTATAAGGCTGCACTCAAATGCTATCACCAGCAAATTAGATACATCAAGAAAAAAGCATTAGAGGACCACATCGAATGAAGCTCCAACTGCTGCAAGGAGATCTTCTCGGTCATCAAGGATTTCACCTCGACCTCAGTCACTGTCAACAACATTTCTGCCACCCAACAACTCTGCGACAACTTATCCAAATTATTCCACCCCAAAATCACAAATATCTACACCAACTTTGCATACCAACCTAACCCCAGAGCGCTCATTGCTAACCTACTCACTACCAACCGAAATAGCCACCTGACTAGATGGACAATCCTCACCAGAAATGACACAGCTGGAATCATGTGGACCATTCACTCAACTGGCCCAATGTACCCATGCCCCCACCACATCTGCAACTTAGGAACATCACCAATCTGCATCATTCTGACCCAAATCATCAACACCTCTATTACGTCCGCCACTTTCCTAGATGAATGGAAACTTGTAGAAATCAACACCCTCCACAAGAAGCCCATAGAGTCTCTTGAAGGTTCCGGAAGGGGCAGAGGCGGGCAATATTAAGGAGTTCGTAGTGAGATTGATCAAGCAAACTATTGAGTTGGAGGTTTCAAAAGCAGATATAATAAAAGATATCCAACGAGTTCACAGGGATCGATTTAGGTTGAAACCGAATAAAAGCAGACCCAGAAAGATCCTCGTGTATTTTCAGACTTACACTTTAAAAGAGGAGATCCTTAATAGAGCTTTAAGAACTAGTGAACTCTCGTCAAAAGGATTCTCCTACCAGATCAGGTCTGATGTCTCCTCTATTACAGCGTCTAGGCAGTGGGAGCTTGGTAAACTGTTAGACCCCTTTAAACAACTAGGCGCTACAGCTCAGCTCAAATTTCCTGCATCACTGAAAGTGATGTATAAAAATAAAATGAAAGTTCTAAAATCGTTAGATGAAGCAGAGGAATACCTCCAACTACTTACAGACGACCATCAGAGAGAACAAGCTAACAATCATTCAAATTACTAAAAGATTCTAGATGAGGTATCCTCTATCACTATCATCATATTTTTCAACCTTTTTATATACATAGTTACCTGAATTTCTTTTCTACCACTCATAATTTAATTATACGATACGCCCGGACGGAAGAGTCTCGATGGCCAAGTTAGGCCAAGAAAAGGAGGGGGGTTCTCCAGGGGAGCACAGGGGTTCAGGGGAGTGAGGGGGGGGAGGTGGGGTCACTGGCTGGGGAGCATGGGGAAAAAAAACAAAAATGTCCAAATCGCCAGATTCTAACTTTTTCTGTCTATACTTTTGTCAGGACAGATAGCGCAAGGTAGGGCAACAACAGTATCATACATCAAGATTCTATCATGGAATGTGAATGGGTTACGAGTTAAACATAGAAGGGAGAGAATCCTTCAGTATTTAAAGGATGCACCCGAAAATATATTCATTTTACAAGAGACTCATTCTACTGAGCAAGAACTAAGAGACATCATTGAGAAAAAAAATTGATCTAACAGGTTATCAGTTCTTCACAACAGTCCTCTACTAAAGGGGTTGCTATCTTGATTAAATCTAATTCAGGGATAAATCTGGTACAGTCCAGGTCTGATAAAAGGGGAAAATGGGCTATAGCAAAGATAAAACAACACTCACATACATTTACGATTGGAGGATATTATGGTCCAAATACAGATGACCCCCTACCTTTAAAAGAATTGCTAGTTGAACTTTTAGATTTTGAAGATCCAATCATCTTCGCAGGGGACTTCAATCTAGTAATCAACCCAAAGCTGGATAAAACATCTGCGGTCAGGTTTTTTCATAATCCCAAAACTAGGGCAATATTATCTAATGCAATAGCCCAGTTTGGCTGGAAAGATATCTGGAGACAAAAAAATGGTATAAAAAGAGAATTTACATTCCATAATAAGAAAATCCGTCACAAATCGAGACTAGATTTTTTCCTAATAGCAGAACATTTAGTCCAACAAGTGGAGGAGATAAAACACCTTGCTGCCCATATCTCCGATCATTTAGGGGTTACTTTAACTTTAAAGCTCGCAGGACCCCAGTTGGTGAAGAGATGGACTATAGATAGAAGCATCCTTTTAGATGAAGAAGTAACAAATAAATTGATTGAATATTCAAATGAGTTTTTCACGTTTAACTTAGACACAGCTACACTCCCAATAGTCTGGGACACGTACAAAGCCTTTTTGAGAGGGCGATTACTAGCATATCAGTTTGCAAAACATAAAGCACATAGGGCACAAATCACACAGATTGAAGAAAGAATAAGGGCCTTAGAACAAGCTGTGCCAGTCCCCAGCTCCCCAGACGAAGAGAATAACAATAAAAAAGATCTCCTAACCTGTAAATTAGAACTAGAGCAGGTATTAGATGGAAGGCTGAGGAAGCGTTGGCAGGCTAGTGCATTAGCACATTACGAATATGGAGAGGCCAGCGGAAAACTCTTAGCCTGGAAAACTAAAAAAGATCATGAAAAGAACTCCATGAAGGAAGTGCAGATCACAGATACGGATGTGATTTCCGAGAACAGGCTAGATATTGAACAGGCCTTTTTCCATCATGAAGGTAATCTCTTGAGCTGGGAAGACATTTCTACTCTTACAGACAAAAATCTATCCAAGTTTAAGTATCTACAAATAAAAAGTTGGGATCAGGCTGTCACAGAAGGCAAAGGTGCTAAATCTAGCCTGGATGAACTACTAATGAAGAAAACAACTCTTCTCAAAACATCGACTCTATACTGGACAATACTTGAAAGAGAGGATGGAGAGTTCAGCCTTCCAGAACACCTATTGAGAGACCAAGTTCAGGATGCCGACCTGCAAGCCCTTATGGCAAGTATCCTTTGATTTGCTACATCTTACGGTCTCACCTGCCAATTTAAAGCGGAACCACTTATTTTCTCTCCATAGGGTATACTGGTCTCCGGCCAGGATTGCTAAGATTTCAAAGGGGCCTATTTCTTGCTGTCCAAAGTGCTTTTTGGAAAAAGCGGATGATCTCCATATTTTTATGACTTGCCCCGAACTATCACAATTTTGGTTTGAAGTACAAGAAGGTATGAAAGCCTTCTTTGGGTATGAAATACAGGTTAGTACACAACAAATATTTTTGGGAATTCCCTCCAATTATGAGATAGTATCTCAAGATAGTAATAAGTAATTTTTATACCTAATTATTTTAGCACGGAGAGAAATATGTAAATTGTGGCTGAGTACTAAGGCACCAATATATTTAGACTGGGCTAGGGCAATCAGGCACACTCTTAGCTTAGATAAAGTGGTATGGAAGAGAAGGAAGCATTTTTGGACTCTTTGCATTAACTGGCTCGATGGACTTTAAATCAGCTTTGTCCAATGATTATGCCTTTTTGCGGAACGAAACACCCTAAGATCAGTCCAAGGGTCTGGTAAAGTTTAAGACTGAGCTGACTATAGACATGGTGGTACCGTAAGATTCATATTGGGTGTCTGCAAAAAGAGCTTCCATAAAGGTTCTCGGTATAATCAATACCGAAAATATCTTTGTTGGCGTATGAGGACTAAAATAAAAAAATAAAAAAGAAGCCCATAGCCGACCCGAATCAACTGAGCAACTTCTGAACCATCTCCCGGCTCCCCTATCCAACCAAAGTTCTTGTGAAGGCTATTAACAAGCAACTCACAACCGACGTGCGTGCAGCAATCCCAAAGAGATATTCTTACATGGCCACAGTACATTAAAACAAGCATTGGCAAAGCTGGTAGGTCTGTTAACCATGTTACTCATCAGTGTGATTGGAAGTTAGGGAAAAAGGTGCAGTGAAGGGGCCAGTGCTGGTAAATATATGTCTTTACATTGCATGCAATTATCGTGCATGCCTTTTCCACACAGCATTTACCACTCAAATACCTTTACAACACATGCCTTTACTACACATTGTAAGTTTATGTAAGGTAACGGCCCCTAAACCCTATACTCACACAGACACATGCTCACTGAAAGATCAAAGGGTAAAGTGACAATATAGTCAGGTGTGGTAAAAATATCTTACTGTACATTAAAAAAGTCTCAGAAATTAATGAAGAAAAAAAACAGGTTAAAGTGACGTTATAGTCCGGTGGAATTGTAAGTTAAAACGGAACATTTTAAACTCAAAAAGCACTGAAAATCAGCAGTTATAGTTAAGTGGAGTAACTATAACTTGTGCACTTGGCATACACAGCAATGTCATTATTAATGTAATTTCAGTTGTCATCAGGGATGTTATCCGCATCTACAACACACACACCAACATACCCAGATCAATAGTGCACACAAACACACAACCTCCGCACAGCAAAAGACACAATAACCGTTACATACATATTTCCTATTATACACACACTAAACCTCTAGCCAACAAATAACTCTCCACCGTACACCACCATAAACTCACACCATACACTAGTACACTCTGCACGTATTAACACACCAGCACACAAACACCATGACACACACTCAGATAGACACAAACAAACACAGCCACAAACACCTTTGAGGGAAGTGTGCACTGCTGCGGCACACGCTCATTGTGTGTGAGGAACTGTGCACTGATGAAAGTGTTCACTATGGTGTACATGTCATGCGTGTGTTTTCCAGGAGCAGCGAGGTTGTTCTTTGTGTTAAGAAAAGCGTACACTGTTCCCAACCAGGCTGTGCCTATGTGAGAGATTTATAATTTTTTCACAAAAAAAGCTAATATGATTGGCATTTTAGTACTTAACTGAAAGACACAAATTCCTGAAGGGTGCAAACTGTCTTAATAGGGGGGGGGGGGGGGGGGGGGGGGGGGGGGCACCAGTTGGTGTAACCAGGCGCTCTACAAATGCAGAAATAAATAAATAAATGGTCTGCTCTCGCTTATCCATAGGACCCAGAGGCTCGGTCTGCCCTTTCTACATTCCTTACAAAGACAGTGTTAGTACTGTCCAAATTAATGACATCCCATTAACTCTTTCTTTGCCATATTGACGTATGCATACCCCATAAGTGGGGCAGCCATTACGCCTTTTTAGTGCACCTGCAATTAAGACAATGCTTGCTCATACATAGTTCCACAAACTCTGCCTGTCTTTTCTACATCCCGCATATCAAGTGTGACTGTTATCCAAATAGTGGCACTCCTTTCACCATATTCCTGCCCTGTTGACGTATGCAGACATCATAAAAAGGTGCAGACCGAATGGCCTTATGCTGCACCTGCAATGTTTGACCAAGGTCTGTGCAAGATTGTGAAACTGTCTGGCACGTGAGTGCCCAGGCACCCCAGCCGAACTGACTGACCTCAGAAATGTCAGCGTCTCTGATGAGAGGGTTTTAATGGGGCATTTCTGGGCTGAGCCTCAAGAAATACCTCTTACAGACACTGTAAGATAGCACGGCCTCGCATCAGAGAGTATGTTATGCATAACGCCCGGGTATCACGAGGGATAGAATGTCTTTACTAGGTAAGGTGGAAGGTGCCTGAGTGAATAGTTTAGACTACTCTTATCACTTTCGACTCTTTTGCCTAAGAAGAGATTATCTGCTTGCTTCCTGGGTCATAAACATTATTTCGCAGGTTTCTGTGCTAATTTAATTCTCAAATTCAATAGTGGCATTTAAAGTATTAGAACTTAAACTTCCACCTTTCTTATCACATTTTGCACCGAAAAGAAGTTCAGTGAAAACCCTTAAACACCGTCATCCTTCTCACCCTACGTCTGTAATGTTCCCACTGGGTTTAGAACGTCATCACATCAATAACTTTCCCCCCATCCACGAGACAACAAGGAAGAAGGAAGAAAGGTTATAATAGATACGTACCCAGACATGAAATGTACACAAAAGAGATACGAGCACGGAATGATGAACTTATTCCACCCTGACCATCTTATCTGGACTTCTGGACAGAGGATGCTGTGAAGCAATTTTTTAATAAGGTATGTTTGGAATATATATCAACAGTGAAAGAATGTGGATTGAGAAAAACATCCAGTTCCAGTGCAGGGGAGGGGAAGCCCTATGACTTGAACTGGGATTTCCAAAAGCATTTTTCACCCTGAAATCTAGAAAGCGCTACAAGTTATTCTAGAAACGAAGAACATGGATTGTAAGCATTATTGGTAGAAAGCCGCACCACTAGTTGGTATCTATGTAGAGTCTAAATGATGACAATTGATCAACTTTGTAGATGAACCGGGACAGAATCATCGTGAAGATCTTCGACTAAATGGTTATTCTAGAGAAGCCCATCATACAGCCAGCATTGAGGCTTCAATGTATGCATGTTGGCATGGGGGCACTGGGGACAATTCCCTGTCGCAGACCTATGTAAAGAAACCTCCTATAGAGTCATCATGGAAACATCTGGTCAAGACTATTCCAAGAGGAGGACTGGCTTAGGAAGAGGTGTGGCGCAGCGGCCAGGGTGCCTGACTCCGGACCTCGAGGTTCACAGATGGATCCCGGTGCCGGCGGCAGGTCTGCCCAGCACCATGTGACTCTGGGCAATAGCTTGCTTAATCTTCCCAACCACCCCCAGCGCCTGGAATGCTGGTATTTCACATTTTCACTTCTTAGAGTTATTGAGGTGCCTGTGATGTGTTACTGACACTTTTACTTCTCTCACAATGTTCCTCTATGTTTGTCTTTTTGTCCTGCACCTTGTACTGATATCCCAGTATTGAGATATTGATATTTGCAAAGATCTCATGATGCACGCCTTGTTTTTACCTGCACCAGGCACATTTGTTACATTACTGAGACATCCATGGAGCTCTCCCAAAGCACCTCATTCCTGACCCATAGTATACCATTCATGAGCCATCTGCAGAGCTCCAATAATACACCTATGTTTTCTTACATCAGTCCAATCCCACTTTTTTTTTTACAGAGTTTCATATAGCGCAAACTTGACACGAAGGTATCAGGTATCAGAGCGCTTTACATAGCACCAGTTACGTTACATGTGGTCACATTAGTTTTTGTTTGGAACAGGGAGATTAAGGGGCTTATTTATGAGCACTTGCGTCACTTTTGCGCCACCGGTGTGTCACTTTATGTGACGAACAAGTGGCGTAAAAAATGCACCTTGTTGCACCATATTTACAAAGGTAGATGCGTCACTTTGCAAACCCCTGCACCGCATTATACCTGCACCAGGTATAATGTATGCAGGGAGGTGTTCCGATGCAAAAAAGGGTCGTAGAAGTGACGCTGTGAAAGCTATAAGATTTCACTACGCCACTTTTAGGACGCAAATGCATCAATATCCTAAGCCTGCCTCATTGCAGGCGCAAGGCTGACTCAGGCACAATTAACTTGGGACTTGCCCATGTGTAATGGCCCATTGCTGAAGTTGCGTCATTTTTGTGACACACCCCAGCAATGCATTATTACTGCACCTACAGATACGTCAGAAATACTGACGTATCTGTAACTCCTTGAGGCATGATGCGTCATACTGTAAATATGACGCATCATTGGTGTCGGAACCACTGCTGCAGAATACAAACATCTCTCACTATGCACTACTGATCTAGAGTACACACATCTCTCACAATGCACAACACTTCTAGAGTTCACACATTTTTCACAGTGCATCCCAGATCTGGTACAGTTTAGAATACTAACATCTCTCATGAAGCACCACTGGTCTGCAGTTAAACGTCTCACAGTGCACCACTGGTCTACAGTACAGACATCTCTCACAAAGCACCACTGGTCTGCAGTTAAACATGTCTCACAGTGCACCACTGGTCTACAGTACAGACATCTCTCACAATCTAAGCTTGAAGAAGAACGACTTGGACACTAAAGCATAATATTCATTTTTGTACTAAAAATGATCAACTACATCAAAAAATACATTTGATTAAAAAGCTGAAAATATATTTCATTTTATCAGTGTCTCACACAATAAAAATATTAATTGATTTTTCATCACAGTGGACAAGTAGATTCTTTTGAGAACAAAAGTAGGAATTCTTACATTAGCTTTAACAAAAAATGATGGTATGTTTATTTTATTTAAAACACCTTTTTAACAGGAAACCAGGATCCAATGATAAGACACCTTGAAAACAACAGTATGAAAAAAAGTGAAAAAGGAGTCCATTCTAACTTTCAAAATTCTCTTCTAACCAAGATACTAAAATATAAACAGACTGGAAATGATACTTTGATATTATAGCCAAATGTATTATTACAACTATTTTTTCTAGGCATGTTTATAAAAAAAGTTATGACTAAGCTCTAAAGATGATAATATCATCAACACACTAAATGGTTTCACCAAAAACAGTCTGAAAAAAGAAAGAGCAAATAGAAACTTTTGAAAATCCAGGAAACCAATCTACACATTAAAAAATAAAAAACGCTTCAAATGAGGCAAGAAAATCAATGTAAAAAGACAAAGAAGAAAAACAAGTAAATAACTTAAAACATATGTTCTTACTATTATTCAGTAGGTTAAATAGAGGAAAGAGTTGTAAGCATTCTTTATGTTTTTTTATTTTAGAGGTACATCACAATGCATTGTATACACCTCTCTTACTTCATTAATAGTCTAAGAATAATAAACAGATAATGAGTAACAGTTCATAAGGAATTCAGTCATGGAGTAAAAATTCAGGCTTATTCATTACTCTAATAAATTTAGTGCAAACATATAGATAACCGTTAAATTCATTCTACTAAAACATGTGTCCATATTTTACCATAATTCTTTAAACAATATGACATTGGGCCATTAGCCCTAGCAATGGGTTTCGATGGATCTGAATCGATGTCTAAGTCAGAGTAGCAAGTCAGTTGGAGAAACACTTACACAATTCAGTTTTGAAGTAAACATGCACAACTATTCCTTCCCATGTTGAAGGTCCAGTGTCTTGATTCCACAAACTATGAACAGAACACATCCTAAGTGTATGGAACTCCCTCCTCAACCCAGCAGTTTTTCCAAAATCAACATCCCTAAAAACTTAAATTAACATTTTCTAAAAGAATCATTCTTTTTGCTAGCCTAGATAACAAATAGTGCTTGCACCCATTTTCTATAACTAGAATTCCAATTTTATTCTGAGAAGAAGTGATATTCAGAAAGAGGATGGTACTATATATTTTGGCTATGAATATTAACATCAATAACATCCAAATAATGCATGGTTTGTGTCAGGGAAGCATTCCTTCAAATAAGCAGAATTGTTCATTATGACGACTGGAAAAAAGAAATAAAGTTAATCCATCTAAAATAATGATTGATTTCTAACTATGAGTAATACGTGTCTTTAAAAAATATTCAGCCCCCATAATTCAGGGATGTGTTTTCCTTTTTCCCAGTCAATACAAAACGTTCTGTCAGAGTTATATAGAACTGTTAGCAAATTACAGTTTGAATGAGAAACAATGTCAGTGTTAGGTTTTGTATCTATAGAAAATGTAGACAAATATTTTACAGCATTCATTCAAATGATTTAAAGTAAGTACTACATCAATAATGAAGACAAAATTGGCTCCTCTTCTAAATTGTTTTGAAGAAATTTAATTGGACATCTAAGCAGATCAGGTTGCAGATGTCTACCAAGATTTGACATAAAATGGTGGAAAAGTTACTCAAACATCTTGGAAGGAGGTGCAAAAACTAAAAATGCCACCAAAGGTTTGCATAACTCTTTTGTTTCTACAACAGACAAAATACACCCTTCTATTTATCATTTCCTGCAGACTCTTTAAAACACTATTGACAAGATCAATAGGTCTGGCCTTTCATTATTGATAGTACAGAGCTATGTTACATTAAGTTATGTTACTTTGCGTTAGTTATGTATGTACGCTAACTAACTCCAAAGGAGTAACCCGGTGCCACAAAAGTAATTAAACAACAAAATACATCCTATGAAAAGGAAAGTGGGAATACCCTTCAGCTAAAACAGCTGGGTGTTCAGTAGAATTTTGAAGCTCTCAGTATTAGAGTTGATATTCAGATTAACAACAAGTTTATTCCAATGCCTGGGCAACAAGTCAGTAAACAACAGATTCCTGTCTTGGCTCGCAGGATGTAATGTGGTTGGGCAAGAGAAAGAGAAGATGAACTTAGGGCCAAATTAGGTTTGTAAAACTTAGTTCTGCTATGAAGGGAGTGAGGGCCACTGGCATATAGATCTCAGTGAACGTGACATAAAAATTTAAAGATGACACGCTCTTGAGTAGGCACCAATTTCAGAGTAGGGATTGACGCATATCTTCAATGTAAGCAACACACCAATCTGTCAGTGGTGTTTTGAATGGTTTGGATATAAGTTAGCAGATAGTCATCAATACCTGTGCATAAGGCATTTCCATAATCCATCCGTCTGATAATTAATGCCGGTTACTGTATCCAGATGAAACTTTTGTGGAAAATACGCATGATACCATAACAGGAACTGCAAGCAGCTGAAATCTGTGCTTTCATGTGAGGGAGTTATCTGTCAGGATGCCCAGATAGCTTGCCACCTTTTTTAAAGTAGGGAAAAGCAGAGCTCACTCAGCCACCATTCATCCAACCAGATGGTACTTGCTCTGCCAAACAAAGTAATCTTGGTCTTATCAATATCTAATAGAAAGGCAGTTTGTCCCTTATAAGTGACCATGGAAGTACAAAACTCAGTGAACTTACTTGTGGTGGATTCCAAGGTATCCACATTGAATATTGTTAGCTGGTTGTCATCCGCATAGGATAAAACTTCACATCCAAAAGGTCTAACAATAGCGGCTAACTGAGTCATATAGACATTAAAGAGTGTGGGGCTGCGGAAGATCCCTGTGGCACCACACAAGGCTTGAAGAAAGAATTGGGTTAATAAACAGTGACAGATATGTGGCTTATGTTCTTTCTGACAAGAATGATTGGAACAAGGCCTGCACTTTTTGAATAAATCCCTATCTCATGCACTCTTTTGATCATGATGGTTTGCAATACTCTCTATCGAAAGCTGATTAGAGATTGAGTAGGATGAGGGGCAGTGGGTCTGTCCTCATCCAGACTTACCTTGATCTTATCAGTAACAGCCAGGAGTGTGGCTTCAGGACTGTATTCTGATCCAAATCCTCATTGGGATGGGCCCAAGGGATTAATTTCCTCCATGTTTAATGACAGCTGTTGGTTGATAAGTTTAGCTATTACTTTAGTGGGAACAGGAGAAGAGATATGGGACAGCAGTTACAGTGATCACCTAACTCAAACGAGGGTTCTTAAGCGACTGAGGGACATTGGCGTACTTCCAGACTGCCGGGGCATTTGCTTTAGTGAGACAAAGCATAAAGAGCCCTGCTAGATAGGCACTAAAGCTAGTAGAACAACTAGAAATAATGTGAATGGGTGAGGATCCGCTGGAGATCCTGAATGTATTGTTTGTTCTACATCCTGGATGTTAATGACCCTTAAAGTCCCAAAGGCTACACCAGGCTGCTGAGTGTGGCTGGTCTTGCAGATGGTTCAGGTCAGTTTGAATTGTAAAATGATGAAGAAGAGAGACAGTATTTCAAAAATGTTCTTTTGCAGAAGAGCCATTTCCCTCAATTCACTGCGAAGAAATTGCTTTGAGCAACGTGAATGTTCTTATGGTAACTACTGATAGTAGATTTATACCACGCTTTGTCTGTTTCAGATCGTCAATGCCTCCAAAGACGTTCAAGCCCTTTGCAATGTTGTTTTTGTTCTCTCAGTTCATCTGAGTACCACTTTGTGGAAGGCACTTTCCTATTAGATTTACTGATCATCAGAGGGGCAGTAGTGTCAATCGCTTCAACAATGTCTTATGATAATTGCTCACTGCTATAGTGAGATCAGAACACTGATCTGAAGTAGGCAGTGCACTCTTTGCCGTAAGATTATTGCCTTTCACCAATTTCTTAGAAAAGTAGCTGGACAGAGATCTAGTAGGAAATGGCAGAGAACTATGGTCTATGCAGATAGAAAAACATAAAATATGGTGGTCAAACCAATGCAGGGGAGCTGGTAGACTGGGCTGGATGGTCTTTATGTTGGTAAAAATAAGGCCCAAAGTGTGACCAGCAATGTGTGTAGAGCCAGTGGCCATTTGAGGGAGTTCAGCTGCTTCCAAAATCCTCCTTAATTCTAATATCACTAAGATCATCAAGATCTTCAAAATGAAAATTGAAGTCCCCTATCACCAAGAAATATTTCGAACTAATGATGAAAGAAGATCCAACGCCGTGGTGCTGAAAACATTTTTCAGCCTCAGTGCTCTGTAGATTACGGCTCCACCAACAGAACTGCAGGGATTCAATTACATTCTGTAAAATAAGAATTTCCTATTTATTTTTAAGATGAGATTTTACTATAGTGCATCTTTGAAGGTGTTTGAAAATAATAGCTACTCCATCACCTGTCGTGGGCTCCCGAAGAGTTAATAAAATCCATAGTTTTTCCCAAAATTCTAATTCTTATATCAGGGTTGGTCACGTTATTAAGCCAGGTTTAAATCATATACAATTACACATTACATTCACACATTACTTTTTCTCTTATAGACACATAATACAGTTTTTACAAACACTATCTTAAATGATATAGGTGCATTCATTGGTATCATGAGTACGGCATTGCCTGAAAATTATGCTGGTCCCATCTTTGCAGAACGAGAAACCAAAGTTGGGCCCAGATTTACAAAAAAAGTCACATGACGCAGTGTAGCAACCAAATTTGCTACGTTGCAATGCGTGACAGGGAGAGAGGAGGAACGTCCCATGTCTACAGAGGTATGGCTCTGTCCTCCCTTCTCCCTAGTGCTGGCGCACAATCCAGCTGTGGGGCCCCACGCACACATCTTTGCACCATAGTGCTAGGGTGTCTGCATGAGTCTAGCAAAGGATTTGAACTGGAAGGGTGCCCTTCTAGTAGAAAATATTATGAATAGACAAACTGTAAAACTTTTTCCACGTAGTACATGCTCTGCACCGTACAGCTCAGATGCAAAGACTGAAAAGAAATGAGAAATACAACTATTTCCCCTTTCAACGCCTGCTTCAAAGTGGCGTTATATTTTGATCAAAACCCTGTCTACTAGTCTTAGTGGATAGGGCTCTGCATCAAAGAGCGTGGGCGGAGCAGAGGAACGCCCACGCACCTTTGACGCAGCTGCTTTGTGTTACTTTCAGGCAACTTTCCAGAAAGTAAATCTGTAATATCCTCAGATTGTTTTTGTGTGTTACCCAGCCTAGCTTTCAGAAATCTACTCAACTCTACCTGGCTACCTGTGTCAACCTGTCTTAAGGTCCAACAAAATCCTACAAAGAAAGGGTTGCATTGGTTTTCATCACGTTTGTGGGGCAAACCCAGCACAAGCGTTTTGTACATCTGGCCTTTAGTGTCTCCTGCAGCAGCTTGCTCCTGCCTCCCGAGAACTGCTTGTGAGGAAGCAAATATCAGGTGCTGAATGTGTACCAATAAATGCGGAAAAATATTTATGAAACCATTTCAGTGTCAGCCACAGGAAGTCATTTAGTTGTACCATTGCATAAGACAGGGTTCAAGAAATGAGAGCTCAGAGCGTTCCCCTTTCCATGGTAACAACTTTTACCAAAACACCTTTTTGTGTAAACAACTATAAAGCCTGTGTAACTTGTTGTCACCCTGTACTGTTTGCTGTCCCCTCTGGGCAGTGAATTTCCCCACAGCCCTGAGGCAATAAGGAAACAGAAAAGCACAGACACCATTGTCCCTCATGCTTTGAAGTGATTGCTGGGGAGGTGTGTGACACATTTTTATGTGATGGAAACTGGGTTGAGAAACAACGAACACCCCCATCTTAGCCCAGGGGCTGAGCACACTGACTCCACCGGTAATTCAGAAGGTTTCCACCCCAAACTGAGACGCGGATGTGGGACAGGGTAGCACATCTGTTTGTCTGAAATGGGGAATCACGAGAAAAGGCAACACTCCTCCTTGATGGCATAAGTTGTGTGCGTGTAGAATTGTATAGTTTGTGAAAGCACAGAAAGTAAACTGATCGTGGATGGGATGATGATTGTAAGGTGGCAAAAGTTAAACTCAGAAACACAAACAAGAAGATGGAATGGAGGTAATATATTTTTTATTAAGGATGCAGGACAAATATGGTGGCTCTACATGGGTGCAATGGGAAAAATTGTGGACAAGGACCAATGATGCAAAGGATGCTGGGATCTGTAGTTTAGAAGAGGATATGCTCGAGTGTTAGGAGGGACACTTACTCATTAGATAGTACCTAGTGAGATCACCTAGTTAGAAAGTATTCTTACTGGCACGACTGCCGTTCTACATATGCTGTGGATTGGAAGAGAGTCCTTGATGGTTGTAGCCTCAGTTGCTTTCTAATGATTAGTTACCACTGTAAGTGGTAAGCACGTGCCAGCAAGGTATGTGCGCTGGAACAAACACATTAAAAACGATGGTGAAGTCGCAGTGCTTAATTTGTGGTGGTGCTCACCAGAGCTGTCCGCAGGCACTCTTTTTAAGGACCTGGACTATTCCTGCTTGTGGCTTTCAACACAGATGCAATAATCAAGCATTCAAGAACAAATATGCCCACAGCACTGAGAACCTGTGCCGACCCATCAACACTTGCATGTTTCTTTCTCTACCTGTCAAAGTCCAGCTCAGTCAGTTGTTATTGGTTTCCCGGTGACCCCGACAGCACAGACTGTATCTGCCCCAGTGTGCCCCTCTCCCTCCCTTCTTTGCAAGCACTTCCTGTAGATGCCCAGATCTAGCGCCCCAGGCTGCAGGGAGGAGAGCTGCTCTTGGAGGCTGTTTCCTCATCCTCTGACCTTGCCTGTGGGTCTGCGTTTCTTCTGGGGTCTCTGCTCATCCCACCTGTATCTTATGGGGGAGGAGAGATGGGCAAGTTCATGTTGCAACCTCCTGAAGAGAGTGGAGGTCTAACGCTGCTGGCTAATGAAGGATCACGCCATGGATGCATGGGCATGGAGCTCTCGTCTCAGAGAACCAAGGAAGCCAAAGGAAATTGAGTATCAGAGCTAGAGTGGAGGGGGCAGATGTGGGAATATTGATAGAGGTAGATAGGACCCCTGTGGTGATGCAGGAGAGGGTTTTTCTGTTTTGGTAAAAGAGTGGGTGCTTCCAGCTACTTCTCTTAACCAGCAGCCCTGAATCACTGCCACGTCATGCACGAATGTACAATTTGGGTTACAAAGCATCCTGGGCCACAAACATCAACATGAGGAATTGTGATTCCTAAATAGCGATTTTTAAGGAATCACTATTTAGGGATCGCAAATCCTTATGCATATAGGAATCTCAATATGAATTGGGATTCCTAAACATGCCCTAATAGTGAATCGCAAATTGCGATTCGCTTTTAGGGAATGCATTCCCATTCATTCCTAGAGGCCTATGGGCCTAAAGGGCCACAAGAATGAATGGGAATGCATTCACAATTCGTGATTACCAAATTGGTAATCACAAATTGCGAATTCAATTCCAAGGGTGCTAGGGGGCCTAAGGCCCCTATGATGCACCCCCAAAAAAGGTAAGTGTGCAAAGGTTAGTGTACACATGTGGCGCACACCCTTCCCCCAAGGGCATGGGTGTGCGCCACATGGCACTTTGAAAAATGCACTTTGATTCATTTTTCAAAGGATTTGCAAATTATCATCAAATCAAAGTTGATGGTAATTTGCGATTCCTGAATGAAAAGTCGCATTTTTAAAATGCTACTGGCATCGCATTAAGGGAATCGCAAATTGCGATTCCCTAAATGCATTCGCAATTTAGGTAATTGCAAAAAATTGCGATTACTTAATTTGCGAATTCAAAGCCTTTGATTCATCGGAAAAGGCATTTTTCCTGACCCAAACGGGCCGGATCTGCAAATCGGGCCATTTGAGACCGGAAAAAAGCTTGATGTATGTGGCCCATTGTTTTGGATTGGATGTCCAGATGTTGGCAGAGTATTCTGTAGAGTAATAATCTAGATGTGAAGTGGTTAAAAGAGGCAGTGTTTTCTATGGAGTTTAAATACCCCTGCTGCTTGATTACCCCTGCTGCTTTTACTGCGGCTCTACACCGGAGCCCACCATCGCCGAATCACTGTATTTAGGGAGAAAATTGTCAGGTGGAAGCATGGATCAAGGGGGCCTTGGATAACCTAGCCCCCCCAAAAATTCATAACATGTCCCACTCCATGCCCTCTGCGGAGTGGTTCTCTGATGACCTTTTGTCAATGAAAAAGATCTCTAAATATGTACCATAAGGCAACAAGACACAAACGCATCCAATTTTTTACTCAGAAGATTGAGCTCGCAAAAAATTCTTCCCGGGAAATATTTCAAATAGTCAAGTCTCTCACTTGCCAGGAAAGTGTCTCAGCTTCCATTGCTCCTTTTGTAGAAAACTGCAATCAAATTGCACAAATCTTGTCTGAGAAAATTGAAAATATTTGCAAGACCTTCAAGGAAAAAGTTAGGCACTGCCCAATTCCACCCTCATGGGCACTATCTGCTGTCTCCCACGGGGGCTTTTTGAACTTTCCCTCGCTGTCTGCAGCTGAGGCCTGTGCTCTTGAGGTTAAAATAAAATCAGGTTCCCCACTTGACCCTGTCTCACCTACTGTGTTTGAAGGAGGAATGGAAGCGATTCTCCCTAAGCTCTCTGAACTACTTAACCTGTCTTTCAGCACAGGCCAGGTTCCTTATCAGTGGAAACATGCTACAGTGGATCCACTTTTGAAGAAGTTCTCCCTAGACCTTTCCAAACCAGAGAACTTGAGAGCTATCTCCTTGCTACTGTTCTTAGCTAAAATTGATGAAAAACATTGTTTTTTTGTGTTGCAAATATTTGTTTTGGAAGGCAGAGGGGTACATAGTAGGGGTAATCATCATCCAACAGTCAGGTATGGCAACGTCATACAATGGTAATTAGGATAAGATGATACATAGTGGATATCGGTAAGAATGGGGAGGGAGGGGAAGTATAGGAAGGTAGACATGGGGAGGGGGCAGGGTAGGAGGTAAGGGCTAGGGACCTCCAAGAGGTGCCCACGATGAAAAACATTTCAAACTACAGTTTATGAGATATATCGAGGAGAAAGGAATTGTACATGAGACTCAATTTGGATTCAGGTCAAGCCATAGCATGGAATCCACTCTCTTACGGGGCATGGCTTAGCGCGCAATGGAGACGGACGCTCTGATGTAGCGCTCCAGCCCGAGCTCTCTTTCTCCAGGCGCTGGCCCCGTAATAATTCTCCGAAACCAGCTCAAATCCAGGGCGCTGCGGAGGAAAGCTGGCAGCTACCGCTGGGTAATTTCTGAGGCCCGGCGCGTACTTCCAACCGCACGAGGGCTCTCGATGAGCTGTGGCCGCCAGCGCGGAGACCTGCACGGCAGCCCAAACCACGCGAGGCTGGGGCTTCAGACACCGGTGCAGGCCCCGAAGTGCGGCCTTAACAAACGGAGCCCGCGGAGAGCTGGAGGGACCGTGCACTGCGGGGGCGATCGTGGATGCGAACCGTGAGGTCACCGGAGGCTACCCCTGCATTTAACTGCCGCCGGACCTGGGGAGAAGCCCCCCATCCCCCTCTCCTGGCCTGCTGAGCCGAGTGCCCACTTGCGACAACCGGAGGACGCGGAATTCGGCACCAGACACGGAGCGGCCCAGAGTGCTGGACTCACCAGTGGTGGAGAGGAGCAGAGGAGTTGACAATACGAAGCCCACACGACCGCCCGCGCCGAGATTAGTGCGGCGCGTTAAATTAAGCGTCATCGAGGCTGCAAATACCGGCGCAGGCCCCGAGGAGCAGCATGAAAGTAAGGAGGTGGTGGCTGGCTGGGGGCACTGTGCCACCTGGGGGCGATTACTGTGACTGTGATGATCCAGGGGAGCGCTGGAGGCTGCGCCCCCCCCGATCTGCTAAGACGAACGCCCACCTGAGACGTCCAGAGGGGTGAAAAGCACAGCTTCGGCCTCAGAGCGGCCCAGAGAGTTAGAGAAGCCCAAAGTGGGGGGACACAGAGGTGATATCCACGCAGAGCCCACTCGAGGAAACTCCCCTACATATACGCGCTGTGGCTTCCCTAAGGAGGAACAGGAGATGAGGGAGACACCCGAGGAGACACATGTGAGACCCCTTGCCCAGCACTAAGCAGAAGCACCGAACAGACTTGGGAAACGGCACAGGCGATCCCCACTGCTACTGCGCCACTGACCCGTGGCGTAGCGCCAGGACACCCCACGTCTGGCACACCCGACGGGTCCATCTTCTTGCAGCCCACAGCACTCGAGCAACTGGGGAGCCCCCCCCACCCAGCGCCCCTGCCACCAGCTGGAGTTATGCGGACTCTGACACATCACCACACTGGACGCTGACTCCATACTCATCGCGTCGCCCATGTCTGGGGGCACCAGAACGAGAGCTGGCTCTGACAGTACACAAACGAAAGGGAGAATGGAGAAGTCCACCAAACCGACGGATCCTGACCTAACTGCGACCAAGCTTGACGCAATGCTGGCGGCCATGGAGCAGCTGGAGAAATCAATGCAACTAACTCGCACCTCCCTGGAGACTTAAATAGACAGCGTGGCTGTCAACCTCACGCACCAGCGTGCCGACCACAAGAAATTGGCGGAACGCACCACCACCTTGGAAGGCACCATCACAGATCTCACGCCCTGAGTTGCCCAGACTGACAAGCACGCGCAAGACCTTCTGAACCAGGTTGAATTCTTGGAAGACCGCGCTAAAGATGCGGAAGGACGGGCACAAAGAAACAATGTGAGAATAGTAGGGGTGCCGGAGAGATGGGAGGGGAGAGAGCCTGCAACGCATATGGAGAATTGGCTGAAAACTCTATTACCAGACGGGACATATTGTCACCTTTTGTAGTGGAACGGGCACACCGGGTACCAACGAGACCCTTGCCAACGGGATCTAACCCCCGGCCAATGCTCCTCAGAATATTGAATTACCACGACTCCATATTGCGGGAAACCAGACAACTGAAGGACGTCCGAATAGACAATGCCAAAATCATGTTTTTCCCAGATTACATGGTACAGGTTCAGCACCAGAGGCACTCCTTCTTAGCGGTCAAGCAGAGACTATACCAGCTGGATCTTAAATATTCCCTTCTCTTTTCTGCCAGACTGCGGGTGATCGCACAAGATAAAACACACTTTTTTGCCAATCCAGAGGAGGTCGAGACATGGCTGGATAGCGGAGTGGTCACGGGATCCAGATCAACCTCGTCCCCTCCTCGTTGCCACATTTCAGAGGACCGCGGCGACGCCGCAGGAACAGGTCATCCCCAGTTCGCAAGGCACGAGTAGAGTCACGAATTAGCCCGCCAAAAGCTAAAAGTTGCTGCTCTATGGGAACGCATTCCCAGTGTGTGCACAGTTTGCGATTGTCTCCTAACAAGCTCAGCCCCTTGCAAACAAATGGCTTTATAGTTCTGTCACTGCTCATTAATGGTGAGATTCTGGCTCCTCAACCAATCATTTGAAATGAGCACTATTCCCCACCTGAGAGCAGCTGGTGCCAACACACATCACACAAACCAAAAGGCCTCCAGGATCAGCCCTTCTGGTGATGAAGAGTCTGCCCACTATGGAGACAGCAAACCTTTTTAATAAATTTGTATAGTGCAAACCTGGTTTGAGGGCTTTTAGATCACTCTACAGAACCATACTACTGTACACATTTTTAAGAAACAGGGAGATTAAGTGGATTGACCAGAATCACACGATTTTGAGCTGATGCCGGGATTTAAACCAGGTTCCCCATGTTCCAAGGGCAGCAGCTCTTGCCATTAGGCTTCAACTTCTCCCTGTGTTCTTTGGCTGTAAAAATGTGCTACAGCAATGCAGTTACACACACATTTATTTCTAAATATAGGGGTAAAATGTGTTGTGATTGTGCGTGGTAATCTAGAGTGAGCACATTCACCATCAAATTATCCTTTGGAGGTTAATCAATCACTGAAACAAACTACTGGAGGGCCGCCTTAGACTCTGACTTACATAAGGGGTTTGTCTTCCTTCCTCTTCTAACCTTGTGGAGGTCTAATAGTCTTTTGAAGCCATCTAATGTTCAACAGTGCAGATGTAGTAGCCCACTGAGAGTCAAAATCCTTTTTTTATGGCTGGGATTTTATGTGGCGCCAAGTTAGAGCCATGGTTTTAATTTTCTTTCTTTCTTTTTTATTTTAATAGGTTTTTATAGTGCAAACGTTACCCTTGGGGGTATCAGATCGCTTTACAAATTTACAAAGGGCCGAGCAGTAATGAAAACAATATCAAATTTGAAAAAAAATGCAGGAAAGGGAAGTACACAGGAAAAGGAGGGTACCCTTTACCGTGATTAAAGACCAGGGGAGATAAACTAATAACAACAGAATATCATAGTCCAGACAACTGCAAGTACCAGGCGGTGTTGCGAAGAGAGAGAGTAATGTTGATAATGATAATACGAAAGAAGGTAGCCAATGATAAATAGTCTAGCAGGTGATCGAGGCAAACAGTATCTTGGGATCTAGGGAAAAAATTTGTTCATAAGGAGTTCTTTGCTTCTTTCTTGAAGGATACAATTGAGGGATTCATTCTGACTTCAGGAGGTAATGTGTTCCAAATTCTTGGGGCAATCCCAGAGAAACAACGGTTGTACGTTTTCATCTTGAGGAATCTCTAAGGTTTCAGAAGTAAGGTGTAGGAGCTTCAAGATGATCTGGAGCCACCAGAGAGTTTGAGCTTCTGCACAAGATATTTAGGGGCTTTGAAGTAGAGGGCTCTATGTGTCGTGCTGGGCATTTTTAGCTGGATTCTTGCTTCATAAGGGAGCCGGTTGTGAGATTTCAGATTAGGGTGATGTGGCTGTATCTTTTTGAGACGGTGATGAGCCTTGTGGCAGAGTTGAGTAAGGCCCTTAGAGGAGCCAGGTTGTATCTGGGTTGTCCAGAGAGGGTTGCACTGCCATAGTCTAACCTGGGATTCACTAGAGCTTGTACCACATGCTTGAAGTCGTTGAGGAGGAGGAAAGTTTTTTTTTTTTTTAGAATGTTCATTTGGTGATTTGCTCCTTTGGTGGTGGCACTGATGTGCTTCTGTATGTTGAGGTTCTTGTTAAGAGTTATACACAGTGAGCTTGCAGATTCAATGACTTTGTAATGCAGTTGAGGGCTGTTAGATGTTTCAACCATTCTTTGATGACCGGCGACTGGTTGGGTGGGTCGATTAGGAGGAATTCTGTTTTTGAGTATTTTGTTTGAGGTGATTTGTTGCTAGCCAATTTTGAGTTTTCTGTAGAGTTGTGTTGAGGCAACTAATGTCTTCTGGGGTGGAGACTTTTAGGTATAGTTGAGTATCGTCAGCATATATGTGGTAGTGTATGTTGGATGAGCTCAGAATTTCCGTTCGAGGCTTCATGAAAAGTTTGAAGACAGTGGGTAAAAGAGATGAGCCCTGTGGGAACCCGAATGTGATCAGCGTGCTCTGCGATTGGGAGTGATTAATCTTGACTCTTTGAGACCTGATTTGGAGATAGGAGGAGAACCAGTTAAGGACTGATCGTGTTAGACCCATATGGTGTTTCAAAAGGTCTAAAAGGGTGTCATGCTTAACCGTATTAAATGCTGATGATAGGTCAAGGAGGACTAAGCAACAAGGTTGGTTCTGATACTGCATTTTCAGTGCATCGTCCACTATGTGTGTCATGGCTGATTCAGTGCTGTGCCCTTCATGAAAACCATTTAAATTGGTTTAATAGTTGGAATTGATTGATGTGGTTATATAGACATGTTTGTGCAGCAGCCACACTATGCCAGTCGGAAAAATCACAGCTGAAGTATTATTGGCCGCACATACAACGGCAGAGATGTCAGTGCCAGTTGAGTAGAGTTGGCTAGCTGTATAGCTTAACAAATAGCACAACCACATTTAGATAAAGCCAGTGGGCGGCAGAAATCATGCAGATTGCTATCCAAGCAAAGGCTTCACAAGGTCTCAGCTGGATGTTAAATAAAATCCTACCATGGTAAGCTGCAAAGGCATCAGTATCAAAGAAATTATATATCTCATCAAGAGAAGGTTTTATTTTAATCTGTCAACCTCAGGCTTCATGTTATCTGTATGCAGTGGGTGCAGGTCAGTAAATACTTGTTGGGTTTGCACTGGCAGTCTCTTCAGGAGTGGCATGGGACCGCAGATACCAGCCAGCTACTCAACGGGCCCATTGAACAACTCATTGTGAACCGCCTGGTCGGTAAGTGCTTGTTTTTGTCACTGGAGGACTCTGAGCCATAGGGCAGGCTCTCTGCTGCTGTGGCAAGGATGGTCTTTCCAGGATATATTGCATCTCCAGCAGTGGCAGCACAGGTCCCTCTGGATGCACTGTGATGGTGCTGGACAGCACAGCTGTGCTTCTCCTCCTGGACAGTCCCTCCTTCTTCAGGGCTCAGGTACTATTTTTCCATCTATGAGAAAGCAGGTGGGTAGGCTCCAGTGCACTAGGCAGATCCACCGCTTTTCTAGCCAGTTGGGAAGACTTCAGGTGATGTCTCTTCACCACTTGGAATCTTGCTGTTGTGCTGACATCAGCCACGGTCTCAAAGCAGCTCTTTAAGCACTCAGTGGAACCCTCCAGCCCTGTTCAAGGTAGCAGCTTGGAACTGGAACAAAATAGATTGTTTTGGATACCGCCTTCATACTCATTTTCCAGACAAGGGATGTGGATCCACTGTGTAAGGCCATGGAACCAGTTTTGTGTAGTTCCATTCTCAAGTTGTTTCCTGGCTGTAGTTTAGACACAGCTTTTGTGCAGTGCTGATGTTAACTCCCAATACCTGCACAATGAAGTGTGAACAAACACCCTACACACAGTACCATCAGCCTTCCTGAAGTAGCAATAATGACCAGACAAAAGGTGCAGGCCCAGCCTAGAAACGTCCTCACTCTTAAGAACAGAATCTGCTGACTCATCATCTCATCCCTACATCCAACTATTTTCTGTGCTGTTCAGCAATCCCCCCTGAAAGGTCCTCATAGAATTTCTAGAGGCTTCCCTGACTCCATCATCCGACTCCACTCTCTAGCTTCAGGATTGAAGACTGTACACTTCCACTGCCTAGCGAACCTAAGCCCCAACCTGCATACTCTGCCATGCTAAACCATGGGCCATCCGGAATGGAGCCCACAGGTCCCAGCGCTCAGTCTATCACCACTCGTAAAGCCTTGCCGAGCCAAGGGTACAGTGTCTCCTTCACCGCACCTGTACAAATCTCCTCTGCCGTGTGTAAGTGGCACTACAAGGAAGTGCCTGTTCCCTCACAGCTGATGATGGAACAGGCACTTTGGACACAATCCAAAGGACGTTTTCCTATCACAATAAGTTCACATTTTGCCATAAAGAGGACCGCCATCTCTGGAGCGAAGGGACAACCCATGGCAGAACCCTTCCCCTGGTACCTTTTCCTGTTGAGTTACCCAATCTCCATGTATTTAAATGTACTAAAATAGGGGGGTGTGGCTAGCAGCCGATGATGGCGGCAGCAAACTAGAGAGAATCCCGGAGTAAGGCGGCTTCCCGCATCAATCCGCATGCCTATCCGCACAAAAACGAACCCAGACGAGGTGCCCCGGGTCCAGTGACCGAACGGCACTTGGAGGAGAAGTTTTGGAGCAGCGGTGCCCCGGGAACGGGGAGAAAAGACGGCCTACGTCTGTGGCCTGGTGACACCAGCACAGCAGCGGCGGCTGGTTTGGATGCTGTCCGGGTGGAAGTGGAGCCTCGTCGGCGCTGTTAACCGGAAGTGCCCGCGGTGAGTACGGGCCCAGCGAAAACGGCGGTGAGAATCTGAAGCCCCTCGCAGATCATCAAATGGTTCAATATATCGCTCCAAAGATAAGACATTGCTGCGGATAACGGCGACGCTAGCGGTAACTGAAGCCGGAAAAATAAGTGTGTAGACGCCGCCATTTTCTACTACATCCGCAACCGTGGGCACAAACTTTCTCGACTGCGGGGCCGGGCGGTCTGTGCCGAGGTCTCCGCAAGCTCGACAGTGGATCCTGACTATATCACCGCACTTAAGAAGGGGTGCAAACCCGAATGTGGGGATCCGGCCCAGTAAAGCCTAACTACTGTGTGGACGGGGCGCCGCTGAAGCTCGTGCGGCCCCGCCGACCATTCGCTGCGACCACTCCCTTCATAAGACGCCACCACAGGCTGAGAGTACCAGTGTGAGAACATGGCGGGCAAAGGGTCCAGAAATACCTCCACCCAAGCTAAGCTTGATAAATTTGCCTATGAGAAACAATCACTCTCCCAGACGGAGCAACGCAAGTCACTGGGCAAAGGCACGGAAGGAGAAGGTACGAGGAAGGCCACTCTGGAGGATGTACTGAACGCCTTGGCCCAGGTGCAGGCGACGGTGGGGGCCACTGCAACAGAAGTAACCCTTATACGGGCGGACCTCCAGGAGATGAGCGAAAGGGTGAAGCAAGTGGAGGTGGTAGCTAAATCCCTGGTGGAGGATGTCTCAGATCTACAGGCGGAAATGGAGAAACTGCAGGCCGATAACAAGTTGCTGAAGGAAAAGCTGGATGATCATGAAGGACGCTCCCGGCGGAACAACGTTCGTATTTTGGGGGTTCCGGAGTCTGAAACCACGGGTGCTATAGATCTATACGTGGAAGACCTGATCAAGAGCCAGCTAGCCCCCAAGGGTCTCTCAAACTTCTTCACTGTGGAACGGGCCCACAGAGTACCTGGAGGAACACCGAAACCAGGGGCCTCACCGCGTCCGATCCTGGCGAGACTTTTTAACTTTCGAGATCGCGACACCATCCTTCAGGCGGCCAGAGTGGCGCCAGCCATTCAAATTCAAAATTCGAGAATATCCTTTTTCCCGGACTACACGGCGGAGGTAACACGACGGAGAAGGACATTTTTAGAGGTAAAAAAGATGTTGCGTGAGCAAGAACTACCCTACTCCATGTTATTCCCGGCTCGGCTATGGGTGGTCGCCGATAAGAAGGTCTGTTTTTTTTACTCTCCCGAGGCGGCGAGAGACTGGCTTGATGGCTGGCGCAATGTGGAGCGTAGGTCTTGTAGAATGAACCACAGACATCGAGACGACAGCCGGACTGGCTCACAAACTTCGGACAGAAGAGGCGCGAGCAAATCACCGACACAAGAACTATCTGAGGCTGCCGGGGGAAAATAATGTGGACAACCCGTGTACAAATTGGACGCTGACTCCTTGATTGACTGTCTATGCACGCAGGTCATGAATGGACGCTGGCCTGGGTACTCTGAAGGGAGCAGGGGGGCCGCCTGCTCGGGGAGACACTCTCCCCCAACGTGCAAGTACTCTGTTTTTGGGATGGGTTAAGCGCTCTGCTCAGTTGGGGAGGCGGGCAGTTGAAGGTCCGTTAAGCAGGGAGGCACGGAGGGGGTGGGTGAGGGGGGGCTGTTGGTTGGAAATTCACTATGTCGGTCAGAAATTGGTACTTGTTGTGTATATGATATAGCTGGAAAGGTACACCTAAAGGTCCGGTTACTCCTCCTAGATTCATTTGTATGTGTCTGCATGACTGGAAATGGCGGATGGTCGGCTACGTAACGCGGGGAACGCTGAGTCACAGTCACGTGGTTCCCCCCTTCGAATACTATCGTGGAATGTGAGGGGACTTGGGGATAAGGTGAAACGTGGCCTGGTACTGAATGCGCTGAAGAGACAAAATCCCCATCTAGCGCTGTTACAGGAGACACACTTGACGGGGGGGGCCTCTAGGGCCTTAGATAGTAGGGGGTACAAGATGGTGGCACACTCGGAATTCACATCGGGCTCCCGGGGAACTGGCATTCTGATGAAAAAATCCTCACAATTTATTCCACTAAGCACGAAAACTGATGGTCAGGGTTGCTTCGCAGCCCTGCAGGGACAATGGGAAGGTCGCCCTCTAACTGTGGTATCGGTATACGTCCCGCCATCCCTTCACTCAATAATGCTTCCAGCACTCAGTGACTTTTTATTGTCTCTCCCCGAAGGCAATGTAATTTTGGGAGGGGATTTTAATGCTACAGTGGATACACAATTGGACAAATTCCCCGCGACAGCATCGTCCGGAGGACCCTCCCGGTTTCAACGTTTCCTGACAGCAATGGGTCTCGTAGACATCTGGCGACACGTCCACCCCCAAGACAGGCAGTACACATTTCACTCCACGGTCCACAACAGCCTTTCCCGAATTGATTACTTTTTAGCTTTGGGTGAAGGGTTACAACACGTCGATACCGCGGACATCCACCCCAGAGGCATTTCGGATCACTCCCCGATCACCCTAACAGTTTCCACCCAGGACAAATCTCGCAGCCGTATATATCCCATTCAAGCATCATACATTAAAATCCCGAAAATCAGGAAAACCCTCCAGAAAGTTACAACACAATATTTCGAAGAAAACGTGGCTACTGTGGCCTCTTCAGAGGTGCTATGGGAAGCCTACAAAACGGTGTTGAGAGGGCAGGCAATAAGCTCCATTACGGCCCATAAAAAGGAGCAAACAGCCGAACAGTCTAAGCTTGAATCGACACTGTGCGACTTGACAACTTTGCACGAAGCTAATCCTACAATAGACACGGCGCATAACCTTACACTCCACCAGCAACTATACACAGAACATGTTCGACATATGGTGAAGGGGCACATAACTGATACATATAATCGGATATACGATGTGGGAGATAAGGCGGGAAAGATGTTGGCCTGGCTCGATAAGAGGGGGGGTAGTTCCAGAGGGATCCAGCAAGTGAGGGATAGCAACGGCGTAACTCAGACGAGCCCTGAACGGATAGTGGAAGCATTGGCGACACATTTTGAGAATGTTTATACCCCAGAACGGGTGGTAACTACTGACATGGCACGGGAAGCGCTAGGTAGGATAGAAATCCCAGTATTGCAGCCGGAGGCGGCAGCCGACCTGGATGCGGCCATAACTAGCGATGAAGTACATCTGGCCATACGAGCGCTCAAACCTGGCAAAGCTCTCGGACCAAATGGCATTCCAGTGGAATGGTATCAGTCCCAGTCTGAGGAGCTCAGTACATACTTACTCAACATGTACGAGGAATGTCTAGAGAAGGGTGAACTTCCACTCGATCAGAGAATGGCCACTATAGTAGCGATTCCTAAACCCGGGAAGCCACAAGAGGATTGCTCCTCGTACCGCCCTATCTCTCTGCTGAATGCGGAAGGTAAAATTTTGGCCAAGCTCCTAGCCAGCCGGTTGATGGCACATCTGCCTGATCTTATTCATCCAGATCAATCCGGATTTATGCCTCATAGGAACACGGCACTGAACCTTCGCAGGGTTCATGGGGTACTGGCGAGAGCAGACTTGATCCATGAACAAGCAGTAATATTAGCCCTGGATGCGAAAATGGCATTTGATTTAGTGGAATGGAACTACCTATTCGAGGTTTTGGTCTGTATGGGCTTCGACTCAAAATTTATATCATGGATCAAACTGCTGTATACGAAACCGATGGCACAGGTAGTAGCAAATGGTCACATTTCTCGAGCATTTCCGTCAGGGAGAGGCACCCGCCAGGGCTGCCCCCTCTCACCTTTGCTTTTCGCGCTCTCCCTGGAGCCACTCGCTAATTTAATAAGGCAAACGCCCTTACTTAAGGGGATACAATGGAAGGAAGGCTGGGAAGACCGGCTGTCCCTTTACGCCGATGACATGCTGGTGTATTTAACAGACCCCGAGCGTGGTGTACCGGTGCTCTTGAACCTGTGTGACGATCATGGTAAAATTTCAAGTTACACGATCAACTGGAACAAATCAGAAAGGTATGTTCTGGAAGGCCCGGTCCCGGTGCTAGGCCCTGACTGCCCCTTAAGACTAGCTGGCTCCTCTTTCAAATATTTGGGGATCCATGTTACAATGGACCCAACGGAATTCATACAACTAAATCTGACGCCACCCTTGGAACGGCTTAAACAAGACGTCAATTTCTGGGCGGGGTTGCCCTTGACAATGCTGGGGAAAGCAGCGCTGTACAAAATGATGTCCTTACCCCGCTTTCTATACATACTAGAAAACACGCCGTTTCCGGTGGCGCCAGGGTACTTCAAAAAGGTGGCGGCAGTAGTTTCTGGGCTGCTGTGGAGCAATCGCCCGACGCGTATTGCGCAAGCCAAGCTACACAGGGGTTGGTACGATGGTGGAATTGCGCTGCCGAATCTTAACCTATATTACTGGGCGGCGCACCTTAAGCCCATTAACCAGTGGATACATGCTCCACAGACTGACCCAGCTTTCCGAACAGATAGGGCACAACTGGGCACCAACAATATGCTAGCCCCACTCTACGACCAGCGTAGAGTGCGAACATTAACGGGACCTACTAAACTTACTGCAATGCTCTGGCATACGGCACTAGCGGCGCTGGGCTGGAAGGGGAAACTTACCAAACTTACCCCGCTCTGGGATACCCGTGCCTTGGGGAACTTGAGATACAGCAGGGGCTTCTCTCACTGGGACACCATTGGGATATCCACGGTGGGCGACATGTGGGAACGGGGAGAGGTTATTTCATTTGACCGCCTGAGGGAATTGTATGAACTGGGGCCTCACGAAACATACCGCTATGTTCAGATACGATATGCTTTACTGGCGGCTATCCCCTCCGGGGCGGATATACCTGAGTCCTCCCTGCTGGAGGATCGTCTTCTAACTGACTTCATGATTGAACGAGCGACATCGTTGACATACCGCAAGCTCCTTAATAACTTACCTGACCCGCTGACCTCCCTGAAAGAAAGATGGGAAGGGGAAGTGGACGCCCTGGATGAACACGAATGGAATGAGGCACTGGCGTCCCCAAAAGAGGTAGGCATCTCAGCTAGGCTGAGACTCGTACAGCTTAAGGTCCTGCACAGAGTGTATTACACATGAACACTATTACATCGCATCCACAGAATACAACATCCTTACTGTCTCCGTGGCTGTGGGGAGGAGGGATCCTTTTTCCATACAATCTGGGACTGCCCACGCATACAAAACTATTGGAGACAAATAATGCGCACTGTGTCACAGACTCTAGAGACCTCGCTACTTCCAGAACCGAGGCAATGTCTCTTAAATGTTTGGGGACCGAATGACCTGTCCAGATGTGGCCAACTTTGGGTTACGTTAGGCATGATAGTGGCCAAGAGGGATATCGCTCAGCGTTGGGGGGCGGCAGAACTGCCGACGAAGTCGCAGTGGTGCATGAATATGGACAGGATAATGGTGACAGAGAGGTCGGTATACTTGAGTCGTGCATGCCCGGGGAAGTGGAACAAGATATGGTCCCCATGGAATGTGTACAGAGGTGAAATCTGTGATCCTCTGCCAGAGGACCAGTTGGAATCAGATGATGAGGGGGAGGTAGGCTGAGGGGTCAAGAGAGGGTTGTAGAGGGGAGAGGAGATTGTGGATGGGAGGGGTCCCGGGTCCCGAGGGGAGGGCAGACTGGATAGACAGAGGTGGGACTGCTACACTGTAACACATAGGTACATGGGAATTACTGCCCGTTGCCTTGGTTTGAATCTGTGAAAATAAGTAGTAACACATACTGTCGGGTAGACTTTTACTACAGCTATACAGCATTATTACTTTTAAGGGACCGCAATGTGATTTCCTCATTGTTGTTTTTGTTATTTTTATAAAAAACAGAAAACCATAGCCATTACTGATTTGCAACATGATGACAGTTTTGTACCTTTCACTTATCCGTGTGATGCACCTTTTTCTTTCAGCAGCATGATCGAATATGGACTTACTTTACGCATAACATTCACTGCTCAATTATTGGCGGCCCTTAGGGTTGTAGGCAAAAGGCTGTGTAACTATGTGAAGGTACAATAAAGGTTTTTTAAAAAAAAAATATATATATATATACTAAAATAGGCACAATCATTTTAATGTTTTGTCGAAATTCCCTCCGGTATAAACTACCAAGTGCACTGCAGTAATATTCTGTTGAGAGATTCTGGTGACCAGGCAAATAGGAGTCAGAGCAGCAGCTCTGTCCGTCAATCAGGTACAGAAAATGTAATTAACATTTTTAAGGCGAATAGTATTTAGTTTTCATTTTCCCTGATGCAGAGTTTGCATGTTTTTTAGAAATTGCTGACCATTAACATGAAGTCCTGATGAGAGTCCCAGTACCAGAGGACTGGGTCTTGAAACGCGTCAGCACTTTTTAATAAACTTGTGACGTGAGGGATTAGCTTTGAATCATATGCCCCACGCACACACTCTAAATATTGTCCTGTGTTTGCCACATATTTGGCCCCAAAAACAAGATAGAGATAACAGTATTCTATTTTCTGATGTTATGATGCAAAAGTTCAACGTTGTTATATATAAATGTGTCTGTATATAGTATTTCATGCACTGTCTATTGTTAATCATCATAAGTATTTTTCATGTTTTGTATGTTAATTTAAAAAATGTGTGTCTCTTTACTTCTCATGCAACTAAAATCATTTTGGTAAATATAAACAATTACAAAGAAAGGAATGGTTCAATAAAAATTCCATTCGAACAGAAAAGATAGTGGTCTGTTTGTTGCTCAAAAATAACAAGAGCATATAGTCAAACAGAGCAAGGTTCCTCTTTTTGTATTCACTTTTAGAAAGGTGGCATTTCTTTTTTAACCATTTGGTGCCTGGAGCCTGTTTTATGGGTCACATGACTAGATGTAGTTAGCAGTTGGCCTCTGTGTATCCCTCCCAAAATGTCACATAATATAGTGCATGGGGTTGGGAGGACTGGCCATCCAAGCCAGATGGGGGTGAGGGGCCGGCTCTGTTACCTGCACTTCAAAGACACTGCCTCAGCTCACACACAATTTCACACTAGCCTATTGTGACTGTACCAGGATAGGGAGGCATGAAATTCTAAACACCTCTGTGGGGAGAAATCTGCAGAAGCTTCTCCCATTTCAAAGTGGGCACCAACTATAAAAATAGGGCTCTCAGAAGCACTCTTCAGTGCACTCCTGGACCTGTGGATTCCACTGCCAGAGGATTACCCTGCTGCCTGAGACCTGCCCTGATGGATCAGAAGCAAGAATAGACCTGCTCCCTTCATCAAAGGCTACCCCAATGACTCCAAGGGCTAAATGCTGGCCTCCTACTCTAAGCTGCAGGAACACAACCTTCTCATACATTGTGACTAGATTGTGAACAACCTCGCACACCACCTTAGAGCCTCCCCCTCTCTTCTTGCATTCCACAAAAAGTTTAATACTTCATTCTTTGAGTAAGTCTCATCAAGGCTAGCCTCACACACCTGCTTAACCACCAGGATACCCTCACAGGTAAATGGGAGCTATAAAAATACACGTGAAATAGCATAACTTCAGCAGTAGACACGTTTGAAACTGTATTTGATAACCATGAGAAGAGAATCCAGAACAGCCTCCAAGCAGACTATGGAAGGGTCCACATTAAAGATGGCCGTCAAGAGCCTTGCAAAATGAACAGCTGTGTAAAGACTGTCTCGCGGTCTAGTCATTGGGCAGAGTATAAACCTGTGATGACAATGCCCAGGCTAGAGGGCGGGCGATCAGGTCGTTGAGACAGTAGGCTCCAGCGGTGGGCTCCTTGATACAGAAAAGAGGGATCCATTGATCAAGGATGGTGAAGTGGACAGGGCGTTCCAGAGAGCAAGTTGAAGGAGGACAGTAAGTCCATGCAAGGAGCACAGCATGTCCACAAAGGCAAGAGAGCATCAGGAGATGTGTTTGTATGTTTGATGAGAAGGAAGATCAACAAGTCTAACAGATCACATGTGAACTAGTCCATCAATGAAAAAAATGGTGACAGGCCGGTCTGTCAGCTTTGACCTTTTATTTAGAAGTCAACAAAATTAATACAATTCAGTTGGCAAGTAATTAGGGCCTTTCATTTAACCTGAAAAGGATGACACATTTTTATTGAGCATTCCATAAATGGTCATTATTGGTATATGTAAATACAAACACATATATAAAGGAAATTGAACAACATAAAATAATTGTAACAAAGCAAGACACACCTAATACTTGGTTAAAAAATGTTATTTTCGCATCAAAACAATACACACTTAAATATTGAAAAACACCAATACCAGGCGAGTGAAAGATTGCACGTTTCTTAAGAAAACAGTCTTGAATAAAATACCTTCAAAGACTCTTCTTACTTCCATCATCAGAATCAGCCCCTGGGTCGCTCATTTTTTGTGCCCAAAACCTAAGTTACTTGTGCAGGAAACAGATTGCCGCAGCTTCTCTCATTTAAAGGCGCAGTCATATTTCATCGCAAATTCAGACAATTTGGATTTGAAGTACAATGCCCTGATGTGCAACAATATAAAACTGTGGCTGTTGACTCCAGCCAAACGCAGCTACTCACTTCGCCCCTTAATGCGGAATAACACCGGGAGACACAGTTTACAATATTACTTCAATATCGAAGCTACATTTGTGGAAAAGGGGCGTAACACAGGCCCCCGCAGCCCACGCGGTGGGGGGTTGGGGGGGGGGGCGGGGGGTGGCTAGCTCCAAGGTGACAGCTAGGCTGGGTAAGTACCGTGCAGGGAGGCCCCCTCACTTTTCGTTACGCCAGTCTGCATCCGAAGTGTGTTAGTAACTAGTTGCTAATGCTTCTACATTCGGACCTGTGAGTAAATAACACCAGGCATACCGCATGAGTGGCGAACCAAGGCTAATGAATTCTAGTCCTGGCATCCCTTCTGAGCACATAGTGTAACAGTGGGCAAATCACGTCATCCCTTCTGAGCACACAGTGTGACCCTGGACAAATCACGTCATCCCTTCTGAGCACACAGTGTGACCCTGGACAAATCACGTCATCCCTTCTGAGCACATAGTGTGACCCTGGGCAAATCACGCCATCTATAAACACAAACCTCCTTTTCCTTGTCAGCAGTAAATAGTTTATCTTATTTTATGTCATAAAACCTTCGACCGTGACATCCTGTGCTCGTCATTGTTTCCCTTGAGAAGCCAATTTACCGCTGTCCTGAGGCAAGTAGGAACCAGGAAAAGGATAAAATAAAGGAGAGGCTTGAATGAGATCCTTTCCGGAGGTGATTTCAGAGCCCCAGGAGGTGTGCGTGGTACACACTAATGATGTCATAGAAACCGAGAGCTAACAAGCATCCAACCAGTGGATTGCAGCGCCTGAGGCTGAGATTGTTTCATGCATTCATTCCATCGGTTTGTTGTTTATTGTGCTGTGCACAGTGGTGCTGTTTTCCTCCATCCTCAGGAGCTATCGACCTGCGTTGAAGCTACTTCTAATCTGGAAGCACAAACTTCTTAATTTCTTACCAAGTACCTGAGGGAAGGGGCAGTGTGGGGCAAGCATGGAAGGTGATGACACTCTGAGGTGGCGGCCATCTTAAAGTGTTCTGAAGTGCATGTGGCATCAATGTGTGAGTGAGACCCATCCAAAGGTACCAATGATACCCACAGCCTCTTTAAAGCAGGGTGAGAGCATCATGGTGCCCATCAGCTCTCTCAGGAGGGCAACAAGATGAACACAACATGTGAGTAGGCTGCCTGGTGGCTCCCTGACTTAAAGGCTGTGTGACCAGAGTGCAGCTGTAATTGCTGTGGCAAGTGGGAGCATAACATTCATATTGGGTGCTTAATTCTGTGCATCTTCATGCTTGTTCACTGATCAGACTATATATATTTCTGAAACCCTTTAAAAGGAGTTACCTTCACACTGTCAGTGTTAAAGTGTTGACAAGGGGTGCTGCACAAGATCAGGTATCGTGTTACACAGGAGCCCTCCCAGTCACTGCACTCTCAAGATGACCCTCCTATAGAGTCATAAAGGAGGCCTCCCAGTCACTGAACTCTCAAGATGACCCTCCTATAGAGTCATAAAGGAGGCCTCCCAGTCACTGAACTCTCAAGATGACCCTCCTATAGACTCATAAAAGAGGCCTCCCAGTCACTGAACTCCCAAGATGACCCTCCTATAGAGTCATAAAGGAGGCCTCCCATTCACTGAACTCTCAAGATGACCCTCCTATAGAGTCATAAAGGAGGCCTCCCAATCACTGAACTCTCAAGATGACCCTCCTATAGAGTCATAAAGGAGGCCTCCCAGTCACTGAACTCTCAAGATGACCCTCCTATAGAGTCATAAAGGAGGCCTCCCATTCACTGAGCTCTTGAGACGATCCTGCTCTAGAGTCATCAAGGAGGCCTCCCATTCACTGAGCTCTTGAGACGATCCTGCTCTAGAGTCATCAAGGAGGCCTCCCAGTCACTGAACTCTCAAGACGACCCTCCTATAGACTCATATAGGAGGCCTCCCATTCACTGAGCTCTTGAGACGATCCTGCTCTAGAGTCATCAAGGAGGTCTTGCAGTGTTGTATCTTATGACAGGTAGCCAGGAAGAGTTTTGTAAGCTTCTTTATTAGTTCTAAGTTGCTATGTACATAAGTCTTTAAGCCGGGTGTATCCTTCGCGCCAGCCCCACCAGGAGCAGCCTCCCTGCTGCTCAGCCCATCTCCACCTGTCCCCACTCATCCACACAGGCACCCAAGCATTCCACTCCTGTCAATCACACCAACATTTCATTGCCATCTCTCACTCTGGCTGAGCAGCAGGAGACAGCTAGGCTGGGTAACATGCAAGAACACTATGGGGATATAACATTAAGGAGGCCTCGCAGTCACTGAGCTCTTGAGACGATCCTGCTCTAGAGTCATCGCGGAGACCTCCCAGTCATTAAGATCGCTGGAGGGTTCTCGTCTGTAGTTGTCTTAAAGGATTCATGGTCACTGAACCCTCTATAGTATTCTCGTACAGAGTAATCATAGATGAGTCACCATAAAGACACTCTCTCCAGGTTGTCTACCAGTTAGTTATTAGAGAAGCCTCAGCCACTTAATTTTCTTCAGTGACATAATACACATGAGTTTCCATGAGTACCCTCAGCACCCATGGTAACCCTGGGCGTAGTTCGCATAGTAGCTATATGCATAGCTACGCGAAGTGCACTTCGCACTATGCGAGCTACACGTAGCTACTCGAACTGCGTAGTGCACTGTGTAAAATGCTGTTCGCACTAATTGCACAGTGCCGGATGCTTGTCCGCACTGTGCAATCAGTGCAAACTGCATCTTGCACAGTGCAAGCGGTAGTTTTCTGCCACTTGAGTAGATTTCTACTTGAGTGGCAGCTTTCTCAACATGGACTGGTAGTTTCTCATCGAGAGCGGTCGCGAGAATACGCGACCACTCGCAATGAGAAACCTGACCTCCCCGCTTTTAGAATCTCGCCGGGAGGTTTATTTTTTACTGATCGCGAACGGGGAAAAGTCTCGCCAGGATGTAATTTTGCTCGCTCGCGGTCGCCAACATGACGTTGAGGACAGCGAGCAAGCAAAAAATGACTGCTACACGTGTTTGCACTGTGCTATTACCTGAGAAGGAGCGTGATAAAGATTTTTGTTTTTGAGTTTTCGGAGGGATGAGAAGTAGAGTGTTAGTACTCCTGAGATTCCTTGTCTGACCAGCCTTGTTGAGTTTGGAGGCCAGGTAGGCAGGTTTGCCCATGTGCAGAGCTTTGTGTCCTATTTAGTTTACTTCTAAATGGGAGGGTGTTAGGAGGAGTAAGAAGGAATTAAGGGAGAGAAAAGTAGGGGTTTAGAGAGGGACATGCACCCGCCCACAAATAAGCAAGCCCATTACTATTCACAAACTGCCTTCTAAAGTTACTGCAGTCAAAATGACTTAAAACAGTTGTGAATGAACCCCAGCTCAGACGTGGAGTATGTCCAAAATCACACGTGTCCGAGCCCTGGCACTGCAGCACCCTCCCAAAGAAAATAAAGGTGACGGGGATTTAAAATTAGGACTGGATGAAGTAGTGAGTGGGACTGGTATGCCCACACGTGGGCCCCGTGCACACTGTGCGACTGGAAACATACTGTATCCAACTGATGAGCCCTAAGAAGGGTGAAACAAGTCTTGAGATGCTCGTCTTCCAGGTCAGAGAGGACCTGCCCTGGCAGTTCGGACCACACTGTTTCTACTGGAGCAGGCTCAATGCTGATTTACAAAGGGCTTGATTTAAACTGGAGAGGCATGGTGTGCAAAATAACAATGGACTGGGATGCGGCCATGGTCATTAAGAATAATACAGGTAGTCCATCCATCACTTTTTTGTAAAATTCAATGTAAAATTATAATTATGTCAGCATAATTACAATAATTCCTGAAATTTCAAGTTATGTTTCTTATTCAAAATTTACTAAATGTTGACTCTTTGTGTAATTATACACTGTCTGTGGCAATATTTTACTGCAAGCATGCAAGATTAAAGCAAATGGCCAGAAAGGGAGTAGCTGTAGCTTGCCCCACTTGTGTTATTCATGCTATTTTTTTAATGTGAATACATTTTTCCAGCAAAAACTGACGCGAGGACACATTTCACTGTAAAATATAGTGCTAAATGATCAATTTGCATTTCTAGTGCATGTAATTTTGTAATTTTCCAAAAATATTGCATAATTACATGAATTTTGTACATACCCATACTTCAAAAAGCACCCCATAGAAAACAATGTTAAGATAAATTAATTTATTTAGATGTCTTATAAATAGATATAAATATAAATAAAGATGAATAGATAGATAGATAGATATTTTACTATAAATATTTTAAGTACCTTTTTCATTTAAAAAATAAATGCAGCAATCCTTCATCTTTAAACTAATTAACACAATTGAAAATAATTCTCCACAGAACTTTTAGTAATTTCTTCGACATACTAAATAAGTCAAAACATTTTACTTTACATGGGCTTTTTTAGTAAGTTTAAAAAAAAATCAAATTTAATATATTTAAAGTAATTTAATATTTAATTCACATTTAAAGTAATAGCACTGTAGCATTTCTTTTAACTTTGTTCTACCTTTAAATCAAATATGTAAAATAATTTACAATATTATTTAACATGAAAAGTAATTTTCGTATTTTTTTTACTTCAATAAACCTCTCTACTTTTCCCTATGCTTTACCATAGAGAAATTCTAACCCGATGGCAGAAATCTCTGCCTTTGTAAAAAAAGTACTTGTGGGTGGAGCCATGTGAGTCTACACTTTGTACTAAATTTACACTTGCAAAAGATGATTAAACAAAAAGTAGTACATTTTCTACAAAGTGTAAGAATACATTTACATGTGTAGATTTACTCATGTGTAAGGTTAACTTTGTGAATAGCCCTCACCATCTCTACCTTGTAAGAATTTCTTCGATGTCTGTAAAAGGTTAAGCTCCCGCCTCCCAACTGGAGTTCTTTCTTCAGCATCACCTCTACTGCAACAGTTGCAATGTACTTGGACTGTCTGCTTTGTAAAACGGTTTTCCTTTTTAGGTCGAGGACCGATGGCTGGCTTGCCAGCCGGAAGTCGGAGAATTAATGTCTTTCTGTGGGTGCTTTAAACCCGCCTCTCTCCTCGTCTCTCCTCCATTGTCTGGCTTCCTAAACGGAGGCCAGCCATTGGAGGAGAGAGGCGTCCCTCGAAAGAAGCTCCGTCTCTTTCGGATTCGGGGGCGTGTTCGTGCAGTTCTATCCATTTTGTAGCCACGCCCCTTTTTAGAACGCCGAACACGCCCCCGAATCCGAAAATGCTGGTGCTTCTCGGACTTTCCGGCATGGGGATCCCCCCCTATCAGGTGCTCACCCCGCTGTATATTTAAATTAAAGAGGGAGCCTACCCCTCATCAGCCCCGCATTACCGCCGCAGCCAAGGACACCCGAAAATCACCGCTGACGGCCCGGGGATCCTCTGAGAGGCGCTGTACCCCCCTCCAAACTCCAGGGCCACGCTGCGATTGGTTACCGCAGCTGCGACCCGGAAGTACAGTGGGCCAGGCAGGAAGAGGACGGGAGGTTTCCCTGCGCCTGTCCCCAGCCTCCGCCGACCGGAGAAGCCCAGCAGCCCTGCCCGCGGCAGAGAGGAGCCGCCACCTTCCCAACCAGCCGCAGGTCCGGAGAGCCTCATGCGGCCCCAGGGGCCATACTTTGAGTATCACTGACCCGGTTTACCAGTTCGTCTTAACCACATTATGCAGTGCTCTCCCCCAGGCCTCTTAGCAGGGGCCTGCTCCCTGTTTAAGGTTGCGATCTCAGTACATTTCAGGACGAGATGCGTGACGTCAAATAAAAATCACTCTCTCAGCCGACTCGAAGTCCGGAATAGTTTTATTTAACAAAAGCACAGAAGTTAGCAGTGGCAAAACAAACCAACATGACATCACTCTCACAATGTTTTTGAACAAATATTTCTCATAATCGATAGTGGAACTTGAGATAATAGCAGCTGGGGCAGTTGCCTTGAAAATGTAATAGAAAATGTAATACTTTCGTACACTCATAGATGTTCACAGTCAGCTGCTCCCCATCGTTGCTTTCTGGTAAGTGCAGTTAAGTAAACGAAGTTTATGACTCGTACAGTTTACCAGGCTGTCAAATAAAAGCCCAAGAATAGAACAACATGGAGGCGGGCGGCCACTCTATCCCGAACCGGAGCAGTTTCCTAATATGTCAAGGCCTGACTGTGCTCTCTCGATTTCTCCTCGTGTTCTTGGCCCCCAGGGATGCTGTCATGTGCCCTGTATAAGTATATGAGAAAGCTGATAGCACCCCTCCCTTGACTGTGACCTGAATACTGGGACATCCCCTGCCCCTGGCCTTGCTAAGCAGGGTGTGAGGGGCGACTGATGACACGGTCTCAGGTTCCATCCAAAGACGAGTGAAGTGCCAACACTTAGCGACTGCCCAATGCTTCCATGACACTGTTTCTGTAGATTTGTTTTTTAAAACATAGCTTATTGCTGTTGTGTAGTGCCTAATGCATTCTGCACTGCAGACCATATTGTTTCGGGGTTCGGACTTCCAAACTTTCGAGGTGCTCGTGCTGTGAAGACTCTTTGCAGAGCTGTTGTTATGAACCTAAGAGCAGGCCACCCTTCATACTGTGAACAATTTATAATCTAAAAATGCACACATCGGGTTTGTGAGCAGAGGGTGTTTGCCATCTTTTCAGCGTTTCCACCAGCTCAGAGCAGGCGATACCTGTTAATCTACTCTAAGTCTTGACCAAAGGTACTAACGAAAGCCAAAAGCCTTTTTTTGTGTTTTTGTATTTTGCTGGGCATGCGAATCGGAATGGCTCTGTTAGAGTTTATGTGAAAAGTATGGGGGAATTTAGCAGTAGTTGATAACAAAACTAGTATGTAAGGCAGGGTCATTATTTCCATAAAGCAAGGTAAGGAAGCAGATGTATGGTGCTACACCAGACAGCGCCAAATCACAAGATCAACACATTGCTTTTTTATTGAGTGACAATGATCGCTGCAACAACAAATTGCTATTTTGTGTGTAACAAAGACAATCCTACAACTGGTTCTGGCTTAGGGAGGTGGACAAGCTTTGGTAAACATGTATACATATTACATGAGCTGCAATATATTAACGTCCAGGAGTGATCAATGCATCTGTGCACATGAAGTCAGCTTCGCAGGGTTGTCAGTGCTTGAAGATCATTTTGACAATGTGCTCTAGGACGTTGCAGATCTTTAGTTGGCAGGGCTAGAACAACAATCCGGAGCAGCCCTGGGGGACGTTATAGCAGCTTCGGAATGCACTTAGCGCACTAAAGCTTCAATAGCAGGGAATGCTGGATACATTGGGTTTAAATGGTGCATTTCAGAGCAATTTTCCCAAAAATTTCTTTAGAAAGCTGGTTATAAATTGTTCTCATCAGTAGTCCCAAATATGAACTAAAGAACTAATACATTAGTCTAAGGTTTATCAAAGTATGCAGGAGCAATTTTTCTCCATAACAGCAGATCATGTATGCACCTTTTAGAAGACTGATTTCTCAGTCCAAAACGCTGGAGGCACAGCAGGCAAATATGTGTGCAAAAAGAGAAGCACTGCTAATTTGATGCAGTGTGCACCACCTACAAATGCCACATTTTCATACAGTACTAGGAAATAATGGCCAGCACTTTTCCTCAGCCATCACATATTCCATCACAATTTTTGTATCAGAAATAAAATATCACAAGAATCAATCCCACTACATGCCATGTTGCTGCTATTGCTTATCGCGAGTTGAGCGCAAGCTGCACTCACTTCGGCACGTGAATAGGGAGGGGGCATGTAGGGAAAATGTTTGCCAGCAACATTGGGCAAAGTTGGAAAATTCATTTCAACTGCACCAGCTTAAGTTATCCAGCATCATCCTAAGGGAAAACACTGTACCCTGCCTGCTGCAAACCTGGATCTCCTGTTGTAAATGTCTCATGGGCAGAACTTCCGGCACCAGGAAAGCTTTGCTTGCTGGCACAACCCACCTTATGGAGGCACAACTGTGAGGGGGTGCAGGGCATCAGCATGGAGCCTGGAAACAATGGCACAGTAGAAAGCTTGGATGGCGGATCTCCTGATGTTTGACATGGGCTCAGCAGTCCACCTGCCACTTAGTTGCTATTTGCTGCATCAATAAAGGTTTCCCGCTGCTGTGATGGCCGCCGAGGCTCATCTTAAAAAAAAAAAGTCCTGAAGGAGTAATTATGCATGCATAATGACACAAAGTTGCAAGACAGTGGATTTGCAAATTAGCATACCCTTATATTTGTTCACTCAAATACTAGCACATTGTACATGCTAGTACTTGACCATACGAGTCACAACGCTAGTGTTACTGATGTGTGCACAATGACACAGTTGCTGTTTCCATACATTATTCCCTATTTTAAACCCAGGTCTCTGAATTGAGTGCACAAACACCTGGAACACACCGCATAAATTTGACAGACATTAATGTTCAGGTCGAAATGGCACCCTTGGTGCTTACATTGTTAACTTATTTTTGTGTCCTGCTATTGGGCAACAAGATGCAAAATGCAAATACAACATCCATGTTTTCAGTTACTTTTTTGTGCCAAGCATACATTTAATGATTAGGATTCTGTCTTTTTTAATATTCCTAGTGTCAGATAAATAAAAAGTGCTTCAGAGATGTGTTCCATGGTTTCTGATACTTTTACCCTCTTGTTTAGTCTGCTTAGATTTGGTTGGTAAGATCGGATTTTTGTTTCATAACTGGAAGTGTAGTGAGGTACCAGTTTTTGCTGGTATTGATGGTCTTGTAACTCGTGGACATTGATGATGGTAAGTAGTTTAAAATTGATCCTTTAATCCTCTTGGGGTCCACTGACGTCCTTCGGGGCCTGAGTGACGCAGTTTGGCATCTTTGGGGTTTATCATTCTCACTGCTTGTAAGCTCTGGAGCTTCTGCACATGATTGGCCAGTTTGAAGCAGTCTAGATAAGGCGTGTCCAATACCTTCATTATCAGGGTGATGTGATGGCTCATTTGGAGGAGTGAATCAACCTTTTAGCTTTATAAACTGACAACTGATGTTTCGCATGACAACTGTGGTCTGACAAATGAAAGAAAGCTATATGTCAAGCCAGACTCCAATAGTTTTGTTTTTATTATTTGGCTTTCTTTACTCTTAATACAATCTCTCCCAATTTGTTTTAAAATGATCAGGCTTGGTTGTCTAAAGACACAATATCATGGGTTTCCTAAAACTGTGCGTGCAATGCATTGGTAAAAGTCTTCCCTAGTGGCTAAACTTAGTTTATATAACACCCCTAGGTTGAAGGCCTTCATGTTATTTTAGAGAAGATTTAAAAATGTGATGGACTCATGGCAAAAAATATGAAGCTACGTGATCTTGTGTATGAATTCTCCATTTTTTCTTGCCTTCTGCACCCTGATTGTGCAGCTTTTCTTGCCTTCTGCCCCCTGATTGTGCCGTTTTTCTTGCCTCTGCTCCCCCTGATTGTGCCGTTTTTCTTGCTGTGTGTGTTGGGCTCTGTGTGTGCTGGGCTCTGTGTGATGGGCTCTGTGTGTGTTGGGCTCTGTGGGTGTTGAGCTGTGTGGGTGTTGAGCTGTGTGTGTTGAGCTGTATGTGTGGTGGGCTGTGTGTGTGTTGGGCTGTGTGTGTGTTGGGCTGTGTGTGTGTGGGGCTGTGTGCCCGTGGCTCTGTGTGCGCGCGTGGCTCTGTGTGTGCACGCGTGGCTCTGTGTGTGCGCGCGTGGCTCTGTGTGTGCGCGCGTGGCTCTGTGTGTGCGCGTGCATGGCTCTACGTGTGTGTGTGCATGCGGCTCTGTCTGTGTGTGTGTGGCTCTGTGTGTGTGCATGGTTCTGTCTGTGTGTGTGTGCGTGGCTCTGTCTGTGTGTGTGTGTGGCCCTGTCTCTGTCTGTGTGTGTGTGTGGCTCTGTCTGTGTGTGTGTGTGTGGCTCTGTCTGTGTGTGTGTGTGTGGCTCTGTCTGTGGGTGTGTGTGTAGCTCTGTCTGTGTGTGTGTGTGTGTTGCTCTGTCTGTGTGTGTGTGTGTGTGGCTCTGTCTGTGTGTGTGTGTGTGGCTCTGTCTGTGTGTGTGGCTCTGTCAGTGTGTGGCTCTGTCTGTGTGTGGCTCTGTCTGTGTGTGTGTGTGCGCGCGTTCTGTCTCTGATTGTGTGTGTGTGTGCGCTGCTCTGTCTGTGTGAGTGTGCACGTCTCTGTCTGTGTGTGTGTGGCTCTGCGTCCGCAAATACTCTCTACTACTCTCTAATGCTCACCTATTGCCATTGTAAATAACAATACCATTTATTTTTGTATTCGAGATTGTGATCTGAGGAGACTTGAATAAAGGACCGTGTGTGCTGCATGGAGGCACACAAAGACTAAGATAAAGGAGGTAAGAGAATCTGACCTGACACCTGACTCCCAAGCCTATCAGCAGATCAGACTGCTAGGCCGAACATCTGCAGAAGGAAGAGAATGAGTGGTTAAGTTGCTGGCTACTCAGTCTGAGTTCTTAGCCGATCAGACAATGAGCTCATTCATCCAGTGCACTTGTTCACCAACCTGCCCAATTACCACTCAATTACCAACTCACATAATAACATGTTCCCTTGCCCAATACTGTATTCCTACATTCACTTTCACCCACTCACCCATTCTACTAACGAAATCAAATCTCCCTCAATCCCAAAAAACAACCCAAAAAACCCAGGGGCATATTCAGGCACGGCCCGTGCCGGGCGTTATACTGGGGCGGTGACGTCAGGCAGGGGAGGGTCAGGGTGGGGGGGATGTAAAATATGGGATAAGGACCATTAGAGGTAAGTATCGAGAAGAAAAAGAAACGAATTTAGTTGCCCACTCTGCATCACATTTGGCGATGCAGAGCGTGCAACGAAATTCGTTTTTTTGCTTCTACATTGTTGTGTCTTCATTCTAAGTTGATATCACTGATTCCTAGTGAGGTCATCCTTAAACTGTAGATAACAGTATAAGTAGTTGGGAAAGAAATCAGTATGGTATTGTGCCACTTGGCATGACTGCCATAACATAGGGAATGCCGTGACAAGAAGTGATACCTTCATTTTGGGAACAGCTAGAAAAAACCCTTCTTTTACTCATTCTAATTGGAATTTATTATCTTCCATAATTGTGATGTTGGTTTTTAAATTGCTATTTTGTAAATGCCTCTGTTAGAAACTTGCAACAACAGCAAGGTGATGGATGGAATGCTTGTATTAATCTCAGCCACTGGCAATTGCTCGGGCACGCATCACAATCCATCATTTTTCTCCCACCATACCACCTCAATTTAGACCCAGCCATATGCAAATTAGTCTTGATCCTGAGCCAATGTTAACAGTCCAGCTCAAACTACGAAGCCAGGCCTACCTTGAACTGGAATACAAGAACCTAGGACCAGTGAGTTAAGGTAATTCCAAGGGCATGTGGAACTTTATTCAAAATGTGTGCAGAATTCTGCCGAGAAAACATTTAGTGCGAAACAATTATTATAAAATAACAGATTAAATATTTTGCGTTTTTCTTTAGCCATATGTTATGATATTTTAGAGCAAAGTTTAATGGCTGCATTTCTTTGGTACTTTCTACCGTTTTGTAAAAAACAATTGTATTCTGTCTTGTTTTCTTTAGGGAGAAAATATGTTGCTTTGTTTAAAACGAAAAGATGTGTTGTGTCTTCATTCTACTTTGATGTTATCTATTCCTAGTGAGATCATCCTTAGAATGTAAATATCAGTATATATTTTTATGCACTGGGATGTACAGAGGGACAGAGTAGACTCAAAGGCTGAGACGAAGCACATCTGTAATGTGCACAGGATTTAATATAGAATGGAGTACTTACCTGTATCTCTGGATTCTTTACTGTATATGCACTTCCGTCACCATTCAGTATCACACAAAACGTGTCTAGGATACAGAGGAATGGAAGTGAGAGCTCATTCTAGGCTGTCTGATCACCAATCCTGCTCCCATGATTTCTTGATGGATTGTTAACCTGCTGATAATGACTGAAGGGTAACCCTTCCTTCCCCCCACCCGCCCCCCAAAGATCTGCCAACCCTTACGTGTAGCTGTGTCTGAACTGGGGTGGTGGAGTGAGCTAAAGAATGATGATGGATTCAACCCAGATCTGTGACTGGGGTGAGAGTCTGAAACATTTCAGCGCTCAGACCATCATCTCTTTGTGTTTGCTGTGTTTGCCCTAAGTTGGCAGGGTATGCCCAGACGTGGGTCCCTTGCTCACTTTGCCACTGGATTCAAGCTAGCCTGGCTGATGAGGTCTGTTAGCCTGAAACTGGGCCCAGGATGCTTGTTTCCGGTCCAGGGAAGACATGGCTTGGCAGTTCGGGCTGGACTGTTCCCATGAGGCACAGGGTCGAGACTGATTTGCATATAGTTGTGTCTGAACTGGGGTGGTGAAGTGAGCTAAGGAAAGATTATGTCAAGGCAGCATAAAAAGAACATATTTTGAGCTGTACCTATGTAACTTTAAACTTATACTCCAGCTTTACGGTACATTTGTAGCTTTTATTTCAATTAGGCAGATACATTGCTTTGACTCAGCTCAACATATTTTAATGTCCTTCTGTAAAATACAATATAAATAGTTAATTTATAACCGGAAGAATTGCCAGGGCATTTTTTAGGCAGCATCTTTATATAACATATTTTATTCTTTAACCTGTTTATCATGGAGCACATAACCTGGGTAAATTGGAAGGACATATTATTTAAAGAACAACACTACAAATGTATGATCTTTAAAACTGCGTTCCAGTTTAAGATTCTGCTTGGTAGTATGTGGTTTGGGTCAAAGAACTTAATCTCCTTAGATGCACTTTAAAAAAAGTGCTTGGGACTGCATGTTTTTGCATGCAAATGGGTTTTTTAAATCTGTGCCTTTTATCTGTATTATAGCGCATTTTATTCACGGATTTTCATTTTTTTATATACACATAGTTAACTTTCTCTTTTACTTCTATTTTTATTGCATTTTGTGCGATCGCCTTCCGAAGTGCTTTTATTTAACATAGAATTCCAGCTCAAAATGTATCCTACCTGCATGTTTTTAGTTTTATAAGGCACATACATTTCTGTAAGTACACTGAACATATTTTAATGTTATGGGGTAGAAACTGAAATAGAATAGTGGCACGCCTCTAGCTGCACTCCAAATGGTTAATTTGTAACCAAGCAACTACCCTGTCATTAGGCAGCAGTTTTAAACAATGTTATATATTTTCTTTTGCCTGCCTAACAAGCAGCTTACAACCCGAGTAAATATGAAGGGAATGTGCTTTATAGGACTAACGGCCACATGCAGCATCCCGGCCTTTTGCGAATACCAAATTGCGAAAAATAGGGAATCGCAATTTGGAATTTGCAAAATGGGATGCATGTATATTTTCGCAAAATATTTGCGAATCGGTAAAAATCGCAATTTTTACCGAATCGCAAATATTATGCGAATTCCAAAGTGCGAATTCGCAATTCCCATTGATTCCTATGGGCCAAAAGGTCCATAGGGATCAATGGGAAGGCTTTAACAAATTGCGATTTTCTTTTTGAAAATCGCAATTTGTTAATGCATTCCAAGGGTGCAGAGGGGGGGCCCAAAGGACCCCCCCCTGCACCCCAGGAATGTAACTTGAAGTGCATGTTTCACACACACATGTCCTAAGGACATGTGTGTCTGAAACATGAAAGTGTAAAAAATGGATTTTTGAGCATTTTCCCAACTTTTCGCAAAATACCACGAGGTTCAACCTCATGGTAATTTGCACCTCCTAACTGCTAATTCGCAATTATAAAAACAATCATGCATTGCTTTTAAGGAATCGCAAATTTGCGATTCCTTAGAAGCAATCGCATTTTTGGAAATCGCTAAAAATACTGAATTTCTCAAAAATGCATGATGCATCCCAAAAACTTATTTAAGAAGTGCAAACGGCCGAATTTTACGATTCGCACCGTTTGCACTTCCTAAATAGGTTGATGCATGTGGGTGCAAACCTCTGGCTCCAATCGCACTCCCAATACTTAATTTGTAACCTTGCCACTGCCGGGGCTTTTATTAGGCAGCAGCTTCAGACACCAGACTTCTGACAGGCAGCACACAACTTATGTTAATGGGAAGTGAATGTGCTTTCAAAGACAAAGGGCCCCATTAGGATGGCGGGCGGACTTAGTCCGCCCGCCACCCTAACGGAGATCGGGACCGCCCGCCAAAAGTGCGGGGGTCCCGACATTGGCATTAGAATGCGCCCGCCACTGTGGCGGGCGCATTCCTCAAGTTTACATTGTGGCGGGCGGTGTGCACTGCACCGCCCGCCACAATGTGAAATACAAATGCACGCATTTGCATAATCGAAGCGGCAGGCACCGCGCAGTACCTGCCACTGCGATTATGCAAATTCAGGGGGGTACCACAGCTACCCCCCTGTGTGCCACCCCCCTATGGCCGTCACTCTCTGGGCCCACAGGGGGCCCCCGTAGCAATCACCGCCTGCCTGTAATGTAATGTAATGTAAAATGCCTTTCCGTGGCAGCATTGCCGCCGCGTAAAGGCCCCTAAATTAAGCCATCGTAATATGGCTGGTGGTGTCCATTGGACACCGCCACCATATTAATCTATTACCGCCGCGGTCGCAAGGTGACCGCGGCGGTAAAGCAGCTGACGGTCTTTCCGTCCGCCATTGTCCCCTCCGCCATCCTAATCAGGCGGAGGGGAAAACGGGAGTGGTTGTCGGGCGGATTGCCTCCGCCTGGGTGGCGGTGGCCACCGCCACCCTGGCGGAGGCAATCCGCCCGATATCCTAATGGAGCCCAAAATGTCTGGCTTCAGTCGCACTCCCAATGCTTAATTTGTAACTTTACAACTGCCCGGGTTTTTATTTGACTGCAGCTTCAGACAACATACTTCTTTTTTTTAGCCTGCTTAACATGCAGCACACAACTTGTGTTAATGGGAAGTGAATGTCCTTTCAAGGACAAACCTCTAGCTGTAGGAGCTCAGAAACCAGGTTCCATTCTCCAATGTTGCTCAGTAGGGTGTGATTTTGGACAAAGCATTTAATTTCCCTACACGTAGTAAAAATACAGGTGTTCAGGACTGCAGATAAGTATTTTTGTTGATTATTAGGTGCTGCTGTTGAGCCCCAGAAACCAGAAGCACATATTTAGCAATGCACTTTCCCTATGTTTAAAACACCACTACATAATATAAAGCACAGTAACCTACATTCAATATTGGTTTCACTATTAAAACATGGAGCACAACCCTTGTAAATATGAAGGGAATGTTATTGTAAAAGACAAAACTTCTGGCTCCAGTCGTACTCTCAATGCTTAATATGTAACTTTACAACTGCCCTGGTTTTTATTAGGCAGCAGCTTCAGACAACATACTTCGGGGCGATTTACAATAACTGGCGCATTCCTGCATATCAGCAGGGATGCACCAGTTATTGTGCGCCGCGGCTCCGCCACCCTGGATGCGCAGCATTTACAATGCGGCGCACCTGGGGGCAAAAACGGCCCAGATGCATCACGCATCTGTGCCGTAAAAGCGGCGCTTTGCTGGAGTTGCGTCGCAAATGTGAAGCAGCTCCAGTAATGCTCTGGGGGGCCCATCTCCACAATGCTGCATCAATCCTTACACCTGCTTCAAGCAGGCGCAGGGTTTTGACACAGCATTGGCCTAAAAGTGACCGAGTGAAATCTTGTAGATATCACTCAGCCACTTTTGGGAGGCGTTCCTACGCCAGAACGCCCCCCCCTCCGAGATGGAACGCCTCCTTCTGGCGCAGGGCTTTACAACGTGAGGCATCTGGGAGATGCGTCACGTTGTAAATACACCGCACCATGGCGCATTTTTTGTGCCACCGCTGCGTCACAAAATTGACGCAACAGCAGCGTAAAAGAGGCGCAAGGGATTTGTAAATCTACCCCTTCTTTTTTTAGCCTGCCTAACAGGCAGCACACAACCCGTGTAAATATGAAGGGAATGTGCTTTCACGGACAAAACTTCTAACTGTATCAGCTCGGAAACCAGGTTCCATTCTCAAATGTTACTCAATAGGGTGTGATTTTGGTCAAAGCATTGAGGGGAAGAATTTACTACTTCTCCGCTAATCATCAGGGATGCGCCAGAAGAGTTGCGACGCATCTACCCACCTGTGCGCCACCACTGATGCGCCGCGTTTACAATGCAAGCAAATACAAGGTGCCAACAAGGGATCTCGTTCAAAAGTTAATAAATATTCAGTGTAATCTGAATCTTGCTGATTGAATGGTTTAGAATTAAATCAATCTTAGACCAACAATCAAATAAATTGAACAAAGTATACAATCAATGTACAGGCAAATAATGGTGAGAGAAAAGAAAGGAACACAGGAATACCTTACCAACATTTATAAATATATTTGATAGGGTGCATACAGACAAAGACTTGTCATTGAATTAAATGCAAAGAAAGAAGAACAAGGTACAGTCAAATCTTACCCATATCTCATGAATAAGATGCCAGTTCCTCAAAAAATCAAATCTTGACAAATGTCAAACAGATAGTCAAAAGTAGTACTACAATTGTGCAGGAAACAGGCAATGGAGTCGACATTTCGGGCTTCGTTCAAGTTATTTTTTCAGACCATCTTCAGGACAATATGATACTGCATTTGAAAATAACCCTTTCCAAGAAAAGGCCCGACTACAAAATATTTGTAGAAAAGTTGCTGGAAAGACTCTCGCTTGTGTATCTTAATCACTTCTTAATGATTCGTGGAGGCACAATAAATCTCCTCAAAGGTGCGCTATTAGTCACACTGTTCGATGTTGCAAATACAATAATTATTATGTCGCAAAGGATGACAGGAACCGCAGCAATCCTCTGTTTCAGGAGTATTACAATGCGGCGCACTGTGGTGCACGGATGGGTAGATGCGTGTCGCATCCCCTGTCAGAAAGGCGGCGCATTGCTGGAGTTGCCTCGCAAGCGCGACGTAGCTCTAGCAAGGCTCGGGTGCCCCTATCCCTAACATGCTGCATCAATCCTTACGCCTGCTTCAAGCAGGCACAGGGTTTTGACGCAGCATGGCTTTAAAAGTTACTGAGTGAAATCTTGTAGATTTCATTCAGCCACTTTTATGAGGCGTTCCTGCGCCGGAACGCCCATATGTGGCGCAGGGCTTTACAACTTGACGTATCTCCCAGATGCATCATGTTGTAAATACACCGCAGCATGGCGCTGGCTTTGCGCCGCCGCTGCGTCACAAAAGTGATGCAATGGCGGCGTAAAAGTGGCACAAGGGGCTTGTAAATCTGCCTCTGAATTTCCCTACGCGCAGTAAAACTACAGGTGTCCTGGACTGCAGATAAAGTATTTCTGTTGATTATTAGGTGCTGCTGTTGAGCACCACAAACCGCCAGCACATATTTACCATTGCACTTTCTCTATGTTTAAAATACCACTACATGTATAAAGCACGGTTTTAGTGTCAGATTTTGCGTAATAGCGTGTGATTTTGGACAAAGCACTTAATCTCCCTATATTTTATCAAGCGGAACATAACAATGTTTTGCAGAAGGCTGAATTTGGTGGTCGGTGTTTTGTTTGGCGCATTGAGTGAACAGCACTCGTTGTATTTTTAATGGGCTACACAATTTAATTTTTAAATCAAAGTCCTGCTTTAACATTGTGGTAGGTTCATGGTTTTAATTTTCTTAATTTCATTGCTTTCTTGGACTGCTAAAATTGTGGAAGCTCATATTGAATCCACTCTATCAGAACATTTGACCAGCAATAATATACTGGATTCTTCGCAAAATGGCTTTCGTCCCGGCCATTGTACTAAGTCGGCGCTTTTTGGCAGTAACAGAGCGCTGGACGCAGGACAGATATCGGCACTGATCCTTCTGGATCTCAGTGCCTCGTTCGATACTGTGTCCTATGCTATCCTGTTGCGCCGCTGGAAGAGGCGGGCATCAGTGGCCTGGCATTTAAATGGCTAGGGTCATTCCTTGCTGACAGGACCTACCAGGTGATTGCCCCCCCGTTTTCTTCATCTACCTTTCCCATCAGGCATGGTGTACCACAGGGTTCCTCTTTGAGTCCTCTGATCTTCAACTTATATGTTCAACCTTTGGCTGTATTGGCCAAGAGCAGAGGACTGACGGTGGTTTCCTAAGCCGATGACACGCAGCTGGTGGTAGCTCTGTCAAGTAACTCCAGGGACGACGACGCAAAAGTTTCAAGGTGATCTTGCGGCAGTTGCCAATTGGATGACAGCTAACTGCCTCCAGCTGAATGCTAGTAAATCGGAGGTGTTGCTGGTGGGAAAGGACCAAGGGTTATGGAACGAACACTGGTGGCCCAGGAATCTAGGCACCCCCCCCACTCCGAAACAGGTCATAAAGAACTTGGGGGTGTGGATGGACTCCACGCTGAGTTTCCAGACGCAAGCAAAGAAGGTAGCAGGCACATGTTTCGGCCTATTACGTGGACTTAAACCCATTTTAGGTTTCTTTGATGCCCCTACTAAACAGATCATTATTCAAGCACTGATTATATCTAGGTCTGATTATGTGAACTCTCTGTATTTAGGGGTGAATAAGGCAGAAATACAGAGGCTCCAGAGAGTACAGAACGCCGCAGCCAGAGCTCTTGTGGGTCTGCCCAGAGTCTGTTTGGTGACCAATACCACCCGTGGCCTCCACAGCAGACTTTTAGGCTCCTTTTTTTCAATAACAAATGCCAATACACTAGGATTTATTTACACCGCTACACAAGGCAGCATAAAAACAACATTTTTCAGCTGCACCTTTGTAACTTTAAACTTATACTCCAGCTTTACTGTACATTTTTAGCTTGTATTTAAATTAGGCAGATACAGGTTTGAATCTGAGTTTGCTATTATTAAGCTACACTGCTGCCACTGTTTTTAAAAATTGTCACTCACATTTAATCGTTTTTGGGCACTTTGTAATCCTGGCTGACTCCCCGTTCCACCGCAGCTAATTGGTGCTGATTGTTGTGGAGGGAGAACATAGTGCATAGCATTTCCTGGTGGTGCCATTAGCGGGCGGCCATCTTGGCAAGGTGACGCTCTAGCTTTCCTAGGAACCTAATCTATATCAGGGCATATGACGCTGTCGCGCAGCGGACACGCGCAACGGGCGTGCTGCGGATGCGTCGAAGAGGCGCCTAAGAGAAGCCAGTCTGTGCCAGTCCGCGTCCAGCCGTGCCCAGAGCCCCAGACCCCTGGTCACACAGCCGTAAGCCTAATTACCTATGTATCCTCACGTTTACGTGATTTAAGACCTGCTGTTAACCTTAAATGTTTACATTCCTTGCGTCCTGATACGATGACCTACTGTAAACATTGTAATTTGAAGTTATCACCTAATACCTTCGGGAGACACATTACTCACAGGCTATGGAAGATGTTTCTTCTTAACTGTAGATCACTGCCCAAACACTATACCGAGTTAGCCCTACTAATAGAAGAATTTAAGCCCGATGCTCTTTTTTAACGGAGACCTGGCTCCAATCGGAAGCCGACCCAGCCACTGTATGGGCAACTCCGCAAGGTTATACTATAAAAAGAGCTGATCGTACTACTGGCAGAGGAGGTGGTCTGGCGATTATCTATAGAGATGTATATCAATGTTGTATTATCCCCACTATACTCTCAGACTGCGAAAGTATGTCTTTTGCACTAGAATTTGCGCCGACAAATACCTTCTCGGCTATCCTGGTTTATCGCCCACCAGGAACCCTAGGTCAGTTTATTTCCAACATGGTCGACCTAGTTGCTGACTCAGCTCATCGGCTAATTTTACGGTACTGGGTGACCTAAATTTACATCTGGATAGTTCTCTTGATCCCTCGGCCAACAATCTTCGGCTGAGTCTTCAAGCAATTGATCTAGTGCAAAAAGGATCTGCCCCGACACACAACAAGGGTCCTTTACTGGATCCTGTTTTCAGTAATATCGACACCTTAACTACTGAAACGCCTCTCCCTCTGCCCTGGACAGATCACTACATAATTCCCCTGAGTTGGGTTACGGGGAACCCCCCATCTATCCAAGAACCAAAAAAACAATGGGGGAGGAAATGGTCAAAACTTTCCACCAGTCAATGGGAGTCTGCTCTTGCTGATCTTAAGCCTGTGAATGTTCCCAACCCCATCTTGGCAGGTAGTAACTTTGATAACTGGATACAAAACTCTCTTGACCTAGTCCTTCCCAGGAAACGCCTACAGTGTATAAAGAGGCAAAAAGTAGCCCCACGGTTCACACCTAAACTGAGGGACATGAAACAATCCTGTCGTAGGCTAGAAAGGGTATGGAGAATGGACCATTCCCAGTGCAGGAAAGCAGAATACAGAACAGCAATTAGACTTTATAAGACCGAAATCAAAGCCGCACAAGCTCTTTTTTCTGAAACAAAAATTACTACAGCTGCCAATTCATCTAGGGAAATCTTTCAGATAGCCAAGTCACTGATTTCCCCTCCCCAAGAATTAGTCTCCTAAGAAGGAGCATTGGCACGCTGTAACAATTTAGCAACCTTCTTCCACCAAAAGATTCAGACCATTTATGCCTCCTTTGCTCCTGACATTGCTGAACCAGACGCAGCTGGAACGTTGAGTTTTAACTCCCAGGCCACTTGCATGCTGGAACAATTGACCACCCTGGATCCTGTCTCCCTGGATAAAATAATTCCTAAGGTCACCTCGTGTAAAAGGGGCACTTTCAATCGATAACCTTTAAGTATTGCCCGGCGTTAGTCGCCTCTCATACCACTCGATAATTATCAAACAAAGAGGCAGACGCTGGAGACTGGAAGGCAGGAAACAGGGGTGTATTCCGTCGGAGCAGAACACATCAGATCAGACAACAAGGTATCGTCTCGAGGTGCTCTAACTGCATCTCTGAGGCCTGGCCTCTTATACACAGGTTTATGGCTTTTATTGCAGTTTATTACATGTGGCACATTCTTGTAAATACTTTGATGTACGGAAAGACATCCTCGGAATCCCCGCTTCAGGCCCGTTCCCACACATATCTACAGTAGAAGTCCCCACCCTGATCTCGGTAGGTTATGACTATCGCGCAGCTGGACATTCCTGCCGGTTCCCGGAATATGTGCGGTCGATCGGATCTCATGGGGTGGAGGTATTGATTAATCTTAGCTCCTTTGAAGAGGGGTGAATTTTTACAGTAGGAGCAATAAACTACATCCGCAGGGCTAGGTGATGGCCTGGGATCAGTTCGGACAAACGGGAACGGAGGAAGGGGGTCTTCAAAGGATTCATGGTCATGAAAGGGATGGAGGGAGGTGTTAACCGGGTACGGGATGTGGTTCCGAGGCAGGGCCACGCTGAAGGGGTGGTTTATGGCCCAAGCATGTGAGTGCAGGCAATGCCAGTGCGCGGGGGATGTTTGCGAGGTCAGAGAGACGCGCTGGCGATCGGCAATGGGCAGAGTGGCCATGGTACTCAAAATGGCTGCTGCTTACGCACATGTATGTGCCTGGAAAAGGTACAAGATGGTGCCGATAATGTTTACGCTGCAACCTAGATTTTAACAGTCCTCCTTTTTCAACATATCTAGCCAGCTAGTCAATCTATATCTATCCCCATTATGTTACGTATTTCCACTTCGTATAAAGCTTTCATTCGCTCAGCTTCAAAGTCCAGAGTCTTAGGGCAGATACAGTTCGCAAAAAGTGAGCACAGAGGCGGTAAGCATTGAACACCCAGGCAGAATCCACATATTATTACAATCGGTATCAATATGATCATAAACAACCTCCACCCCCAGTCTTTCACAGTACTCCAAAACCAGCTCCCAATCGACCATCCTTCTTGTTCCTGGTGAACCTCTGAGGAGAGTCTGTGGAGATGTTCAATGGCCTTGTAGACTGAGGGCCAATTGTCCGGCACGTAGGTGCAGCACCTAGATCCGATGATGCCGAATGCTCCTCCACGATCTGCTAGAACCACGTCTTGGACAAGGCGGTTCTGAAGAGCCACCAGGCGGACCGCCTGAAGCTCGGCTGTGTTGTTCGTGAGGATGCCAGCTGTGATGTTCATAGTCGTTTCAACTGCCTGGGCCAGATGTCGGATGGCGCGGCTGTTTGCCATCAGGACCCAAAATGGAACGAGTCCCTTTACTGCGTCTAGGAACTGCGCTCCAGAGGAGTCTGCTTGTTCAATGTCCTTTGCTCGCTTTTGTCAGTGATGATTTGCTGGTGCCACATATGTCGGAGGAAGGACAAAAGCGATGTAGCAGGTGCCTTCTCAGCCCCTTGGGAGCCAGGTGTAGGCTTTGGTTCCACAGACGAAGTACAAATTCGGGGAGGCAACAGAAGAGGGTGGATCAGTTGTGTGCAAGATCTTGGTGATGAGGCAGGAGCTGTGACCCACTGGTTTTGTCCCATGACCTTCAATGCAGACAAGGCCAGAAACATTCACCCCGGAGAGGGCCACAGTCAATGTGGTGGCAGTTCGCTTCCGGAGATAAGAGAAGGAGGGTCTGGTTGGATTGTTAAACACCTTCATTTCAATTTGTTCCTTTTCAGGGATGTTCATTTGAAAGGTGGTGTTGGATGTCAAAGGGCAAAAGGGAGCAGAAGTTTTTCCAGTCTTGCTCAGCCAGAACTCATTGTAGAAGTGTGAAATGGTTTCGCCAGACGTTGCATTGTCCTTGTAACTCTCCTGCAAGAGTATCAGCCAGGCAAGGCAGGACCCATGAACGGAAAAAGGCGAGGGAATGAAAGGGATAGAATGTTCAGTTGCATGTGGCAGCAGCCCACAGATCCAGCAGTTCGTGGCATTGGTAGCAAGGTTATGTTGGTGCAGCAATTGTTCCAGAATTCCTTGCGTCTTTCTCGGAGCTGGGGTGAAAATGAAATGAGGTAATGTTCTTTCATAGTGGTAGGCTGTGCAGTGGTTAACAATGTCTTATGAGCGGGTGCGTTTTCTTCTACAATCCAGAAGGTGGCCATGAGGAGGAGGCAAAATAGAAGGGCGATGAAAAGGGCAATAGTCTTTGAGCTGTGTATTTTGTCAGACTTTGGGTCTTTGTAGTGGATCTTCGGACGTCCGGTTGCTTCCATCATCTTCGTATCGGGCGCTTCCATCATCTTCAAGGGACTCGGTAGCGGGCAGAACCACAAACTTCGTTTAGCCTCTCTCCTGGTAGCCTTAGTAGTGTTAGGCTACCGTTCTGAGAGTTTTAACCTAGTCAGTGGTCTGCTTAGCCGAAGCTCCCTCCTTTCGTCGCAGGCTATACCCTTCTCTGGATGGCACAGTGGGATCGGGAAACTTTGCCAATTCGAGTGTCTCTGTATCAGGATAACAGCTCAGGGATGGTCGGTCTTTGTTCAGGAGCTCTTCTTGGGTGGCGACGTCTTCAGTTGTTGTCAGAGCCGAGGATATTTTCTTACAATGGTGCGCATGGAGCCAGTTCCGCTTCCCCTCCACTCGAAGAGCTGTTCGGGTGGTGATCAAGACTTGCCAGGGGCCCGTCCACTGGGGTTCCAGACTCTTTGCACGCTGGAAGTTCCGGATCAAAACGAAATCCCCTGGTTGGATGTCGTGTCCGGGGCCCCTGGAAGCATCGGGAATGGCCTGCAGCACCTGTTGATGGATGATTATACAGATAGTCAGACATTAGGACGTCCGGGACGTCGTGAATGGATGTCGGCTTTGGTGCAGACCAAATGCTCATAGGTCGACCGAAGACGACCTCGTAGGGGGTCAAGTGGTGTTTGGTGGGGGTGGAACGCATTGATAGCAATGCCAGAGGGAGAGCGTCTGGCCAGTTCAGTCCTGTGGTAGCCACTATCTTTGCTAGTTTGAGTTTCAGTGTGGCATTGTATCGTTCAGCCAAGCCCGCAGATTGGGGGTGGAAGACCGCATTAAACTTTTACACCCAACCCCTTCAAGATGAGTTGGATAACTTCGGCTACGAAGTGGGGGCCATTGTCACTCCACAAAATCCGACAAAGGCCGTAGCGAGGGAAGAATTCCTTCAGTAGTACTTTCGCAGTGGCAATGGCAGTGTTGTCTCGGGTTGGATAGGCTTCTACCCACTTGCTAAATGCGCATACGACCACAAGTACATATTTTAGACCTTGGCACCTTTCTAACTGGATGTAGTCCATCTGTAGGACTTCAAAGGGATGATCAGGGACCCCAAACCCTCCCTGGGGTACGACAGTTCCTTTCCCAGGGTTGTGTTGCAGGCATATCAGACATTGTTGGGCCAGATGCTTAGCTGAGTCTGTGATCTTGTCATTGTGCCAAACTTTGGAAACAAGTTCGGCCATGGGGGCAGATCCTATGTGTGAGGGGGAGTGTGCCATGGTCAGTATGGGGATCAGGTACGAGTTGGGTAGCAAACATTTGTTTGTGTCTTTTGTCCGCCAGCAGCCTTCATCGCCTTTCAGTCCCACCCGTGCCCATTCAGTCAATTTGTGTGGTGAGCTGGCCAATGAATGTCCCTAATAGTTTCCCTAGCATCCTTCCATTTTTCTGCTTGTGACCTGGTCACGTACATGCGTGTCGTCATCCTATTCTCGGCTGTGGTCCGGGCAGTGATGTCAGCCAGTGCATTCCCCTGTCCAATGATGTCCGTCACCTTTTTGTGTGCTTGGCATTTGATTACAGCAAGCTGTTTGGGGAGGAGGACTGCTTCAGTCAGAGCGGAGACTAGATTTCCATGTAGGATGGGTGTGCCGTGTGAGGTCAGGAATCCCCTCTCCTTCCATAAGAGCCCAAAATGGTGAACCACCCCGAAGGCATACTGGCTGTCCGTGTATATATTTGCTGTTGTCCCTGCTGCTAGAATACACGCTCGTGTGAGGGCAATCAGTTCCGCCGCCTGTGCGGATCGCTGTGTGATGCGGGCTGTCTCAACTACAGTTCGGGCTGTGGTGACTGCATAAGCAGCTGAGGTGGTGCCGTTGGGGAGTTTGATGCAAGAGCCGTCTACCCATAGCTCTCCGTCAGGGTCTGGGAAGGCGGTGTCTCGGAGGTCAACTCTACTCCTAGTCTGTTCATCCGTGAGGGTCACACAGTCATGTATAGGGGACACATTGGGGTCGTTTTCAGGTAATGGTAACAGAGTGGCTGGATTCAGAGTGGTGCATCTTTTCAGTGTGATGTTGGGTTGCAAGCAGAGTCAGTTCATACCCAGTCAGTCGTGCACTAGTCAGACGCTGCGTCTTAGTCTGGTTGAGGAGGGTGTCAACTGCATGGGGCACTAACACTGTAAGGGAGTTCGAGAGCACGATTCCCTCACTTTGTCGGATAGAGACAGCAGCGGCAGCTACAGCTCGAAGGCAGGCAGGCAAAGCTCTGGCTACGGGGTCAAGAGTGGCAGAGAAGTAGGTACAAGGGCGTTGCTTGGGTCCGATGGACTGAGTCAAAACAGACAAAGCGCACCCCTCCCTTTCGTGAGTGAAGAGAGAGAAGGGCTTGGAGTAATCTGGGGTTCCTAGGACTGGTGCTGAGCAAAGGGCATCTCGTAACTCTTTGAAGGAAGATTGGCATTCGGGGTCCAAGGGAGTGGGAAGGGGACATCTTTAGCCAGCAGGGAAAGTAGTGGTTTTACAATAAGGCTGGAATTTGGCAACCATTGTCGGCAGAAGGAGGTGAGGCCTACCAGAGAGCGGACTTACTTCTGAGTCTTAGGGACAGGGGTTTCTAGAATGGTCTGAATTCGGTTGGGCGTAAGCTTCCTCCCGTCTTTGGACAAGAGGTGGCCTAGGTATGTCACTTGGGGTTGGCAGAATTGTAACTTCTTCTTGGAGACCTTGTGGCCATTTTCCACGAGGAAGTGTAGGAGTTGGATGGTGGCTTTGACTGCAAGTGGAGTGGTGTCGGCCGCCAAAAGGATATCATCGACGTACTGTATCAACACCACTCCATCCGGTAACTGGACTGTATCCAGCTGTCTCTTGAGGGCCTGGCTATAGATGCTGGGACTTTCAGTGTAGCCTTGGGGTGCGCAACAAAATCTATATGAACGGGCTTTTAAGGTGAAGCCGAAGAGGTAGCGGCTGTCTCGGTGGATGGGGATGGAAAAGAATGCGTTCTTGAGGTCAATTACAGTGAAGGTGGTGGCAGTGGATGGAATCAAGGTCAGAATGGTGGTGATGTCTGAAACTACGGGGAACTGAGGTACAACTACTTTGTTAACCTCTCGTAGATCAATGATGAAACGGTATGCTTTCTCATCTCCCTCACCCTGCTTCTTTACAATAGGTAGGATAGGGCTGTTGCAAACATTACTAACTACTTCCTCTACCACTCCTGCATCCACTAGGGACTGGATAATCTTTACCAATGCCTTCTCGCCCTCTGGTGATATCCGATACCGTGGAAGTTTTGGGAGCACTGCCTCCTGTCGAACAGTTATATGTACAGGGTCAATCATCATGCGTCTTGCGTCCAAATCAGTTTTGGCCCATAGGTACGGAGGTAGAGCGTCGAGTAGGGACAGGTCAGCATCAGTCATAGAAAACATGCGTCGTGTGGGACAAGGTCTGAGCAGATTCGGGTTGTCGTACAGAATGACTCGAACTCCGTCCTGTGAACATCTAATAGTAGCTCAGAAATGTTTCAATAAGTCAAGTCCCATAATGGCGTCGGGGGTGTTGGAGGAGAGCAGAAATTTTGTGTCAGTGGTGTTATTCTCTAAGTCAAAGGAAACCGGTGTGGACAAGGGATTAGTGCAGGGTGTTCCATCAAAACCTATTGATGTTACGTGTGAGCCAGACAAGGGTGCCCTTGGAATCAGTCGTTTAGATAAGGCACTACGTTTCGCTCCAGTGTCTACCAAACAAGGAGACTTCGTGCCCAAGACCATAGCGGTGACTTAAGGACCTTGCTGGTCAACATAGAGCTAGACTGGATCCCTCCCTTGCCCTTGGCGGTCCTTTGCAAAGTTATGGGTGTCTTCGCAGTCAGACTGTTGGTATTAGTTCTGTCGGGGACGGTCAAATGTGTTCGGTCTGCCTGGCTTGTCATTGTTGGTGTCATTCGTGTACCCACGTCCCTGTCCTCTATTTCTTGGCCCGCCCGCTACATCTCTTGCTTCCCTATTTTTGTTAATTTCTAGCAGGACCAGACACTGGGACTTCCAATGACCGAACCCTTTACAAAACGCACACTGGTTCTCATCTAAGTCTTTACGTCCAGCGTAGGGTGCGGGTGTACGGTCTCTAGGGGGTGGATTTCTAGGAGCATTTGATTGATAACTTCCTTTGTAAGGTTCCTTGCCTATAGTCACCCCTTGCAACTATGCGATCATCACCCTTTCCTTCAGGTCCTTTTTCTTTCTCTAAGACGCCCTATCGTTCTCGTTCTTTTGATGCTCATAGTACTGGGCCATCTGAAGGATAGCCGCAGGTTTGGAGGCCACCCAACTACTCTCACTAGTCTGTAGTTTCTGTGAGACTTCCTGCAACAGACCTTTGACATAATTCTGGACAAGCAGATGATGTCCGGTTGCAGTGGTCATGTCCTAGCCACTGTAATCGGAAAACACCGTCTCAAACCGGGAGAAGTATTCTGATACGTCTTCCAGGGGTTTCTGGCGGCAGGCCATTACTATCGACCAGTCCACCTTCTTTTCTTGGATCAGGGTTTTCAATTTCTGGACGATCTTGTCCGGGTGTTCTAAAATGGCTTTTAAGGGTTTCTGTCCGGGCTCTCACTGCCTATCTATGCCATCGAGTTGTCCCCAGGTATGTCCGAACAGCTCAAGGTGGTAAATTTTCCGGATTTGCTTCCACACATCAGCTGGCAGACATAGCCCGAAAAACAAATCGATGTCCGCTAGGGTCATAATCGTCGAACCCAAGGCTGTACCTAGTTCAGTATAAAAGGCAGTGGGGTTCTTTCGTAAATCGGGTAAGGATTTTCGGAAAGTCAGGATGTCTTGTCGATCCCATGGTTGGTAGACCCAGTTATAAACTGCCCTTCCCTTCGCATCTTGGTGATTAATGTCATCATGTGTTCCCTGTCCTCGTGGGGGAATCCAGTAGGGAGCGGCCGCCTTTATAGGCATCATTGTGTCCGTTTTTTCTGCTCGGGGTTCAGTCGCTACAGGAGTTGTAGTCTTATGTTCTAGCCTTTGTTCAGTGAGGTGGCGGAAGACTTCAAGCGTGCGCGTGAAGAGGTCCATCACATCGCACTCGCCTTCGTCTCCAATATCTACTTTCCTATATAATGCCGCTAGACTCTCAGGACCCTTATCTTGGTATTTGTCCTCATAGACATTGAGGGTGTGGTAGCAAAATCGCACAACAAAATGTCGTCTGTGGCTATCGGCATTTGAATTGTACATATCTGTTACATAATATTCTTCGCTCTCCTTCCATTCCACCAGTGTTCTCACTATCTTATCAATCCCTGCTTGTTCACTTTTGCTCAACCGGTTCATTCTTGTGGTATCTTTCCTTCTAGTCTCAGGGTCACCTACTGTTACTGCTAGTGCTGTGTTCAGTACAAGGGGCTCGGCCGGCGCGGAGGCCGTAAGGACCGAGGTCCTAGTACTATTCTCACTTGCATTTGGGGTTTGCGGGTGTTGTACTGAAGGTTGGGAGGGAGCATATGGAGGGGGCATATAGATGATTGGGGGACCTAGTAATAAATCATCGTTCGCTCGTTGTTTTGAAGGTAACTCAGGGTAGAGCGTAGAGGGTGTTCTAACAGAACACTGGCCAGATGTTTTGGACTCTTGCTTCTGTTTAGCTTCCTCTCTCTCCTTAACTCTTCCTCTAACTTTTTGGCGGCAAGGTGAGCTGCTTTTCGTAACTCTTTCTCTGCTCTTACTTCATCTCTCTTTTTCCGTTGCGCGGCTTCTTTGCACCACATGCCGATACTGTCAAGCATGGTAGGCGTTGTCTTATTGTTACAAAGGGCTGTTTCTAGTACCTCTATTTTATTGTCATCAAAGGATCCTATCAGTGGCCACTGACTTTCCTGATTCTTCTTTGTATATTTATGCCATAGCTTACTATAGGCTACGGCGACTATTCCGTATTTAGTGAACATGTCCTTATTAGGGGTGCCTTCTAGTGGAGCTGGATGGTTCACCTCTAATAAGCGGTCCGGGCTGAACCAACTACCAATCAGTGGGGAGAAGATAGGCATGACAGATTACAAAGGGTGGACAAAGGTCCGCACTACCTATCCTTCACTACTTGCAAAGACTAGACAGAATATTTCTATTCTACGTTATTTGCGAACAGGGAATATCTCAAAAAGAACTAAATTCAAACAATCAATGTTCGGACAATCAATCAGTGGGTAGAAAAATAGGCACAACAGATTACAAAGGGTGGACAAAGGTCCGCGTTACCTACCCTTCACTATCTGCAAAGGGAGAGAGAATATTTCTATTCTTCCCCGTTTGCAGGCAGAGAATGTCTCAAAAAGCAACCAATGAACAATAGTAGTATTTTCAGACAATCGAACAATCGTTTCGCAATTCGTCGTGTTACACGACCTTACCCGGACCGCATGGACAGTTTCTCGTCTTCCGCTTCCAGCGCCCGATCGTCCTCTATTCTCCGTTATTGCCGTGGCACTCCTGATGGTTCCCAGTCAGGGCCGTAGATCACTCGAGAGAGGTCTGTTCGGAACCGGTGAAGTTCGGATGATCGGCTGCCAGACAAGGGTCTATCGGGCAGGAGCTCTTCCCGATCCTTGCAGTTGTTCACTCTATCGGCAGGACCTCTCCCACTGGATCCACGTGTCGCTGATGGGCCCCACGCTTGGGACGCCAATTTTAAAAGGGGCGCTTTCAATCGATAACCTTTAAGTAATGCCCGGCGTTAGTCGCCTCTCATACCACTTGATAATTAAAAAACAAAGAGGCAGGCGCTGGAGATTGGAAGGCAGGAAACAGGGGTCTATTCTGTCGGAGCAGAACACATCAGATCAGACAACAAGGTATCGTCTTGAGGTGCTCTAACTGCATCTCTGAGGCCTGGCCTCTTATACACAGGTTTATACTTTTATTGCAGTTTATTACATGTGGCACATTCTTGTAAATACTTTGATGTACGGAAAGACTTCCTCGGAATCCCCGCTTCAGGCCCGTTCCCACACATATCTACAGTAGAAGTCCCCACCCTGATGTAAATGTAAATGTACAGGAATTTATATAGCGCAAATCACCGAGCGGTTTCTAAGCGCTTGCTTAGGGAACCCGTCCTGGTATTCCCCTGTGAGATAGCCCCGGCAGGGTATCCGCAAGGTGAAAGCCACGCATCCCGCCGCGAGGGGCCGTTGTGGAGATTAAGCAAGCTATTGCCCAGAGTCGCAAAGTGTGAACCCGTGAATCGAGTAGGCACCGAGCGAGAATTGTCGAGTCCATGGACATTTTAGGACTCAAGACCCCGCCGAGCCGGGAATTTAACCCTGGTCCCGGGCTGACGTCTGCTTCCAGGTCTGCCTCCTCTAACCAGTGAGCCACACTTCTCCACGATCTGATCTCGGTAGGTGATGACTATCGCGCTGCTGGACATTCCGCCGGTTCCCGGAATGTGTACGGTCGATCGGATCTCATGGGGTGGAGGTATTGATTAATCTTAGCACCTTTGAAGAGGGGTGAGTTTTTACAGTAGGAGCAATAAACTACATCCGCAGGGCTAGGTGATGGCTTGGGATCAGTTCGGACAAACGGGAACGGAGAAAGGGGGTCTTCAGAGGATTCGTGGTCATGAAAGGGATGGTGGGAGGTGTTAGCCAGGTACGGGATGTGGTTCCGAGGGAGGGCGGCACTGAAGGGGTGGTTTATGGCCCAAGCATGTGAGCGCGGGGGCTGTCAGTGCGCGGGGGATATTTGCGAGGTCAGAGAGACGCGCTTGCGATCGGCAATGGGCAGAGAGGCCATGGTACTCAAAATGGCTGCTGCTTATGCACACGTATGTGCCTGGAATTGGGACAAGATGGCGCCGATGATGTTTACGCTGCAACCTAGATTTTAACACTTGGGCTCTCCAAGGGATCCAGCGCCTCCCCAATTTCTCACTTCAGTCATTGATCTGCTTCGTCCAGTAATCCTTGATGTTCTTAACACCTCGATTGCATCGGGCTTAGTTCCCACATCATGGAAATGTGCAATGGTCAGGGCTATTTTAAAGAAGCCCAATCTGGACCAAGGCAATTTATCCACCTACCGCCCTATTTCCCTTTTGCCCTGGATAAGAAAATTGGCTGAGAAGCACATCAACAACATATTGGTTGAGTATCTGGAATCTAATAATCTGTTGTCCACATCCCAGACGGGGTTTCGTCCCCAGCATGGGACTGAGGCAGCTCTGTTGGCTGTGACAGAGGAGACAAGGACCGTGCTGGACCAGGGAGGGAAGGCGGTTATTATCTTGTTAGATCTCAGTGCTGCGTTCGACACGGTTAACCATGCCATCTTACTACATCGTCTCAGAGGCATGGGGGTGTCGGGCGCAGCACTGACATGGCCGACCTCCTTCCTAGAGGAGCGCTTCTTCCAGGTTTTTGAGGGAGAGGTTGTCTCCACTAAGTAGCCATTCAGGTGTGGGGTTCCCCAGGGCTCTGCCCTGAGCCCCACGCTTTTTAACGTTTATATGAGGCCCTTGGCAGAGGTGGTCCACTCTTTCAGCATTAGAATTGTTACCTCTGCAGATGACACCCAGCTTGTGGTCTCGTTAAACCAAGCTGAGGGGTCGTCTAGCACTCTGGGTCCCTGTCTGGAGGCAGTCGCCAAATGGATGGAACTCTCCTGCCTCAGACTAAATGGGGAAAAAAACGAAATCATGTTATTGGGTAATCCACCACCCAATATTCTTGCCCCGTTGTGGCCTAAATGCCTGGGACCTCCCCCCCTCCCAAGACACAGATAAAGAGCCTAGGAGTTTGGTTGGACAGTTCGCTCGATTTCAAGGTCCAGGCCACTAAGACCTCATCCACCTGTTATGGTCTGATGAGAATGCTCCGGAAGATTCTTCCCCTGCTTCCCTTCCAGGCGAGGAGAATCATGATTCCGGCTTTGATACTCTCTCGCCTGGATTATGGCAATGCTCTCTATTTGGGAGCTCCAAAGGCCACAATCAACAAGTTGCAGGTTACGCTGAACTGTGCTGCTCGACTGCTCTACCAAATTCCACGTAGGCAATCCGCCAAACCTGCTCTCAAGAAACTGCACTGGCTTCCTATTGCAGCAAGGATACAGTTCAAAGCCATGTGTCTTACTCAGAAAGCAATTTGGAGGACCGGTCCAGCTATAATGCATCCTTTTGTCACTCCTTATCTCCCCCACAGAGTTTTACGCTCTAGCTCATCACATCTGGCTACTTTGCATAAGATAAACAAGGCCCGTTGGGGAGGTCGTTCGTTCTCTTTTAATGCCACAAAAATCTGGAACTCCCTTCCTCTCGCCCTCAGAAAGAATAACAACCTGTTGGCATTCAGAAAGCAATAAAAAACCCATTTGTTCTGAACATCTTGCTAGCACGCCAACCTGTTCTTCTCTGATTCAGACACCAGCGCTACGAGGCCTCAGGGTAGTCTATGCGCTATATAAATATAATTTTCATTTCATTTCATTTCACATTGCTTAGGCTCAACTCAACATATTTTAATGTCCTTCAGTAAAGCAAACAAGCATTTGCAGTGCAATAGGTCTCACATTTACGTGAGTCTGAGCTATTGACATTGCAAATAATAATGCCTTTTATTTTTGTTTTCGTTTTTAAAACATAAATAAAAGGCATTGTCATTTACAATGCCAATAGCTTAAACTCGCGTAAACACGAGACCCTTTGCATTGCAAATGCTTCTTAATTGTCTTTTGGAGTGACTTACAATGTTTTTTTAATCTTACACTATATTTACAAACCCACCTGTGCACAAGCTTCAAGCAGGTCCTGTGCCCAACCTGAGGGGGGGCATGTGGGGGTGGGGATGTGCAGTCAACATACAGTGCATATCAAGGCCCAGGCATGACAGGAGGTTGGTGAGCTGCGTGGGGTTGTGCGCAAAGCCTAGCCAGACACTGAAGCTATCCCATGCTGGGTTAGGCTAAGGGCCTTCTGAGCTATGGTATTTGGGCATGGGTACAAACTTTGGGTTAGGATTACTGCCAACCCCACACTGTACATTGCCAAAGGCAAAGTGCAGGGGTGTGGTTGACTTCCCACAGAGGGTTACACGCAAGGCTTGCTAACATGCCGCACCCTACAGCTAATCCCATGCTGCACACTGCAAAAGCCTTTGCAGTGGGTGGGACTGCCAGCAGGGGGTTGGGCAAAGGCCCTGGCCACATCCAAGGCCCGCAGCCAACCACAGGCTGCATGTGGATGGAGGGTTTGCATAGTTAGGTATGGTAATAAAATATTACTTTATGTAAAATCAAAGAATCTAGGAATTCACTGAAAAAAATAAAGACTAAAATCAACCACAATGTTGCTTTGTATTCAATTCAATTCAATAAACTTTATTAGGTCTTCAGACCAAAAAAGTGCAAATACATGTATACAGTCCACAAACATTTTGACTATGTTAAAACCCATCACGACACACAGTTCATCATTAAAAGCATAATCCTTGTTTCTGTCCTAAAATTATACAATAATAAAAACTGCTGACTAATTAATTCAGAGTACCTAATACAAAGGCGCAGTGAGCAGTTTAAAACCATGTTATAGGAAGTAAAAACAAGTAGACCAATTGAATTGCGCTGCCATTGACATAAAAATATAAGATCAAAATGTAAACAATTCACTCAGTGACAGGGTTTCATCATAATCAGAGTGAATTCCCTCATCAGCATATTTTGGACATATTGGGATCAGGTCAAAATTGGGCTCTGGGGCTTCCTTCTAAATTTCCCACATGTTACCCAGTAACTTCGCGATTACGCACTCAAATATGGGTCTAGTTTTTAGTATACGCAAGGCAAAACCAGAGTTGAGTGTTCCTAGTCGCTTACAAATGGGGATTAACCATTTGGCCCTAGATTTTGTGTATGCGGGGCAAGCAAAGAAGACATGAATTGTTGATTCGGTCAATGAAGAACAGCAGGGGCAGTCTTTTGTCTTGGCAACATTACATAGCCACAAGTTTGTGAATGAAGTTATGGGCAAACAGCTGTGCCAAAATTGTATATATAATTTTCTATCGGCCGGCACCTTTATAATATGAAGATAAGCTTCCGGAGAACAGCTAAATTTAAAATCCATAAATTCCTCAGAAAGTCTGCCCCGCTTGTTATCCCTAAATTTGTTCTGCTCTACCCAGTTCCAATACAGCACTTTAATTTGTTTCTAGTTGACGCTGTGCCTTATTTCCCAATAATAGTGATGAGGTTTCTAACGTGTTTAATCCATCCTATTTTGCTTGATGTACCAAGAGAACAAACCTCATTGATGGCAACTGCATAAGAGGACAACTCTGGGGTAGAAACAAGCCTCTGCCAGAATAGAAGCAGGCGAAGCTTCACAAGGTCCTTGACATGTCCAATTCCCATATCCAGCTTTAGGGGTCGAAGACGTGTGGTTGGTGGAAGGGGCACTAGATTCCTAAGAAACTTATTCTCAATCACTGTGAGATCATTCAAATTTTCAAGGCCCCTGAGTTCTGTCCCATAAAGGGCACTACTAACAACCTTTTGTTTGTATAGCTCCACAGCTGGGGCGACTGGTTTTGTATAGGAGCGACAATGTTCCTTCCTTAAAGCCCCAGTTACCTGGGAGAATTTATGGTAGGGCTTATTAAGTTGTTGTTTCCAGGCCATACCTTCGGACAATTTGATACCCAAGTAATCGAAACAACTCACTCTCTCTCTGGGGATTCAGCAGCATCAGTTCTGTCTTTGAGGTATGTATTTCAAGGCCCCTCTCGTCAAAAAAGGGCTTGAATCGATTTAAAACTCTTTACAGCCCCGTAGGTGTTTTGGAGACGAGATGGGTATCATCTGCATAAAGAAGAGTTGCGATTTTCTGATTCCCCTAATAAGGAGCATCTGCTGGAGTTGCTGACAAGAATTCGACCACTTGGTTGATATATAGCAAAAACAATGTTGATGCCAACACGCAGCTCTGGCGAACCCCGTGCATGATTTTAACAGGATGCGTGACTTGGCCTTGGCTGCCCCATCTCACCCTGGTGTAAATCTCTGCATGGAGCTTTATAAGTAGTGTCAGAATACCCATCTCTTTGAGCACCTGTCAAGCTTGTTCCTGGGCACAAGGTCAAACGCCGACTTCAGATCTATAAAAGCTACGTAAAGACTCCCCTTGCCCAGTAATACCACCTTCCAATAAAGAAGGAGAAAACAGAAAACCTGATCAATTGTTCCCGTTTTCTAGAATATGGTTCTCAGTCATTCAATCTTAGATCTTCACTAGAAGGGAACAACATAATACTTTTTGGATGCAATCGATCAAACTAATAGGCTGATAATTGGCCGGATTGCTCCTGTCACCCTTTTTGTGAATAGGGATCACTTCAGCTCCCCTCCACTATTTGGGAATGGGGGCCCCCTGGCAATGTCATTGATAAGTGCCCTTATGTAAGAGGCCCAGTTGTCCTTGTCAGAGAGGAAGAGATCTGCAGGGATCCCTTCCTGTTCGAATGTTTTAGCTGGTACAATCACCTCTATAGAGGCCAGGGTTTCTTCCTTAGAAAAGGAGAGCCTTGATGTAGAATGGGGTAGATCAAAAGGAGATAGCCCTGAATCGTGGTTGATGATGTTCATCTAGAAAGCACTAAAGTGCTTATGCCATGCTTTGGCCGCGATATTATTGGCTAAGGGAGCTAAATTTTCAAGGTTGCTCTTCCCCACAAAAGCCCAAAATGTCATATTGTCTGGTTGGGAACAAACCACACCGAGTTCTTCCCACTTGTTCTCGTCCTAATCTCGCTTGGCCCTTGCTTTAGATAATATATACAGCCTCTTTAGATCATATACCAGGGGCATATTCCTAAGTCTGATAGCTGTAGCCAATCGTCTCCTCCGGCACCTACATTCCTGTATGAACCATGGAGTTGCTTGTTTACTTATCTCTGTTTTAGGATTTAAGTATGAAAGTGAACAATGAAGTTTTTAACCAATTGGTCAAAAAACGTTTGGGCTTATTTATGAGCCCATGTGTAACTTTTGCACCGCCAGTGCGTCACTTTTTGTGACACACCAGCAAGGTAAAAAATGTGCCAAGTTGCGTCATATTTACAAAGGGATGTATATAGGTAGATGCGTCTCTTTGTGAACACCTCAGCCACATTATACCTGCACCAGGTATAATGTATTCAGGGGGGATGTTCTGATGCAAGTAAGGTTAGTAGAAGCGACGCTTCTAGGAAGCAAATGCATCAATATCTTTGCCTGCCTCATAGCAGGCATAAGACTGACGCACGCACATTTGAAATGGGACTTGCCTATGTGAAATAACCCATTGATCGAGTTGCGGGAGATGCTTCGAAAAACTTGTCTGGCACCTAGCTTTGCCCTTTCCCTTGGCCGGTGGAACTTTGGGCCAGTTTCAACATTTAATCAGTGCTCTGAGCACGAGGAAGCCTGCCGGTCCCCCCCGCCGCCACTTACTGTTTCATCTAGCGGCCTCTGTGCGGGGGGACTACAGGCCCCAGAACTTCCGGCGGGATAGTCCCGCCCACCCACGGACACTTCCACGCCCGCAGGCGCTAAAAACAACAGCGCTTCCTCCGCATCGCGGGACGTGCGACGGTAACCAGGCTAAGCCCGGGCAAAGGGCGGGCCGTCTGTGGCCGTCCGTGGCTGGCCGAGGCTGGGCTGGGCTACCCCTCTTGGTTTGCCTTCCCAAAATATCTGGACATCCTGGACACATTAGTAAGATACTACATCTTACATTTTTCATCATTAACAATTGTTATTCTGCTTGTATGCTATCTCGAGATACTTAGTTGAAGTCACATCATACATTATGACCACGCTACCTAGTCGGGGTATAAAAAATCTCTGGTGGGTGGGTCTGTGAGAGGAACATTAGACCAGTTCATTACAAGGGCAGCCTCCGTACTAGAGCGTGAAATCGCATATACTGAGCGCCGCCTATCCTCTGAACTGCAGAACAAACGCTCTTCCTTGGGTCATATTCAGACAGCAAGCACCCCACCTCATCATGGCTCTGGCACAGATCATTCTAGTGATATTGGTATTCCCCTACAGCTTCAGGACCTGCCAGACACGCCAGCAGGAAGTAGGTTACCAAAACCGGTAGATATTAGTTGTGGTTCGCAAACTGAGATTTCGCAGCCGAACAGATATTTGTAACAATAAATAGTTCAGCCACAAAAAAAGATGGTACCAACTAACACAAGAGGTCTAGGTCTTCCAACTAAAGGCCAGGGTAGGGGGAATAGACAAAAGGGTAGATGTCAAAAATCATCTAAATTAGTAATGAACCCCCCAAATTCCAAAGGTCCTGTAGAAAGTAAAGTTGAACAAGGAAACCTGTGTACACATCCACACTGTTCACAAGATCTGATGAGTAACCTATTGAAACTGGTCAAATCCCTAGTACTACCTCTTGTTGAGAGGGTAAAGAGGTTGGTGGAGCAACTAGGCTCCCTTCAAGAAGCAACCTCGGCAAACTCAGATTTACTTAAATAATTAGCAAATAGAGACAACCAGTCCCCTGTCGCCTCAGCATCAGAGCCAGTAAAACCAAATTCCCTGAAAAACTCTGGCCCAATGCTCACTGATATGAATAACACTCCAACTATCCCAATCCCTAGCACAGCCTCTGACTCTGAGAAAAGTGTGCTAGCTGGTGAAAGAGGGTTAGTAAGTAACCATGGCCATAAGCAGGGAAACTCCGCAAATAGACCCCATATGGTTCAAAACTTACTAGGACAAGATCAGCATATCGATCTACCTCCAGAAGCGGAACCTTACGTCATAGAACTCACAGGCGTACCAGAGCTGCCACAGGGGAAATATGAAGGTCAGCAGGACCTTAAAAATAAGGTAGTTCATTGGCTTAGCAAAAACAGGCCTCTTCCACCCAATATCGATGGAGGGATATTGCACGTCAGAAGATTGGGGTGGGTAGGAAGAAGACCAAAGGACATTCAGGGGGATACCATCATAATTAATTTCAGGGACCGTAGGGCGACTAACCACATCAGAGACTGGTTCCCGGATGGGTACGGGGGTGGAATATCTACCAGGGATCTAAGTTATTTCTACCCACGAGCCTTCATAGGAAAATACTGCAGCCCACCTTACCAGAACAACCAGTGTTTGCAAGGCCCTACCTTTAACGTGACAACCTTTAATAGATATGCCCCTCTTACGGGCCTGGAGGGAGTTGACTGACTCCTAGATGGGGCAAAAGAGATGGGGAAAGATCATGTCCTACTTATACAAAATACTAATCCATCAATAACTGAGGGAGAAGCTCCAGCCGACTTCTTGATGGAAAAGGGAGAGAGTGACATTAATAATACTAATATCTATTTAGGCCAGCGGATTTTGTCTTGGAATATAGCGGGGCTAAAAGATAAAGTGGACAACCCTGAATGGCAAGATATGGTAAATCAACATAAAATCCTGTGCTTCCAAGAAACCTGGACGGTTAAAGAGTTGAATTTAATGTGATATCAAACCTTTAATACTCTGGCCACTGTAACTCAGCACGGAAGAAACAAAGGGGGTTTATGCACTTATGTTGCAACCACCTCAGAGTTAACCGTTTTTAAATTTATCACAGCAGAATGCTATCAGATCTTGTTAGTTAGCTGTCCAGGCCTGAGTAGTATGGCCATTGTAAACTTCTATAATAATGCTCACCCCTCTAAGTGGGAGGAAACTATAAAAAGACTAAGAAATCTATTGAGGGAGTTATAAAAATCAAGGGACGGGGATTTGCCAATCTTATGTGTGGGAGATTTTAATTGCTCTCTCTGCATTTCCCACGCCACAGGTATATGCCCCTTGATGGGGAAAAGGGAGGATCCACTGACTCATTTTGTCCACTCTAAATTAGGGGACTTGCTCAATGCATTGATATATGAATTCGATTTGCGTTTCATCAATGAGTTGTTCACCTGAGGAGCGGTTTAAACCGACTTTTAACGGCAGAGGGACTAATTCTACAATTGACTTTACTCTCCTATCATCTAGATATGGATCATTGGTTGCATCTTGGGAGACACTCGATGCCGCCCTGAGCGATCAATCTCGTTTTGTTTAGAAACAGAGGGACTTCAAGCAACTAATAAAGTTACATACCATACTCAAATTAGTCTAGCAAGTACAATTGGTTATACTATTAAATGGGCAAAAGTGGATCCTAATTTGTTCAGGTATAAATTAGTTAGTAAAAGAGGTGTGAGGCAAGGCTGCATTTTAGCGCCTTTCCTCTTCACGCTTTATATCAACACTGTGGGACAACACCTCAAGGAGTTCCAGTTCGACTACCCTGCTGTGGGAGGGAAGCCCATCCCCATTCTTTTGTACGCCGATGACTCTGCCATTATGTCACGCACTGTCATCGGCCAACAAAGGGCTGTAGCTGAATTCTCAGACTATATGGTAGCCCGAGGTTTAATAATAAACGTCTGAAAAAACGTACAGCATGACATGTAGTACCCTGAAAAGAGCAAGTAAAGCTATCTACCTGGGAACAAACAAGATTGAAAATACCGGCAGTTTCTCATACTTAAGAGTCACCTTCGACAGTAGAAGGAGTTGGAAAGAGGTAGTGAGCACAAGAAAATTGGCCCTTAGCAGGGCAAATGGTGCCTTGATCAATTTCTCAAGAAAATTAGGTGGGAGACCAGTGCGGGAACTGATCCAGATTTACAAAGATAAGTGCGTTCCCACTGGTACCTGCGGGGCTGGTCTTTGGGGAATGGTTAAAACAGAGGAGATACAACGTATCGAAAATAATTTAATTCGCTATCTACTGGCTGCACTCAAATCGATGCCCATTTATTTTAGCCATGCCGAAGTGGGGCTACCATTCATTGAAGATATAATCAAATCTTCTCCACTTCTCCTATGGCACAAAATCTGGGTGAGGCCAGAAACATCATTAAATAGAGAAGTGGTACGAGATTGCCTATTGCTAGATGGAGCCGGAAAGATCAAATGGCTCAACTATATTAAATATATATCATTGGAGATGGGGCACAAAGAATTCTTTGACAACCCAACCTGTTTGGAAAAAATCCCAAAACGTACTCTTAAAAGATCTATTCTGGAACATCTGGATAAAAAAAGGTGGCACACTGAAAAAGGGAAGCAAACAGCCATAGCGAATCAGGAACTGATTTCTCATGTAGGGATACAACCCTATATACTGGTAGATCCTAGCCCCTTTTCAAGAATGCTGCTGACTAGGTTCCGGGTGGATACCTTCTTTCGCATGGTGACATTTCCGACCTGTAACGATTGGTCCACACATTTAGGGAGATGCCCATGTGATGAATTATCCCTGCAATCTAACATCCATTGCATCATATTCTGTAAATTTTATATTACCACCAGGAGAAGGTTTTTGATGCCAATCTTAAGGAAATGGGGCATAAGGAGATGTAGAGCAGCTTTCTCTAGGTTGAAACAATTGGAATCGGAATTTGTGATAAAATCAGTTTCCTCTTATCTTAGGATACTCATTGCTTCAAGGAAAACTATGTGATCTGGGTACCGTGATTAGTGATTTGTATTTGTCTTGGACGTTTCTCTTCCACCACTGCACAAAATATGTGGGCAAAAAGCTGATTGTTGTAGCATATGTAGCATTCTTTTTAACTATGAAATGAATTGTAATTGTAATTTTTTAAAGTTTTTAATATTTTAATTGGTTGTTATTAGATGTGCTTTTATGATTTTTTAACACAAAAATCGAATAAAGCTAAATTTTGACTTTGACTTTGAGTTGTGTCACTTTCGTGACACACTCCAGCAATGTGTCATTTTTGTGCCTACAGACACACCAGAAATACTGACGTATCTGCAACTCCTTGCGACATGATGTGTCATACTGTAAATATGACGTATCTAGCATGTCCGAAGGGAAGGCACAATGAAAAGTGATGCATTGTTGTTTTAATGCAGCAATGGATCACTTTTCATAAATGAGGCCCTTTGTATGCAAGGCAAGGTTCCTTTTTAAGGTGTTAAACCTAGTCTTGTCCTTCAGTTTCATTGGCCTCTTGAGGCGACGTTTGTCATTCGAAGGTGCCACTTCCTTAGTATTCAATTTATTTGTGCCTATGCTACCATTTTCACCCCACGGATATTCAAGCAGCAAGCTTAACAGGTTGTGGTCTCTTTCGCAATTGTTAACTATGGCCATATCAATTACAATCGGCGTAAGTGTGAGATCCAAAAAATTATAATCCATACTGCTGCTACCAGTTGCGCCAATGAAGGTAAGCCCCCTCCTCTATCAGAGCGTGTTCTTCCATTTGTGGCCTGCAAACTTTAATCTAAGGCAAGTGCATTCATTTGTCGGCTGCATAGGACCATTTCTTTAATGGAGGGAGGTCGAGAGGTGGAACTGACCACAATTTATCCTCCTCATTAACTTCTTAAATATACTCCCTATCAAGGGGCTCAAAAGTGACATTAAAATCCCCACCTATAATTAGGGGGAATGATACTCGCCTCGTATTTAACAGCTCATCTAGGGTTTGTAGGGGGTGGGATTTGCCCACTCTTGTGCCGCTTGCAGAGACATTCTAAATATCTATGCTCTTGCCCATACTACCACTTAGCCTTACAGCAAGGATGTCTGGGCTGTCAGTAGGAACCTTTTTAATGACTCAAATTAATGCAATGCTAACCAAAAGTAACAGTCCTTCTGAAGGGCGACCTTGTTTGGATGATTCAGCCTGTTTATAAAGGGTCACAAAACCTGACACAAATATAGGAGTTAATCTCCAGGTTTCATTCAAAAGGCAGATATCATGAAAATTTATAATCTCTAGCCAGTGAGGAAGACATGGCGTGATCCTTATTCCAGCCACGTTCCATGAGGCTATCCTGAGCCGACAGAAACCTGTGGGCTGTATTTGATCTAAATTAACAAATGTGCTGTGGTTCTCAGCTTCCTGTGTCATAAAGTGGTTGCAAGTGACTATATCCACAACTTGGTTGGTGTCTCCCACTTCTAGAAGATTCTGTGTCATAGGGCTGCTGGAACCCAAGCCAATCAATAGCTTTGTTGCTTTTGATACCCCCACAGAAAATGAGCAAGCTGTATTAAGGTCAGAGTCAGGAGTACTAACTGTGACATATTCAGGTGAGGGTCCTAATTGCAGTCAGCCATTTTGAGCTAAGGGCGAAGATGGGGTAGCCCTTGTTGGACTCAGGTTGGACCTGTGCTGAACGACGTTGCTAGGCATATACAGCTTGAATTGAATGTTCGAAGTGGGTGGAGGGCAAGTCCTGGTTTCCAAAACAATTACATTGTGCATTAGACTTTCGTCAGCCAATGTGAGCTTTATAGCGCCAACTGCGCTATCAATCAGGACACATCTTCTTGCTCTCAGGATATCATCCCTTACCACAGACCTGCACCCCTTACATGCCTAATCCAATGAATGGATTTATTCTTAATATGTTAATGTTAATGAAATTTGTACAGCGCACGAATACCCTCGGGTGTCTGGGTGCTTCCAGTGCAAGCATACTGTGCTAAGTGCTATTATTGCTGAAAAAGCCAAGTCTTCAACTGTTTCCTGAATTCCAGAAGGGTAGGAACTTTTCTAAGATGTAAGGGGAGGGAGTTCCATAACAATAAGAAAGGTGTTCCCTCAGTGGCCACAATGTTTCAATACAGGTATACATCCCATTCTTAGTGTATCAAAGATGACAGATTCACAACAAACTTTTTTTATTTTCTTCAAAAAATATATCACGTTTTTTATTTTCTATTAAGCATTGCTTTCAAGTATTTGTATTCTTTCGTATTATTTAAGTTCATAAGAGACATTTAATCGCAATTTTAACATTTTATAAATAATTTCATGGTTCATACAATAAGAAAGAAAAGGTTTTTCAAATAAGACAATAACTATATACACAAGAAAAACAATTTATACAGGTTCATATTCCCCTGATATCACACAATCAATCATAACATGCTCACACATTCATACCCTCATTATAATCACATCCACACCATCTGAAAAAGGAAACTGATTCTTAATTGGCAGGAAGCCCCCCGCCAACTAGTGGGTCTCAAAACTCAATGTGAGACCCCGCACTTGGTCACATGAATGTGTGAGCATGTTATGATTGATTGTGCGATATCAGGGGAATATGAACCTGTATAAAGGAAGTCTGAAAGGTACGAGAGGAAAGTGTATCAATGTCTTGATATCTATCAGGTTTTCTCAAATTATCCCTATTTCTAAGGTTATACCTCTTTTCAGAGGGCTCCTTTTGAGGAGACATTCCTCTGGACTGAGAGCGTTTCTCTTTAGGAAGCATCTGTTTAGTGTTTTCTCACTTCTTTTTAGGAGTAGTGAGATTATTTTTAATAAAACATTTTTCAGGATTTTCTGTTAGTTCTGATTTTACTGATTACCCCCCAAACTATCTCTTCCTACTTCTTCATAGGATTCTTCAATAATTCTTGCAAGTTCATATGGTTGCTCTGTTATATCAGTTTCTTTTAGTTTTGGCAGATTGCCACGGATGCTGCTTCACCTTTGATGTTAGCTAATAGTATAGCAGAGACCTCTTTGAAATCTTTTAGTAACTTCATACGAAGATTTAAGGCAGGTTCTGGTCCGTATTCAATTTGAATCTGTCTTAGGACGTCTGGTATTACCGCCATAGACGGAACACCATGGGGTCGATTCCGATTCGGGAAAAAAAACATCCGTACGATTTGTATCCGGAGCCTTCTCCATACGAATCGTACCCGTCCGTCCGAGTCGCGTAGTATGATCTGTATTCTGTGAATCCGACCGAATCGTCGCGATCCGTACGTATTGCAAGGCTGAAACGGTGAACCGTACGACTTGAACACATGCCGTACGACTCGTACACATGCCGTACGACTCGTACACATGCCGTACGACCCGACGAGTACGATCCGGACTGGGGTATGAGGACGTGATTCGTACAGTCCATGTCAGGTAAGGGCGAGTCGTACGGAAAAGCACACAAACACATACACACCGCACGGTCCGTACACCCCATGATCGCAGGGGTACGGTGCGTACCCCTGCGATCATGGGGTGCACGAGCCATACCCCATGTATGATGGGTGTACGAGTCGTACCCCATGTACTATGGGTACACCCATCGTACATGGGGTATGGTGCGTACACCCATCGTACATGGGGTACGGTGAGTACACCCTTCGTACATGGGGTACGGCTCGTACACACATCGTAAATTGGGTACGGTACGTACACCCATCGTACATGGGGTACGGTGCGTACACCCATCGTACATGGGGTACGGCTCGTACACCCATCGTACATGGGGTACGGTGCTTACACACATCGTACATAGGGTCCGGCTCGTACATCCATCATACATGGGGTACGGCTCATACACCCCATGATCGCAGGGGTACGATGTGTACCCCTCTGATCATGTGGGGTATGCACCGTACCCAGGGGGCCGTTCCATACCTGTTTCGGCGCAAACTGTGCTTTTACGGCTGTTTTCAGCTCCCGTAGAAAAAGGGTCGTACGGTGCGTACCAGACACGTATCGTACTTGCTGGGTCGTAAAAACCAGCCGCGAACCGTACAGATGTCGCGTACAGCGGGTTCCGGGGGAGAATCGTATGGAGATTAGACTTGTACGGTCTCTGTACGACTCCTACGGAGTACGACTCCTGGTACGAATCGTACTTCGTCGTACGTACGGGGGACATTGCAGGGTACGATTCGTACAGGAAAAACGGCTATTCGGAGCGTTTTTTCCCGAATCGGAATCGCCCCCATGTGTTTTTGTGTAGATTGAAGCAAAGACTGTACCCCAAGTGTCGCAGTCCTCTACGTGTGGTGCAATCCTCATTGGTAAACAGATTGTCAGAATGCTGTGTTTCTCATGAGGTATACTATCGAGAAATACTGCCTCTATTGTTCCCTTTTTGCGGGCAATTTACCAATGACTGATTGTATAGTCTGTGGTGTAATTTTGTTTGTGTTCCCCTGATGAGGGGTGTGCTGTGGAATCCTTATAGCAGGTTGGACTGTTAAAGTCCGCATGACATATTGAACCAATTGTCTATGCAGTTTATTTCATTGTTTTAGCTGAGCTAATAGTTCTGGACCTGTCATTTGTTCAATGGCAGGAGGTGGTGCATAGCTGGCTAATACCGGCCATGTTGCTCCTGGTCTACCTAGTGGACCGAGCCTGATAATGTGATTATGATGTCGGTGGGCGCCTTTAAACTAGAGCTGATGCTCTTGGTAAGTTAGTGGAATTTCAACGTCCTCGAAAGGAAAGTATTCCGCTGGAGGTTCCTCTACTTCGTAGGGATGTATGACGTTACAACGCATGCTATTACAACGCAGTACTTTACAACGCATTTTTTACAACGCAAATACTTTTACAACGCATGCTTTTACAACGAATACTATTACAACGCGAGATAGTGTTAATAATAGTAAAGTGCTGTTACAACGAAAACATTTACAACGCATACCTTTACAACGCAAATATAATATATATATATTTTTTTGTAAAATAAAACCTGGAATGGGATGCAGGGAAACTAGGGGTTTTGGGTGGGGAAGTGTCTTAAAATGATGAGAAAAACTAAACGTAAAGGAAAAGAAATTCAACGATTTTATTTTAAATTAATACTCAAGTATTAAAAATTAATACTTGAGTATTAAAAATTAATACTCTTGTAATCTAAACTGTTGAAAATTTTACACACTCAACGAAAATAAAAAAACAATATACTTAACATATATTAGAATGAAAGAAAACAATTATTTGAAACCAACAAAATCATACACACATAGTCGCCATTTTAAAATATGTATTTCCGACATTTGTCCTACAACTCTTTCCATAAAAGTAATACCACAACACTACTTTCAAAATGGATGCCAAAACGGCACGGAAAACGAAAATAACATATCTTTATACAAACTTTTAAATTATAACTTTACACAGAAATAAAACGTATGTAAAATAATAATACCAACGCTGTGTTAAAAAAAAACAATGACACTGACCAAAACTTATAAATACGAGGCAGACACCATTTTTAAAACAGTTGATTCTCAACTCCCAGAGTGACCAGACGCTAAAAGCTGACCCTCTGACCTCTTCACCTAAAAAAAGACCAGATCGGATCTCAGGAGTATTATTTTTCGGAATACAAGTGAGTTAGTTAAATTAATTTCAGAAATATATTCTGAAACAATTACAACGCCGCACCTAATACGTTTGTTTTTCCAGTTTAAAGAAAATATTATAGCACCGAGATATTACTATAATTATGTATACATATATCCATATATCCATATATAAATAACCCTACATTTTTAAAGCTGAGAAAAAATGTAATTAATTTTGTTTATTATTTAAAATTGTTTTCAAAGAAATAAACATAAAATATTTTTCAAACATCTCAAAATGTTACATTTTTTTATTAGTCAAACTACTATAAACAACGACGATAAAGACCAGTATAAATAAATTGGATTTTGCTACAGAAGCAACACTCCTCTTCAATAATAATTTGAAGGTACTTTTCGATATTTTAATCGACAATTCTAAACAAACTAAACGAAAATACATTTATTAATACACATATATTTAATCTAATTTTTACAGAGAATTTCATTTTCGAGAAAATTATTAAATACTTTCAACTTTGAAAATTGAAAAGTCAACTTTTAAAGAAGGTAATTATATTATTATTTACAAAACTGCATGTTTAAATATAAATAATAATGCAGAAATGATGTATTAAAAATAAAAACTGTAGAGATAAAAATAATTTATAGTAGTCAAGAAAGGTACAGCAGTAACGAAAGTGTGAAATGGTGTAGGGTTAGGAATAAATAATTCTATTCAGACTCCAGGTAGGTGCAGCAGTAGGGTAAGTGTAGGATGGTAAAAGGGTATTATTTTCTATTCTAACTCCAGGTAGGTGCAGCAGTAGGGAAAGTGTGGGATGGTGTGGGGTATCAATCTCTATTCAAACTCCAGGTAGGTGCAGTAGTAGGAAAAGTGTAGGATGGTAAAAGGCTATAATACACAGTATTGTTGACATTTTTTTCTACATCAAAATTGTTTTACTTTTAAATAACATTACCTTTTCCTTTTTCATTTTTTTATAAATTCACAATCATCTTCAGTTCATCAAAGATCTATTGTTTTTGAAAGAGAGCAACAACCCAAAAACCAACCAATAAACAAAACATGAAAGCAGAAACCAGACGACATAGAATGGAACAAAACTAAAAGGTACATACAATTCATACTGCAAGAGAAAGTGATCTATGATGTAGGGAAATTATAGACTTTTCTACCTCCAGATACGTACAGCAGTAGAGCAAGTGTATAGGATGGTAAAAGGGTATTATTTTATATTCTAAGTCCAGGTAGGTGCTGCAGTAGGGAAAGTGTGGGATGGTTTAGGGGTATCAATTTATATTCAAACTCCCGGTAGGTGCAGCAGTAGGGTAAGTGTAGGATGGTAAAGGGGTATTATTGTCTATTCTAACTCCAGGTAGGTGCTGCAGTAGGGAAAGTGTGGGATGGTGTAGGGGTGTCAATTTCTATTCAAACTCCAGGTAAGTGCAGCAGTAGAGTAAGTGTAGGATGGTAAAAGGGTATTATTTTCTATTCTTACTCCAGGTAGGTGCTGCAGTAGGGAAAGTGTGGGATGGTGTAGGGGTATCAATTTCTATTCAAACTTCAGGTAGGTGCAGCAGTAGGGAAAGTGTAGGATGGTAAAAAGGTATTATTTTCTATTCTTACTCCAGGTAAGTACTGCAGTAAGGAAAGTGTGGGATGGTGTAGGAGTAACAATTTCTATTCAAAATCCAGGTATATGCAGCAGTGGGGAAAGTGTAGGATGGTAAAAGGCTATTATACACAGTCTTGTTGACATTTTATTCTACATCAGAAACATTTCACATTTAAATAACATTACCTTTTTCATTTTTTTACAAAATCACAATCATCTTCAGATCATCAAAGAACTATCGTTTTTGAAAGAGAGCAACAACCCAAAACCAACCAATAAACAAAACATCAAAGCAGAAACCAGATGACAAAGAAAGAAACAAAACCAAAAGGTATATAAAATTCATACTGAAATAGAAAGTGTTCTATTATGCAGGGAAATTATAGACTTTTCTACCTCCAGATACGTACAGCAGTAGAACAAGTGTGTAGGATGGTAAAAGGGTATTATTTTCTATTCTAACTCCAGGTAGATACTGCAGTAGGGAAAGGGTGGGATGGTGTAGGGTTATCAATTTCTATTCAAACTCCAGATAGTTGTAGCAGTAGGGTAAGTATAGGATGGAAAAAGCTATTCTTTTGTATTCTAACTCCAGGTAGATGCTGCAGTAGTGAAAGTGTGGGATGGTGTAGGGGTATCAATTTCTATTCAAACTCCAAGTAAGTGCAGCAGTAGGGTAAGTGTAGGATGCTAAAAGGGTGTTATTTTCTATTCTTACTCCAGGTAGGTACTGCAGTAGGGAAAATATGGGATAATGTAGGAGTATCAATTTCTATTCAAACTCCAGGTATGTGCAGCAGTAGGGAAAGTGTAGGATGGAAAAAGGCTATTATACACAGTCTTGTTGACATTTTTTTCTACCTCAGAAACACTTCACATTTAAATAACATTACCTTTTCCTTTTTCTTTTTTTTTACAAAATCACAATCATCTTCAGATCATCAAAGAACTATTGTTTTTGAAAGAGAGCAACAACCCAAAAACCAACCAATAAACAAAACATCAAAGCAGAAACCAGACGACAAAGAAAGAAACAAACCCAAAAGGTATATAAAATACATACTGCAAGAGAAAGTGTTCAATGATGCAGGGAAATGATAGACTTTTCTACCTCCAGATACGTACAGCAGTAGGGTAAGTGTAGGATGGTCAAAGGGTATTATTTTCTATTCTAACTCCAGGTAGGTGCTGCAGTAGGGAAAGTGTGGGATGGTGTAGGGGTATCAATTTCTATTCAAACTCCAGGTAGGTGCAGCAGTAGGGCAAGTGTGTAGGATGGTAAAAGGGTATTATTTTCTATTCTAAATCCAGGTAGGTGCTGCAGTAGGGAAAGTGTGGGATGGTTTAGAGATATCAATTTCTATTCAAACTCCAGGTAGTGCAGCAGTAGGGCAAGTGTGTAGGATGGTAAAAGGGTATTATTTTCTATTCTAACTCCAGGTAGGTGCTGCAGTAGGGAAAGTGTGGGATGGTGTAGGGGTATCAATTTCTATTCAAACTCCAGGTAGGTGCAGCTGTAGGGTAAGTGTAGGATGGTAAAAGGGTATTATTTTCTATTCTAACTCCAGGTAGGTGCTACAGTAGGGAAAGCGTGGGATGGTGTAGAGCTATCAATTTATATTCAAACTCCAGGTAGGTGCAGCAGTAGGGAAAGTGTAGGATGGTAAAAGGGTATTATTTTCTATTCTAATTCCAGGTAGGTGCATCATTAGGGAAAGTGTGGGATGGTGTATGAAATCAAATTGCCAATTTTTACTGCAAATAGGAGAAACATTATTAAAATACAAGAATACTGCAGATGAACAATTTTATTTTTTGAAACATTCAGAAGCAGACAAACTGTTAGATATAGTTCTATAATTCTTTGTATTTGCAAACACATATTTAAATATTTTTTTTCTCCCAACAGAACATGTCTACACAGGAAAGAGCTTCCTACATCAAATCAAAGAAAGGAAACAACCTATTTAACCATGCAGGATACATATATTGTAAAGAAAGGGTAAGTTTTCCTAGAAATCATTGGAGGTGTGTGCAATACTACACATCCCATTGCAGCGGCAGAGCGGTTACCCATGATGAATTCATTGTAAAAACTACTGATCACAACCACTCTGCCTCTGCAATGGAGATTGATGTAAGGGAAACCATTAATGAGATGAAACAACTAGCAAGCACCTCCAATGATTCTACAGGAAACATTTTAAGAGAGGTTGCACAACATGTCCCCTCTCATGTTGCTAGTAATATGCCTATAATTCCTAATTTGAGGCGAATTATTCAAAGACAAAAGCAGGCAAGTAACACTCAAACCATCACTCCACATACTTTTTCTGATATTATTATTCCACAAGAACTAACTCATTCTTTTGCTAATGAACCCTTCCTTCTCCATGACAACGAAAACCCTCAAAAACGTATTCTAATTTTTAGTACTCCCCGCAACCTTGTAAAGTTAGAAAAAAGTTAAATTTGGATGATGGATGGGACGTTTAAAAGTACACCCCATCTATTCTTCCAAATTTACACTATACACGCTAAAATTAACCATAATGTGATCCCCTTAGTATATAGTTTGCTGCCTGATAAGACTTCTGCAACCTACACTGAACTTTTTTCAGTTATTAAAAATACAACATCAAAAAGTCCTAGGAAAATTATAGTTGATTTTGAATTGACCATGATCAATGTGATCAGTAAAACGTACACGGATACCCAAAGTCAGGGGTGTTTTTTCCATTTTTCCCAGGCATTCTGGTGTAAATTACAGAAAACATCCCTGGTTACAGAATACTCCTCAGACAGCAAACTCCAAGTTGAATTAAAAAAATTAACAGCACTTTGTTTTGTTCCTCCCGAAAGTGTAGATGAGTACTACACTGCCATTACTGAATCAGATTATTACAACCAAAATGAAGACAAATTGGCACCCATCCTAAATTATTTCGAAGACACATGGATTGGGCACCTAAGCAGATCGGGTCGCAGGAGGAAGCCTCGTTTTCATGTGGACTGGTGGAACTGTTACACGAGCTGTTTAGAGGGAGAAGCTAAAACAAATAATGCCATTGAGGGATGGCATAACTCCTTCAACCGTACAATTGGAAAACCTCACCCAAATTTCTACTCTTTTTTGGAAACTTTGAAGAAGGAGCAAATTTTCCAAGAAATGAGACTTTCCCAAGCATTAAGTGGTAGTCTAAACCCACGAGTTACAAAAAAAACAAAAGAGATGTCTGAAAGACTATTGGGTATAATACAACAGCTTTCGTTGTGTATGGCTCTAGACTACCTCGAAAATGTGGCTAACATTCTAAGGGCTCCATTAGGATGTCGGGCGGATCGCCACCGCCATGGTGGCGGTGGCGATCCGCCCGACAGAAATGCCCGCCCGCCACCCTTTTCCCCCCGCCACATTACAATGGCGGGGGCGAACGCAATGGAGGGAAACATCGCCCGCCACTTTTCCGCCCCGGTCGCCTTGCAGCCGGGGCGGAAAATGAATAATATGGTGGCGGTGTCTAATAGACACCGCCAGACATATTGTGATGGTTGGTGTGCAGTGCCTTTCCGCGGCGGCGATGCCGCCACAGAAAGGCATGCGGTCTTCGATCTGGGGGCCCCCTGTGGGCCCCCAGAGTGAAGTAAGATGGGGGGTGCACATGGGGGGGTACCTGTGGTACCCCCTTCATTGTCATTTGCAAAGCGGCAGGCACCGCGCGGTGCCTGCCGCTTTGCACATGACAATGTTAAAGTGCATTTTCAGCATTGTGGCGGGCGGTGCAGAGAGCACCGCCCGCCACAATGCAGAAAATAGAGGATGTGCCCGCCACTGTGGCGGGCACATCCTAATGGCACCCCCGGGACCCCGGCCCTTATGGCGGGTGGTCCCGATTTACGATGGGATGACGGGCGGGCAAAGTCCGGCAGTCATCCTAATGAAGCCCTAAGTTTCTAAAATAAATACTTGACCTTACTTTCCTGCTTTGCCCTAAATTTAATAAAACCCTAATTACAATTGGCTTTAATATTTTTCAAAATTATTTTCCAAAATTATTAGTCGGGCCAGCCTACTTTTTTTTCCTTTTCTTTTTCTATTTTTTCCTGCCATAAGAAATCCTTTCATTTATGACATCTATTATCCCCAAGTATTCAAAATTGGAAATGAGAAAATAATTTATTTTATTTTCAAAATTTAATAAATCCATTCCAATTTTGCTAACAAATTTATACATATTCTTTTTTTAAAAATGCCTTTTTAAATGAAACTATTTTTTTCGAACCTTTCAACTAAACAAATATTTCTAAAATACTTCTTTAATTGTAGATGAAATTAACCCAAACTTTTTTTGGTTAGAAATACAAAACAATTTTGAAAAATAATGCAATATTTTCTCCATAAATGTCGAAAGAATTTATCTATAAATACAGCCTTAAAAATTGAAACCTTTATGAACTTCAAAGAATCAATTTAAACACTTGGAAAAAAATTAATCAAAGTAAATAGCGTTATAAATGAATGCATTTTTTTTTAAATACGACTGTACAATAATAACATCCTAAATATTTTTCTATCTCCTACCAGAACAATTTCTCGCTATACAACCCTAGCTACTTCCAAAATGTGATAATAAATAACAAGCCATTACCGAAAATTACCAACCAAACCAAAGATATTCACCAAACAAAAATAACTGCTATATATTTTTTTACAGTAGAATATTTTTTCTAAAAACCAACAAAACAACCAAGTGTAATTAAAACAAGATTCTCTCCAACCTTTACATAATGGAAACAATGTCATAATTAACACATTTTAAAAACATTTCTTATTTTCAAAATTATTTCTTGATCGTGTTCCTAACCAAAATTACAGTAATAAAATGAAGAAGCATTTTTCATTAATATACTTACAACATTTATCACATTATTAGTTGAAAGAAAATCGATTACTTATATAACAAAATGCATTTTCCATTTATGTTTTCACTTTACAAATATTATTGTAAAACAATCTAAGAACATTATGGGCTCCATTAGGATATTGGGCAGATAGCCTCCGCCAGGGTGGCGGTGGCCACCGCCACCCAGGCGGAGGCAATCCGGCCGACAACCACTCTCGTTTTCCCCTCCGCCTGATTAGGATGGCGAAGGGGACAATGGCGGACGGAAAGACCATCTGTCGCTTTACCGCCGCGGTCGCCTTGCGACCGCGGCGGTAATAGATTAATATGGGGGCGGTGTCCAATGGACACCGCCAGCCATATTACAATGGCTTAATTGAGGGGCCTTTCCGCGGCGGCAATGCCGCCACGGAAGGGCAGGCGGTTATTGCTGCGGGGCCCCCTGTGGGCCCCCAGAGTGACGGCCATAGGGGGGTGGCACACGGGGGGTACCTGTGGTACCCCCCTGCATTTGCATAATCGCAGCGGCAGGCACCGCGCAGTGCCTGCCGCTTCGATTATGCAAATGCGTGCATTTGTATTTCACATTGTGGCTGGTGGTGCAGTGAGCACTGCCCGCCCCAATGTAAACTTGAGGAATGCGCCCGCCACTGTGGCGGGCGCATCCTAATGTAAATGTCGGGACCCCGCCCTTTTTGCAGGCGGTCCCGATCTCTGTTCGGGTGGCGGGCGGACTGAGTCCGCCCGCCATCCTAATGGGGCCCCTATGTTTCATATTTTTCAAACAAAAACTAAACATGATTTTTTTACCTCTCATACTTTTTCCGACCCGACATAGGCATAAACAAGTAACACGATAGTCGACATGTTGTTTTTCAATTTTTAAATTACATTCGAAAAAACGGCAACCTCTCCTTACCCTTTCTTTACAATATATGTATTCTTTTTAACTTAAAACATGTTTATTTAATGTTAGAAATGTTTCCTACCTGGACGTAGATCAGCTTTCAGCTGCTTCCTGCATCGATGCTCTTCAAAATGGCCGCTTACGTTTACGTGAATACGTCATTGAAAGCTGCAAAGATTGAAAAAGGACTATTTAATACTTAATAATATTGTTTTAAGTATTAATTGTTATTAAATAATATATTACATGTAAAAAATGTCAAATATATTCAAAAATGTAATAAAAATGTTGCTATTTTTATATATATTTTGAATAAAAAAAAAAAAATGAAACTATGTTACATTTATTTTATTAATGTATTTAATTTAGATTGTCATCTTTATATGTATTTACTTGTAAATTAATGATTTTTTATCCTTACCTTCATCCTTATTTCTTTTCCTTCCAAATCTTTTACTTTCTTCTTCTTTAACACCTTCCATTTCTTTTCCGCGGAATGACCAGCTTCAACTATGGAAATAAATGAAGGACAATTACTTCCATTAGAATCAATGCAAAACCGTGGGAACTTTTTTTCAAAAAGTAATGTAAAAGTATATGACACCTTAAAAAAAATTCTAATATAATACTAACATGTAATGTCACCTAAAATAATTAAATATTTTTTTTTCCAATTTTTAAAATAAGTTTTATAAATTTAATTTTTAAATAACTATCCCAAAAATATTAATAAAGTTCAAAAACCTTATATAATCATCAAATTAATCAAATAAAAGTACTAAATAATATTGCATTTCTTTTAATATTTAATACAATTTTTATTTATTTTAACATTATTATTTTGATATTAAACAATTGTTCAAAATTATCAATGATATTATTTAAATCATATTAAATAACAAATGTATTTTAAATTTTAGAAAAAATACTAAAGTAATAATTTTAAATTAATAATTATATTTTCAAATTTAAATTTTGATAAAAGTATACTTTCTGTATAAAAAGTATCTACAATAATATATATTTTATGTAACACATCAAAAAATATTTCTTTATTTTATTTCTAAACATTATCATTCTCTTTTTTTAAAAAAAAATACTAGTTTTTTTATATAAAATAATATATATTTAAAAAAATACTCTTAATATATTACAATGCTAAAAATATCATTTTTTAAAAATCTAAATAATTATTTTAGTACTATAAACTAGCAGCCCGCCCCAGCGTTGCCTGGGGCAGAAGGGGGCTGCATTTTTAGCCCGGGGCAGAAGGTGGCTGGGGCAGCATGTTGTCGAGCGGTGCATCCGCCCCCTGCCCCGACTCCCTCCTGCCCCCCCGCCTCCCGCGTTTCACCCGCCCCCCCGCCCCGCCTCCCTCCCGCCCCCCCGCCTCCCGACTCTCGCCCTCCTCCCGCCCCGACTATGTCCTTTCCTTACCTGACCCGCCGCTCCTCCTCTTCATGTCGCCGCCGCTCATCACTGCACCACTGCACCGCCGCCCCGCCGCTCCTCCATGACGCCGCCGCTCCTCCTTCGTCGTCATGACGCACGTCGCGTCGCGGCCAGTGCTAGGTCCCGGCCGGCGCTACTTTCAGGGGACTACTTTGTTTTGAAAATTAATTTTTTTAATTTGCTTTTTTAAAAAATGTATATAGCCTATGTCCATCTGTATCGGGTGTGTGTATTGGCGCTGTGGTTCCCGAGATTACCTTGCCTAAAGGTGCAAGTTCTCTCTTTATAATAGTAGTATAGATAGATAGATATAGATAAACCGTAAAATAAAATTGCCTTTTTCAAAATGAAACAAAACTTACAGGAAGATGGAAAATAATGATTATTTTTGCAAACTTCCACTTTATTGATCGGTTCAGCTGCACCATTTGCAGTTTTGCACCATATGGTTCATGGTAAATCCAGCCATGGAAATTTCAGTAGTGCCCCCTTCCCTGGAAGCCCTAAGCAGGGCGTATTTTGCTTGGCTAATCCTGCCCTGTGCTTTATAAAAGATGTGATTGCTTTGGCCTCTCTGCTTAGGATGCATGCAGCATGGGGGAAGGCAGGTGTGAGAGACGCAGAATATCCATGAGAGGAGAGCGGAAAGATTCCCCAGGACGGGTCATTTAATGTTATTGAAAAGGGTGTGCAGCGCTGGTGTTTCACTTCCTCTGGCGCGCGTTTCATCCAATAACAGAAATGAAGTCCGTCTGCTGTTTTCATTAACTTGCAGTTCCATTAATATTCAGCAGCTGCGTCTCCCGGTGGGACCTGGAATGTATTAAAAAATGGAAATCTCCTCAGGTGCAGACCTCCTTTCACCCCCTGTGGTATAGGCTGTGGGAAACACTGAAAGCAGTGTCTCTGCGTGACATTTGCATCGGGGCACCCCCCTGCCAAGAAGGTGACACAGCTCAGTGGGTTAACACGCCAGCTACCACACTGCATATATCTTCTAAACCACTTAGGCAACGTGAGGCAGAGTCAGCTCAGCCTTTTACCATACCAAGATTTACAAAAGAGGGCCTGCAAACACTAAAATGGTTATGTAGCCCCAGGATACCAAGTGAGCTTTAAAAGCTGAATGAAACCACGTTCCTTATCCTCTGGCGTGATGGGGTGTATAAAAAACATATCAGCCCTGAAAGCCACATCAAACGTTTTAAGGCTAGAAAGGAAAAAATTACTTTGATGTTTTAAAAAGTACCTAATCCCACACTTATGCTTGGTGTTGTCACGCACTTTCTGGAATCACTCGCTTCTCTCTCTGTAGCTGACGTTGTGACCCCTCCCCTCCCCCTGAAGTTGTTGTTACACATGTTTCCTTCCTCCCAGAACTTGCAGCACACTTCCCCTCCCCTCTCCCTCGTTCCCTCTCTCTCTGCACTGATCCTCTGCTGGGCTGTGCACATCCCATAGCAGGCGGGACTGGCGCAGCAGCGCGTTCACCTGAAGAGAGGCAAAACGTGGAGAGATTTCCTCTGCGTTTTGCCGTTTTTTCACCGATGGTCAGAGTTGGCAGCTCCAAGGGCGTGAGCTATAAAATACGAATAAACAGACTCTCTCTAGTAAGAGCGATAGTTTCCTTGCAGGCATCAGCCAATACCTTATAAAAACGGGGCAGATATAAAACGAAGAAAAAGTAGTCCCCTTTGCTGAAACAATACTAAAGCGCCCAGGTTCTTTCCCGATGTCATCACGCAGACGTCGCGGCCGGCGCTACTTGCAAGGGACTACTTTATTTTTATTCCTAATTTTTTAAACAACGTATATTTTTTATTTTTATATAGCCTATGTCCTTCTGCTTGCCCTGAGGTTTTCAAAGATGTCTTCGGGGTTTGGGTTGGTGTTGTACTTTTCGAGTTTACCTGGCTCAAAGGACACAGTTCTCTCTTTATAATAGTAGTATAGATAAACATATTGTTTTTTAAATTATTCATTATAAATTAATAAAAATACTAGAGTATTTTTTATTTATTTAATTAATATTTATATATAAAAAATACTCTTAATATATTAAAATAATATAAATAACATTTTTTTTAATTCTAAATAATTATTTTAGTACTATAAATATACATATTTTTTTTAAATTATTGTTTATAAAATAATAAATCTAAAATACAATTTTTAAATACTGAAATTAATATATCTATTACAAAAATATATATAAATGTTTAAACAATAAATTAAAAACAATTAGAATATAAAAATAAAAATGTCATTAATATATAAAGAAAGATAATACTTACGATGTAAAGGTACTTGCGTTGTAAAAGTCCTTGCGTTGTAAAACCATGCGTTGTAAATACACTTGCGTTGTAAAAGTTTCGTTGTAATGGTAGTGCATTGTAAAAGTTGCGTTGTAACGGTTGTTCACCACTTCGTAGTAGTGGAACTCATGTGTTACTGGATTTGCTGAAGGAAACAGAATCCTTCAATAAAATACCTCTGCCTGCCGATATTCATGTGCCTCTATTACAGAGATTACTTTACCACCTCTTGATGATACTCCATTATTTATAAGCTTTATAGTGATTGTTTTTCTTATATTTACCGGGATGAGAATAGCATCCGGGTCATTTTGTTGGAGACCTGTGTCATCTAAAACTGCCTGAGCTGCTGGTGTAGCTCTCTCCCTTTCGTCGTCACTCTCTGACATTTTGTTGACTGAAAGTTTGCAGAGCAAGTTTCAAGGAAACAAAGATAAGGTTCACAATGTTTTTGGAACACTGTATCCTTCAACGTTGAACAAAAACCAAAAACTAATACATAGGATTTTCGTCCTACTCAGTTGCGGCGGATAATATATCCTTTTACCCACTCCAGATGTCTATTGGAGTATTTTACGGGAAAAAGGAGTCTGTGTGAGAAGCACGACTGAGTTACTCTAGTATCTAGCGTTAAATTATCGCCTTACCAAACTTTGGGCGCCATGTAGTGTAGTTCCTATATTCCCAATAGGCTCTGCGCATTGGAATAATAAATACTATAGATTTGATGTAGGACTGAGGTCTACTAGGTCTCTATCGAATATATTAGACTTAATTGTAAGTGCCAGCTAGCTCAGAGGTCACTAGAAACTTTCTCGAATGACCAAGAAGGGATTAGTTTCTGACAACCGCATAAACATGACAACTTTGTTTCCCAAGAATAAGAAATGTATTTCTAGAGTCGCGGAAACATTAGATAGTTATTTCACCCCAAGTCAATCATGCATGCTTCGTTTCACCAGAGGTGCAGAGAAATAGAGAGATGGGCGTTTTCAATAAAAAGTATTTATTGAACAGTCTTCTTTCTCATGCAGAGGAAATGAACTGCTATAATTGTAATACTGGTTGCAAAGTACAATGCGTACAGTACGAAGAGTATTATAAAATAATACTGTGAAAGCATGATATGGTTTCTAAGCCTTAAAATACATAGAATACATACATTACTAAATAAAGACTAAAAAGTACTCAACTGGTGCTTCTAAAATACACCTACCCCGGTGTACCTAACCTAGGTCTAGTACAAGGGAAGAAGTAAGTGAGGTGTAGCTTAGTTTCAGTATTCTTTTGCCAAGAACCTATCCAAGAATTCTCTAAAGGTCTAATCAGTTCGGTCCTTGGTTTTAGAATGAAAGAGGTCTGGTATCTCTCTCTCAGGACTCGATTTCCCAACAACCCGCAAGGGTAGTTTGGAAACACTGGAGCTGGATTTCTCGGCAAGAGCAAAGACAGCGTCTCTCTCAGTGCGTCGGCTGGAGGGTCGGCTTCCTTCGACACTTGCTGCGGTGAGCAGTGTCGTGTAGGTGGATAGTCGAACTGCTCCAAACCACCGTGTGGTTGCCTGGGCAAATGTGGGCATATTTATACCTTGAAGGTGCCGAGTTTGACGTAAGGTTGGACATAATAACATCATCATAGACTCAGTTCTTTGAAAACTCCAAGAGTTCTTGGTTAAATCAATATACAAGCAAGGGAAAGTCCCTGACTGCTGAAGGCGGGTTTTTCCAAGAAATTGTTGTGGATTTTCGGAACTGGTGGAAGTAGCCATGCGGTATTTGTGTGTGAACAAAACCCTAGGCAGTCAACAAAATGGGCAAACAAGTAATATAAATTGACAACTAAAAAATCATACATGAAGAATTAAATGCGGTATTTGGACTGCATAGGCTAAGTCTAAATATGCTTATGATTTCTATGCCTATATAAGGATAGGGTGATTTATACCTATATATGGGCATGAATCGGGAAAATTACACTAGTGTCTTAAATTCATATACAACACCAGGTGGCAGGTGTCCTGCGGCCGTAGCTTCAGGGGCCGATCCTTCCCACGCTGCCACCGTCCCGCCTCAAAAATTCACAGAAAATAATCAAATGTTAAAGAGACATTATAGCTAGGTGAAAAGGCAGTTTATACATAACATGTTAAAAAAACTGAAATTCAGCAGTTCTAGTTATTTCAAGTAACTATAACTCAGAACCTCATCATGCACTGTTTATGACCTCACATATTAAATTACTCTTGAAATGTTGTATGATATATTTGATATTATGACTGTTGACATCTGAAATCACATCATTTATGACATCACTGTCCATTGCAAGACTGCAAGTTATTCTTCAAATTGGTGCCCCAGTGACCACGTCACCACAGACCGAATCTGTCCCTGTACCTCCCTCTACCTCCATTGAAACAACTGGGTGGGTAATAGTGCTTTGTGCCAACCCTTGCCCAGCACCTAAGCATTAGGCTTAAAACAGTAGCTGGGGCATTCATGGTCCTGCGGCAGCACATGCCAATCTCCTGTGAGAGTGATCCAGAGATATCTGCTGTTGGACCGGTGATTCAGAGTGCCAAGTCGCACCCCCAAGTAACTGGCCAAACATGCAGGGTTATTTCTATTATGTTGCAAATTGGAACTCCATCTGGGCTGCAGCTATGCTTCCATTCCAAAGGACTCTTTTAATGAGTTGGATACTGCTTCTGAAACATGTATTGGTCTTCAGGAATTGAGGGGCACAATACAAGCCCCTTGCGCCACCGGTGCGTCACTTTTTGTGACGCACCGGCAGCACATTTTCCTGACCCATATTTACAAGGACAGGAAAAGCCACCCTGAGTGGCTTCACCTGTCCTTGTAGATATGGGCCCTTTGCATGTAGCACTTTGCGTGAAAGTGTTAAAAAGGGTTCCAAAGACAACCAGTAACTAAAGACCCTTTTTGTTGCCCGGCGATATCGCCTCTATGACCCACCAATGTCAATCAATGAAGAAGCAGGCGCTGGAGACTGGAAGGCAGGAAACGAGGATTTTATTCTCTCCGGAGGAGAACACATCAATTCAGACAGCAAGTATCGTCACGAGGTGCTCTAACCACATCTCTGAGGCCTGGCCTCTTATACTAGGGTTTATGACCTTTATTGCACATAACACATTCTCGCAATACGTTAATAGTTGAAAGAACATCCTCGGAATCTCCCCTTTAGGCCCGTTCCCACATATATTTACAGTTGGATTCCCCACCCCGGTCACAACAGGTGATGGTTGTCGCACAGCAGGGCATTCCGCCGATTCACGGAATGCATGGGGTTGATCGGATCTCATGGGGTGGGGGCTTTGATCGGTTCGGGGGTCTTTTGATGGGGAGGGGAAGCTTCCTACTGTACGGGGTAATAAACAGTATCCGCAGAGCCAGGTGGCGGCCTGGGAACAAGGAAGACAAACGGGGACACAGAAAAAGGGGGTTTGCATCAAAAGGATCTGAGGCCATGAAAGGAATGAGGGGAGGTGTTGCGCTGGGAACAGGATGGGGTTCCGTGGTGAAGCTGCGCTGAAGAGGGGTTTATGACCCAGGGCATGAGAGAGCGGGGGTCGTCAGCGTGCGGGGGAATGCTTGCGAGGTTAAGAGAGAGAGAGAGACGCGCTGGCTATCAGCGAGGGGCAGGGAGGCCATGGTGCTCAAAATGGCTGCCGCTTACGCGCACGAATGGGCTTGGAAAGGGGCAAGATGGCGCCGATAATGTTCACTAAGTTTGTATTTATTTTCCACAGTCCTCCCTTTAACATTTCCAAGACATCTTGCTGGCCTATTTCCTATCTACACCTATATGCAGCGATCATAAGTAAGGGAGAGGGGACTTAGGCAAAAGAACTGTACATAAACATCACATTATAAACATCATATTAAAAAATCTCATCATCTAGTAGGCGGGTTCATCGTTAAGTTGGTTGCAGAAAAAGTCATCGTAATGCAATATCAGACTAGAAGTACGTAGCGAGGGTGTTGGGTACAGATCATAGATACTTATAGTCATTTGGAATAGGAGCTGGTAAGTTATCATATAAGTAAGTCCTTTTTGTATTCGGCGGGAACATAGTTAGTCCAATGATGATTGGGAGAGAAAGGAGATACAGTAAAAATATCAGAGTTCTCGTTGTCTTTTGTCGTCTTCTGTCGGCACTGTTGAGCACCTGGATTACCTATCAACAGAAATGTTCATGTGGATTGAGTCGTTGGGGGTCTGCGGGTAGGGGTGCATTTTGTTTGGTTTTCGTCAGACCTCGTAGGAGAAATGCGTTACGGTTTTGGAGCAGGTGCATCTTCTTCCGTAATGCAGAGCATAGATTTGCAATGGAAAATGCAATTGTTCCAGAATTGTGAGATCTGTTCGTTTCTTGAGTCTGTGGTGGGCATTTCCTGTTGCTTCCATCATCTTCGAGGTGCTTGGTAGCGGGCAGAACCACAGACTTTGTTTATCTTTTCTTCGGGGGCGACCCTTGGTGGAGTTCTAGGTCACCGTTCTGGGATTTAACATAGTTCGTGGTCTACTTAGTCGGAGCTCCCTCCCTTCTGACGCAGGGAGTACTCTTCTCTGGGTAGCTCAGTAGGATTTGGAGGAACTTGGGAGTTCGGGTGGAAAGGTGCGGGTGTGAACAGTCCTTATGGTAGGTCGGAGGAGGAGGGGATGGAGCAAGGCCAAGTCGGGAGCAGATCAGGGGGACGGAGGGTTTGCGACAGGCGGGTCCGTAACCATGTTCAGAGAGCGGGGACTTTTTGGCACACGTTGATCATAGAGCAGGGGCTTCAGGTCAGCCCTTTCCTTAGCTTTGTTTGAAACAGTGCCCCGTCCTGCGACTCCTTACTGCTGTGGTCTCGCCTCGGCCTCCGTCGCTGATGTTCCACAATCCGCAGTCAGGCCGCGTGCTCCCACATCCGGTCTCTTTCTCCTCCGACAGTGATACCCTAACGTTTAGACGTTTCGGGTCTGTGTTAGGATGTAGGAAGCATGCAGTTTTGGGACAGAAGAGCATTAGATCAGGTACAAAAAGGTCGTGCATTGGGTAGAGCGTCCTTGTTGTGCCGTTTTGCAGCGCTAGTCCGTTTTCATGCATCGGGCGTGACGTGGTTCCAGATCCCTTACGATACTCTAATCGGGATTCTAATGTAACCTGCAGAGGGAAAAAGGAGGAAAAAGGGGAGGTGGGGGGACAACATTCGAACACATCAAATGTATGGGCACGAAAGTCCTTTACTTACCACATACTCGTACTTATCTCTGCGGGATATAATCCTTAGGGTCTTGGTCTCTGAAGTTTAAGGGGGCGGGCAACGTGATAGGTGGTTCATGGGGAGGTTCGAGGATGGCATTAAGGATCGTGTGTAGGGAAACGCTAAAAAGATCAGAGGTGCCTAGCGTGAGGTGCCCGGTTTTGTAGATGTATCCGGCCATCGGGGTCCTTAAATCATTCCCTAAAGCTGTGATGTTCTAAGGCATATCAGTTCTTCGTTCAACCCTGTGCCCGAGTACCTTCGACCATCATAACTTTATAGCATTTTATCAATCACACCGCTTTACTTTACCCATTCTCAGAAGTCGAGGTCCTTCTTCATACATTAGTTCCTGAGCTTAGTCGCATATTTTGGAGGCAACGTATCATACCTTTGATTCGATCATCAATCCAGAGCCGAACAACCATTTCTCAGATAACCTTAAAAAAAGAGCAGAACGGTTGCGCACAGAAAAACCCTCCCACTGATTCCCACATTTACAAAAGTATGTGATGCCTATTCATAGTTTTGAAGACCTTTATTTGCATAAGTATTCAGTACGTAAAATGTGAAGAGTGCAATCATATTTTGGCCGGACATGTCGACGATGGAAGCACATGCAGTAGGGGGTTATTTTGTGGCACAAGAACATATTAAAAAGGGCCTAATTAATTATTTGCAAGTAACTAAAAACATTTCATTGCGTGACGAGGGAATCAGGGGCATTTCAGTTCATAAATGGAAACACAGTCAAGCTCATCAGAATCACATTTCCTAGATGTAAACCGTGGGTGTGCATCATAAGCGACGTTATGTACCAGTTACACTAAAAAAAAAAAAAAAAATTGTTCATTGAAATCAACATTTTTACGGAACCCTTCTCAAATGTTCGCCAAGTGAACCCTCCTCCCTTTCTCATCGAGTGCACAACGGTTCGTATATATATCTTAGTACATCAAGTTTCATTAGCTAAGGAACACCACGAGGCATCCGTTAGTTTCCATTGATACCGGCGCCATTTTGGGCGAGGCCGGTTTAGTCCGGAAGTAGCATCAGAGGAAAAAATGTACCCGACGATTGGCGGTTGGACCAGAGTTCCTTTCGGCAGTTCAAAAGAAAACTATGCTAACAGAGAGGCTGGTGGTGTGGACCGTCAATCAAGAGAGGGAGGGGGGTAGAGTCTTTCTTACCGGGTCGTGTTGATGTTTGGCCGGAACTTGTTCGAGTTCGTTAGCCCATAATGTTCCTGGGTGGTTCAGACGGAAGCTGATGCAGACACGAGAGCACCGCCATCTTGTTGCTGTGCCGTGGTTATTTCAGTTGAGATCAATGCAGCTGTTCCTCACCGGGAGCCTGAAGGGGCTGAGGGCTCTTGGGACTTTGGTAGAATCTTCAAAGTCGAGGGGATGTTTGTCGATGGTGGGGGCTTGCGCCCAGGTGAGCAAGCGCCCGAGTTGTAATTTCGGACAAAGTTTCTCCAGTGGCCTAGACCCGCCTGTCGAGGGCCCAGACGCCATTTCGAGATCCTGCGGCAGCCACCCTTTGTCGTATCCATCAGGAGTGGAAGAAACTTCCTGTGATGGCGAAGGACAGAGCATCTGCTGGAGCAGGACATTTTGGTTCGGGGCGCCAGGGTGCAGCAGTGGAGCCTTCATCTGGGGAGGTGAGGGAGGCTTGTCTGTGCCGCCTCCCTCTCCCGGCGCATCCTTCGCCGTCCCTTTGAATCAGGGGCGCACATGATGACCACCCTACGCCCCTGATTCCGACTCTTGGGGGACCACTGTACATCCGGTGCTCCGCAAATATACCAGTCGGGCGTTGTATGTCTTGTGCTGCGAAAATATACCAGGCGGGTATGATATGTCCTGTGCAGCGTAGGTATATGGCCGTCGCCCGGCTGGAGGACTTCGGCGCCGGGCCAGGGCAGGGAAGCCTCCTACCTGTGGAGGTGGGAGAGGCTCGTCCGCGTCGCCTCTCCCTCCCTGCCCACCCTGCATCCGTTCGATGGAGGAATTTGTGATGGCCGGACCAGGAGATACGAGGGAGGGGGTCATTTGCAGCCGCCCCCTCCCTACTCGCGGCCCGGGGGACGCCATCCCTGGAAGGGCAGTATGGAAAGACCATTTCATTGCCTGCTTTGTGGAGTCTCCAGTACCTTCTCGCCAGCGATCTCTTTTTGGCCCATGGTTGCTGGCAGGCCCCGCCCCACACGTGCTATGTGTTTCGGATGGGCGGGACCATCGAACTGTTACATTTCGAGGACTTCCGGAGTGAGCATAATATGTTCTGTATTTTTCCTATTAGTAAAGTTTTGTTTTAGAGAGAGTTCTACTAGTTATTCTATTTACTGTTGGTTGTGTGTTTTCTTTACCGTAATTAAATCCTAAGTTATATAATAGACGCTTGGCTTCCTTGAGTCTTTTTCTCTAACGGGGGGTTGTTCACACTGGCCTGCAGTTGTGTTTGGTTTTCAGGGTGGGGGAGCAACAGAGAGCAATCAGTCCCAGAACTCTAACATGTCGTTAAAATTGGTCTGACGAAATCTGTGCCATCGAGCATAATCAAACGGGGTGGTTCTGTCTGTCTTGTCTGCACTAGTCTGATTGGTTTTTATCTCGTGCCTTTTCCCTTTATGTCGGCCTGTTCTTTCTGTCGACCCTCCGTTCTTACCTATGCTCTGCAGAGTCGGGCATTGAGCTTTCCAGTGTCCAAGACATTTACAAAAAGCACATTGATTTTGTTTTACATCTGTTCGTCCTGTGCATGGTGCCGGGGGATTACCTTCGGGTCGTTGTGTTCCGGGGTTGACTTGTCGGCACACCCCTTTACACCGTTCTCTTTTCATGTCTACTCCTCGGGACTGTGCCATCGCTGGCCCTTCCCTTTGCCTACTAGACGTTCGGAGGGTTGTCCGTCGTGTCCCTTCATCTTTTCTAAATTCGTCGCCTTCCCTTCGTCGTGTGGCTTCTTTGCGCCACATGCCGAGACTATCGAGCATAATAGGTGTTGTTTCATTCCTACGAAGGGCTATTTCTACCGTTTCTATTTTGTCAAGATCAAAGGATCCTCTCAGTGGCCACTGACTTTCTCGATCCTTTTTCGTATATTTATGCCATAGCTCACTATAGGCTATAGCGATTAATCCATGCTTCATGAACATGTCCTTATTAGGGGTGCCTTCCAGCGGAGCCGGATGGTTCATCTCTAATAAGCGGTCCGGGTAAAACAGGCTACTAACCAGTGGGGAGAAGACAGGCATGACGGATCGCAATGGGATAATAGTCAGCACTACCTATCTTATCACTGCGTGCAAAGACTAGATAGAATATTTCTATTCTACGTTGTTTGCACGTAGTGAATACCTCATGAACCAATCTCGAGCAATCAACGTTAGGTCAAAAATAAAAAATCAATATGGTCAATGGGAAGAATAAGTAGGCTCGCAAAGGTTCGCGTCACCTACCTTTTCACTATCTGCAAAGAGGGGACCTATTCTTTCCCTGTTTGCAGACAGAGAATCTCCAGAAAACAATCTATAACAGTTAATCAATGGGGGGAAGGGGCAATTGTTCAGCGGGGGAGAAAGATAGGTCCGACGGGTGCGTACCTATCCTTCGCTGTTTATAAAGGGAGAGCCTGTTGTTTCTCCGTTTGTAGACAGTGAATCTCCAATAAATTAACAAAAAGTAATACTAGTATTTTCTCAACAATTATCAATCACTTTCAATTATCTATCACTTTCGCAAATCGTCGTGTTTACACGACCTTACCCGGACCGCATGGACAGTTTCTTGTCTTCCGAATCCAGCGCCCGATCGTCCTCTTCTCTTCGTACTTCTCGTGGCACTCCTGATGGTTCCCAGTCAGGACCGCAGATCACTCGGGAGAGGTCTGTTCGGAACCAGTGAAGTTCGGATGATCGGCTGTCAGACGAGGGTCTATCGGACAGGGTACCTTCCGATCGTTGCAGTCGTTCACTCTGTCGTCAGGACCTCTCCCACTGGATCCGCGAGTCGCTGATGGGCCCCACGCTTGGGACGCCAATTGTTAAAAAGGGTTCCAAAGACAACCAGTAACTAAAGACCCTTTTTGTTGCCCGGCGATATCGCCTCTATGACCCACCAATGTCAATCAATGAAGAAGCAGGCGCTGGAGACTGGAAGGCAGGAAACGAGGATTTTATTCTCTCCGGAGGAGAACACATCAATTCAGACAGCAAGTATCGTCACGAGGTGCTCTAACCACATCTCTGAGGCCTGGCCTCTTATACTAGGGTTTATGACCTTTATTGCACATAACACATTCTCGCAATACGTTAATAGTTGAAAGAACATCCTCGGAATCTCCCCTTTAGGCCCGTTCCCACATATATTTACAGTTGGATTCCCCACCCCGGTCACAACAGGTGATGGTTGTCGCACAGCAGGGCATTCCGCCGATTCACGGAATGCATGGGGTTGATCGGATCTCATGGGGTGGGGGCTTTGATCGGTTCGGGGGTCTTTTGATGGGGAGGGGAAGCTTCCTACTGTACGGGGTAATAAACAGTATCCGCAGAGCCAGGTGGCGGCCTGGGAACAAGGAAGACAAACGGGGACACAGAAAAAGGGGGTTTGCATCAAAAGGATCTGAGGCCATGAAAGGAATGAGGGGAGGTGTTGCGCTGGGAACAGGATGGGGTTCCGTGGTGAAGCTGCGCTGAAGAGGGGTTTATGACCCAGGGCATGAGAGAGCGGGGGTCGTCAGCGTGCGGGGGAATGCTTGCGAGGTTAAGAGAGAGAGAGAGACGCGCTGGCTATCAGCGAGGGGCAGGGAGGCCATGGTGCTCAAAATGGCTGCCGCTTACGCGCACGAATGGGCTTGGAAAGGGGCAAGATGGCGCCGATAATGTTCACTAAGTTTGTATTTATTTTCCACAAAAGGGGAGTTCCATGGGTGTTGTTGTGGGTGTTCCCATGCAACACCCATGGAACCTGACACATTTAGAGATTTACGAGAAATCGTTAACCTGGAAATGCATCTGAATGCTATGCCTCCCCAAGGAAGGTGTACGGAGGCACAACTAGGAGAAATTGTTTAATTTCTCCTTGTTTATTTCCTCTTTCAATGTGTGCTGCATTCTGCAGCTCACGTAGAATGTTGATTGTTTATGTACTGGGATGTGTTACACAGGCATGTATGCAAACACCTTAGACATTGAAAGCCTTAAAATAAGCACCTGGTCATGCTACAAGGCAGTGTGATAGCTTTCCATAAATTGGTAAAATGAGACTGGCGGGTTTATATTGTTGAAATTTTTACTACTGGTAACCATGCAGGTTTAAGGGCGCTCACAATATCTCCAGGGAAGGAAAGTAGATTCTCAAATTTGTGGTGCTGCAAGGTGGGAAAGAGGGTGGTTACCAGACTCCCCTCGAAATCCACATGTGTGGGAACAAAGCGTTAAACAATGGGGGCTCCCACCTGCGCTCCTATATACCAGTTGCTAATAGTTATGATCCAAGTAAAGGTTTACACAATATAGGAAAAAATACATCAAACAATTATAGCACACACGCATAAACTGAGTGTTGTGACCTAAAGTTCACTGGTCACATGAATAAACAATGTCCAACCCTCAAAATCAAGTCTAAATGTGTAATCCAATATATCCAAAAGTTCCACAAATAATGTCTTTAGATTGTAGTTTCGTTGAACAGATCTTCTTTATTCTTGATTTTCTTTAATTAGTCACATTCTTTTAGCGTGTCACTTTCCACAATAATCAATCTACAGCCAACACGTGTTTCGTCTGGCTCTATACATCAGCCATCGACTTCATCAGGGCTGCATAATAAACATCAAAAATAGATATATGTCAATATATATCACCATGCTAAAATCAATCCTAACTAACTTAAGAATAGGTGAAAAAGTAGAGTATAGTCTGATTGGGCAAGAGTTCCAGTGGATTTTGAGGAAAAAGCAGAAAGGAAGAAAAGGAAAGTAACCTTAAATTACCAGGGTCAATACGTCACCTTTGTGCTCACCAAATCACCTAAATAATAATATATGTGAAAATAATCACCTTTCAAAGTATATTCTGAAATTAAAGATTCGTCCTAGAAGGCTCGTCTACTTCATGTACTCTGTATAATGCAAATTGTAAAATTTAGGTAATAAGGTCCCTACTAGACTACAATACTGCATTCCGTCTACCAAACCACTTTCTAATAATCTTGTCTACTGAAGACTCACCAATATCATGTATCACTTCCTTCTCTTAAATGTTATTAGGACAGGAGTCTATTTTCACCAAAATTAGAGCGTTGATGATTGTCTATAAGAGATTTTTTAAAGAGACAGTCAATGTATACATGTCCCCTGATTGTCCAATACCAATATACATAAGGTTCATATGCAGTATTCCATGTTAACTCACCAATGTTATGAAACACCTCCACTTTACGTAATCTAAAGAATATCCCTTTACTATGGCGATCTAGTTCTGTAAGGAAAATATCAATATGCAACAATCACATGTTACAAGTCTAAAGAAGTTATTTACAAAGATGTATCTAAGTATCTATAATCAACTACACCACTTACTTTAATAAAATGAGAGAAGTTCGTGCTCGCGAACCTATTTCAAGCGCTGTCCAAAGAAATCTAAATTGTCAGACGGAAAAGAACAATTAGTTACTATATTTAACTAAGGAACATATTCATAGAGAGACGAATATTTCACCGCGTCTCACCTCGGTCACACACCCAAATCCGAGATCGGTTGAGGCATATTATATTGATCTCACGAGGTGTCTCAATTTGGGGATGTATATTTGAAACATACTTCAAAGGATCTAAATTGTAAATAGTCTGGGTTAGTCTCCAAATAGGACTGACTACTATACATTCTAAAGTTATCGCAAATATTTGCCGAGACTCACCTAAGTTTCCTGGTTCTAACAACAATGTCCTGAAAATTAGTGAATAGACATAGAAGTAATTAGAGCAATCCCAAAAAGAAGGGTGTTCATATAAAAACCCATACAGAGATAGGAGGACTTACCCACTTAAATATCCGTAGTGGGTCTGTAGTAGATGAAGTCCGCAAAATATAAAAAAGCAAAATGATATAAATTAATCTAATGCACGACTAAAGTCATGTATGCGAGAAAGGAGCGGGCAGTCATTCACGCTTACCGTATATCATGGAGTTATCGTCTTCTTCAAATCTGGCGTACTGCGCGGTTGTCAGGATTTGCCCTGCCGCGCCTACCGAACTTTTAATGAACTACATCTCCCATGAGCCCTCTCTATAGGAAGTATAAGTTGTGACGAGTCACGAGAGGAAGTTGCACGTAATACTGAGTCCTTCATTTGTGTCCATGGTTGAAGCGCTGGTTGCTGAGTGTGCCTCGCGCTGCTAACGCGGAAGGAGTTCGTCGGCTGCTGAACCATTCTCGTTATTTAGAGGTATTTAGTTGTAAGACTCGCTGGGAGCCGTTGCTCGCGAGTTGTGTCCTGGCCCTGTGATTCTTTTGTTTCCTGCCCCGTTAGAAACTAGCATCGGCTGATGCGATATCGACATTCAGTGTGGGCGGTTTAGTCCCACGGAACTGCCAGTTAACTCCCCGGTTTGTTGTGTGATCGGAAGGATTACTCAAGGAGCCTGTTAAAGGATAAAAGCACCGGAGCGTAGTGGGGCTCTACACGTTACCGTGTGCTAAGGCTCCTTACGAATTACCGGAACAGTGTGGTGGTCTCAACTACCTGCTACCGGTTTATTGATATACATTGTTTGTTCTGCAGATAGGCGGAGCGTAGTGGTGGTCGCAACCACACGTTGCCGTTTTATCATCAGATATTTCCCTTTCTATTTGGATTGGTTTCTAGTCTTGATTGTTTACCAAGGTTGGAGGATTCAAAAGATCTTCTGTAAAAACATTACAGTTACACCGAATTAGAGTGACAAAGGAGAGTCTTATCTCTAACTCTTTTTTATAACTGGTGAAAGAATACGGGGATTGCTTTATTCAATGGATTAAGTGAAGGAACTGACATTGATACCAAGGGATATTGACAAAGTCCTTTTCCTCATTATATGGTGTGTGCATACTATGGGCTCGTGAGATATGTATAGGAATGAAGTGGATTAATGAGGTATATAATCTATGTGTTTCTGATTACAGGAAAAAGGACTAGATCTATTATATGGTTGTGGAGGAAAAGTACAGCCTTGTAAGGTACTATAGTTCTAGTGAGAATATTCGAGAGTAGCCATGTTTCAAGTGCCAAGTATATAATGTATCATGCTTTGTCATTTCAGATCCCTTGTCCCTGCTGACCCTTTCCCGTCCCCGGTCTTTTTCTGTTATTATCCCTCGCCTGATGGTTCGAACCCCCTGTGAGTATATTCAGGGGGTTGGTAACATCTGGAGGTGGAACCCTTTGTTCATCATTTGGATCCTGCGAGGCGGGCCCTGACAGCGGTCGCCATATTGCTATGTCGTTTTATACCGGGCCACTTACTGGCGCCATATTGTAGTGTGCAAATATCGTTTGCGAGTAGTTAAGGATTATTTCCCTTAAGTAAAGGATCTGAGTTCTCAAAGTAAATTGTACAGGTCCAGGAGTAAAACGTGAAATAAGATCTTAAATCTAAGTCTGGGTTCCTAAATAATAAACACGTTCCACAATGTCTTCGCGCGATTATAGCTCCTATCCGCCCTTTACGTTTATGTTGCTTTTTAGTAATATTGGTTCAGTATACATAAAACTACTGAAATCACCAGTACCTGAGCAATATCCAAAAATATAAATAAAGTAAAATAAAAATATGTTGTATCCTAATTACTCCAGTCTCGAACCGCGTTTCAGTAAACAAGTACACCATCCTCCTATACCTAGTGCTAACACGGAGTCAGTTGTTTATAGTCACTAATGAAATGGTGGTATGGGACGAAAGCCGGTAGAATCCAATAGGAACCAATTCACAGAGATACATGCTGAGTAATATCAGAAAAGTAAAGGCAAAAGAGAAATTCTATAAGCAATTAGTGGAAAATAGATCCCGGACTAGACAGCAGAGATAACAGGGACAGAGGAAAAGTCATATTTTTCTCAGTTAGAAAATGCATTCCTTCCAGTTACTAATGCATATAAATTTCCATTATTAACAACATTAGCACATTTCTCCATTTTCTGAAATTCATATTAATATTCATTATGCGAATACATCATGCATCATGGGCCTAACATCAAGTATATATTCATATGTTTGTACTATTATGTTATCATACATGGGTTCAACTCCATATTCAATGACCAAGGAAATATTGAAGCTCTGAGTCTAAATTAAGCCCATCTTCAACAGCCCTAAGTTTCATAATCCACATACACTCTCTACGCCGAAGTTGTAAGGTTCTATCACCTCCCCTCTTATCTGCGTTTACAACATCAATTCCATGGTAATGGAATTGGTGTTTCATTGTGTCATTCTGGGTGTTGATATAATGGGCTGCTATAGGATATCTTGTGTCACCATTTTTTAGTGTTCTAAAGTGTTCTACCATCCTTTCACGAAGTTTACGGATAGTGCTGCCCACATATATCTTAGTAGATGTGCACACAATTACATAGATCACGTATGTAATCTCACAAGTGATAAAAGTATTGATTTTGTAATCTCCCATTCCATTATAGTTAAATTCTTTGATCTTAGTCACTGCCCATCTGCAAGAACTACATTTTCCACAGTGAAAGAAACCTTTTGGTTGTGATTTAAGCCAGATTGGTTTCTCAGGAGTGCTATAATAACTTGGGCAAAGTTTGTTTGAAAGAGTAGTACCTTTTCTATATGTTATATTCGGTTTGTCATTCAGAATTCCCTTTATATCAGAGTCACTCATAAGTAAATGCCCGTATTTTTCAAGAATCAGAAATAGCTGTTGGCTCCCTTCGCCATAGTTGGTAACCAATCTAACTAATTCTTTTGTTTCTCTAGCATTTCTAGGACTCGGATTGGATTTTTGTGTGTCTTGTCTTGATATATTCCTGACTCTTCTTATTGCTGTATTAATGATTTTGTCTGGATACCCACGTGCTTTAAACCTACTATTCATGTCACTTAAATTAGTTTCAAAATCCCATATCCAAAATAACATCTGTGATTAATAACAAACTGAAAATTTGGTATGATCAATCTTTGTTGGAATTTGATGAATATATGTACTTAAAAGTAACATCACCATGCTCCCCTTGTTTTTACTGTCTACCAAAGATACATAAAAATAGTGGAGAACCCGCCAGGGAGGCCCATTATATCGGGTATTGATGGATCAACAGAGAAGGTGTCACAATATATAGACATCTACCTACGACCATTTGTCAACAATCTACCTTCACATATTGAGGACACAAGACATGTACTTAACCTTATGAATGATATTACATGGGAAAAAGGTATGATTTTGGTGACTCTAGATGTGGTCTCTCTATACAGCAATATTGATCATGATTTAGGGATAAACGCTATAGATACCTTTCTCAGAAAACGACCAGCAGAACAATATGAACACACAATGATGCTATTAGAAATGACCAGACTGGTGCTTGAGAACAATTACTTTTTGTTTAAAGATAAATGGTTCAAACAGAGGCATGGTACTGCGATGGGATCCAGATTCGCTCCGTCTTTTGCTAACCTATTTATGGGCTGGTTCGAGGCGGAGTGGATCTGGGGTCCCAGCGGGAGTAAATGGATCGACCTCATATACTATTGGGGCCGATTCATAGACGATTGTTCATTGATCTGGAGAGGCACTATAGAGGAACTAAATGAGTTTTTTGATTACTTAAACAGTAATCAAGTCCATATGAAGTTCACAACAGAATATAGTTATGAGAGGTTGACCTTTCTTGATGTGGAACTCTTTGTTGAAAATGAAAGATTATGTAGTAGGATGTACCGTAAATCTACAAGTTGTAATTCTGTATTATCGGCTTTAAGTTGCCACCTCTCATGTCAGATTAACTCCATTCCTTATGGTGAAATGTTGAGGGCACGTAGGAATTGTTCTGAGGATACAGATTTTGAAACTAATTTAAGTGACATGAATAGCAGGTTTAAAGCACGTGGGTATCCAGACAAAATCATTAATACAGCAATAAGAAGAGTCAGGAATATATCAAGACAAGACACACTAAAATCCAATCCGAGTCCTAGAAATGCTAGAGAAACAAAAGAATTAGTTAGATTGGTTACCAACTATGGCGAAGGGAGCCAACAGCTATTTCTGATTCTTGAAAAATACTGGCATTTACTTATGAGTGACTCTAATATAAAGGGAATTCTGAATGACGAACCGAATATAACATATAGAAAAGGTACTACTCTTTCAAACAAACTTTGCCCAAGTCATTATAGCACTCCTGAGAAACCAATCTGGCTTAAATCACAACCAAAAGGTTTCTTTCACTGTGGAAAATGTAGTTCTTGCAGATGGGCAGTGACTAAGATCAAAGTATTTAACTATAATGGAATGGGAGATTACAAAATCAATACTTTTATCACTTGTGATACTACATACGTGATCTATGTAATTGTGTGCACATGTACTAAGATATATGTGGGCAGCACTATCCGTAAACTTCGTGAAAGGATGGTAGAACACTTTAGAGCACTAAAAAATGGTGACACAAGATATCCTATAGTAGACCATTATATCAACACCCAGAATGACACAATGAAACACCAATTCCATTACCATGGAATTGATGTTGTAAACGCAGATAAGAGGGGAGGTGATAGAACCTTACAACTTCGGCGTAGAGAGTGTATGTGGATTATGAAACTTAGGGCTGTTGAAGATGGGCTTAATTTAGACTCTGAGCTTCAATATTTCCCTGGTCATTGAATATGGAGTTGAACCCATGTATGATAACATAATAGTACAAACATATGAATATATACTCGATGTTAGGCCCATGATGCATGATGTATTCGCATAATGAATATTAATATGAATTTCAAAAAATGGAGAAATGTGCTAATGTTGTTAATAATGGAAATTTATATGCATTAGTAACTGGAAGGAATGCATTTTCTAACTGAGAAAAATATGACTTTTCCTCTGTCCCTGTTATCTCTGCTGTCTAGTCCGGGATCTATTTTCCACTAATTGCTTATAGAATTTCTCTTTTGCCTTTACTTTTCTGATATTTCTCAGCATATATCTCTGTGAATTGGTTCCTATTGGATTCTACCGGCTTTCGTCCCATACCACCATTTCATTAGTGACTATAAACAACTGACTCCGTGTTAGCACTAGGTATCGGAGGATGGTGTACTCGTTTACTGAAACGCGGTTCGAGACTGGAGTAATTAGGATACAAAATATTTTTCTTTTTATTTTACTTTATTTATATTTTTGGATATTGCTCAGGTATTGGTGATTTCAGTATTTTTAAGTATACTGAACCAATATTACTAAAAAGCAACATAAACGTAAAGGGCGGATAGGAGCTATAATAGCGTGAAGACATTGTGGAACGTGTTTATTATTTAGGAACCCAGACTTAGATTTAAGATCTTATTTCACGTTTTACTCCTGGACCTGTACAATTTACTTTGAGAACTCAGATCCTCTACTTAAGGGAAATAATCCTTAACTACTGGCAAACGATATTTGCACACTACAATATGGCACCAGTAAGTGGCCCGGTATAAAAGGACATAGCAATATGGCGACCACGCAGTACGCCAGATTTGAAGAAGACGATAACTCCATGATATACGGTAAGTGTGAATGACTGCCCGCTCCTTTCTCGCATACATGACTTTAGTCGTGCATTAGATTAATTTATATCATTTTGCTTTTTTATATTTTGCGGACTTCATCTACTACAGACCCACTACGGATATTTAAGTGGGTAAGTCCTCCTATCTCTGTGTGGGTTTTTATATGAACACCTTTCTTTTTGGGATTGCTCTAATTACTTCTATATCTATTCACTAATTTTCAGGACATTGTTGTTAGAACCAGGAAACTTAGGTGAGTCTCAGCAAATATTTGCGATAACTTTAGAATGTATAGTAGTCAATCCTATTTGGAGACTAACCCAGACTATTTACAATTTAGATCCTTTGAAGTATGTTTCAAATATACATCCCCAAATTGAGACACCTCGTGAGATCAATATAATATGCCTCAACCGATCTCGGATTTGGGTGTGTGACCAAGGTGAGACGCGGTGAAATATTCGTCTCTCTATGAATATGTTCCTTAGTTAAATATAGTAACTAATTGTTCTTGTCCGTCTGACAATTTAGATTTCTTTGGACAGCGCTTGAAATAGGTTCGCGAGCACGAACTTCTCTCATTTTATTAAAGTAAGTGGCGTAGTTGATTATAGATACTTAGATACATCTTTGTAAATAACTTCTTTTGACTTGTAACATGTGATTGTTGCATATTGATATTTTCCTTACAGAACTAGATCGCCATAGTAAAGGGATATTCTTTAGATTACGTAAAGTGGAGGTGTTTCATAACATTGGTGAGTTAACATGGAATACTGCATATGAACCTTATGTATATTGGTATTGGACAATCAGGGGACAGGTATACATTGACTGTCTCTTTAAAAATCTCTTATAGACAATCATCAACGCTCTAATTTGGGTGAAAATAGACTCCTGTCCTAATAACATTTAAGAGAAGGAAGTGATACATGATATTGGTGAGTCTTCAGTAGACAAGATTATTAGAAAGTGGTTTGGTAGACGGAATGCGGTATTGTAGTCTAGTAGGGACCATCTTACGTAAATTTTACAATTTGCATTATACAGAGTACATGAAGTAGACGAGCCTTCTAGGACGAATCTTTAATTTCAGAATATACTTTGAAAGGTGATTATTTTCACATATATTATTATTTAGGTGATTTGGTGAGCACAAAGGTGACTTATTGACCCTGGTAATTTAAGGTTACTTTCCTTTTCTTCCTTTCTGCTTTTTCCTCAAAATCCACTGGAACTCTTGCCCAATCAGACTATACTCTACTTTTTCACCTATTCTTAAGTTAGTTAGGATTAATTTTAGCATGATGATATATTGACATATATCTATTTTTGATGTTTATTATGCAGCCCTGATGAAGTCGATGGCTGATGTATAGAGCCAGATGAAACACGTGTTGGCTGTAGATTGATTATTGTGGAAAGTGACACGCTAAAGGAATGTGACTAATTAAAGAAATTCAAGAATAAAGAAGATCTGTTCGACTAAACTACAATCTAAAGACATTATTTGTGGAACTTTTGGATATATTGGATTACACATTTAGACTTGATTTTGAGGGTTGGACTTTGTTTATTCATGTGACCAGTGAACTTTAGGTCACAACACTCAGTTTATGCGTGTGTGCTATAATTGTTTGATGTATTTTTTCCTATATTGTGTAAACCTTTACTTGGATCATAACTATTAGCAACTGATATATAGGAGCGCAGGTGGGAGCCCCCATTGTTTAGGGTTTATATTGTTGCCACATTTATTGTAACTACTGCAGTGAGAATTATTGCTGTCAACTTCAGCTAGAAAAGCTGTAATCTGTAGATTTGAATCCCATAGAAAAATCAGTCCATCATTTCTGGAGCTTGTATATTGCTTTCTCAAGGAAGGTGGCACTGTGCATTATGTCAGAAATCACAGCATCTAGCTAACTGTAAAAGGGAGACAGCTAAATAAGATGTGAAGTGCCTTCAGTTTGCAAAAGACAAAACAGGCTGTAGTGTTGATTTGAGAAGACTTGAGGGAGCAATCATATTCAGTATGATTACCTGTTCCCTAATCTAGGTGTAGAAAGAGAATATATGCAAAGAGAATATATGCAAAGAAAGCAAACCGTAGTCTGAGAAAAAGTTGAAGAACTATCTCCTAGTATTAGGATTAATGCTTTGATATGATTCAGTTTAAATTTTCTATTTCATCCATATGTCTACTACAAGAGTATAGTTGGAAGTGTGACTCTAAAGGGAGATTCAGTTGGTTCTGCAATGGACTTACCTATGATCACCTAAGAATGGCACAGACCGACATGTTTGTACACAATGTACGTGAATTGTTGGTCGTAGATGATGAATCACGGGTTCAGAGCCTGGAGACATGGAGAATTCCTCTGAACGCGTAGAGAGCGAAGGAGACAATATTTGTATGTATCCTTGGCATGATTTATACAAGAATGCATGTTCATCAGACCTCCCTTGTGAGCCACTGTCTTGTGTTTTGTTATTATTGAGCTATAGCAGTGATACAGGACCTATCCAATGATATCACTACATCAAAGTATTTATTTATTTTAAATGATAGTTTTCAAATAAGAATTTAGAAACATTCATTCTTCCACCAACTCTGACAACAATGCCACTAGTGAACTAAGAGGCATCTCAGTTGCAATGTGCACCCTCTGGGTGGACTGGTTGGCTATTTCAAATGGAAAATATCATAGTTTATTAAATTAAACACAAGAGAAGGAAAAGGAGACAAAGATCACACAATTTGGTCAAATGGGGAAGTAGGAATTGATCCCAGGTTTTCAGTTTTTGCATTGTGCAATTCAGCCACTGCAAGTATATGCTTCCCTTTTCCCTTACACCAACCTTACAAATCCCATATTGTCCAACCACAACCCTGCTGGCATCAGTACGACCCTTGGTCACACCACAAATCATACTTTGTGGCTCCTGGGAAAATGTTTGTGAGTATCCATGGTCTATAGAGTGGTAGTGGGCTGGTATTCATGCTTAAGCGTTGAAGTTGTTCAACACATATGTTGTATGATATGGTTGTAAATGAAGACATTCTTACTGTAACCAAAATCTCTTTTTTATCACATCTTATGAACCTCGTTTTACTTGAGCTGCACCCAACTATGTGACTTGTCCATGGAAATCCCTTCTACCCAAATAATGGTGAAAATAGCCCCCTTCTGTGTGTGCTGTGTCTGCTGAATTGCCTTTATGGACATAGAATGAAAACTGATCTAGCCATCATGGTTACAGGTCCTTTCTGGGTTCCTGGTAGCTGAGGACATAAGATGGTTTGAGACTGGCTGGTATTACACATGCATTTATTTATTTCTCTGCTCCTCCGTGGTGCTCCCGTTCACGGAATAGGACCAATGTGGCAAAAGAAAAACAAAGGTGATAGCCAAACAAAGTAGAAATTACGTTTAAGAGTGAGTTCGTCATCCACAAAGGAGCCTGTTTCTTACTTTGCAACAGCGTGCTCAGGTCCCCACTATGCAGATGTCTACTGAATGGCTGTTCTCTTATATTTCTGTTTTGAATGGTAAACATGGAAGTTGTGTATAAGTACATCAAAGAAGACCTGAACAGGCCTCAAAAAATCATAAATGTATTATTATTAGAAATGCAGGTCTAATGACTTAAATAATCTACTCAACCTATTTGAATTGCTCTTGACCCATAAATTGGTTTCAAATTCTGTGATCTGGGGAAATATTTGAATTCACTACACTGCCATTTTCTTCATTATCACATATGAGAGCACCTTCAAATATGCCAGTTCAGCATGCCTGATGTCCAACAAACTCCTTTGTTTTATTTAATAGACTAAACCTTTGCTCCATATATTATACAAATCTAGCCACATACAAGATACACATGACCCCTGACTTGCCTCCTAGTTCATTAACAGCATTGTCATCAGAGCAGGTGCAGGCATGAAGTTGTAGCACACTGTCATTTACAAACAGCAGATTTACATTGAAATAGGCACAACATTTCCCACTGGCATGCAGTTTTACTGATAAAACTATATAGTGTACGAACAATACGGTTTTAGAAATTGAGTTTCTGTAAATATTTGTCATTTACCCATCACTAAGTAAAGTGTTCTAAATTGTTTTGCTCCTATTTAATTCTTTGCATCACACTTCTCAAGAAAAAGAAAATAACAAACAATTTAGTGGACAGAAATGTGAGCTAGCAGGGACCCCTGAGGGTGCCAACATACCAGACAGGACGGGGAGCTCCTGACAGTTCCCTCCCACCAAAGGTACTCGTAGGGGGTGGGGTTTTGTGGGATGGTAAAGGTGAACGAAATGCAAAAGACAAGGAGCATGGACCGCAGAGGTGGGTTTCCAAGAGTTGTCATCGGGACCATAGGCCTCCCAGGCCAGCAAATAGAGCAACGCGCCCCGGATGCGTTTGGAATCCAGAACTTTCACCACCTCAAATTCCAACTGTCCATTCACTTTAATTGGGGGAGGCGGAGGAGCTGAGTAAGTGGTAGGGGAATAGGCACGAAGCAGGGATACATGAAATACAGGGTGCACCTTATAGTCCTGGGGTAACTCAAGTACCATGGCCAAAGAGTTCACTACTTTACGGATGGTAAAAGGACCAAGAAAATGGGGGAGTCGTTTTTTTGATCCTGCCAAATGTTAATTCTTGGAATATAGCCAAACGCAATACTCACTATGATAGTCAGGAGCAGATATTCTATGTTTATCTGCTTGTGTTTTACATTCCCCTTGATACTGAGCTATATGTCGTTGTACCATTTGTTGGATATCATACAATTTAGTGTGGTGTTCCTGCATCGACTGGACTTTTCCTGCTTTGGTAGGTATAAGAATAGGGTACAATCTAGGATGATGGGCAGTCAAACAATAAAAAAGGGAAACCCCAGTAGCTGTGTGCTACTGTTATTAAAGATAAATTCAACCAGTGGCAAGACCTTATCCCACTCGGAGGACCATACGGAGACCAGACAACATAGGATTTATTCTAAGGATTGATTAGTACGTTCCGTTTGACCATCCGTCTGTGGATGATATGTAGAGGACAAACGGACATTTATCACCAGAGAGGAACATAAACACTGCCAGAAGTGCAAGATGAATTGGGGCCACAGTCAGACACGATGGAAGAAGTTAACCCATGAAGACGCACTATGTGTTGTATAATCAAAGTCACTAGCACACTGGCTGTGGGAAGGGTTTTCATGAGAATTTCGTATTATCCCAAAGAAGCGCTCAGGTGGGGCTAACGGGACTGGAGTTGGGATTATCACATTCAGATGCAAGGGTTGAGGAACCATGATTGCAGTAGGGGCTGGTTGAACAGGTAGAGAGTGTAAAGGAAGCTCAAACCTAGGTGGTTGTGATGGAGCAAGGATTCGCACGTAACGCGACTTGCTCTCTATCATGAACCTCGCCTTGAATCGTAACTGTACTAACTCCGATTGTTTATCATTTATTTGTATTTCCCCAACACACGGGTGTCCCTAGGAGGCTTGCCTATGTGTTTTTCATCATAATCAAGCTTGCACATTAATAAAATGGCCGCTTTGCAGAAATTCAGTCTGCGCATGCGTCGGTCATACCCATGTGACGTGACGCACTCGCAATCTGGAGGGAAAAGTTCGCTCATGCGCAGTGGTGTTAAAATGGCCGCTTGTCACTAATCATGCTTCTTGCTATCTTAAGCCGCTTTTGTCTATGCATCTTTTCTGCAATAACTCTTAATGCTATAAGTATTATAAAATAAGGGATTAAGAGTAGTTGGTCATGGTGTACAGTGTATTCATTTTATTCTGTGTTATTAATTTGTTTTCGCTTACTTTTCATGTACCGCGTAAATGAGGGCCTTGCCGTGGGGATGGGATCCATTTTGAAGCTGACGTATCCCTCATCACGTGATCAAAGATCTGGGACGTGCAGCAATGGAACCTGGCCAGTTGGCCATTGAAAAGGGGACTATCCTTTCCAGGCGCACCTTTGCCCTTGAAGACTTTCTATTTTTACTCTGAAAATGCAACAATGTTTCAAACCTTTACTTCACTATTGTACTTTCCCACACGTATGCCTGGGAACCCAGATGCTAGGGGGAGGGTAATGTCACGTGAAATACGTAATAGAAATATAGGTGGTGACAAATGGTCTTAAACCACCTCCCTTGACCAATCAGAAGATGGGACTTTGTCATATTGCAACATTTATGGGTGGTCTTGGGGACTTAAAACTGTATATATAGCCTAGCTTAGCTTAGAGAAATTGTCCGACTTGTCCGAGTAGCAGACCTGTCACTGACCCTACGAACTCTATAGGTGCCTGATACAGAGTGCTGCGGAACATTCTGCCTGAAACTTTCCACAAACTGCAAGGGGTGGAAATTAGTCCTAAGTGCTAAGCGAAGCACTTTGCTGGGAGATTCGAAAACCCAATCGGGGTTATTGGCGAATTCCGTGCAGAAGAGGGGGTAACGCTGGCGTTGCATCCGAAACTGTGAGGGGTTGGTCGTGCCTTGGTGAACCCAGTCCTGACCCAGACCTGAGGGGTATCCTGTCCTGACTGTCCATGAGCTGTACCTGCTCACCTTCTGGTATTTCCTGAATCCTTGAGGGTCCTTGTCCCGTTCTTTCCCAACTGACCCGTGGCCAGGGTTAGTCCTCATTCTCACTTAGGTAAATATTGGCATAGGTGTCTGTCTATACTATACCCTCAACTTTTCCTCCTCTGATTAAAGCAATCTTGCCTGTGATATTCTCCATTTCTCTTTTGAATGTAATATCATGCAATTGATTATTAGTAAATGTTCCACTTTTACCCTTCCTATAGGACATTGTTAAACCCGACTGTTTATCTAGCTTGTTCCACTTATTCCCTTTCCCTTAGTATGGTTGCCGTGAAGTTAGAAAGATAGCATAAGGTTTAGGAAATAGTATAAAATTATTAGGTTGAACATTAGGTTTTCCTCACGTCCTTGCCCTAGATTAAACTGTATTAGATAACTGTCCATATGATTCATGCCCTATAGTGTTCCCTTTTACTCTATGATACTCACTCTCATCCATAGTTATATTCTGGTCCTAATACTAATCATTGATGTATTACTTTGTATTTGCCTACTTGTAATGGCATTTTCGTTCTAAACTTATACTATATAAAACCCTTAAAACCATCAAGGTGTCTGTGGTCATTATACATTAAAGAAATATTAAAGGTATTAAATGTGTAAATTAGAATTTTCTCCCTTGTAGGAAAACCCTTATCACCTGTCCACTGCTAGCTCCTGATCTGTCAGGAGTAATGTGCCTGTGGTAAGTCAGGTACATGAATAGTAAGTGGTGTTAGAGTCACCCACCGCGATTACTGATAGTAGCGTGATAGAGGTTTTTCACCCGGTTCATTGCGAAACGCTGTCATCATATGCACGCCAGGGCCCAGTGCGTGGAAAATTTGGTAATCTAAGTGACCCGGGTGACCCGCGCGCTCTATCAGTAATTTCTGGTAAGCAGAGGAATGGTTAGGACTAGTAAGATAGGTAGATAAGATAGTTAGAAAATAAACCGTGAAAAATAAAAGTGCTGCTAAAATTATTTTTTAATATTGATTATGTTACTTAATATTTTATTGCGCAACTGGTTTTAAAAATATTTTAATTGTTTGAGATAATTTTATATATGTATTGCTGCTAAATATTATATGTTTTATTAACCAATTGTGTGTGCTTGTTGAGTGTTGTCTGAAATCCCCGGGGAATTGTATAACGGATGGTGAGTAGAATCCATCGCGTTCTGAGGTCATTTGTAGGGAGGAAAGGTTAGTGCATGGTTCAAGTGGAACTGGAAGCGCTAATTAGGTCTTTTTCGGAAAACTGTATGAATGACAGTGACGGACTGCTGATAGAAACCTTGGTCTGATATCACCTAGTAAGGGTCACACTAAGGGAGTAATAGAGTCATCGGAGCTTGTATGATAGCAAAGGGAAACGCTGACGAACCCCAGGCTTAGTATATATCCCGGAAAGAAGTGGATGAGACTGGGTAATAGCAGGTTTTCTAATGCTTGCGTGAGGGTAGGCAAGAGAAGTCTATCCGAAGTGTATGAAAAGTAGACAGAAGTGGTTTACTTGCAGTAAAAGAAGAACTTTCTATCTCTTTAGAACACTCCTACACAATGGCGAATGTTACACGTTGTTGACTAAAATTAACAATAGCACCTTAGAGAAAATACAAAGTTTCCGTTACCTTGTGAAGGAGGGAGTCAGTCGAAGGGCTGCTCTGACGTCACTCCGTGCCGCGCTGGTATTGGTTAAACCAGCGGGTGTGTAGTGAAGCCGAAAACTGTAAGGGAGGGGTGAGTGCCTGAGCGTGAGAACGCGTCTCGTGAAAAGGCCGCACACCCATTGGTCAAGAACCTTTGCAACCTCTGCACTGATTGGTTGTTGAGAAATTGGAGTCGCGCTAGCATTGGAAGCACAAACGAAGTAAAAATGTTCCGCACTGAGCTTATAGATTGTTACGAGCGGTGTATGTGGTACCCTGATTTTCTGCCTGATCCACGAAATCTAGGGTGTCATAAAGAGTTGATGAGCAGAGGCAGACCTCACAACATGTACGGAGGAAAGAGAAAAATGTAATTTGCCAGCAAAATAAAGAATTTCTTCAAAACTGACAAACCCGTACGAACTAGGGAGGGCGTGATCATTCCTCCGCCAGATACTCCAGCCTCTTTCATGATGTTAGAAAAAGGGTATCATACCTGTGTATGGTTAGAGAACTGGGTAAAGTACACTGCGGAGGATGGAGTTTTAGCCTTTCCCATTGATGGTACTTTTAACGGGAGAGTCCTATTTAACCTGAGGACCCGAATGAATGAATTACATCCCAGACCTAGATTAACTCAGTATGAAGCTTTAGAGGAATCGGAAATCGAGGCTCTAGAGCGAGACAGACCCCGAATGGACAAGGGAGTGACCCGATGGTATCCAAAAATGGTAAAAGAAACCAAGGAGCAGAAATTGAAACAGTGGAGACAAAATATGATGGTAGAAGGGTTATTCCCCATGTTCGGAGCTAATGAAATAATGGGAGGGAAGAAATGTACTGAGAAAACCCGACACATGATGCCCCTGGGTGAATCGGAAGATGAATTTTTAGAGGACTTATTTAAGAAAGTTCCCCCGCCTTATAATGAAGACACCAGATCTCAAAGCTTAACTACTCCAGTGAGACCTTCAGGAAGAAGAAGCACTAGTGAAGCCGATTCCACAGGGATAGAACAGAAAAGAGCGGGAGGAGAGGGATTTGGTAGACCCGACCCTGTGGTCCCGAATTACAACCCTTTTGGTGAGGAAAGATCAGTTTTATCCACTCCATCTGCTCCGAATTTATATCCTTCTCTAGTACCCCAAATGATACAGGATCCCCCCATGAATCGAGTATTACACGAGCAGGAAAGGGATGCCCTGAGAGGACAGCGGAATGATCTCATACATGCCATAGCTCAGATTAATCCAAATCCTGAAGCCTTGACGATTCCAGTAACCATTGGTCCAGTTTTTCCTCTATATGGGGACAGAATGAATACTCCTAAAACTCCAGTCATAACCCCGATGATGCCCCCGCCCAGAAGGGAACCACTCATTATTGATGACCAAGCAAGTGAATGTGAGTCCATGGCTTCCTTGATGGATTTGCCAAATAGGGAACCGGGACCTAGTATGTCTCGAACTGGAACTCAGATGAGGAACAAAGACGTACTAATAGAGTCTTCATCAGGAACTCAAAGTGCGACAGTGGTAACTCCCGAGGAAATAGAAAGATGGACCCGAGAATTAGAAAAGGGAACCCCTCATCCAAAACCACTAGATATTTATAAACTAAGAATAGAGCTAGAGGAACTGAGTGCAGGGAATGTGGGCTTAGAACGATTGAATGTCCGGGAGGAAGATGAGTTGTTGTTCATGTGCAAACACCTGACTCGGAACGCAAAAATATACTATGACAAATTAATGGACACGGCAGTATGTATGGGAATAGATATCAGCAGATCCAAAGTACTACAGAAATCCTACAGAGTAGAATTTTCAGACAAAGATCTAGAAAACCTGAATACCGCAGGGAAGAAGACGCAGATTAAGGAACTGATAAACTTAGCACAGAAATGGGGAGATCTAGACAAGTGGAAAACCAGGTGGGCAAAGAAAAAGGAGGATAGCAAGGAGCGACCACGGACTGCTGAGTACGTCCTACAAGAGGTGGACAAACCAGAAAAATTATGTCCCATGAGAGAAGTCCCAGGGGGAAAGTATGTCCATGTCCCTTGGTCCAGACAAGATATAGTATCTTTTACCAATGACTTTCCAAAATTACGGGAGAAACCAGTCGATTGGTACCGACAGGTCGAACGCTTCATAAAAGTTCAGAAATGTCTTCTGAAAGACCTGGATGGTTTTTTCGATATTGTGGTCCCTGTAGATTTGTGGACCGACTGCAAAATTGAAATTGATTGGCCTAGCGAAGAATATGCGAGAGACGAGATAACAGGAGCTCCGGCACCTGAAGTAATGAGGAAGTATGAGCAAGTCATACAGTACCTCAAGAAGAAGGTGCCCGCAAAAGAAACTGATTGGACCCGTATAGATAGAACTACCCAAGAGCGTGATGAATCAGTCCACTCTTATTATGAAAGGTTACTGCAGGTCTTCAAAACTTACAGTGGAATCGATAATGTGGACTTGAAGGACATGACACATTTCTGTTATCGATTCGTGTTAGGATTGAGACCTGAAATATCCCAGTGGATTAGGGATAACAAAATCAGTTGGCAAGGGAAACCCATTGATGATGTTCTCAAATATGCCAAATACTGCGAAGATGAGATCGAGAACAAAAAGAAAGCCCTAAAGGAGAAAGTTATGTGGGCTCAGGTGAAATTAGCTGAACAACAAGAAAAACAGTTAAGTAAAATGACTAACAGTAATAATGCTCCAAATCCGAATGCTGGGGGTGGAGGCAGGCCCCGGGTAAAAATGAGTAGGGAAGAGGCTATGGAAAAATTCCCCTGTCACGGATGTGGTCACATGGGACATTGGAGAGATAAATGTCCGCACTTGCAGGCTGGTAATGTCCCCGTAAATGGTTTAAATCCACAGGTGCAGAAAGAGGGGATCCGAAAGACCCAACAGCAGGTAAATCAACCCCCGGTGCCACGCGCACCTAGACAGAATTATAGGAATCAGGGTCAACAGAATGAAAGGGTCGAAGTGTGGGAAGGAGAGAATGAAAGAAATGCACCCATTCCACAGTACCTGTTAAACGATACTTTTCTCTGTGATGATCAATACTGACGGGGCCTGAGAGGGGAGGACAAGGAGTGCGTGCTTGGCGCCTCCTTACCGGTAGACCAGACTGGACCATACATTGAAGGAAAGGTTGAAGGGACAGATGTCACCTTTCTGTTGGACACTGGTGCTACCCGTTCCACTGTGAGAACAGCGGACGTTCCTAACCTACCCCTCTCGGGAGAAGCTATCCAAGTAGTGGGAGTTTCAAATCAGATAATCAGTACTCCGGTAACAGAACCTATGGAAATTTCCATAGGAAATTTCAAGGAAATGCACAGATTTGTGGTCTGTGATTCCAGTCCCGTAAACCTATTAGGACGAGATTTGTTGTGCAAAATGCGTTGCACCATCTTTTGCTCACCAAATGGTGTTGAAATTCAGACCCCAGATGAAGATGGCCTGTATAAATTGATGTTACTAAGGCCCGACACAGACATTAAGCCCATGTCCATTGAAAGTCTACCTGAAGAACTGCAATCAAGCGTAATACCTGAAGTTTGGGATTTTACTGGAAAAGATGTAGGCTTAATGGCAAATGTAGACCCAGTTAAAATAACTATAAAAGCAAATGCTGTATACCCAAATACCAAACAGTATAAAATGAGTGCAGAAGTGAAAGAAGGAGTTGCAAAGGAGGTAAACAGATTGCTCAAAGCAAACATCATTCAGGAAGTGATGAGCAGTCCCTGTAATTCACCCATACTTGGAATTAAGAAGCCTAGCGGAAAGTATAGGGTAGTGCAGGACCTGCGCAAGGTAAACCAAATTGTAGTACCTTGCTGTCCCATAGTGCCTAACCCCGCAGTAATACTGTATCAAATTCCTTGGGATGCGGAATGGTTCACTGTCATAGACTTGTGCCATGCGTTCTTTTCCATCCCATTGCATCCAGAAAGCAAATTCCTTTTCAGTTTTGAATTCAACAGCCAGGTCTATGTCTGGAATCGTGTCCCCCAGGGGTACACCGAAAGTCCATCGATTTTCAACCAGATTCTAAAGAAATGCCTTGAATCTCTAGTACTGCCTAAAGAGTCTGTCCTGGTACAGTACATAGATGACCTGCTGGTAGCATCTAGAAGTCAAGACGACTGTGTCACTGATACCATTGCCTTGCTGAATCACCTAGGAAAAGGAGGACATAAGGTCTCACCAGACAAATTACAGTTCTGCAAGAACTCAGTAAAATATCTGGGGCACCAGATAGAGAAAGGGATCCGGAAAGTCACTACAGAAAGAATTAAAATAATCCGAGAAATGTCACTACCCGTAACCCAGAAAGAAGTAAGAATGTTCCTAGGAGTTGTTGGGTACTGCAGGCAGTGGATCGTGGGTTTCGCGGCTATAGCTAAACCCTTGATTAACATGACAAAGAAAGGAGCGGAAGACCCAGTTTGTTGGAATGATGAATGCATGACTGCTTGGGTAACATTGCGGAATTGTCTGTGCACAGCTCCAGCCTTAGGAATGCCTGACTATTCCAAGAACTTTGAACTGTTCTGTGACACGAGAGACAATTGTGCGCTCTCGGTCTTAACCCAGAACATGGTCTGATTAGACGTCCCGTGGCCTACTTTTCGGCCGCCCTAGATCCAGTGGCTGCTGGATTACCTGGGTGCCTGAAAGCAGTAGCTGCTACCTGTACAAGCCTAGAGCAGAGTGAGAACATTGTGATGGGACATCCTGTCACTGTATTTGTTCCACATTCAGTTGTGATCTTGCTCACCCGAACCAAGACACAGTATCTCACCCCTAGTCGGCTGACTAAGTATGAGAGGATTCTCATTGGTGCAGAAAATGTAATAATCACCCGATGTAATATTTTAAACCCCGCCACTCTATTGCCCCTTCCCATTGATGTAGAGGCAGGAGATGAAATTGACCATAGCTGCATAGACTTGACTGAATTTAGCACAAAACCCCGTCCTGATATCAGAGAAGTGGCCTTGGTTGATGAAGAACTCAAAATGTTTGTGGATGGTTCATGCTTGAGACATGAGAATGGAGGTTTGAGTGCTGCCTATGCTGTAGTCACTTTGGAAAAGACCCTGGAAGCTTCCTATCTTTGCGAAGTTAAATCTGCTCAAGTAGCGGAGCTCATTGCTCTAACCAGAGCCTGTAAAATTGGGAAAAACAAAAGGGTAACTGTATATACTGACAGTCAGTACTGTTATGGGGTTGTTCATGACTTCGGCCAGCTCTGGTTGCAAAGAGAATTCATGACTTCCTCAGGTTCTCCTATCCGAAATGGAAAACCAGTACAAAACTTATTAGAAGCCATCCAATTGCCCAAAGAATTGGCTGTGGTCAAGTGTGCGGCTCACCGATCTGGAAATGACGAGGTGACAGCCGGAAACAGATATGCAGACCAAATTGCCCAGTACTGCGCCCGACACAAAATGTCACTCCTAATTAAATTATGGGGAGGTGAAAGCAGCTGCCAACTGATGTTGTTTGAAAGATTGGGAACATGGGATGAATTGAGAGAACTACAACAGACCACAGACAGGAAAGAAAAGGACATGTGGAGGCAGGATGAATGTCGACCAAGGGAAGGAGATGGTGTTGTGGTCCACGTGACTGGTATGCCTGTACTACCTGAACGACTGGTTACCGCAATGGCACGGATAATACATGAACCAACACATATTGGGAGGGATGCCATGTGCCGAATGTTTGAAAAGGTGTTCTACAGTCCAAAATTCAGGAGCACAGCAGACAAACTTTGTCAGAGGTGTTTAGTGTGTCAACAATTCAATGCAGGAAAGAAGACAGTAGTGGAGCAAAGTACCATTGGGAGAGCAGAAGGTCCCTTCATTAGGATGCAGGCAGACTTCATAACAATGCCCCTGTGCAAAGGATATAGATATGTCCTGGTCATAGTTTGCTTGTTTTCCCGGTGGGTGGAGGCTTACCCAGCAAAGAAGAATGATGCCCTGACTGTAGCAAAATTACTACTTAGGGAACTGATACCACGCTTTGGAATTCCTGAGACAATTGAAACAGACCAAGGTGGACATTTTTCAAACGAGGTCCTAAAGGAACTCTGCAGAGCATTCAAAATGGAGCAAAGACTGCACTGTGCCTATCATCCAGAGGCTTCTGGGATAGTCGAGCAGATAAACGGCACTCTCAAGTCCAGGCTGGCAAAACTGTGTGACTCCACAAAAATGAATTGGATAGAAGCTTTGCCAATGGTACTGATGAGCTTGAGAAGTATTCCAAACAGAAAGACAGGCCTGAGCCCCCATGAAGTGCTGATGGGAAGAATGATGCGACAGGCATGGGTACCTGGACACAAACTGCTAAGTATTTCTGATGATATGGTGCTAGAATACTGCAGGCAGTTGGGTGACCAAGTGCGTTCTATCTCTCACCAGATTAGAGAGACTGCTGTCGAATGGCCTACAACTCCAGCACACAAACTGAAACCAGGTGATTGGGTGGTGTTAAAGAAACACACCCGGACGAGTTGCCTTGGACCGAAGTGGGGCAGGCCTCGACAAGTGATCCTTGTCACCACAACTGCTGTGAAGTGTGCTGGTGTACCAAAGTGGATCCATGCAAGTCACACGAAGAAGGTGACTGGAGAAAACGCGACTGAAGCCGAAGGTAGTCCAGCTGAGGAGACTCCAGAAGAGGGTCCGGATCCCGCTGACATCGAACTACCAGGCACAAGTCAAGAAGTTGAATGGTTTCATGCTGATGACCAGGTTCTTGATCCAATAAGAACCAGGAAATACTCTTACCTAGGTAGTGAGTGGGACAGTGCAGGTGAGTCAGAACAAAAAGGAGAAGGTCAGATCATCAAAGCCATCATAAAATCTGATCAGGGAATAGGCCAAGTAGGGACAGATCAAGTCATCGACACTCCTTCTGAGAAAGAGGAGACTGGAAAGGGACAGATAGTAGTCAAAGCAGAAGTTCATGCGGAAGAAAATCAAGAGATCGAAGAGCATGAACCAGGCCAGTTAGTAATAGATGAACGTGTTCAGGAAGAAGAGTCCAGTGAATCACTAACAAACAAAGATCAAATACAGTCTAAACCTGAACTAGGTCAGCTTAAGGACCAGGCAGAAGAAATAGATGAAAGACCTGGAACTAGTCAGACAGGAAGGGAAAAAGACACTGCTGAAGCAATAGTGCGACAAAGAAGAAAAAGCAAAAGAGTTCACGAGGAAGAGCAAGTTTCCTCGACTACAAAAAGGATCGAAAAGAAGGATGAACCCCGATATGTAAAAAGACTGAGAATAAGAATAAAAAACAGTCGAAGAAAAACTAAAGGACCGAAAAAGGGCTGAAAGTGAAAGAAAAGAAGCCCGAGGAAAATCCATCCGAAAGGGCGGCAGAGTAAAGAAACAAAACAGACTGTATCGGAGCCCTGAGTGGACCTATTTGGTGTTGGAAGAAATTGATGAGCCTGAAGCTTGTGGCAAAAGCTACGAAGGGTCCATTGCTGATCGGAGTTCTGACGAAGACCCTCCTTGAGGTGAAGCAAAGTAAAACCTCAGCTGAGAAGAAACGAAGAGGGGTTGAGAAAGCCACCTGTAAGATAAAATGTCTGATTCAAATGTCACTGGAAGGTCCAGATTTAGCTGTTGCAGAACTTGCTGTAAAATATGCATCTGTAGTGTAGTGGTGCTAGTAATGATATGGATAGGGTTAACAGTGTTTATACCTTTTATGATAAGCAAAGACCCTAACATATATCCTACAGACTTGACGACACAAGACGCAGAAGTTGTACATACTGAAGAAACACCACGAAGAGTAGAAAGACGTGACAATGCAATGAGTCTGAGACATACACGACCTGACTTAGAAGCATCAGATGAGGGAGAACTACATTATCACCAAATGAAGAACAGGACACACTTAAATGTTTTCGCAAACCTCTTAGTGCACTATGTAGAAGCTATGGAAATAGAAGATTGCTATGTCTGCATGATGCTACCTACTTCAGTAGCTGAAGGTGTGACATACCACCATTTACCCCTGACCTATGGAATTTCCTGTAGTATTTTAGCTAGTTTATTCTATAGAAGCACTTTACAGTATTATTACTCAAACACTGACGTTATCTTTTCAGAACTTCCTATTAGAGGGAATCTGAACCTTGTACATACCCTTGGTGGAGTGACTCGCTACATGGGGGAATATTTCCTGACTATAGGTGACATAGATCTGAATGAAGCTCGTAGAGACAACTTGACGTGTTCCTTACATGCACAAGAGAAAATGTTCTTGAAAATGGCAGAGAAGAGAAGGGAAAAGTTTCAGAAAAAGGCAAATGACGAACAGAACAGAACCCCTAGATGGGCAGAAAACATGGATAACACCTCACAAAGCGAAGTTACTCCTGCTCTGTTGCTGGATTTTGAACGGAAAGGGAAACTCTGTCTTCATAGAGAAAAGACTAGTTATTATAACAATGTATTCATTGGTTCCAGCGAGTGTGAACATAATTACAAGGTAATTGGAGGTTGGGGTTTCAAAAATGGGTCAGAACCTGTGTTTCCAGGAATTTATTATATATGTGGAAACAAGGCTTATTTCAAATTGCCGGATCACTGGTATGGAAGCTGCTACTTTGGCATTGTCTTTCCGAAAATATACCATGTGAACAATGCAGCTGGAAGCAATGAGGTTACTAATGGTTTAGTGCGTAGAAAACGTGAAAGTGTAGGAGAAATTATAGGTGATATTTTTAGTGCACTGATACCTGGAATGGGGGTAGCTCTGAATACTCATAGAATCTGCAAATTATCTACAGTAGTGGATCGGTTATCAACTGACACTGCTGCTGGATTTCTGATGATCAATACCGAAATTGTTGCGATCAGATCAATGGTTTTACAGAATCGCCTTGCTCTTGATACCTTATTGGCAAAAGAGGGCGGAGTCTGCAGGATGCTGAGGGCACAACATTGTTGCACTTACATTCCTGATAAAAGTGTCGAAATTAAGAAGTATATAAGAAACATTATTAATTTGGAAAAAGAACTCAAACCATTGGAGGTTGACAGTGCATGGAAGAGACTGACTGATGGTCTCTCCTCTGTAGGTAGTTGGTTCTCTAACTTAGGTAAAAGTCTTATATGGAAAATACTGATGCCAATAGCTGGAATAGGTTTGATTGTTCTGATCATATTCATCTGTTGCAAATGCCAGAAGTGCAGAAAATATATAGTGAATAAAAGAGGAAAGCGAAAGGCTGAAGAATTAGAATTAGAAGAATTAAGAAACCAGATATATAAGAAAATAAAGAACAATCATACACACAGAGAGGCGGAGAGAAAGCTCAACAATAAGTTCATTGAGATTGAGATGGATGAATTGGATGAATGAAGTTGGCATCTGTTTTCATGTGTAGTGATGATAGTAAATATCATCAAAGAGGGGATTGATGGAGCAAGGATTTGCACGTAACGCGACTTGCTCTCTATCATGAACCTCGCCTTGAATCGTAACTGTACTAACTCCGATTGTTTATCATTTATTTGTATTTCCCCAACACACGGGTGTCCTTAGGAGGCTTGCCTATGTGTTTTTCATCATAATCAAGCTTGCACATTAATAAAATGGCCGCTTTGCAGAAATTCAGTCTGCGCATGCGTCGGTCATACCCATGTGACGTGACGCACTCGCAATCTGGAGGGAAAAGTTCGCTCATGCGCAGTGGTGTTAAAATGGCCGCTTGTCACTAATCATGCTTCATGCTATCTTAAGCCGCTTTTGTCTATGCATCTTTTCTGCACTAACTCTTAATGCTATAAGTATTATAAAATAAGGGATTAAGAGTAGTTGGTCATGGTGTACAGTGTATTCATTTTATTCTGTGTTATTAATTTGTTTTCGCTTACTTTTCATGTACCGCGTAAATGAGGGCCTTGCCGTGGGGATGGGATCCATTTTGAAGCTGACGTATCCCTCATCACGTGATCAAAGATCTGGGACGTGCAGCAATGGAACCTGGCCAGTTGGCCATTGAAAAGGGGACTATCCTTTCCAGGCGCACCTTTGCCCTTGAAGACTTTCTATTTTTACTCTGAAAATGCAACAATGTTTCAAACCATTACTTCACTATTGTACTTTCCCACACGTATGCCTGGGAACCCAGATGCTAGGGGGAGGGTAATGTCACGTGAAATACGTAATAGAAATATAGGTGGTGACAAATGGTCTTAAACCACCTCCCTTGACCAATCAGAAGATGGGACTTTGTCATATTGCAACATTTATGGGTGGTCTTGGGGACTTAAAACTGTATATATAGCCTAGCTTAGCTTAGAGAAATTGTCCGACTTGTCCGAGTAGCAGACCTGTCACTGACCCTACGAACTCTATAGGTGCCTGATACAGAGTGCTGCGGAACATTCTGCCTGAAACTTTCCACAAACTCCAAGGGGTGGAAATTAGTCCTAAGTGCTAAGCGAAGCACTTTGCTGGGAGATTCGAAAACCCAATCGGGGTTATTGGCGAATTCCGTGCAGAAGAGGGGGTAACGCTGGCGTTGCATCCGAAACTGTGAGGGGTTGGTCGTGCCTTGGTGAACCCAGTCCTGACCCAGACCTGAGAAGTATCCTGTCCTGACTGTCCATGAGCTGTACCTGCTCACCTTCTGGTATTTCCTGAATCCTTGAGGGTCCTTGTCCCGTTCTTTCCCAACTGACCCGTGGCCAGGGTTAGTCCTCATTCTCACTTAGGTAAATATTGGCATAGGTGTCTGTCTATACTATACCCTCAACTTTTCCTCCTCTGATTAAAGCAATCTTGCCTGTGATATTCTCCATTTCTCTTTTGAATGTAATATCATGCAATTGATTATTAGTAAATGTTCCACTTTTACCCTTCCTATAGGACATTGTTAAACCCGACTGTTTATCTAGCTTGTTCCACTTATTCCCTTTCCCTTAGTATGGTTGCCGTGAAGTTAGAAAGATAGCATAAGGTTTAGGAAATAGTATAAAATTATTAGGTTGAACATTAGGTTTTCCTCACGTCCTTGCCCTAGATTAAACTGTATTAGATAACTGTCCATATGATTCATGCCCTATAGTGTTCCCTTTTACTCTATGATACTCACTCTCATCCATAGTTATATTCTGGTCCTAATACTAATCATTGATGTATTACTTTGTATTTGCCTACTTGTAATGGCATTTTCGTTCTAAACTTATACTATATAAAACCCTTAAAACCATCAAGGTGTCTGTGGTCATTATACAATAAAGAAATATTAAAGGTATTAAATGTGTAAATTAGAATTTTCTCCCTTGTAGGAAAACCCTTATCACCTGTCCACTGCTAGCTCCGGATCTGTCAGGAGTAATGTGCCTGTGGTAAGTCAGGTACATGAATAGTAAGTGGTGTTAGAGTCACCCACCGCGATTACTGATAGTAGCGTGATAGAGGTTTTTTCACCTGGTTCATTGCGAAACGCTGTCATCATATGCACGCCAGGGCCCAGTGCGTGGAAAATTTGGTAATCTAAGTGACCCGGGTGACCCGCGCGCTCTATCAGTTGCATAAAGGTCTTGGGTTGTTTTACCTTATTTTCATTCATGGGTTGCCTCAAGGCTTATACCGCTGTAACTCCCATCTGAAATCCTGATTCTCTAATCTTAGATTTGAGACCGTCTATTGTAAACAAGTTAAGGCTTTTGTAATATCTGCTAAAGTGTGAGCATCTGATTCTAGTGCCTGTGATAAATCGCCAAAGGACCCCCTCCTAGAAATCATCGCTCAGGCGGGCCTGTATTTTGTGGCTTGGTTTAATTTAAGACTGTGGCACAGCCACTCGCCTGAAGTTCAGGTTGTATGCAGGAGTAATGAGCTGTCCCCTCTCCTCCTAGAACACCTCTCGGCACTACTGAACTCGCTACAGGGGTCACAGCAGGTGACCCAAAAGGGAAGGGGAATGGGACGAGAAAAAGAGAGAGAACACTGCTACTCCACAAAGCCAGTTCCAGTCTGGCACCCTCAAGGGGATGTGTTTGCAGAGTGCAGTCGCCTTTTTGAGGACTTGTGTTTCTCTAATTAAGAAATGCAACAGATGAGTACAGAGACATTCCAGGACCACCAGGCGCACTCAACACACTCATAATAAGCGAGTTAATGCTAGTCACCTGGTTCTCAAGAGGAGATGAGATACTCTCTTAGCCTTTGTCTGTAGGTTGCAGGAGAACAAAATCCAACTATAGTTCTCTAAGAACAATGCTGCCAAAATAGAGTCACTGGCTATGATAATATGTCATCTACAGCCAGGTAAACGAATGGCGCCTGGACAAGTTGTTTTGTTTGCACAAAGCACCCATAAACAAATATTCACATCTAGGAACAGGCCCAAAGGGCTACATAAGCCAGTGTTCATACGATATGATGATCAGAAGGGTAACAGGATGCTTACATGCACAAGGAGTGGTTTCAAGTTCTCAATAATTGTCTTAATATCAAAGTTGAATGCATATAAAGTAGAAACAAAACTCTCAGAAGTTGGAAATGAGTTGAAACATAAAATGAACCCAAAGGCTAAGCTGAATATAAACATGAAATAAGTTCAAACATAAAATGACTCAAGGAGCTAAGTGTAACACAAATATGAAATGAGTTCAAACATAAAATGGTTCCAAGCGCTAAGCGTAATACAAATCTGAAATGATTTCAAACATAAAATGACCCCAAGAGCAAAGCGTGAAACAAATATGTAAATGCCAAAGTCTTGAATCGGATCACTGACAGAACATTGATGGACAAAATATCGACCTACAGAAAAATCGACGCAGGAATATCGAAGGCAAGAATATATCCTATCTACAACAAGAACAAAAATATCGAAACCAAAATATCGATGCTAAAAATATCATAGTTAAAAATTTGGGGGGGGGTTTCGTAATAAAAAAAGTGTAAAATAAAGTAAATCATACTTATAAACAAAATAAACATAGTTTAAAATATTTCATAATGTTTAAAATTAATAAATCATACATATACAATAATATAACATTAATTAAACATCTACATAAAATATATAATATATACTTACTTAATAATAACTTTAAATAATTATTTTAATAACTTATAAATTATTAAAAATTATTATAAATTACAAATATATCTACACACATAAAACAATAGCACAACAAATAAAAAGTAAATATTTATATTTAATACATTAAAACAATAAAATATACTTTCAATATTTTTAAAATTAGTTATATACTACATTATCAAAAATAATAAAAAATAATTAAATAGCTAAATAAATAAAATTAATATTCAAAGTCCCAAAAAAACGATAGTAATGATAACATTTGCGGGTCGACTCCGATCCTGGAAAAAAAACGTCCGTACAATTCGTATCCGGAGCCCTCTCCGTACGAATCGTAAACATGCTGTATGATCCAACGAGTACGATCCAGACCGGGGTATGAGGACGCGATTCGTACGCTCCACGTTAGGTAAGGGTGCTTCGTACGGAAAAGCACACAATCACATACACACCGTACGGTCCGTACACCCCATGATCGCGGGGTACGGTGCATACCCCTGCGATTATGGGGTGTACGCACCGTACCCCTGTGATCGCAGGGTGTACACACCGTACACCCAGCGAACATGGGGTATGGTGCGTACACCCCATGATCGCAGGGGTACGGTGTGTACACCCCATGATCGCAGGGGTACACATCGTACCCCTCTGATCTTGGGGTGTACGAACCGTATCCGGGGGGGGGGGGCGTTCCGTACCTGTTTCAGGGCAAACTCTGCTTTTACAGCTGTTTTCAGCTCCCGTAGAAAAAGGGTTGTACGGTGCGTACCCGACACTGCTGGGTCGGAAAAACCAGCCGCGAACCGTACAGATGTCGCGTACAGCTGGTTCCGAGGGAGATTTATACGGGGATTTGATTTGTACGGTCTCTGTACGTTTCGCACGGAGTCCAGCTCCTGGTACGAATCGTACTTCGTCGTACGTACGGGGGACATTGCAGGGTACGATTCGTACGGGAAAAACTCTCTGAAAAGGCTATTCGGATCGTTTTTTCCCGAATCGGAATCGACCCCTTGATAGCATAACACCTAAAATTACTATTCCCACTTCGGAAAATGCAACAGTAGGGAAAGTGTTGGATAGCGTAGGGGTAAAAATTACTATTTCAACTCCAGAGAGTGCAACAGTAGGGAAAGCATTGGATAGCATAGGGGTAAAAATGACTATTCCCACTCCAGAGAGCTCAACAGTAGGGAAAGGATTGGATAGTGTAGGAGTAAAATTACTATTTCCACTCCAGAGAGTGCAACAGTAGGGAACGCATTAGATAGCGCAGGGGTAAAAATGACTATTCCCACTCCAGAGAGTTCAACAGTAGGAAAAGCGTTGGATAGCGTAGGGGTAAAAATTACAATTCCCACTCCAGAGAGGGAAACAGTAGGGAGAGTGTTGGATAGCGTAGGGGTAAAAGTTACTATTCCCACTCCAAAGAGTGCAACAGTAAGGAAAGCATTGGATAGCGTAGAGGTAAAAATAACTATTCCAACTCCAGAGAGTGAAACAGTAGGGAAAACATTGGATAGTTTAGGGGTAAAAATTACTATTCCAACTCCAGAGAGTGCAATATTAGGGAAAGCTTTGGATAACATAGAGATCAAAATTACTATATCTACTCCAGAGAGTGAAAAAGTAGGGAAAGCATTTGATAGCGTAGGGGTAAAAATTACTATTCCAACTCCAGATGGTGCATTAGTAGGGAAAACGTTTGATAGCGTAGAGGTAAACATTTCTATTCCAACTCTAGAGAGTGAAACAGTAAGGAAAGCGTTGAATAGCGTAGGGGTAAAAATTACTATTCCACCTCCAGAGGGTGCAACAGTAGTGAAAACGTTGGGTAGCATAGGGGTAAAAGTTACTATTCCAACTCCAGAGGGTGCAACAGTAGGGAAAGCGTTGGATAGCGTAGAGGTAAAAATTACTATTCCACCTTTAGATGGTGCAACAGTAGGGAAAGAATTGGATAGCGTAGGGGTAAAAATTACAATTCCCACTCCAGAGAGTAAAACAGTAAGGAAAGTGTTGGATAGCGTAGGGGTAAAAATTAATATTCCCACTCCAAAGAGTGCAACAGTAGGGAAAGCTTTGGATAGCGAAGGGGTAAAAATAACTATTCCAACTCCAGAGAGTGAAACAGTAGGGAAAGCGTTTGATAGCATAGTGGTAAAAATTAATATTCTGACTCCAGAGAGTGCAACAGTAGGGAAAGCATTGAATAGCGTAGGGGTAAAAATTACTATTCCCACTCCAGAGAGTTCAACAGTAGGGAAAGCGTTGGATAGCTTAGGGGTAAAAATTACTATTTCCACTCCAGAGAGTGCAACAGTAGGGAAAGCATTAGATAGCGTAGGGGTAAAAATTACTTTTCCCACTCCAGAGAGTTCAATAGTCGGAAAGCGTTGGATAGCGTAGGGGTAAAAATTACATTACCCACTCCAGAGAGGGAAACAGTAAGGAAAGTGTTGGATAGGGTAGGGGTAAAAATTACTATTCCAACTCCAGATGGTGCAACAGTAGGGAAAGCGTTTGATAGCGTAGGGGTAAAAATGACTATTCCAACTCCAGAGAGTGAAACAGTAAGGAAAGCGTTGGATAGCGTAGGGGTAAAAATTACTTTTTTCACTCCAGAGAGTGCAACAGTAGGGAAGGCATTGGATAGCGTAGGGGTAAAAATTACAATTCCCACTCCAGAGAGTTCAATAGTAGGAAAGCGTTGGATAGCGTAGGGGTAAAAATTACATTTCCCACTCCAGAGAGGGAAACAGTAAGGAAAGTGTTGGATAGCGTAGGGGTAGAAATTACTATTCCCACTCCAAAGAGTGCAACAGTAGCGAAAGCGTTGGATAGCGTAGGGGTAAAAATAACTATTTTAACTCCAGGGAGTGAAACAGTAGGGAAAACATTCGATAACTTAGGGGTAAAAATTAATATTCCAACTCCAGAGAGTGCAACAGTAGGGAAAGTGTTGGATAGCGTAGGGGTAAAAATTACTATTCCAACTCCAGAGAGTTAAACAGTAAGGAAAGCGTTGGATAGCGTAGGGGTAAAAATGACTTTTTTCACTCCAGAGAGTGCAACAGTAGGGAATGCATTAGATAGCGTAGGGGTAAAAATGACTATCACCACTCCAGAGAGTTCAACAGTAGGAAAAGCGTTGGATAGCGTAGGGGTGAAAATTATAATTCCCACTCCAGAGAGGGAAACAGTAAGAAAAGTGTTGGATAGCGTAGGGGTAAAAATTACTATTCCCACTATAAAGAGTGCAACAGTAGGAAAAGCGTTTGATAGCGTAGGGGTAAAAATTACTATTCCAACTACAGAGAATGAAACAGTAAGGAAAGCGTTGGATATCGTCGGGGGTAAAAATTACTATTCCAACTCTAGAGGGTGCAACAGTAGGGAAACCGTTGTATAGCGTAGGGGTAAAAGTTACTATTCCAACTCCAGAGGTTGCAACAGTAGACAAAGCGTTGGACAGCTAAGGGGTGAAAATTACTATTCCAACTCCAGAGAGTGAAACAGTAGGGAAAGCACTGGATAGCTTAGGGGTAAAAATTACTATTCCAACTCCAGAGAGTGCAAGAGTAGGGAAAGCATTCGATAGCGTAGGGGTAAAAATTACAATTCCCACTCCAGAGAGTGAAACAGTAAGGAAAGTGTTGGATCGCATAGGGGTAAAAATAACTATTCCCACTCCAAAGAGTGCAACAGTAGGGAAAGCATTGGATAGCGTAGGGGTAAAAATAACTATTCCAACTCCAGATAGAGAAACAGTAGGGAAAACATTGGATAGCTTAAGAGTAAAAATTACTATTCCATCTCCAGAGAGTGCAACAGTAGGAAAAGCGTTGGATAACGTAGGGGTAAAAATTACTATTCCTACTCCAGAGAGTGAAACAGTAGGGAAAGCATTGGATAGTGTAGGGGTGAACATTACTATTCCAACTCCAGATGGTGCAACAGTAGGGAAAGCATTTGATAGCGTAGAGGTAAAAATTACTATTCCAACTCCAGAGAGTGAAACAGTAAGGAAAGAGTTGGATAGCGTAGGGGTAAAAATTACTATTCCAACTCCAGAGGGTGCAACAGTAGGGAAAGCATTGGGTGGCGTAGGGGTAAAAGTTACTATCCCAACTCCAGAGGGTGTAACAGTAGGGAAAGCGTTGGACAGCATAGGGGTAAAAATTACTATTCCCACCCTAAAGAGTGCAACAGTAGGAAAAGCGTTGGATAGCGTAGGGGTAAAAATAATTATTCCAACTCCAGAGAGTGAAACAGTAGGGAAAACATTGGATAGCTTAGGGGTAAAAATTACTATTCCAACTCCAGAGAGTGCAACAGTAGGGAAAGCGTTGGATAACATAGGGGTAAAAATTACTATTCCTACTCCAGAGAGTGAAACAGTAAGGAAAGCGTTGGATAGCGTAGGGGTAAAAATTACTATTCCATCTCCAGAGGGTGCAACAGTAGGGAAAGCGTTGGGTGGCGTAGGGGTAAAAGTTACTATCCCAACTCCAGAGGGTGCAACAGTAGGGAAAGCGTTGGATAGCGTAGGGGTAAAAATTACTATTCCAACTCCAGAGGGTGCAACAGTAGGGAAAGCGTTGTATAGCGTAGGGGTAAAAATTACTATTCCATCTCCAGAGGGTGCAACAGTAGGGAAAGCGTGGGGTGGCGTAGGGTTAAAAGTTACTATCCCAACTCCAGAGGGTGCAACAGTAGGGAAAGCGTTGGATAGCGTAGGGGTAAAAATTACTATTCCAACTCCAGAGGGTGCAACAGTAGGGAAAGCGTTGTATAGCGTAGGGGTAAAAGTTACTTTTCCAACTCCAGAGGTTGCAACAGTAGGGAAAGCATTGGATAGCATAGGGGTAAAAAGTACTATTCCAACTCCAGAGATTGAAACAGTAGGGAAAGCATTGGATAGCGTAGAGGTAAAAATTACTATTCCCACTCCAGAGAGTGCAACAGTAGGGAAAGCGTTGGATAGCTTAGGGGTAAAAATTACTATTCCAACTCCAGAGAGTGAAACAGCAGGGAAAGTGTTGGATAGTGTAGGGGTAAAAATTACTATTCCCCCTCCAGAGAGTGCAACAGTAGGGAAAATGTTGGATAGCGTAGGGGTAAAAATTACTATTCCAACTCCAGAGAGTGAAACATTAGGGAAAGCATTGGATAGCGTAGAATTGAAATATAACCTATTTATAAATCATTTTTGTAATTAAAATAATAAATATCTTATTTTTTAAATAACTCTACATCATTTACAAATACCCATTAATAATTATTAAAAACATAATTACAATTGAATAAATCATTAACAATAAATTAACAATAAATACCAATAAATAATCATTAATAAATATTAATCACCATATAATAAACTTTAAACAATAAAATATTTTTATTACAAACAAATATTAATTATTAAAAACTAATTAACAATTAAAAAATATTAAACAATACAATTATTTTCATAAAAATACTTTTTATGAAACATTAACTACCAATTACTTAAAAATCATTTCAAATTAATAACAATTAATTTCCAATTAAAAATATTAATTGCCAATTACAATTAATTATCAATTAAAAAATTGATTACCAATTAAAAGATAATTACCAATTACTAAAATTATTTACCAATTAAAAAATCAATTACCAATTAAAAAATGATTTACCAATTAGAAACATTAATTACCAATTAACAAAAAATCATTATAATTATCAATTAAAATAATTAATTGCCAATAATAATTAATTAAAAATAAATAATTATCAATACCAATAAATAAAAATAAATCATTAATTAATTACAATAAAATTTCTTCCCACCCAATTCCCCTATGAATCCACAACCCGCTACAAAAATAAACCCAAAAATTAATTAAAATTAATTTATAAGTCCTAAAAATGTATAATTAATTTAGTATTTTTAAATTACTTCCCACCCTATTCCCCTATAAACCTACAACCCGTTCCGGTACTAAAACATAAAATTGACTTAAAAATAACATTATTAATATATAAAATTGTATAAATATAATTTATAACATGTAAAATACTTAACAAAAAACATATAACACATACATATTAAATACATAATAAAATACATAACAATAATACAAATATCGATATTAGTAACATCGAGAATAGTTACATCGATATATATGCTATCAATATTCCTAACTTCGATATTACTTACATTGATATAAAAAAAATCCATATTACTTACCTTAGGGTTGATATTTTGTCCAACGATATTCTTGACCTCGATGTTCTGTACCTTCAATTTTTCCAACTCGATATTTTTGTAGGTCGATATTTAAAACTCAATATTTAGACTGTGCACCTCTTGAATCAAAAGTCACTTGTGTCCCATATACCAAATGGGCAAGTCACATGGCAAATATGCAAGGATGAGCCTTCCGATATCCAACAGAAAATGTCAAAGTCACACAGCCTTTCACTTACACGCAGCCTTAAAGCGCGGTGCACTTCGCTGTCTGATGCTTGCTGCAGTCTCTGACCGGCACATACTTCTGTCCATTGGTTAAGAAGGAAATCCTGAAGCGTTGAAAGAAGAAGTCTCCAGCTGAAGCAGGAACCAGGATATTAAGCCAAGCATTGACAGGTGTGAGGCTTCGGCTTTTATAGCCAGTTCAGTGGCAGTTAACGACACATGGCTAGCCACGCCCATAAGCATGCCAGTTGCCTTAGCCATGCCCAGCAGCATGGCAGGTGCACATGTCCAATAATAATGTGACCCTGTTCCTAGCATCCAAAAACAGCAAGCATTGGCAAAAAAAGCACTGGCACCAACAAATACAGTAAAAAGAAACAAACATTGGCAGTGGCAAGAAAAGGGGGGGGGAAACAACTTAGTGGACAGAAACGTGAGCAAACAGGGACCCCTGAGGGTGCTGACATACCAGACAGGGCGGGGAGCTCCTGACAGCCATCATCAATAAAATAATTACTTCTCCAAGGAAACCTTAGTCAATATCACCTTACCTGAATTCCGCACTCAATTTGCACAATCTTCCTACTGACTGGCAAGGGTACATTTTCAGAGTCAATTAGGCCCATGTGGAAGTGTTACAATGGTCACAATGGCATTTTCACTTGTATAGACTGCAGTGCCTGTTAAGGGACAAGTGTAAACTATGCACACACCTAATTTGTGCTCTCATTTAGCAGCAGCTTCTAGCTGGCAGTAACCACTGTTCCAAAACAGTGAATTTAAAGTTAAATTGTAAACAGGGTGCAAATAATAAACTGTACCCTGCTAAAAAGTTATTTATTGGTGGTTTTCGCATCCAGTATTTACGCTTGAGTACAAATGGTATTGCTATCTACTGCTAACAAGGTCAATAACTTAGATCCTGTGAGATAAGAATACTTATATTAGTGTAACAAAACAGGTCGGTTTGTTCAGTGTACCTCGGAGAGTGGGCGCAGGTATCTGAGTGTTCCATGAGGTCACAATCACTGACGGAAGCTTTCTTTGACCTAGACATGTTTAAAGAAACTCACCTCTTGCTGCTGAGGTATTAAACTCCTTAGAAAGCACCGCCTCTTAATAGCCACTTCGCATTTAGATTATTACCCTACATCATTTTCTACCATTATTTGGTCATTCTAACCATAACAAGATGCTTCTGCAACCCAAACTTTATATATTTATGTATGATGCGGCAATGATTCAGGGCTGCTGGCTAGGAGAAGTAGCTGGAAGCACCCAGTCCTTTGCCAAAACAGAAAAAGTATCTACTATCTAAGCATCAGGCCCTATCAACCTCTAGCAATATTCCCAGATTTGTTCCCTCAACTCTAGCTTCGAGAATAAATATAATTTGGCTTCTTTGGCTTTCCAACAATCAACTTCTATGCTCATGGCGTTTTTCATGGTAGATCTGTTTGCCTAGAGTGAGTCAATGTTTGCAAATTAATATCACAAATTCTGATTTCTTCCATACAACACACCCTTAGATTTTGTAATCTCAATATTATGTAATTGAGGCGTTGACATGGAGGGATTTATACTGTTCCCTTTAACTGTTCCTTCTTTCTTTTTTCTCAAAGCCCTTTAACAGCAGATCGGCAACAGGGCTGATCTCTAAGGACATGGAGTATCCATGAATGAGAGTTAATAGTGTAACTGATATGTTGCACTCCACTGACTGACTTCACATTGGCACTACCTGTGCCCACAGGAGTGTTGGGGTATCTAGTTCATGCAAGAGGCTCTCAGACATCATCTTCCACCAGCCCAGGGGCACTGGACACAGTAGTTCTTCTCTGACACTGCATCAAGGAGTAGCAGCAGCAGGAATATGTGGGTGAGGGATATGGGTCTTGCTGTCTGTACCATGGCACACATGCATAGCATTTCTCAGTAGCTGGGTTGCATCCGGAACATAATGTATATGAATGTGTGAAGCTGAGTGAACATATAGGTGCAGTACACATCCAAGGACTCATAATGCATTGCAATTATACATATTTAATACACTGCTTATTGATTCAAAAATATATAAACATTTTTAATACATTTAATAATGACAAGTAACAGAGAATTTACAACACAAGTAGAGTTTAGGGTGTCCATGGTCCATATCTCAGCTGTCTAATAAAAGTGTAATATAGAAAACAGTTCACTTTTCTGAGTTCTGAAATATATAGTTATTTATGTTAACAGTATGTTGCACAGTGTGGTGAGAATCTGACACTACTGGACTTTATATCCTTCGTTTAGCATTTGCAATACAAAAAGTGATGCCTGAGGTATGAGTTTCAATCTATAGTGGAAATTAGCGACAGTGCTCCATCATTCATTGAATATCAATTACGATAATCGATCCCCGTGTGCAGTAGGAGGGATAGTGCTTTTCAGTCAGTGCTCTGCTGCCAGAAGTGTCCCTGTGCTTCAGGAAGCCTTCCAGAAGAAACTGGGTGCATGATCTTCAAAATGCTTGTATTCATCTGTTCCGGCGACCAGGACTGTGGCAGGAAAGGAGCGAGGGCGCTCTGGGTCCTAGAATCATAGAGTAGAGAACAACATCAGGATGAGAGGGTTTAGCATTGGCAGACCTATGAACCAGTCCCACAGGACCACCAATCGTTGTTTAATAATTCACACAAGATCCTGCTCACTCTGCAATTAAATTCAAGACTTGAGGCCTCCTTTAGAAGTGGATGGTAATAAACATCTGTTAAATATTGACAGAGTCCCTGTCCACCCACTTTGAGGTTTCCATAAACACATTTTCAGGAGTCTACTAAGCTCCATTAACATTCACCATCATAAACACCTTCCCAGGAGTCCACTAAGCTCCAGCTCCACCATCATAAACACCTTCCCAGGAGGCCACTAAGCTCCAGCTCCACCATCATAAACACCTTCCCAGGAGTCCGCTAAGCTCCACTAAGATCCACCATCATAAACACCTTCCCAGGAGTCCGCTAAGCTCCACTAAGCTCCACTATCATAAACACCTTCCCAGGAGTCCACTAAGATCCACCATCATGAACACCTTCCCAGGAGTCGACTAAGCTCTTGCTCCACCATCATAAACACCTTCCCAGCAGTCCACTAAGCTCCAGCTCCACCATCATAAACACCTTCCCAGGAGTCCGCTAAGCTCCACTAAGATCCACCATCATAAACACCTTCCCAGGAGTCGACTAAGCTCCTGCTCCACCATCATAAACACCTTCCCAGCAGTCCACTAAGCTCCAGCTCCACCACCATAAACACCTTCCCAGGAGTCCACTAAGCTCCAGCTCCACCATCATAAACACCTTCCCAGGAGTCCACTAAGCTCCGGCTCCACCATCATAAACACCTTCCCAGGAGTCCGCTAAGCTCCACTATCATAAACACCTTCTCAGGAGTCCGCTAAGCTCCACTAAGCTCCACTATCATAAACACCTTCCCAGGAGTCCGCTAAGCTCCACTAAGATCCACCATCATAAACACCTTCCCAGGAGTCGACTAAGCTCCAGCTCCACCATCATAAACACCTTCCCAGGAGTCCACTAAGCTCCACTAAGCTCCACCATCATAAACACCTTCACAGGAGTCTGCTAAGCTCCAATAAGTCCCACCATCATAAACACCTTTCCAGGAGTCCACTAAGCTCCAGCTCCACCATCATAAACACCTTCCCAGGAGTCCACTAAGCTCCACCATCATAAACACCTTCCCAGGAGTCCACTAAGCTCCAGCTCCACCATCATAAACACCTTCCCAGGAGTCCACTAAGCTCCACCATCATAAACACCTTTCCAGGAGTCCACTAAACCAGCTCCACCATCATAAACACCTTCCCAGGAGTCCGCTAAGCTCTACTAAGCTCCACCATCATAAACACCTTTCCAGGGGTCCCCTAAGATCCACCATCATAAACACCTTCCCAGGAGTCCAGAAATCAGAAATGCTAGGCAATTGCTTGCAAAATGATACATTTGTCCTCATTTGAAGCTGTGTTTTGTTCCCTTTTGAGCTTGGTGCCTGGTGCAGCATTATGCTAACAGTACAGCTTCCATTTTGTAGGAAGCTATGTGGTATATAAGAATGTTCTGCTGCTTATATGTGGATGCCTACTGGCATCCCCAATAAGTAAAGCAATTGTTCTTCATTTTTTGTATATTGAATACAAAACTACCTTCTATTTATGCGTTTTAAATTATTGCAAAAGCATTTAACAGTTCACAGACAAATAAAGTCCGGCTCTGGGGCAGCATGTACAGGCTTCAGAAACTATTAGGATTTCATACAGATGTGTACAAAGACTGTCCTAAAAGGTAGCAGGGCAGCAGATTCTCACTTTCAGAAATATCTTCCAAATCTATAGAAATTGTAAAAGGTCTGAATTTTCAAAGGGGCCACTGAAATTGTATCAACTGTTCTAAGTTTGATTTCTGGTTGACTTGGCTTGCACCTGAGCTGATTGATAGTTCGTCTAATGCTGATATCCTTCGACTCTACTCACCGTCACGGGATAGGCTCTAGTGGGGATATACCGGATCACAAATCCACATGTTCTCCAGTGGGACATGTTTGGCTCGCTCGCATGGACGGTCAGCCCATCATGGATCTGGAAAGACAAGATGATGATAATAAATATGTAGGAGAGGACAGGCACATTGGAGGTTTATAAGAAGATGGACCTGAGGACGAAGAAGAGCATTGAGGCATGTGGTACTTACTTGCAGTCAATATGTACTTCTTCATAGTTACATCTTTCTGTTATCATTATAAAGATTATAGATCATTAGCACATCAAGGCTCAGATCCAGGCAATGAATCTATTAGCACATATGTGGTAAAATGGCAGACTAAGACTACTGGTACAATATTTATACCCAAAATAGAAACATTGGGAATGTACTCTTGATTGTGAACTTACAAATCATGTCATGAGACCACAGGAAATGCCACATGCCTGTTTTCCCTGCAGTAGAATTGTCAATCAAGACATTTAACACAATCTGAAAATATTTCGAAATTTAGATATCCTCAAGTATTAATATTCACTCAATATTATATTTTTCCTAGGGAAGTGAGCAATTATGCAAAGAATGTGCTGCATGGCTGTTTGAGATTTATAGTGTATAATAAAAGAATAATTATTTGTCCTGTCAATTTGCATTAGTTTAAACTCCCGAATTTGATATGAAGAGTACCTCACAAATGTTCCTATTTTTAGAAGATACTGAAGTTGAGGGAATAAATACATTATTGAGAGTACCATTTGAACACTAACATATTAATAGAAAAGTCCTCCATCAACCAGAAAATAGATTTCGCCACGGAATAGGTCGTTTTTGTCCCGTCTTCTTTTGTTTCTTATCAGTGCCTTGGTTTGTCATGTCACCACTTCATGATGTTTGTAGAATGTTGTGTTCACTTTAAAAGGACCAATGGCAGTTATACTCTCATAAGATCATGGGCTTAGCAAAAGTCAATAATGCACCTGGAGGTTTTTTTTTATAGTATTGAGCTTGCTGAAACTATAATTAGAATTAGCACCTTCGCCGCGGGGCTAATTACCCCGCGGTGCTGGGGGAAGGGGGGCGCACCCAGCGCTACGGTGCTTGTGGCGAGCTCAGCTCGTCACGCTGCAAGGTTGCGCTGTGCTCATGACGAGCTGAGCTCGTCATGACCACGCCCGTTTTCATAGAACGCTCAGCACAGAGGGGGAATTAGCCCCATGTGTGAGCGCCACGCGTGTCATGACGAGCTCAGCTCGTCATGAGCACAGCGCCAGCGTTCCAGCACGGAAGGAGTTAACTTGGCATTATAGCATAAACATTCTGGACTTAATAGGTAGATATGTAGAGAATTTGGATGTATAGAAAGAAAATGATCTGACGTCAATTGTAGCTTTTCTGAAAGAAAGGGCTAGTAGCTGCTGGGTCACAGACCAGTGACTTTCAGGAGTCTATTAACGTTATTCAATCATATGCAGGAGTACAGTTTGGTACGAAGTCATGCCTTTGTCCTCCCTGTTACATTGGGTAAACATTTTTGAAGCAATGATCAATTCCAAGCGAGACAGTGCTGACTTGTGTATATTGTACATAGGCTTTAGGCGATGAAAGGAGTTTGCTGATTTCTCTAAATCTGTCATAGATACTAGATAGACTAAATGTGATACAAGGTGTATGCTGACCTCCCTAAGATCAACATTGATATATATGTAGATAGTAGGTGCGGAAAGGTATATCCATATAACCTAACATATAGTCATCAGAATAAGTGATTTGCATTGTTTCTTTTTGTTGGTTTTTTTCTAAAGAGGCACCAGAAGTGCCTTTTCTAAATTGATGTTCTCTCACCCAGTTCCAAGGGCAATTTAAAAAGGGCATTAATCTGCGGATTAAATTAGTTAGCTGCCTTCGATGGTTTATAAGAAGGACAAGCATCGAGAGAGTACCCCAATTTAACATTTTGGATTATACTTTCAGAGTGATCTTTTCGACTGACTGAAGTTTCGACAAACTGAAGCGGGAGACATTCCTTATTCTAACAAGCATTTGCAATGCAATAGGTCTTGTATTTACGTTAGTTTGAGCTATTGCCATTGCAATTAACAATGCCTTTCATTTTTGTTTTCGTTATTAAAACATAAATAAAAGGCATTGGCTACACTACGCGCTAATAGCTCATATTATTGTGTAATCTCATGTTTTTCTCCTATGTATATACTTAGCTCCTGTAATTGATGTAACCTGTAACTCGCTGATCCTCATGTAAAGCGCTCTGATACCTCAGGGTCTAGCCAGCGCAATATAAAACTTTGCAAATGAATAAATAAATATTCTAATCTCCCCAAGTCTGCCACACATAAACTACAGGTGATGCAAGATGTGTACTGATCTCTCTAAGTGTGCCATACACAGAACAAAGGTGATGCATGGTGTGTGGTTATCTCCCTAAGTCTGCTTGCATAGACTACAGGTGATGTCAGGTGTATGCTTTACTCCCTCAGTCGACTGTACATCCTCTGCAGCTGATGCAATATGTGATGTTCACCTTGAGCATAGTTTAAAGATGAAAGATCAATTTAAGATGGTCACAACTTCTTCACTGGTTCTCAGTCAAAGATTCGACTCTCTTTAAATCATGCCTGACTGATACGTATTTTATGTAGGGTGGCCAGGTGTTCTCAGTTGTGCACTCTTAGGCCTCTTGTTTCACCATATCAAAGAGAAAGATATTTCTCCATTTAGGATGCTTTGGCCTTGATTGGCCTTCCTTGAAATTCCAGACAGTCCCTGCAGCTACTTCCTTCAGCCACCTGCTCAAGGCTCATTTATTCTAGGCAACTGTTCTAGGTCATCAAACCCTAGAGGCTTCGTTAGGGTACTGTGCAGTAGACAAATGACTAAAGTAAGTCAGTGAATCAATCTGTTAAAATACAATGTACAGGAGAACAAAAGCTCAAGGTGCACTTACCGACATCTGCCCAGCTTTGAGCGGACACTCCACCGCGTTCTCTGCATCCACCAGATGTCGGGGAATCTCTTGATTAGCAGTTAGCATGTTTCCTGGGTTGACGGCTGTTTGGTGTTCTAGGATGCCCCGCTTGTGACTTCCTACAGAGGACACAGATCGAGTGTAAACATTTTCATTGTTTCCTAATGGTGATTCCTGTCCAGACCACCTCTGTACCCCAGCCACACATTCTCAACGTGAAAAGGCAGACCATGAACAACTGGGTCCTGCTTCTTCCACAAACCTCCATCTAGGGACCATCACATGCCTACTCCTCTCTCCTCCTCCAGCTACCTCACCCATCACTCTCATGCTTCTGGGTACTTCTGTGTCTCTACCTTCATGATCATTAGAGGGATGCAAATGTGTGGTGTTAGATAGGACTTATAAAGTAACCTCATAGAATGAAGAGGCCTTCAGAAGATGAATGCTCAGAAGGAGAAGGCTGGTTGAGGAACGCTCATGGCTGAGAATGGATTGGTGAATGTGTTGTTGGCACTCAAGAAGATAACCAACAGAAGGTTTGTAGGAAGAGTTTTTTTTGGTTGCTACTGGAACTAGGGAAAGTGGTGTCTAAGATGAAAGCAGGAGGAAGGTGCTTTTTCAGAGGAAGGTCTGTTGCTGTGACAGGATTCTGCTGTCCCTTTTTGTGTTGATTTCCAGAATTCCCAATTTTGGTAAGTTATTTGAGTCCAGGTGGTATCACAGCTGATAGATGCATTGCAGAACATGAGGAAGTGAATCTGGTCCTAAATCTTCTGTCTGAGACTCTGATCAACATCCAACTGATGCAACTATCCTTCAGGTGTTCAACCTTAACCCTCTCTCCGCACGGAGGGAACCCAATCATTATATGGACACTCCCCCAACTTCATAACCTTCGCCAAGTTGCTCCTTATGACACAAAAGCTCTTTGCTGAAAGCAAGGGAGGCTTTTCTTTCCAACTTTGCCCCAGACGCTCTGCCTGATGCTTTGCATATACACATAAGTCCATACCTGGAATAACCTGAAGGACACCATTTTCTGTGTCTACGTCATCCAGAGCAAGCCACACTAAGGCCACTGGCCCGCCCTCGAAGCCCCAGTACCTGTGAAGGGTAAACAGAAAGACCAGCTGTAATACATTAACTGAACACCAATACATCTTCGGTCAGGTGTGATATTGTCAAAGCAGTTTAGCTATTAATGCCCCTCACATAACGCCTGTAATAATGATTTCTGGAACTCACTATGAGTGATAATTAACTGCGAGACATAATGTCATCAAACCATCAGTTTTGTGAGAGAACGGAGTTGTAACTCGACTTTTTGTAAAATGTCCTTCAACTTAATAAAGCGAGCGTTTTTAGAAACCGTTGGCCATTATTTTCCAGAATAAAAAGAACACTTAAAATTTCCTAAACCATGCAATTACAAAATGATGAATTTGCAACCAACAAGACCTGCACAGTTGCAGTTTTACAGACCTCTAGTTTAAGCCCACGTTTGGCCCCAAAGGTATGATGATTGGGTGTGCATGAGCGTTTGCCTACTTGATGTCCTGGTGCCAGGCCACGTAGGGCACCGCGTCGTCTGTGTGTGGAATGTCAGAGGAGGGGTATTTACAGATGAACCGGGAGTCCAGCAGGATTATGTCAGGTCCCAGCACAGCAGTGAAAGCCTTCAGGATGTCCAGGTGGGCGGCCAGGTCCATCACCCAAGGGTGGGCTTGGTGGATATTATGCAGGCTGTACTGGGTGTGCTCCCTACCTGTGTAACACAAGGAAGGAACATTCACTGAGTAAACAACCATTGCAGGTTCGTGTGCTAAGGGGAGGTTCAGGAAAGTGATCCTATGTATTATAGGGTCACCAGATGTGCGTGGCCATGTCTGGTAGGGCCGTCATCAATGCTAACTGAGAATGGGCAAATGTTATGTTTTCCTATTTACATAAATTGTGAATGGAGCTGAAAAATTTATTTTCAAAACATATAATATGGGGAGCATATCTAATGCATTTACAATTGAGAATTTCTATTTTAGAGAAACACTTTTTGTAATTGTTTTATAAAAATCATCTGTTTTCTCTGATAAGCAGTTTGTTTTTTAAAGAACTGAAATACGTAATAATATGTACATTTGGTGGCCGATTCCCATTCGGTAAAATCCCTTACAAATAGCAGTATATTTCCTGTACGAATTGTACTCTTAAACGTCTCCGTACGTACGATGAAGTACGATTCGGACCCATGGCAGATCTCCGTACGAATCATAAGAAAGACCATACGACTTAAAAATACATACGAATCACATTCGGAACACGCAGTCTGCAACGTCCGTACGGATCGAAGTAGCATTTTCTGACCCAGCAAGCACGATTCGTCTTGTCAATACTCCGTACGACTCTTTTTCTACGGGAGCTCAAAACGTGCGGAAAAGCAGATTTTGACTCGAACTGAGTATGAAACGGACCCCCCCCCCCGGGTATGGTGTGTACACCCCATGATTGCAGGGGTACGGTGGGTAGGGGTATGGTGCGTTCACCCCATGATTGCAGGGGTACGATGCATAGGTGATTGTGTGGCTCTCCGTATGAACCGCTCATACGCGACATTTTCCGTACGAATCGCGTTCTCCTTCCCCGGTCCGGATCGTACTTGTCGGGTCGTACAGCATGTTAACGATTCACTGTGAGGGTCCGTGTCATACGGATTTTCCCTTGCTTTTCGTACGGTTTGCAACAATTCTGTTGTATATTTTTCAAAACGAATCGTACTACGCGATTCGGACGGAATTGCATGAGTCGTACGGAAAGGGCTACGGATTCGATTAGGTCGTACGATTGGTTTACCGAATCGGAATCTGCCCCTTGGTGTTTAAAAAAACAATTTGTTTTTTTTATGACCAACTGATTTTGCATTTTTCACACAGCAAGCTTGTTGGGAGACAAGGGCAGGTTTGCAATTCACAAAAAGGCGAAAGTTGTGCCAGCAAGTTTTTAAATCCAGCTGCTGATGTCACCACTATAATCAATATTCCTGCTTTGAGTATTTTAGGGACACTGCACTTAAGTGATTCAGTGGCCTCTGCAAAGTTATGAGTTTGTCACATTTGCCACCTAATCCATTAATCCATTATCTGCTGCATAATTTGAAGATTTTTACAAAAACTGTTTCTACCTAAAATGTTTCAAAAGTTACTAAAACACGGACCCACGTAATGCTGAGCAGCGGTGGGTCCTCCTTTGCAAAAGTTATCTGGTCACCTGTCATAATTTGGCCCTCCTTTGCCGCATAATTCCAGTGGCCCTCTGTATTTGATAAAGCTCAAACCTCCTTTGACAGACACTATTAATGCTGCATCAGCATTTCGAGCCTAAGGTTGTAAACACTGAACACTGGGGGTCTGGTGGGCCTGGTTCAGAACAGATTAAAATGGGGGTGGGGGAGTTGAAGAGTTAATACAGTTATGTACAATGTAATTTGCATACTTACACATAATTACAATTATGAAAGATTTATGAGTGTCTCCGGTGACTTACGCCTGTCACTCCCTCCCTCTGTCCTCAAAGGTGAATATTTGCTTTTGAGGTCAGGTGTTCCTATGAAAACTTCTCTGCTCTGACTTTGTGTAACATTACAACCACAATAACGTCACATGCACACAGATGCGCACACACATTACCGGAGTCCACATTTATCTTCAGGATCCGGTTAATGAGGGTGTCAGCAGGTTCCAAGCGGGTGCCTGGCGTCGAGGGCGTAAATTGGTTATCTTAATCCACAGCTCTTCCTGAGCCGGCGTGATCGAGCTAAGTAGAGCGCCCTCATTTCTTTGTATTTAATGTTTGGAATATGTTATTTTCTTCCCTGAGGGTGTGCCACTTATGCTAACACCCCCCTCTAGAGATCCATGGTGTGCATCTGACTCACCATTCAAGGGAGACATTTTATCTCGGACTTCTATGTGTTTTTTACAGGTGGTGTCACTGGCCATTGAGGTCCATTGATCCTATATTTTACACGTGCTGGCATCCAAGCAAGGGCTACTTTAAATCTGGGAACCACCTGTAGTCCACAGCACAACTATAGCATAGCGCAATCTCTCCAGGGACATAGTATGGTGTTAACAATATAGTTATACCGCCATCCACTGTCCTCTCACCACACTTGGTGCACTGGAGATATACCTATGACCATAGCAAATTTTAACTGTTTGTCCTGTCTCTTATGTGTATGTCGCTGTCCCTTTTTTTCCAACAGGTGCATATTCATTGACTGTGAGGTCTCCTAAATTGGGAGGACCTTAGGAGGAGTTCGCTCCTTCTCCATGCACTTTTTAACACGCGATTTTCACTTTCACGTCCCTAGGTTAGGGTGAGCCTTAGAGTGCTCATACCGCCAGGGTTTAGTACACTTTTGTCCTGATGAATGCCTGGTAAATTCACACCGTTTCAAGGCAGAAACATGTTGACTTATTATTAACCTACTGGAAATAACCAAACAATTTATTTGGACCATTTTCCCACATTATTTTAATCTGTCCAAGTGATCAAGTAATAAAATATATTTTTTGAGACACTGAAGACATTTTTTAACTATCACTATCACCTCCTAATCACTCACTTCACGTCTATTTCACAAAACCTGCTCCGCAGTAGATCTGGCGTCGAAGCACACTGGGGAGGCACTCGGCCTCTCCAGTGGGGCCCTATGATGAAGCATGTCACCAACCAGGGTGGTGAGTGAGGGCTTTCGATAATGACCCGAGAGGGGTCATATACTCATTGTTTTCCTGCTCCATTTGTACTTAAGTTGTGTTCTTAAACACTCTTTTCTTGTTACGTTTATATATTCATCTTCTACCTCAGTTATTTATGTATCTCTGGAGTATCAGGCCCCACCCTACCTATGAAACAAAGTTGGTGAGTTCCTTTCTATATTAAGGTTTAACAGGTGACATATCACAGTAATCATGACCACGGCAGCAGAAGAATTTCCCACTCCTACTTCAGAAATCTGTGCCAAGTTTTGATGGTTTTGAGGAAGAGAAGAGGCTTGGTTTTGCACAAGAGACTGTCCTCAACTCAAGTTACAACTCCCAAAACTTGGACAAGAGCCAATTAATGCTCACCTAAAGTGATAATTTGCCTTGTACAGGAGTTTCCAAGAAGTTGATTCACCAAAGTACCTAGGGCCTGATGTTCTAAGACTTACACAGTGCTGCATTGCATAGCATTGTGTGAGAATGTGTTGCACTTTGGTATTTACTTTTGTTCATCATGATGGGCTGTATTTACGAGAGATGCGCCATGCAGCAATATCTTTGTAAATCCCACTGCATTACTGTTTAATTCGAATTTCGATGGGAACACCCACCTTGCCTACATTAATCATTGCATCACACAGGCCTGCGCAGCACTTCCACCACGCAAGTTGCCAAAAACAATGCACACTGCCTACTACTCCGCTTCATAAATTTGACTTAAGTCCTTTTGTTGCCTTGGGCAAATGCAGGGATTACTAAATCTGGGCCCCAGTGACCTCAAAAAACCTTTGACTTCCAAAGAAATCATAAGTGCCTCACATAGCAAACAGTAAAGGTAATGTTTTGAATAGAAATGTGACTGCCTGCTCCATCTTTCTGCCTGTTGCTCTAGTGTTTCCTATTTAGGGAAATATTTTGCCACCTGACCCCAATAGTGTTTCTTCCTCCGCCTTAGAAGTGCTTCTATCTATCTATCTATCTATCTATCTATCTATCTATCTATCTATCTATCTATCTATCTATCTATCTATCTATCTATCTATCTATCGATCTATCTATCTATCTATCTCCTTTGGTTATGCCATGAAGTGTGTGTGCTGTGAACCATAACTGGCAAACTTCAGTGTTTTACACGTTTCAGTCAGAACCATTGTCGGAATGGGTGAATACAATGTCAATGAATGCCATGATATGTGCAGACCCAACAACGGAAATATCAGTAAATGCAATGTTAAAGAATGCCACAGCTTGTACCTATCCAATGCCCATGAATGCAATGTCAATGTATAGTGTAACTTGTGTCTACACCTCAGCGCCAACATCAGCTATAGCGATACCAATGTATACCATGATCCATGCTCATACGATAATTTTATTGTTGCGAGTAAGAACAATGTCAATGTACGTTCAGACCAGAGCAAACATAACCTTGTTAATACCAGTACCAATTATATCGATGTACACAATGACAACTGTATGCGTAATGTTGATACTGTTGACAAAAATGATACCAGTGGCTGGCTTATTATTTTTAGGAGTTCTGATGAACTCATATCATTGCTGTTGGATTGACCCAAGGTGACCTCTTCAAACCCCTCGTCAGAGATACGTGGTCAGGCAGGTCCTTCGGCCCATGCGCACGACTATCGAGTAACAGGTCACAGGTGGGGTCCCCCATATACCAAAGACTAATATGCTCCCAGGGAAAACACTGATCGAGTCCACAGATAGATAATTGCACCACAAACAAGTCCAGGATAAATGGTCGCCAAAGGCTTGCGCTCCCTAGAAATACCACAAAGCTAGATACCATACGTAGAAAGGCACACTCAAACAATCAGGACATGACAGGCACACCACAGGTAGTGATCACCCGCTCCTCATGCCGGACATCTGGACACATACACAAAAGCCCACACTAGCTCTCCCCAAGGTGGAGAGCCATATGTGTCCTTATCAGATGCCTGCGATTGTTGATTTGCAACTGAGATGTAGAAAGTTGTTTTATTATACCTCATGAACTGTATAAATTAACGGCCAAAACTTTGTACATCGAGAGATTTTGAGCAGACACATTCTATCCAGGCTCTCCCGGCTGCAGCGTTTAATTAAACCAACTTTTTCCTGTTTTGCTGAAAGCCTCTTGTCTTTTCATTTATTTAAGGTTAATTCATATCAGAGCAAAAGCATAACTCAGTTTTTTGTTTTAGTTTTTTTGTGAATTTCAAGGGATTTTTACACTAAATTTCCAACCCTAGCTGTGCACATCCTTCAGGCAGGTTGTAATTGTAAATTGTAAAAATACTTGTTAAGCGCGGTTGCTGCCCGTAGGCGTCCAAGCGCTGAGTTGAAGCAGGAAGGTGATGGGAAGAGGAGCTAGGGTACATAGGATTTGGCAAACAGCAGTGTCTTTAGGTTTTTGCGGAATGAAAGGAGGTCTGGGTTGGACCGGAGTGAGATGGGGAGAGCATTCCAGAGCCTGGCGGTGTTCAAAGAGAACAGCCTACCCCCAGACCTGGCTCGCTTCACTCTGGGAACAGCGGCGAGGAACGCCTCCGTCGACCGAAGGTTCCTGTTAGGGTGGAAGGGGGTGATAAGGTCGGTGTTAATGGCTGGGCCCGTTTTCCAGAAGGCGCGGTGCGCCGAGCACAGCGCCTTGAAGGTCACTCTCTGCCTCACTGGCAACCAGTGGAGACTTTTTAAAGCAGGTCTGGCTGACTGGGTGCGCGGAATTTTCAGCAGGGTGCGTGCTGCACAGTTTTGAACAACCTGCAATTTTTGGAGGGTCATCTCAGGTGCCCCCACGTATAGGGCATTGTTCGAGTCCAGGCGGGACTGGATGAGACCTTGTACCGCCACCTTTTTGGCCTCTAGTGGAAGTAGCGGGAGAACCTTCCTCAAGATTCTAAGTAGGCCAAAACAAGTGGCGGACAGTTTTGTGGCCTGGGTGGAGAAAGAGAGTTTGTTGTCCAGCCACACTCCCAGGCTTTTGACACTTTCCTTAGGGGTGGGGGGGGGCCCAGTGCACTGGGCCACAAGGAAGTGAAAGACACAGGGGAGGTTGGGCCTAGGAGCATGAGCTCCGTCTTTTCTCCGTTTAGTTTTAGGGAGGAGTTGGTCATCCATCCCTTAACGTCCTCTAGGCATTTTAGCAGGTTGGCTGGGGAATGCCTGTTGTTCACCGTGGCCAGCGAGACCACAAGCTGGGTGTCGTCGGCGTATGACACGATTTTAATGCCATATGGTTCGACAACACCCGCCAGCGGCCTCATGTACACGTTGAACAATACAGGGCTCAGGGAGGAGCCCTGTGGTACTCCGCAGCTCAGGGGTTTGCTAGAGGACACTGTCTCTCCGTCGAAGATCTGAAACGACCTCCCAGACAGAAAGGAGTCAAACCACCTTAAAGCGTCACCTGAAACTCCGATGTTATAGAGACGGTCCAGCAAGGTGGTATAGCTGACCGTATCGAAGGCGGCACTTAGATCAAGGAGGATCACTGCCACTGATCCTCCCTGGTCCAGTATCCTTCTGGTTTCTTCGGTGACTGCTAACAAGGCGGTTTCCGTGCCATGCTTCGGTCTGAAGCCTGTCTGGGATGTGTGTAATAGAGAGTGGTCCTCCAGGAACTGGACCAGCTGCGCGTTTATATACTTCTCTAACACCTTGCTAGCCCAAGGGAGAAGTGAGATGGGGCGGTAGCTGGAGTGGTCATCTGGGTCTAGGCTGGGTTTCTTCAACAGCGCCCGTACCATGGCCTGCTTCCAAGCTGTGGGGACTGAGCAAGTGGATATGGATGTGTTAAGAAGATCCAGGATTACAGGCAGGGTGGCTTTGCTTGCCTGCATCAGGACTTCTGGAGGAGCAGGATCACAAGGGGAGCCCGACTTGACTTGTCGTGCCACCTTGCTTAAAGTGACGAGGTCCAGAGGAGGGAAGTGCTCAAGGGAAGGCTGGTCTGGGTGAAGAGGTGGTCTAGGGGGGAGTGGATTAATCGCATCCGGGGTTATGGCTGCAGTTGGGAAGGTAGAGTAAATTTTTAGAACTTTGTTGTGAAAAAAATCCGCAAGCTTGTTGCATTGGTCCTGGGTTTTGTTAGGAGGGGGTGCCGTGTTGGCACTGGAACATTGCTTTATAATTTGGAAAATTTCTTTGGGCTTAGATTTTGCTTCTAGTATTTTCTCAGAGTAGTGGGTTGCCTGGGCCGTTCTGATCCCTTCTTTGTAGGCTTTGATCGCCTCTTTGTAGGTTGCCTTTTTATCTGGGAGGAAGTCTAAACGCCAGGCTCTCTCTCGTTGCCTGCAAAGACGTTTTAGCTGTCTTAGAGAGTCAGAGAACCAGGGGGCAGATTTCTGTAGTCTCTTCGAGGAGGATCTACGAAGTGGGAGGATCGAGTCTAGCGAGTGGGTGATCCAACTTTCATAGTAGACGTTTGCCACATTGGGGTCTAGGCAGGGTGACGGGCGAGTGGAGTACAGGTTATGCAGCCAGGACTCCAATGGGAGTTTTGACCAGTTCCTCCTGGTGGAGACTTGGGGAGGTAGCTGGGGGGTTTTGTGTTTGACCCAGGTAAACGGGACCAAAAAGTGGTCCGACCATGGGAGGGGGGTGGGTTGATCAACAGTTAGATCCAGGCAGTTACTAAATATAGGGTCAAGTAAATTGCCCTTTTCATGGGTCGGGCTGCAATAAGTTGGGACAGTTGGAGAGCTTCCAGATCATCTAGTAATTCCTGAGCAATGTGGTCTGAGGGGGAGTTAAAATGGAGATTAAGGTCCCCTAGGATCGTGTGGTTGGCGGAAGAAAGAATTCTTTCCGCTATAATTTCTGGAAGAGACCTATGGAACACTTTTACAGGCTCAGGGGGGCGGTAGATCAGGGTGCCGGAGAAAGTGCTATTTGTGTTGAACTCTATGCAGAATGCTACACTCTCGCACTCAGGGATAGTTTCTGCTGTAGTACGGCATCGGTACTGGTTCTTCAGAATGATCGCCAGACCTCCGCCTCTCCCTACCGGTCTATCCACTCTAAGGATATGGTAGCCTACGGGTAAGGCTTGAACTACGTCTGGCTCAGAGTGAGCAGTGAGCCACGTTTCTGTCAGGAAAACCGCGTCTGGCTTTTGCTCCTCTAGCAGCATGGCAATCTGTGTGCTATGTTTAGGTAAGGAGCGGCAGTTTAGCGCGTACATACGGTACGTTTGTGCCGCGGCCGACGGGGATTTGCGGAAGGAGTGTTTGCACCCCGTACATCGGGCGGGTAGCTCTGTGGGAGCAAAGATATGGGAGCACTGGGGAGTGGCAGTCCTACCTATGCTGTATAAGGCCGCCGAGCTGTAGGTCCTGCTCTGGGTGGGGTGAGAGCCAAGGTTTGTGGCCCCGGGTCCCGGCTGGTCGCGGACGGGCGCAGACGGGCTTGCCTTAGGCGCGCCTTCGGTGCGCAAACAGCGCGCCCGCTGCGCGTTCTGAAGTTACACATGTTCCCAGCCTGCAAGGGGTGGTGGGGCAAGCCCTCTGTGCACTGCCCAACCCACTGTGGGCACCGATCCCCTGCTGCACAGAACTGTGTGCAGGATGGTATGGCCAAATGACCTGCCCCACTACCGAGCCCTGCATCCAACCTGCTGTGAGCGCACAATCCCAACTGACAACACCCCCCACCACTGTGCATGAACTTTGGCTCACCCCTCTTTGTCAATTATTCTATGTCTCTCTTTTCATCTCTTTGCGTCAGTCACACCACAAGAGTTTTTATAAACCTTTGTAAAAGTTGCAAATTTAATACGATTCCCATGTTTCACGAAATGGTGGCCAGTGCACTCATGATTTGACTCATGAATCATGCCTTGTACTTTTTCTGCATATTTTTCGTGGTGTGTTACTCGAGTTTTCTATGCCTTTGGGTCTCCAGAGCACACCCCTATGTTCTGACACATTACATCGTGAACCACCTCCCCCATTGCTGAGGAATTTGTTTTTCCACAGTACAAAAGTGACTAAACTAATCTAATTCAATTTACAGTTTTCAAGCTGTCGAAACATATTCTACCCAGCCCTTAACCAGGAAATTACATTAAGACCAAAGAAACCCCTCCCCCTTACTGAATGGGAGCGACCGCTGAGCCTGTTCCAGGCGAGGTCGCCCCCACTCCACTGCTCCTGCCCGCTGACTGCCTGAGCTGCCCTGCTAAGCTGCTCTGCTGCCTCGCTGCGGCCTCCTGTTCTTCCCCACTCTGCTGCCTCGTTGTTCCTTTGCTGCCGCTTCTGTTTTGTCTCCCTTCCTTGTGTAAGCCTACTGTTCGTGTTAGCCTCTTTCTTTCCTCGGCTGCCTCGTGGCTGCCTTCGCTGCCGCTTTTGTTTTGTTTCCTCCCCTTGTGCTAGCCTTTCACTCGTGTTGCCTCTTTTGTCCTCTGCTGCCTCCTGTTTTCCCCCTTCTGCTGCCCTCCCCCTTCCTTGTGTGCCGCTCCCGGCCGCCGGACGACCCAGCCGCCGCTGAGCCGCCCTCAGTCCCCCTTCCCGCCACAGACCTCCGCCGACTCTGCCCCCCTCCTGCCCATTGGCCGCCCCGCTCCCGCCACCCAGCTGACCCGCCCTCCCGGCTCCTTACTTATGACGTCCCCTGAGCGACCACGCAGCGGACGCGCGCAGCGGGAGCGCCAAAGGTAAGCCTGTCTGCGCCCGTCCGCGCCTGGACCGCGCCTAGTGCCAGGACCCCTGGCACCCGCAGACACCAACCCACCCACCGGACCTACGACGCCACCGAACTCTACGCACTCAACGCCGGTCGTATCCCAGGCTGCTATCGTGCCACCCGAGACGCACCCACGGACCCTTCTGCTGCCACTCCTGCAAGTTCACCTGCATCCGGACCTGCACTACACCAGCACCAACCAAACCGAGCACCAGCAGCAACCACCTCAAGTGCATCCTGCTCAACACCCGCTCCATCCACAGACACGCCGTCGAGCTCTGGAACCTGCTTGACACCACAGCCCCAGACGTCGCCTTCCTCACGGAAACCTGGATGAACGCCTCCTCAGCGCCCGACATCGCCATCGCCATCCCGGATGGCTACAAGATCATCCGGAGGGACCGCGTCAACCAGACAGGAGGAGGCATCGCCATCATCCACAGGAACACCATCCGCATCACGACCAACACCGATGACACCCTCGCACCCACCGAACACCTGCACTTCCAGATCCACATCAACCCCAAGACCACCCTCAGAGGCACCTTCATCTACAGACCCCCGGGACCACGCACACAATTCAGCGAAGACATCGCCGACTTCATCAGCCAGCACGCCCTCCTCTCCGCTGACTACATCCTCCTCGGGGACCACAACTTCCACCTGGAGAACAACAACGACCGCAACACCACCACCCTCCTGGACAACCTCGCCAACCTCGGTCTCAAGCAGCTGGTGACCACCCCCACCCACTACGCTGGACACACACTCGACCCCGTGTTCTCATCCAGCAAGGACATCACCTTCAGCCACGCCACCGGTCTCCACTGGACGGACCACAGCTGCGTCCACTTCAGCTTCAGAAGGACCATGATCCACCACCACCAGCAACAGGTTGCACGCAGAAGCTGGAACAAGATCACAGCCGACCAGCTCGCGACTGCCCTGAGCATGAACCCTCCCACCAGCACAACGAACCCAAGCCAGGCGGCCACCAACCTCGCAAAGTGGATCAGCAACTGCGCAGACGACTTCGCCCCTCTGAAGACCCCGCCTAGCAGACCCAGCAGCAAGAAAGCCCCATGGTTCACCGACGAACTCAAGAGCTCCAAGAAGAACTGCCGAGCCCTCGAGAAAGCCTGGCGCAGAGACCCAACACCGAACAACATGGCTACCCTCAAGCTCGCCACCCGAAAACACCACCAACTGATCCACGCCACCAAGAAAACTGCATTCAAGGAACGACTGGACAACAACGCACACAACAGCAAGGAACTCTTCAACATCGTTAAAGAGCTCTCCAACCCCAACGCCGGAAACAACGACATCACCCCTTCACAAGACCTCTGCAACTCCCTCGCCTCCTACTTCCACAACAAGATCGCGGACATACACAACAGCTTCAGCACTCAACCAACGCACGCCATGACTGAACCACCGCCCCCCAACACCACCCTCCGCGCCTGGACCCCGATCAGCACTGAAGACACCGTCCGCACGATGAACTCCATCCACTCCAGATCTCCGACCGACCCCTGCCCTCACCACGTCTTCAACAAGGCCGACGCTGTCATCGCATCCCACCTGCGGGACATCATCAACACCTCCTTCAACACCGCTACCTTCCCGGAGAGCTGGAAGCACGCCGAACTCAGCGCTCTACTAAAGAAGCCATCAGCCGACCCCACCGACCTCAAGAACTACCGCCCCATCTCGCTGCACCCGTTTCCTGCAAAAGTCATCGAGAAGACCGTCAACAAGCAGCTGGCCGCCTTCCTCGAGACGAACGGATCCCTCGACCTCTCGCAGTCTGGCTTCCGGGCCAACCACAGCACCGAGACCGCCCTGATCGCAGCCACCGATGACATCCGAGCCCTGCTCGACAACGGAGAAACAGCGGCCCTCATCCTCCTAGACCTCTCCGTGGCCTTCGACACTGTCTGCCACCGTACCCTAGTGCAGCGCCTCAGCAATGTCGGAATCCAGGAGAAGGCACTGGAATGGATCATCTCGTTCGGAAGGACACAGAGAGTCTGCCTCCCCCCGTTCAGATCCGAGGCCACCGAAGTCATCTGCGGCGTACCACAAGGATCTTCACTCAGCCCCACTCTCTTCAACGTGTACATGAGCCCCCTCGCAGCCATCGCACGCCAACACAACCTCAACATCATCTCCTACGCTGACGACACCAGGCTGATCCTCTCCCTCACCAACGACCCCGCCACCGCCAGAGCCAACCTGCACGAAGGGATGACAGAAGTAGCCAAGTGGATGATGAACAGCCGCCTGAAACTGAACTCGGACAAGACGGAAGTCCTCATACTGGGATCTTCACCCTCCGCCTGGGACGACTCCTGGTGGTCCCCCGCCCTGGGCAGCGCACCCAAACCAACAGACCACGCACGCAACCTGGGCTTCATCCTGGACTCCTCCCTCTCCATGACCAGACAAGTCAACGCCGTCTCCTCGTCGTGCTTCAACATCCTGCGCATGCTACGTAAGATCTTCCGGTGGATCCCCACCGAGACCAGGAAGACGGTCACCCAGGCCCTCGTCACCAGCCGTCTGGACTACGGCAACTCCCTCTACGCCGGAACCACCACCAAACTCCAGAAGAGACTCCAGCGGATTCAGAACGCCTCAGCACAACTCATCCTGGACATCCCCCGTCGCAGCCACATCTCCAGACACCTGAGAGATCTGCACTGGCTCCCGGTCAACAAGAGAATCACCTTCCGTCTCCTCACCCACGCACACAAAGCCCTACACAACCAAGGCCCAGGATACCTCAACAGCCGCCTCAACTTCTACGCTCCCACGCGCCAGCTTCGATCGACCGGCCACGCCCTCGCCGCCGTCCCCCGTATCCGAAGAGCCACCACAGGAGGAAGGTCCTTCTCCTACCTGGCCGCCAAGACTTGGAACTCCCTCCCGACCCACCTCTGCCTGACCCAGGACCACCTTGCCTTCAGGAAGCAGCTCTAGACCTGACCCCCCCTCCCCTAGCGCCTTGAGACCCTCCGGGTGAGTAGTGCGCTATATAAATGCTTTGATTGATTGATTGATTGAAAAAGATTCTTTAAAGCACGCACTTTAAAAAAAGTTGGTAAATATTTTCCTTTTCCTTTTTTTAAACACATCCCGTTTTACTTTTGGGAAAACGGCTGGATTTGAAAAAAATATATTGCTTTGTTTATATAGGTAATCACAGAGATGGTGGTCTGCTGACCCCAACAGGCCACCATGCCTGTGATTGTAACCATCGTAGTGAGTCGCAAATGGCTACCTGCCTCATTAATATTTATGAGGGAGATCGAATTGTTACTCACTACGATTCTGTATTTCTGGTCGGTCACGAATAAGAATGCATTCCATAAAAGTCAGTGGGAAAATTGCGAACACATTTACCTAATGTATTCTTTGTAAATGAGGCCATATGTAACTTCATAAAATGTTGGTGAACATATTTATTTTCTTTTTAATTTGTTCATTTAAGGTAACAAATTTATTAAAAAAAAGGTTGCTAGGAGACCTGATGTTTGGATTTTCGAAGAAGTAATCCTGGTAGAAGAGTCAGTAAAACATCCAACTAATGCGATCATGCCAGACCCAGTTCAAAATGGCCTCGATAAGGCAAGACATCATCACAAATGTTGTGCACGTTACATAGCTACCTCCCAATGTTGATGCACGTCAGATTAAATGACTGGCATCAACTTTGAAGGTCGTGGCAGCACTCAAAGTACACTTTCAAATTGAACATTATTGAGCCTCGATTCATCGCTACAACTGGTCTTGTGTACAACTTTTTAATTCCAAATTATATATTATTTCTAAATTTAAAAAAATAAATGAAAATCAGTACCTATTCACAACGAAAACTCCAGAGCAAAACATAAATCTCATTTATCCCAGTAATTAGGATTAACTTAAAACATTGAGTGAAACAATAACATACAATAAATTAAACAAAATGCTCTACAAGCTATTACCAGCTATCACAGTATCTGGAAAGCATATTTAAACAAGCAGTCTCACACCAGAAACAAAACTCTATGCGAAGGGTGGTTAACAGACCCCAGCAATGCAAAGAAGAAGTTGGCCACTGGGTCTGGGTTCTCAAGGGCTATGGTGTTGATTTCTGGAGTTTTAAGTCTGGCACTGTGTTTATCTTAAAGAACTGCATGGACTATCACTGAATGCAAATATGCAGTGATCGAGAGAGAACTTATTGCTTGCATCTGAGCTATTGATCACCCCCAGTACTAAGGGCCCAATTCACAGAATTAACTTAAGACTCAATCCTAAACTTACTACTATTTTGGCATTCACAGAATGCACTTACTACTATTGGCCTTCACAGAATGCACTTACTACTATTGGCATTCACAGAATGAACTTACTACTTTTGGTATTCACAGAAGTTAGGATTGTGTCTTAAGTTTGTCTTAAGACAAACTTAAGACAGACTTAAGACAGACTTCAGTTAGGATTTTGTCTTAAGTCTGTCTTACGTCTGTCTTAAGATTGTCTTAAGTCTGTCTTAAGTCTGTCTTAAGTCTGTCTTAAGACAAATTTAAGACAAAATCCTAACTTCTGTGAATACCAAAAGCAGTAAGTTCATTCTGTGAATACCAAAATAGTAGTAAGTTTAGGATTGAGTCTTAAGTTCATTCTGTGAATCGGGCCCTATGTGTGGGGAAATTAAATAATTCTTATATCTGACTACAAGCCACTTATTAATATCTCATCACAGTGAGAGGGAAAAGTCTATGGCCAAGATCGCATGGTATTGGTACAAGTTTCAAGAGTACTCGTTTGAGATGCATTTTATCATTTGTTTGCTGTAACACTTTTCGCCCTAAGTGAGATGGGTACTGCCAGACATGGGTCCCTTGCTCACTGTGCTACTGGATTCAAGCTAACCTGGCTGAAGAAGGGTGACATACCCTGAAACCGGTCCCAGGATGCTTGTTTCCGGTCCAGGGAGGACCTGGCCTGGCGGCTCGGTTTGGACTGTTCCCATGGGGCTTTGAATATGGCTGGGTCCGAGCTGGGGTGGCGTAGTGGGCAAAAGAACAATGGATTTAACCCAGATCTTTTTGACTGGGGGAGAATGTTTGCATTGTCAGCATTCCGCCCATCATTTGTTTGCTGTAGCATTTTATACTTGGCAAAAAGCATGTGATTGATGCCTGTCTCTCGCGTCTTCCATTAAAACCATCCTTCAGGGTTAGCAAGGATGATTGTGAAAGTGATGAACTATCCAAGTTATAAGAATGGGTAAATCATTCATTCAGGAGTGTAGACAGGGAATGGGAGGCTGTGGAAATGTGAGCCTTTCAAATTGATCACATATTATCTTACTGAAGGTGTCTATTGTCAACATGGTAGTATGAAGTCGCAAAACCATGGAGCAACAGAACTAGTGTTTTAACATCCCTCACTTTTGAGAAATGGAAAGTTTATAACTTGTGAAGGAATTAGGCAAGATATGCTTGGGCATGGGCCCCAGGGTCACATGGGTAGGTCTGATCTCAAGAACCTAATTTAATCTCACTTTTGGTCTCCTGGCTTGGATTTTGAAGTGGATAGGAGGGTGGAAGATTGAGAGATCGGTGCTTATCTGCTAAAAATGTTACATAACTTTGACGCCTGTCAGGTGTCCCAGTTTTACCTGGCAAAAATCACCTTTGACATTGGGAATCCAATTAAAGGTTTGCTTATACCCCTTTAGTATGCCTTTGTCTTCGTTGTCCACCACTCACACCGCCATGTTCACAAAGATAAACGTACATGTGTTTGTGAGTTTATTCTTTTCAGTATTCTCAAAACTGCAATTTAATAGTAACTTTAAGACTGTGGATACTCCAAGATCAGGGCGGAGAACTCCATACATGAAAAGATAGGCCACACATAGTTATGCTGTAATTCCACATAAAACAACCTACAGACAGCTTAAGTTGTCTGTTTGCCAGACCGATGGCCTTCAATATGCTTAGAGAGTTTTGGGTCAGCACACGGCTTAATATTATATGTCTTTGTTAAGACCCCTATCCTCTTTCTGATTCAATGGCTTTCTTCCTTGCTCATGTATATATCACCACCAGGAGCATTTTGGTCTCACAGTGCTTTGATTGGTTGACTTTTATCCTTCCAAGATGTTCTTTATTTGCAGTCAAGGAACTGCTTTTATGTAAGCACTGGAAGGGAGTGTATTTTGTTCTCTCTCTCCCTTGTGCTGCCTCTCCTTCCACTTCTTCTATTCCCCTGACTCACCACATTCCTTCCTCAGCCACACTCCTGCCTTCTCATTTTTCTTTTCTTTATTAGAAAACCCATTCGAAAATTGACATCACTCACATCACGTCAGTGTGTCTTCATGCATGCACATGCAAGCAATTGCAAAAGATTTTGGCAACAATAGCTCTGCATTTTAGAGTATCAACCTGGTGTAGGGCCAATAGGAAAATACAGTTTCCCATTCCTGCATATATGAGCTGAAAATATGATGCAAATGAATTTTCCATTATTATATATATATATAGACCCACCTTGAGAAATAGAGACATATTTTAGAAATGTAGATTTATATATATATATGTATATATATATATATATATATATATATTACCTACTGGCGGTCGCCAGTAGGTAGTTATAGTTAGGATAATTTTCAATGTTAAATCTCAACATTCTATTTTGAATAACTTTGGCGCCGGTTGACGAATCTGCCTGAAATTTTCAGGAAAATGGTCTCATGGCGGTCCGGTCTTTCCCTGAAAGTTTGGGGGGGATTCGTCAAGCGGGGGCCGAGATAAAAGGGGGGTCCCAAAACGCGTTTTCCCCATGTTAATTTCCATAGGGCGGTCGATTTCACTTTTAGCTCGAACGGCTGAATGGATTTCCACCAAACTTGGCAAAATTGTAGGGACTGGTAGCCCGATGTGCCTTTGCTATGTCTCAAGATATGTGCTCCAGTGGATTTTGAGTAATTTAGGTTCAAAAAAATATATATATCTATAGCCGCGCTCCGGTGCGCGCACCGGAGAGCGCTCGAGGCGCGACACGCGACTTGCGCGCAGGAAGCTGATTGGATCTCAGTTGTCTGTAAACATTCTAAACAGTCTGGAGCGGCCGCCATCTTGTGTCTCGGTAAAATCGAGACACAAGAGGTGGCTAAAAGAAAGGGGGAAATGACAATAAGGGGGAAGAGTACACCCCCTCTGACCCCCTAGTTTTGATGTGGGGGCCATTAAAGGGCCCCGCGGGGCCTCAAAAAAAAATTATTTTTTTTCGATTTCCGCGGGGGGCGCACCCGGTACGCGTACCGGGGAGCTTACTGAGGAGCGTACTAAGGAGAAAAAAAATGACAGATTTTTTTCACAAAAAAATGCATTTTTTTATAAATTAGAGGTAGTTCTGAAAAGAACTTTTTTTTTTCTTCTTTTTGTTGTTTTATATTTTTTTGTGTTTTTTGAACTTTTTGAACTTTTTTTGGCTTTTTAAAACAATTTTATAATTTTTTTGGATTTTTGTCAAGGGAAAAACAAAAAACAGGAATTCAAAAACGGCTCAACAGGAGCAAAAAAATGTGAAAATTTAGGGACTGTCAGGGCAGCGGTGTTGCTGTTTCTTTAGGGCAATAAGTTCAACACTCTGCTCCCCATAGCAGAGCAGTTCGTTACACTCCGTGCACAGAAATTTGATGCCTGCAAACTCTGGCTGTATGTTAGGGACCATTCTTCTACGGGATGGTCCCGAAGGTGTTGCTCCACCAGTGGAGGTGCTGCCGCCATCTGTGGGTAATTTCCGTGCCAGGTCTCTGACACTCTCCCTCGCAAAGTTGTTTGGGTGTCTTCTTTTGACATGCCTGATTAAATTGGCATTACCAAAACTATATTTTTTCAGAGGATTGCCTCTGGATAAAGTACTCCCACATATTTTGCAGGTTACTTTTGGAGCGTTGACTTTTTTTTCACCTTCAGGGATGTTATAAAATTTCCAGATGAAATGGATTTTTTTCTTCTCCGTAGGAGGGTCCTCATCTACAAATGCATCTGAATCACTGCTGGATGACTCTCTTGCAGCCATTGCTGTAGATCAGGAAAGTAGGAGATGAAGATAGTACACAGAACAGCTCTTGCTCTCTCCAAGTACAAAGCAATAGTGAAGGAAATGGGTGGGGATTTCATTCTTTGTAAAAAAAACTGTTAGCAACCAATGAAAAGTGTTATTTTAGGGTCACATGACCCGACGCGCTTACGCTGCGCGCTTCGGAGCACTTCCGGTGCGTTTACGCGGCGCGAGCGGAGGCGCTTCCGGGGCGCAAACGTGGCGCGATCGTAGGCGCTTCCGGGTGCGTTTACGCGGCGCGATTTGAGGCGCTTCCGGGGCGCACATATGACGCGACCGTAGGCGCTTCTGCGTGCGTTTACGAGGCGCGAGCGTAGGCGCTTCCGAGGGCACTTACGTTGCGCGCCGAAGTGATGTCATCAAACTTTTACAGAAATGCATAATCATTTTCCTTATTAAAAAAAACTGATTTTATTTGTATAGTACGAAAAGTTTTGCATTATTATTATCTTTTCATTCATATTTTTTTTCACGAGCGACAATAGCGCTCCGGGTGCGCTTTCTGCTAAGCTCACCGGAAAGCTTACGGGAGCGCTTAGCTGAAAGCTTCTCGGAGCGCGCACCAAGAGCGCAAAAAAAAAAAATATATAAAAAAAAGAATACTTACAAAAAAACAGCAAATTGTAAAAAAAAAAAGGATACAAACTCGATATAGAAAGGAATTAGCATTTAAAAAACCTATGAAATTCACTGAAAAAACCATAGGTTTCACACCAGTTATAGTTAGGAATTAGCATTTAAAAAACCTATTAAATTCACTGAAAAAACCATAGGTTTGACCCCAGTTATAGTTAGCTGGAAATTTTACTGATATAAAACCATTGAAATTCACACGTTATAGTTAGTCGGACTCACTATAACTTGCGCGTGCAATGCACTGCTGATGACATCACATATTACATCACTCATGACATGGTCAGTGACATCACTCATGACATCACTGATGACACCATCCAGTGAATATGTGCCTTTCTGAAAAAGTAAATATTAGTGAGTAATGTTTAAATATTTAAATATATATATTAGTGTTTTACTTTGTGTATAAGTGGCTACATGTGTTGGTAAGTAGCTACATGCGTATGTATATGGGTTATTAGATGTTTCTCTTAGTATCAGTATGAGTGTCTATATGGTTTGGTGGGGGTATTACTTAGCACATAGATGCATGAGTGACTGACTCTCTGTTTCTATGTGTTTTGAAGACAGCATATGTACAGGACTGTATGGGTGGATGAGTGTCTATATGTGTTTGTTAGTGAGTGAATGACTGTCTCACTAGTGTCTTTATCAGTAACTACATATGTTTTAATCTAGTATATATGAATATTGATGTATATAAGTGAGTATATGTGAGAGTAAGAGATTGTAAGAGTTCCTGTTTAAATAAGTATGTGTTTCTATAAGTGATTGTTTAAGAGAATAAATATGTGTAATTTTAAATAGAAGTAAGGTGGAAGTGTGTGTATAACTCTATATTCAAATAAATGGATGTCCAATAGTTTATTTGCACGTGTGAATATGTGTGTGAGTAACTTTTGGATGAATGTCGGTGTGTAACAGGATGTATAGGTGTATCACTTCATATGATGAGTGAGTATATGTATGAGTGACTATATAAAACTATTGGTGAATGAGTGGATGTGTATATAGATAGTGGAATTACTGAATTGCTTGTTGTAACTGATATAGGTATCTCCATTTTTTTAAAAATTTCAGTTTCTATTTTTGAATATGTGTCTCAAGGGTTACATTATAGTGAAAGGAGGTCTGTCACTATGTCACAAGGATGGTGTCATGAGTGATGTCACTGACCATGTCATGAGTGATGTAATATGTGATGTCATCAGCAGTGCATTGCACGCGCAAGTTATAGTGAGTCCGACTAACTATAACGTGTGAATTTCAATGGTTTTATATCAGTAAAATTTCCAGCTAACTATAACTGGGGTCAAACCTATGGTTTTTTCAGTGAATTTAATAGGTTTTTTAAATGCTAATTCCTAACTATAACTGGTGTGAAACCTATGGTTTTTTCAGTGAATATATATATATATATATATATATATATATATAAATCTACATTTCTAAAATATGTCTCTATTTCTCAAGGTGGAGATGCGAGGCTCAGTTTCGAATCAATTAGCATTACATCAGTTTCTGGCACTACCTTAAACAGGTCGAGGAAGCACTTTGTGTGTTGCAATTGTAGGGTGTGTGCTGTGAAATATACCTGGACTGAGTTCTCAGTCAGTTTGAAATACAAATAGTGGAATTTCGACACACCTCTGGAAGCACGTCTGCAATTCCTGGAAAAACACTATCACCAGAGGGAAAGGATGAGCAAATTGTGGTGCTGTGGTTGATGACATTCTGGTTTTCACATGCCTATATATGGGTTTGCAGTGCTATTTTTAATTCCTGTAAATATTCCCCAGTACTTTCCTGCACAATTTTTTTGTGAAAACTACAGTTGTAATAAACTGGTGAATCATTGGTCTAATGTTTGAAGCCAGGTCATGAATTAACCAATGCAAATCCCACTTCCACTGGTCTGGGCAACATTTTGTTATCTGACTGATGTACAAATCAATATCAAGAATTTCAGTGTCTAGTTGTTCTAGTCAAATTATAATATTTCGCTATAAAAACCACAATTGCAATTATGGTGGGCTTATTTACAAGGGCTTTATCTCTTAAAAAGCCAAAAAAGCGGAGACAAAAATATGGCCCTATTTACAAGAGGGTGCTAACATGCATAATCGCATGTTAACACCCTTTTGCACTACGCCTAACTCTGCATCTCTAATGAGATGCAAAGTGGGCGTTCCTGACATACACTACATGTCAGGACATCAATAGCGCGGCTTCGCGCTATCAGCAAGGATGCCCCAGCATTTTAGCAGACGTTTGATTTTGGAGAAAACTGCTGTTTTGTCCAAAAACTAACGTCTGCTAAATTCTTGACTTGGGGTAGCAGAGTGGGCTAAAGAACGGTGATGTATTAAACCCAGATCTTTTGACTGGGTGTGAGTGTTTGATTGGTTCAGATGCTCCGTCCATTACCACCCCCTTTTGTACGGCTTTTGGCTGCCATAAGTGTGGCAGGGTATGCTCAGACGCGAGTCCCTTGCTCACTTTGCCACTGGATTCAAGGAAGCCGGGCTGAAGACGGCTGGAATGCCAGAAACCGGTCCTCGGAAGCTTGTTTCCGGTCCAGGGAAGGCATGGCTTGGCAGTTCGGGCTGGACTGTTCCCATGAGGCACAGGGTCAGACTGATTTGCATATAGCCACGTCTGAACTGGGGTGGCAGAGTGGGCTAAAGAACGGTGATGGATTAAATCCAGATCTTTTGACTGGGTGTGAGTGTTTAATTGGCTCAGATGCTCCGTCCATTACCACCCCTTTTGTATAGCTTTTGGCCGCCATAAGTGTGGCAGGGTATGCTCAGACGTGAGTCCCTTGCTCACTTTGCCACTGGATTCAAGCAAGCCGGGCTGAAGACGGCTGGAATGCCAGAAACCGGTCCTCGCAAGCTTGTTTCCGGTCAAGGGAAGGCATGGCTTGGCAGTTCGGGCTGAAATGTTCCCATGAGGCACAGGGTCAGACTGATTTGCATATAGCAATGTCTGAACTGGGGTGGCAGAGTGGGCTAAAGAACGGTGATGATTAAACCCAGATCTTTTGACTGGGTGTGAGTGTTTGATTGGTTCAGATGCTCCGTCCATTACCACCCCCTTTTGTAGCGTAAATTCTTGACTTAGCCACACCTAACATAGGGGGTGGATTTTGCTGATACGACCCTGTGGGTCATATCAGCAAGGTTATTTTGCAGGAAACATCGCTGGAAAACCAGAGATGTTCCCTGCAAAAGGGAGATAACCTCGCTATCTCTGCAATTTTTATCGCCCTGGAGTAACGCGTTGTTGATTACGCGCTACCAAGGTGATAAAAAGCAGGGATAGCCTGCGATAATCTAATTATCGCTAAGCACGGCCAGCGATAATTATCACTGGCCATTGCTAATATGGCCCAAGGTGATTTATTTCACGCTCCTTTTTTACTTTGAAAACGTTTTTAAACATTAATTGCTTGAACGCCACCGGTCAACAAAGGAGGAGAACGGAATTAATGTATTCCATTCCGAAAGATACGCTGTTCTGAATTTCCACAGAAGTTACACCACGGGAAGAAATTGATGTGTTTTACTTCATGTTACACGCCAGTCTGCATAGGTTAGGAATAATTCAAGGTCGTTCGAAGACTGCAGTTTACGGACTACCATAAAGACAGTAGTGGCTCGTGGTGGGAGTGCTGGGGGGCAGTGGGAGGGGAGCGGGGGGGGGCAGGGTGGGGAGTAATAAACTATGGCATATGGGTGAACAGAGGTATGTAAACAAATACATAAATAAAACAAATTTCGTTGCGCGCACTACTTTGCCAAATGCGATGCAGCGTGCGCAACAAAATTTGTTTTATTTATTTGTTTGTTTACCTACCTCCTTTGGGCCATATTCCATACTTTACTACCTCCCACCCTGCTCCTCCCCACCCCGCCCCACCGCCCGCAGCACTCCCATCCTGAGCCGCTACTGCATAAAGAGCAGAAACCTGCTTCAACATGTACGGAATAGTCGCACTTTCGAAGAAACCACTATGAACAGAACTCACTGCGTGCTCCAGTAGTGTACAAAAAGGAGAAATCACTGACCAAGTCCCGGTCCGGAGGACAACCCCAGAAAAAGGGTTTGAAACGTGTTGACCAAGCTGGTTGGGGGAAGATATGACCCAAAGAGACCTGTAGCAGTCAGAAAACATAGCAAATTGCCTGTTCTTGCGCTACAGAATCCCATCTAGCTTACACTGGCAGGATGTATAACATGATTGAATTTTAAATGTGAATTCCGCCATGTGCTTTTTTCTTAGATTGAAGGACTGGTCTACTTCACAATTGTTTTTCCTTTTCATTTAAATGTTAATTTTTTCAAATGTTTTATTAACATTGTGAAATGTATATATGCTAAAAAGAGAAAAAGTTGCCCTGCTAAGAAAGACACGCTATGAATGTTTAAAATAGTATTCAGAGTAAAAAAACGAGCGTGAAATAAATCACCAAGACCACTATAATTACAAATGTGGTTTTATAGCGAAATATTATAATTTGACTAGAGCACCTAGACACTGAAATTGTTTGTATTACTTTATAAGAGGCCCAGTCTGGGTGCTAGTAAGAGGCCGAAACCCCCCACTTTTACAGATTTCAGAGTGATGTACAAGTCACGCGCATCCCAAAATGTTAATTTGCAGGAAGGTGCAAAACCTCCTGCCTAATGAATATTAATTAGCCAGTAGACATTCGACAACCTGCTATAAAATTCAGGAATCCTGAAACCACACCTGTGGATTTCTGTGAAGGACAGACATCACGGTGCATTGACAAATGTGCGGTGGGAAAAATAACATCTGAAACAACAATCTGATTTTATGTAACAGATATATATATACATACATACATACATATATATTGCATAGTAGCGATTGCCACGGTACAGACAAAGTGAGTTTGTCACTGTGCAGTCATAGTGAGGTCACAGTTTCCATAAGAACAACACGTTTTTGTTTTGTTCAATCAATCAATCAATCAGTGACACTTATAAAGCGCGCTACATACCCGTAGGGTCTCAAGGCGCTGGGGGGGGGGGGTGGGGGTGCCGCTACTGCTCGAACAGCCAGGTCTTCAGCTTCTTCCTGAAGGAGAGGTGGTCTTGGGTCAGGCGCAGGTCGGACGGGAGGGAGTTCCAGGTCTTGGCGGCCAGGTAGGAGAAGGACCTTCCTCCTGTAGTCGCTCTTCGGATGCGGGGGACGGCGGCGAGGGCGTGGTTGGCTGATCGGAGGTGGCGTTTGGGAGCGTAGAAGTTGACTCGGCTGTTGAGGTAGCTCGGGCCTTGGTCGTGTAGGGCTTTGTGTGCGTGGGTGAGGAGGCGGAAGGTGATTCTCTTGTTGATGGGGAGCCAGTGAAGGTCTCTGAGATGTCCGGAGATGTGGCTGGATCGTGGGATGTCGAGGATGAGTCTGGCTGAGGCGTTTTGGATCCGCTGGAGTCTCTTCTGGAGCTTGGCGGTGGTCCCGGCGTAGAGGGCGTTGCCGTAGTCCAGTCGGCTGGTGACGAGGGCCTGGGTGACGGTCTTCCTGGTCTCTGTGGGGATCCACCAGAAGATCTTCCGTAGCATGCGTAGGATGTTGAAGCACGCCGAGGAGACGCTGCTGACTTGCCTGGTCATGGAGAGGGAGGAGTCCAGGATGAAGCCCAGGTTTCGTGCATGGTCTGTCGGTTTGGGTGCGGTGCCCAGGGCGGGAGGCCACCAGGAGTCGTCCCAGGCGGAGGGAGAGGAGCCCAGGATGAGGACCTCCGTCTTGTCCGAGTTTAGTTTCAGGCGGCTGGTCGTCATCCACTCGGCTACCTCTTTCATCCCTTCGTGTAGGTTGGCTCTGGCGGCGGCGGGTTTGTTGGTCAGGGAGAGGATCAGCTGGGTGTCGTCAGCGTAGGAGATGATGCTGAGGTGGTGTTTGCGTACGATGGCCGCGAGGGGGCTCATGTAGACGTTGAAGAGGGTGGGGCTCAGGGATGATCCTTGGGGGACGCCGCAGATGACTTCGGAGGCCTCTGACTTGTACGGTGGTAGGCGGACTCGCTGTGTTCTTCCGTCGAGGAAGGAGATGATCCATTCCAGCGCCTTGTCCTGGATTCCGATGTTGCTGAGGCGCCGTATTAGGGTGCGGTGGCAGACCGTGTCGAATGCCGCGGAGAGGTCTAGGAGGATGAGGGCCGCTGTTTCTCCATTGTCCATCAGGGCTCGGATGTCATCGGTGGCGGCGATGAGGGCGGTCTCGGTGCTGTTCATAACTTTAGCACAAATTGAAGATTCTTCTCAAAACATTTAAAAATAAAAGTTGATCCATCCCCGCTCATTCCTTGAACATTTTATGAAGATTGTCAAGTGGGTGCGAAGAAAAAAGGGGTGACCCAAAACGTTGATTTCCCATTTTCATTCTCAAAGGAAACGCCTGTCGAAGCTACAGAAAAAACAGCTGTACAGAATTACACCAAATCTGGACAAAGTTAACCCTGTATCAAAATCCTTAAATATACTAACCAAGGCCAGCTGTAATGAAGAGGCTGCTGAAGCCAGAACCAGTGGAATTCTTGTAAAACAACAGTCCCAATGATGTTATGCAGGGAACAAGTAGTTTGCTTCCGGAGCCAACTCCACCTGATCTGAGGGGCTTTCAAGTCTAAAGCGGAGCAGCCCCATGTAGCATAGAAATCATTTCATTGATCTTAGGCGATGGTTGGGCGTCTACAACCAAGTATTCAAGGCTTTAGGATCATAAACAATCACAACCGACCACCCCTCTTCAAACCTATTCTGAGGAGTTGGCTCCCACTATTACATCCGCTGACCATCTTCTCAAGTATCTCGGACAATTATTTCTTACATTAATCGGTACTCCCCCTTAACTCATGCTTGACTGAGAGGGTGTCACTTTCGGGAATAATCCTTTAATGATGACTTGCAGCTTTCCCAACACTCCTTAAACAAACTTCACCAAAGCTCTTTCTGATGAGCAAACTCAGATCTTCTCCAGTTATATTATGTTATGTAATATTATGTTATGTTATGTTATGTTATGTTATGTTATGTTATGTTATGTTATGTTATGTTATGTTATGTTATGTTATGTTATGTCATGTTATGTTATGTTATGTTATGTTATGTTATGGTATGGTATGGTATGGTATGGTATGGTATGGTATGGTATGGTATGTTATGGTATGTTATGGTATGTTATGGTATGTTATGTTATGTTATGTTATGTTATGTTATGTTATGGTATGGTATGGTATGTTATGTTATGGTATGTTATGGTATGTTATGGTATGGTATGTTATGGTATGTTATGGTATGTTATGGTATGTTATGGTATGTTATGGTATGTTATGTAATGTCATGTCATGTTATTGTTAGAAATGGGATTTCTGGTTGGCTAGGGCTTGCACCTAAGTCAGGCAGAAATCACCACTCTAGTCAGGGCAAGGGAGATTACCTGAAGATAACACCTGCTCACCCCCTTGGTAGCATGGCACGAGCAGTCAGGCTTATCACAGAGGCAATGTTTAAAGCGTTTGCGCAACACACCCACAGCAGCAATATACTAGGCACAACCCAAAAGGAACTCCACACAAGGTTATATATAAAAATAGCCTTGTATTATCATAAACACATTAGAATATTAATCACACAAATACACTGTGCCAACTGGCACTAGGCAATATTTACAGGGGATTATATACACCTGACAGGACCATCACACAGTGAAAATAGTAGATGTAAAACCAATAGTAAATGTGGAACACAACCAGTAATTACTGGCAACCACTGTACTCAGAATTATATCCTGCAATATATATCATAATATGCACAGTATCACATCAGGCGCAAAATACAATATGCGACAACCTCATAAGCCTAAACATTTTAGACCATAACGTTCTAATCATAAATCACCTTAGAGGCATAAATCACAGTAGAAAATAACCTCACAAGCAAGCTCCATCAAACTAAGTAGTGATGGCGAATAGGAATACTGCAAGGCGTGCACCTTTTCTCTTAGTAAAGGACAGACCCATGGTTATAGACATAACAGAATCAATACAGATACTTTGTCTAAAGCACGGACACCAGCCGATGGGTCCATTATTTACGCATGTCTAATCAATTGTCAATCTCTCCCCAAACACAGAGATGACATCTGGCTAACCCTAGAATCCAAAACTCTTGACCTCGTGTTTCTTACTGAAACATGGCTGAGGGAATGCACCAACCCCGACATACTGCTTGCCATTCCAGAAGGCTATAAAATAATCACCGCTAACCGGACAGGCAGCAGAAGGGGGGTGGGCTTGCTGTGATCATAAGTGACCACTGGGAGATCTCATATAAAAGAATTGATCAGACCAGACGAATTGAAGTAATTTCCTTCAGCATTAAAATCTCCCCCACTTTTTCTGTGGCAGGACTATTGATCTAAAGGCCCCCGGACTCTGAGCCGTCTGAGTTGTTGGAGATATGCGATTTGATAGTTGATCTTTCACTCAGACACGCAAAGATCATTGTCCTGGGCGATTTCAACATCCACATGGACAATGATAACTGTCCTTTAGTCTCTCAGCTGTCTGACTCCCTATTGGGACTAAACCTTTCCCAAATGGTTACTCTTCCCACTCACAAAGCCGTTCATCTACTTGAGCTGATTTTTACCAACGTTCCAACTCTAAAGGTGGCAGATCCTATCCCCCTTACTTGGTCAGATCACAGCTGAATACCTTTTACTTTTGCTGGTCCTTGCCGCAAAGTTCCAGTGAAAGCCAAATACAAAGAGAAAAGGATTCGGAGGAAAGTCTCACTGGAATCCATGGGACCGGCTGTCTCAAAACACTCCTCTGTTGCTCACAGGGGATCCGAGCCATGATTCCTCCTCTTTCAATGGATGGGTTACCACAGCTCTTGATAAAGTGGCCCTGATTAGAAATTCAAAAAGGATTAGAACCAAACCATCCGCCCCCTGGTTTACAGATGAACTACGCAAAATGAAAATTATATGTAAAATGTTGGAACAAATATGACGGAAAACCTATGACACTGAGTCTAAGAGAGCTTACAAAGCGGCACTAAAACAATTTTAAAAACTCAAATGTCACACTATTAGGGACTTTCTGGCTGATCAAATTAGCGCCTCTGACAATTCTACCAAATAAGTTTTTAGGATTGTGCAAGGATTTATCAAGCCAAAGGCCTTGGAATGCACCGTTGCAAATTCTACCACCTTGTGCGAGGACCTCTCCAGCTTTTTTCAGAATAAAATACAGGCAATATACTCTGCATTTACCCCAACAAAAACCCTTTCCCTACCCCCACCTAAGCCTCACTGCCCAGACACCTGGTGTAAATTTCACAGTTTCAGTTCTGAAGCTTCCCTTAATCAACTTGTCAAAATCAAATCTGGATTTCCAACTGATCCATTTACCTTACTTGCCCCAGCACTGAACCCTCCACCAAATCAGATCTGGAACTCTTCCCTAAATACTGGCACCTATCCATCTATATGTAAAACCACACTAGTACAGCCCATCCTAAAAAAATCTGATGCTGACCCTACCAAATTAAAACATTTTAGACCGATTTCCCTTCTGCCAACTCCGGCCAAGACCTTGGAAAAACAAAAACAACTCTCAGCATACCTTGAATCAAACAACCTCCTACATGATTCCCAATCTGGATTCATGGGCAGGTTATAGCACATAGACAGCTCTACTGGAAGTGGCAGAAACAATACGAGAAACGTTGGATCATGGTAATTACGCAATTTTAGAGCTGCTGGCCTTGTCTGCAGCATTTGACACTGTCTCACACCGGATCCTTCTGGAGAGCCTTGAGCTGATGGGTGTGGGAGGCACCGTCCTAACTTGGTTCCACTCCTTTCTAGAAGGCCGATCCCAGAAAATCTGTCTATGCCCTCATGTATCCGCTGCCCGCCGGCTTGCTTGTCGAGTCCCAACCCTTTTTAATATTTATCTCGCCCCACTTGCCTCAATCATTGAACAAAATGATGTCAAGGTGGTCTCATACGCTGATGACACCCAGCTGGTGTTTTCTTTTAGGGATCATTCTGAGGCAATTTTTACCAACTTAAAACAGTGCCTGATAAACTTCTCATCATGGATGACAGCCAACTGTTTAAAATTAAACAGACAAAACAGAAGTCCTGTTTTTTAACCAGCCATCACCACCAAAAGCCGAGGTTTAGTGGACAAAGGAACTGAATCTCCCTCCTCTGCCAGTCTCGTCGGTGAGAAATTTAGGGTTTAAATTTGACTCCACCCTCTCAGGAAAAGCCAAGATGCCCATATCTCGCCATCATGCTACTGGAAGCTGAAAACCCTAAGGAGATTCTACATCTCCTACCAATGGACCGCAGGAAAACGGTAGTGCACGCACTGATTATCTCTCAGCTGGATTACACCAACAGCCTTTACTTGGAACTCCCAGACTACCTCATCAGAAACCTGCAAGTTATTCAAAATACGGCAGCCAGGCTCATCAGAAACGTTCCACTCCGCCATCACATCGCCCCATATTTGCGCAGCCTACATTGGCTCCCTGTTAAAAAGAGGATCCAATTAAAGGCTCTGACCCTCGCTTACAGATCCAACAATGACAATGGCCCCAAATAATTAAAACTAATACTAACCCAAATATCCAAAACAGGAATCTGAGATCGAATCATCAGAGACTCCTGGCTATTCCATGTTTTAATAAAAAAGAAAGACTGGGCGGTCGCTCATTTGCTTTTAAAACTGGCGCTCTCTGGAACTCCTTGCCGAAGCACCTCCGAAAGGCTAAGTCAGAACCTCTTTTTAGGAAATCTCTTAAAACCTGGCTATTTAGCATACCTTAGAGCCTCCCCCCACTAGGTACCTTACCCCCCGCAATCGCTTTTAGCGCAGGGACACCTCCGTCGGAGGTAGATCTTTGCGCTTTACAAATTGCAATAATGATAATAATAACCACAGTACCAAAACCTTATAATCCTAAAACCATTTAGAGGCATAAATCATGGTGCATAAATCCCAGTACATAAATCACATTTCCTCCGCGCCACATAAATCAAGATTCAATTCAAACAAGCTTTATTCGGTATATAAGTATATAACCATAAAAGCATTCTACAAATAAAAACATTTCATCATGAATTTTTAAAAAATACAATTCAAATCACAAATTTTAACAAGTGTAAACAAAATATATCATTAAATGTTGGGTAGTATGGATTACGGCTCATTACAGAGGTCAAAAAATATATACAATTAAGTTTGATCCTCAAAAATAGCGGCACATTATCTTTAAAAACTTTGTATCAAAAATATATATTATTAAAATGTATAAAAATTTCAATCTAGTCAAGTTCATAATTTAGCGCTTCCAAATATGTAAGATCCTTTCTCTATTTACGTCCATCTGAGTAAAAAGGATAACTGTGTTACATATCAATGCATTTTCCAGATTACAGACATGATAAAAAGCAGATTTATAAGAATACAACTTGTTAGTAATAACAAAAGGTCATAAAATTAATTTTCTGGTGTCCCAGTAAAAATTACAAAAAAGTATAAAATGCAAAGTACTCTGGGGAGTTTTACCATCACACGGGCACTTAGGTACATTTCGGCTCCACTTACCCATCTCTGGGAAGGCTACTTGAAAGTGGAGCGTGCTCAGCCTTAATCTTGTCAAATAAAATCTATGATGTACATTTCTAGTAAAAATGAGGTACCGTTGTGTGCCAGAAAAGATCGGTCCTTCACAATAAAATGTAACACCTGTTTTTGTACTAAGTTCAGCTACCCTCTTATTTTCTCTGGATTTCAGGAATATCCTCTTGAGCTCCATTTTACTATAGGTCTGGATGCTCACTGGATCTTTAAGATTTGTTTCCAAGTTGCACTCTGCTAAAAAGCTGCAGATATAATCCAACCATGGTATATTCCTATGATAATCTTGTTTCAGGCAATCCATGATTATGTATTTAGTAAAGTGAGCTTCTTCTTTAGTCCAGATTGGATGCCACAATATGGGGGCAGCTACATTGATCAGGTTGTTCATATATGGTGCGTCTGACTCCTTGTGAGCTACATATGTTGCTGTTGAATTTGGGACCGATAAAACCCTTCTCAAAAATGTATTCTCAAGGGTTTGTAGTGGGGAGATGGCTGCCATACCCCAGAGCGCTCCACCATAGCAAACCCCTGTGATGCACTTTAGTATCTCACTTAGTATTCCCTATTTTTTGAGAAAATTTAAAAAGAGCCTCACTTGATCTCACAAACTTTAATTTACAGGAATGTACATGTGTAGTTCATGGTCCGTTGCCATTAAAAAAAGTAACCCCAGATAAGAAAAGGTAGATGTCCTTTCAATAGGGGTTCCGCTAACATTTTGGTTTCTTCTCTTTGTTTTCATTTTCCCACATATCATGACTAGTGTTTTGCTCAGGTTAATTTTTAGGTCCTTTTTAGTCATGAAGTTTGTAAAATTATCTATCAAAAGTTCGAGGCCATTTGCAGTCCTGGATATTAGGCCTGCATCATGCATATAAAAGAAACGGGGTGACACGTTTACCAATAACAGGGGAATGAGCTTGCAGACTCTGTAATAAAAGATCAAATCTGTTAATGTAAAGGGAGAATAAAAGAGGGGCGAGGACGCAGCCTTGTCTAATTCCTCTAGTGACTCTAAAGTGCGTAGTGCATTCCCCCTTCTGGCCATAGCGTATTTTTGAGGTTAGATGGGCATATATCTGTGATAAAAAATGTATAATGTTGCCGGGGGCACCCATCTCTGCTAAAGTTCACCATAACTTGGCATGATTTACCAAGTTAAAAGCACTAGAGAGGTCGACAAAACAAAGGTGGAGTAAACCTTCTTTGGCAAGTGTGTATTTCCCTATAAGCAACTCAAGGTTTACGCATTGCTCCACCGTTCCAATACCCCTTCTAAAACCGTACTGGGCATCTTTTAAGATGTTTTTATCTTTTATCCAGCATTCCAACATGCCTAACAGAACTCTGCCCATTAGTTTAGAGGTGGAATCTAGAAGGGAAATTGGTCGGTAGCATTTTGGCTACCTCTATCACTTTTTTGAAAAATAAGGCCGATCATAACTTTCAGCCCAAGTTAGCAGTAGCACCCCGTGAATAATAGCATTAAACAGGTTAACTAAGATGGGGGACCAAAGTTCTTCATTGTGTTTAAAACCATCAACAGGGACCCCATCTGGCCCTGATGCTTTCTCACTTGCACTATTTTTAGGTCTCGCTGAACCAATGCGTAAGCATTGATCAGCGAGATTATAATAAGGCTTCCGAAAAGTCTCCCCAAACTACGGATTCGATACAGTTCATGTGAGCCAGGCGCGTGCACATCACACATTCCTGTCTGCGATTTGGGAGCCAGTGCGCCTCAGCATCAGACTTCAAACGCATCCGCTCCCTGCCCCGCATCAGACTTCAAAGGAATGCGCTCCCCCGCCACAGCAATGCAGAGAGCTTGTTAACCTAATTCCCACACGCCCCCAATCCTCTTGTCTTACACTAACGCTCATACCTCTCGGCATAGATCACTACCAGTTCACTATTCAACTTGCCCTGTTTGATCAAAAACATAGCAGCACCTACACAGATTTTTCGTTAGACACCGTGATTCACTGTCTTTCACCCACAATGTTTTTTTAACTGAATGGACCACTCGGCTTTGTATATCTGCCACGGTAGTTCGTGCATGATTCGTGCACTTTCTGTCTCACCTCTGCGAAAGTCTTTTGAAGCCATACCACTGCCCGCAACAGAATTGTGGACGCTCACAACTATGTTCTCCTCCATACATGTTTTAACTGCTAAACCATTATCGCCTTTCTTTCCCTCTGCCACTTCGATGCCCACCCTACCCGGCACTCTGGATCCCACATTGCGGATAACTACGAATTGTAAAAATATCGCTGCCCTCGTTCTAATTTTGTTCATCATACTGACGTAAATAATTAATTTACTCTCTTAATTTCTATGCAGGTAAGTACTTAATCAATAATAACTCAGATCGGATGAAAAAAGACAGAGTCCGTGGTGTTAGAGTTTCTAAGGGTTTTATTCCTCATAAAGGAATGGCCAAGACCAGGATATCATGTTCTGACCACCGCAGGGGTGTCAGAAGGGATAGAGCAAACTTTATTGACATTACATAGCTTATATACTTAATTCACATCATACGTAATAATGCAAGAGGCGTAACAGCTGAGAGAAGACAAGATAACAGTATACACGTGGTACTAGTACGTAATCAAGAGGCGTGAACTAGAGGTGTGTACTAGAAACGTCACTGATAGGTGACGCAAGTGGGTGGCACCAAGGGGTGGTGCTAACAGAATTGTTGCAATGTCAGCAGAAATCGGAAGCTTGGATGCGCGCGCAGCTGCATGACGTGTGATTGACGGGGTGCAGGGGACTTGACATTTACACTGACGGGAAGAGACAGAAGTCTGGCATGTCAGATCAACTTGTACTTTTATCGTATCTGATATCTGATGTTTAGGAACCATACTATCTGGGCGGAAAGGTCTCTAGGGCAGAAGCTATTCTATGCTAACTGTGGATGCGTGTATGAGCGCCTAAGTGTCTGCATGAGAAGCGTGGGGGCACGGGGCCTTCCATGGAAGCATGGTAACAGAGGCTATGAATTACTTGCATTGAGACAGGTCGGCCCTTTGGCTCTGCAGCTGGAGAGGATGTTTACAGAAGCTAGTAGGCAAAAATGTATTTCTCGAGGAGCGGAACAGATAACTCGAAGGTTATAGTCAATCTTGGCAGAAAGCAGGCTGAGCTGAGCGCGAGGGGCCGCGCTGAAAGTAAGTCAGAGTTCACGGGTACAGAGGTAGCCTGGGCAGAGGCTGTCAGAGTCAGGAGCCAAGAAAGAGGCTCGATGGCAGAAATTCAGGGCCTACTCGGCCAGAGCAGGAAAACACGTAAAGTGTACTACAAAAAGACGGTGGCATTGCATACTTAGGAACGGACTATATAATCCATTCAGGGTGGATCTGAAAGAGGACAAGTTAACGTTGGACGCAAATGTATTTGCGTCTTCATAGCTGGCACAGGAGGGAAATTACATGCACTTTAAGCAGGTACATGGAGTCGGTGGGGTACGCGCTAGGGAACATAACATGACCAAAAATTTATATTTCCTCATTCCCTCCTTGTTCCCTACGGACCCTTCATGATATATCGATCCTCATAAATCGATCAGATTGTTCTTGTAACATCATTTGTTCTTCTTTCTTTCGTTTACGTTTTGAGAGAAAACTGGAATGTTCAATACATGACGTGGCACACAGTCCACAAATCGCTGGCCCACACTGCAGGCACAGGCAGCAACTGAATACTAGGACTAGGCCAATGCCTAGGAAGGATAGGATCTTCCATCCCCAAGCTGTTAACGTTGTCCAGAACCAACCGGACCAAGTCCAGGTGCCTGGATTCTGATGTATCTGATTTGCAATTTTATGGAGACGGGTGATAGCTTGATATACAGATGGTGCGTTTTGTGGTATGAAAACACAACAACTTGACCCGATGACCTTACAGGCTCCGCCTCTATCTGCCAGGATGACGTCAATAACAAGACGATTCTGAAGGACAACAACCCGCATGGCGGACTGCTCTTCCGTTAAGTTACCTAAGGCGGAGGCAGTTTCATTTACTACTGCTTCAAGTGTTCTAGTTAATCTGCGTATTAGTTTACTATTCTGAACAGGTCCTAAAAAGAAAAAGAATCCTTTATTAAAGTCGGTGTACTGTTCCCATGCTGTTTCTGTGTAGTCAACAAGTGGAATATCTCTTCTGAGTCTGTTCTTTACTAGATTGGCATTTCTATGGTAATCAGGGGGAGCTAGGAAAACGGGTGGCAGAAGGAATGCAATGTAACAGGTACCATCCCAATCTGGAGGTAGACGTATGTATGCGGTATGGCCACAAACAAAGTAAGAATGACTAGTAGTTTTAAAGGACGATTTTCCATGATCACTGAATTCGACCACAGTAGTGCATTTACTATGACCTAAGTGTACTGAACCTTTCTTCTTGATACATAATTCACCAGTGACTGGCAATACGGACATAATGGGTAGAACTGGTGCAGCTTCAGATTCAACAGTGAGAATCATAAGGCTAATTGTATAATTACCTAATCCATACACTTCATTTTCTAGATCAGTTCCTATTCTAGTGGGGAGTCCCTCCTTATCTGGGTAACAGACGTCTAGCAGGACTAAGTTCAGATTTCCCCAAACCCAGCCCCCATCGAAAACAGCAATATCAGGATCTAAGGAATTAATTATCTTAAACCATGCTCCGCAGGAGCCATTGTGAGTGAATGGGTACGGAAAGAGGGGCAGAGCTCCCTTGTAATTCTGGTAGGGAGGAAGTCGGCCACATATCCAGCAATTTGTAGCATTGTTAGTTTGATGAGAATGATGTAGCATACTAATGAATGTATTGTTGCGCAGCGCAAGTCTGTAGGAAAGCTCGTGCGGAGGTAACTCACTAAAAGTGTGTTCAGCAGATACATTGTAAGTAGATTGTTCACGCTTGAAAATAGGGTAATAGATAGGCAAAACGATGCTGACAACAATAATTAAAATACTCAGAATAAACATGATTAATAGTGTCACTATACAGTGACTACGAAGTGATTTACAGTATGTACGTTTCTTTGCTTCTCTCTCTCTCTCTCTCTCTATCTCGATCTAGGGGATACATGTCAGAAACTATTTAACCGATTCACCTAGGGGAGGACTTAAACAATTAAACTGTCTGACTTGCTAGATCGTAATTTCATGCGATAACTTTCTTGAGGAGTTCTTTCACGTTCAGATTCTGTAAAGTCTTTTTGTTCGACACAGTCTTTGGTGGGGGTGGACGAGTCTCGATCAGGCTTCAGTCCAGAGAATTTTTTTATATGACTCGTGTGAACCCACCCCTTTCTTCCTTCGATTTTCACAGCCGTCCTTGTTGTGAGAAGAACGGTCTTCGGGGACTTCCAGCGGGGCTCCAGCGGACTCTTTCTGTCGAAGTTGCGAACTACCACAATGTCGCCAGGACGGACGTCGTGTGGCTTTACATCAGTGTTGTCAGGGAAGGCTGCGGCAACCTGTGAACGACATGATTGGAGTGCAGACATCAAGGAGGCAAGGTAATCTGTCAACATATTACAATCAACATCAGTAATCTTTTTCGGAATGGGCGTCCCCCACATATTCGGTGGTCTGCCAAAGACCACCTCGTACGGGGATAGCCCTGATCTCGAATGGGCGACCATTCTCATGTAGAATAGTGCCACTGGCAGGGCGACTATCCAGTCGACCCCTTTCTCCTGACATATTTTGGCAAGGCGGATCTTTAGTGTCTGATTATGCCTCTCTACAAGGCCTGCGGCTTCGGGATGTCGGACACAATGGAACTTCCACTGGTATCCTAATAATAAGGAAACTTCTTTCATTAATGCAGATGAGAATGGCTGACCGTTATCTGAGTACACGACACGAGGCAAGCCATATCGTGGGAAGAATTCACGAACCAGCTGCTTGGCAGTGGTCGGAGCAGTGTAATCTGGGACTGGGTATGCTTCGGTCCAGCGGGACAGAGCACAGACAACTACGAGAACATATTTAAATCCTCGACAACGGTCCATCTGGATATAATCCATCTGGAGGACTTCAAAAGGGTGATCGGGAGGGTGAAATCCACCTTGCTCTACGGGGACGCTTTTACCTGGATTGAACTGACAACAGATCATGCAAGTACGCACTTTCTGTTTTGCGGCTGCTCGTAAGTGTTTATTATTCCAGAGATTTTGTAGACTGTCTAACATCGCTTTCTCTCCTAGGTGTGCTGGGCTATGTGCTGTATTTATCATGACTTGAACCATAGAGTCAGGGAGAAACCATGTAGATTTTCCCTTCGTCATCCAACCTTGATCTGTTTGGATCCCTCCTAGTTCAATCCATTTCTTTATTTCTTCTGGAGTAGCATGTGTCTGAATGTCGATAACATCTAGTGCAGGATCCCTGACGGTCATGCAATTTGTCGGTCCTATTGTCTTTGTCGTGTCAGTTGTCTGAGTGTGAGTCAGTGCTGTATGCTTTGCTGTCTGATCTGCCAGGTCATTACCCTGGGAAACAGAATCTGTGACTTTAGTATGTGCTTTACACTTCATGACGGATATAGCTGAAGGCAGATGTATTGCTTCTAACAGTGCTTGAATGAGGGGACCATGTTGGATCTTGGCACCATGAGAGGTCAAGAAACCTCGTTCTTGCCACAGCATGCCGAAGTCGTGTACGACTCCGAACGCATAACGGGAATCAGTGTATATGTTGACATTTCTGTTCTTGGCTAGAATACAGGCTCGGGTCAGAGCGATGAGCTCTGCCGCTTGAGCAGACAGTGTATCAATACGATGTGTGTCTTTAACTTCAGTTTCAGTGGTCACGGCATACGCGGCCACTAACTCTCCTGTACTTGTTCTCATACATGAACCATCCACATAAAGTGTCAGGTCTGGATTTGTCAATGGAACATCTGTTAAGTCTCGTCGGGGCTTTGTTACTGCATTAATGATCTCTATGCAATCATGCGGAGCTGGATCTGTCATAACTGTAGGTAACAGTGTTGCTGGGTTCAGGATACTGCAGCGTCTGATTTCTATGTGTGGCTGGAATAGTGTCAATTCGTAACCTGTCAGTCGTGCTATAGTCAAGTGTTGAGTTTGGGTTCTGTTTAACAGAACCTCTACAGAGTGTGGAACTTGTACTGTTAACTGATGGCCTAAAACAATTGAATCGCTCTGTCTGATTGCTAGCGCTGTTGCTGCTACTGACTTTAAGCACGTAGGGAGTGCTTGGGCTACTGAATCCAATGTACTTGAAAAATAAGCGCAAGGCTTATGTGATCCTGCTTGATCTTGAGTGAGGACAGACAATGCTGTACCGTTACGTTCTGTAACAAAAAGTGTAAACGGTTTGTTGTAACATGGTGTCGCTAAAACTGGTGCTTGGCATAATGCTTTCTTTAATTCCTCAAAGGCTTGTGTGTGTTCCTGAGTCCAAGGGAGGACAGTCGAAGTCGCTGCCTCCTGTGTCGTTAACTGGATGAGTGGTTTAGCTAGAAATGCATATTGAGGAATCCATTGTCTGCAGTACGAGGTGAGGCCTATGAAGGCCCGCACTTCCTTTTGTGTCTGGGGTCTTGGCATATTTACAATTAACTGAATGCGATCTGGAGTGAGCTGTCTCCCCACTTTGGACAGCAAGTGACCCAAGTACACAACTTGCTGAACACAGAATTGTAGCTTCGAAGGAGACACCTTGTGTCCCTTGTCGGCCAGGAAATGTAAAACTGTCAATGATGCTTGTTCACATTCGGGCTCACTTCGTGCGGTGATCAGTAGATCATCGACGTATTGCAGTAAAGCGGTGTTAACTGGCATTTGAATACAATCTAATTGTCTTTTCAGTGCTTGACTATAGATGCTGGGGCTTTCTGTGAATCCTTGAGGTGCGCGGGAAAATTTGAAACTTCGTCCATTTAAACTGAATCCGAAGAGATATTGGCTCTCCGGATCAATAGGTACACTGAAGAAAGCGTTCTTGAGGTCAATTACGGTAAAGAACGTTGCTTCTGAATCAATAGCAGTCAATAGGGAAGAGATATCGGGGACCACAGGGTACTGTGGTACAATGCATTTGTTCAGTTCTCGAAGATCAATCACCAGCCGATATACTGGCGGTGCATTGGGGTCTGTACGTTTAAGAATTGGAATGATAGGTGAATTACAGATATTGGAGTCGGTCTCTACAACCACTCCCTGGGCAATGAGCTCTTCAATGATTTTCAGTAAAGCCACTACAGCATCGGGTGGTAACTTGTATTGTCTGATTCTGGGTAGAACAACTCCTGTCTTGAGTGTAACACGATATGGAGTGATATGCATACAACCTACATCAGCTGGGCCTTTTGCCCATAAGTGTTCTGGTACATTTTTCAATCTGACATCAAAATCTCGTAAAACATAATGACCCTTGAAATCCCGTAGAAAGAGTCTAACTCCCTCCGGGGAACAGCATATTATGGCTCCTAGAGCCTTCAGTGTTTTAATTCCTAACAGATTTTCTGGACATGATTTCGTAAGTAACAAATCTGTAACTCGTGATAATGGACCCACGGCCAACGGTACTGGTTCTGATACTTCATTTACAATAGGCTGTCCTGAAAAACCAAGGGAAACGTTCTGTGAGCCTGAGAGGGGTGCCCCTGGGACTTCGTTATGACTGATAGTGGTGCGGCTTGCCCCTGTGTCAATTAAAAACTTTCTGTCTTTTCCCAATACGTGACTGTGTACATAAGGACCTTCTTGATCTACAGGAATTTCAATAAGAGGCAAACCACTTTCCCTCTCTAGGCTGTTTCATGTATATCGGGGGTAATCTGGATATGCAGATTGGGCATACTGGTACATCTGTTGTGAAACTTGCTGAGTCGCGGCAATGGGCTGTGGCTGTGGTACTGCTACTGTCTGTGCTGTATGAGATGGAGCATGCATAGGCTGTGTATTCTGCATTGGCTGTACATTTTGTGAGGTCTGTTGCTGAACCTGATCTTGTCTAGGCGGATGCGGTCTTTCTTTAGTTTTACCTGTTGAGATGTTATGTTTCAGGACTGGGCATTCATGTACGTAATGACCTGGCTGTTTACAATAATTACATGTCCCTTTAACGGGAGCTGTAGTATGACTTGTCTGGGTCCCACCTTTTCTCTGACCGTCGGCGGGGACCGTCTGAGCTACTAACATTTTCATCTTTGTGTCTTTCATACGTTTCTGTTCCTGATCTTGTTCTTCCCTAATTCTGTTCTGGTGATATTGTAACATTTGTAACATCTGGGATGGCGTATTTGCCTGCCAAGTACTTTCAACCTTGTACACTCTATTTTTAACTAATGGTAGGGAATTCTCGACTAGTTTTGATACAAAAAGGTGTGGATATGACTCGCTACTTGGTTGTAGGCCACTATTTATAATGAAACATTTCTCGAATCTTGAATAGAAGTCACTAGTATCTTCATCATGTTTCTGTTTACAGGACGAGATGGCGTCCCAATCTTCCTTTCTAGTCGTCAATAATCTTGGCAAAACCTGTACTATTAATCCGGGCAATGCTTTAGTCCTATCCCCGAGGCCTACTCCTGGGATTCGTTTGCTTTCTTCGTCTTCTATTTCTGCCCATGCTATCTTTGCCTCCCCCACCTCCCAATCTTTTTCCTTTAATTTCTCGTAAATGCCCGTGGGCAACAGTACTTTTAACATTTTCATAATATCATCATACGTATAATCCCCCATTAACAACATGTCTTTGAGCTCTCTGTGAAAACCTGCAGGGTCTTTATCGTGACACGGGACTAATTTCTTCATTTCTAACAGTTCTAACTTAGTTAGTGGTGTGTGAACATATACACGCTTCAAGACTTGATCCGCACCCATAACTGGGTGTACTTCTCGTAAGGGGTTCTGACTTTCAATGCCACTCAGGCATTGCATGTGATACGTTTTTCTTTCTGGAGGTGGGGCGGGAACATATTCGGAACTTATGAAGGTGTTATACTTATGTCGTTGTTCTAGGATTATTTGTATTAACTTGGTACTGAAACCTCTCCATCTATCCATGAGTAGGGCTTCTAATGTTTCGTGTAAGGGACCTGGGTCGGAATGATGGTTTCTGTACTTGATGAGGAGGTGCTGAATCATGTATACACCTGCTATTTTCTGCTCGTCTGGGGAAAGGTTCAAGAATGTCTGTGCTAACGTATCATCATGATATATGTCTGGGTTTTCGGCCCATAACACGGCTGACCGGGCTAGTTCCTGTTCATCCATAGTATTGAGTACATGGTACCCCACTCGGTCTCGAAGCCTTTTATCAGTTTCCTGGAACTGATGTTCAGAAGAATTCGGGTTTGTTAAAGCAGAGAGAAAAACTCTCTTGTTTTCCGGACGGATGCCTTTCCTAAGGTAGTTTCCCTTACCTACATATGCTATAGTATCTGTAGTCCTTCTTTGTTCTGCAAGGTCTTCTTCCTCCTCGGAGGAAGCTTTGTCATTCCCTTTCTGGTGTGCCGTTATCACTGCCCTTCTAATTTTCTGGTACATACTGGCTATGCAAGCCCCCCTGTCATGTTTTCCTTCGGCTATATTTTGACCCCACTTGGTTAGTGCATCTAATTCACTTTGATCTGTCTCGGGCCTGTCTCGTTCTCTTATTAGACAATTTATGAAAAATCGTAATATCTGTGCTTGAATGTCAACTTTCTGTTTATCCATGGCATCCTTGATACTGTCAGGGTCTTTCCCTGTCTGAACAAACTCATATATTCTATCGAGGCGCTCCTTCATTCCTACATAGCATAACAAGATATCAGTAGCAGATCTTAATCGTAGTGATGCCAATATCATTAGATCGTTTTTTCCGGGTACTGGATCATATCTACAAACTGACATGTTTTCCTTTAATGCGTCAAGGCGGGGGGACTGGAACGTGAAAGGATTCTGCGTGTCCCTTAAATTGAATCTGTGTGTTAATGGCGGGGTCCGAGGACCCGCAGTCGCACCTCCTGAGGCGGACGCTTGGGCATTATCTCTCTGCGGAGTCTGGATCTGAACTTGAGTTTGTCGTTTAGTAGGATCAGGTAGGACTTGTTTCGGTAGGTCAATCTTGGGTGCGGGAAGTGGCGGAGCTGGCGGAACAGGGGAGGTCTGTCGCGGTACTGGCGGAACATGATCTGGGGGCGTAGTGCCACCCCCATTCCTGTCAGTAGGCAGGGCACGAACAGGCAGATTGGTGTAAGCTGGTGCCACATCCTCTAGATAAGCATTTAAGAATATGTCTTTAGTAGTCTTATGCATTACTTTAGTTGGAACTAATGGTGGCGGTAAGTTTTTCGGTATTTCTGATAGGCCTTCAGATGTGCCCTCGGCCGCAAGGTACATACCGTTTACAAGATTGTTTCGGGCACGGTCTACTTGTTCCGTTTTTACTCGGATTCCTTCAATAACTAATTCATTTTCTTGGGCTTTTTCTGATTCTTTAAGTCTGTCCTCTCTACGGAGTGCTTTCTCAGCACGCTTATGTGATTCCTTACGCCAGAATTCTATGGCGTCTTTCTGGGATTGTCTAGCTTTCTTTTTCCATAATGCTTCTTCTACCTTCATGATGCACTCGGCATCCCATGTTCCGGTAACGGGCCATCTGTGTCTTTCGTCTAGGTGCTTGGTGTAATCGGCCCATAAATCTAGATATAATATGGCATCTATGCCATGTTTGTTGTACATAAAGTTACCTGGAGTGTCCCTAGGGGGAATAGGAATTTCTTCCTCCAGTATCCCTTTCCTAGTTCCTATCTGTTTTAACTTGTTAAAAAACGGCATTTTGCTTACTTATTACTGAATGCTCAATCCTTATTCCTTAATACTCTTGATAGCTAGTTTATACGAGAAACACAATAATACACATTTAAACAGTCACATTCATACCACGACATTAATCACATAAGAACATTTAAGACATAGATGACTACCCCCCTATACTGGATGTACTGCTCAACAGTACAGATACACTGGTGTAACAGTGCAGAAATTCGGAATACTAGATATACTGCTAAACAGTACAGATACACTGCCTAAAAACAGTGCAGACCGGACTTGCGTACCCAAACCCGTCTAGATACGACCCAGCAATGGTACTCACCGGGAAGCACGGAAACAGAAGGCCTCGGAAAACTCGACTGGACTCGACTCGATACTTCGGAAAACTTCGGAAAACCTCGGAAAACTTCGGACACCTGGTGGGCCTCTTGACACCTCGGACCTTGCTTCTTTCGGCTAGGCTCTGGTCGGGATCCTCCGCACTCCTCACCGCCTCGTCTGGGCACTGATCGCAGTCTTCGTCACCTCCTTGAGTCAGAGGGAGATGCAGGAAATCCTGCCGGTACGCGTAGGTTCCGTCTAACTGACGGCAGGGGACAGAGCTTGCAATGCGCCAACCGGCGCGTGAGGTGGGGGAGGGGTCCCTATTCGGGCGCCAAAATGACGTAAATAATTAATTTACTCTCTTAATTTCTATGCAGGTAAGTACTTAATCAATAATAACTCAGATCGGATGAAAAAAGACAGAGTCCGTGGTGTTAGAGTTTCTAAGGGTTTTATTCCTCATAAAGGAATGGTCAAGACCAGGATATCATGTTCTGACCACCGCAGGGGTGTCAGAAGGGATAGAGCAAACTTTATTGACATTACATAGCTTATATACTTAATTCACATCATACGTAATAATGCAAGAGGCGTAACAGCTGAGAGAAGACAAGATAACAGTATACACGTGGTACTAGTACGTAATCAAGAGGCGTGAACTAGAGGTGTGTACTAGAAACGTCACTGATAGGTGACGCAAGTGGGTGGCACCAAGGGGTGGTGCTAACAGAATTGTTGCAATGTCAGCAGAAATCGGAAGCTTGGATGCGCGCGCAGCTGCATGACGTGTGATTGACGGGGTGCAGTGGACTTGACATTTACACTGACGGGAAGAGACAGAAGTCTGGCATGTCAGATCAACTTGTACTTTTATCGTATCTGATATCTGATGTTTAGGAACCATACTATCTGGGCGGAAAGGTCTCTAGGGCAGAAGCTATTCTATGCTAACTGTGGATGCGTGTATGAGCGCCTAAGTGTCTGCATGAGAAGCGTGGGGGCACGGGGCCTTCCATGGAAGCATGGTAACAGAGGCTATGAATTACTTGCATTGAGACAGGTCGGCCCTTTGGCTCTGCAGCTGGAGAGGATGTTTACAGAAGCTAGTAGGCAGAAATGTATTTCTCGAGGAGCGGAACAGATAACTCGAAGGTTATAGTCAATCTTGGCAGAAAGCAGGCTGAGCTGAGCGCGAGGGGCCGCGCTGAAAGTAAGTCAGAGTTCACGGGTACAGAGGTAGCCTGGGCAGAGGCTGTCAGAGTCAGGAGCCAAGAAAGAGGCTCGATGGCAGAAATTCAGGGCCTACTCGGCCAGAGCAGGAAAACACGTAAAGTGTACTACAAAAAGACGGTGGCATTGCATACTTAGGAACGGACTATATAATCCATTCAGGGTGGATCTGAAAGAGGACAAGTTAACGTTGGACGCAAATGTATTTGCGTCTTCATAGCTGGCACAGGAGGGAAATTACATGCACTTTAAGCAGGTACATGGAGTCGGTGGGGTACGCGCTAGGGAACATAACATGACCAAAAATTTATATTTCCTCAATACTACATGTGTCTTTTGTTGACATGGTTTTATCTGCAATTTTAATAATTTTTGGCACCAACTAATTGATTTGATTCCATGTACACTACTGTTGATTGTCATAATTGATGTATCTTGCCTCCCCCTTCTCTTTCCTCATGTCCGTGCCCAATCTTTTTATCGTGCCTCTTCCGCCCCATGCGCATGGTGCATTTCTTGATCCAAACATGATTCAAACGACTTATGTTGCACTCCTAAATATTTTTGGCGGCCAATCGCAACACAATCTCGGGGACCTGCTTTAAACATTTTCCAAATGCAAACTATGAATGTATGATCCTGACGCATTGCTAATTGTGTTTTCCGTCATGATTTTTGCTGTTGATTCGTAACCTCTTTCTGATCTTTTTGTCTTTTTTTGTAAATTTATTATATCTTGGCACCTAACATATTGCATTGACTCCATGGAAACGATTGTTGAATGATGACTGTCTTAACTGCCTCATACTGCCTCGTCTTTTCTCTGCTTATGTTCGCGCCTGTTTCATTTATCACGCCTCTTCCACCCTATATGCTGCCTCACACACACTGCGCTGTCACACACACACACAGCAATGTCTCACACTACGCAGTCACACACTGCTGTGTGTCACTCACACTGTCCTATCACACAGACACTGTGTTGTTACACACAAACTGCACTGTGAGACACACACTGCACTGCCTCACACACACACTGCCCTACCTCACACACACACACTGTACTGTTACAAACTGCACTGTGAGACACACACTGCACTGACTCACGCACACACTGCGCTGCATCACACACACACTGCCCTGCCTCACACACACACTGCACTGCCTCACAAGTTCAAGTTCAAGTTCAGGGATTTATATAGCGCACTACTCACCCAGAGGGTCTCAAGGCGCTTGGGGAAGGGGGGTTCAATTTTTGTCGAATAGCCAGGTTTTAAGTTCTTTTCTGAAGGAGATGTGGTTTTGAGTAAGGCGGAGGTGAGTGGGGAGTGAGTTCCAGGTCTTGGCCGCCAGGAAGGAGAAGGATCTGCCACCCATGGTGGATTTTCGGATGCGCGGGACTGCGGCGAGGGCTTGATTGGACGATCTAAGTTGGCGGTGGGTGTGTAGAAGGACAGTCGAGTGTTGAGGCATTCGGGTCCTAGTTTGTAGAGGGCCTTGTGTGCGTGGGTGAGAAGACGGAATGTAATTCTCTTGTTGATGGGAAGCCAGTGGAGGTCTTTTAGGTGTCTGGTGATGTGATCTTGGCGAGGGATGTCCAATATGAGTCTCGCTGATGCGTTTTGGATGCGTTGGAGTTTTTTCTGTAATTTTGCTGTGATTCCGACGTATAGTATGTTACCATAATCCAGTCGACTCGTGACCAGTGCGTGGGTTACAGTCTTTCTTGTTTCGAGGGGGATCCAGCGGAAGATCTTTTTGAGAATACGAAGTACGTTGAAGCAGGAGGATGAGACTGCGTTGACTTGTCTGGACATCGAGAGAGAGGAGTCTAGGATGAAGCCCAGGTTGCGTGCATGGTCTGTGGGTGTGGGTGCTGTGCCCAGAGCGGAAGGCCACCAAGAGTCATCCCAGGCAGAGGGGGAGGATCCTAGGATGAGCACCTCCGTTTTGTCTGAGTTGAGTTTTAGGCGGCTATGTTTCATCCATTCGGCTACTTCTTTCATGCCTTCGTGAAGATTGGTTTTGGCGGTGTTAGGGTCTTTGGTGAGGGAAAGGATTAACTGGGTGTCGTCGGCGTAAGAGATGATGTTAAGGTTGTGTTGACGCGCGATGGAGGCGAGTGGACTCATGTAAACGTTGAAGAGGGTGGGACTGAGTGATGATCCTTGTGGTACTCCACAGATGACTTCAGTGGCCTCTGAGTTGAATGGTGGAAGTCTGACTCTTTGAGTTCTCCCGGCGAGGAATGAGATGATCCAGTCCAAGGCTTTTCCTTGTATGCCGATGTTGCTGAGGCGTTGTATAAGGGTGCTGTGGCAGACTGTGTCGAAAGCGGCCGAGAGGTCGAGTAGGATGAGGGCCACTGTTTCTCCGTTGTCCAGTAGTGTTCGGATGTCGTCTGTTGCTGCAATGAGGGCGGTTTCGGTGCTGTGTTTGGCTCGAAATCCGGACTGAGAGGGATCGAGGGAGTTGTTGGATTCAAGGAAGGCGGCGAGCTGGCTGTTGACGGCTTTCTCAATGACTTTGGCGGGGAAGGGGAGGAGGGATATGGGTCGGTAGTTTTTAAGTTCAGAGGGGTCTGCTGTGGGTTTCTTCAAGAGGGCGCTGAGTTCGGCGTCTTTCCAGCTTTCTGGGAAGGTTGCAGAGTTGAACGAGCAGTTGATGACATCACGGAGATGGGGTGCGATAATGGAGTCAGCTTTGTTGAAGATGTGGTGAGGGCAGGGGTCGGTTGGCGAGCCAGAGTGGAATGAGTTAATTAGGCGGATGGTGTCTTCGGTGGTGATTGGGTTCCAGGCGCTGAGGTTGTTAGTTGGCGGTGTGGGATCTGAGGGGGGTGGGGAGGGTTGTTCGCAGGGAGTGTTCTCGAAGCTGTTGTGAATGTCGGCAATTTTGTTGTAGAAGAAGGAGGATAACGCATCGCAGAGGTCTTGGGAGGGAGTGATGTCGTTAGATGCTGCGGCGGGAATGGTGAATTCTTTGACGATGTTGAAAAGTTCCTTGCTGTTGTGGGCGTTGTTGTCGAGACGATCCTTGAAAGCTGATTTCTTGGTGGATCGAATCAGTTGGTGGTGTTTGCGGGTGGCCGCCTTGAGGGTGGCCATGTTGTCGGTGGTTGGGTTTTTTCTCCATGTTTTCTCTAGGGTGCGGCATAGCTTCTTGGATTTTTTAAGGTCATCATTGAACCAGGGCGCCTTTTTGCTGCCTGAATTGATCTGGTGCTTTTTCAGGGGTGCTAATTCGTCAGCGCTGTGGGTGATCCATTGCTTGAGTTTGGTGGCCGCTTGGTTTGGGTCCAAAGAGAGGGTGGGAGGGTTTTGGTTGAGTGATGTGAGGAGTTGGTCGGAGGTGATTTTGTTCCAGTTTCTCCGAGGAATAGGTTGTGGGCGGTTGTGGGTCAAGGTGGTTTTGTAGCTGAAGTGAACACAGCTGTGGTCCGTCCAATGCAGAGCTGTGGGGCGGTCGAAGGAAATGTGCTTGCTGGAGGTGAAGATAGGGTCGAGCGTGTGCCCGGCTACATGGGTGTGGGTGTCCACAAGTTGTTTGAGTCCGAGATTGGCCAGGTTGTCCAGAAGGCAGTTGGTGTTGCTGTCGTGTTTGTTTTCAAGGTGGAAGTTGAGGTCTCCTAATAGAATGTAGTTCTCAGAGGCGAGGGCATGTGGGCTGACGAAGTCAGTGATGTCATCGCTGAATTGAGTACGGGTTCCTGGAGGCCTGTAGATGAGGGTGCCTCCAAGTGTAGTCCTAGGGTCGGTGTGGATCTGGAAGTGGAGATGTTCGGCGGTTGCAAGTTTATTGTCAATGCCTCACACACACACTGCACTGCCTCACACACACTGCGCTGCCTCACACCCACACTGCGCTGCCTCACACACACTGCGCTGCCTCACACCCACATAGCGCTGCCTCACACACACAGTGCGCTGCCTCACACACACAGTGCGCTGCCTCTCACACACACTGCGCTGCCTCACACACAGACTGTGATGACTCACACACTGCGCTGCCTCACACACACACTGCACTGCCTCACACACACAATGTGCTGCCTCACACACACACTGCGCTGCCTCACACACACACTGCGCTGCCTCACACACACATAGTGCTGCCTCACACACACACTGTGCTGCCTCACACACACACTGTGCTGCCTCACACACACACTGTGCTGCCTCACACACACACTGCACTGCCTCACGCACACAATGCGCTGCCTCACACACACACTGCGCTGCCTCACACACACACTGCGCTGCTTCACACACACTGCGCTGTCACACACACACACTGCGCTGTCACACACACACAGCAATATCCCACACTGCGCAGTCACACACTGCGGTGTACATACATATATATATATATATATATATATATATATATATATATATATATATATATATATATATATATATATATATATATATATATATATATATATATATATACATACATCTGCATAACAATATAAATACAGATATAAATGCATGCTTAAATATATGCATACATATGCATCTTATGTACATAACGGTTTGAAAACACATTTGGAAATCTGCCACGGTAGTTCGTGCATGATTAGTGCATTTTCTGTCTCACCTCTGCGAAAGTCTTTTGAAGCCATACCACTGCCTACAACAGAATCGTGGATGCTCACAAATATGTTCTCCTCCATACGTTTCAATTGCTAAACCAGTATCGCCTTTCTTTCCCTCTCTCACTTCAATGCCCACCTTACCCGGCCCTCTGGATCCCACATCCCGGACAACTACAAATTGTAAATATATTTCTGCCCTCATTCTAATTTTGTTCATCATACTACATGTGCCTTTTGTTGTCATGGTTTTTTCTGCAATTTTAATAATTTTTGGCACCAACTTCTTGATTTGATTCCATGTACACAATTGCTGATTGTCATAATTGCTGTATCTTGCCTCCCACTTCTCTTTCCTCATGTCCGCGCCCAATCTTTTTATCGCGCCTCTTCCGCCCCATGCGCATGGTGCATTTCTTGATCCAAACATGATTCAAACGACTTATGTCGCACTCCTAAATATTTTTGGCGACCGATCGCAACCCAATCTCGGGGACCTCCTTTAAACATTTTACAAATGCAACCTATGAATGTATGATCCTGACACATTGCTAATTGTGTTTTCCGTCATGATTTTTGCTGTTGATTCGTAACCTCTTTCTGACTTTTTTTGTCTTTTTTTGTAACTTTATTATATCTTGGCACCTAACATATTACATTGACTCCTTGCAAACGATTGTTGAATGATGAATGTCTTAACTGCCTCCTACTGCCTCGCTCTCTCTCTCCTTATGTTCGGGCCTGTTTCATTTATCGCGCCTCTTCCACCCTATACGCTGCCTCGCACACACTGCGCTGTCACACACACACAGCAATGTCTCACACTACGCAGTCACACACTGCTGTGTGTCCTATCACAAAGACACTCTGCTGTTACACACAAACTGCACTGAGACACACACTGCACTGCCTCACACACACACTGCCCTACCTCACACACACACTGCGCTGTTACAAACTGCACTGTGAGACACACACTGCACTGCCTCACACACACACTGTGCTGCATCACACACACACTGCCCTGCATCACAGACACACTGCCCTGCCTCACACACTACACTGCCTCACACACACACTGAGCTGCCTCACACACACACTGTGGTGCCTCACACACACACTGCGCTGCCTCACACACACTGCGGTGTCACACACACACTGCGCTGTCACACACACACACAGCAATGTCTCACACTGCACAGTCACACACTTCGGTGTACATACATATATATATATTGACTGTTATAGGACAGGTACTATTTCTAATTTAATTTTGATTCTCTTTTTGATTCCTCTTATCCTCTACTTTTTGCTTTCATGTGCTTGAGAATTTATATGACTTCTTACATGTTTTCTTTGCACTGATGTGACCATATTAGCATTGTAGATACATGCCATGGGACACTTGCCGATCCACGGCTTTATTTTTAACCATGATCACTTCATGTTAAAATTAGTACTTGACCCTTGGAGAGAACACCATTCCAAGATGGCGCCCACAGTGGCGTAAGGGTTGTAGTCCTATGTCCATGACAATGCCTATGGTTTGTGTGTATGTTTATAACATGGACTGTTAGATGTGGACGAATGACACACTGACGAAGGCTCACGCCGAAACGCGTCTGTGCTTTTCCCTTTTCCCTCTAATTAAAACCCTGGTCTGACTTTGCTCCGCGAGTGCTGCCTCTTTCTTTTTGACTTTGGGAGAGCCGAGCGTAATATATATATATATATATACATCTGCATAACAATATATATACAAATATAAATGAATGCATACATATATACATACATATGCATTTTATGTACATAACGGATTGAAAAGCCATAATAACACTTAGTGTCATACAATTACACGCCTCATACTTACACTCTACTCAATGCAACATAAATACACTACATATAATCACACACAGTTCCACATAATTATATGCTACATAATTACAGTGATCTCAATGCAACATGCACTCCAACTACTACTCAGTACCCCATAATTACATACCACATATTTACTATACTGAATGCAACATACACTCCACACAATACCACTCAATGCAACATACTGATATAATACATAATTACACTGCCTCAATCCAACATACACTACAAATAATACCACTCAGTGCCTCATAATTACAGACCTCACGTTTACACACAACTCAATGCAACATAAATACACTCCACACCTACCACACAGTGCCACATAATTATATGCTACATCATACCACTGCACTCAATGCGCCATGCGCACCAAATAACACTCAGTGCCACATAATTACATGCCACATAATTATATACTACTAAATACAACACACACTCCACACAATACCACTCAGTGCAACATATTTACATGCTACATAATTATACTAAACTCAATGCAACATACACTCCAAATAATACCACTCAATGCCACATTATTACATGCCACATAATTACACTCTACGGAATCCAACACACATAATTATATGCTACATAATTACACTTCAATCAATGCAACATAAATGCACTCCACATATTAACACTCAGTGCCACATAATAACATATCACATATTTACACTCTACTCAATAAAACTTAAATACGCCCCTAATACCACTCAGTGCCACACACTTACAAGCCACATTATTACACTCTACTCAATACAACATAAATACTATCACAATAATACCGCTCTGTACCACAAAATTACACTCCACATATTTACACTCTACTCAATGCAACATACATGCACTCAACATAAATGTAAATGTAAATGTACATGTATTTATATAGCGCAAATCGCCCACATCGCAGGCATCTATGCGCTTGCTTAGGGAACCCGTCCTGGTATTCCCCTGTGAGATAACCCCGGCAGGGTATCCACAAGGTGAAAGCCAGGCATCCCGCCACGAGGGGCCGTTGTGGAGATTAAGCAAGCTATTGCCCAGAGTCGCAGAGTGTGAACCCATGAATCGAGTAGGCACCAGAGCGAGAATTATCAAGTCCGTGGAATTATTGAGCCCAACCCCCGTCGAGGCGGGGAATTGAACCCTGGTCCAGGGCCGATCTTAGCTTCCGGGTCTGCCGCCTCTAACCCCTGAGCCACACTTCTCCACTCTGTACTACATATTTACACATCACAGTTTTACTGTACTCTATAAAACATACATACACTCCACATACTAAGTATGGGTGAATTTTGCAGATCTGCGGTCCGCAAATTCGTGCGAAATTGCAAAGAAATCCACGAATTCGCGGATTTTCCCACAAAATCGCAGATTTGTTTGCGATTTGCACTATACTCAACTGGAGTACTTTCTACTGGCTAATCAGTAAGTGCTACCTCGTTGTGTAAATGTATATTGCTTTTCCTACACTGCAACTGCGTAAAGGGCCAGAAGATTTGTCTCCAGTGACCATGTGTGCCTGTAACTTTGCCACCACGCCAAAAGGCGCCAAGGTCCCTTGAGTGAGCTGTCCATCATAGTTGGGAAAGGGCGGAAAAAATGTTTGATACTGCTAGTGTGTGGTGCGGGGCTTCTATGCATGTGCACATGCCTCTTGTGTAAAGGGTCAGAGAGCGAGCAGGGCAGCAGCTGAGGAGAAAGACGCCTCCTGGCCACAGGAACTACAAGGGGATCACGCTCGAGAAACTCATGGATGCAAAGACCTCCCTCGAGTATTACAGCTAAATTTCGACGGCAGAGATGGGGTTAAAGCACACTTGCCCAACCTCGACCGTGCTCACTAATGTTTTGGGCTGATTAAAAACGTTACAGAATTTGAACTTCAACTCGGGTACCAGCAATATCTGTATGTGCTTCCTGTTGAGATTTAATTTTTGTGACAGGAGCCTCGTGCCAGAATGAATCCTGCCCTGCATAGTTATCCACGAAGATGCCAATGTTTTGTGCAATACCTCTACTCAACTGGAGTACTGGCTAATCAGTAAGTGCTACCTCGTTGGGTAAATGTATAGTGTTTTTCCTACACTGCAGCTGCGTAAAGGGCCAGAAGATTTGTCTCCACTGACCATGTGTGCCTGTAACTTTGCCACCGCGCCAAAAGGCACCAAGGTCCCTTGAGTGAGCTGTCCATCATAGTTGGGAAAGGGCGGGAAAAATGTTTGATACTGCTAGTGTGTGGTGCGGGGCTTCTATGCATGTGCACATGCCTCTTGTGTAAAGGGTCAGAGAGCGAGCAGGGCAGCAGGTGAGGAGAAAGCCGCCTCCTGGCCACAGGAACTACAAGGGAATCCGCTTGAGAAGCTCATGGATGCAAAGACCTCTCTCGAGTATTACAGCTAATTTTCGACGGCAGAGATGGGGTTAAAGCACACTTGCCCAGCTTCGACCGTGCTCACTAATGTTTTGGGCTGATTAAAACGTTACTGAATTTGAGCTTCAACTCTGGCACCTGCTTTATTTATCTGTAAGTGCTTCCTGTTGAGGTTTAATTTTTGTGACAGGAGCCTCTTGCCATACTTGTAACTATACTCTCAGCCTGCTTCGAGGGTCAGAGCAGGGTCAGAGAATAGTTGCAAGTAGGCAACGAACTCTGGAGGCGCCGCTCAGGAAGCACTTACAGGGTTACAGCAGGTGCCCAAGTTGAAGTTAATTTCTTTGTAACCATTATGTAAATGGTTACAAAGAAATTAGCTTGAACTTGGGCACCTGCTGTAACCCTGTAAGTGCTTCATGGGTAATTTGTCCCGCTCGCGGATTTGCGGATTTCTCTGCAATTTCGCGAGATTCTCGGATCGCGAAATTGCCGAAAATCCGCAAATTCCGCGAGCGGAACAAATTTTTGGCCCACACTTACCACATACCTGTCACATTTGCGAAAGTTCAAGCTATTGGCATTATAAATGCCTGTGCTATTCATTCATCTATTTTCTAAAACAACACATGAGAGTTCTTTGTCTCGGATGCTTGGAACATATTTCCCAAGTGTTCTCCCTAATTTCAATTTTTAAAGCGTGCTTATAGCTCTTCCGAAGACAACAGATTTTTTCTCTATTCTTTGGTTTACTTTTGAATTCTTCCTTCAAGGCCTTGTTTAGTCTGGAGCAGTAATGGTTAAACCAACGCGGTCAATCCTCGCTATTTTTCTTATTTTTAATTTTCAATTCCTTGGAAATTGCTTCAGAGATATTTCGGAAGGCCGAAACAATATCTATGTTACTAGATAGTATATCCAAACATTTTTAATATGATGGCTATTTTTTTTGCATTATATTCTCCACAAAAATTGTGGGATCTACGCCTGTCCACTTTATCAATATCCCATTTTCACCTTGTGTTTTAATGTTAGTTGCAAGGGAAGTTGTCTTTACTCTGTGATATAATTTGGAGTTTAATATTAGTAGGACAGGGTGATGATCACTTAGCAGACTTGGGTTGCGTAAAATATTTATCAACCTAACACCCGCAATTTCTAGATATTAAAAAATGGTTGATACAAGAAGATGACCTGGCCTCTTCATATGTATGCCTCTTCATATGTATGTTTAACATGTACTCCCTCATAAGGTCCTGGCTTCATGATTTCTAGATTAAATTTGAACATAACATGATTAATTGCTTTGCTATATAGATTGTGAGGGAAATTAGAGATTTGATTGCCAAGTACGTCTTCATAACCACATTGGTCCCCTATGATATATTCACATAGTTCACTATTGAAATCCCCTGCCCAGATTATAATTCTTTCGCCCCTCAGTTCTTTAAAAAAATTTATCCAATTCTACTTTCAGTTTTGAAATTATCTCTTGTCTTGTATTGTCAAAAATATTGTTATAAAAAGTAATAAGTACAATATTCTGTTTTTCTTTGACAGTAAAAACTAAGAGCTGAAAGTACTGTGAGTTTGTGTAGATTTTCATTAGAGTCAGGGGTGCTAATATAGAAAATAATACTGCCAGGCCTCCACTCGCTCTCCCCGTCTTAGATGGTATTGCATTAGAAAAAATTGTTTTAAAACCATTAACCTCTTGGCTGCTAGGCGTTTTCCCCCTCCTGTGCTGGGATTTACCATTTTGCTGTTTGCATGACGAGCTCAGCTCGTCATCAGCACATGACACCCGTGGGTGATGACGAGCTGAGCTCGTCATCAGCATCGAAAGGGTTAATGTAAAAGACTTCTGTTGCTCCAAGTTTCCTGTAAAAGAATCAAGGAACAGTGCTGAATGCTTTTTAGCCATTCTGGGTTTTGCAATTTATTTTTGACCACTGCAACATTCCATGACATTATTTGTAGTGACCCGACCAGTGAGTAGCCAGTTGGAGCTACCCTAATCATGCTGTTTTGAGAAGTAGGATCACTACAAGCATTTAGTTGTGACGCTTCCATATGGTTTACTTCTATTCCTTTTAAGGGGATACAAGGATTACCTTCGTTCGTCTTCACCACTGTCTTACATACTTCTTCCCTAAGTATATCTGATTGGTTTGGAGTACAAGAGCTATCATCTAATGTTACTGTTTTTAAGCCCAGTCAAGCAACCTCGCTGCAGCTTCCAAGAGAGGCAAACCAATTGGGCATGAGTGGTAACCTAAAATTAACAGGGGTGCAGTTAATTCTGCCCATTTGAAGGGATAGCTCAGGACTAGATCTATAGATGTATCCAAGGGGTAAAACAATAATACCCTTGTTACAATCATCATATCGCTAGGAATATTTTACCGAAATCTCTTCCAATAGGCGTCCTACCACTTCAAGATGGCGGAAATTTACTACAATGCAATCCCCCTCAAATAGCTTTTCCCCTTTACCCACCCAACTTCCTCTTCTTAACATGATTATTTCTTGGAATAAGAGCCTAGGGCTACAATGGGTGTTACTGGAGAACCAGTGTGCAACCTGGTTCTTTAGTGAGTCCCATGTTTCGATAACATTTTCACAAAATCTTGGGATGTTTCTTAAAACAATGACATACGGGGTAGCTTGTGGGGGCAAGCCAAAAAAAAACCCTTGTGCGTCTTCGGTCGATGATGGCTATCAATCAATTGGGTGTCATTTTTACCATTTTGTAGATTACCATTTATTGTAGTAGTAGCTGGTTGTAATCTGGACAATCCTGGTACTTCCTTACTTTGCAATACAGGGGGTTGGTGTCTATTAGTCTCTACTACTTCACTACTAGAGCTTTGCTCATTTTGCTGTATTTCCCTATCCTTCCTGTTTAGTATGGGTTTCTGGTATATATTATTAACATTTGATGTCCGCAAAGCAGAGACCAGTTCCATTAGTGTAGAGATATCTTTTTGCACTGTTTTTTTCTCAGTCATAACTCGCCTCTTGATGGTGTCTATCTTCCCAAATAGCTTTTTAATGAGTGTCTTGATGCCTTGCATATGTAGTGCTGCATCTTCAGGACCTATCAAAGAATTTCTTTCATCCTGATTTGATGTCTTCCCCTTTTTTGGGTTTCTGGAGGCTTTTCTTTAACGGTGCTGGTGCAGTTTGCTGCTTACAACTCTTCGCAGGTGGTGAAATCAGTTCTGGTGAGTTACATACTACAGATATTTCAGGAGAAATTGTCGATACGCAAGGTCCAGACCTAATTGCAAAATCTAACTTAGGTAGGTTAAAAAGATTGGAGCTATTGTCCTTCGGGTTGCTATTTATCCTACCATTTTCGGTGCCCGAGTCCTGTATTTCTCTCAGAAACAGTGCTTTTTTCACCACCCACCACTATGACAGATTTAGTCTCTTTTGGGCAGCATTAAGTGCCATTTTGGGAGCGGCTGGTCTCTCCTCAACCTGGACAATCTCATTAAATATTGATATCCATTGTGCTTTTAAAATAATTTGTAATCAGTGCTGTTTTAGCCGCTGGCTTCCCCTTGGTTGTTACTTCCAATTTCATTTTACCTATTTTGCTTATTATGTCGTTATGCCGTGGTACAAGGTCATGACATTTTAAGAAGTCTTACCGGTGAATTGTTTTCTCCGATCACAGGACCAAGAGGGGTGGCCCAGCCCAGCCTCGTCCGGTCTCGGACTGGTGCAGACTGGCCCGCCCTTGACCCGGGCACGCCCGCGCTGGGGAAACCCGTGGCCGCATTTGAAGTGCCTCCTGATGCTTCCTGATGACATTCGTGCCGCGTAGGGAATGCTGGAAGTTGCTTTCTACCTCAGACAGTTATGGCAGTGAATGCAGAAGCCAGTGGTAACAAAGGCCAAACGTTGTGGTCCCCACTGACTGAGATATGGCAGCCAGTGAGCGGAGCACTAAAAGGCAAGTAGAAGAGCCGGTTCCACGCTGCGGGAGACCGTGGCCGCCTTTGAAGTGCCTCCTGGCGCTTCCTGATGACGTTCATGCCGCGTAGGGAATGCTGGAAGTTGCGGTCTCCCTCAGACCGTTATGGCAGTGAATGCAGGAGCCGGTGGTAACAAAGGCCTAGCGTTGTGGTCCCCATGCACCGAGATATAGGAGCCGGTGAGCGGAGCACTAAACGGCAAGTAGAAGAGCGGGTCCCGTGCTGCAGGAGCCCGCGGCCGCCTTTGAAGCACCTCCTGGCACTTCCTGATGACGTTCGTGCCACGTAGGGAATGCTGGAAGTTGCAGTCTCCCTCAGACCATTATGGCAGTGAATGCAGGAGCCGGTGGTAACAAAGGCCAAGCATTGTGGTCCCCACGAACCGAGGTATGGCAGCCGGTGAGCGGAGCACTAAGCGGCAAGTAGAAGAGCGGTCCCAACATAAATCACATTAGGGCCTGCCGCTCTATCAATCTCACAGTCCCCCTGGCAAACTGGCCTTCTCAGAGGGCTCAAATGTCCTTTGTCCATAATGTCAGGGCTGCCAATGCAGTAGAAACCATAAGTGTGCAATTGCTCTGGGGCACAGGAATGCATCTCACTCCTATCTCATTAAAAATGCCCCCAAAGAAATGTTGGCCTAAACATTGCAGCTAATTGCTGTACAGCTGTGAAGCAGAATGTGGGCCTGGGCACTCACTGTGCCCTCTGGGTGGGTCCCCACTGGGACTCTTTCACAAATATGGCAAAAACGCTGCAGCTGCCTGCACTGGTGCGGCGCAGCTGGGAATACACAAAGTGAAGGGGCCCTTGCACATCTGTGCCTCTTCAGCCCCACTGGGCCTCTCTAAATGAAATTGCCCCCATTGGTGCAGCTGCCCTCTAGCAAGTGGGGCAGCTGTAGAGAATAGCCAAACCTGGAAGGGGCACAGGCCTCTAGAGGCCCTCTGGACCCCCATGGGGGCCCTAAATGCAATGTAGCCGACATTGGAGCGGCCCGGTCTCCTGCGGGTCCACTTGAGAAATAGGCAACGGTATTGTGCCTCGATTCTGCTTCCCCGCCAGCCATCCTTACTCACTGGGCTCTCTGCTGGGAGGAAGTCTCCTCTCTCTCGCCAGCTCATCCCGCGGATCTCCTCCGGTTTGGAGGGCATGCTTAGGAGAGCCCCCACTCCTCTGGGACTCTCTCTCCTTCTCGGGCGTCTTCTCCGGCGGGCAGGACTTCCTCTCCCGGCTTGCCAGACGCGTTTGAAGCCCCCCCACAGTCAGGCAAGGCCGCCTGACTTCCTGCTCATAGGATCGGGCCCCGGCAGTGAGTTTTCTCAGACAGGCCACTGCAGGGTGGGCACCCGCTCAGAAAATGAAACATGAAGCGGGGTGTGCACCCGCTCAAAAGGCACCATCATGGAGGATGGGCACCCGCTATTCTAAATAATCAAAAAGTGGGATAGGCTCCTGCTGAGTGGCAAAAATGCGGGGTGGGCTCCCGCTTCTGTTCCCTCCATTGGGGGAATCCTCATGTCAGGAAAGATCGCAGCTCAGCACTGAGTAGCCCTTGTGCTCCTTTTTTTTGGCAGAGCAAAATAAAGCGCTCACAGGAGGCAAGAGGTCCCAGAAAGTCATAAGGGATCAAGGGGGCAATGCTGGGCCCAGGGTGGCAAGCCCTCATGGCGGTTCCTCCTGGGTCCCAGCAGCAGCACACCCCAGCAAGGTCAGGAACAGCACACCAGCACAGAACAACTTCATGGGGTCATAGCCCCTATACTTATACTCCTTTCTCATTTGATCTGCAGTGTAGGGTTTGGGGGAACCAGATGCAAATAGTTCAGGGGGATCCGGAGCACTTTGTTTTCCAAGCTCCTCTTCCCCTTTCTCAGGTGGGGGCTAAGTGATCAGACATAGTTCGGAAACCATAGTTCCAATTTTTAAAAATGGAAACGGAGATGACCCCAATTGCTATCGCCCGATATCTTTGATTGATGTCACGGCGAAGGTCCTGGGTAGGGTGGTTTTAAATCGCCTGACCGAATGGGCAGATACCCACCGGGTAATAACGGACACGCAATATGGATTCAGGGAGGGGAGGTTGACCACGGACCAATGCCTGAATCTTTACTTGTTGGTCGCTAAGTACACAATAGCCAGCAAGGAAGCAGTCTACCTGGGATTCATGGACCTCTCTGCGGCATTCGATCATGTGAACAGAGAGAAGCGATGGGCCCTGATGAAAGGTTTAGGGGTGGACTAGGATTTAGTTAACATCCTAAAGGCTTTGTACTGGAACACAACAGCGTCCGTCCGTTTTAACTAAGACGGAAGCAAGACCTCACTATTTCCATGTACTAGTGGAGTGCGGCAGGGCTGCATTTTAGCTCCTTTTTTGTTTTCACTTTATATTAATAATTTAGATAGGGATTTATGCAAACTTGGAGAGGATTCCCCGCAAAAATAGGCACTCGCCCAGTTCCCGTCCTGTTTTATGCGGACGACGTGGTGTTATTAGCCCGGACACCGTAGGGGTTACAGAGGCTCATTGATGGATTTGTGAGTTTTATGGCCTCACTTGATTTGACGGCAAATCTGGACAAATCATATGTTATGCTAGTGGGAGCCAGACCAGACAAGAAATTTTCTTATAAGATAGGAACCCACAAAATTAGTCTGGTGCAGGCCTTTCCCTATTTAGGTGTACTATTCGATGGGCTTCTAAAGTTTAGATCTTTAGTGGACAAACATTGTGCAAAATTGGTGGCCTCATCCGGTGCTATAATGGGGTATGGGAGAAGGCTGGGGAGATGGTCTCCCGAGCAAGTGATGAATTTGTACAGATCGATATGTTGTGCTAAGGCAGCTTACGGGGTGCAAGTTTGGGGTTTTGTGAACATATACCCGGTCCAGGCAGAGGAAAACAAATTCTTCAGAAGGATATTGAAAGTTCCATCGAGTACATCGGCCTACATTCTACACGAGGAACTGGGAGAACCCTACATTGAAGACCAGATTAAGATCAGACCTCTTTTGGCCTGGGTGAAAATCTGGTACAACCCTGAGGCAGACATCAGTAGACAAATTATCACAGACTGTTTGAAACGAGACAAATGGAGCTCTATCCCCTGGCTAAATTATGTAAAGTGCACCCTAGAGGCCATTGGCTTTAAGAATCTTTTCACGGAACCTGAAGCCCTTACTGCCCAGAATAAAACGACGGTCAAGAAAATGTTTAGGGAATGGACAATTGCAAGGAGGGCGGCTACTGAAGAGTGTAAATCCACACTTGTGGCATATAGATTATTGAAAATAGAGAGTGGAAGGGAACCCTATCTCTCACTGATCCATAATGCACAGGACAGATTTTATATGACCCATTTTAGATTAAACCTGTTGCATCACTTGTTGGCTGATGCCCCTGGTTTTACCTTAACGGTCGAGCAGAAGGGTACTTGCGGCTGCGACAATAGGTCTCTGCAGGATACCCTTCATTTTGTTTTGCTGTGCCCTTTTTATTTATTACCTAGGCGAAAGTTCCTGGTGGGATTACTGAAACAAGCAAAGTTTAAACATGCTAAGGTAGCATTAATGTTTTTACAGAAGGCTAAGGATGCATATACCCTTTGCTGTATTATAAGTTTTATTAAGATGGCAGTGAGGCTAAGGAACTCAAGAGAGATGAGCTGAATATGATGCCCTGCAAATTGAGACTTTGGATCAAATGAAATGAAATGTATTGGATAAATTATTTTTTAAATGTTTTTTTTAACTGTTTTTATGTACTTTTATGGTATCTTTTTAAGTGCCGAATAAAGAAATATTTGATTTGATTTGATTTGATCAGACATATCACAGGGAGCGAAGCTAGCATTGTCCAGGCTAGGCACAGATCTATTCAGGGTCAGAGGATTACCACTACCCCCAATGCATATGTCCCATTCAGCCTAGTGCTGACTCACCCTGCCCCTCCTGGAGCCACACACACCTTCCAGCCCCTGTCACTCACAAGCCAGACATGTAATTCACATCAGGCAGGCAGACACATAGCACACAGAAATGCCAACTTCTAAAAATGGTATTTCGTAAACAATCCTAATAAATCTGCGCACACCATTGACCAGCATTTATTATTACAATTCCAAATATACTAAACTTGATCACGCCGCTCCTCCACTATCAGGAATTACCACTGACACTGATCGGGGAATCCCAATGCATTCCTATGGGAGGGCAGGCCAATCTCACCAATGTAGCACAGAGAGCACATGCACTTTACACTGGGTAGCAGTGCTAAAGTGCCCAGAGTCCTAAAACCACTAACACCATGTCAGAAATAGGGCGAGAAGAAAGGCAAAAAGTTTAGGGATGACCCTGCAAAAAGGGCAAAGTCCAACAGTTATGTTATGCTCTGTTGTGTAATGTTATGTTATGTTATATGTTATGTCATGTCATGTCATGTCATGTTATACCATGTCTTGTCATGTTATGTTATGTTATGTTATGTTATGTTATGTTATGTTATGTTATGCTATGTTATGTTATGTTATGTTATTCAGCTTTGTAGAGCACACTATCACCCGGGAGTGCATAATGGTGCAGGTCAATGGCCAACACTTATTCTGAGTAACCTGGCTTGAGACCCACCAGCCTGCGTTGGTCTCTCCATCCAAGAGCACAAAATCATCTTCATCCAAGATATATTTTAATGATTGTACTACTGAATAGCGACACCAACAATATCATGGCGTACTAATATCAATGACAGAATATCGAGGGCTGAATATCAAAGGTAAGTGCATATAGGGAAGTGTAGATTTACTACTCCTAACTCCACATCCACGTACCTTGAAAATATACGCACCAGGTAGGTACATATATGTGGAGTTAGGTACAGAAAATCTAGGCTTACTTATCAGTCTGTATTTTGTTTGATAGTCTGTCTTCAATATCCTGTCCCATCAGTATTGTTGAATGGATATTCGGGGGCACCCCATTTTAATCCAGGCAATTCTGTCCTTAAAACTCACGGCCCCCTCCTTTGAAGTGGGCACACAAACGGCAGCCTTGCACAGGTGTGTGCATACACATAGGCACTTTGGGCAGCACGGTTTGAGCACAATGATCTGCATTTCACTATGTGATGGGTACACATGTTCCGAGCTCCATTTGCCAAGGGACAAGGCTGCCTTCAAAAGATGTATTGGAACGAGCACAGAGGGATATTCTGGGCCGATGAGGTTTTCCCATGCAGAAGGCTGCTGCAGCGTGTGCCCTCCACACACACAGACTTATGGCTTCCATAGGGTGGTGTCACAGACACGTACCGCTGCCTTAGACACGGTGGTGTCACAGCCACTTAGGACTTCCAAAGGGTTGTGTCACAGACACTTAGGGCTTCCATAGGGAGGTGTCACAGTCACTTAAAGCTTCCAGTGTGGGTTGTCACAGACAATTAGGACTTCCATAGGGTTGTGTCACAGTCACCTTCCATAGGGTGGTGTCACAGACACTTAGGACTGCCTTAGACAGGGTGGTGTCACAGTCACTTAGGGCTTTCATATGGTTGTGTCACAGACACTTCGGGTTTCCTTAGGCAGGGTGGTATCACAGACACTTAGGGCTTCCTTAGGCAGGGTGGTGTCACAGACACTTAGGGCTTCCTTAGGGTTGTGTCACAGAGAAGTAGGGCTACCATAGGGTGGTGTCACATACACTTAGGGCTCCCTTAGACAGGGTGGAGTCACAGACACTTAGGGCTTTCATAGGGTTGTGTCACAGACACTTAGGGCTTCCATATGGTTGTGTCACAGACACTTAGGGCTGCCTTAGACAGGGTGGTGTCACATACACTTAGGGCTCCCTTAGACAGGGTGGCATCACAGACACTTAGGGCCCCCTTAGGCAGGGTGGAGTCACAGACACTTAGGGCTTTCATAGGGTTGTGTCACAGACACTTAGGGCTTCCATATGGGTGTGTCACAGACACTTAGGGCTGCCTTAGACAGGGTGGTGTCACAGACACTTAGGACTTCCAAAGGGTTGTGTCACAGACACTTAGGGCTTTTATAGGGTTGTGTCACAAACAGTTAGGGCTTTCATAGGGTGGTGTCACAGACACTTAGTGCTCCCTTAGGCAGGGTGGCATCACAGACTCTTAGGGCTCCCTTAGACAGGGTGGTATCACAGACACTTAGGGCTCGCTTAGACAGGGTGGTGCCACAGACATGTAGGGCTACCTTAGGCAGGGTGGAGTCACAGACACTTAGGTCTACCTTAGGGAAGGTGATGTGTTCTCACACTCAAGCATCCTTTGGTCAGGAATGCGTGGACGCACTTAGAGGGCGAGGCAGATGACCCTTCGATGTGCAGTATAGGAATCTGCACAAAGCTGCTTTGCATGGGGAGGTTTGTACACAAAAGAAGGCCATTGTGTACTGGGTGGTGTGCACACATATAGAGGGTTGCCTTGATCAAGGTGGTGTGTGCACACAAAGAACTGCCTTGGACACGGCAGCGTGTAAAGCCTAAAGGAGTGTTACCCTGGACAGAGAGGTGTATGCACACAGAGGGCTGTCTTGGACTTGGAGCTGTGTGCACACAGAGGTCTGCCTTGGTCAGGGATGCCTTGGTAAGGGTAGTTGGTGTACAGATAGGGATCTACCCCAAAGCGTAACACACACCCTCGCAGCTCCCGCGGTGCGGGGGAACCCAATGTGCCCAGGGTTCCACTCAGAGAGATAGAAAAGAAAACTCTGTAAAGAGACATAACCCTTACAAATAATTTAGAAGGCTAACTAACTTTTCACAGGATCCATGGAAGGTGAGTCCCTCTGGAACGGGGGCGTGGGGTTCCTCCAATGTGTGGCGCAGGAGCCCATCTCTGCTGACAGAGAGCGCCCTGCAGTCCTGTCCGGTGCTCTCCAGGAGCACCAGCAGAGTTAGTTTCACTTTCTCTGCTGCTGAATTCTCGCGTGCCTCCCGGAGCTTCGCCCAAGTCTTTCATTTAGAGTTTGGCAGAGCCATCGGTGGATTGCAGGCCGACCGACACGTCCCCGCAGGGGACACACGTAAGAGGGCGGCCCCCATAGTGCCACAAGATGGCACACTGGGCAGCCCAGTGCTCTGAGATCCCTGTAAGGGTCCCGCTCGTCACTTCCGGCCGGGTGGGGGCGGGGGAGAAGTATATATTCCTCCCCCGCTCACCTGGCGGCCTCTTTGTCTGTTGTCCCCTCACCCTGATGCCGTTTGGTTGCTGTCGCTCCAGCCATGCGGTCTGGACGCGTTGTCCTTTCACGCCGGGGGTCGTTGTGCCGTTTTGTCCGTTGGGGTTGTTAGGTGAGTCAGGGTTGAGTGTGCTTTGCTCCTTGTGGTACCTTCTGGGTTGTGGCTCTGCCAAGGCAGTAGGGGCACAGTGAGTCCGGCGAGAAGGAGTGTGGGGGACAGAGAGGCGCGGGTCAGATTTGTGTTATGTATTTGAACATTGCTGCGACCGCCTAGTGGGTCAATGCATGGGAGAGGAGTTGGCCTAACTGCTTGGGCGTTCGACCTCGGACCTGGGGACATGGGTTCGAGTCTCGGTCACGACGCTAGACAAAGCATCCCGTGATTCTGGGATAAGCACTTAAAAGTCCTCTGATTCTGGGAAAATCAGTTAAAAGGTGGTATAGGGCTTTATCGTTGTGTGTGTGCGCTCGCTTCTCTGCGTGCGGTAGGTGCATTATATTCTGCTAAGCGTGGTCTAAGCAAGCCAGCATCGGGCCTACTTGTTCGAGGATGTGAGTGTGGCCTAACTAGGCAGCATTTGATTCTGTTTGCTAGGGGTCCCTGCATGCATGGGCTCTGCTCGCTTTTCTCTCGCGTCTTGCATGGGGGTTGTGTTTCTACAGAATGCGGGTTTAAGGTTGGATAGCATGTGAGTGAGGCAACTCAACTATCTAAGGATCATGGCCTTGGCTGAGTTTCGGTGAATGCGCCGGAAGAATTGGGCACCGCTGTTAGTGGCTGGCACCACGTGAGAGAGCAGTGTTTTACACGGAGGCGCATTTCGCATACTAGTACCTCGGGCGTTGTCGCAATTTTCTCTACCCAGGTACCGGATGTTTGTTCGTATTGATCAGGGCATAGAACATCCACCCATTGTATTGAGGGTTCTTTCGCCCGGGTCCCCGGAAGCTTGTTTCCTTCCCAGTATAAGAATTGGCTTGGTAGTCTGGTCTGCCCTGTTCCCATGATGCACTGGGCAAGGGACAGACTAATTTGCATGTAGCCAGGTTCTGAGCTGGGATGGTGCAGTGAGCTAAAAAACGGTGATGGATCAAGCCCTGATCTTTGGACTGGGTAAGAGTGGTCTGCTCAATTCAGACACTCTGTTCATCACCACCGCCTTTTCTGAATCAATTTTGTCCACCATAAGCGTGGAAGGGTATACTCAGATGTGAGTCATTTGCTCATTGCACCATCAGGATTCAAGCAAGCCGGGCCGAAGACGGCTGAAATGCCAGAAACCGGTCCCCGGAAGCTTGTTTCCTTCCCAGTATAAGAATTGGCTTGGTAGTCTGGTCTGCCCTGTTCCCATGATGCACTGGGCCAGGGACAGACTAATTTGCATGTAGCCAGGTTCTGAGCTGGGATGGTGCAGTGAGCTAAAAAAAGGTGATGGATCAAGCCCTGATCTTTGGACTGGGTAAGAGTGGTCTGCTCAATTCAGACACTCTGTTCATCACCACCCCCTTTTCTGAATAATTTTTGTCCACCATAAGCGTGGTAGGGTATACTCAGATGTGAGTCCCTTGCTCATTGCACCATCAGGATTCAAGCAAGCCGGGCCGAAGACGGCTGAAATGCCAGAAACCGGTCCCCGGAAGCTTGTTTCCTTCCCAGTATAAGAATTGGCTTGGTAGTCTGGTCTGCCCTGTTCCCATGATGCACTGGGCCAGGGACAGACTAATTTGCATGTAGCCAGGTTCTGAGCTGGGATGGTGCAGTGAGCTAAAAAACGGTGATGGATCATGCCCTGATCTTTGGACTGGGTAAGAGTGGTCTGCTCAATTCAGACACTCTGTTCATCACCACCCCCTTTTCTGAATAATTTTTGTCCACCATAAGCGTGGAAGGGTATACTCAGATGTGAGTCCCTTGCTCATTGCACCATCAGGATTCAAGCAAGCCGGCCGAAGACGGCTGAAATGCCAGAAACCGGTCCCCGGAAGCTTGTTTCCTTCCCAGTATAAGAATTGGCTTGGTAGTCTGGTCTGCCCTGTTCCCATGATGCACTGGGCCAGGGACAGACTAATTTACATGTAGCCAGGTTCTGAGCTGGGATGGTGCAGTGAGCTAAAAAACAGTGATGGATCAAGCCCTGATCTTTTGACTGGGTAAGAGTGGTCTGCTCAATTCAGACACTCTGTTCATCACCACCCCCTTTTCTGAATCATTTTTGTCCACCATAAGCGTGGAAGGGTATACTCAGATGTGAGTCCCTTGCTCATTGCACCATCAGGATTCAAGCAAGCCAGGCCGAAGACGGCTGAAATGCCAGAAACCGGTCCCCGGAAGCTTGTTTCCTTCCCAGTATAAGAATTGGATTGGTAGTCTGGTCTGCCCTGTTCCCATGATGCACTGGGCCAGGGACAGACTAATTTGCATGTAGCCAGGTTCTGAGCTGGGATGGTGCAGTGAGCTAAAAAACGGTGATGGATCAAGCCCTGATCTTTGGACTGGGTAAGAGTGGTCTGCTCAATTCAGGCACTCTGTTCATCACCACCCCCTTTTCTGAATCATTTTTGTCCACCATAAGTGTAGAAGGTTATACTCAGATGTGAGTCCCTTGCTCATTGCACCATCAGTATTCAAGCAAGCCGGGCCGAAGACGGCTGAAATGCCAGAAACCGGTCCCCGGAAGCTTGTTTCCTTCCCAGTATAAGAATTGGCTTGGTAGGCTGGTCTGCCCTGTTCCCATGATGCACTGGGCCAGGGACAGACTAATTTGCATGTAGCCCGGTTCTGAGCTGGGATGGTGCAGTGAGCTAAAAAACGGTGATGGATCAAGCCCTGATCTTTGGACTGGGTAAGAGTGGTCTGCTCAATTCAGACACTCTGTTCATCCCCACCCCCTTTTCTGAATCATTTTTGTCCACCATAAGCGTGGAAGGGTATACTCAGATGTTAGTCCCTTGCTCATTGCACCATCAGGATTCAAGCAAGCCGGGCCGAAGACGGCAGAAATGCCAGAAACCGGTCCCCGGAAGCTTGTTTCCTTCCCAGTATAAGAATTGGCTTGGTAGTCTGGTCTGCCCTGTTCCCATGATGCACTGGGCCAGGGACAGACTAATTTGCATGTAGCCAGGTTCTGAGCTTGGATGGTGCAGTGAGCTAAAAATTGGTGATGGATCAAGCCCTGATCTTTGGACTGGGTTAGAGTGGTCTGCTCAATTCAGACACTCTGTTCATCACCACCCCCTTTTCTGAATCACTTTTTCAGGTGCGGTTTCTTCCGGTCTAACTTGCGCCTTCCTAGCTGGGAGACATCGGTATGTATATATCGTTTTTTATGTGCGTGTGGTTACATAGAAACCATTGGTCGAGCTCGTGCTTCTATGGGTTTTGATTTAGGATCTGTTGTGTGGCTCGAGCTCATAGAGGAGCCGGTGTTCTAACTATAGTGTCAACCCCATCGTTTTGCGCATCCCCTATGTCTGGCTGTGTACCCTCTCCTTGTGCATATCCGTTTAGGGGGAAAGCACATCCATCTTGGTCGGTCTAAAACCGCGTACACATCGAGTTTGTCCAGTAAAGGGCAGCGCGTGCTGCAATTTTATTTCTCATCTCGTGGCTATGATCAAGTCTGTTTTCGAAGGGGAAAGTGAACGGCCCTTTATATCATACATGATCCCTCTCAAGCCCAGAGACCGCCATGCCTTAGATATTATGTACAGACTCCTAGGTGAAGACAGGTCCCAGGCTGTGACTTATTGCTGCAACAGTTTTAGTGACGTTTGGACAATTTTTTATTGTGTGCTTCATGTGTGTTTGGGTGCTTTTGGGGCTGGGCACGGCGCGGGGTACTCCTTCCCCGGGTGTCTAGCGGGGCATGTTTGCTGATCGGGGACTGTAATGTATCACTGGATGTCTTTGTAAGATGGGGGCGGGGGTCCGGCATGCTTACGACACGGGCCTCAGCAGCGCAGAGGAGGTATGGGGTATTCACGGCGACTTGATGCTGCCTGCATGATCTCCCCCTCCTCCCATTTTTTATAAGCATCTCTGCGGGTAGGACTCCGGGGCATCTGTGCACTAGCGTTTGGCCAGGTAGGGACGCAGGACACCCTTCTTTCCTGTGTTCCTTTGAAGGTTTTACCTGTGCCAGCTATCTACCATTATGCCAGTCGGACAAGTCCAGGCCCCGGGGGAGAGCTTCAACTCGGGGCAGCCCAGGGCTGATCTATTGCTTATCCGCTAGTCCGAGAGGCTCGCTGCAGTTAGGGAATGGCAGTGGGATTCTGTAATCGAGCGCGGGGATGGTGCTGGTCTCGGGCAGTTGTGTCCTATTTTATGTCATATAAGCTAAGTGTCCAAGTAGGAATCATTCACAATATAAATTTTACATTCAACAGTGTCATAACAATGATCACTAAATTGACGAGGGTAACCAAAGGGTTTCAGCAACAGCAAACAGTAAATAGTATCAAAAATATATATTTATTTTTTGCTTTTCAATTATAAACTTTTTTTTTTACAGTTTTTCAAGAATCAAAAAGTCCGGCAACATTAAACCACCAAAACCATATCTCACGAATCATATGGTGGCATATAAACACCTTTACCACATAGTGTGGACACACTAAAGGACCACATGCACGTTATTATATATGCAGCCTAATTCACAAATTGTAATTTCAAGTGAATTATACAGTATGGTTGTATAAAAGGTGTTAGGCGTCGACGTTTCGGTCCAAGTAGGCCATAAAGATCCGGAGGACCATCTTCAGGACAAAAGAGGTTGCACAGGGGTATCTAATACAAACATAACAACATCAAAAATCAGTGAAACCCTAGGGTACACGGAGATTTTTTCAGCTCAATATAAAGAACAAAATGACAAAGCACTAGTGATAAAACACTTAACTTAAGACATAATTAGGTGTGGCATGCACCTATAAACAACCACCAAGTGTACGTAAAACCAACACAAATGTGCCAAAAAACAACCACCAAGTGTACGTCAAACCAACACGAATGTGCCAAAAGGGGTAGACGACCAAGTGCCATGTGGGACCTTATTACTACCATGCAAGGAAAATACAGAGCGATAATCCATTAATACAAAATGTACCTGTGTATTAAATCGTGCTTGCAAAGCCAACAAAAACGCCTCACAGGTCGTTCTGCAAACCAATCAATGACTGAGTCAATTACACTGCGTGAGCTAGAATGCCGTTTTAAAAATAAAGCATGCAGATAATGTAACTTACATCTGGCAGCCGCCAAAAGTTCTGAAAAAATAGGCAAGTATCAGAAAACATGTCTATGCCGAGACTAACTTAAATACACCGCTAACCTGCCTTACACTTACCAAAAGACGCCGGCTCTCAAGAGTCCGTGTGTCTTCTCCGTGAATGAACGCGGAAGTCTTCCATTTCCGCGTCTGACGTATATAACGTTAGGCGCCAGGACGTCAGTTCAATGGGTTAACGTGGCGGCCATCTTAAAGTGTACCAAATGGGGCTTTTCAGTGTTATTACGATAAACAATAGTTGCTGACATACTATTGAGAATACAAATGTGAATATGCAGGACAGATGCCCAAACGCACTATAATCAGAAAGTTACTCGCACATTGCCGTGTTGGAGTGACAAGAGAGGTATTGTTTATTCGATTATCACAAGACAATAAACACTCCTACAGTGGCACAATAACAACAGACTACAAAACTAACAAGTATACCCAAATGTCCTATGTTACAGTAAAAAGCAACATCCAGCTAGGTAATTCTATCTCACATACAGCCGTATGTGACAATCCAGATTCAAAAGACCTTTAATAAAGGGTGGCCAATGAATGCCATTCTACAAGAGTGTTCAGCCCATTATCTACTGTATCACAAAGCCAAATCAGTTTGTTCTCTCTTTGAGCAAGAAGTTTTTCCACATTGGGACGTCTCCTTGTACCCTTTACAAACTCAATAACAAACCATTTCATATCCGTGGGAGCATGTGACGTGTTGATGAAATGTTCTACTAAAGGCGCCGTTTGAATTTTGCATCTAATGCGTGATTGATGTTGTGTTATCCGTTTCCTTATTTCTTGTGTTGTTTTTCCTAGGTAGTTGAGTCCACAAGGGCACTGGATACAATAAATCACATTTTTGGTCAAGCAATTAGAGTGTTGTTTCAGCGTCAACTGTCTCCCATTAATGCAGCAGGTTTTGGTTATTTGTGTGGTCGCACAAGCTGTGCATCCACCGCATGGATAGTGTCCGACAATGGGTGCCATGCCCCACATACTACTTAGGGTATTGATCCTGGGTTCCCTGTAGGCTTTGACCAAATGGTCTCGTAGATTCTTACCTCTTTTGAAGGCAAATCTAGGAATGGCTAACTGGGGTTCAACCTTTTGGATCAAATGCCAATTGCGTTTGATGATCTTCTTTATTTCTGTGGATTCAGTACCAAAAGTCAGGACACAAGTTGGGGGTACTGTGTCTGATATGGTATTAGAGTTTGTGAGTTGCTTTGTTTGTAGGAGGGCCTGACGGTCATAAAACCATGCACGCTTCATAGCATGTTTTACCAGCCGGTATGGATATGACCGGGTCACAAGTTTTTCTTGCAGAACTTTTGCTTCCCTAAAATAATCTTCCCTCTTAGTACAATTCCTCCGGATACGGAGGAACTGACCAAAAGGGAGATTATCCCGTAGGTTACGGGGTGGTGACTATTATACCTCAAAAGGGTATTACGTGCCGTGGGCTTAGTATATAGACTCATGGCAAGTGTCCCTTCTACGTTTAAGATTTTCAGGTCAAGAAAATTCAAGGATTCACAACTACTTTCAAGGGTGAATTGCAGGTTCACATCCTTTGTGTTGAGCCAACGCTGGAATTCTTCCAGTCTATCTTTACTTCCCTCCCAGACTATACAGACATCATCGATGTATCTTAAATAATGCACCAAATTAGTTGCAAAGGGATTATTGTTGTAGATAACTTTTTCTTCAAAGTCTGCTACAAACAGATTCGCTATTGTGGGAGCGAAAACTGCTCCCATTGCCACCCCCTTTAGTTGTGCAAAAAAGTCATTGTTAAAGAGAAAATAATTCTCATTTAGAGCAAGTCTTGCACATTCAGTGATAAACCAGGTCGGAACCTGGTGGGGCCGAGTACGAGTTTCCAGAGTGTTATAAATTACTTGCAGTGCCTCAGCCTGGTGAATGTTAGTGTATAGACTTTCTATGTCCATTGTAGCCAAGATGTTGTGATTAGGGCTAAAATGGACACCTTCTAATTTAACAATTGCATCTCTACTGTCTTGAGTGAATGATCTGGTGGTGGTAACAAATGGTTTTAGGAAATAATCCACATATTCAGCCAAAGGTTGAAGAATAGATTGACAACCAGCCACGATAGGTCTTCCCGGTGGTAATTGACTGTTCTTGTGGATTTTTGGTAGCGTATAAAACGCAGGAATACTGAAATCATCCTTGTTAAGGTAATCAAATTCCTTTTTGCTCAGCCAGAGTCCTTCTTGGCCTTTAGTAGTCAATGTGAGGATCAGTTTACGGATCCTAGCCGTAGGGTCACCAGAAAGTTTCTTATAGTGTTCTTGGTTACTCAGTTGTCTAAGGGCCTCCTGATCATATGCAGTTTTGTCCTGTAAAATGATTCCTCCCCCTTTATCAGCCGGTTTGACTACTAGATCTTCCCGTTCTGATAAAGTCTTAATGATCGACATATCATCTTTTGAGAGATTAAATCTCACAAACTTTCTGTTTTGGAAAAGCTGTTCGATTTCAGTAAGTACCACATTTTCGAATGTGACCATCTCTTTGGGTATTAGATTGTTAGCTGGGAAGAATGTCGATGGACATTTTAGGCCACTGATGTTGATGGGCATGCTAGTGGTGGTTTTGTGAAAGTAGTGTTTCAATCTTAGGGTTCTGAAAAATCGATGAGCCTCTACTAGAACTGGGAACAGATCATTCCTATTGGTGGGGACGAATGATAGCCCATGACTGAGGACTTCTATCTCCCTGGAATTTAATTGGTATGAAGACAGATTAAAGATTGGTACAACTTCCATATTCGGGTGGTTGGTGGTGAACATAGCTGTATTGTCACTAGAATGTGTGGTTACCACTCGTAATAGTTGTTGCGAGTCTGTCTGAATCCCGGGGTATATTGGTTCCTGAACCAACCTCGTCTCGGATTCCGAGATCGTCCCCTGTGTGGCGTTTGGCCTCTCCCTAAAAAAGGTGTGGAACTATTTCCTCTGTTAGACCTATATATGGAGGCTGCTCTATTATGATTGTCGTCAGAGCTTGAAGAACCAGAGTCAGAAAAAGTTGTGTGCTTGGGTGCCGGATTGTCCTGATTTCCTGTTTGTTGGAAAAAATCTTTTTTCAGGTATGATAGGAGCGTTCACGGTTGTAGTTCCTAAGATCTTTCTGTAGTTTTTCAGTTTTTTTCGAAATGTTAGTACGTTGGAACTCAGCTATGGTCACGTCAAGTTTACTTAAAAACTCATTCGCATCAGAAATTGCAGGATCTTCACGTATTTGTTTTTCCAGATCTGCAATTTCTGCCTTGATTTTATCAATTAGATGTGCAGCTGTCTCTATACTAAGCACCATCCAACTTCTGGAACACTTGTTGGATACAAAACTAAATCCGGTCTTGTATTCCTCGTCCTCTACAAAGATGCAAGGTATGTTCCGCACTTGTAAGCCTATCGGAATGATATTATTAGAGAGGCAATCCCTTAAAAACTTTGCATGCAATTCTGTTCTAATCAATTTTTTATGGAGTCTTTCCAAATTGTTGCGTAGAGTACTCTGTGGGGAATTTAGATTACTAGCATTCGATTGAGGACCTAAAAGTGAGGGTCCACCTGCAATAGTTTTGATATAATCATCTGTATAAGTGATGGTTTCGAGTTCAGACATTTGGGTATTTCAACATATATCGTTAAACAGACAAATATGTATGGCACAGTAATCAAAACATAAAACAAATCATAGAAAAATTACAACATGAAAGAGCTGACACATATACTCTAACAAATAGGACAAACCACTTGAAAAAGGGCCCTTGCAGACAGCGTCTGCGCTTCACAATAGTATTAGAACAGAGCCACCCAATAATCCCACCGGGACTGGGTAATGTAAATCATATAAGCTAAGTGTCCAAGTAGGAATCATTCACAATATAAATTTTACATTCAACAGTGTCATAACAATGATCACTAAATTGACGAGGGTAACCAAAGGGTTTCAGCAACAGCAAACAGTAAATAGTATCAAAAATATATATTTATTTTTTGCTTTTCAATTATAAACTTTTTTGTTTTACAGTTTTTCAAGAATCAAAAAGTCCGGCAACATTAAACCACCAAAACCATATCTCACGAATCATATGGTGGCATATAAACACCTTTACCACATAGTGTGGACACACTAAAGGACCACATGCACGTTATTATATATGCAGCCTAATTCACAAATTGTAATTTCAAGTGAATTATACAGTATGGTTGTATAAAAGGTGTTAGGCGTCGACGTTTCGGTCCAAGTAGGCCATAAAGATCCGGAGGACCATCTTCAGGACAAAAGAGGTTGCACAGGGGTATCTAATACAAACATAACAACATCAAAAATCAGTGAAACCCTAGGGTACACGGAGATTTTTTCAGCTCAATATAAAGAACAAAATGACAAAGCACTAGTGATAAAACACTTAACTTAAGACATAATTAGGTGTGGCATGCACCTATAAACAACCACCAAGTGTACGTAAAACCAACACAAATGTGCCAAAAAACAACCACCAAGTGTACGTCAAACCAACACGAATGTGCCAAAAGGGGTGGACGACCAAGTGCCTGTGGGACCTTATTACTACCATGCCAGGAAAATACAGAGCGATAATCCATTAATACAAAATGTACCTGTGTATTAAATCGTGCTTGCAAAGCCAACAAAAACGCCTCACAGGTCGTTCTGCAAACCAATCAATGACTGAGTCAATTACACTGCGTGAGCTAGAATGCCGTTTTAAAAATAAAGCATGCAGATAATGTAACTTACATCTGGCAGCCGCCAAAAGTTCTGAAAAAATAGGCAAGTATCAGAAAACATGTCTATGCCGAGACTAACTTAAATACACCGCTAACCTGCCTTACACTTACCAAAAGACGCCGGCTCTCAAGAGTCCGTGTGTCTTCTCCGTGAATGAACGCGGAAGTCTTCCATTTCCGCGTCTGACGTATATAACGTTAGGCGCCAGGACGTCAGTTTAATGGGTTAACGTGGCGGCCATCTTAAAGTGTACTAAATGGGGCTTTTCAGTGTTATTACGATAAACAATAGTTGCTGACATACTATTGAGAATACAAATGTGAATATGCAGGACAGATGCCCAAACGCACTATAATCAGAAAGTTACTCGCACATTGCCGTATTGGAGTGACAAGAGAGGTATTGTTTATTCGATTATCACAAGACAATAAACACTCCTACAGTGGCACAATAACAACAGACTACAAAACTAACAAGTATACCCAAATGTCCTATGTTACAGTAAAAAGCAACATCCAGCTAGGTAATTCTATCTCACATACAGCCGTATGTGACAATCCAGATTCAAAAGACCTTTAATAAAGGGTGGCCAATGAATGCCATTCTACAAGAGTGTTCAGCCCATTATCTACTGTATCACAAAGCCAAATCAGTTTGTTCTCTCTTTGAGCAAGAAGTTTTTCCACATTGGGACGTCTCCTTGTACCCTTTACACACTCAATAACAAACCATTTCATATCCGTGGGAGCATGTGACGTGTTGATGAAATGTTCTACTAAAGGCGCCGTTTGAATTTTGCATCTAATGCGTGATTGATGTTGTGTTATCCGTTTCCTTATTTCTTGTGTTGTTTCTTGTGCATATGATCAGGAGGCCCTTAGACAACTGAGTAACCAAGAACACTATAAGAAACTTTCTGGTGACCCTACGGCTAGGATCCGTAAACTGATCCTCACATTGACTACTAAAGGCCAAGAAGGACTCTGGCTGAGCAAAAAGGAATTCGATTACCTTAACAAGGATGATTTCAGTATTCCTGCGTTTTATACGCTACCAAAAATCCACAAGAACAGTCAATTACCACCGGGAAGACCTATCGTGGCTGGTTGTCAATCTATTCTTTAACCTTTGGCTGAATATGTGGATTATTTCCTAAAACCATTTGTTACCACCACCAGATCATTCACTCAAGACAGTAGAGATGCAATTGTTAAATTAGAAGGTGCCCATTTTAGCCCTAATCACAACATCTTGGCTACAATGGACATAGAAAGTCTATACACTAACATTCACCAGGCTGAGGCACTGCAAGTAATTTATAACACTCTGGAAACTCGTACTCGGCCCCACCAGGTTCCGACCTGGTTTATCACTGAATGTGCAAGACTTGCTCTAAATGAGAATTATTTTCTCTTTAACAATGACTTTTTTGCACAACTAAAGGGGGTGGCAATGGGAGCAGTTTTCGCTCCCACAATAGCGAATCTGTTTGTAGCAGACTTTGAAGAAAAAGTTATCTACAACAATAATCCCTTTGCAACTAATTTGGTGCATTATTTAAGATACATCGATGATGTCTGTATAGTCTGGGAGGGAAGTAAAGATAGACTGGAAGAATTCCACCGTTGGCTCAACACAAAGGATGTGAACCTGCAATTCACCCTTGAAAGTAGTTGTGAATCCTTGAATTTTCTTGACCTGAAAATCTTAAACGTAGAAGGGACACTTGCCGTGAGTCTATATACTAAGCCCACGGCACGTAATACCCTTTTGAGGTATAATAGTCACCACCCCCGTAACCTACGGGATAATCTCCCTTTTGGTCAGTTCCTCCGTATCAGGAGGAATTGTACTAAGAGGGAAGATTATTTTAGGGAAGCAAAAGTTCTGCAAGAAAAACTTGTGACCCGGTCATATCCATACCGGCTGGTAAAACATGCTATGAAGCGTGCATGGTTTTATGACCGTCAGGCCCTCCTACAAACAAAGCAACTCACAAACTCTAATACCATATCAGACACAGTACCCCCAACTTGTGTCCTGACTTTTGGTACTGAATCCACACAAATAAAGAAGATCATCAAACGCAATTGGCATTTGATCCAAAAGGTTGAACCCCAGTTAGCCATTCCTAGATTTGCCTTCAAAAGAGGTAAGAATCTACGAGACCATTTGGTCAAAGCCTACAGGGAACCCAAGATCAATACCCTAAGTAGTATGTGGGGCATGGCACCCATTGTCGGACACTATCCATGCGGTGGATGCACAGCTTGTGCGACCACACAAATAACAAAAACCTGCTGCATTAATGGGAGACAGTTGACGCTGAAACAACACTCTAATTGCTTGACCAAAAATGTGATTTATTGTATCCAGTGCCCTTGTGGACTCAACTACCTAGGAAAAACAACACAAGAAATAAGGAAACGGATAACACAACATCAATCACGCATTAGATGCAAAATTCAAACGGCGCCTTTAGTAGAACATTTCATCAACACGTCACATGCTCCCACGGATATGAAATGGTTTGTTATTGAGTGTGTAAAGGGTACAAGGAGACGTCCCAATGTGGAAAAACTTCTTGCTCAAAGAGAGAACAAACTGATTTGGCTTTGTGATACAGTAGATAATGGGCTGAACACTCTTGTAGAATGGCATTCATTGGCCACCCTTTATTAAAGGTCTTTTGAATCTGGATTGTCACATACGGCTGTATGTGAGATAGAATTACCTAGCTGGATGTTGCTTTTTACTGTAACATAGGACATTTGGGTTATACTTGTTAGTTTTGTAGTCTGTTGTTATTGTGCCACTGTAGGAGTGTTTATTGTCTTGTGATAATCGAATAAACAATACCTCTTTTGTCACTCCAATACGGCAATGTGCGAGTAACTTTCTGATTATAGTGCGTTTGGGCATCTGTCCTGCATATTCACATTTGTATTCTCAATAGTATGTCAGCAACTATTGTTTATCGTAATAACACTGAAAAGCCCCATTTAGTACACTTTAAGATGGCCGCCACGTTAACCCATTGAACTGACGTCCTGGCGCCTAACGTTATATACGTCAGACGCGGAAATGGAAGACTTCCGCGTTCATTCACGGAGAAGACACACGGACTCTTGAGAGCCGGCGTCTTTTGGTAAGTGTAAGGCAGGTTAGCGGTGTATTTAAGTGAGTCTCGGCATAGACATGTTTTCTGATACTTGCCTATTTTTTCAGAACTTTTGGCGGCTGCCAGATGTAAGTTACATTATCTGCATGCTTTATTTTTAAAACGGCATTCTAGCTCACGCAGTGTAATTGACTCAGTCATTGATTGGTTTGCAGAACGACCTGTGAGGCGTTTTTGTTGGCTTTGCAAGCACGATTTAATACACAGGTACATTTTGTATTAATGGATTATCGCTCTGTATTTTCCTGGCATGGTAGTAATAAGGTCCCACAGGCACTTGGTCGTCCACCCCTTTTGGCACATTCGTGTTGGTTTGACGTACACTTGGTGGTTGTTTTTTGGCACATTTGTGTTGGTTTTACGTACACTTGGTGGTTGTTTATAGGTGCATGCCACACCTAATTATGTCTTAAGTTAAGTGTTTTATCACTAGTGCTTTGTCATTTTGTTCTTTATATTGAGCTGAAAAAATCTCTGTGTACCCTAGGGTTTCACTGATTTTTGATGTTGTTATGTTTGTATTAGATACCCCTGTGCAACCTCTTTTGTCCTGAAGATGGTCCTCCGGATCTTTATAGCCTACTTGGACCGAAACGTCGACGCCTAACACCTTTTATACAACCATACTGTATAATTCACTTGAAATTACAATTTGTGAATTAGGCTGCATATATAATAACGTGCATGTGGTCCTTTAGTGTGTCCACACTATGTGGTAAAGGTGTTTATATGCCACCATATGGTTCGTGAGATATGGTTTTGGTGGTTTAATGTTGCCGGACTTTTTGATTCTTGAAAAACTGTAAAACAAAAAAGTTTATAATTGAAAAGCAAAAAATAAATATATATTTTTGATACTATTTACTGTTTGCTGTTGCTGAAACCCTTTGGTTACCCTCGTCAATTTAGTGATCATTGTTATGACACTGTTGAATGTAAAATTTATATTGTGAATGATTCCTACTTGGACACTTAGCTTATATGATTTACATTACCCAGTCCCGGTGGGATTATTGGGTGGCTCTGTTCTAATACTATTTTATGTCAGGCACACGTGGGTAATGGCGTCCGGGGGCGGCCATTTTTTAGGGCACTATTGTGTGAGGTCCGGCGCATAGGGGTAATGGCGCCCAGTGCGGCCATTTTCAGGGGCAGCTTTTATCTCTTGTACGATGCACGTGGTGAATGGCGTCTGGGTGTGGCAATTTTAGGGGCACTATTTGTTGATGACCGGCGATTGTGGGTACGGGGCCCGGAGCAGTCATTTTCATGGGCAGCTCCTGCTGGTTGTCCGATGTAGGGGGTTACGGTGCCCGTGTTTCCGCCATTATGCTTCGTTTTGTTGCTTTTCGTGGGGAACATGCACGGCGGCCTTTTATTTTGGAAATTGGAGTGCAGGTGTTTCAGACTTGCGGAGCTGCCTCATTCAGTCTGCTATTAGAGGGGTTAAGCGTGTCTGTTTTACCTTTGGCCACCCTCAAGGGCATTTTACAGTCCCCTTGGTGTGCGCCGACCGGCCTTGTGGGCCGCGCTACACGGTCAGCACCAGGTGCGGAGAGAGATACTTTTGCTCTCGTGAGTAAGTGCAGGCCTTTTAACTTTGGGTTGGTTTTCACGTGCCGCTTCCTTTGACTTCGCTCACTGGGCAATATCCCCTTCGGCTTTACTTGCGGTGCATGCAGCGTCTGTAAGTTCACGCACTCCATGGTTTGCGCCCCCCTTTGCTTTCGTAGCGGGGATCAAGGTTTTATTGTACGGCTTGGCTTGCGAACTGGGTAGGCTCTCCTTATGTTAAGCGGCAGATTCCCTCTTTCCCGCTTATTCAGGGACACAGGCTGGGATGGACATTAACCTTTTCTCGTTTGCCTCCTTTCTTTACCAATAGTATGGATCGAGCCCTCAGATCCGGTGAGCAGCGCACCTCTCGGAGGAACCCTCCTCCTGCGTGTGGGAGCCTGAGGCTGGTGCGGCCCTTGGTCACGCCCCTTTTCTCCCGGTGAAGTGGTTCCTTAGTTTGGCCAGGTCGGACTTCTTTTCTTACCCTGTCTGGTGTGGATTTGTATTTTATTCAGCACTGCCTTCTCCATTTTAATAGAGTAGGACATGATGGTCTTTGAGAGAAGTGGTAGTAAGTAGGGGTTTTAGTATACTAGTTATTATCATCAGACTAGGGTATTAGAATGTCACAACTCGGGGGCGTTGCTTGCGCGCCGTTGAAGATGGCGGCGTAATTCCGGAGCTCCGGAGCTGACCTTCACCTTTTCATGACTTGCGGCGGCATCCGGAATCGCACAACCTTGCCGCCTACTCTACCAGGCCCCTGAATGTGAGGTGAGCCCAGCGCCCTCACTCTTTTGGATTTTAAATCGATATTGGCGATTTTTGCCATTTTGACCGGGCGATCAGGTCCCGCCCGCCATTTTGTGCGCAACGTGCACTTTCCTCACAGAAATACCGGCGGTTTTTCAAACGGCTTCTGGCCATGCTGCAAAGCTGAATCTGCTCGTTCCTTCCAGTGGTGGGTCTGCCATGATGTGAGCTTTCCGCTGTTACTTCAGTTTCCCCTTTTTCAACTCCGTTTATGAACCTGCTCTCTCAGCTGCCATTTTGTGATGAACTGTCACTTGTTACCTCCAGCAATGCAGTGGTCTCACCTTTCTCCTTGGCCTTGGCTTATGCATTAATCTCAGCAGGTAAATGATGAATGAAGATCGTTTTTCGCCTCTACATGTGCCTTTATACCTTTGACTGTTTTCTTTGCCTCACTCTAATCCATGTAGCTCTTTACCTTTTGGACGTTTGCAGCTGCTATTGCCAATTTATCTCCATTGTTCTTGGGGTATCTCCACTTATCTTGACTTTTCATCTTCAATCTTCCTTTTGGTAACGCAAGTTGGATGTAGTGAATCCCTTTTGTGTCTTCCTGCACGCCTCAAGTTCTCTTCTGAATTAGACTACATCCCTCGCAGCACTAAGTCCTTCTGGAATATTTTTTCTTTGTTTGCTGAGGCATTTCTGTCCTTGTGGGTACTCCACTGGCTTCTTTCATCCAGCTCGCCCTATGCTTGTTCACCGCTGATAAACCTGCTTCGTCCTCTTGCTCAGGTGCCCCCCTTTCATTTCACCTGCTGCGAGGAGTTCTTCTATGGGGAAACTCCGCAACTTGAAGCTTGCTACAATTACCAAATTGCCCTCTGGTTCTGACTCTGATTCTCCCTTCCAGGATATGGACGAAGCTACAATGTCAAAGTCTGACGCAACCCATGGGGCCTTCCCTAAGTTTCAAAATAGCGGGAAAACACCCTCCGCTTTAGCTTCTATCAAACGTCTTAAGAAAGACCCACCTTCCCCTGGCAATGGCACCTCTCCTTCACCCATGGATATCATCTTAGAGGAAATCCGTGCTCTCAAGCCCTTCATGGAAGCTACCACTCAAAACATGCAAGCTATGCAAGACAAATGGACCTCTCTGGACTCCCGTGTTCTCCTCCTGGAGCAATCTTCCGAAACTCTTCACTCCTCCTGTTCTCGCATTCCTTCATTGGAGGCTGAGGTTCACGGCCGGACTGGGAACCGAAACCGGCCCTGGCAAAGTGCTCGGCCGGCCTCCCCCCTTCCCCACAGGGGGTGGATTGGGGTGCGACCGTGCTCATTGCCAGGGCCGGTTTTCGCCGATTTTGTTACAGGGCCGTTTTTGCAGCTATGCTGCAACAAACGGCCCTCTAACAAAAATGGCCCCCTGGGGCCCAAAACCGGCCCCCATCCGTGCTGCCGACCGGGGGATTGCCCGGTGCCCGCAACGGCCAGTCCGGGCCTGCTGAGGTTCTTCTGCTTAAGAAACAGGCAGAGGATTTGGAAAATAGGAATCGTAGGAACAACCTCCGCTTCTACGGACTTCCTGAACTGACGGAAGGGTCCAATCCTACTACTTTCTTTCAAACTTTCCTCTCAAAAATATTAGATGCTCCGGCCCTGGCCTCCATTAACATCCAGAGAGCTCATCGCCTTGGCCCTAGAATCTCTTCTAAACCTAGAGGTGTCATCATGCTGTTCCTTCAGTATACTGATCTCCTGCAGGTTCTCTCAGCCACGAAAGCTAAAAAACAAATCATTTGGGAAGGCCACCGCCTATTTTTGTCTCAGGATGTCTCCAAGGCCACTGCGGATATGCGGAAAAAGTTATTTGATATGCGCCCGCAACTCAGAGTTCTCAATGCACGATTCTTCACCCATGTCTTTTCAAGGTTACTTACAAGGACAAAACTACCACCTATGAAGACCCTGCCGTCCTTCAAGAATTCCTCCGTCAGCATAGCTCTGATGTTATGGACGTCTCTAGACCGCCTTGAATGGACTTGTATTTTGTAGCCTTTTCCATTTTGCTAACTTTCTTTGTACTTCATGATTCTTATTATTGTTGTCAATTTTCCCCTCTATGTCATATCTTGTTTACTCCTGCCAAGTTCTTGTCTCCCTCATGCCTCATGTATTTACTCCGTTTTCTTCTTTTCTATTTACAACTGCCGTTTTCTTCTTCTTTTCCTTCCCGATGTACCCATTCTGTTTGTACGCTACCCTTTGAACCTGTGATTTTTGAGGTCTGGCGTCCGCTCTTGGTGTTGCTGCCGTCATCTTTTCGTCGCCTCCACCCCCGTCTTCGTTTGCGTTTTTCGTTCTCGTAAGTATGTCTTTCAGTCGTTCGTTATGGACGTGTACTGTCTTCTTGATCTGTTTTGTTCCTGTCCTTTTTCTTCTCTTCTCATTCTTTTATCGCCTTCAATCCCCTCCTTCCATCTTTTTTCTTTTCCTTTTCTACTATCTCTCTTTTCTGTTATTTCTGGTCTCATTTATCTTCACTTTTTATTCCTCTAATATTTTCATCATCTCTCCCTTTCATCTCTTTACCAGTTTCTTCTAGATTTTTGCATTTAATGAGCATGTTGTTGATAATTGATTTTGTGTATTGTTCCATTCCGAGTCACAACATGGAACATTAAGGGATTAAATAATCCCATTAAAAGGCAAAGGGTATTATCACACCTTGCTAGACTTCACACAGATGTTGCCCTCCTTCAGGAATCTCACCTTTCGGAGGCAGAGGCTTTAAAGCTTAAGCGTTGTTGGGTGGGTCATGTTTTCTGCTCCCCCACTGTTGATAAGAAGAATGGTGTTGTGATTTTGTTACATAAAAAGTTAAATATGACCTTTGTTTCTCATGAATGTGATGTTAACGACCGCTGGGTCATTGTTAATTTGCCTTTAGATAATATCCCCCTTATTCTTCTTAATGTATACGCCCCTACTGCAATTGACAGATCCTTCTGGCCCTCTATCTCTGACAAGCTAGCTTCCCTTTCCGGGGATTACATTGTGTTCGGTGGGGACTGTAATCAAATCATGGATCCCTTTCTCGACTGCCATTCTAAAGTCAGATTTGTACCCTCCAAGATGCATTCCCAATTTGTCAACACTTCCCAGAATAATGCACTGGTGGATATCTGGAGATTATGCAACCCAGACCTTCGGGAGTATAGTTTGTTCTCCCCCCCCCACCAAATCCAATCTCGTATTGATCATATTTTCCCTAGCAAATCCCTCTCCCAACATGCCATTCATTCTGAAATAGGTTCTATTCTACTCTCTGACCATGCCCCTGTCTTTGTAGATTTAGATCTCCTTCCATTCTCTCCTCCCTCAGGTAGATGGAGGTTCAATAATACTCTGCTCCAAGATCCCACTTTTTGTTCCGAATTTTCTACTTTTGCCACGGAATTCTTCCTTATCAATCACACTCCTGATTCTTTGTTTGTCATGGTTTGGGACTCATTCAAAGAGCCTCTAGAGGTTTTATTATCAATTTTGTGGCATGACGGAAAAAGTGTAGAGAAGCCATGTCAGCTCAAATACTGGCTGAGATTAAACGTCTAGAACACGATTATTACTCCTCTAATTCGGACACCTCTCTTAAAAAACTAATCGAAGCGAAAATCTCCTTCAATAAATGTACGACTGAGGCAGCCTTTAATCTTCTATTAAAATGCAACTCCCGATATTATGGTGGCAAAAACAAGATGGGAAAACTCCTCGCTAACTATTTAAAAATACGACGGGAGCGTACGAAGATTGAATCTATTCGGACCTCCGTAGGTGAATCTTGCTTTAAAGACAAGGAAATTCTCTCTGAATTTGTCAAATTATATGATACTCTGTATACACTGAATTGATCCCCACTTCCTTGGATCTTATTTCCTACTTCCAATCCCTTCCATCTCCTCCATCGTCCCATGTTGCCTTAGATTCCTTGGATCTTGATATATCTCTTTCTGAGATCTCTCTTGCAGTATCTAAATTAAGACATGGGAAAGCTCCTGGTCCCGATGGCTTCACCATCGAATTCTATAGTCATTTTGCTAATCTCCTTCTTCCTAAGCTTCTACTTCTATTTCAATCCTTTATTACCGCAGGGTCTTCGAGCGGTTCCTTCCAACAGGCTTTAATCTGCTTAATTCCCAAGGAGGATAAAGACCATTCTCTCTGCAAGAATTACCGCCCGATTTCTCTGGTCAACACTGACTATAAGATACTGGCTAAAATCCTAGCTCTGCGTTTGGATCCCCTGTTGCCAGATCTAATTGGTCCTGAACAGTCCGGGTTTGTTAAGGGCCGTCATTCCTCAGATAATTTGCGAGTCTTTCTTATTATTCTCAGCAGAGATTCTCAGTTAGACCTCCCTTTTGCAGCTATCTCTTTAGATGCCGGAAAAGCTTTTGATAGGATTGGGTGGGATTTTATGTTTAAAGCTCTTCGTTGGTTTGGCTTCTCTTCTAAATGTACTTCTCTTATCTCTTTACTCTATTCTAACCCCCAAGCTTCTATTTTTGTTAATGGGTTGACTTCAGATTATTTTTACCTACACAGAGGTGTTCGTCAAGGCTGTCCACTCTCCCCTCTATTATTTGTTCTGGCTTTAGAACCCTTTCTTACTAAGATTTGTCGGGATGATAAAATATCTGGGTTTCATTTTGGTTCCCATCAAGTTAAGCTTTTGGTCTATGCAGATGACATCCTCTTTTATTGCTCCGATCCTCTTTCTTCTTTGGCTCCCTTTCTACAACAAGTCTTCTCTTTTTCGTCTGTCTCTGGTTATCGCCTAAATGTCGATAAATGTGAAGTCCTTCCTTTGAATCCTCTCTGTCAGCAACATCAATTCGCTCATTCTGGTTTCTCTTGGCAGTCATCTAAAATTAAATATTTGGGTGTTTTGTTCGCACCTACTCTATCTGACACTCTCAAGTTGAATTTTACGTATATTTCTAAAAAGATGGAAGCGGCCATTACACAATGGCACCCGCTCTTTTTATCCTGGTGGGGTCGACTTAATTCTATACAGGTGATGCTCTCTCCCCTCCTTCTCTATACACTTTCTATGCTCCCACTGCATATCCCGGTCTCTTATTTCAAAAAAATTGATTCTATGCTTTTAAAATTCCTTTGGCTTGGCAAACGCCCTAGGATAGCCATTGCTACTCTTCGGAAAGATAAAACTCACGCTGGTGTGCGCTTCCCTGATTTTAGAGAATATCATTGCGCCTTTTCTATGAAACAAACAACCCGATGGCTTTCGACTGATCCTCCCTTTTACCCTCCCGTATGGTTGACTATGGAAACTTCTTTTATTTCTCCCTTCACTTTCCGTGAACTCATGTCTTTCGCGTCTTACCCTGCTCATCTGCATACCCCTATCATATCTCATTGTCGTGCTCTTCTTCTTCCCTTTTTATCTTCTTTATACCCTTCCCTTCTTTCTTTCCATGAACAACCTATTTGGTTTAATTCTCATCTTAAAATTCGTAATCGTACTATTTATTGGAGGGTATGGCATTCTAGAGGATTATGCTGGATTTCTCAATTACTTTCCCACAATGTCCCTCTGTCCTTCTCGGAACTTCAGTCCTCTTTTCAGTTACCCCCCAGTGCCCACTCACAATATAACTCGCTTTTACCTGCTCTCAACTCTTATCTCCAATCCTTGCCGGTATCCAATGATATCCCTTCTGACCGTAAAACCACTTCTTCCTTACTAGATTCTACTCCCTCCGCTTCTTCCCTTTATAATTCCTTCCGCTATACAGTTGATTGTGTGAAATCTAAACTTGAAATTGCTTGGGAGTCTGATTTTTCTCAAGACTGGTCTGTTCTTCTTTGGGATAAGATCTGGACCAAACTACATAAAACCTCTAGAGCTGCTAATACAACCCAAACTTTATACTTTATTTATAACAGAGTTTTGTTTACCCCACTTCCCCTGTCCCGTTTCTCCACGGAGACGTCCCCTACCTGTTGGTCTTGCCCTTTTCCCTCAGCAGACCTCAAACACATGCTTTTTGATTGTTCACCTATTACTAAGTTCTGGAATTCAGTATGGGCCCAAATTCAAAAGATTTTCCATTTTAAGGTCCCCTTCTCCCCAGCGCTTGTTTTTCTAGGCTCCATTTCCCCTGAACTCCCGCAATCTCCTAGTCATTACCAACTCCTTGACCTCTTAATAGCCGTTGCTTTTCACACTATTACGTCTAACTGGAAACAAGCTACAGACGTGTCTTATCGTTCTTGGTGGAATGCAGTTTGTTTCCATCATCGACTAGACACCAATTTTGTATCTCCCGTTTCCCTGGCCATTAAACAGGACCTTATCTGGCTTTTTTTGGTAACTTATCTTTCCTCCACTGCTCCAGTGTGCTCCTCCATGGATCCTGATGTTGTTGAAGTCCGCAAACCACCATGAATTTCCTTCACCTTTTGCTTAAATTTTACTCTCTTTATTATCATATAGTACATTTTGCTTTTCTTATATATTTTTGCCCTTGTTATTTCATGCTCATTTTGCCTGCCTTTTATGGAACTTTATTGTATTAACTATTGTGATTTTTCCCCCTTTATGAGATTTTATTGTAATAAGCTATTGTAATTTCCCTTAAGTTGTAATTATTCTCATATCCCTCTTCCTGTTTCTTCTTTTCTTCCCCCTTCCCCCTTTCTTTTGTCTTCAATAAACTCAATCTTTAAAAAAAAGAATGTCACAACTCTATTATTGCGCAGTGCACTATCTAAGAGGGGGCGCAAGACAAGCAGTCCAGCTGAGGTACTCCGACTGCTACAGAGGTACATGGGTATTTTCGGCCCAACATAATCTAATGCTTAGTCTCATGAAGCACTGTGACAAACGTGGGCAAGGATCACTTTAAGTAGCTTCTGTCCTTTTCAGGAGGATCATTGACTTGAGTGAAGTTATTTATGCATACTATGCACACATAGAGGAATTGACTGCAAGTCTCTGCAGTCAGCCTAACACAAGATCTAAAGTTACCCAAGCAATGGTGGCACTTGCGCAAGTACAGGAAGCTAACACATAGTAGGAGGTAGCAATCTGTGTGACTGGATAAAAATGACGTGTGCATGGTATGACAGAGTACCTATTATAGGTAGAAGGATAATACTGCAATATAGGGCAGACTCTCACTACGGCACTTTACACAACAACACCACCCTGGATAGACTCTTCTATTGTCAAGGAGAATAGAACTTTCTTTATTAATAGGTCTTTATTTTAGATATTAGTGAGGGCATTTTTGGCTTGAATTATATTTGTAGAAGGAGAACCTTGATGTAGCCGGTAGGCCTGGGAGGATGAGGCGTTCCTTATGTCGTATGGTTAAGGGACGAATCTAGGCGATTCTCATCTCACACTACTAAGTGCTTTGGGAATCTTAAGACTTAACTTTTGCAGATTGGAATTAGTTTTTAGACACAACTCCACTCCTCGGCCCCCGGCGCAACACAAGTGTTTGCGTCATCCATCCCTAAATGAGAATGTAATATGGACAAGATATTTGTTGCCCCTGATAATCAGGCTCTGCCTTGGGAGTATCCTGGTACATTCTTGCCCCTACCTCATTGCAGAGAATATATATTGGTATTTTGGGGGGGGGCAGAGCTACTATTGTATGTTGATGTCTCACATGCAGGAACAGCGCTAGAGAATCTGCCCGTCTCTCGGGGGCCACATGGACTATCTTCATGTATAGGGTAATGCACACTGGGGGGGGGGGGGCAGCAAGCTAGGGTCTGGGACCCCAGGTTTTCCCCAGGTGTTTTATTGTCCCTGCTGCGGTGCGCGCAAGTTACGCCCCAGGGAAGTCATCTTGGATAGCAACTGGTAAAGCTGAGCATAGCAGGTGATTTCAGTGCTATAACGGGTGGTTTCCTCCTTTTAAACAACTTATCAGTCTGGCCAGTTTGTTGGTTGCTAGGAATCTATTGGTGGTGTTCGCTCGGTAAGTAATGGCAAAGTGTGGGCATATCTTTGATCCACGGTGAGATATTTCACATGCGTTGTTGGTATACAATTGGGCTGTCTGGGCACATCTTGCATCCCATGTGCAATATTGGAATGGGTCCCTCTGTACAGCATCTGGGGCGCATGCAAGGGGCTCAGATTCTGGGATTCGAGGTAGCAATTTGTTTACCGGTAAGGTATAGGCTGTTTGGGGCTGTTTTCATTGATCTGTTCTCTCTTCCAGAAACGCACGGGCTCGTTCCATATTGTTTATAACAACGCATGGCAGGCTGGCCTGACAAGGCTTGGAGCGGATGCAGGGGAAGAACAGACTGGGGCCAGGGCGTGGGTTCTGGGTCAGCACACCCAAGACTGGAGTGTAACATCTTGCTATTTTCAGGACAACCGGACCAAGTACACAGGCCTCTGATAAGGACAGGTGTGTACGGAAAAAATGGTTTTGCCAGGGCACTCTCCGGTCCTAGGGCCTATTCGCTGTTCCGGGTTAAGTGCTCTTAGGGGGCAAGGTGGCAACCGGGTTCAGACTGCTTGTAGGGGAGAAGCAATTTTTTGCGTAACGGTTGTGCTAGTGTCATGACTTCCTTACACTTCAGCCCAGTTATGATAATGTACCATATTCTATTCTGGCCCAACTCGTGGACGACAGGAGGGATTTCCACTTGGGTAGACTGGCGGAAGTCTGGTAGGGTAATCATTAGGAGGGTGCTCTGTGGTCTTTCCCAGTAGTTATCTGTAGGTCTGCACTTGTGACACATTTTAGGGTTACACACAGCAGGGGAGAGGGCCTGTCCAGGTGGGCAGGAGCAACGGTTGTGTCAAAGTTTAGTCTTCCTGTTGGGCGCCGATTTTGGCGCACGAATAACATTCACATACGTTTCATCACCAGTCTCTTATTCCCAGGCCCAATACCACTAGGGGGATGTGGGATCCATTTACACAGTTTGGGTTCCTGTTTTGACCCTCATACTTCCTCCAGCCTGTCCCCACCAGGACATCCCAGCTGGCTCCGCCCCGGGTCTGGCTGACCCTATAAGACTCTTCCTTGTTTATTTCTCTGGACAAAGGGTTGGTGCGTTTTGGGCATGTTGGCGATTGTATTAGTGAGTTTACGGGGAGGGTCCCGATGTGTACAGGCTATTTGTGACAGTCTTAAACGTTATACAATCTTGGGTTGACATGCAGTGGATGACAACTGGCTAAGTCCACTGGTAAGCTTTCGCCTGTACAGTAATTTATTTTGGGTTTTTCATGTACTAAGCAAGGTCTCGCTTTGCAGTTTTCACTCACCAGGAAATATTAGTGGTCAAGTAACTGTTCTCCAAGTTGCTCTATCAGGTTATACAGTTTTATAAGTTTGCTTGTCCTAAACTGCTTAGGTCCAATGAGTGCCAGTGAAAGGAGGATGAATAGCATATGTGATAACACGAGGAGACACTGCGCTCATTGTTAGCAGGGCGTTGTCTAGGCAAAAAATATCACACTGGCCTTCTCCCATGTCAGAGAAGTTAACGCCCAGACAGTGGGAGGACCAACCAAAGTATTATGTTAAGGTTTGCAGGCATGCACCAAGAGATGGTTCCTCTAGATCATCCTAGACAGTCTTCAAGTCCCGCCCAGTGAGACAGGTTTTGGCAAACGTGACCAACGGTCTTGTTTGGTTGCGGTGCATTATGTTGAGGGGAGCATGGGGGGGGGGGCTTAGTTTGGCACATTTTGATGGAAGTAGACTTGTTGGGCATCTCACTGCTCTCTTATCAGGCATTTATTCGGTCATTGACCCCCCCTTCGGGTTTTACTGCAAGTTCACCTTCCCCTGGGCTGGGTAGTCAACTAAGGGGGGTGGAGGGGTTGGCATCCGACAGGCCTTGCTAGGTCAGGGGTAGCCAATCTTTAGCTAGAGCCTGTGGTGGTGATAATGTTCGAATCTCCGTCTGGGGGTTCTGGGCCAGTTTTCCCTCGCCTGAGCTGCGGGGGGCAGCGGGCTCTAGGTGCCTTTGAGGATCGGGCAAGGGTATTCTGGACTGAGGTGCGTGTCACTGTAGTTACACTTTCACAGACGGGTTCCAGCGGATACTCCTTATCCACCAAATAGGGAACCTTGTGACACACTATCTTATAGTCGACACCATTCTGGTGTATATATTAAGGGTCTCAAGCGGTTAGCAGGGTCCAGGCATCTGTGACCAGTCTATGGTTCAGCAAGCAGTGTAGGTTGACACTTTGCAAAATTTTGCAGTGTCTTATGATCGGACACTTTATTCTTAATTCCCCAATCCTGACCGTGACACCTTGTGTGTACACCAAGGATCTTTATACTATGTATTCCGCTGGTCATTGCGACATTTTATGGCACCTGAAAAGATAGACCACGATGAACATAAGGTTTGATTTTGCCACCATTGGTGGACAGGTAAATTTCAGTGGTAAGACATGTCTCCATTTCTGTAGGCAAGGCGCTCGTCAGGGGAGGCGATGGAGCCAATGCGCAGGAAGTCCTGCGCTGAGTGTAATTCAAGGTGCAGAGGAGACAGGGCGTCATTAGACTTGGGAGGCTTAACGCCAATCGCAAGGGGCTTTGGGAGGACATTTTGGCACTCCTGCCCGAGTTAAACATGGACCTGTTCATGCTGGCTAGTGGAGAGGCCCTAGAAATAACGCGCTAGAAATAGTAAGGAGGAATGCCGGCCTTGGTGGGGGCCCTGGCTGCGACGGTCGCCACCGCCAGGGCTGTGGCGGTGTTACAGGGTGATCCAGAGGCGGAAAAGTACCCGGGGGTACCCTCTTCAGAAGCACAAAGGATGCTGAGGCCTAATAACCCCAGGAAGTCTTTGCGGTGGACCCTGGGGTGCGACGGTGCCCCGCTATCCTACGGGCGGTTGGAAACCTGTACAACCGGGGGTCGCTTGAGCGCTCCGCCCCTCATAGGGGGGGCGTGAGCGAGAGGGTGGACCAATGGTTCACCAGAAGTGGGAGGGGCTATGAGGTTCCGTGAATTCTGAACCCGTTTCATAAAGGTCATGGTTTCGTTACGAATTTGATAATAGCGAACCGTAACTAGTGAGTGAGGCAAATATGAGTGTTTTCGCCATGTTAGACCGATGGATTCACTAAGTATTTAGGGATTTCGTTCTGAACCCTTGGGTTCCATTTTGTGTATGGCAGCCATTTTGTGGTTGCCCTCACATAGGCCGATGACTACGGCCGAACGAGTCTTTAGTACACATACACGTTAGTTGACTTTTGAATGACCAGCCTTTGGTTGTTGCTCAGCCGCCAGCTCCTCTTCAGCTGGTTCCTCCTCCTCTGGTGCAGCCTTCGCAGGGGCCGTTGACTTTGCTATCAGTTCCTCCTCAAACTCCTACGACTTTTTCTCCTGTACTTGCTACTTCTTCTGCTACTACTCCTACATTTGTTTCATCTCAGTCTGCTTTGTCTCCTGTCCTTCTGACAACTTCTCCTTCTGTTCGGCAAAGAATGACTAGTACTGTTACTGGTCTTTTGTCTCCTTTCTTTGGGTCATTGAATGTGACCCCTGTTTCTGCGCGTAAGCAATTACGTAGCCAGTTTCCTGGTCCCGAAGAACGGGCAGTGTTAGATCATTTGGCTCGTAAATGGGTTACTAATTCTTTGAGATATGATTTAGAGTCGGTTATGGATGTCTTCCGTCAATGGGTAGCACCGAAGCAGAGGTATGTCTTCGATATCATGTGTACTTTCCTCCGTTAGGAATGGGAAGATAGTGAGTTGGGTCAGACCCCTTTGGAGTTGCTCGACATACAGTCAGAGTTTGCGAAAGGGACGATAGTGGGTTTCGATGTTGAGAAAGCAGTTGTAACGTTGCTTGCGTTTAGGAGTGTGTTTCCTTCTCAGTCGCTGTTTGAGCCTGATCCTTCTGTTAGGAGAAAAGCGAGACAGTACCCTATGAGAGAGGTTCCTCCGGTATGGAAAGAGGCAGTTGTGGCTAATGTTAATCACGGTATTCAGGCTGTACCAGCTCATTTTCAGCGTGTCTGGGTACATGTTCCGTGGAAGAGAGCTGAAGTTTTGGCCCATAAACAGACTCTACCTGACCCCCGTAAGAATCCTGCAGGGTACTACAAAGAGTTGTCACAGACAGCTGACGCGTGTATTATGAATTTAGCCGATATAGACATGTTGTTTGGTAATGTGGTTCCTCAACCTTTGTGGGGAAAGATTTGTCATGTGTATCATGCGCAAGAGTTAGGTGATACATGGGCAAATATTGTTCTAGCGGATGGTATTCAAGGTGGAGGGGCTAAACCTGAGGCTTTAGTTGCGGAACTCCCTGGTAGGATTATTAATTATATGAAGACTCTAATGCCTGCTATGCGAGTGAATTGGGATAAGTTGTCTGCATGCAAGCAGAAGAAAGATGTGAGTGTGTCTGACTTCTTCACTAGGTTTGAAGAGACGTTAATCGATCACAGTGGTCAATATATGAGTACGGAAGGTGGCCAAAGGTTGTTCGTGGATAAGTTTGTTCATAATTTACTTCCCGAGTTGTGTAATAAGTTGAAGGATTCAGAGAGTTCATGGGCTGTTTCTTCGTCGGCCCAGATATTGGCTACTGCACAATATTACGAGAATAGAGATAAGGATGAGAAAGATAAAGCAGAGAAAAAGACTAAAGATTTAAAGACGAAGGTTCTTTTGCAACAGGGGTATCCGCCTCGTTCTAATCAGCGTGAGTTTCAGCAGCCTCAGCAGTTTCATAGAATATCGCAGAAGCCCGAGTCTTTTCAGCAGCGTGTTCCTGTTGGCCCCAATCAGTGTGCGTATTGTAAGGAAGAAGGCCACTTCAAGAATCAAGAATAGTTGTCCGGTTCTGTTACAGCGTGCGAATGGTGTGTCTGGTGTAAGAGGTCGAGGTGTTCAGCAATTACCGATGTAGAGGACGTGGTGTGTTCCCCCAGAATGCACGTTCCTTTCCTCCACAGAATTCTATGAATTGTTTTGATCAACAGAATGTTGGGTCTGGTCAGTCGACTCAGTACTATGCTGACGATTACTATGTTGAGAGTGAGAATGCTGACAGTAATGATTCCTAGGATAGCCAAAGACAAAGAGAGGGAGTAGTGTCAGTTCCAGTAGATCAGAGTGGACCTTATGTTGAAGTGATTGCATCAGGTGTGTCAGAACCTTTTCTGTTGGATACTGGTGCGGCGAAGAGTTCTATCATGCACTCTAAACTCCCTGACGCACCTTTGTCTGGCTTGACGAATGTTTCGGTAGGTTTTTCTGGCGCCCCAGTTCGTAATCCAGTTTCTAGTCCTTTGTCTCTTTCTGTTGGACCTTGTGAATTGTAAGCACCCCTCATTCTAACGACAGGTTGTGGTGAGAATCTGTTGGGATTGGATTTGTTGAAGAGATTGTATGCGACATTGCATTGTTCTCCTTCGGGAGTACAGCTTACATTGGGTAAGAGAGTGATCCCTCCGATGTATTTGTCTAAAGATTGGCTTCCATTGGAATTGCGTTCTCTGCCTGATACTCTTTGGGCAACTGGTCCTAATGACGTGGGTCTTTTGGAGATTCCACCATATGTCGTGACGCTGAAAGCAAATGCAAGATTGCCACGTATTCCCCAATGTAGGATCTCTAGTGATGGTGAAAGAGCGCTTTTAGCGATCATCTATGATCTGATTGAGAAAGATGTGATAGAAGAGACGAGAGGTAATGTGTGCAACAGTCCGGTTTTGCCTGTTCTGAAATGTACTGATTCTTCTCAGCCGCCTGTGTATAGGTTTGTGATCGATCTTCGCGACGTGAATAAGATTGTTGTGCCACAGTTTCCTGTTGTTCCAGACATTACTGCTTTGTTGAATATGATTCCTGCTTCAGCTGCCTGGTTTTCGGTTATCGATCTGAAGAATGCTTTCTTCAGTATCCCGATTGCCGAGGAGAGTAGAGATATTTTTGGCTTCTCTTTAGGAGGCCGAAGCTTCCGGTTTAAGCGCGCTCCTCAAGGCTATTGTGAAAGTCCATCCATCTACTGTCAGGCTTTGAAAACATAGCTTGATACGATTGTTTTACCTGATGGTGCTGCTCTTATTCAGTATGTAGACGATCTGTTACTTGCTGCTGATGGTGAGGTGACTTGTAAAGAAGCTACTCTTTCTTTGTTGCGACATTTGCCACCTTCGAAGTTGCAGTATTGTCGACAAGAAGTGACCTACTCAGGTCATCTCTTATCGAAGGAGGGAAGAAGGTTGACCCCAGAACGAATTCAAGCGATTGCAAAAATGACTGTGCCAACTACACAGAGAGAAGTAAGTGCTTTCTTGGGTATTACCTCGTACTGTAGACAATGGATTCTGAATTTTTCGTTACTTGCGAAACCTCTGTTGGCACTTACTCTTAAGGATACTCCGAATCCTCTTCCTTGGTCCGACGAATGTCAGAAGAGTTTTTCTGAATTGCGTGATGCTTTGCGTTCGGGTCCGGTGTTGGGTATTCCTGACTACAGTAAGCCTTTTACACTCTATGTTTACGAGAGAGAGGGTTGTGCATTGTCAGTCCTGACACAGCAATTTGGCGATAAGCAGCATCCATGTGCGTATTTCTCGTCGACTTTGGATCCGTTAGCTAGAGCGTGTCTGAGTTGCTTGAGAGCTACAGCGGCAGCGGCTGTTTCTATTTGACAGTCTGCTGGTTTGGTGATGGATAATACGTTGATTATGATGGTTCCACATGCAGTGGATACTTTATTAAACAGGACTAAAACACAGCACTTGACTAGTGCTCGATTGTCAGGTTACCAGTTGACACTTTTGGCGAGTCATGTGCATATAAAGCGATGAAACACTTTGAATCCAGCTACGTTGTTGCCGATTTCTGTAGAGACGGATGTTCAGGAACAGCTTGATTGCTTTCTTAGGACAGAGGAAGAAACAAAGGGTAGAATTGATTTGAAAGATACTCCTCTTGTGAAGTCTGATGGTACTTTATGGGTAGATGGTTCATGCTTTAAGCTTCCGAATGGCGATACGACTGCAGCGTATGCAGTTACGACTTTGCATACGACTCAAGCAGCAGAGTTGATTGCACTGACGAGAGCTTGTGTGTTGTCGAAAGGAAAGAGAGTGTACACTGATAGCCAGTATGTGTTTGGTGTTGCCCATAGCTTCGGGCGTTTGTGGAAAGAGCGTTTGTTCCTTACTTCTCATGGTACGAAGATCCAGCATGGACAGTTGGTGAATGAGCTTCTTGAGTCACTTACGTTGCCGACGCAAGTTGCGATCGTGAAATGCAGTGCACATAAGAAGGTTACCAATGACGTTGGTCGTGGTAATGCGTTTGCGGTTGAAGTTGCGAAAGAAGCTGCGAAAGATGTGATGAGTCGAATGTATGTTGCGGGTCCAGCGAGATGGGTTCTGGATAGAGGAATGTGTGCGATACAATTGAGAGTGTGAAGTCAATTCAGGCTGAAGCTACGGAGAAAGAATTGAGTGTGTGGTGAGAGAGTAGGGGAAAATTGGAATCGACTGGTTGTTAGATTGAGTTGTCGGAACATCAGCGATGGTTGTTACCTGATGCGTATGTGCTTGCAGTGGTTACGATGGCGCATGGAATGGCTCACATTAGTGCGAAAGGGATTTGTAAGTTGTTGGCTCCAGTGTGGCAGAATGCTGGAATTCCTAAGTGTGCGGAGAATCTGGTTAAGAATTATATGGTTTGTCTGATGTATAATCCTGGCAAGAGAACTCCAACTCCAGCTGGTCACTTTGCGCCTCCGACGTATCCATTTGAGGTGCTGCAATTGGATTTTATACACATGGAGAAATGCAACAATTTAAAATACGTCCTTGTAGATGTTTGTGCCTTTTCAAGATGGGTAGAGGCATATCCCCTGAAAGATAATACTGCCTTGTCCACAGCCAAAGCCCTACTCAAGGAATTTTTCCCTAGATTTGGATTGCCAAGGATGGTGTGGAGTGATAATGGAAGTGAATTTGTGGGTCAAGTTATGAAGAGAGTGTGTGAAGGTTTGGGCATTAGGCAGAACTTCCATGCTGCAAATCATCCCCAATCAGCTGGTTTAGTTGAATGCTATAATGGCACTCTGAAGCTGAAGTTAGCAAAGATTCAGGCGAGCTCTGGTCTCCAATGGCCCGATGCTTTGCCATTGGCACTTTTGTCAACTAGAACCACAGTACATTCCCGAGCAGGCCTTAGTCCATACGAGATAGTGTTTGGTCACCCGGCAAACGTGTGGGGAGTGCTGAGGCCGACAAAGTTTAGCGAGATTGAACATCCGGTGCTGATCGACTATTTGTATGATTTGATGGTTAAATTGCGTGTCTTACATCAACAGGCTTACAATACACTTCCACAAGCATCTGAAGATCCAGGACACGCCATTGACCCTGGTTCGTGGGTGCTTGTACGCAACTTCCAGCGGACAAAGAATGATCAGCACCGCTCGACTGGACCTTTCCAGGTCCTTCAGTCAATGCGTACTGCAGTGAGAGTTCACGGCAAGAAGAACTGGATCCACGGCGTACATTGTAAGAGGGTATCTTTACCTCTGCCGTACGACCAGTGGGTCCAGGAGGGTGTTGGTGATTCAGAGACTGATACAGTGCCAAGATTTGTTCCATTCAGTGACGCGCGTTTGGTTGGGACAAGCTCTGAGCGTGAGGACAACGATATTTTGCAGGCAGCTGTGCCTCCTTCTTTGAGACTGGACACTACTGAGCCTGACTTGTTGTTCATGATCAAACATTGCCTGGTAAAGGCCGCTATAATCTATGACCGAGAGTCAATGGACAAATAAAAAATTAATTCCTTTTTGCTTTTGAAAACTACGCTCTCTCTCATCCAAAAAGCTGTTTTGACCTATTTTTCTTTTTCAAACCGCCATCCGGGTTCAGCTGTAGGGTCGCGGTATAAAACCTTGGAGTGTTCAGCCGTGTAGACACAAGGTCGACGGTTCTGGTTTGTTCTAGGGCATTCCCTGGACTTACAGACGTACACCTGAGCGAAGAGAACCACCTGCCGCGAACAGCACGGTTAGAGAATGGAGTTTTTTTTTTTAGATCGAGAGAGCTGTTGTAGAAATGAACTTTAAGGCGAGACTGTGTAAACTAATGAGTAGCAAATGTTTTTTGATAACGTGTCTTTTAACGTCACTTAGCATGACGATGTTTTTGGTGGGATATCTTGTTCTTTCTTTCTAAGTGACGTTTGCACCCACCACACAACCTATGTCTTTTCCTACTACTACTTCTTCGCATTCTTTTCATCCTTTACCTGAACATGAATCCATTAGAAGATTGGAATTTGCTAATAACTCCTTTGTGCAACTTCTGCACCAGCATCAGTTAGTAGTGAACACCATTAATTGCTGGGTGTGTGGTCTTATGCCTCATACTATGGATAAGGGTATTCCTTATTTGGTTCTGCCATTTAGCTATAATGGGTCTGCATGGGCATATAGGACGATGTTTATTTATGCCCATGAAGTTTACCCCCTGCTTTCTATGAAAGATAGTCCGAGTAATAGTGCTCTAGTGAAGGGAATAGTGGATATGATTAGAGGTATTGATTCCTATGAGACTATTCCTAAAGATGAGACCCTAGCTTATATTGGATGGAATGTGACTGGATATAGTGTTAGTCTGAGTGAGAAGCAGCGACGGAAAAAGTCATCTCTGATTTGGATCGTACCCCATCGTGGTCATTTTTGTCTGCAAGGTAGTGGCAAGAATCCGGGAGCTCAGTTAGGGAAGAGTGTTTGTACTGAGACGTATGTTTTTGCATCCCAGACTTCCCCACCGTTTTTGCAGCTAAGGGTACGTATTTTGTTTGCTATGATAGAGCATATACATGGTTGCCCCCTGATTTTTCGGGAACATGTTATGTTTCGTATCTGTTGCCCCCTATGTATACTGCAGCCGCAGATTACCACAGAACGAGAGTAGTTAGAGGTGTCTTCTGTAAGGAAGATACTGCAGGACAAGAATTGGGAGATTTTCCTAAGGGTTTCCTGCCGTTTTGGGGACCTATGGTTAATAGTAGGAACATACGGCAATTGACGAGAGTGGTTGAGTCCACCATAGTTGAGACTGCCGGTGCCCTTAGTAATTTGACTGCTGAGCTCCAATCGGATCGTCTTATGACGTTGCAGAATCGTGTTGCGTTAGACGTCATACTTGCAGATAGAGGAGGGGTATGTAAATTGATTCAATCGAGCTGCTGCGTTTTCATCCCAGACAAAGCTCCTACAGTGTATCAGGCCATTTCCAAACTACATAAGATCTCCGAGTCTGTACATGTGGATGAAGGAGATTGGTCGTTGATGGGATGGTTTTCGGGGATTGTTATCCACCTGGGGATGGAAGATTCTGATGATCATTGGGATGGTTTTAGCGATTCTTTTCCTCTTCTGTCTTTGTGTACAGTGTGCTCCTGCTATATGTGGCCTTTGTGCTACTACGTGCGCAAGGAGACCTGTCCCGAGAGAGTTAATAAGTAATAGGATTATGCTACAGCAACATCTTGATGATCTGATGAATATAGACCTGGATTTAGATTGACGTGAGTTTAGGTTATTGCCTATGTAAGGGCAAAAGGAGGGTCTGAGGTTCCCTGAATTCTGAACCCGTTTCATAAAGGTCATGGTTTCGTTACGAATTTGATAATAGCGAACCGTAACTAGTGAGTGCGGCAAGTACGAGTGTTTTCGCCATGTTAGACCGATGGATTCACTACGTATTTAGGGATTTCGTTCTAAACACGTGGGTTCCATTTTGTGTATGGCAGCCATTTTGTGGTTGCCCTCACATAGGCCGATGAGTACGGCCGAACGAGTCTTTAGTACACGTACACGTTAGTTGACTTTTGAATGACCTGAGTGAACTGACCCCGTTGCCTCAAGCTGACCTTGTTAAGCCAGTTCCTTGCCCGGTAGCTGATCGAGATTAAGGATCAGAGCACAGGAGATTGTAAAGTTCGGTATGCACACACACACACATTATCCTACTTCTCATCTGTTTCTGTTCCTTCTTTTAATGCCTATTTATGGTATGGGTTGTGGTCCTTTATTATGGGTTTGTCCGGCCTATTCGAGAAAGAATGTTGGGCTTTCCCGTGTAATTGATGGTGGGCTGGACAACTGAAAAGTGGGTTTGTCGTCATGCGATACCTTTTGCAATGTTACCTATGATTGGACAAATTGTAAATAGTGGGTGTTTGTCGGGAATTTGATTTTTAGCATAAAAGACGATGTCTCGCCATACAAAAATTGAGCAGTCTCTGACGAACCTACTTGTGTCGTACTTCGTAGACTTCTGTTCCTGGTTGCAGCCAATAAATTTGATCTTTGACGTCACCGAGAAGTATCCCGTGTCTCTGTATTCTAAGACAGGTGAACCCGAAGACTTTGAGCGTGCCCCTGGCGCCGCTGGGTTCTATAACCTGGTTCTTCAGTTATCTCCTCACCACAACCGCTAAGCAACGATTGGCTAAGGCCACAATGCAAATTGGCCCATCAGGTGGTAGGCCGCGAGGGGCGGCTTGCCTTTGGATCGCCTGTAAGATAACCCACCATGTTGGCATGTGTATATGCTAATAAACCTGCAGCAATTTTTCTCCGACAAAAAGTTGTCTTGTCTGCTTATTTATGCGACATGCATGTTGCTTCGAGAGGGCTAGTGAGTGGGCAGATATTGCCACTATATAGGCCGACCGACACGTCCCCGTAGGGGACACACGTCAGATGGCGGCCCCCATAGTGCCACAAGATGGCACACTGGGCAGCCCAGTGCTCTGAGATCCCTGTAAGGGTCCTGCTCGTCACTCCCGGCCTGGTGGGGGCGGGGGAGAAGTATATATTCCTCCCCTGCCCACCTGGTGGACTTTTTGTCCGTTGTCCCTTCACCCTGACGCTGTTTCCCTCCCTAACGCATACCCGGCGCTTTCAGGGTGGGGGGAAATGTCTTCTAATCTTTTTTTATTTGTGTTGCAGGCTGAGTTACAGGGCGATCCAGAGGCGGAAAGGTACCCAGGAGTACCCTCTTCAGGAGCACAAAGGATGCTGAGGCCTAATATCCCCAGGAAGTCTGTGCGGTGGACCCTGGGGTGCGACGGCACCCCGCTATCCTACGGGCGGTTGGAAACCTGTACAACCGGGGGTCGCTTGAACGCTCCACCCTCGTAGGGGGGGGGCGTGAGCAAGAGGGTGGACCAATGGTTCACCGGAAGTGGGAGGGGCTATCTCAACACCACAACTGCTAAGCAACGATTGGCTAAGGCAGCGATGCAAATTGGCCCATCAGGTGGTAGGGCGCGAGGGGCGGCTTGCCTTTGGATCGCCTGTAAGATAACCCACCATGTTGGCATGTGTATATGCTAATAAACCTGCAGCAATTTTTCTCCAACAAAAAGTTGTCTTGTCTGCTTATTTATGTGACATGCATGTTGCTGCGAGAGGGCTGGTGAGTGGGCCGATATTGGCACTATGCTCCCTGATCTGGTTAGCAATAATTTTTTTCAAATATTTTTCTAGTTACTATTATGAGTATAAGAGCACAATATTATGGGAAAGAATATTTTTGACACAATATTTTTGTCAACTATATAATTGTTTAGCAAGATATTGTGTCAGTGATAAGCTATATGTCTATACATAGCTATATATAGATGTGAGTGTGTGTAATTGACTATTATGTATATACTGCTGCTTTTCAATAAAAAATAATGTAAAAAAAATATCATTCAAAGTCATGCTGATAAATTCAGGCATGTTGCGTGGGTGATCACAGGTCTATGATGGATGGGTCTTAGGATTAACTTTATTGGTAAGCATACCTTGCATACCTTGCAGGGGGGGGCTAAGGTGTTCTTACGCCACTAGTCTACCCTAGACTGGGAGGTAGGCATGGGCGGAAAATCCGTTCCGCTCGCGGATTTTACGGATTTTCGGGAAATCCGCAATCTGCGAGATTTGCGAATCTCCCGCAAAATCCGCAAATCCGCGAGCAGCGGATTTTGCTCGCACTGCTCGCACTGTTCGCGTGAGTTCGCGTGAGTTCGCGCCCCGCGAATAAGTGCAAAATTGCAGAAATACGATCTTAGCAAAACTGAAAGTAACTACTTACCAGGTTCAAAAGTTCAGGCTCATCATTAGTAGCCATTTCCTGTAGTGCTTCCTGAGGGGCCCCTCCAGAGTTCAGTTGCCAGTTGAAACTATTATGTGACCCTGCTCTGAACCTCAGAATAGTTACACATATGCCACAAAGGTCCTGAATTACAGCTAAGGGAGACAAGCAGGAGCCAGGCTGGAAGTTAAAATCCATTAATCAGCCACTAATTCATTATTGTCAGTTGGGGCAGGGCAGGTGTTGTAACTAATTTTGCAACAATGAAAGCACTTAGCAAGTGCAAAAGATCACTAATCAGGGCGCACTAAGGAAGCAGGTGCCAGCTAAAAAAATATTCTGTGACACATTAATCAGCCCCAAATTAATTCAGGTCACTTGAGGCAGGGAAGGTGTGCTTTGCTTTGCCGAAAATAATGTACACTGGACAACCAGAGGGTGTGGTGATGAAACAGAGGGTGGCATGGGAGGGCCAGAGGGTGGCATGAGTAGTCAGAGAGTGGCAGTGGTGACAGAGAGTGGCAGTGATGAAGAAGAGTGTCCCAAACAGGCTGGACACGTAGAACCAACAAGTTCGCGAAACTTGCGACCCGACAGGTAAGTTCGCAATTTGCGAAAGTGTACAAAACCCTCGCAAACTGGCAGAAACACGGGCGAACACAAAAAAAAAAAATCCGCAAATTCGCGGGAATTCGCAGATTTTGCGGATTGCGAATCCGCAAATCCGCAAAATTCGCGAACGCGAGATCCGCAAAATTCGCTCATGCTTACTGGGAGGGGTGTACACATAGGGAGAGGGGGCTGCCTTCGACAGGATGGTTGGTGTACAGGGAGGGGTCTGCCTTTGACAGGGAGGTGTGTACATGCAGAGGGCTGTCTTGGATAGGACGGTTTGTGGACAGACAGAGAGCTGCCTTGGGTCAGGAGTGGTGTGCACACAAGGGTTTGTCTTGAAAAGACGACGCTTTGTGCACCGACAGGGGTCTGCCTTGGGTAGAACAGTTGGTGTACAGACAGGGGGCTGAGGGTATGCCTTGGACACAGAAGGGTGTGCACACAGGGGGCTGGGCAGGGTGCGGTGTGCACACAGTGGGCTGCCTTGGGCAGGACCATTGGTGTACAGGCATGGGACTGGCTTGGGCAGGGAGGTGTGTGCACACACAAGGTTGCCTTTGACAGAGTGGGGTGTGCACACACAAGGTTGCCTTCGACAGGGAGGGGGGGTGTTGTGCACATATGGGGTTCCTTGGGCAGGACCAGTGGTAGAAGTGGGCGGGAACGGAAGGGCACGGCGTGCCCCTACTTCTATAAATTATTTCAGTCCGTTCCCCTACTTCTTGCTTTCCACAAAGCATCCCGGGACGGCAAGAATAGTCCTACTTAAAAACAAAAACTTTTTTTTTCATTCCGATTCCGGGGGCTGCTCGCACTTCCCTGTTGAACTCCAGAGACTGCAGCAGCCCCTCCCTGAGCTCTCACAGACGGTGGGCAGGCGCAATGTCATTCCGATTGAGGCCGATTATCCCCTTTCGAATGACAATGCGCCTGCCCTTTGCCTTTAGCACATGGGTTCCCAATCTGCAATCTGTGTGCCGCGGCACCCTGGTGTGCCTTTATAACTAAACAGGAGCGCCGCGAACAGATGCTATATTTATTAATTATGTACCTCCTCTAAGTCAAAGTCTTGAGTAAACTTTTAGCTCAAATTTCAGTTCTCATCAGCCCGAGATGCCAACGAATGCATCAGTGTGAAAGGCTGTTTGAACTCTGAGGCAGAAGCTGCAGCACATTCGTAAGGAGTATTTCACTGCAAAATATACGCTATGTTTTTTTACCACACAATATGAAACCAATTGCCTTGAATAGACACCAATAGACAGTAGGTTGCATCACTCACACGCATAGATTACTGATGCCGTTTGTTAGTCATTTTAACTCCAGCTGCACTCAAATTCCTGATTTTTGTTAATGGCTGAGTAAAAGTGTTTCTTTCTAAAGTCAGTAGAGGGCTGTGTCTTACAGGATCCAATCGAGCTACTAAATGTTGCATGCAGGCCTCGTGGGCCAAGGGGGGCGTTTGGAGGGCTAGGGTGTGGGTGGGGGTGGATGGGAGATTCCAGCAAACGTCTCAGCATGTATCACTAATTTGGGGTGTTATGCACGTACCACTAGAGATGGTACCAATGTTTAATTTGGTAGCTGTGCATGTTGAGGGGGATTTGGGTATGATAAACTGCACAAAAGAACAGACACTTCCCTGCTAAGCTCCTAATTGTCCCAAGGATTGTATATGAACAGCAGGGTCTGGAGCTGTGTAGTGGACTGGTCAGAAGGCTGTTTGCCAAAACGAATTTCAGCTGGTGTGAAATTTAACAGCATTGGGCCAGCGAGCTTAAAGCTACAGCTCTTGAGGTGGATGCTAGTAACTCTGAGTGGGCAGTCTGTACAGCAGTCTCACAGAACTGAGTTACTTCTTGGCACTTTGTGAACTTTGCTGTGGTTTTTGTAGCTTTTAAACATTGCTTTGTGCGGAGCCAATGGAATTAAACATCCTGTAAAGTAAATAGATTTTTGAGAGGCAAATGCTCTTTTGCTCAGTCTCTTACCCTCTCTTCTGAGAGTGCCAAGTTTTGCCACTTTTGCTTTTGTGCACTTCACACAGACCACTGAGTACTGTACCACATCTGACTGATTTAGATGACTAGTGACCTGTGTCCAAATTATGGAGTGTGATCTTTTTCTTACAACATAACATTTCATCATTATTAACATAATGCTATTTTGGGATCTTTAGTGCCCTTGTTCATTGCACATATGTATCATGTTGTGTCTTGGCTCTGCCGAGTGGAGTGTTTGTCCATTGGCTTTTTGGGTAGATTTGTTCATGTTCTCTTGAGTGCTTGCATTGAACTGGATGACAAATAATTTGCTAACTATACTACTCTACATTCACCCTACTGCTGCTGGCATGCATTGGCACATTAAATCAATCTTGCTAAAGGTGTAAATGAGAAATATTTAAGTCGTCCCCCATCCATCACCTGTTCCACTCGGCTCCCTGGAATGAGCTCCTCTAGAGCCAATTTTTTTAAACAAAAGATAGTTCTAAAAAATTCCATATGCAGACCTCAGATTATTGTTTCTGGCTTAATTAACAAATTCAAGTTTTTTATTAAACAGCTGTCATATTTTTAATGTGTTACATCTATGATTATAATACCTTCATCTGCTTCATCCCAATTATTTTCAAGGTGAAAAATGGAAGTAGCCCCAAATCTAGGCTTACATCCCTTCGCCCACAAAAAAAGTAAAATAATGGGGAGCCATGGCCAATGGCCAATAGGTCAAGGGAGCCGTAGATCAAAAAAGTTTGGGAACCACTGCCTTTAGCATATCAAGTGCCAGTGAGATCAGAGTTGGTGATTACAGAGGGCTTTCCCCAGAGTACTGTGGGGAACTTGACACCTTGTGTAATTTGTCAATGTTGTACATGGAGTGAACTGGGCAGGAGCAGTGACCAGACAGAAGAGGCGACAGGAAAGGAGAGGTACTAGGGCAGGAGAGGTGACCGGGCAGGAGAAGTAACAGGGCAGGAGAAGTAACAGGGCAGGAGAAGTGACAGACCAGGAGAAGTGACAGGACAGGAGAAGGGAGGGGGCAGGGGAATTGACGAAGCAGCAGTGTTGATCGAGCAGAAGTACTGACTGGACAGGAGCAGTGAAAGTGTAGTAGCAAGCCTCAGCAAGGCCCACCAGTGCAAGGGGTTCGCCCTTCTCTGCACAAAGTCCTCAGACCAATAGGAAGAAGTTGACACAGAAACTGGAATAGAAAAGATACTGTTTATTACACCTCATAAGGTGGTGCTACGGTTCAGACATAACCCGCCGTTATTGCAAGAAGTAGCACACCGAACTAAAAGAGCATGGTCTCTTTATACCCACACATGGCCTCAAAAGAAGGCGGTACAAACACAGAAGCAAGTTTTATATACATATAAGGTAATATAGAAAGGCACACTCGAACAGTGGGAGGAGCTAACGGTTTTGGGAACTGGTAAACACATTCCTGTCTGGTACTAATCACTAACAGCTGTAGACCCTACTGGGCATGCGCAAAAGTGGGGGATGCTAAATATAACTTGTTGCCGGGCAGATTTCAAGCGCCGTTAACAGGATGATAGGACAAAGCACATGGTCGACACGTGGTAGCATGTGGCAAACAAAATGGTTGTCATGAATACAAAATGCAGTCCGCTAAATGTCACGATAATAGCTAAACATGAGATGTCTTCTGCTAATGCTTAATCTAATCGCTGTCAAACTACAACAAAAGGACAGGAGCAGGCGTTTCCCAGGGCGACTGGAAGGGTAGGGGGCCAGTTTAGTTTGGAGGGACCGGTTTTGTACAAGTGCAGGAGTTTTAAAAACACTGCAAATTTCTTTGTATATTCAGCAGGTTTTGGTCAACAATACAAGTGCCAAGATAACTTTGGTGATCAATGTACCTGCTGGAGAAAGATGGGAGCATGTTTTGTCTAGTGGCTGTTTTACTCATCTAAGGTAGTGCAGAGGGGTAATATGCCTGCTGCAAAGAACATGTACCATGCATATCAAAGAGCAATATGTTTTGTGCATAGTTCAGTGGGTACTGCTTTGTGTTCACTTCCCAAATGAAAGGACACTTGAATACATATGGCCTGGCATTTCAGGCTGGACTGTTCACATTGGGCGCAGGATCAAGACTGATATGCATATGGCTGGGTCCAAACTGGAATGGCATGGTGAGCAAAAAACAATGGATTTAAGCCCAGATCTCTGAACTGGGGTGAATGTATGACATTGTTCTGCATTCTGTCCATCAATTGTTCTTTTTGCATTGGTCACCCCCAGTGGGACAGGTATGGTCAGACATGAGTCCCGTGCTCTCCATGCCACTAGAATCAAGCTATCCTGGCTGATGAGGGCTCTTCTCGAGTGTACGTGTGACGAACGAAGGCAGGCGTACTGCTCTCTTTAGATCATTGAGGGGTGTGCGGCAGGGCTGCATTTTAGCCCCCTTACTCTTTACCATCTACATCAATGGCCTGGGCGCACACCTAGAGGGGCAGGAAGCCGACGTCCCGCGTGTAGGAGCAACAAAGATCCCGGCGCTCCTATACGCGGATGATGCTGTGCTGATCGCCCGTACGGGAGTTGGCCTCCAGCGCCTATTGAATGCCTTTAGCGCGTTTATGGAGCAATTAGACCTTAAAATAAACGTAGCCAAGTCACACACAATGGTGGTGGGCCTAGAGTGTCGCAGGAAGAGAAACCAAACATTTATTTGCAGGGGGGACCTGGTCTCTAGGGTATCCACATTTCCTTATCTAGGAATACTGTTTGACCAGAAAGGGTACTGGGGTCCACAGGTTAGAGCTAAGAGGCTAGCCGTTATACGATCATCTTCAGCACTCCTGAGTTTTGCTGGTAGGCTAGGGGCCAGGCCTATGGAAGCCATTCTAAAAATCTACAATAGCAAATCTGTGGCCATTGCATTATATGGCTCCGCATTGTGGGGATACGTAAATGTGGAACCAATTCAAAGAGCGGAGAATGGATTTATCAGAGCCCTACTCTCTGTACCCCAGTCGACCCCAACGTATTCTATACATAAAGAAGTTGGCCTACAGTTTCTTTCAGATAAGTTGAGCATGGCTCCTTTGATTCTTTGGCTAAAAATATGGATGAATGAAGAACTCCCATTAAACCATAAGATCATGACCGATGTCCTGTCCCTCGATAAATCTAACAAGATCCCTTGGCTGGCCAATTTGGCCAGGGCATTTTCTGACTTAGGCCGTCCGGAGCTTTTTACCTCCCCAGAGATTATCAGGATTCAAGATCTCGACTTTGTCAAAAAGTCTTTCATGGGAAGGAAGGAAATATGCCGTGAAGAACGTGAACTGGCAAAGCCGGCAGTGAGGGATCATTGCCTGTTGGTTAGTTCGCCATCACTCGCGCCATATCTTGGCTTCGTTACACTCCCCTTCCACAGGTTTCTTTTAACCAAATTTAGATTTAATTTGCTGCATTTTTATTTAGGCTCTTTTAATAATTGGCAGAAGCCAGAACTAGCGCCGCCCTGTAGCTGTGACCAGTTCTCAGTGCAAGATACAATGCATTTTGGTATGTTTTGTGGGTTGTATTTAGAGCCAAGGAAAAAATTCTTGTTGCCAATTCTCAAGGTAGCCGGCTTCACCCAGGTGAGACCGGCTTTGCTCTTCTTACAATTACTACCTAATCCCCACATTACCTTTTGTGTTGCCAAATTTCTGGTAGCCGCCTCAAGGGCGAAAGCTGTCTGTCAAGATTAGATATTTATGCCAAACAAAAATTGTTTATTACTAATTTTAAAATTGTTGTTAAAATCCTATATCATGTGTATTATGAAAAATGTTATATGAAATGTTTTTTATTCTTCTTCTCTTTGTATGGTTTTTAAATAAGCCTAATAAAGATATTTTGACTGACTGACTGGTCCTAGGATGCTTGATTCCAGTCCAGGGAGGACCTGGCCTGGCAGTTCAGACTGGACTGTTCCCATTGGGTGCAGGATCAAGACTGATTTGCATATGGCTGGGTCCAAACTGGAATGGCATGGTGAGCAAAGAAACAATGGATTTAGGCCCAGATCTCTGTACTGGGGTGAATGTATGATATTGTTCTGCATTCTGTCCACCAGTTGTTCTTTTTGATATATTATGGTTGAGCAGCTAGCTGGCTGACATGAATATGAAGGAACCTTTGTGGGTTTCCATGAGTCTAGATTCTCCTGAAGAGTCCCTTTCTCTTCTGAGCCCTGCTTAACACGTGTACAGGAGGAGCCCTGTATTCATGACCTCAATGTTTAAGACAAAAAATAATCATGGATTTCTGAACAATGAGAGTAAAAGCATTAAGGTAACATGTTGTTCCGGCTTATAATTCACAAGCTTTACATAAACCTGCATTCCCTAGGAGTGCTTGCTTTTTCCTGAATTAAACCTCAAAAAAACATGTTTATCCATTGTTTTAATTTAATAACGTTATAAGCTGTAACTGGTCAGTGAAATGCTAAATGTACTAAAAATGTGTATGTTTTGCTATTTCTAGCCACGCCCCTGACTCCGCCCACTGATTCAATCTTCGGGTATTCCCGCCCCCTGATTCTCCACCCACAGTTCCCCTACTTTTTTTCCCCACTTCGACCACTGGGCAGAACTGTGTGTGCAGACGAAACTCTTGTGTTGTGTTGCATCCACCTGCTCCTGTTACAGGCAGGTGGTGAATACCTGCTTCTCGCATTTCCGCAAAGCGTGGGTGACTCAGCAGCCTGGGTGAGGCGTCTGCAGGGGAACCCCCAGGTGGCATAAGTGCTTGCTGATTGCACACAGGGGGTGTGGTTTATGGCACTTCCACGCAGCACCGCCCCATCACTTCCTCCTCCGCCCTTCCTGTGCCTATAAGAGCCGCGGAGGCGCCTGCAGCAGACACCAGCCCTCGCTCCCCTCACCTGAGCCTGTCCTGCCTCCGGAGCCCTCGCCGACACTGCGTCCATCTGACCCTGCGTCCGTCCGTCTGTCTGACTGTGCCTGCTGTGCGCACACCCACACCATGGTGAAGAAGGTGGCCGTCATCCTGGCCGGCTGCGGCGTGTACGACGGCAGCGAAATCCACGAGGCTTCGGCGGTTTTGGTCCATCTCAGCAGAGCCGGGGCGCAGGTAAGGCTGCGCACTGTGGATATACATGTTACATGCATGTGGGGGTGTTGGTCCACTCTGTACCTGGGCTTGTCCGAATCCGTGGCAGCTGGAATCTGCCGTCCATCCTTCCTGGCTCTTCCGCTGCCCCCACCTGCCTACGAACAGTTCCTAATGGTACCTTTGCAATCTTTAAGTTGCAAAAATGCAATTGGATAACTTCTATTTACTGTGACCGCGGCTCTCACCTCTCAGAACCGGGTCTGTCCCGTCGGGACAGTAGGGGTCTCAGTCTCTCAGAGCTTGAGGTATCAGATCTGTACTGTCACCATCACTGGGAAGGGTGCAGACAAAGTCCCCTGGCCGTTGACATCACTACAGGGTACCGCACTGTCCCTGCCTTTGGACCGCGCGTCGCTTCCGCGAGCTGTGACAGACACGTTCGCGTCACTGCGAGGGATGCTGACAGTTGCCCGGGAATTTTGAAATCACAACTAGCTACTGTGGTGTCATTACACGAGACTGTGACGTCATTTCCAGGATCTGTGATGCCAGTTGAGGCGCAACTAGAGCCACATTTCGGGGAGGGGGGTGAAGTGTTGGGGGTGGGGGGCTAAGAAAATTTAGGAAGGGGGGCGGGGGCTGAATCTTTAGGCAATATGCAGAAGGGAGCTGCAGGGGCTCTAAGACGGGGTCGAAACAACCGCAATTAACATGCAAAGGGTCTTTTAAAGACCCGTGGAGTGCTTCGGTGCGAGGAAGCTGTCGGTGTCTCAGCCCGGCTGACACACACGTGTGGGGGGCGCTGAAGCCCTTTGTGTCCAACGGGTGTTGCGCGCCTGGATGTCAGCACCAGGTACCGTGGCATTACGCGCAGACACTGGTATGAGTACCAGAGCCTGTGACATCACGCTTAACAGTGGCGTCACTAGGGAGGGCGGGTCGAGGGGAGAGGAGGAGGAGGGGAGGGGGTGTGGACCGCACCGGGTGACACCTTCACATGGGGGCCACACCAATCGGCGCACCTGCTTACAAGCATATTTTCCAGCCTCCGCGCTGTGCTCCTCTGACACACGCGCCCCACTGAGTCAGGGAGACAGTCTTGTCCGGGGAGTGCTCCTGGGCGACTCACAGAACCCCTACCAGAGGGGCCCAGCCACAACCACAGCCGAGTCTAAGTAAAAGGTTAGTGGGGCGATAGTTGGTGTGATTTTCAAAGTTCAGGGCTCGGGCCAAAGGCAGGAACTTTAAAAGGGCAAGGGGTTAGGTTTTTGACGTTTCCAAGAATGCTTCCGAAACGGAGATCATGGTGATGTAAACGCTAACCACGGGCGGGTCTCGAGATTCTACGCAGCAACCCCCCCCCCCCCCCCCCCCCTTCCCCCTCCGTCCTGGGCATTGGTTCCTGCTGGCATTACTCGGAGGCTGGCACAGAGGAGGGCGGCTGCGTGCCCCCTACGCAGGGAGGAAGCGGTGAGCACAAGTGCTCCAAATGAGTTGCATTCTACAGTCTTTGAGCGGCCATACCCAAGAATTACTTATAGATGTTATACATATAGCATAATGTAAACAAGAAGCACGACTAACGAATATTTTTTGTCACTTACCCTTGTAGTGCTCATGACTTTCTCTTGAATTTAAGGAGCCAGGAGTATTCCTAGCTCACTTGTGAAATTCAGAAGTATGCCATGAGTACTACACAAGTCACAATGACTCGGAGCACACTGTTTGTGAGTAGGGCGTGCACAGGGTTGCAGAAGCACGCATTTTCACTAGTGGTCAGAAAGGAAATATTATAAGAATAAGAAAAGACATGGGTGATATATTTCCATCTATACATGATCGTATATATATCTTTAGCTGCCATTTGTGCAAATATGGTTCAGCAGCACCTTCAACTTAAAGCCCATTTTTCGATTTGCCGATACCGTTTTGACACCATTGATGCATGTGAACAAAATTTCGAAATCTATTAGCGGATTCAACTAAGGTCCAGGGTGCAAATTTCGTTCAGTTTCTTTCAGAGGGTAGAAAAGATTATGGGCCTGGAGGGGCCAACAATGTATTTATAAAAATGTAAACTACACTCAAAGGTTCTTTTTAAATCCACTACCACAAAATAAATAGAAGAGCTTCCTGCTAATAAGCGTACACGCATTTCCCACAGTCAGTAGGTGCAGGGCCTTGCTGCATGCCACCGCCTAAGAACAATCACTGCTTTAACCGAAGGCTGACCGCCCATTCTGGGATGGACAGAGTCTGGCCGCAGGCTAATGCCTGTGAAAACCCCTGCTGAGGGCTGGGCACAGGGTTTCCGGCTAACACACTTACCACACAAAGGTCATTGCAGTGAAAGTGGACCCCATTGAGGCTAGACTTCCGTTGATGCTGTGTCTTTATGTTCTTTTTAGCATGGTGACATTATAAGTTATGGCATGCATTATGTGCGTTACTAAGTAAGTAGTCAGTGGTTAATGCATTTTCAGAATCATTACGTTTTTAACGGTGCTTTATTAAATACACTTAGGAATATATATACACTGAAAATTCAAAGAAACAATTAAAATCTTATGTGTTAAAAAGATCAACCATCTATACATATTCACATAACAACTAAATGAGAGGATGCAGTGTCTTGTGGTATTACTTTAAATTACAATCATAGTTTAGTTCCTTTATGTGTTGGGTGGGTGGGACTTCTTGCCCTTCATGTGCCAGTTGTCTGGTACCTCTGTGGTACACCTCTGCCTTCCATGTGCAGGTCTTCTGGACTTGTCCGCAGTTCAAAAGCTGGATATATATGTATATATCTCCCCAGTGTGAAAATATGCCTGAATTTTAAAAGAAAATATATTTTCATTCTCAACAAAACAGTGTTTTTAGCAATAACAGTTACTCCTCTACTGGCTAAAAAAGAAATTGTGCTCCCAGCCACCCACATAGTAGAAAACGACCTAATTACATTTTCCCTGGCACCCTGAATGGATCAATCCTTTACCAATTGTAACTAGATCTCCAGGCTAACTTCTGTCCCACAGTCCACTCCTCCCTCCCAATATAATATCCGTCATACTTCCCGTTCTCCATCACTGTATGATGTTTTTGTGGCGGATTTATTCCCGCTTGTTCATGGGACTGAAGTAGTTATAATCATAATCAGTCTTTTCAATGTGCCGGTACTCTCAGGTACTGAGTACACACATTTTATTTTGAGACCTATTGGTTTTGTCAATGCTTGTTCGGTTAAGGTGTCTGCATTACATTTAATATACAGTTACATGTAGGTTAAAGACCACATTTTAGCTATAGAATATTTTGTTCTTTTTAGTTACCTGCCTGGACCCCCTGCCCACACTCGCTGATCTGCCCCATCGTACTCACAATCCCAGTTCCCATACTTTTTTATGCACCTTTCCGCTATGAGTGGTCTTGCGTGGCAGGATGTAGATGCTACACTGGATGTAGAATCAATGCCCATTAGCAAAAATCCTTAGTGGAGGCACCAGAAATAAATTCTTGGTTGCAGGGAGAAGTGTATATTGCTTTCCGTTATTTGCCAACTGTGTCCACTGGCGGACTCGGAGCGGAGGAGGTCCATGTGGTAAGCCGTGAGGGGGTGACACCATGAGTTACCCGCACCGGGTGACACCAACCCTAGTGACACCACTGACGCTTATTACTGTTATTGACGTGCAACGGACTGTGACGTGACCCCATTCCCATGGTCTCCCAGGTTACTCCCAGAAGATCTGATCAGTAAGTGGCAGGGGCTGTGATGTCAGTCTCGGGCACTGCAAGGTCGGCAGTGTAGCATTGCAGCACAATGTTTGCCACCATAAGGACACCCGTCCAGAGGCTGTTGTCCTGAGCCTTTTATGTGCTTCTGTTTATACAAAGACTGACCACAGGTCCCCGAGGATTCATTCAAAACAGACCTATTGATGGTTTAGACGAACGCCCCTGGATCTGAACAATTTTGTTTCAGATCCAGGGGCGAAGCCACTAATGGTCCATCCGGTGAGGTGCACCAGGGTACAGAGCCTTGAGGGTACAGGGCCCAGATAATTGCTGTATTTTACTACCTCCACAGCGGTGAATGGGCCATTTTCCTGTTTGCACCGGGGTGCATTGCAGTCTTGCTACGCTACTGGTCAGATCAGGGTATGTAGTGATTTTTCTTTAGGTGGGACAAACCACACAATCTAGCATCACCGGTCCGCTTCCCTGTATGGATCAGAATTAAATACATGAAAGGGGTTATGTGACAGATGGTACTTGCCCTGGAGAAGTACCCTTGTGATTCAATGGTCGGGTTGAAACGTCGACAATATCACAGGGCTGTCCTACTAAAATTATTGGAATAATTAAAAACTATATTGGAATTTATGAACTGTTGGGTGGGGGGGTGTTTCTTATTGTACCCATTTGAACACTTCCACTTTTGAGCACTGCTCCATTGCTGATTCTTGCATTTACCAAAATTTCATGTGCATGCACTTGTCACCTTTTTGGGCTAGTGTAAGTCTGAGAACATGCAGTGTAAAGCGCTTGGTCATTAGAACGTTATAGAAAATATAAATACATACAATTAATTTATATATACAAAGGAGTGTATGGCTACTAATCTTCCTGCTTCACTGTGTGCCCTGTTCCTTAGGAAGAACTCTATGCCCCCAACATTGAACAGATGCACGTGGTGGACCACGTGACCGGGCAGCCCACAGAAGAGAAACGCAACGTGCTGGTGGAGAGCGGGCGCATCGCCAGGGGCAACGTCAAAGACCTGTCCTTGCTGAGTGTCAGCGAGCTAGATGCGCTGATTGTGCCAGGTGAGAGGTCTGCCAGCAGATGGCGATGTGTGAAGGGATGCCTTCATCCTCCTAGGTGAGGGGTCACCAGGGGATGGTGGTATGTGTGAAGAGTTCTCTTGATCCTCATAGATGAGGGGTTGCCAGGGAGATGTCACTGTGTAAAGTGAGCTCTTGATCCTGATAAATGAGGGGTCTCCCAGGGGACTCCCGTATGTGTGCATAAAGGGCAGGGCAAATGGCGAGTGGAGAAACTGTCTGGTGTGGGGCATCTGTGATTTTAGCAGTCTGTGAAAGCCCAGGTCAATCAATCAGGGATTTGTTGAGTGTGCTACTCACCCTTGAGGGTCTCAAGGCGCTGAGGAGGGCAGGGGTTTGCAACTCAATTAGCCGAAGAGCCAGATCTTGAGGGCCTTCCTGAAGGTGTTCAGGGAGGGTGAAAGGTCACCTTTGATGGTGGGAGCATTTTTTGAAGGCCATCTGTGATGCTGCCGCAGGATGATTGGATTAGATTCTGCAAGGGGGGGATCCAGAGACCTGGGGGTCTTATCTCAGTCAGTCTCCTACTCACCCTGGAGCTCTCTCTGATGTTAAGTGTTGACGTACTTCCTGTTTCCTCCCTCCATCTGTCCAACCCTTCAGATCACTCTAACAGGGCTTGTGTTTGCAGGTGGCTTCGGGGTGGCGAAGAACCTGTGCTCCTGGGCCGTGAACGGGAAGGACTGCACTGTCAACCAAGCGGTGGAGGACACCATCAGGGCCTTCCACGCCGCCAAGAAACCCATCGGCCTCTGCTGCATCTCCCCGGTGTTGGCGGCAAAGATCCTGCCCGGCTGTGAGGTCACTGTGGGCCAGGACGCAGAGTGTGACGAGTGAGTGATAGTCATGAGCCTAGAATGACATAGCAGGTGTGGGGGCCCCAGAGTGACCTCTGGAGGTCCATGACAAGGGCTCGGTGCTTACAGCTCATCCCAGGGATGTCCATTAGGGGCCTCCAGGGGTGACAGTCTATACCTTGCTTCTCTTTGGTGTCCCGGGCACTGCCATGGCTGCCCCGTTTGTCAGGGTCCATAAAGGCCGCGGCAGCAAAGAAGGTAACCAGGGCTTTAAGCACCAGATTAACCTCTTGTAGGTTACACACTTTAACTAATCTCAAGGCCCCCTGGTGTAATTAAGGTGTTGAGGGGTGGGAGGTAGGGCAAAGGGTCAATCATGTGATGTCATCACAGGTCAAGGGGTATGGGGTGGCACACATGTCTAGCTGATGTTAGTGACTGTATTACCCATTCAGCCAATAGTGTAAGAATACAATTTTTGGGCCTGTAAGTCATTTTGCTCACCCTCAAACTGGTCCGATTGGGTCGTTTAATAGAATGTGATGGACACTGTCTTGGTGGATGTTGTACAGTCTCTATATCAAGCAATCTATACATTATGTAGGCTATTGGCAGTCACAGAACACTTCCACGGAAAGAACAAAGTTCCTTTACAGAGCTTATGACGTACACATCGGGTTGTGTTATTTCTTATAATACATGGTCATGCAACCATCCTTCCCTACTGTCTTTCAAACACTAACACATCACTTTGAAGTGGGTGGTGATGACAGTAAGGGCTTGTTGAGCGGCCTGCATCACTCTTGCACCTCATAAGGCTCTCCATTTGATTGATGAAGCCACACTGCATGGCTTTGAGTGGCTTCATAAATCTTGAGTACGCGTATGTAGTGCAAATCGATGTCGCCTTACTCTGTGCCCGGAAGGCGTTCTATGGGCTTTGCAGTGGGTTTTCCTATACAACACCCATGGATTTTGTCGTATGGCAGCGCAACAACGTGCCTTACTGTGCTGCCCTACACAAAAATCCCATAAATGAAGGCCATAGTTTTGATCGTTATTGGCTTGATATTCCACCTGATTATAACTGTGGAAAAATGGGGAATAATGTGCATACAATGGTTTTGCCGCTTCTTATGTGCTAGTTACTGCTCTCACTGCACACAGTTGTTATGTTATCGGTATTTGTTATGCGCACAGCTGCTCCAGCGAAGGAGCGTCCTGGCGCAATGGCAAGGTAGGACATAGCATAACAGGAAACAGAACAGAGAAAACAGCGCAAAAGAATGACTAAAACAAGAATGTATTAATAGCTTTCCGAAAAAGCAGAAGATCCTCCAGCAGGCGAATTTCAACCGGGAGGGAATTCCAGATGGTTGCAGCTTTAACACCAAAGGAGCGTCCACCCGAACGACAGAGCCTGTATCTAGGGACCACGGCGAGAGCCTGGCCCTGGGAACGCAGAGCGCGTGTAGGAACATAAAAGACAGGAAGCTAGACATAATCTGGGGACCTATTCCCTTCAAAATTTTAAAGGTCAAACAAAGGACCTTAAAGTGGATTCGCTTCCTCACTGGAAGCCAATGCAAGGAGCGAATGACATTTGAGACAGGACAAAATCTGGGCAGGCCGACTATCGCTCTAGCCGCAGCATTTTGTACCCGTTGTAAGCGGGTAATTTCTGCCAGATTGGCCCCCGCCAGGAGGGAGCTGGCGTAATCCAGGCGAGAGATGACATTGGCCTGAATCACCAGCTGCCTGGTTGGGGCATCGAAGAATTTAAGGACGGGTCTTAAGCCCCAAAGGAGGCCAAAACAGCAGGCTGCTGTTTTCTTGGTATGGCCAACGAAAGTAAGACCAGCATCCAACCAGACTCCCAGGTTTTTTAGTTCCGACACCGGATTCGGTCCCAACTCTGACGGCCACCATTGGTCACCCCAAAGTTCCACTCTCTTACCGACAATCATAATCTCTGTCTTGGTGGCATTAAGCTGGAGACAGTTTGCCGTCAACCAGCTTGCCACCGCCTTCAGTCCATTCTGAAACCTGGGGGCATCTTGTTCCGCATCCCCGCTGAGCGTAACCGCCAGCTGAGTGTCGTCTGCATATGAGACCAAAGTCAGGCCCCACTGCCAGCAGTTTCCTCCAGTTGGGACCAGCGGCCTCTTAATGACTGGCCCGGAGCAGAGGGGAGCTCTGTTTCTCTGCACCTCCACAGCCGGTAACGTATGCATTTTGAGCTGTAGCCAGCACGGCTTGGAAACAGTCAGCAGTGGTTGCCTCTCTGTTTCCAGGCTCGGCTGCCTGCAGTTCATGCCATAATTCTGGAAAAATTGAAAGTTAAATGTATGCACTTTAGACAGTCGAATCTCATAAAACCAATGCACCACTGGGACCTTTGCACCTGCACGCTTTCATGATAGGGCCACATTTGGTAACTGCCTGCACAAGACAGATATGACCCATTTCCCGCCTCCTCCGGTGTTGTAACCTTTATTTCTGGGTGTGTCTAACTGCTGTAATATCTGATTATATTCATTGATGTGTCTGCACAACCTGTACCTCTCCAGGCAGTATTCAGTGACGTCTCTTCTCATCCTCAGGTGGCCCTTTGCCCAGACCGCGCAAGGCATCAAGAGCATGGGCTGCAAGCACGTGAACAAAGACGTGCACGAGGTGCACGTGGACGCCAAGAACAAGCTGGTGACGACCAGCGCCTTCATGTGTAAGGCCCCCATCCATCAGGTCTTCGACGGCGTTGGTGAGATGGTGAAGGAAGTGCTGAAGCTCGCGTGAGCGGAGTGAGGATGACGTGCAACATTTGTACGGTACCACATCCAATGGAGAGACCCCCCCCCCCCCCCTACTCCGCTGTACCACCACCAGACCCACTGCAGAAACCAGTTACCCCTGCTCCCAAATTCAACACAGGAAAAACTCCCATGTACCACCAAACCAACCGACCAACAGCGGGACCCCGGTCAGCTCTGCTACCACACCCAACATGGCGTCTCAAGTCCCACTGAATCGTGAACTATCAAACACTTCAACAGAGACTGATATTTCAGGGCCACACCCAATATGGAGACCAGAGTGCATTTTACGACTACACCCAATATGAAGATTAGGAGAGTCCCTTCTACTGCCACACATACACTACGGAGACCAGGGCCGCCTCCACAGCAGCACACAATATGGAGGACAGAGTTCCCTCTCCTGCCACACCCAGTGCACACTACTACAGCGCACTAATCCAGGGGTGTAGTCCAAGGCACTGCTGAATCCTGCACTGATGTATTTTTGTATTGAATAAAATTAATGTATTTACATTTATACTCATAAGCATGTGTTTTTATCTTGTTTTTATGGTGTGGCTTGGCAGTGCAGCTGTAACCAGACAGTTATGTGAGAACCACCAGGAGAGTGGCTTTGGCTCCGCCCATATGTTGGGAGCCAGGAGCACATGTTTGGAATGGGCAGAGGTTGTGTGCTTCCACAAAGAAAGTGCTTGCCTTCCCCACAGCTGTGATTATTTTATTTATAGAGCTGCCCGAGCTTCAAATTTCAGGGACACACAATTGTAATGCTATGAAACAGTCTTTTGATAACTAGATCATTCATGGTTCTTCTCTGGCAGCAGCACAGATGGAAGGAGTGCAGTCATTATCGTTCATGGGTTTTTAGGTCTGGCTTGACATTGCCAAACCTATTGGCATGGCCAATGCCTGTTATAACTAAAACCACTCCAAAGTACTGTCGCCTCTACCACCGCAACCAATACAACTACTCCCTAGCATCTACATAACTGGTGTCCTCTTCCCATGGACACTTATAATAAATGTAATTTGTCCTCTCTTGTTGCCTTTCCAAGTTCCCTGCCATCTTCTTTCCTCCATCCGTCCACCCCATTCCTTCCCTCTTATTCTGTCCATACATTTCTTCCCGGTAAGCAAAAGGTTGGAAGCCTGCAGGGCCATTAACTCCAATAAAGGCCTGGTTGGCTTGTTATTCAATAGGGCACATTTCCCAGGTGGACTGGAGTTCTGAAGGTTCAGGGCCACTGCTGATGAATCTGTCTCTTTCCCCAGGTCCCCGAGTTTAACTGCAGCAGGCACAGGGGGGTTTCGAGAGAAGGATGGGGAGAGGACAAGAGATCAGAGAGAGAAGAGAGGGTGGTGAGAAGGAGAGAAAGGATAGATGAAAAGAGAGTGAAGGTATGAGGGCAACGGGTCTGGTTTGAGCCTTTTTTACCAGGGCTCCTCTTGGATCCCTAGTCCGGCCCTGACGTCTGTCTCCAAAGCAGGTTCTGCGTCAGATTAGGAGGATTTGACTAGTAAAGCTAATTCTATGCATTGCATTGAGTACTAGCAGGTTTACTGCGCACAAATAACATAAAAGGACAAAATATTCAAGTATAAAATGAAAATTAAAACCATATAATCACACTTATCGAATTTTTTTTTGTTTTGATTAAAATAAACCTCTCGAGGCCAACTAAACAATCTCATTCTAATATAACACTTATATTCAAACCGCAATAACACTGATCAGAACAATATTCTATGAATCAGTTAAAATAATCCACTGTATAAAGTATGAACTATTATAGGTTATATTTTAATTTGTTTAAAAATAGTCATAAAAGCATGAAAATCTGTATACATCATACAACAGCCTTGTCTTGTGGGAGGGGCAGATATACATTTCAGAGCTTCCTGTGGGCTGCTAACGCCAGTTTATTTCAGGAACATACTTTGTAAGAACAGATAGTGGAACTGATTACATTACGTTTGATAAATCCTGGAGATGAGATCTACAGTACAGGCAATTATGGCCACCAATATTGTACCCATATCATTTTCTAAAACTAATTCAAAGCAGAGACAGATCTCATAAAGTGTAGAAGAATTTGCACAAGGAGTTACCTCAACATTATCAAGTAATGTTGCATTTGATTAGGCACTGCACAATCAACAACTACACGCAGGCTATTTATAGGTGGACAGTGACTTATTTTGAGAGACAATCTTAGGTGTTGCCCCCAATTTTAAAGGTGTTTTTACCTTATTAAGAATTTAAATTCCATGAATACTAATATCTAAATTTAGAATTTTCAACAGAACGTCAATATTTTGGCTGATTAATAATACCCAAATCTGTTTTAATCGTTCTTAATTTGTGTGTGAGGTATCCTGGTTCATAACTCCTCACAAGCCTACACGATAAATTAAAACCATTTTACCAATGGAGATCTGGCAAAGAGGTAACCCACTTAATCTGGGGAGGAGATTTCAACCTCCATCCCTGTTCAACGACTAACCCACTGTGTTGTGGGATGGTGGACGAACTCGGTGCCCCGTTAGCACACTTTGTACACAACAAATTGGGAAATACCCTTAACGCTGTCCTTTCGGATTTGGATCTGCATATTGTTAATCATCACGATGCAGACACTAACAAATTCAGTCCGACTTACGTGGGCAGAGGCCATCAAACTACAGTTGATTTTATATTTCTTTCCCCCGGCCTGATGAACATAGTTAAGGATTTCGGGGTCATTGTTAATCCTCTTAGTGATCACTCAGCCTTAACGATCAAGCTATATATGCCAGTAAACACCTTCCACAAATCAGACATAGTGACCACCCTCACACAGAATAAAATAGAGGTCGGTAAACATAATGGATTCACAATTAAATGGGCAAAAATTAATCCTACTGAAGTAACAAAAAAATTAATAACTCGGACCTATCCAAATATTGTAAAATGTCTAGACCTTGCATCAAGTCACAAGGAAGTCCTAATAAACTTTAAACAAATTTTAGATTCCACAAAGGACTTACTTACCACAAAACCTAAAGTAAACCGTACCGTAAAACAGAAATGGTTTAATCATAATTGCACAGTCGCATTAACAAAATTAAAATCAGCACTCCACAACAAACCGCGTGACGCAGCCCAAATTCAACTCTTAAGGCGTCAATATATAGGGGAACGAAAACTGAGAACTGCCCAACTCAAGCAAAAACTTTGGGACGACCTCCATAAGGGCGCCGTCTCAAAAAATAGTGAGCTTTTTTGGCGCACAGTTAGAACTCCATATCTCTCAGAAACTGGTATCCCAAAAATAGAAGTCGCCATCGATAAACACTTGGGTTACACATTTTGCGGAGATCTTTAAAAACACCTCACTTACAGACCCATTGCCCTTAAAAGCCCAGTACCCCATCCTGCTTCCCTTTGACATCCCAGACCTCTTGGGGGCTTTGCAGAACAGTAAACCAGGCAAGGCACCAGGTCCCGATGGGGTCCCAGTGGACTTCTTTAAAAGTAACCTAGACCTCTGGGCCCCCATTCTAACGAGAGTCTGTACAGCGGCCGCAAATGAGGGAATCCTAAGCTCTTGGACTAAATCAATAATGGTCCCCATTTTTAAAAAGGGGGACCGCCAAGATGCAAAATGTTACCGGCCAATTTCACTGCTGGATTCGCTTGGGAAAGTAGTGGGGAGAGTCATCCTAGAGCGTCTTCAGCAGTGGAGTGAGGACCAAGGCATTATCACCGACATTCAATTTGGCTTTCGCGAGGGCTTCGGTACATTAGAGCAGGTCCTTAACCTTACCCTAATAATGGGCAAATATACCCAGGCCACACCAACTAAGATCTATATGGTCTTTGTCGACCTATCCGCAGCCTTTGACTGTGTCTCGCACGCAAAGCTGTGGAAGGTCCTAGCCCAACTGGGAGTAGACCTCCCCCTTTTGGACTTCCTAAGAGAGCTCTATACCGGGGCATCGGCCAGAGTGCGTTTTGGCCTAAACGGAGAGCTGACGTCCCCGTTTAGTGTAGAGCGTGGAGTCAGGCAGGGATGCGTCCTGGCCCCCTTCCTCTTCTCACTCTATACTAATGGTCTGGAGGGGGAGATGTTGAGGGGGGCTCAGGACCTCCCACGCATAAACCGACGCCTGATTCCAGCCCTGCTCTATGCGGATGACGCTGTCATCCTCGCACAAACTCCTCGTGAGCTCCAGAAATCATTGAATAGGTACACAACCTTTATGGCCAACCTTGATTTAAAGGTGAACGTGAAGAAAACGTTCGTAATGACGGCTGGTAGGGGTCAGAAAAGAATAAAACCCATTCAGCTTGACAACCAAAAGCTTGAAGCTACCACTCAATATCCCTATTTGGGGGTTATGATAGATGACCAATTGACTTGGAAGCCAGCAGTGAACACAAGGGCACACTTATTTAAGAGATCAATTGCTGCTCTAACGAGCTTTTCTCAGAGACTAGGAAAAAGGCCTCCAGTGGAGCTACTAAAAATTTACAATGCTAAATTCCAGGCAATCGCAACATATGGCGCGGGAGTCTGGGGCTACACTGACACCAGCTCTATTCAGAAGGCAGAAAATGCCTTCTTGAGATTCTTATTAGCCACTCCCAAAGGTACCTCAACTTATGCAATGCATTTAGAACTAGGTATACCCTACATAGAGGACCTAATCAAAATAGAACCATTGATGTTGTGGCGTCGTATCTGGAAATCAGATAAAAACGCACTGACTCAATCCATCATTGCTGATTCAATGAACCTGGACAATTCATCAAAAATAAAGTGGCTCCTTTACGTTAGAAATTTTTTTAATGACCTAGGATCTGAGAACTATTACCTGGACCCAGTATCCATAACAGACATCTCTAAAAAAGACCTTAAACAGGAAGCATTAAGACATTTGGAATCTTTAAGACTTGCATCCAACTCATCAAAAACGGCAGTTATACATGCGAACATGATCCAAATAGCCCATGGCATTCATCCGTACTTGGCACTGCAAACATCAACTTACGAAAGAATGCTAATTACAAGATTTAGGCTAAACACTTTTTTTAGAATGGTCACTTTTCCGCTAAAAAACTGTTGGAATGCTACACTCCCGCCCTGCCCGTGTGACGGCTTATCAACACAGTCTAACCTGCATGTGATCATGCTCTGTAAATTTCATCAAGCCCACAGAAAGATCTGGCTACTACCAATACTAAGATCTTGGGGGTTGAGACAATGCAGACCCGCCCTCTTAAGACTCCAAATGCTGGAAACGGAAAATGTCTGTTATTTTGTTAGTAATTTTTTAAAATGCATTATGAAACATAGAAAGAATCTCTAAAAGTCCTCATCAAGCCCACTTTGAGCGGTGTCCTACATATTTTGATTAACCTCTTTTAACTGTTAAATGAATTTTATATGAAATGTTATGTAATATGTGTATTTTTTTTACCATGCAATTATGTAATGTACGATATCTGTTTCTTTTATGGGTTTTCCATTGTGAATAAGCCGAATAAAGATCTTTATATATATATATTATGTGATAGCCTGAGGAATTTAAGCCCAAAAGGTTTGCGCATAAGAACTTGTGAGTCCAAATTCAAACCTCATTGCTTGATGGAAAGTCTACCTCAGAAAGAAATTTGGGATCTCTGGATCTTTCTCTCAGTCCTATTTAGAAAGGATAGTTGTGGGGCAGATACACATCCTAAGATAACATTCTATTCTATGTAAGACTACAGAAGGTACTTCAGTGGTATTAACATTTAGAGTCTTGGAAAGGTTTCTCCATGTTCATTGGTAGAGAGTCCTCAAACCAGATGCATGGAAGACACCTCTACCTCCCACAATTCTTACATGAGAGGTTCTCTGCCAAGACCATCCCTTAGTAGGTATCGCTTTTTACCCGTCTGTGGGACTCAGACTGGAGCCGCTACCTGCGCTTAATATTTTTTATGGTGCTGTGCAAACTCCATAGGTTTGGTCTTTGTACTATTTATTTTCAGGAAATGATTAGTAGAATAATAAAATAACACTTATAGCCTTTTCTATAGACTAATTAGGAAATGATCGAAAACCACACACAAATAACACATATATCAAATTAAAGATAAAAGCAGCGCCCACCCTCATCCGAGAGAGACCACAATTCCACAGCCTAAACACTTAGCCTTAACATATTTAAAAACACAGTACAGCATTTATTATTTCCTGGATTATGCAATGCACCAATCTCTGCCTGCGGCATAGCAACTCTGAATGTATGTACTTCGGAATGTGAGAAACCTGGGCAGCGGCTCCAGGAGACATTTGAAAGTCTTTCTGAATGCATTATAAGACGGATAGAGTAAATATAGGATGATCCAGGTATCAGATGACCGATGGTGTAACTCTAGTATGCTCCAGGAATCTCCAGCACAGGTCTTTGTGATAAGAAGGGTGTTGTAAAGCTGAGATGCTCCATGTATCTCTAGTCCTAGAGTTGGTGAGTCTGGTACGAGACAGAGAGTCTGAAGCTGAGACGCTCCATGTATCTCTAGTCCTAGAGTTGGTGAGTATGGTACGAGACAGAGTCTGAAGCTGAGATGCTCCATGTATCTCTAGTCATAGAGTTGGTGAGTCTGGTACGAGACAGAGTCTGAAGCTGAGATGCTCCATGTATCTCTAGTCCTAGAGTTGGTGAGTATGGTACGAGACAGAGTCTGAAGCTGAGATGCTCCGTGTATCTCTAGTCCTAGAGTTGGTGAGTCTGGTACGAGACAGTCTGAAGCTGAGACGCTCCATGTATCTCTAGTCCTAGAGTTGGTGAGTATGGTACGAGACAGTCTGAAGCTGAGATGCTCCATGTATCTCTAGTCCTAGAGTTGGTGAGTCTGGTACGAGACAGTCTGAAGCTGAGATGCTCCATGTATCTCTAGTCCTAGAGTTGGTGAGTATGGTACGAGACAGAGTCTGAAGCTGAGATGCTTCAGGCATCATTGTAAAAGGAATGGGGTGAATCTGAAATGTTCTAGACATCAGCATAAGACAGATGGTGTAAGTTTGAGGTGCTCCAAGTATTGGGAGAGGAAGGACGGTGTAAATCTGAGATGCTGCGCGCGGAATGAAAGGAGAACGGAGGTCCATAAAGATATTCTCCCCGAGCCAATCTACCAGACTGATTTAAACTCCAAATTTGAGGGTCATTAAGAAGGCCATAGAGGGGGAGAGAAATCCCTCTATTCAAATAAAAGGTGCCTCGCACACAATTTGTGGCATGCTCCACCACTGGGTCTTATCTCACCCCAGTGATGGCAATCCAGGGTGGGCTAAAATTCTCTGGTTTATTTACTTAGGGAAATGGAATAGAAATTTAAATTTGTCTGTGAGATTAATCTCCTGAAAGGATACAAATTTTTGGCGGATGCAGCGTGCTGCAAATTCTCCAGCATCCTTCAGTCATCGACATGTTTCAGCTAACCTTTTAAGCCTTAGTAGGTTAGTGGCTTCAGGATGTTAGTTCCCTACTACTCGCTGCCTATTTGCAGGATTTATTTTGTATTCATATTTCTACGGATGACAGTTTGTTGGGAGAAGCACACATTCATCTCAATCACTCAAGCCACACACCCATGGCACGTGCTTGTATCCACAGTGTACTTGTAATCCCTAATGTGTTAAGCTACTTGTCCCCAGGGGAGGGAATTGGAAAGCTCATTAGCAACTGTGGCTTGAAGAGTGTCTTACTCCGGGAATCTTCTCCCATGACACAGAAGGCAAATAGCTTTAAAAAAATAAAAACGAAGGGCCTGATTTATAGTTCAGAGGATGGGGCACTCCATCACAAACATGATTGATATTCTGGGACTGATTTAGGGCATGATTGTCTTTGGTGGTCTCGCAGCGGGCTGCGATGCCAGCACCCTGCTGCAAGACCGCCAAAGTCGTCCACACACTTCCTGCCAGATTGAGAGTATAATCCTGGTCTGGTGGGCGGTGCTTGGCAACACACATAGAAAGAGGAAAATGCCTCTCAAGTAACCCTGGGCGTAGTGGGGCTTCGCGGAGCTACGTGAAGTGGGCGAGAAACTACGCCCACCTCCGCACTCCGCGTAGCCCCACTACGCACCGCAGGCCTCCCTCCCTCCCTAAATACTTTAATTTAAATGTTAGAAAGCATTGAAAGGCACTTACCTTGCCCGCCGCGTCCCCGGGGCTCCCTCTCTTCATCGCTGCCGTCTTGGGTACTAATGCGCATGCGCGGGCAGCTGTGCATGCGCATTTCTCGTGAGAAATGCGCATGCCCGGCCGGCCGCGCATGCGGATTAGTACCCAAGACGGCAGCGATGAAGAGAGGGAGCCCCAGGGACGCGGCGGGCAAGGTAAGTGCCTTTTAATGCTTTCTAACATTTAAATTAAAGTATTTAGGGAGGGCGGGAGGGAGGCGGGTGGCGGCCAGCTACGCACCGTCTGCGGAGCGTGCGTAGTGCCGAATTCTACGCAAAATGCGTAGAAGCCGACACTACGCACACTCCGTGCACGGAGCGTAGCTGCCTGCCCAGGCTTACTCTCAAGTCTTCCTTCCAGCACAAAAACGATCCTGCCTACAACGCAGGCACCTTTGCATCATGACGCAACAGTACCGCCATTGGTGCTAGGTTATTATCAGTGAGCGACCCAAAATACCCTTGAGGGCTTGAGTGAATATATGAAAAGGTATGAGGTGCCTTCAAGGGAATTTGCTTGAGAAAATAACTTTTGAAAATAATTGAAATAGAATTAGAAGGACAATTCAATGGTCCTATAATGGAATAAATCCTGCATGGATCTTTCTACTCATTAGGTGGAGCACACACACAGTTATACAACATGAAACAAACCTACACTAAGCAGGTGTATAGAAAAATGTTGAATTTATCTTTCAATTTAAAAGGTAATCAATTTACGATACAAATATATATATATAAAACAGACTACAGGTACAATAATCATAAGCAAATATGACTCTGCAGGTCCAGATGACACCTCTCCTGATTATCAATTGGATGGATGAAAAAGGAGAAAGGCGCTGGTCGACGTTTCGGTCTCCTAAGTGTTAATCTTTGAGACCATCTTCAGGACTGATGACAATTTTATTTGTAATGACCTATCGATTAAATTCGAAGGGCGCAGTAGTCAGAGCACATAAGACGCCGGGCGCTTTAATGCAGGACACATTCGCATGTCTGTTGTAAACCTAATAGCCTTCAATTGCAAGGAACCATTGTGCCCAGAGGATTAGTGTGGAGAAAATGGTATAGTCTTAATAGTGACTGTATTTGCTATAAGTGGCTACCAAATGCGGCGTTGGATGGATTAAAAATAGCTGAATATGCCCGTATTGTTGTAATCAATAGAAGGCTCAATAACCTTATTATTAAATGTCAAAGGATCAACGCCGCATCGTTTAATGCTCTTTGGTGTTTCACAATTCCCAGAGCGTGAAACGATGCGGCGTTGATCCTTTGACTACGACTCAGTAGATTGCAACTGATCTGCAAACCTAGACTTCTGTCGTGTCTACGAACCTCATATTAAATAAGGACTGATTACAACAATACGGGCATATTCAGCTATTTTTAATCCATCCAACGCCGCATTTGGTAGCCACGATACAACGTAGCAATCAAGTGTCAACCTAGGATCATGTGAAGGGGCCACTCGTTCTAGGGAAAACACCTTTTTCTGAAAATGAACTATCACTCACTATATGTCATTCAGTGACATGCTTCATCATCAAGTTCTTCCCGATCCACTGAGGATCAGGGCACGGTACAAACTTTTTCCTTGCAAAGGAGCACTTTTTAAGGAAAAATTGTGTGGCATCTATCTGAAGTGATGATTAAAATTGTCTAGGTGGTGCCCACGTCAGTGTTTAATCCGGGGACTGTCTGGCAAGATTAAGAACTGAGGAGGGGTTAAATGGAGTAACTATCACCCCTTAGCCCTAAATTTGATTAACTGATGTCTGCCACCTAGCCCAAATACAAAGGTTTTCATCAGGATCTATAAGTTCCCATTAATACCCTTTGGGAAGGGGTGGCTGGTTATCTAGTTATCATTCATACCATGACACACACACACATACATACACACACACCCACCCACCCTACTGTAAAACAGTTCATAGAAGTAGGTCCACTTATTTATAAGATGCCTGATGCCTATAGGGGTCTCTGGAGGGTAGGGTGCCCAATTTCCGGGCCGTAGATGGAAACAGATTAGGTTCCTTGGAGGGCAGTCGCCGGGAAAGAAATGTTCAGGGCGTGAAGATTTTCCCCTGCCACGACCCCATGGGGAACTGCTCCTGATACTTTTGAATTCATCATCCCTCACGCACTGGAGGGGTTGCACGAGGAAGTTCCTGTGCACTGGTTACACACAAGTTTGTAATCTTTATGTCCTTCCCGCCCCAGGTGGATTTGGCGCCTTAGCGTGCGCTACCCACGAGGCGAGGATTTGTATGGTCCTGACGAATGCTGAGCTGACTAGTGGCTCACCATAGCAGAAACATGTCGACCTTTGTATTTTTATGTATAGGACTTTTTGGTTCAAATTAACACAACCAATTTTATGTCCGCCTCTCACTTATGTTTTTAATGGAGTTAGAACTACCCCTTTATTAAATGAATCATTCTAGTTTGGGGAGTAGTCCACACTCCTTTTGACTCACTTTTCACCACTGTTGGGTACTACTTCACGTATTCAAAACAAGAACCCAATGAAGACAACTGGCAACCGACTTTCAGTTGGTGCCTGAGGGTTCTTTTTCTGCACTGAGTCTGCAAAACCTACCTTGTTGCTCTTTCTTTTTCTTGAACTCATGTTTCGGTGGCAGTAATTGAATGTCTTTACCTCCACCTTCTTATGTGTGTTTTTTCGTTTTTAGTCACTCTTCTGTTGATTTGGATAGGGTGCCCAGTAGTCACACAGTCGTCATGGGTCTTCACCTGGCCCAAGACCTAGTATCCGACCCCAGAGTCCGCATGTGCAGCTGTATTACGGTCCTGTAAACAGAGTGAAAGAGGCAGACTGAGGCAAGTAGAATGGATGAGTGACCCAGGTGGTGAGCTTACAGTGCTTGATTTATAAAAGATTAAGTGCCGGAGGCCACAGATGTACCTCGAAGCCCAGGGCTAGTACTTTTTAAATGTTGGCACGCCAAATATCAGGACATCATGTTCCTGTTTGTACTACCAGACACTCCCTGCCCTTTGTCTCACTCTTGCAGCTTCCTACTTTCACCCTTTGTGAGATTTCAACTTTGTGTGTTTTTTCCTGTCTTGTTCTCGGTAAAGGTCTGATGTGGAAAAATAAGTGCCGGGTCCCCCAAAATCAGTGCAAGTGGCCGCACCGGCAACCACCGGCCCAAACAAAACACTGGGCAGGCAGAGTGAAAGAGATGGACTGAGGCAAACAGAGGATGGAGCCTGGAGGTAAGTGGGGTGAAAGAGGAGCACAGGAGGCCAGTAGCACTGAAGAGACAAAGAGAAAGTTAGAATAAAAAAGAGACAGACAAATAGAATGAAATAAATAGAAAGTACATTGTGGTTCAGGCCCTTTATTTTCAGTTGCACATCTTTTAATCAGTATTGCTTGCATTGGATGGAATCTGTGATCATAGGTAAAGCCATCTCTGTATGTCATGCATTTGTGCGGGTCTGACTGGCTCACAGGGCACTCCGGGGGTGCCAGATGGTTTTGTGGCTGTGTGTGGCCGGTTCTGTGCTGAGGTGGGCCAGTCTTGTGGCTGTGTGTGGGCTGGTCTTGTTAACATCCTTGGTTAGTGAACAGGCTGCAGTGGCAAGCAGCATTGTGGATGGTGTTAATTTATGGCTTGATGGACCAATCGCATTTTGTGGGTAGAAGAGCAGAGATGGGTCATTTAAAAAAAAATTGATTGGGAAGGATCATAGTGGAATTCACTGCTGTATTTCTCGAAATTACCACACACATTGCCCACAGCACAAATCCGTACAGTTCCTTCAGAGACTACCCAGACAGCATGTCTTAAAAAGCACACTTTTGCTTGATTTACAAATATGGGTTACTTTAATTTACTTCCCATATCATAAATATACCTATTATCGTCCCAGTCTGACCCTGCCTTTGTGTGTTATCAAAACACATCAACAACAAATGCCTGAGACAGGCAAGAATGAAGAGAGGGTGCAAGCAGAGTGAAAGAGAGTGGAGGCAGTCAGAATGAAAGAGAGTGGAGGCAAGCAGAATGAAAGAGAGTGGAGGCAAGCAGAGTGAAAGAGAGTGGAGACAGTCAGAGTGAAAGAGAGTGGAGGCAATCAGAGTGAAAGAGAGTGGAGGCAAGCAGAGTGAAAGAGAGTGGAGGCAAGCAGAGTGAAAGAGAGTGGAGGCAATCAGAGTGAAAGAGAGTGGCGCAATCAGAGTGAAAGAGAGTGGAGGCAATCAGAGTGAAGGAGAGTGGAGGCAAGCAGAGTGAAAGAGTGGAGGCAAGCAGAGTCAAAGAGTGGAGGCAGTCAGAGTGATAGAGAGTGGAGGCAGTCAGAGTGAAAGAGAGTGGATGCAGTCAGAGTGAAAGAGAGTGGAGGCAATCAGAGTGAAAGAGAGTGGAGGCAAGCAGAGTGAAAGAGAGTGGAGGCAATCAGAGTGAAAGAGAGTGGAGGCCGTCAGAGTGAAAGAGAGTGGAGGCAAGCAGAGTGAAAGAGAGTGGAGGCAATCAGAGTGAAAGAGAGTGGAGGCAAGCAGAGTGAAAGAGTGGATGCAATCAGAGTGAAAGAGAGTGGAGGCAAGCAGAGTGAAAGAGTGGAGGCAATCAGAGTGAAAGAGAGTGGCACAATCAGAGTGAAAGAGAGTGGAGGCAATCAGAGAGAAAGAGAGTGGAGGCAAGCAGAGTGAAAGAGAGTGGAGGCAAGCAGAGTGAAAGAGAGTGGAGGCAAGCAGAGTGAAAGAGAGTGGAGGCAAGCAGAGTGAAAGAGAGTGGAGGCAAGCAGAGTGAAAGAGAGTGGAGGCAAACAGAGTGAAAGAGAGTGGAGGCAGTCAGAGTGAAAGAGAGTGGAGGCAGTCAGAGTGAAAGAGTGTGGAGGCAAGCAGAGTGAAAGAGAGTGGAGGCAAACAGAGTGAAAGAGAGTGGAGGCAGTCAGAGTGAAAGAGAGTGGAGGCAGTCAGAGTGAAAGAGAGTGGAGGGAAGCAGAGTGAAAGAGAGTGGAGGCAGTCAGAGTGAAAGAGTGTGGAGGCAATCAGAGTGAAAGAGAGTGGAGGCAAGCAGAGTGAAAGAGTGTGGAGGCAATCAGAGTGAAGGAAACAGATGGGTGGCAATCAATAAGGTTGAGGGTGCACACTAGCAATGCCATAACTAATGCTGCCCACATGTCTTCATCTTAATAGACTGCATTTGTTGTTAGTGCCATTCACAAATGGTTGTGCTGAGCATGGTGGGCGATGTTAGTTATGGGGGGCATTGTGGTGAATTTCAATGATTTCACGAGATTAAGCCAGTTTTAAGCTGTGGTTATTCACTGCATTTCAAGGACTTTTTATAATGCAATTTATTACTACAGCTTGCTGCAGCCAGGCCCTGCTTCTGATCCACCGTTGGCACACAACTCCCACCACACACGGTCTTCGGCTGTGCACGGGAGGGATTGGCAACAGCCAGGCCCTGCATCTGACCCACCGTTGGCACACAACTCCAACCAAACATGGCCTTTGGCTGTGCACGGGAGGGATTGGCAACAGCCAGGCCCTGCATCTGACCCACCGTTGGCACACAACTCCAACCAAACATGGCCTTTGGCTGTGCACGGGAGGGATTGGCAACAGTCAGGCCCTGCATCTGACCCACCGTTGGCACACAACTCCAACCAAACATGGCCTTTGGCTGTGCACGGGAGGGATTGGCAACAGGCAGGCCCTGCATCTGACCCACCGCTGGCTGACGGTGACAACTCCCACCACACACGGTCTTCGGCTGTGCACGGGAGGGATTGGCAACAGTCAGGCCCTGCATCTGTTAGACCGGAATGGTTGAGATTGCTCCCAAGCATGCAGCTCCAGTTGCGTACAGTTTATGCCTCAGAGGTCTTGGGCATGGCAGCAGCAGGATGCCTTTCTCTCTGCACCAGCCAACGCCTCGGTCTGGTGTCACTTGCCTTTTCATGATGTGTGCAGCGGTGACATGGATTGTTAACCGACTGCTGTGGATTTCGGATTCTTTGTGGCGCAATTACTTCAAGTGGCATCATTTACAATGAGGATCTGCCCTGATTCCTCGGCAGCCACTCTCTTCTTCTTCCTAGAGTACGTCACAGGACGCCAGTATTGGGGGAGGAGCTTCTATATACCTTTCCCAATCCGAGGCTGATTTCAAGTAATTCTTGATCTGCTAATCCCAATCTGAGATGGAGAATTCAGGGAATGCCAGGATAACTACTGATTTAATTACCTTTACAAAGAGATTTCAGCTGGATCTTCTCTGTGCCTCAGTGCATCTTACAAAGTACTTTTCCTCATATGCATTGATACCTTGTGCTCATTTTTGTCTCATCCAATTCTTCTTTAGATGTTTTTCTTCTAGGATTTCTGGATATCGCCTGCTTTAGCCCTTAATCAGCTCACTTCCAAGGAACTGTCCGTGTTTATCATCACCACCTTGGAGGAGTTTTGTCATTTATTCATGGACGCACTTTTTGTCTGGCGCTAAGTGTCACCGCCATTGTCGTTACTGGAAGGAGTTGCCCTTTCTTCTGGCAGTCACATCTGGAAAAGAAGAAGCCACCTCTGCATCCAGTTCTTGGCTTCATCTAATGCTCTAAACCACCCAACCCCAAATATGCACAGCCTTTAACTGGCCAGGCCCTGCACCCCAACCAGAGCACACACTTTCTACTTTCCACAGGCTCTGGCATGTCCCTCCCTGTCTTTTTTCTCTGCCTCTTTCTTTCTCTAGCTCTGTATTTCTGTCACATTTAATTATTTATTGGTTCTTTTATTTATTTTCAAACGTGCAGTAATTTCAAAAGATTTATGTTTCACCTTTACCTCTAGCCACTCCTCACCCCTAAATGAATACTTACCTCCTGTTGTAGCTACCAACCCCTTAACCATAATTTCACCCTTACCTTCCTTTTACTCTACTCACCTCTGAACCCTAAATTAATCCTTACCTCCCTTTACCTCTACCCACCTGCAAGCACTGAAGTCAAATTTACCTCGCTTTACCTATACCCACCCCTGAACCATAAATTCACCCATAGCTCCCTATACCTCTACTGACCCTTAATCGCCAAAGTCACCTTTACCTTCCTCTACCAACACCTGAACCTATCCATCCTTCACTCAGCAGCTTGTTTCGTATATGGGACTAAAAGAAATGGGGCTAAAAAAAATAATCTCCTCACACCCATACCGCTGTCTCTTCGCTGGCTTCCTATCGAAGCACGGTCTATTTAGAAGACTGCCTGTATCACCCAAAAAGCCTTGCACACCTCCACCCATGCTATCTGGCTAATAAACTCAAAATCTCAGGAGACTCTAGACCTTCACGCAATGCAGAAAACTTACTGCTCAAACTTCCTACCTTCAAAAGGGAAGGATGTATGGCTCAATCCTTCTCTAGTAATGTGACCAGGATCTGGAACTCACTTCTTCCAGTCCTCTGAACCACCACCTCTTTCCGGACCTTCAAAACAGACCTTAAAACTCTCTTCCTCCAAAGACACTTCCTGGAATAACCCACCCTATTTCTTGTCCATTACGACCATCTAGAACTCACATGAGGTCAACTTTGTAAATATGTATTTTACTTCTGTTTCAACATAACACTGCCACCTTTCATATTTTTTCCAACAACCTGTCTGCGTTGTATCTGCATATATGTCACTTGTTAGCGTGATCAGCCTATCTTGTGTACCTGTAACTGTATATATATATATAAATATACATTTTTTGCGTTTTTAGTCTATCTTGTGTACGTTTTGTAATATACCTGGCGCTCATATGAGGTCAACTTTGTCATTATGTATTTTAATCCTGTTCTAACCTAAACCTGACACATTTTATATTTTTACAATATAAATATGCAACTTGTTGCGTTGTACCTGCATATATGTCATTTTTTAGCGTGAACAGCCTATCTTGTGGTCTGGTAACTGTATATATGTAACTTGTTAGCATGTTTGGTCTACCTTGTGTACCTTTTGTAACATACCTGGTTCTTTTGTAAAGCGCTCTGACACCTTTGGGTAAAGTTTGTGCTATATAAAACTGCATTAACTAAATAAATAAATAAACCAGAATTTCATCAAGACCTCACTTTAACTCTACCCTCAAGTCACCCTCACTTTTTTTTTTTATCTCTAGGCACCCCTGAACCTCTTCCTCCTTTTACCTCAACCCACCCCTGAGTCCTCAATTCAACTCCACCTCCATTTACCTCTACCCACATCAAACTCTCAAGTCACCCACACATCCATGTACTTCTAGCCGCCCTCGAACCCTCACGTCACCCTCACCAGCCACTCTCACCACCCTTTTACTCTGCCCACCCTTGAACCCTTAAGTCACTCTCACCAGCCACTCTCACCTCCCTTTTCCTCTGCCCACCCTCGAACCCTCATGTCACCCTCACCAGCCACTCTCGCCACCCTTTTCGACTGCCCACCCTTGAACCCTCAGGTCACCCTCACTTCCATTTACCTCTACCGATGCCTGAACCCTCAAGTTACCTCCTTTTACCTCTACCCACCCCAAAACCTCAAGTCACCTTTGTCCCTGTGCTCTTTTGCCGCTGTCCTCATGCGGACCATCACTGTGAATGTCTTCTTAGAAGTAAGATAATTGAACAGTTTTTATTTTGTGAAGGCAGAGAATTCTGAGCACACTAAGAAAATGGATCACAACCCCTCACGTTCCAAGCTGACCACATCACACCCCTCTTTTTCTAACTTTTAACCCTGCTGCACAGCATCCACGCTGCTGTTCAACATAGCTAAAAGAAATTGACAAAGCCAATAGCTCTCCCAGAGGTAAGACCTATTGGCTTTGGCAATGCTTGATTTGACTGATGTGGTCATTTCCATGCCTCGGGGTTCCCCCCAGACCTCCCTTTATTTCTACAGCACAAACATCAGGAATCAAATTCAAGGTAGAAGGAAAACAAATCTACAGAACCCCTGTGCAGCCAATCACATTTGTCAAAAGATTCAAATGTGATTGACAGAGGTTGCGTAGCACTAAAACATCATTTTAAATGGCAGATATGTAAAAAAAAGTGCTACCCCTTTAAGAAAACAACCATCACCTTTTTTAAATGCTTATATGTAAAAAAAAAAAGCGACTGGATGAATTTGCAGCAAGCCAAGGAAAGCACGGTTTCTGAAAAAAGTTATTCTGTAATGCCAAGTTTGGTGTAAATCTGTTCAGCAGTTTTAGCTGTAGGGGCAGCAAAATGTCCCATAGAAGCTAAAATGGGAAAACATATCTTCCTTAACAGCTTGACTGCTTTGGATATTGGACTGCTGTGCTGAAGGTCACTAGAAACGGGTGTGGTCATGACGAGCTCAGTTCGTCATGAGCATGGAAGGGTCCACCCCACTTTTAACTTTTTTCTCCGGCATGGATCTGCGAGAAAGTTGGCATGCCAGACCTTAGCTGGCTACATCAAATGAATGCCACATTATGTGCAGATCCATCAATGGGGTCACAAGTCAATGGTTAAAGGCAAATAAAACAAGCCTCTCTGCGTCCAGGGAAGTAGTAAAGACAACATTTGGTCATGACAGGACACCTCTTCCTACAAAGAACTGTCATCGAAGGAAGAAGGAAGAAGGAATATACAAAAGGAAAGAATTGGTGTTATCACCACAAATGGAATGTAGACACAACCAATAGTCATAAAGGGATTTGCCAACTGTGACCTAACATTTACGAGGCCAGAAGATGCCACCTAGGGATGTTAAACCCAGGTCCCAAGAAGATTGACTTCTTGCCCCACCCTTAGGCCCTCAGCAGCATCCAATGTGCTGCAAGGGAGTAGGACCAAGATATTCAGTTGAAAACGACTCAGTATCCGTGATTCTAAGAGCCCTGTTTACTTTATTGATTTGTGCCACTAACCTCAATGCCCTTGTTTGAGAGAGACCAGGGGTACCAAGGGCAGTGCCAAAGGGTCTAAAGGACAAGCCAGTGATGGCAAGTTCCAGCCCTGGCTGCCTGAAATAGCATCCATGACTGAGCTGCTTCAGGTCTGCAGCTCTTCTTCAGCTGCATTAAAAGATACGTTTTGTGGTGGTTGAAAGCCGTACCGTTAATAATAGTTTGTAACCTATGAATGGCCCTCCAGTACCCAGCATCCCTAGGGTAAGTCTAGTCCAGAGTTGTCAGTCCAGCCTTCTTTACCTTTGAGCCTAATACAATAATTGTGGAGGGGCTGGTTCAGGCTCATGATTGACAACTTCCAACAACTGCATTTGATAGAATATCCTTGTCCAGAGTCAACATGGAGGCCTCAGGATCACTGACATCCCTATAGGGGAGGGGCAGGTATAGAGTCACACTTGAGGCCTCAGGATCACTGACATCCCTATAGGGGAGGGGCAGGTATAGAGTCATCATGGAGGCCTCAGGGTCACTGACATCTGTAGTAAACTACTTCTCTGTGGTGCTCTACTGATTAGAATGTTGATGACATCATAGAATGCCTGGGGTGACTCTCTGGCTCTTAACGCCAGTTGATCTACTCAGGCTGAGCTGATGAGAGCTAGCTCCTGGTGGGGTTCTACTTATCTACTTCTGTACTTTAATATCTTGGAAGGAACATACTAATAAAGAATCCTACATACACAGTGGACTGTGCATCTTCATTTACTACAGTTTGGCGACGTTTCTTGAAAGGATGAACCTACGCGTGAACTAAGGACAAAGGACAACTAAGGAACTTAAAGACAAGGAACTAAAGACTTTATGGACTCTCAAACTCAAATTGAAACCCAAAGGTAACACCCCAGCCAACCCCACCAGTGTCCGTTCCACCAACTGGACAGCCTGCAATCTGGGTGCATGTTACCTGTTGAGCCTGCATCTAGGGCGTTTGTGGTTTCATTTTCCAATACTCTGCTGTATCTGGTGAATGTTGTGAGGGTTAATGCAACATACTTCAACCTGTGTGGGAATTGTCTTAGCCCATCAGCAAGTCTTCTGAGGAAAGTGCCTGTCACAGTGTTCAATCGTCTGTGCTTAAAGGGACTCTGAACAGCCTGCAACCTGCGTTTATTTGTCAAGGAGCTGCGAAGTAATGAGGTGTCTTCTACTGTGTTTTGGACAGCTTCAAGGCACAAAAGTGTTTGACTGCTTCCAGCATAAAGGCGTCGGAGTTCCAGCTAGCCTGATCACCTTGCTGCCTCTCTACGTCTTTTCAACCTTCTATAGGAATCATCTCTGGTATTTGCCACGTCTTTCAGCATATCGCTCTGAAGGTGAGCTCACTGTTGTGGCATCTCTGACACGCTCCCCTTGTGGGCTGTTCTGTGGTGTGCAGAGGTTGGCTGGCTTTCTGTGGTGGACTGCCTATTGCGCTGGTTTGTCGTGTTTGCAGCGCAGTTGCGGCGTTCACTTTCCTACCTCAGTGTACGCCGTTGACCGTTGGCTGACCGTTGGTCCGCTGTGTTCTTCTGCCTCCCTCTGCTGCCATCCTAATGATGACGTCTTTGCTATGCTCAAGGGAGTAAGCGACGATCTTCATGTTCCAATTCCTTCTTGTGACGTTTTCCGGCAAAGATGCGTTAAGCGCGTCATCACGCTGCCTCTTCCTGGTGGACGCTTTGCTCTGGACGTCTTCGCCGTGAGCCATCCGGCGCAAGCGTAACAGCGGGCCGCCATCTTGGATTGTCTCAGTGCTGTTCCGGTAATGTCTACAAGCGTGTTTGGTGCTGTGGCTTATGTTCTTTTGTACCTCAGTGTGGCGAATGTCGCGCAAGACGTGGTGTTTCGTTTTGCTTCCCGAACTATTAGAACTTTTTGCCTGCATGTTCGGTGCCACGTTTTCAAGTTGCTGTGAGTTAGGGCAACTCATCGGTCACGAGATGTTTTGGTTGGACAAGAAGCGCAGCACCACAACTTTTGTCTTCACTTCGGACATTTCAGTCTGCCTCACGCTTTACTTTTGGTGGCAAGTTTCAGCCCTGACTTCGAGGAGCTGTGTGCGGGATACCCGGGTGAGAGACCGCTCACCGGAGCTAAAGTCTTTTGTTTGTTGATTTATTCATCAAAATGTTTAGCTTCTCAGTGCATGTTGTGGGTGAGCTTACACACAGAAAGGACCTCAGTGTTTAATTTTGTGTGCTGGCACAGCAGTTAACTTAATGTACACTTTTGTGAAGTTGTGGGTGTGTACTCTCTCCCTTTTAATCCATGTGGGTTGAGTGACAGTGAGTGTTCTGCTCTGCTCGTGCCTGCAGTGTACTGTCAATTGGTTTGTGTCCTTATTTTGTCTTCACTTACAGTGTGTACCCGTTAATTTTGGGAGGTTGTGGGAGGTAGTCAATGCCCATTTCTTTTAGTTTTCTGATGTAGTGGTGTGTGCGGGTGGTCGTTTTGTTGTTGACACTTGTGAGGGAGGTCAGTGAAGCTGTTTTTTTTATTAGTCTAGGTGTTATTTTAGGGGTCTGTGTCTTAGGGGAGGTTGTGAATTTTAGGGTAGTCAATGCCCATTTCAGTTCCCTGGTTTTCTACCCTGCGGTGTACCCTACTTAGGGGATGTTGTGGATTTTAGGGTAGCCAATGCCCATTTATTTTAGTTTGTTGAGGTAGTGGTCTGTGCGTCCATGCCCTACCTAGGGGATGTTGTGGATTTTAGGGTAGTCAATGCCCATTTCAGTTCCCAGGTTTTCTACCCTGCGGTGTACCCTACTTAGGGGATGTTGTGGATTTTAGGGTAGTCAATGCCCATTTCAGTTCCCAGGTTTCTACCCTGCGGGGGATGTTGTGGATTTTAGGGTAGTCAATGCCCATTTCAGTTCCCAGGTTTTCTACCCTGCGGAGTACCCTTTTGAGGGGAGGTTGTTGATTTGTGGGTAGTCAATGCCCTATTTCAGTTCCAGGTTGTCTTTCCTGTGGTGTACCCTACTTTGGGGAGGTTGTGATTTTTAAGTATTAGTGCCCTGTGTTCCCTATTTTTGGTGGAGATTGTTTAACATCGTTGTTTTTTGACACTCTGCTTTCGTCAAAGTCTACCTGCCTGAGATTCGTGGCCAAGGGTTTCATGTCGGTGGGGCTTTGGGTGAGAAGTTTCATTTTTCTCTGTCAGATTGTTTTGTTAGGGGAGCTTGTAAAGGGTCTGTGTCTACGCTTGCCTTTGTTTTTTTCAGGGGGTTTTCTCTCTGGTGTATCCAGTTGGCAGCGTGACCATTTTTCTTTGCTACTCTGCTCTTTATTCATCCATGCCATGTTTTTACTCTAAGGGAAGGGAATGTGGCACATAGTAGCATTTAGTAGTTTCTTTCCATCTAGAATTTAGCATGTTGTTCTATTCCTGCTCATACTTATGATTATAGTATTTCTGTTCATGCTAATCATACCTCATGTAGTACTTGTTGTACTTTATTTATTGGCGTACTTCACTTGTACTTTTATGCAAATGTCACACTTGAGGTATCTTTGTCTGTGTTTTCTTCTTTCTTTCCTCATTCACTAAGGAGAGAGGATGTGTAGTAAACTACTTCTCTGTGGTGCTCTACTGATTAGAATGTTGATGACATCATAGAATGCCTGGGGTGACTCTCTGGCTCTTAACGTCAGTTGATCTACTCAGGCTGAGCTGATGAGAGCTAGCTCCTGGTGGGGTTCTACTTATCTACTTCTGTACTTTAATATCTTGGAAGGAACATACTAATAAAGAATCCTACATACACAGTGGACTGTGCATCTTCATTTACTACAACATCCTTATAGGGGAGGGGCAGGTATAGAGTCATCATGGCGGCCTCAGGATCACTGACATCCTTATAGGGGAGGGGCAGGTATAGAGTCACACTTGAGGCCTCAGTATCACTGGCATCCTTATAGGGAGGGGCAGGTATAGAGTCACACTTGAGGCCTCAGGATCACTGACATCCTTATAGGGAGGGGCAGGTATAGAGTCACACTTGAGGCCTCAGGATCACTGACATCCTTATAGGGAGGGGCAGGTATAGAGTCACACTTGAGGCCTCAGGATCACTGACATCCTTATAGGGAGGGGCAGGTATAGAGTCATCATGGAGGCCTCAGGATCACTGACATCCTTATAGGGAGGGGCAGGTATAGAGTCACACTTGAGGCCTCAGGATCACTGACATCCTTATAGGGGAGGGGCAGGTATAGAGTCACACTTGAGGCCTCAGGATCACTGACATCCTTATAGGGAGGGGCAGGTATAGAGTCACACTGGAGGCCTCAGGGTCACTGACATCCTTATAGGGGAGGGGCAGGTATAGAGTCATCATGGCGGCCTCAGGATCACTGACATCCTTATAGGGGAGGGGCAGGTATAGAGTCACACTTGAGGCCTCAGGATCACTGACATCCTTATAGGGAGGGGCAGGTATAGAGTCATCATGGAGGCCTCAGGATCACTGACATCCTTATAGGGAGGGGCAGGTATAGAGTCATCATGGAGGCCGCAGGATCACTGACATCCTTATAGGGAGGGGCAGGTATAGAGTCACACTTGAGGCCTCAGGATCACTGACATCCTTATAGGGAGGGGCAGGTAAAGAGTCACACTTGAGGCCTCAGGATCACTGACATCCTTATAGGGAGGGGCAGGTATAGAGTCACACTTGAGGCCTCAGGATCACTGACATCCTTATAGGGAGGGGCAGGTATAGAGTCACACTTGAGGCCTCAGGATCACTGACATCCTTATAGGGAGGGGCAGGTATAGAGTCACACTTGAGGCCTCAGGATCACTGACATCCTTATAGGGGAGGGGCAGGTATAGAGTCCCACTTGAGGCCTCAGGATCACTGACATCCTTATAGGGGAGGGACAGGTACAGAGTCACACTTGAGGCCTTAGGATCACTGACATCCTTATAGGGAGGGGCAGGTATAGAGTCATCATGGAGGCCTCAGGATCACTGACATCCTTATAGGGGAGGGGCAGGTATAGAGTCACACTTGAGGCCTCAGGATCACTGACATCCTTATAGGGGAGGGACAGGTACAGAGTCACACTTGAGGCCTCAGGATCACTGACATTCTTATAGGGTATGGGCAGGTATAGAGTCACACTGGAGGCCTCAGGGTCACTGACATCCTTATAGGTGAGGGGCAGGTATAGAGTCATCATGGCGGCCTCAGGATCACTGACATCCTTATAGGGAGGGGCAGGTATAGCGTCACACTTGAGGCCTCAGGATCACTGACATCCTTATAAGGGAGGGAGAGGTATAGAGTCACACTTGAGGCCTCAGGATCACTGACATCCTTATAAGGAGGGGCAGGTATAGAGTCATCATGGAGGCCTCAGGGTCACTGACATCCTTATAGGGGAGGGGCAGGTATAGAGTCGTCATGGAGGCCTCACGATCACTGACATCCCTATAGGGGAGGGGCAGGTATAGAGTCACACTTGAGGCCTCAGGATCACTGACATCCTTATAGGGAGGGGCAGGTATAGAGTCACACTGGAGGCCTCAGGGTCACTGACATCCTTATAGGGAGAGGCAGGTATAGAGTCACACTAGAGGCCTCAGGATCACTGACATCCTTAAGGGGAGGGAGAGGTATAGAGGCACACTTAAGGCCTCAGGATCACTGACATCCTTATAGGGGAGGGGCAGGTATAGAGTCACACTGGAGGCCTCAGGATCACTGACATCCTTATAGGGAGGGGAGGTATAGAGTCACACTTGAGGCCTCAGGATCACTGACATCCTTATAGGGGAGGGGCAGGTATAGAGTCACACTTAAGGCCTCAGGATCACTGACATCCTTATAGGGGAGGGGCAGGTATAGAGTCACACTTAAGGCCTCAGGATCACTGACATCCTTATAGGGGAGGGGCAGGTATAGAGTCACACTTGAGGCCTCAGGATCACTGACATCCTTATAGGGAGGGGAGGTATAGAGCCACACTTGAGGCCTCAGGATCACTGACATCCTTATAGGGGAGATGAAGGTGTAGATTCACACTTGAGGCCTTACAGCACCAGCACACACTAGGTGGCACCGTTCAGAGTCACTGTGGAATCCTTGGCGTCGATGTTTTCCTTAAAGAGACAGGCAGGCAAAAAATGTCAAAGCCCTCTGCTTACTTGCGTTTTTGGAGAGGCCTGGTAGAGAGTTGCCATGGAGGGCTACTATCACTGACCTCTTTAAAAGAGCCTTTTCTAGTCCTCAAGTTGGCTTTGGTATTATTTGACTCTCATATAGGGCCATGCTGTAGGTACATGAGACTTCCAACGTAGTGCTTACACCGGCCACGAATATAATACCCTATGATAACCAGAAATTGGAGGAGGCAGAAGATACCAATCGTCCTATACCTCTCTCTAGTACAATACTAGCGGTGAACGGATCCTCTTCCGCAAACGCGCTCCCGACAACACGTAACACAGCTAGCACAGACGACACCTCCAATAGAATGAAAACCGTTAATCAAACAAAGGATTCAAAGAAAAGGGCTGCGGAAATCCGAACAGATCCAAAACAAAGACGAACAGGATACAAAGGCAGGATAAACAGATCAAACACACCTAAGAAATCTATCCAGAACAAGAGAGATATAAAGGACCTTCAGAAACAAATGAGCAAGCTCACACAAGTCACTATTAATACCTTACAGGTGATTGAAAAAATAGGGACAATGACGGAGAGCATTCTCTCAAAGATCGAGCATATTCAAAACCTCGGACTCTCCTCACAAAGAATCAGTAATGAGACTAACATGCTTGCAAAAAATAGAGATAACCGTCCAGACAGGACAAAATCTTTGTCAAAGGAGGAAACGCTGGCGTTAATCCGAACATATGAACCACTGAACCACATGGACGAAGAAAGAATTGAAACAGTACCACTCGACAACAACAGAACATCAAGAAAGAAGGATAGAGCATCTAACCCTCACAATTTACAACACATACAGCTAACAACAACTGAATCCGAAAATATGAACGTTAGTAACAAAGAAAACCCGCTGACATGTCTTCTACTCAATTGTCGGTCGGCTACCAAACATGCATCGGACTTAGCAGACCTCATCATTAACAAGGACATTGATCTAGCAGTCCTCACAGAAACATGGCTTACGGAATCTTCATCCCCAACCTTGGACCTCTTAGTACCACCTCAATATAACATCTTGAGACTGGATAGACCTATAAAGATAGGGGGAGGTATAGCTTGCATTTATCGATCTGATATGGAGGTCAAACAAATTCAAGCAGACCCTCTAGAAGCAAGCGAATACCTGGGTCTTAAGATAAAATATACTAACAATCAAAGATGCAACATACATACGTTTTACCACCCACCAGGGGACAATGCAAAGTTCACAGAGGAATTAATGGAGATCATAACGGCCAACTCTAACAAAGAAACCAAAAACATATTCCTAGGCGATTTCAACCTACACTGGGAGGACGACAACGATAAACTGGTCAACACGCTTAAAGATTTCCTCGTCGAACTAAACCTCACCCAAATATGCACACAACCCACACACTCGAAAGGAGCGACATTAGACTGGATTATCTCTAGGAACAAAGATACAACTATCCTCTCCATAACCCCATGCGACTGGTCTGACCATCATGCTATAATATTCGGGATACCCATAATGGAAAAAGGCAGGACCAGACAACCCTTCCAGTCCAAAAAATGGATGCGGGACACAAAACAAGCAAATATGGAGCTATTGGTTGAAAGCTGTGAAAGAGACCTAAAGCCACCGAACAACATGGAAAATGTCAATGAGCTGACCGATCATTACATAACTACGGTAGAAAATATCGTCAATCACACCATGCCATTAAAACTGAAAAGAGTCACGGAGAAGACAAAAAATCCATGGTTTAATGAGTCACTAAATGAAGAAAGGCGCAAACTGAGGATGGCCGAAAGAAAATGGAGACAACACCCTTCATCCCCCGAGCTGAAAACCCTCAGAATAATCAGAAGACAATATAACAAAAAGATCATCAACTCAAAAAAGGAGTTCATAAGATCTGAACTAGACAATGCCAAAAACAGACCACGAAAACTCTTTGAAATACTAAAGCAGCAATCGAACAAATTAGCCAAAACCGGTCAAGAGAACACAAAAACATCCCTAAACTGCGATGACTTTTCTACATTTTTCACAGAGAAGGCTAAATCGCTAGAGGCAGAGCTCAAAAGCGCTGTGGCGAACCTTCCCATCGAACGACTGCATTTGAGCGATACCGTCTCTTCAACGGAGTGTACTTATGCAAAAAACAAGGCAAGATGGGATACATTCGAACTGTACGACCAGCACATGATCGCCAAGACGCTCTCAGAAATCAAACCAAACAATCACTATCAAGACCCACTTCCGGCAAAGTGCTTAAGAGAAATCAACCACGTTTTAGTTCCAATATGGACCGAAATAATAAATGCCTCCCTGTCACAAGGGATCCTCCCTGACTGCCTAAAAACAGGTCAAGTCGCACCCATAATCAAAAAACCCTCAGCGGACACCTCAGATCCAAACAACTTTCGCCCAGTGACCAATATCCCTGTACTAGCCAAGTTAATTGAGAAATGCGTCCAGAACCAACTCAGCCAACACATCACCAAGTTCTCCTTGCTTGACGAATGCCAGTCAGGATTCAGAACAGGACATAGCACCGAAACAGCGATTCTCCATATTGTCGACGATGCGATACAGGCACTTGACCAAAATCAAGCATGCCTACTGATTCTCCTTGACCTGTCATCGGCGTTTGACACAGTAAACCATGAAGCACTACTGACCAGGCTGCAGGACAGGATGGGACTGTCGGGAATTGTACTGGACTGGTTCAACTCCTTCTTACAAAACAGAACACAGCGATTCCGGGTCAACGAATCTATCTCATCTGCATGCCCTATCTCAATAGGAGTCCCTCAAGGATCGACGTTATCCCCAGATCTGTTTAACCTATACGTCGAACCACTTACAGAAATTCTCCAAAAATCACAGATATCTTATCACATGTATGCGGATGACACGCAGATATACATAAAGATCGCATCCCTTAAAGACATTGAACTAATGAACGAGACATTAAAAAGGGCACTACTATGGCTAACTAACAACCATCTGAAACTAAATGCTCACAAAACAGAGTTCCTACTAATCTCACCACCAAGGAGCCAGGCGGAAATAAAGGAATGGACGAAACTCGTGACTGCGCTCAACTGCACCCCAACCCTAGTCAATTCAGCTAAATCGCTTGGAATAACTCTAGACGAGAATCTAGACATGAAAGCCCACATTAACTCAATGGCTAAAAATGCCCGCTTCCACCTGAACTACTTAAGAAAACTGAAACCATTCATCTCAGAGCCAGATCTCAAACTGGCAATCCAATCCTTGGTTATCTCTAGGATTGAATATGGCTGCACCACCTTAGCTGGCCTACCAAAAACATCCACAGCCCCACTAAAAGCCTGCCTCAACGCCGCAGCAAGACTTATCACTGGATCTAGGAAATATGATCATATATCCCCTCACTTGAAAGCCTTAAACTGGCTACCTTACGAAGCCAGAATCCAAATGAAGATAGCCTGTATCACTCATAAAGCGCTCCACTACAACACCCCTGGATACCTAGCCAAGAAAATTCAGCTGTCTGGAGGTAACCGACCAGCCAGAAGCGCTGAGGAGTTGCTATTACGACCAGCCATTTTCAGAAAGAAAAAAACCTATGACAGAGCATTCTCAGGAGCTGCCCCCAGAATCTGGAATTCACTCCCTCCAACCATTCGGAAGATCAAAAATGTGGCAGCATTCAAGCGGGAAGTGAAGAGCCTTTTGATGAACAAATACAATAAATAGAGAAGAACATCGATCACTGCCCTGATCTATTGCTGCTTGACTTCAGAACATTTATGACATCAGAAAGGCGAAGTATAATCAATATTATAAAGATTTGCTAATTCTAGGTTATGAAACGGCCCAAAACTTACCTCCAAACGGTATCTTTAAATGACCTTATAACTGCATCCCTCAGGGACTTATAACTATCTACCTCACCTATGTGTATATACTTTGCTTTTGATACAATTGGAGCTGCAACTCACTTTGATCACACTGGCACATGTGTCAAGAATGATTGCATCTCATCTACCTCATATCTGTGACTCTTTTTACTGTCTATATATATGTTATGTTTTCCACCTACCCTATGTGAAGCGCTCTGATACCCACGGGTCTTGTTCGCGCTATACAAAACTCTATAATAAATAAATAAATAAATAATAAATAAATCAGTGACTGACCTAATCAAAAGGGGCCAGGAACGGACTCACCATGACGCCTCTCAATCACTGACCTTTCCATTGGGAAAATGGCTTTGATTGACTACGGGGTGCCCAAACATTGACCTTTTCTTTGTTTTTATAAATCTTTTTATTGTAAAGAAAGCAACATTAAATGAGTCACATACATGGCAGGGCAACAATACATATCATACATCTCAGGAATACACAGGACTTTAAAATCTGGCGAATCAGTATCCAGCATGGGTCAAAGTCCATTATTTATATCACCGCAATCATCAATTAATTAGCACGTCAATAGTTGTTATCATGGGGGGGTTCACATATGTTTCCCCTGTATTCATTCCATTTGGACCACACTGCTACCCACTTCCTCGGGCACCCCCTAGCCACATACAACGTCTTTTCCTGAACCTTGCTCAAGTCCATGTCTTTCTGCCATGCACCGAGTGTCGCTGGTGCGGCAGCCCCCCAAAGCATCGCAATGTTCCTCTTCGCCATCGCCAGGCCCAGTGTTGCCCACAATTTGCCCTTCGCAGGAAGGTCAGAGGGTTCCCAAATGTTAAGGAGGCATCTCTTCGCCTCAGGTCGCAATTCTACCCCCCATACTGCCCTCATACAGTTGAGCACCCGCATCCAATAGACCTGTACCTCCCGGTATTCCCACAATATGTGCAGAAAGGTTCCCTCCTCCCCCTACGACAGAGCCCCTCATCGCTGTATCCCATCAAGACTAGCCTAGTGCCAGAAACGTATATTCTGAGCAGAATCTTCAGCTGGATCAATCGCAATTTAGCTGATATTGCTATTTCTTTGGGGGATGCTAGCGCCTCGCGCCATTCTTCATCGTCAATTTCAAGTCCGTCTGCCACCCACTTCTCTCTGAGGGCCAGTAATAGATCAGGGGCATGATTAACAAGCTTTTTGTATGTGAGCGATATGGCCTTCTCCTGGAGGAGGTCATCCAGCAGTCTATCTTCTCGTGGTGAGGACTCCGGGAGTTGTGTCCCAAGGGGAATATTGGCCTGTAACACATGTGGGACCTGCATGTAACGGAAGTGTTCCTTCTGATCTAAGTCATATGTGTGTTGAAGGGTGTCAAATGTTAGTACTCCCTCTGGGCCCCATAAATCCTTAATACGAGATATGCCTTTGAGATCCCAGTTTCTAAATCCTTTTGTGCGGCTAGGAGTGCCAAGCTTCTCTGAAGCCCACAGTGGGGCTGCCTGGGTAAGACTACCGGCCAAAGCCCATTTCTTGTGGACAATGTGCCACAGCTGGACGGAGTGCTTGGTCGGTCCCGTTAGCCGGTACCTTCCCGATCTGTAGTAGAGTGCCGCTTCGAAGTTTCCGCCTGGTAGAATCTATTTATCCATTTCATACCCTGGTTCATTACCTGCACAGTATGTGCCATGTTTAATGACCGATAAATGTGCTGCCCAATAATATTTACGGATGTCCGGGAGTGCTATCCCCCCGTCGAACCATCCCAAAGTGAGATTCTGGAGGGAAATACGAGGCACACCAGTCCAGAGAAGGTCTCTCTGGGTTGTTTCAATAGCTGCGAAATACTTTTGTGGGACTAGGTCTGGGTGGTTCTGGAGGGCATAAAGGAATCGTGGCAGCGCCATCATTTTAAACAGTGCAGCTCGGCCAAGTAACGATAGCGGGAGGGTCTTCCAGACGGCTGCGTCTCTCTGGAACTGCTGTAGAGGCGGTAAAAAGTTCCACTCATATCGTGCGGCACGGTCCTTAGAGATGTATATACCGAGATATGTAAAGCTGTCGCTAACTATTTTGATCGGGCAATCTTCGGGTGTCTGCGGGGGGCTCCGTGCAGGACATCAATGAGGGATTTCCCCCAGTTAATACTGTAGCCGGAGCATTCTCCAAAACTCCCAAAAATAAGCAGTCCTGCCGCCAGGGACTCATGTGTCTCCGTAAGATACAGAAAGATGTCATCCGCATATAGCGAAATCCGGTTTTCCAAACCGTCAGTCCACTGTATCCCCTACAGCGAGGGGGTCTGCCTAACCCATGCTGCCAATGGTTCCAGAGCTAACGCAAAAAGAAGGGGTGAGAGGGGGCATCCCTGCCTCGTTCCTCTCTCCAATTGGAAAACCTCTGAGAGTTTGTTGTTAACAACAACTTGAGGCAATGGTTCCGTATACAGGAGTTTTACCCAACTAACGAAGTTAGAGCCGAACCCCAACTTTCGAAGTACTGCTATCATGTATGGCCATTCTAATGTGTCAAACGCCATCGCTGCGTCTAAGGACACAACCACCGCATCCATGCGCAACTGGTGGCAACATCCCAGCACCCCATGGAGACGTCTTGGATTAAGTGCTGTGTTGCAGTGAGGCATGAAGCCCGATTGGTCCGGGTGTACTAGGGTGGGAAGGACCGGTTTGAACCTGTTGGCCAGGACCTTGGCTAAGAGTTTTGGCTCTACATTAAGCAGTGATATCGGTCTATAAGAGGCACAGGACTCCCTGGGTTTCCACACGTTGGGGATAGCAACGATGGTAGCTATCTGCTGATCCTGCGGCAGGCAACCGAACTCCCTACTTTCCTCAAACATCCGTTTCAGGTGCGTACCAAGACTGTTAGGTTTGAGCTTGTAAAGCTCCACAGGTAGACCATAGGGCCCAAGAGCCTTTCTGGGGCGAAGGTCATGAATGACCTTCACTATCTCTTCCACGGTCAGGGGTGCTTCCACAGTCTCCTGTTCCTCCGCGGAGAGGATGGGGAGGATAATGTAGTCCAGGAAGGCCGCCGACTCTCTTTCCGACTTTTCGGTTCTCCTAGAGCAGTGTTTCCCAAACTGTGGTCCGCGGACCCCCAGGGGTCCATGACACATTTCCTGGGGGTCCGTAGGCAACAGTTTTAAAAGCACAGAAATTTTTCTTGTATAATTAGCAGCTTTCCAGCAACAATAAAAGTGTCAAGAGAATGCCAGTGATTAATGTACCTGCTGGAGAGTGAGGAGAGTTTTGTTCAGTGGCAGCTTTGATTTAACTAATGTAGCACAGAGGGTTAATGTGCCTACTGCAAAGAACGTGTAACATGCATCTTAAAAAGAAGTATTTGATGGGCCTAGGTTCGTGGTTACTGCTTTTGTCCCAGAGATTCTTTTGTTACTGTGCACTTTATAAGTGACAATCGTAATCTAGCAGAGGGACCTATAAACTGTCATCAAAGAGCTGCTTGCAAACTGCATGGTATCAGTTAGTAACTTATATTTTGCACCAGTTATTAATTATCCTGATGCTGCTAAAAAGATATATTTGGGTGGAAATACATTTTTAATTTTAAAGTCAATGCTAGCCACTGTGTTATGTTCTGAATCCTGAGATTGTGCTTTTCCAGACCAAGCACTCTTTAAACATTTTATATACACACATTTACATGTATGATTCAATGTCTCTATATGTGTGTTATGTAAAGTGCTCTGACATCCTACAATGGTATGAGAGATGCTATAAAACAAATAAAATACATGGGAGGGGCTATTACTTTAATATAAAATACTAAGGGCTAGATGTACGTTCTGTTTTTATATGCGGGAACGGGTTCGCGAACCTGTTTGCGCATGCAAAAACCTATTGGGCCATGTACATAGCCCATTTCGCAAGTCGCAATATGTTTGCGACTCTCTAAATAGGTTTTGCAACTTTCTATTTAGAAGGGGCATTCCCTTCCAAATAGCGAGGCTCAAAACCATGTACATATGTTTGCGGTCGCAAAACAGTCACAATTACCACCTACTTCAAGTAGATGGTAATGCATTGGCAAATGGGAAGGGGTCCTGAAGATGATCCCTTTATAAATTGAGCGCGGGATCGAAACGTCGACTCCTTTGAGTAAACATACGTTTCACCTTATTGTATCATTGTATGTATGGTTTACTCCAGGACACACTTCTAATTTTGATTTATGACAGTGGCCTGCTAGCTCACCTTGTTTGCCTGATATCCTTTCACTCTACTACTTTCTCACTTTCCATTGTACGGTACAAGACTGTGCCCTACTGTAACCATAATGCTTGTCGCTAATATGTACCCTAACCTTGAACGATTCGTTTGATTATTAAACTCCCTGTCCGGCTGGACAAGGGACTGAAATATATAGCAGCCTATTGTGGTCTATATAACATTGTTTGCATTTATTGATTTATGCTGAGGACCTTTTGTTTCCTTGAAAATTTTTAACAAACTGTAGCACAATACTCCTTATCAATTTGCCCCCAGCCCATTGACATTCTTGCTAATCAACTTAAGACTTTTATCCCACTTCGTAGCCATGGACATTGTTTCTCGTCAGTTTGTTCCCATGCCTCCTGCTCTGCTGTTCCAAAATATGTGCCCGACCCCTGTGGGACCTCAACAACCTAACCCCCAACTCTCCTCTGTATGACCTCCACCGACTATCCCCCCACCCTCCCCTCCTGTCCCCACCCCCCAACAAAAACAACCCCCCCACCCTGCTTCCCTGCTCCGTAGGCTTCGAACTACCCACATCCCCAATTAGCAGAGCGCCTTTCGCCCAGTACCCAACCTGGAATGGGAAGAAAACAAACAAAAACCCCTTCTTCCCCTCCTGTTAATACCTTCTCCAAGAGGAGCGTGCGCTGGCTCCAGCTCCAGCCGCCGCCCATGCCCACCCCATAAGTCATAACATTGTACCACAAAGCCTACACTCCGTAAGGATTAAGTTCTATCCATTTAGGGTCAGCGCCGTACCCTGGGTAGTCAATGTTCCAGCCCGCCGGGGTATTTTATGGGCCGCCAGATCAGTTAAGAGAGGAGGGAACCATCAACCATTCCTGCCAGTCTGAACATGGGCTCCCACCCTTCAGGAGGCAATGTCTTCCAACCCCCCCCCCCCACCAGGATTAACTAGAAAGAGCATGCTTGACCCACCCTTCAGCCTCAAATCCCGCAGTACGTTACAGTAAGTAGAGGTTCAGGTCGGCAGGTCTATCGCCTTTAATGTTCAGCTGGCTCTCGAAGAGTCCCCCAGCGGGGACTCACAGATCTCGATCTCCAGGAGCGTTGACTCTGTCCATCCACATCTGACCTCCCGCCCACCGATTCCGGCGACACAGCCTGGTTATCTCTCCAGTTCTCACCGCCAGCCCGGTCCCGAGCTCTTGACGACTCCCGATCAATTCAGTCTTGCACGTCCAATGGTGAGGTGAAGAACAAGAATTTGCCCCCGGCAAGGACTTTGAGCTTGGCAGGGAAAAACATCATATACTTGATGCCTCTCTCCCTCAGTGCTGCCTTCACGCCTACGAAGGAACACCTCTCTAGCTGTACTTGAAGGGTGAAGTCCGGAAAAAAACGAATTGTGGCATTTTCGTGTTGCAGGTCCCCTGCCTGCCTGGCTGCCTGTAAGATGGCTTCTCTATCCCTATAATTAAGGATTTTTGCGATTATTGTCCTGGGCGGAGCCCCTGGTTTGGGTCTAGGGATAGTTGCACGGTGGGCACGTTCAATGGTGAAGATGCTGGACAGGCGTTTAGGCTTTAGGTGGTTTAGGATCAGGTCCTCCAGAAAGAGTTCCACGCTAGGCCCCTCCAAATCATCAGCTGGTGCATTAAGAGGAGCTGACTAAATAAACCGTGCTTTGATGTGACCCGTTCACACTCAGCAGAGTGTGAACGGCTCACATAAAAGCACGGTTTATTTATTTGTTCCCCCTTGCCCCCACAGCGCAAACGCCCAACAGCCTAAATTGATGGCCACCAGGGAACACAACGCCAATTCAGCGTCAGCCGTCAGCTCCTCTTAATGCACCAGCTGACGGTATGTCGTTTCACTTTCCCTTTATTCCGACTATGTACAAATAAATGGTGGCAGTCTTACAATGATTGATTCGTTTTCAGGTGGCCCCCCGCCCTCACCTTGATTGCACAACGAAACGTTCTTCTCTGCACGGTCAGACTCAACGTGCTCTTTTTCATGAATTCGCTTCTTCCCTACACTGGTAGGTTCATTCTAATTTCTGAGTGTCACATAATAGGGAATCTAGTCTATAGTCACAAAGACTAAAATTCGCTACCCTCTCCTTTTCCCAACAGACAGATTAATTGCGCCCTGATGAGATTCCAGGAAATTATTACCTGGATTCGAAACGCGTCAGCCAGTTAGAAAGGATTAACTGCGATCAATTCCTTTACACCAGCATTTACTGGTTGCAAAAAGATTCACAAATTGATTTTGTTCTTTTTCTAATTTTCCTTTTCCTTTTTTCAAACCTTTTTGCGCTTTATTCATTCTTCACATTTGCAAAAAATTTATTGTTTTATGTTGCACATGTTCAAACTGTTCTGTTTGTTCCAGATTTATTTCTTGATTTGCGTTTGATTGTTTTGCTCAGTTTGCAATACATTTGTATAGAGAAAAGTACAACAATTTTGGTGTAAATATGTAATGTAGAGAAGTGTTTTTGTGTGTCTTTTATTCACTGTTTTCGACAAACTGTTTTCATGTGGCACACCACCGGCGTCTCACACTCCCCCCGCTCGGGCAACCAAGCCACTGGGCGGGCCCCCGCACCACCAGTCCGGGCCCTCGGTGTCGGTCTTCCTCCCTCTGCCGTGTCGCGGGAGGTGTCGCACTCAGCTGCCACCCCAGGCACCTAATTTCAGGCAGCCGCCCCATTGGAGATGCGCAGCCTCCGTGTCACACCGCTCTCAGCCAACTTCTTACCCGTATTGGGCTCCCGCTATGGCCGTAGTGCAGTGACCTATGTCTGCCAATGCTCCCAGCAATGAGGTCCACACACTCTCTCCGAGGAGACGCCGGGGCCTCCGTGTCCGGCCGTCACTGTGCTCTCTCCTGCACTCCTGGCCTTCCTCCTGTCTTCTGTTGGGCTCCTGCACTATATGAGTCCTCTACAAGGCTTGTAGATGACACCTCCCACCTGGCCCAGCACTCTTGCCGCCGCCGGGCCTCCAGACAATGTCACCGCGAACACTTCAAACCCTCCGCCGGGCCGCCCCCCCCACCGGGTCGCTCTCCTCGGTGGCACTCAGGCTGTTTCCCTCGCCGGCTCCCACAGTTGGCAGCGGGAGCCAGCGGTAATACTGGGCTGTTTCTGTGGCCCCTCTATTTCAGCGCCACACCTCTTGAGCCCCCAGATCTAGGCCGCAGGTTCCAGAGCAGGCCTACTCGAGCTAGGGTGACCAACTGGCATCGGTGCAAATTCAGGACGGTGAGTGTAAAAATTCAGGACAGAGGGTCAAAATTCAGGACAAAAATTCAGGACAGGAGGTCAAAATTCAGGACAAAACTTCAGGACAAAAGGTAAGTTTTGCAGGCACGTCAGAGGAGGTCGCGCTATAGTATAAAAGCAAGTAAATAGACAACCACTGAAGTACAAGTCAAAAGAAGTTTATATTAGGTTGAGACAATGGTGCACTTCACGGTTTTTCAGTATGTCCACAGGTTGCTACTTTAGACGAATCAAAACTCGCATCTCACTACAGCAGGTATTAGTCACCAGACAATGATGAACTACACCTGAATACAAGTGGGGCCGCTTTTATTGTTGATTGAAAACTACTGGATATGCAAGGAACTTTACAGTGCCAGCCCCCAGTCATAACCCCCCCCCCTTTCCAACCTCCTAGGAAAACACCTGATGCCCAGTCTGGCAGTCCGGTCTCCAATGGTGCCCCTCATCTTCACATAGACCGTGTCTCATGTGTATTTAGTTTCTTTTATAGTGCTACTCATCCCAAGTATGTAGGGCAGGGTTTCGGAGTGTGTTACATCACACACACATCATATAGAGACGATGACTCATATAAACGTGAAAGTCAATGTATAGGAAATGTTACTTAAGATAATGGGTGCTTTTATCTATCATTCAGTCTTCCGCCATTCATTCTGTCCTTCCATCTGTGTGCTCATCTATATCCAAACATATTCAACCATTTGCAAACCAATCCACCATGTATCCTTCCAGCCACCCTTTCAATCATCCATTCATTATTCATCCATCCACTCTTCCACCCATCCATCTATTCACTGATCCATCCAGCCATTTACCCTATCACCCATCCAGCCATCCTTTCACTTACTCATCCATCCACCCAGTCACTTATCCTTTCACCCATTCACCCTTTCAGTCATTCATTGTCCCTTTCTCTCTCTCCATCCCCTTTCACTTATCCATCCTTTCACCCACCTATCTATTCATCCATTCATGAATCCATCCATTGACACCATTACCCATCCATCCTTTCACTCATCCGTCCATCCTTTCACTCATCCATCCGTTCTCTCATCCACCCACCCTTTCACTTCTTCACTCATCTATCCATCCTTTTGTCCATCTAACCACCTTTCACTCACTCATTAATCCTTACATCCACCCTAACTTGTTTCACAGGCTTCTTTCTTTAAACTGTTTTCTCACGTTGCAGCATGGGCGTTTTACCTTTCATCCATCTAACAGAATGTCCTGCTGTACACTGAACAGAGTGATAACTAGCTGACCATTTAGATATGCTGTCATCAGTTAAACAGACTCGGACCAAAATCCTTAACAATTTGATCCAATCATTGAATTTTTTCTTTTGTTTTCGATTGGCTTCAATAATATTTAGTACACAATAAAGACAACACTTAAATTACACAACTTCCTTCACAAATTACATAAATTCAAATTACCAAATTCACATTAGACGCAATAATACAATACAAAGTTCACACAGAGAGACAACTTGTTAAATTATAAACATCCACACTTAAACACAAATGTACAAATTCAAATTGCTACCAGTCAACAACAGTACATCGCACAGGAAACCATATAGAGAAACTCAGGGTACCATTCAACGGGGACATTTTAGTCTTAGCAAGAGAATATCATCAGATTTAGAATACATTTCGTCAATTGCTACTTAGTTTAAAAACGTAATCCCCTATTGGTTAAATTAGTGCCTATGTGTTATAAAGCCCTTCTGAATCGAAGGGATTCTCTTCAGGGCTGTGACTGGGTTCTGTGATTGTATCCGGAAGGCTCATCAACTTTGTTAGGGGCCCAATTTTTGACGTGATTGCTTATTCCTTAGATTGATGAAAGCATGCAGGTGTTGCAAAAGTTGCTGTTGGTTGCCAAATTCGCCCAATGTGCAACCTGCCTTAGAGAGGTGGAAATAATTCAAACCTCCAGGTTGAAAGTTCTTTAAGTGCAGGGAGCGCACATACAAAAAAAGATAGTTCAAGAAGTGTAGGGGGGTCTCAAAAACAAATTACACTTGAGACGTCATTTTGTTCCTGATACACTGAGGCAGGAAAAGGCCACCAAAAACGTTTACAGGCCGAGATACAGGCCGAGACTGCCCCATTGTCATTCTGTATGTGACAATCAGCCACATACAGAATGACAATGGACGGGTGGGGCTGCTCTAGTGCTCCAGGAGGAGTGTGAGGCGCCCCAGCAGGGAGCAGAGGCCTCTCACAGGGGAACAGCGCTGCTCCCTGCACCTTCCAAAATTACGGACAAAAGGCGTCCGAAAAAAGGATCCTCACGGACAATGGACGTGAGGTCCAATTTACGGACGGTCCGTGAAATTTACGGACGGTTGGTCTCGAGCGCCGTCCTGCCCTGACTAGGCCGCAAAGCCGGGGCCTCCCTTGGCGCTCGAGGCCCTTCGCACCGCACCAGCGCTTCCCGCCGGCGCCCGGACCCAGGCGACAGGGAAGTATCACGGCTCCGGAAACAGGCAGCGGGACCGGAGTTGGCCCGATCAGCTCCGCTACACAGCGCCGACTCTGCGCTATTGGTGGAGTGCAGCCCCCACGGATTTAGATGGATGTTTGTGGGGTAAATGGCTTGGCTCAGCTGAGCTCCCGGGTCTTTATGCGTGTTATGCGTTTTGTGACTGTCTGCAGATTTTTAAGATCTTTGGAATTTGACTGTCCCAATTGACCACAATAGTACACAGAAAAGTATTTTGGTAGAAGGCATTTTGTGTTTGTGTGGGGTATGTGTGAGTATTTTGTGATATGTGTGAGGGATTCAGGGCTATGTGTGAGTGATTCTGGGGTATGTGTGAGTGATTCTGGGGTATGTGTGAGTGATTCAGGGGTATGTGTGAGTGAGTCTGGGGATATGTCAGGTCTGGTCGCTCAGTGGAGCAATGCGTCCACTGCAGGGGCCTGTGTTCGACCTCATGATCACAGGTTCAAATCCCAGGGGCTCCACTCAGCCTTTCATCCATCTGAGGTCGATAAACTGAGTACCATTGAGTTGGGTAACAATAAACATCTGTTATTCAGCGCCAAGATACCCAAGCGTGAACGTGCGCTTTACAAATACACAGGTTATGTTATGTTATGTCTGAGTGATTTAGGGTATGTGTGAGTGATTCAGGGTATGTGTGAGGGATTCAGGGGTACGTGTGAGTGACTCAGGGGTATGTGTGAGTGATTCAGGGGTTTGTGTGAGTGATTCAGGGGTCTGTGTGAGTGATTCAGGGGTCTGTGTGAGTGATTCATGGATATGTGTGAGTGATTCAGGGGAATGTGGGAGCAAATCAGGGGTATGTTCGAGTGATTCAGGTGTATGTGTGAATGATTCAGGGGTGTATGTGAATGAGTGATTCGTGGGTTTGTCTGAGTGATTCTGTGGTATGTGTTAGTGATTCAGATGCATGTGTGAGTGATTCAAGGCTATGTGTGAGTGGTTCAGGGGTATGTGTGAGTGATTCAGGGGTATGTGTGAGTGATTCAGGAGTATTTGTGAGTGATTCAGATGTATGTGTGAGTGATTCAGGGTATGTGTGAGTGATTCAGGGGTATGTGTGAGTGATTCAGGGTATGTGTGAGTTATTCCGGGGTATGTGTGAGTGATTCAGGGGTATGTGTGAGTGATTTAGAGGTATGTGTGAGTGATTCAGGGGTATGTGTGAGTGATTCAGGGGTACGTGTGAGTGATTCTTGGGTAAGTGTGAGTGATTCAGGGGTATGTGTGAGTGGTTCAGGGTATGTGTGAGTGATTCAGGGGTATGTGTGAGTGATTCAGGAGCATATGTGAGTGATTCAGTGGTATGTGTGAGTGATTCATGGGTATGTGTGAGTGATTCAGGGTTTGTGTGAGTGATTCAGGGGTATGTGTGAGTGATTCAGGGGTATGTGTGAGTGATTCAGGAGCATGTGTGAGTGATTCAGGGTTTGTGTGAGTGATTCAGGGGCATGTGTGAGTGTTTCAGGAGCATATGTGAGTGATTCAGGGCTATGTGTGAGTGGTTCAGGGGTATGTGTGAGTGATTCAGGGTTTGTGTGAGTGATTCAGGGGTATGTGTGAGTGATTCAGGGCTATGTGTGAGTGATTCAGTGGTATGTGTGAGTGATTCATGGGTATGTGTGAGTGATTCAGGGTATGTGTGAGTGATTCAGGGGTATGTGTGAGTGATTCAGGGTTTGTGTGAGTGATTCAGGGGTATGTGTGAGTGATTCAGGGCTATGTGTGAGTGATTCAGGAGCATGTGTGAGTGATTCAGGGCTATGTGTGAGTGGTTCAGGGGTATGTGTGAGTGATTCAGGGGTATGTGTGAGTGATTCAGGGGTATGTGTGAGTGTTTCAGGAGTATTTGTGAGTGATTCAGAGGTGTGTGTGAGTGATTCAGGGTATGGTTGAGTGATTCAGGGGTATGTGTGAGTGATTCAGGGGTATGTGTGAGTGATTCAGGGTATGTGTGAGTTATTCAGGGGTATGTGTGAGTGATTCAGGGGTATGCGTGAGTGATTTAGAGGTACGTGTGAGTGATTCAGGGGTATGTGTGAGTGATTCTTGGGTATATGTGAGTGATTCAGGGGTATGTGTGAGTGATTCAGGGGTATGTGTGAGGGATTCAGGGGTATGTGCGAGTGATTCAGGGGTATGTGTGAGTGATTCAGGGGTATGTGCGAGTGATTCAGGGGTATGTCCGAGTGATTCAGGGTATGTGTGAGTGATTCAGGGGTATGTGTGAGTGATTCAGGAGCATGTGTGAGTGATTCAGGGGTATGTGTGAGTGATTATTGGGTATGTGTGAGTGATTCAGGGTATGTGTGAGTGATTCAGGGGTATGTGTGAGTGATTCAGAGTATGTGTGAGTGATTCAGGGGTATGTGTGAGCGATTCAGGGGTATGTTTGAGTGATTTAGAGGTATGTGTGAGTGATTCAGGGGTATGTGTGAGTGATTCAGGGGAATGTGTGAGTGTTTCAGGGGTATGGATGAGTGATTTAGAGGTCTGTGTGAGTGGTTCAGGGGTATGTGTGAGTGATTCAGGGGTATGTGTGAGTGATTCAGGGGTATGTCCGAGTGATTCAGGAGTATGTGTGAGTGATTCAGGGGTATGTCTGAGTGATTATGGGGTATGTCCGAGTGATTCAGGGGTATGTGTGAGTGGTTCAGGGTATGTGTGAGTGATTCAGGGGTATGTGTGAGTGATTCAGGGGTATGTGTGAGTGTTTCAGGAGCATATGTGAGTGATTCAGGGGTATGTGTGAGTGATTCAGGGGTATGTGTGAGTGATTCGGGGTATGTGTGAGTGATTCAGGGGTATGCATGAGTGATTCAGGGTATGTGTGAGTGATTCAGGGGTATGTGTGAGTGATTCAGGGGTATGTGTGAGTGATTCAGGGGTATGTGCAAGTGATTCAGGGGTATGTGTGAGCGATTCAGGGGTATGTGTGAGTGATTCAGGGGTATGTGTGAGTGATTTAGGGGTATGTGTGAGTGATTTAGGGGTATGTGTGAGTGATTCAGGGGTATGTCCCAGTGATGCAGGGGTATGTGTGAGTGATTCAGGGGTATGTGTGAGTGATTCAGGGGTATGTGTGAGTGATTTAGGGGTATGTGTGAGTGATTTAGGGGTATGTGTGAGTGATTCAGGGGTATGTCCCAGTGATGCAGGGGTATGTGTGAGTGATTCAGAGGTATGTGTGAGTGATTCAGGGGTATGTGTGAGGGATTCAGGGGTATGTGTGAGTGATTTAGAGGTATGTGTGAGTGATTCAGGGGTATGTGTGAGTGATTCAGGGGTACGTGTGAGTGATTCTTGGGTAAGTGTGAGTGATTCAGGGGTATGTGTGAGTGATTCAGGGGTATGTGTGAGTGATTCAGGAGCATATGTGAGTGATTCAGTGGTATGTGTGAGTGATTCATGTGTATGTGTGAGTGATTCAGGGTATGTGTGAGTGATTCAGGGGTATGTGTGAGTGATTCAGGGTTTGTGTGAGTGATTCAGGGGTATGTGTGAGTGATTCAGGGGTATGTGTGAGTGATTTAGAGGTATGTGTGAGTGATTCAGGGGTATGTGTGAGTGATTCAGGAGTAGGTGTGAGTGATTCAGGGGTATGTCCGAGTGATTCAGGGGTATGTGTGAGTGTTTCAGGGGTATGGCTGAGTGATTTAGAGGTCTGTGTGAGTGGTTCAGGGGTATGTGTGAGTGATTCAGGGGTATGTGTGAGTGATTCAGGGGTATGTCCGAGTGATTCAGGGGTATGTGTGAGTGATTCTTGGGTATGTCTGAGTGATTCAGGGTATGTGTGAGTGACTCAGGGGTATGTGTGAGTGATTCAGGGTATGTGTGAGTTATTCAGGGGTATGTGTGAGTGATTCAGGAGCATGTGTGAGTGATTCAGGGCTATGTGTGAGTGATTCAGGAGCATGTGTGAGTGATTCAGGGCTATGTGTGAGTGGTTCAGGGGTATGTGTGAGTGATTCAGGGGTATGTGTGAGTGATTTAGAGGTATGTGTGAGTGATTCAGGGGTATGTGTGAGTGATTCAGTGGTATGTGTGAGTGATTCAGGGGTATGTGTGAGTGATTCAGGGGTATGTGTGAGTGATTCAGGGGTATGTCCGAGTGATTCAGGGGTATGTCCGAGTGTTTCAGGGGTATGGCTGAGTGATTTAGAGGTCTGTGTGAGTGGTTCAGGGGTATGTGTGAGTGATTCAGGGGTATGTCCGAGTGATTCAGGGGTATGTGTGAGTGTTTCAGGGTATGTGTGAGTGATTCAGGGGTATGTGTGAGTGTTTCAGGAGCATATGTGAGTGATTCAGGGGTATGTGTGAGTGATTCTTGGGTATGTGTGAGTGATTCAGGGTATGTGTGAGTGACTCAGGGGTATGTGTGAGTGATTCAGGGTATGTGTGAGTTATTTAGGGGTATGTGTGAGTGATTCAAGAGCATGTGTGAGTGATTCAGGGCTATGTGTGAGTTATTCAGGAGCATGTGTGAGTGATTCAGGGCTATGTGTGAGTGGTTCAGGGGTATGTGTGAGTGATTCAGGGGTATGTGTGAGTGATTCAGGGGTATGTGTGAGTGTTTCAGGAGTATTTGTGAGTGATTCAGAGGTGTGTGTGAGTGATTCATGGTATGGTTGAGTGATTCAGGGGTATGTGTGAGTGATTCAGGGGTATGTGTGAGTGATTCAGGGTATGTGTGATTTATTCAGGGGTATGTGTGAGTGATTCAGGGGTATGCGTGAGTGATTTAGAGGTACGTGTGAGTGATTCAGGGGTATGTGTGAGTGATTCTTGGGTATATGTGAGTGATTCAGGGGTATGTGTGAGTGATTCAGGGGTATGTGTGAGGGATTCAGGGGTATGTGCGAGTGATTCAGGGGTATGTGTGAGTGATTCAGGGGTATGTGCGAGTGATTCAGGGGTATGTCCGAGTGATTCAGGGTATGTGTGAGTGATTCAGGGGTATGTGTGAGTGATTCAGGAGCATGTGTGAGTGATTCAGGGGTATGTGTGAGTGATTTCTGGGTATGTGTGAGTGATTCAGGGTATGTATGAGTGATTCAGGGGTATGTGTGAGTGATTCAGGGTATGTGTGAGTGATTCAGGGGTATGTGTGAGCGATTCAGGGGTATGTTTGAGTGATTTAGAGGTATGTGTGAGTGATTCAGGGGTATGTGTGAGTGATTCAGGGGAATGTGTGAGTGTTTCAGGGGTATGGATGAGTGATTTAGAGGTCTGTGTGAGTGGTTCTGGGGTATGTGTGAGTGATTCAGGGGTATGTGTGAGTGATTCAGGGGTATGTCCGAGTGATTCAGGAGTATGTGTGAGTGATTCAGGGGTATGTCTGAGTGATTATGGGGTATGTCCGAGTTATTCAGGGGTATGTGTGAGTGATTCAGGGGTATGTGTGAGTGATTCAGGGGTATGTGTGAGTGATTCAGGGGTATGTGTGAGTGTTTCAGGAGCATATGTGAGTGATTCAGGGGTATGTGTGAGTGATTCAGGGGTATCTGTGAGTGATTCGGGGTATGTGTGAGTGATTCAGGGGTATGTGTGAGTGATTCAGGGTATGTGTGAGTGATTCAGGGGTATGTGTGAGTGATTCAGGGGTATGTGTGAGTGATTCAGGGGTATGTGCAAGTGATTCAGGGGTATGTGTGAGCGATTCAGGGGTATGTGCCAGTGATTCAGGGGTATGTCCCAGTGATGCAGGGGTATGTGTGAGTGATTCAGAGGTATGTGTGAGTGATTCAGGGGTATGTGTGAGGGATTCAGGGGTATGTGTGAGTAATTTAGAGGTATGTGTGAGTGATTCAGGGGTATGTGTGAGTGATTCAGGGGTATGTGTGAGTGATTCTTGGGTAAGTGTGAGTGATTCAGGGGTATGTGTGAGTGGTTCAGGGTATGTGTGAGTGATTCCGGGGTATGTGTGAGTGATTCAGGAGCATATGTGAGTGATTCAGTGGTATGTGTGAGTGATTCATGGGTATGTGTGAGTGATTCAGGGTATGTGTGAGTGATTCCGGGGTATGTGTGAGTGATTCAGGGTTTGTGTGAGTGATTCATGGGTATGTGTGAGTGATTCAGGGGTATGTGTGAGTGATTTAGAGGTATGTGTGAGTGATTCAGGGGTATGTGTGAGTGATTCAGGGGTATGTGTGAGTGATTCAGGGGTATGTCCGAGTGATTCAGGGGTATGTGTGAGTGTTTCAGGGGTATGGCTGAGTGATTTAGAGGTCTGTGTGAGTGGTTCAGGGGTATGTGTGAGTGATTCAGGGGTATGTGTGAGTGATTCAGGGGTATGTCCGAGTGATTCAGGGGTATGTGTGAGTGATTCTTGGGTATGTCTGAGTGATTCAGGGTATGTGTGAGTGACTCAGGGGTATGTGTGAGTGATTCAGGGTATGTGTGAGTTATTCAGGGGTATGTGTGAGTGATTCAGGAGCATGTGTGAGTGATTCAGGGCTATGTGTGAGTGATTCAGGAGCATGTGTGAGTGATTCAGGGCTATGTGTGAGTGGTTCAGGGGTATGTGTGAGTGATTCAGTGGTATGTGTGAGTGATTCAGGGGTATGTGTGAGTGTTTCAGGAGTATTTGTGAGTGATTCAGGGGTATGCGTGAGTGATTTAGAGGTACGTGTGAGTGATTCAGGGGTATGTGTGAGTGATTCTTGGGTATATGTGAGTGATTCAGGGGTATGTGTGAGTGATTCAGGGGTATGTGTGAGGGATTCAGGGGTATGTGCGAGTGATTCAGGGGTATGTGTGAGTGATTCAGGGGTATGTGCGAGTGATTCAGGGGTATGTCCGAGTGATTCAGGGTATGTGTGAGTGATTCAGGGGTATGTGTGAGTGATTCAGGAGCATGTGTGAGTGATTCAGGGGTATGTGTGAGTGATTCCTGGGTATGTGTGAGTGATTCAGGGTATGTGTGAGTGATTCAGGGGTATGTGTGAGTGATTTAGGGTATGTGTGAGTGATTCAGGGGTATGTGTGAGCGATTCAGGGGTATGTTTGAGTGATTTAGAGGTATGTGTGAGTGATTCAGGGGTATGTGTGAGTGATTCAGGGGTATGTGTGAGTGATTCAGGGGTATGCCCGAGTGATTCAGGGGTATGTGTGAGTGATTCAGGGGTATGTCTGAGTGATTTAGGGGTATGACCGAGTGATTCAGGGGTATGTGTGAGTGGTTCAGGGTATGTGTGAGTGATTCAGGGGTATGTGTGAGTGTTTCAGGAGCATATGTGAGTGATTCAGGGGTATGTGTGAGTGATTCTTGGGTATGTGTGAGTGATTCAGGGTATGTGTGAGTGACTCAGGGGTATGTGTGAGTGATTCAGGGTATGTGTGAGTTATTCAGGGGTATGTGTGAGTGATTCAGGAGCATGTGGAGTGATTCAGGGCTATGTGTGAGTGATTCAGGAGCATGTGTGAGTGATTCAGGGCTATGTGTGAGTGATTCAGGAGCATGTGTGAGTGATTCAGGGCTATGTGTGAGTGGTTCAGGGGTATGTGTGAGTGATTCAGGGGTATGTGTGAGTGATTCAGGGGTATGTGTGAGTGTTTCAGGAGTATTTGTGAGTGATTCAGAGGTGTGTGTGAGTGATTCAGGGTATGGTTGAGTGATTCAGGGGTATGTGTGAGTGATTCAGGGGTATGTGTGAGTGATTCAGGGTATGTGTGAGTTATTCAGGGGTATGTGTGAGTGATTCAGGGGTATGCGTGAGTGATTTAGAGGTACGTGTGAGTGATTCAGGGGTATGTGTGAGTGATTCTTGGGTATATGTGAGTGATTCAGGGGTATGTGTGAGTGATTCAGGGGTATGTGTGAGGGATTCAGGGGTATGTGCGAGTGATTCAGGGGTATGTGTGAGTGATTCAGGGGTATGTGCGAGTGATTCAGGGGTATGTCCGAGTGATTCAGGGTATGTGTGAGTGATTCAGGGGTATGTGTGAGTGATTCAGGAGCATGTGTGAGTGATTCAGGGGTATGTGTGAGTGATTCCTGGGTATGTGTGAGTGATTCAGGGTATGTGTGAGTGATTCAGGGGTATGTGTGAGTGATTTAGGGTATGTGTGAGTGATTCAGGGGTATGTGTGAGCGATTCAGGGGTATGTTTGAGTGATTTAGAGGTATGTGTGAGTGATTCAGGGGTATGTGTGAGTGATTCAGGGGAATGTGTGAGTGTTTCAGGGGTATGGATGAGTGATTTAGAGGTCTGTGTGAGTGGTTCAGGGGTATGTGTGAGTGATTCAGGGGTATGTGTGAGTGATTCAGGGGTATGTCCGAGTGATTCAGGAGTATGTGTGAGTGATTCAGGGGTATGTCTGAGTGATTATGGGGTATGTCCGAGTAATTCAGGGGTATGTGTGAGTGGTTCAGGGTATGTGTGAGTGATTCAGGGATATGTGTGAGTGATTCAGGGGTATGTGTGAGTGATTCAGGGGTATGTGTGAGTGATTCGGGGTATGTGTGAGTGATTCAGGGGTATGTGTGAGTCATTCAGGGTATGTGTGAGTGATTCAGGGGTATGTGTGAGTGATTCAGGGGTATGTGTGAGTGATTCAGGGGTATGTGCGAGTGATTCAGGGGTATGTGTGAGTCATTCAGGGGTATGTCCGAGTGATGCAGGGGTAAGTGTGAGCGATTCAGGGGTATGTGCCAGTGATTCAGGGGTATGTCCGAATGATGCAGGGGTATGTGTGAGTGATTCAGAGGTATGTGTGAGTGATTCAGGGGTATGGGTGAGTGATTCAGGGGTATGTGTGAGTGATTCAGGTGTATGTGCGAGTGATTCAGAGGTATGTGTGAGTGATTCAGGGGTATGTGCGAGTGATTCAGGGGTATGTCCGAGTGATGCAGGGGTATGTGTGAGTGATTCAGAGTTATGTGTGAGTGATTCAGGGGTATGTGTGAGTGATTCAGGGGTATGTGTGAGTAATTCAGGGGTATGTGTGAGTGATTCAGGGGTATGTGCGAATGATTCAGGGGTATGTGCGAATGATTCAGGGGTATGTCCGAGTGATGCAGGGGTATGTGAGTGATTCAGAAGTATGTGTGAGTGATTCAGGGGTATGTGTGAGTGATTCGGTGGTATGTGTGAGTGATTCAGAGGTATGTCTGAATCACTTAGGGGTCTGTGTGAGTGATTCAGTGGTATGTGATTCAGTGGTATGTGTGAGTGATTCAGTGGTATGTGTGAGTGATTCAGGGGTATGTGTGAGTGATTCGGGGTATGTGTGAGTGATTCGGGGTATGTGTGAGTGATTCAGGGGTATGTGTGAGTGATTCAGGGGTCTGTGTGAGTGATTCAGGGGTATGTGTGAGTTATTCAGGGGTCTGTGTGAGTGGTTCAGGGGTCTGTGTGAGTGATTCAGGGGTCTGTGTGAGTGATTCAGGGGTATGTGTGAGTGGTTCAGGGGTCTGTGTGAGTGGTTCAGGGGTCTGTGTCAGTGATTCAGGGGTATGTGTGTGTGATTCAGGGGTCTGTGTGAGTGGTTCAAGGGTCTGTGTGAGTGATTCAGGGGTCTGTGTGAGTGATTCATGGATGTGTGTGAGTGATTCAGGGGCATGTGGGAGTGAATCAGGTGTATGTGTGAATGATTATGGGGTGTATGTGAATGAGTGATTCGTGGGTTTGTCTGAGTGATTCTGTGGTATGTGTTAGTGATTCAGATGCATGTGTGAGTGATTCAGGGGTATGTGTGAGTGATTCAGGGGTATGTGTGAGTGATTCAGGGTATGTTTGAGTGATTCAGGGTATGTGTGAGTGATTCAGGGGTATGTGTGAGTGTTTCAGGAGCATATGTGAGTGATTCAGGGGTATGTGTGAGTGATTCAGGGTATGTGTGAGTGACTCAGGGGTATGTGTGAGTGATTCAGGGGTATGTGTGAGTTATTCAGGGGTATGCGTGAGTGATTCAGGAGCATGTGTGAGTGATTCAGGGCTATGTGTGAGTGATTCAGGAGCATGTGTGAGTGATTCAGGGCTATGTGTGAGTGGTTCAGGGGTATGTGTGAGTAATTCAGGGGTATGTGTGAGTGATTCAGGGGTATGTGTGAGTGTTTCAGGAGTATTTGTGAGTGATTCAGAGGTGTGTGTGAGTGATTCAGGGTATGGTTCAGTGATTCAGGGGTATGTGTGAGTGATTCAGGGGTATGTGTGAGTGATTCAGGGTATGTGTGAGTTATTCAGGGGTACGTGTGAGTGATTCAGGGGTATGTGTGAGTGATTCTTGGGTATATGTGAGTGATTCAGGGGTATGTGTGAGTGATTCAGGGGTATGTGTGAGGGATTCAGGGGTATGTGCGAGTGATTCAGGGGTATGTGTGAGTGATTCAGGGGTATGTGCGAGTGATTCAGGGGTATGTCCGAGTGATTCAGGGTATGTGTGAGTGATTCAGGGGTATGTGTGAGTGATTCAGGAGCATGTGTGAGTGATTCTTGGGTATGTGTGAGTGATTCTTGGGTATGTGTGAGTGATTCAGGGTATGTGTGAGTGATTCAGGGGTATGTGTGAGTGATTCAGGGTATGTGTGAGTGATTCAGGGGTATGTGTGAGCGATTCAGGGGTATGTTTGAGTGATTTAGAGGTATGTGTGAGTGATTCAGGGGTATGTGTGAGTGATTCAGGGGAATGTGTGAGTGTTTCAGGGGTATGGATGAGTGATTTAGAGGTCTGTGTGAGTGGTTCAGGGGTATGTGTGAGTGATTCAGGGGTATGTGTGAGTGATTCAGGGGTATGTCCGAGTGATTCTGGAGTATGTGTGAGTGATTCAGGGGTATGTCTGAGTGATTATGGGGTATGTCCAAGTGATTCAGGGGTATGTGTGAGTGGTTCAGGGTATGTGTGAGTGATTCAGGGGTATGTGTGAGTGATTCAGGGGTATGTGTGAGTGTTTCAGGAGCATATGTGAGTGATTCAGGGGTATGTGTGAGTGATTCAGGGGTATGTGTGAGTGATTCAGGGTATGTGTGAGTGATTCAGGGGTATGTGTGAGTGATTCAGGGTATGTGTGAGTGATTCAGGGGTATGTGTGAGTGATTCAGGGGTATGTGTGAGTGATTCAGGGGTATGTGCAAGTGATTCAGGGGTATGTGTGAGCGTTTCAGGGGTATGTGCCAGTGATTCAGGGGTATGTCCCAGTGATGCAGGGGTATGTGTGAGTGATTCAGAGGTATGTGTGAGTGATTCAGGGGTATGTGTGAGGGATTCAGGGGTATGTGTGAGTGATTTAGAGGTATGTGTGAGTGATTCAGGGGTATGTGTGAGTGATTCAGGGGTACGTGTGAGTGATTCTTGGGTAAGTGTGAGTGATTCAGGGGTATGTGTGAGTGATTCAGGGGTATGTGTGAGTGATTCAGGGGTATGTGTGAGTGATTCAGGAGCATATGTGAGTGATTCAGTGGTATGTGTGAGTGATTCATGCGTATGTGTGAGTGATTCAGGGTATGTGTGAGTGATTCAGGGGTATGTGTGAGTGATTCAGGGTTTGTGTGAGTGATTCAGGGGTATGTGTGAGTGATTCAGGGGTATGTGTGAGTGATTTAGAGGTATGTGTGAGTGATTCAGGGGTATGTGTGAGTGATTCAGGAGTAGGTGTGAGTGATTCAGGGGTATGTCCGAGTGATTCAGGGGTATGTGTGAGTGTTTCTGGGGTATGGCTGAGTGATTTAGAGGTCTGTGTGAGTGGTTCAGGGGTATGTGTGAGTGATTCAGGGGTATGTGTGAGTGATTCAGGGGTATGTCCGAGTGATTCAGGGGTATGTGTGAGTGATTCTTGGGTATGTCTGAGTGATTCAGGGTATGTGTGAGTGACTCAGGGGTATGTGTGAGTGATTCAGGGTATGTGTGAGTGATTCAGGAGCATGTGTGAGTGATTCAGGGCTATGTGTGAGTGGTTCAGGGGTATGTGTGAGTGATTCAGGGGTATGTGTGAGTGATTTAGAGGTATGTGTGAGTGATTCAGGGGTATGTGTGAGTGATTCAGGGGTATGTGTGAGTGATTCAGGGGTATGTCCGAGTGATTCAGGGGTATGTCCGAGTGTTTCAGGGGTATGGCTGAGTGATTTAGAGGTCTGTGTGAGTGGTTCAGGGGTATGTGTGAGTGATTCAGGGGTATGTGTGAGTGATTCAGGGGTATGTCCGAGTGATTCAGGGGTATGTGTGAGTGTTTCAGGGTATGTGTGAGTGATTCAGGGGTATGTGTGAGTGTTTCAGGAGCATATGTGAGTGATTCAGGGGTATGTGTGAGTGATTCTTGGGTATGTGTGAGCGATTCAGGGGTATGTGTGAGTGATTCAGGGGTATGTCCGAGTGATTCAGGAGTATGTGTGAGTGATTCAGGGGTATGTCTGAGTGATTATGGGGTATGTCCGAGTAATTCAGGGGTATGTGTGAGTGGTTCAGGGTATGTGTGAGTGATTCAGGGGTATGTGTGAGTGATTCAGGGGTATGTGTGAGTGTTTCAGGAGCATATGTGAGTGATTCAGGGGTATGTGTGAGTGATTCAGGGGTATGTGTGAGTGATTCAGGGGTATGTGTGAGTGATTCGGGGTATGTGTGAGTGATTCAGGGGTATGTGTGAGTGATTCAGGGTATGTGTGAGTGATTCAGGGGTATGTGTGAGTGATTCAGGGGTATGTGTGAGTGATTCAGGGGTATGTGTGAGTTATTCAGGGGTATGTGTGAGTCATTCAGGGGTATGTCCGAGTGATGCAGGGGTAAGTGTGAGCGATTCAGGGGTATGTGCCAGTGATTCAGGGGTATGTCCGAGTGATGCAGGGGTATGTGTGAGTGATTCAGAGGTATGTGTGAGTGATTCAGGGGTATGGGTGAGTGATTCAGGGGTATGTGTGAGTGATTGAGGTGTATGTGCGAGTGATTCAGAGGTATGTGTGAGTGATTCAGGGGTATGTGCGAGTGATTCAGGGGTATGTCCGAGTGATGCAGGGGTATGTGTGAGTGATTCAGAGTTATGTGTGAGTGATTCAGGGGTATGTGTGAATGATTCAGGGGTATGTGCGAGTAATTCAGGGGTATGTGTGAGTGATTCAGGGGTATGTGCGAATGATTCAGGGGTATGTGCGAATGATTCAGGGGTATGTCCGAGTGATGCAGGGGTATGTGAGTGATTCAGAAGTATGTGTGAGTGATTCAGGGGTATGTGTGAGTGATTCGGGGGTATGTGTGAGTGATTCAGAGGTATGTCTGAGTGATTCAGGGGTATATCTGAGTGATTCAGGTGTATGTCTGAATCACTTAGGGGTCTGTGTGAGTGATTCAGTGGTATGTGATTCAGTGGTATGTGTGAGTGATTCAGTGGTATGTGTGAGTGATTCAGGGGTATGTGTGAGTGATTCGGGGTATGTGTGAGTGATTCGGGGTATGTGTGAGTGATTCAGGGGTATGTGTGAGTGATTCAGGGGTCTGTGTGAGTGATTCAGGGGTATGTGTGAGTTATTCAGGGGTCTGTGTGAGTGGTTCAGGGGTCTGTGTGAGTGATTCAGGGGTCTGTGTGAGTGATTCAGGGGTATGTGTGAGTGGTTCAGGGGTCTGTGTGAGTGGTTCAGGGGTCTGTGTCAGTGATTCAGGGGTATGTGTGTGTGATTCAGGGGTCTGTGTGAGTGGTTCAAGGGTCTGTGTGAGTGATTCAGGGGTCTGTGTGAGTGATTCATGGATATGTGTGAGTGATTCAGGGGCATGTGGGAGTGAATCAGGTGTATGTGTGAATGATTCAGGGGTGTATGTGAATGAGTGATTCGTGGGTTTGTCTGAGTGATTCTGTGGTATGTGTTAGTGATTCAGATGCATGTGTGAGTGATTCAGGGGTATGTGTGAGTGATTCAGGGGTATGTGTGAGTGATTCAGGGTATGTGTGAGTGATTCAGGGGTATGTTTGAGTGATTCAGGGTATGTGTGAGTGATTCAGGGGTATGTGTGAGTGTTTCAGGAGCATATGTGAGTGATTCAGGGGTATGTGTGAGTGATTCAGGGTATGTGTGAGTGACTCAGGGGTATGTGTGAGTGATTCAGGGGTATGTGTGAGTTATTCAGGGGTATGTGTGAGTTATTCAGGGGTATGCGTGAGTGATTCAGGAGCATGTGTGAGTGATTCAGGGCTATGTGTGAGTGATTCAGGAGCATGTGTGAGTGATTCAGGGCTATGTGTGAGTGGTTCAGGGGTATGTGTGAGTAATTCAGGGGTATGTGTGAGTGATTCAGGGGTATGTGTGAGTGTTTCAGGAGTATTTGTGAGTGATTCAGAGGTGTGTGTGAGTGATTCAGGGTATGGTTGAGTGATTCAGGGGTATGTGCGAGTGATTCAGGGGTATGTGTGAGGATTCAGGGTATGTGTGAGTTATTCAGGGGTACGTGTGAGTGATTCAGGGGTATGTGTGAGTGATTCTTGGGTGTATGTGAGTGATTCAGGGGTATGTGTGAGTGATTCAGGGGTATGTGTGAGGGATTCAGGGGTATGTGCGAGTGATTCAGGGGTATGTGTGAGTGATTCAGGGGTATGTGCGAGTGATTCAGGGGTATGTCAGAGTGATTCAGGGTATGTGTGAGTGATTCAGGGGTATGTGTGAGTGATTCAGGAGCATGTGTGAGTGATTCTTGGGTATGTGTGAGTGATTCTTGGGTATGTGTGAGTGATTCAGGGTATGTGTGAGTGATTCAGGGGTATGTGTGAGTGATTCAGGGTATGTGTGAGTGATTCAGGGGAATGTGTGAGTGTTTCAGGGGTATGGATGAGTGATTTAGAGGTCTGTGTGAGTGGTTCAGGGGTATGTGTGAGTGATTCAGGGGTATGTGTGAGTGATTCAGGGGTATGTCCGAGTGATTCTGGAGTATGTGTGAGTGATTCAGGGGTATGTCTGAGTGATTATGGGGTATGTCCAAGTGATTCAGGGGTATGTGTGAGTGGTTCAGGGTATGTGTGAGTGATTCAGGGGTATGTGTGAGTGATTCAGGGGTATGTGTGAGTGTTTCAGGAGCATATGTGAGTGATTCAGGGGTATGTGTGAGTGATTCAGGGGTATGTGTGAGTGATTCGGGGTATGTGTGAGTGATTCAGGGGTATGTGTGAGTGATTCAGGGTATGTGTGAGTGATTCAGGGGTATGTGTGAGTGATTCAGGGGTATGTGTGAGTGATTCAGGGGTATGTGCAAGTGATTCAGGGGTATGTGTGAGCGATTCAGGGGTATGTGCAAGTGATTCAGGGGTATGTCCCAGTGATGCAGGGGTATGTGTGAGTGATTCAGAGGTATGTGTGAGTGATTCAGGGGTATGTGTGAGGGATTCAGGGGTATGTGTGAGTGATTTAGAGGTATGTGTGAGTGATTCAGGGGTATGTGTGAGTGATTCAGGGGTACGTGTGAGTGATTCTTGGGTAAGTGTGAGTGATTCAGGGGTATGTGTGAGTGATTCAGGGGTATGTGTGAGTGATTCAGGGGTATGTGTGAGTGATTCAGGAGCATATGTGAGTGATTCAGTGGTATGTGTGAGTGATTCATGCGTATGTGTGAGTGATTCAGGGTATGTGTGAGTGATTCAGGGGTATGTGTGAGTGATTCAGGGTTTGTGTGAGTGATTCAGGGGTATGTGTGAGTGATTCAGGGGTATGTGTGAGTGATTTAGAGGTATGTGTGAGTGATTCAGGGGTATGTGTGAGTGATTCAAGAGTAGGTGTGAGTGATTCAGGGGTATGTCCGAGTGATTCAGGGGTATGTGTGAGTGTTTCAGGGGTATGGCTGAGTGATTTAGAGGTCTGTGTGAGTGGTTCAGGGGTATGTGTGAGTGATTCAGGGGTATGTGTGAGTGATTCAGGGGTATGTCCGAGTGATTCAGGGGTATGTGTGAGTGATTCTTGGGTATGTCTAAGTGGTTCAGGGTATGTGTGAGTGACTCAGGTGTATGTGTGAGTGATTCAGGGTATGTGTGAGTTATTCAGGGGTATGTGTGAGTGATTCAGGAGCATGTGTGAGTGATTCAGGGCTATGTGTGAGTGATTCAGGAGCATGTGTGAGTGATTCAGGGCTATGTGTGAGTGGTTCAGGGGTATGTGTGAGTGATTCAGGGGTATGTGTGAGTGATTTAGAGGTATGTGTGAGTGATTCAGGGGTATGTGTGAGTGATTCAGGGGTATGTGTGAGTGATTCAGGGGTATGTCCGAGTGATTCAGGGGTATGTCTGAGTGTTTCAGGGGTATGGCTGAGTGATTTAGAGGTCTGTGTGAGTGGTTCAGGGGTATGTGTGAGTGATTCAGGGGTATGTGTGAGTGATTCAGGGGTATGTCCGAGTGATTCAGGGGTATGTGTGAGTGTTTCAGGGTATGTGTGAGTGATTCAGGGGTATGTGTGAGTGTTTCAGGAGCATATGTGAGTGATTCAGGGGTATGTGTGAGTGATTCTTGGGTATGTGTGAGTGATTCAGGGTATGTGTGAGTGACTCAGGGGTATGTGTGAGTGATTCAGGGTATGTGTGAGTTATTCAGGGGTATGTGTGAGTGATTCAGGAGCATGTGTGAGTGATTCAGGGCTATGTGTGAGTGATTCAGGAGCATGTGTGAGGGATTCAGGGCTATGTGTGAGTGGTTCAGGGGTATGTGTGAGTGATTCAGGGGTATGTGTGAGTGATTCAGGGGTATGTGTGAGTGTTTCAGGAGTATTTGTGAGTGATTCAGAGGTGTGTGTGAGTGATTCAGGGTATGGTTGAGTGATTCAGGGGTATGTGTGAGTGATTCTGGGGTATGTGTGAGTGATTCAGGGTATGTGTGATTTATTCAGGGGTATGTGTGAGTGATTCAGGGGTATGCGTGAGTGATTTAGAGGTACGTGTGAGTGATTCAGGGGTATGTGTGAGTGATTCTTGGGTATATGTGAGTGATTCAGGGGTATGTGTGAGTGATTCAGGGGTATGTGTGAGGGATTCAGGGGTATGTGCGAGTGATTCAGGGGTATGTGTTAGTGATTCAGGGGTATGTGCGAGTGATTCAGGGGTATGTCCGAGTGATTCAGGGTATGTGTGAGTGATTCAGGGGTATGTGTGAGTGATTCAGGAGCATGTGTGAGTGATTCAGGGGTATGTGTGAGTGATTCCTGGGTATGTGTGAGTGATTCAGAGTATGTGTGAGTGATTCAGGGGGATGTGTGAGTGATTTAGGGTATGTGTGAGTGATTCAGGGGTATGTGTGAGCGATTCAGGGGTATGTTTGAGTGATTTAGAGGTATGTGTGAGTGATTCAGGGGTATGTGTGAGTGATTCAGGGGAATGTGTGAGTGTTTCAGGGGTATGGATGAGTGATTTAGAGGTCTGTGTGAATGGTTCAGGGGTATGTGTGAGTGATTCAGGGGTATGTGTGAGTGATTCAGGGGTATGTCCGAGTGATTCAGGAGTATGTGTGAGTGATTCAGGGGTATGTCTGAGTGATTATGGGGTATGTCCGAGTAATTCAGGGGTATGTGTGAGTGGTTCAGGGTATGTGTGAGTGATTCAGGGGTATGTGTGAGTGATTCAGGGGTATGTGTGAGTGTTTCAGGAGCATATGTGAGTGATTCAGGGGTATGTGTGAGTGATTCAGGGGTATGTGTGAGTGATTCAGGGGTATGTGTGAGTGATTCGGGGTATGTGTGAGTGATTCAGGGGTATGTGTGAGTGATTCAGGGTATGTGTGAGTGATTCAGGGTTATGTGTGAGTGATTCAGGGGTATGTGTGTGAGTGATTCAGGGGTATGTGCGAGTGATTCAGGGGTATGTGTGAGTCATTCAGGGGTATGTCCGAGTGATGCAGGGGTAAGTGTGAGCGAATCAGGGGTATGTGCCAGTGATTCAGGGGTATGTCCGAGTGATGCAGGGGTATGTGTGAGTGATTCAGAGGTATGTGTGAGTGATTCAGGGGTATGGGTGAGTGATTCAGGGGTATGTGTGAGTGATTCAGGTGTATGTGCGAGTGATTCAGAGGTATGTGTGAGTGATTCAGGGGTATGTGCGAGTGATTCAGGGGTATGTCCGAGTGATGCAGGGGTATGTGTGAGTGATTCAGAGTTATGTGTGAGTTATTCAGGGGTATGTGTGAGTGATTCAGGGGTATGTGCGAGTAATTCAGGGGTATGTGCGAGTGATTCAGGGGTATGTGCGAATGATTCAGGGGTATGTGCGAATGATTCAGGGGTATGTCCGAGTGATGCAGGGGTATGTGAGTGATTCAGAAGTATGTGTGAGTGATTCAGGGGTATGTGTGAGTGATTCGGGGGTATGTGTGAGTGATTCAGAGGTATGTCTGAGTGATTCAGGGGTATATCTGAGTGATTCAGGTGTATGTCTGAATCACTTAGGGGTCTGTGTGAGTGATTCAGTGGTATGTGATTCAGTGGTATGTGTGAGTGATTCAGTGGTATGTGTGAGTGATTCAGGGGTATGTGTGAGTGATTCGGGGTATGTGTGAGTGATTCGGGGTATGTGTGAGTGATTCAGGGGTATGTGTGAGTGATTCAGGGGTCTGTGTGAGTGATTCAGGGGTATGTGTGAGTTATTCAGGGGTCTGTGTGAGTGGTTCAGGGGTCTGTGTGAGTGATTCAGGGGTCTGTGTGAGTGATTCAGGGGTATGTGTGAGTGGTTCAGGGGTCTGTGTGAGTGGTTCAGGGGTCTGTGTCAGTGATTCAGGGGTATGTGTGTGTGATTCAGGGGTCTGTGTGAGTGGTTCAAGCGTCTGTGTGAGTGATTCAGGGGTCTGTGTGAGTGATTCATGGATATGTGTGAGTGATTCAGGGGCATGTGGGAGTGAATTAGGTGTATGTGTGAATGATTCAGGGGTGTATGTGAATGAGTGATTCGTGGGTTTGTCTGAGTGATTCTGTGGTATGTGTTAGTGATTCAGATGCATGTGTGAGTGATTCAGGGGTATGTGTGAGTGATTCAGGGGTATGTGTGAGTGATTCAGGGTATGTGTGAGTGATTCAGGGGTATGTTTGAGTGATTCAGGGTATGTGTGAGTGATTCAGGGGTATGTGTGAGTGTTTCAGGAGCATATGTGAGTGATTCAGGGGTATGTGTGAGTGATTCAGGGTATGTGTGAGTGACTCAGGGGTATGTGTGAGTGATTCAGGGGTATGTGTGAGTTATTCAGGGGTATGCGTGAGTGATTCAGGAGCATGTGTGAGTGATTCAGGGCTATGTGTGAGTGATTCAGGAGCATGTGTGAGTGATTCAGGGCTATGTGTGAGTGGTTCAGGGGTATGTGTGAGTAATTCAGGGGTATGTGTGAGTGATTCAGGGGTATGTGTGAGTGATTCAGAGGTATGTCTGAGTGATTCAGGGGTATATCTGAGTGATTCAGGTGTATGTCTGAATCACTTAGGGGTCCGTGTGAGTGATTCAGTGGTATGTGATTCAGTGGTATGTGTGAGTGATTCAGTGGTATGTGTGAGTGATTCAGGGGTATGTGTGAGTGATTCGGGGTATGTGTGAGTGATTCGGGGTATGTGTGAGTGATTCAGGGGTATGTGTGAGTGATTCAGGGGTCTGTGTGAGTGATTCAGGGGTATGTGTGAGTTATTCAGGGGTCTGTGTGAGTGGTTCAGGGGTCTGTGTGAGTGATTCAGGGGTCTGTGTGAGTGATTCAGGGGTATGTGTGAGTGGTTCAGGGGTCTGTGTGAGTGGTTCAGGGGTCTGTGTCAGTGATTCAGGGGTATGTGTGTGTGATTCAGGGGTCTGTGTGAGTGGTTCAAGGGTCTGTGTGAGTGATTCAGGGGTCTGTGTGAGTGATTCATGGATATGTGTGAGTGATTCAGGGGCATGTGGGAGTGAATCAGGTGTATGTGTGAATGATTCAGGGGTGTATGTGAATGAGTGATTCGTGGGTTTGTCTGAGTGATTCTGTGGTATGTGTTAGTGATTCAGATGCATGTGTGAGTGATTCAGGGGTATGTGTGAGTGATTCAGGGGTATGTGTGAGTGATTCAGGGTATGTGTGAGTGATTCAGGGGTATGTTTGAATGATTCAGGGTATGTGTGAGTGATTCAGGGGTATGTGTGAGTGTTTCAGGAGCATATGTGAGTGATTCAGGGGTATGTGTGAGTGATTCAGGGTATGTGTGAGTGACTCAGGGGTATGTGTGAGAGATTCAGGGGTATGTGTGAGTTATTCAGGGGTATGCGTGAGTGATTCAGGAGCATGTGTGAGTGATTCAGGGCTATGTGTGAGTGATTCAGGAGCATGTGTGAGTGATTCAGGGCTATGTGTGAGTGGTTCAGGGGTATGTGTGAGTAATTCAGGGGTATGTGTGAGTGATTCAGGGGTATGTGTGAGTGTTTCAGGAGTATTTGTGAGTGATTCAGAGGTGTGTGTGAGTGATTCAGGGTATGGTTGAGTGATTCAGGGGTATGTGTGAGTGATTCAGGGGTATGTGTGAGTGATTCAGGGTATGTGTGAGTTATTCAGGGGTACGTGTGAGTGATTCAGGGGTATGTGTGAGTGATTCTTGGGTATATGTGAGTGATTCAGGGGTATGTGTGAGTGATTCAGGGGTATGTGTGAGGGATTCAGGGGTATGTGCGAGTGATTCAGGGGTATGTGTGAGTGATTCAGGGGTATGTGCGAGTGATTCAGGGGTATGTCCGAGTGATTCAGGGTATGTGTGAGTGATTCAGGGGTATGTGTGAGTGATTCAGGAGCATGTGTGAGTGATTCTTGGGTATGTGTGAGTGATTCTTGGGTATGTGTGAGTGATTCAGGGTATGTGTGAGTGATTCAGGGGTATGTGTGAGTGATTCAGGGTATGTGTGAGTGATTCAGGGGTATGTGTGAGCGATTCAGGGGTATGTTTGAGTGATTTAGAGGTATGTGTGAGTGATTCAGGGGTATGTGTGAGTGATTCAGGGGAATGTGTGAGTGTTTCAGGGGTATGTTTGAGTGATTTAGAGGTATGTGTGAGTGATTCAGGGGTATGTGTGAGTGATTCAGGGGTATGTCCGAGTGATTCTGGAGTATGTGTGAGTGATTCAGGGGTATGTCTGAGTGATTGTGGGGTATGTCCAAGTGATTCAGGGGTATGTGTGAGTGGTTCAGGGTATGTTTGAGTGATTCAGGGGTATGTGTGAGTGATTCAGGGGTATGTGTGAGTGTTTCAGGAGCATATGTGAGTGATTCAGGGGTATGTGTGAGTGATTCAGGGGTATGTGTGAGTGATTCGGGGTATGTGTGAGTGATTCAGGGGTATGTGTGAGTGATTCAGGGTATGTGTGAGTGATTCAGGGGTATGTGTGAGTGATTCAGGGGTATGTGTGAGTGATTCAGGGGTATGTGCAAGTGATTCAGGGGTATGTGTGAGCGATTCAGGGGTATGTGCCAGTGATTCAGGGGTATGTCCCAGTGATGCAGGGGTATGTGTGAGTGATTCAGAGGTATGTGTGAGTGATTCAGGGGTATGTGTGAGGGATTCAGGGGTATGTGTGAGTGATTTAGAGGTATGTGTGAGTGATTCAGGGGTATGTGTGAGTGATTCAGGGGTACGTGTGAGTGATTCTTGGGTAAGTGTGAGTGATTCAGGGGTATGTGTGAGTGGTTCAGGGTATGTGTGAGTGATTCAGGGGTATGTGTGAGTGATTCAGGAGCATATGTGAGTGATTCAGTGGTATGTGTGAGTGATTCATGGGTATGTGTGAGTGATTCAGGGTATGTGTGAGTGATTCAGGGGTATGTGTGAGTGATTCAGGGTTTGTGTGAGTGATTCAGGGGTATGTGTGAGTGATTCAGGGGTATGTGTGAGTGATTTAGAGGTATATGTGAGTGATTCAGGGGTATGTGTGAGTGATTCAGGGGTATGTGTGAGTGATTCAGGGGTATGTCCGAGTGATTCAGGGGTATGTGTGAGTGTTTCAGGGGTATGGCTGAGTGATTTAGAGGTCTGTGTGAGTGGTTCAGGGGTATGTGTGAGTGATTCAGGGGTATGTGTGAGTGATTCAGGGGTATGCCCGAGTGATTCAGGGGTATGTGTGAGTGATTCAGGGGTATGTCTGAGTGATTTAGGGGTATGACCGAGTGATTCAGGGGTATGTGTGAGTGGTTCAGGGTATGTGTGAGTGATTCAGGGGTATGTGTGAGTGTTTCAGGAGCATATGTGAGTGATTCAGGGGTATGTGTGAGTGATTCTTGGGTATGTGTGAGTGATTCAGGGTATGTGTGAGTGACTCAGGGGTATGTGTGAGTGATTCAGGGTATGTGTGAGTTATTCAGGGGTATGTGTGAGTGATTCAGGAGCATGTGGAGTGATTCAGGGCTATGTGTGAGTGATTCAGGAGCATGTGTGAGTGATTCAGGGCTATGTGTGAGTGGTTCAGGGGTATGTGTGAGTGATTCAGGGGTATGTGTGAGTGATTCAGGGGTATGTGTGAGTGTTTCAGGAGTATTTGTGAGTGATTCAGAGGTGTGTGTGAGTGATTCAGGGTATGGTTGAGTGATTCAGGGGTATGTGTGAGTGATTCAGGGGTATGTGTGAGTGATTCAGGGTATGTATGAGTTATTCAGGGGTATGTGTGAGTGATTCAGGGGTATGCGTGAGTGATTTAGAGGTACGTGTGAGTGATTCAGGGGTATGTGTGAGTGATTCTTGGGTATATGTGAGTGATTCAGGGGTATGTGTGAGTGATTCAGGGGTATGTGTGGGATTCAGGGGTATGTGCGAGTGATTCAGGGGTATGTGTGAGTGATTCAGGGGTATGTGCGAGTGATTCAGGGGTATGTCCGAGTGATTCAGGGTTTGTGTGAGTGATTCAGGGGTATGTGTGAGTGATTCAGGAGCATGTGTGAGTGATTCAGGGGTATGTGTGAGTGATTCTTGGGTATGTGTGAGTGATTCAGGGTATGTGTGAGTGATTCAGGGGTATGTGTGAGTGATTCAGGGTATGTGTTAGTGATTCAGGGGTATGTGTGAGCGATTCAGGGGTATGTGTGAGTGATTCGGGGGTATGTGTGAGTGATTCAGGGGTATGCCTGAGTGATTATGGGGTATGTCCGAGTGATTCAGGGGTATGTGTGAGTGATTCAGGGGTATGTCTGAGTGATTATGGGGTATGTCTGAGTGATTATGGGGTATGTGTGAGTGATTCAGGGGTATGTGTGAGTGATTCGGGGTATGTGTGAGTGATTCAGGGGTATGTGTGAGTGATTCAGGGTATGTGTGAGTGATTCAGGGGTATGTGTGAGTGATTCAGGGGTATGTCCTAGTGATTCAGGAGTATGTGTGAGTGATTCAGGGGTATGTCTGAGTGATTCAGGGGTATGTGTGAGTGATTCAGGGGTATGTGTGAGAGATTCGGGGTATGTGTGAGTGATTCAGGGGTATGTGTGAGTGATTCAGGGTATGTTTGAGTGATTCAGGGGTATGTGTGAGTGATTCAGGGGTATGTGTGAGTGATTCAGGGGTATGTGCAAGTGATTCAGGGGTATGTGTGAGCGATTCAGGGGTATGTGCCAGTGATTCAGGGGTATGTCCCAGTGATGCAGGGGTATGTGTGAGTGATTCAGAGGTATGTGTGAGTGATTCAGGGGTATGTGTGAGGGATTCAGGGGTATGTGTGAGTGATTCAGGGGTATGTGCGAGTGATTCAGGGGTATGTGTGAGTCATTCAGGGGTATGTCCGAGTGATGCAGGGGTAAGTCTGAGCGATTCAGGGGTATGTGCCAGTGATTCAGGGGTATGTCCGAGTGATGCAGGGGTATGTGTGAGTGATTCAGAGGTATGTGTGAGTGATTCAGGGGTATGGGTGAGTGATTCAGGGGTATGTGTGAGTGATTCAGGTGTATGTGCGAGTGATTCAGAGGTATGTGTGAGTGATTCAGGGGTATGTGCGAGTGATTCAGGGGTATGTCCGAGTGATGCAGGGGTATGTGTGAGTGATTCAGAGTTGTGTGAGTGATTCAGGGGTATGTGTGAGTGATTCAGGGGTATGTGCGAGTAATTCAGGGGTATGTGTGAGTGATTCAGGGGTATGTGCGAATGATTCAGGGGTATGTCCGAGTGATACAGGGGTATGTGAGTGATTCAGAAGTATGTGTGAGTGATTCAGGGGTATGTGTGAGTGATTCGGGGGTATGTGTGAGTGATTCGGGGTATGTGTGAGTGATTCAGGGGTATGTGTGAGTGATTCGGGGTATGTGTGAGTGATTCAGGGGTATGTGTGAGTGATTCGGGGGTATGTCCGAGTGATTCAGAGGTATGTCCGAGTGATTCAGGGGTATGTGTGAGTGTTTCAGGAGCATATGTGAGTGGTTCAGGGGTATGTATGAGTGATTCAGGGGTATGTGTGAGTGATTCGGGGTATGTGTGAGTGATTCAGGGGTATGTGTGAGTGATTCGGGGGTATGTGTGAGTGATTCAGAGGTATGTCCGAGTGATTCATGGGTATGTGTGAGTGATTCAGGGGTATGTCTGAGTGATTCAGGTGTATTTCTGAATCACTTACGGGTCTGTGTGAGTGATTCAGTGGTATGTGATTCAGTGGTATGTGTGAGTGATTCAGGGGTATGTGTGAGTGATTCGGGGTATGTGTGAGTGATTCGGGGTATGTGTGAGTGATTCAGGGGTATGTGTGAGTGATTCAGGGGTCTGTGTGAGTGATTCAGGGGTATGTGTGAGTTATTCAGAGGTCTGTGTGAGTGGTTCAGGGGTCTGTGTGAGTGATTCAGGGGTCTGTGTGAGTGATTCAAGGGTATGTGTGAGTGGTTCAGGGGTCTGTGTGAGTGGTTCAGGGGTCTGTGTGAGTGATTCAGGGGTATGTGTGAGTGATTCAGGGGTCTGTGTGAGTGGTTCAATGGTCTGTGTGAGTGATTCAGGGGTCTGTGTGAGTGATTCATGGATATGTGTGAGTGATTCAGGGGAATGTGGGAGCGAATCAGGGGTATGTTCGAGTGATTCAGGTGTATGTGTGAATGATTCAGGGGTGTATGTGAATGAGTGATTCGTGGGTTTGTCTGAGTGATTCTGTGGTATGTGTTAGTGATTCAGATGCATGTGTGAGTGATTCAGGGGTATGTGTGAGTGTTTCAGGAGCATATGTGAGTGATTCAGGGGTATGTGTGAGTGATTCAGGGGTATGTGTGAGTGATTCGGGGTATGTGTGAGTGATTCAGGGGTATGTTTGAGTGATTCAGGGTATATGTGAGTGATTCAGGGGTATATGTGAGTGATTCAGGGGTATGTGTGAGTGATTCAGGGGTATTTGCAAGTGATTCAGGGGTATGTGTGAGCGATTCAGGGGTATGTGCCAGTGATTCAGGGGTATGTCCCAGTGATGCAGGGGTATGTGTGAGTGATTCAGAGGTATGTGTGAGTGATTCAGAGGTATGTGTGAGTGATTCAGGGGTATGTGTGAGGGATTCAGGGGTATGTGTGAGTGATTCAGGGGTATGTGCGAGTGATTCAGGGGTATGTGTGAGTGATTCAGGGGTATGTCCGAGTGATGCAGGGGTAAGTGTGAGCGATTCAGGGGTATGTGCCAGTGATTCAGGGGTATGTGTGAGTGATGCAGGGGTATGTGTGAGTGATTCAGAGGTATGTGTGGGTGATTCAGGGGTATGGGTGAGTGATTCAGGGGTATGTGTGAGTGATTCAGGGGTATGTGCGAGTGATTCAGGGGTATGTGTGAGGGACTCAGGGGTATGTGTGAGTGATTCAGGGGTATATCCGAGTGATGCAGGGGTATGTGTGAGTGATTCAGGGGTATGTGTGAGTGATTCAGGGGTATGTGTGAGTGATTCAGGGGTATGTGTGAGTGATTCAGGGGTATGTGTGAGTGATTCAGGGGTATATGTGAGTGATTCAGGGGTATGTGCAAATGATTCAGGGGTATGTCCGAGTGATGCAGGGGTATGTGTGAGTGATTCAGAAGTATGTGTGAGTGATTCAGGGGTATGTGTGAGTGATTCGGGGGTATGTGTGAGTGATTCAGAGGTATGTCCGAGTGATTCAGGGGTATGTGTGAGTGATTCAGGGGTATGTCTGAGTGATTCAGGTGTATGTCTGAATCACTTATGGGTCTGTGTGAGTGATTCAGTGGTATGTGATTCAGTGGTATGTTTGAGTGATTCAGTGGTATGTGTGAGTGATTCAGGGGTATGTGTGAGTGATTCGGGGAATGTGTGAGTGATTCAGGGGTATGTGTGAGTGATTCAGGGGTATGTGTGAGTGATTCAGGGGTCTGTGTGAGTGATTCAGGGGTATGTGTGAGTGATTCAGGGGTCTGTTTGAGTGATTCAGGGGTATGTGTGAGTGATTCAGGGGTATGTGTGAGTGGTTCAGGGGTCTGTGTGAGTGGTTCAGGGGTCTGTGTGAGTGATTCAGGGGTATGTGTGAGTGATTCATGGGTCTGTGTGAGTGGTTCAAGGGTCTGTGTGAGTGATTCAGGGGTCTGTGTGAGTGATTCATGGATATGTGTGAGTGATTCAGGGGAATGTGGGAGCGAATCAGGGGTATGTTCGAGTGATTCAGGTGTATGTGTGAATGATTCAGGGGTGTATGTGAATGAGTGATTCGTGGGTTTGTCTGAGTGATTCTGTGGTATGTGTTAGTGATTCAGAAGCATGTGTGAGTGATTCAGGGGTATGTGTGAGTGATTCAGGAGCATGTGTGAGTGATTCGGGGCTATGTGTGAGTGGTTCAGGGATATGTGTGAGTGATTCAGGGGTATGTGTGAGTGATTCAGGGGTATGTGTGAGTGTTTCAGGAGTATTTGTGAGTGATTCAGATGTATGTGTGAGTGATTCAGGGTATGTGTGAGTGATTCAGGGGTATGTGTGAGTGATTCAGGAGTATGTGTGAGTGATTTAGAGGTATGTGTGAGTGATTCAGGGGTATGTGTGAGTGTTCAAGTTCAAATGACTTTATTCGATTGTTAGCATTACAATCATAAAAGCACAATTCATAAACATACAGTTAAAAACAAGTGATCCATTTCATTTGTGAGAAGAGAGGTTACATAGACGATATAAAACAAGAGTAACAGGCAGAATAAACACTTTAAGAATATAAATAGTTACAGCATAAAAAAAAATTAAAAATATACCTAACAACAGCAGCATAGTTATCCCTCCATACTTTTCCTGAATGTAATTGCTAATTTCAGAAAACTGCATACAAATAAAGTGCAGTCACAGTTCAGGAGTTGAAGGTAATAAAGTGCTGGTTTAATCTGTGCAAATTTCAGTTCTTTGAGGCGTGGTTTTAAGTATAGCCTCCGGGGTACTATGTAATAAGGACAAATAAATAAAAAGTGCGCCAGATCTTGCGGAGACTTTCCGTCGCAGCCGCAAGCTGGCAACACTTGACCTCGATGGGCCCCACTCGGTACCGCCAGTAAAAGATGAAATAAATCAAAACGGAACCTTGTTAATAGATAACGTTCATAGCCAGTCATGGGCCATGACAAGTATGGTTCCATTTGTAGACAGGTTTTAAGTAATACGTGTTTCCTAACACTGTCTTTCTGTAGCTCGGCCTCCTCCCAGGCTAAGCACCTGGTTGTCATGAATGTATTTTTCACAAAGGTGACATCCAATTTAGTGATGGAGTCTGGGGTTAAAAACAAATCAGGCCGTCCTATTTCAGTAAAGCAATCATTAATGTACTTCAGCCACGGAACCTTAAACCTACCATCCCATGTTAAGGCTTCTTTTAATATATCATGGGTAAGAGGTATGTCATTATTTAGCCAGCAATTCAGCCAGCACAATAGGGGATTAGCTGCTATTCTATCGCTTAAATGGGACACACCTAGCTCCTCATGTACAGAGAAGCTTCCAGTTCCCCTTGGGAGCCTCAATATCTGCTTCAGGAAATTATTTTCTACAACCTCCAGGTACCGCGTCTGGCTATAGCCCCAGAGCTCGCTTCCGTAGCAAGCAACGGCGATGCTCTTTGCCTGGTATAATTTAAGCAAGGCAGCCACCGGACTATTGCCCATTTTTCTTGCAAAATCAAGTATAGCCGCATTGACGCGGGTTACTTCGCCCTTCTTCCTCAGGACAGCGGGGCCCCAAGATAATTGGTGATCATAAAGGACCCCGAGGTATGAGAAGGTTCTGGTGGTTGGCATTTTTTCCCCATTTATATTAAAAAGGTTGGATTTTCGTGACCCCAGGCCTGTCTTCATAACATAAGACTTAGAATTGTTAATACTTAGGCCTCGAGACTCCATGAAAGCAAAGAAAGAGTTTAAAAGTATCTGGAGGATGATTGCTGTCCTTGAAATAAGGACAGCATCGTCCGCGTAGAGCAGGACTGGAACACCTTTCCGACCTACATAGGGGTAATCTGCTCCGGTTTTTAACAAATGTTCCTCTAACTCGTTAATATACAAGTTAAAGAGGAATGGAGCTAGAATACACCCCTGTCGAACACCCCGATTAATTCTGATATCCCCTGTCACTTTCAGATCTTGGGTGTATCGAACGTTAGCTCTTGTATCGGAGTGCAGGTCAGCCAGCAAATTAATTAGATTCTGCTCTACACCCATCTTTAGAATGGTGTCCCATAATTTACCTCTGTCCACACAATCAAATGCAGACGATAAGTCCATAAAAGCCATGTGGACTGTTCCCTGCCGGGCCATGGTGTATTTACCTATAATCAAATACAGGTTCAGGCACTGGGTGACTGTCGAGTGACCAGGTCTGAAACCATATTGAATTGGGGATATAACATTGTTCTCATTTGCCCATGCAGTTAATCTATTCAGGATTACGCCCCCCACCACTTTGGCTACAGAGTTAATTAGAGATATTGGCCTGTAGCATAACGGGCTACTACGATCACCCTTTTTAAACACGGGCACTATAGTCGATATCCCCCACGACTTTGGGCATCCAGAGGCCGCAGCTGCATTTACTACAGCAGTAAGGACAGGGGCCCATAATGAGATACAAGATTTTAAAAGGTCTGGAGGCAAGCCATCCGTGCCAGGAGCCTTATTACTGGTTAACCCTTGAATGCCCTTCTCTACTTCGTTGACTGAAAAATGTGTGAGGGATTCAGGGGTACGTGTGAGTGATTCAGGGGTATGTCTGAGTGATTCTTGTGTATGTGTGAGTGATTCAGGGGTATGTGTGAGTGATTCAGGGTATGTGTGAGTGATTCAGGGGTATGTGTGAGTGATTCAGGAGCATGTGTGAGTGATTCGGGGGTATGTGTGAGTGATTCTTGGGTATGTGTGAGTGATTCAGGGTATGTGTGAGTGGTTCAGGGGTATGTGTGAGTGATTCAGGGTATGTGTGAGTGATTCAGGGGTATGTGTGAGTGATTCAGGGGTATGTGTGAGTGATTCAGAGGTATGTGTGAGTGATTCAGGGGTATGTGTGAGTGATTCAGGGGTATGTCTGAGTGATTTAGGGGTATGTCCGAGTGATTCAGGGGTATGTGTGAGTGGTTCAGGGTATGTGTGAGTGATTCAGGGGTATTTGTGAGTGTTTCAGGAGCATATGTGAGTGATTCAGGGGTATGTGTGAGTGATTCTTGGGTATGTGTGAGTGATTCAGTGTATGTGTGAGTGACTCAGGGGTATGTGTGAGTGATTCAGGGTATGTGTGAGTGATTCAGGGGTATGTGTGAGTGATTCAGGAGCATGTGTGAGTGATTCAGGGCTATGTGTGAGTGATTCAGGAGCATGTGTGAGTGATTCAGGGCTATGTGTGAGTGGTTCAGGGGTATGTGTGAGTGATTCAGGGGTATGTGTGAGTGCTTCAGGGGTATGTGTGAGTGTTTCAGGAGTATTTGTGAGTGATTCAGAGGTATGTGTGAGTGATTCAGGGTATGTGTGAGTGATTCAAGGGTATGTGTGAGTGATTCAGGGTATGTGTGAGTTATTCAGGGGTATGTGTGAGTGATTCAGGGGTATGTGTGAGTGATTTAGAGGTATGTGTGAGTGATTCAGGGGTATGTGTGAGTGATTCGGGGTACGTGTGAGTGATTCAGGGGTATGTCCGAGTGATTCTTGGGTATGTGTGAGTGATTCAGGGGTATGTGTGAGTGATTCAGGGTATGTGTGAGTGATTCGGGGGTATGTGTGAGTGATTCAGGAGCATGTGTGAGTGATTCAGGGGTATGTGTGAGTGATTCTTGGGTATGTGTGAGTGATTCAGGGTATGTGTGAGTGATTCAGGGGTATGTGTGAGTGATTCAGGGGTATGTGTGAGTGATTTAGAGGTATGTGTGAGTGATTCAGGGGTATGTGTGAGTGATTCAGGGGTATGTGTGAGTGATTCAGGGGTATGTCCGAGTGATTCAGGGGTATGTGTGAGTGTTTCAGGGGTATAGCTGAGTGATTTAGAGGTCTGTGTGAGTGGTTCAGGGGTATGTGTGAGTGATTCAGGGGTATGTGTGAGTGATTCAGGGGTATGTCCGAGTGATTCAGGAGTATGTGTGAGTGATTCAGGGGTATGTCTGAGTGATTTAGGGGTATGCCCGAGTGATTCAGGGGTATGTCTGAGTGGTTCAGGGTATGTGTGAGTGATTTCGGGTATGTGTGAGTGTTTCAGGAGCATATGTGAGTGATTCAGGGGTCTGTGTGAGTGATTCAGGGGTATGTGTGAGTGGTTCATGGGTTTGTGTGAGTGGTTCAGGGGGATGTGTGGAGTTCATTTTTTATATTCAAAAGTTTTAATGGGAGCCCGGGTGGTCCTTCCTGTTCTTATGTCAACTCCTCTCAGCGCATCAGACCCTGGGAGCCGGAGAGGTCATGTTTTAGTCACCCCCCTGGTGACAAGGATGCCCTTATGCTGTTATGCTTTTTCCCAGGCCTGATCCGAGTGCCTCTGCTGTATGTATGTGCCAGGGGGGCCAGCCTTTAGGTGGTTGGGGGATGGGCTTATCCGCTTGGATTCCAGCTCCGCCTTCGGTCCTGAGAGGCGTGTTTGTGTTCTTAGAAAAACCTGGACTGGACACAGCATTGATGCACCACACTCAGAAACTCAGATATTCCTGTTTTTACAGCTTTATTGACAAAACAAGGTACACAACATATGGATGAACAGTGATTTAAAAAGATACGGACAATGAAAGTATACTGACATGATCACATAAATTAAATATTTTATAACAGTGCCATTGAAAGTGATTCACAAGAAAAACATCTTCATGAAACATTAAATAGTGTAAAAAGTTACACAATAAATTATTTGTTCCACTGCAGTGGCATTGCCACATAGATAGGTTCACCGTGTACATCTTAAATCATCTCTCTTCGTCTCTGTGCCTTCTTCACATTTATAATTCACAGTACGACCTGCACTCATTGCTCCCAAAGGGGGGCTACACAGAGTGGAAGGACACAGTCTCTCTGCCCCCATATGCCTTCATCTCTCCCCAATCGATCGTGGTGAGAGACGGGGTACAAACCAAAGCCATTTTTTATTTTAACAATCCTGTCCCCTTAAGGTAAGTGTCCCTGTGAGAGTCAAAAGGTAGGTCTGAGGACTATCTAGACACAGACACATCACAGCGGCAAAGTCCGCCCTACAGGCGTGATCGATCACTCAAATACACTTCTATTATTTATTTCCATTAGTAAGATTTAGTGCAAGAGACAAACGTTTCAATAAATATTCAAAAACTTTGAGCCACAATATATTTAAAAATAAAGTCACCCTCTCAAGTGCACCTCCTTGGTAACCCCTCCAATCAGAGGAGCCAACACATAAGAGCTGCCGCTCAGCCTGTGGAGCCGACTCTACTCATATTGTACCTGTGAGTCCACCAGGAGAGTCCACAGAATCAGAGTCCTTCATGTACCAAAAAAAATAGAATTCATCATTGATGCCTGCATCAGATTTGAACTATAATAAATGATTATAAATAACATTATTAGAAAAAATGCACTATAGGATCAGACATTAAAAAATATTTCACATTCTGTACAAAATGTCGGCGTCTGGTACCGCGCATGGATTGGGGGAGCCTTCTCCAGAAGACATCGCCAACGACACTGACGGTGATCACCCTGAGAACCAGGAAGGTTGGAGAACATGATCCACCCATGTGAGTAGGATATATTACAAAAATAGACTTTTTTCCAAATGTTTACCGAAATTTCAAACACTGTTGCCCCAAGTCACGCAGGTACGGGAAATCCTTTTCCATGAGGCCGTATTATATGGAGACATATATTCCTTTAAATGACAGTCAGTCAATAATGTTCTCATATGACTATTTCAAAAATGTAAAATGACATTGGCTTAGGTTGAGAGCTGATTCTGCTGGTGTGCTTATCTGGAAACAACTGGCTTATCGATGTTCAATGGTTGTCCACTCATCCTCATGCCAGTGCATTCTTCACCCGCTCAAATGTCTGCATGACACTGGCAGTGGGCACGCAGCCCTCCCTAACGATGGTCAGGATGCCTGTGAAGAAAGAAGTACAGTGTCAGCAGATAAAGACCACTGAGCATCGACCAATGGAGACAAGTGAGCTGGTTGGGAAAGGATGGGTATCACCCTCCTCGGATATGAAAGGGCTCTCAATCAACAGCCCTGTCTTCTTCCATCTTCCAGAGAAGAGAAGAAAAGAGCCTTGTTTGGAAAGAGCTGGAATCATGACTAGATCTGTGCAAAACTGAAATTGCACATGGAAAATTTATGACATTTTGCACAAATAGAGAGACGACGGTTCATGAACAAAATATCTTGTCAAGAGGCATTGTCTGTGGAACCAGTCTCCTGCCAATACCTCAGATTCATTTTATATGAGGCACACCTCACAAATACTTTTCACGTGATACTGGCAAACCCCATTTCACAAAATTCACATAATTTTGCATAATTTTCATGACGTTTTGCAAACCAAATTACATTGTTGAAGGCGCCTATTCACAGGAGGGATGTGGTAAATTCTCATGCTGCATGCATTCTCCAAGAATGCTGTGAAGCTCCATCTGGAGCTAAAAACTACACATTTCAATAACCCATTCCTGATGAAAACCTTGAATCTTATAGCTGTAGATAACATATCTCCCTTGAGTCCCTCATTCTTTCATTCTTGTGTTTGTTTAAAACTCTCTTTGCAGAGGGACAGAGGCATGTCACCAGCTTAGAAATCCCAGCCTGGTGACTGGGTATCCTGAGCCAAATTAGAGTCTGGGGGAACAGTATTGGGATAGAATTAAGCACCAGCACTAGACTCACCTTCGTCTATCTTCAGGCAGTTCACCACGGTGGAGCCTACCAACTCGTTGGAGTCCCCATCGCACAGCACTCCCTCCAACTTGTGACTCAAACGCCTGTCGCAAAGATGGAGAGAAACACAGACCTCTGTATGAGCTCTTGTAATAGGAATTGACAAAGAACATCTACCAGCTCTGATCATCAACATGAGGAGAGTCTACCATGAGCCCAGCAAATGTAACTACCCCCAAACACATTAAAAGTGGATGACAAATAGGGTAATTTAGAGAATGAAAGTGATGTGTGAGTAAACATTAGCTGCACACACTCCAATCCACCAGGTTGGACTGGTCTGTTCATGGAACAGAGAAATAGAATAAATATCCAGAGGATGCCCATCATTAGGTGGGGAGTATTAAAGAACTTTTTACGATTTCATTTTCCATTTAGCTAGGAATTTATGCATTTTACAATACAGATGTGGTTCAATACTGTAGTATTATCACAAAATAGGTTACAAATCGGGTTATATCAGTTGACGTTTACACTCTGCTCTACTATTCACATGTCAGTCAGAAGACTAATCAATTCTCATGAGATCCATTCCCTTCCCAACGCCTCCATGGCTCTAACCTCATCTCCCAGCAAGCAACCAACCCACAGCCAATCCCACACTCTGCTTTCAGCAACTCTGTCTTGAACGGATACTTACGAGGTGACCATGTCATGGTGGGTGCTGTCACTCTCCCCGCTTGGGTTGGCTGAGGTGATAGCCAGGGGGCCGGTCATGTCCGTAAGGTGTGCACAGATACTATGGTCTGGCACTCGGATCATAATGGAGTCCTTGGTGCCCACAATGTCATATGCCAGTCCGACCCTTGGAAAGAGAGAAAACAAAGGCATCTTTTAGCAGCAGTTCAGACTCAAGTGAATGAGTGGTCATTGGTTGACTGACTATATTTATACAGAGCACTCCGTACAGAGCTTGCCTCTAGGCTCTGGTGAGAGCGGATCGTAGAGCTGAATTGGTCATGATCAAGACTTTCCTCGGCTGGCTGAGGTGCATCTGAGAAGCCATGTGGGTGTATGAGCCGTGGTCTACAGATCAGACTAGACAAGGGCCGGAGACACCAGGACCACTGATCTGGGAGTACAAGAGCAGGATGAGATGAGGGGCTGTGCGCTAGTCTTCATGGATACATTGGTCATGGTATGAGGAAGTAGGAGCCGGGGGAAATGAGGGTCTCCTGCCAAACACCAGGGGGTTTATGGGCTGTGGTTGAAGGATGCAGGAGTTCAGTGAGGCAAGGGTTTATCAATAACAAGAGCGTTTATGGACCATGACCTAGAAATGCAGGTGCCAGGTGAAAGGAAGTGCTGTGGAAACCTTGGGGGTGCACTAGAGTAGGGTACAGCAATGCATGATAATGGCCATGGGGCAGGGTGGATAGAACTGAGGTTAAGATCATATAGGAAGATGATATGAAAATGTCTCATTAGAGTGGGGTGCATCACCAATGAGATAGGGAGGCAGGAGCTGAGAGAGAAGCACTTCTGTGGACAATTTGAGGGTTTACAGAATGTGGACAAGTTTTTGGTATGCTAAGTGAGATGAGGGTCTGGAGAATCCACGTGATTGTATGCAACATATTCTATAAATTCAGGAGTCAGTTAAGATGAGGCTCTGTACACAAGAAGGGTGCATTGGACTACGGTGGAGTGAATCAGGTAGTGGGGGAAGAGCACATCAATGATGGATGGAATGCCTGTGAGGTAAGGAGTTCTTGAGAGCATTGTGCTCCAAGAAACTTGAGCTAGGTATGCTACAGTCATATCAGATGAGTCTTTATGTGGGAGGATGAATCATGGTTTGCAAACGGGGTTAAGTGAGAAGAGGGTCTATAGACACCATTATGGTGTATGACATTGGTGAGTGCATAAGTACATTAGACCAATAGTTGGGATAACAAAGCACTTTGTGTATGGAAGTGGAGCAGTAATTGCTTCTGAAATATGCCCCACCCAGTTCTATTTCACGACTCCACCCCTAAGCCGCAAGTCGCTAGAGTAGGAAATCCATACAGAGCTTCCTCTAGGAAAATGGCAGAGATGATACTCACCCAATCTCTTGAGCCACTCTCCTTTCTGAACGATGCAGCTGATGCCCCCGGGGTAGACATTCTCCATGAAGTCCCACAGGAGAGGGCTAAATGGGGGCTTCAGTCACGTTCCTCAGCTGGCCGAGGTGGGAGATGCAGATACAGATGGGCTTCTCCAAGGGTCGGTCCTAAAGCAGGCAGGAGAGAAGCAGAGGGGGTGTTTAGATGGATCAGCATGAGGAGAGGGAGCGCTCCGCTGCTGAAGCATCATAGCACAAGACCTGGGAAAGAATCATGGGGCAACTGTGACACTTGGTGAACAGTACAAACTTCTCCTAGAATGCTACAGTCCCCGGTCTGTAAATGAGACACAGAGTATTGTCTAGCCAAGCAATAGCTCATTTATACATGATAAGGAGTGGACTAAGCTCTAAAAAAGTCAAACATTAGAGTTAAAGTGCACTCACAGTACCCTTAGTTGAGTCACTGAGAATTAGTGTGTGCTTTGTATTGATCTAAGTGTCTCTAGATGCTGATGACCATAATAGATCACTGGAGTGGACATCATCCACAATATGATAAGGATCAGTGAAATGTTGAACCTTGTATGGAAAGGTAAAGGGCCTCTTTGTTGCTTGTGAATGTGAATCTTGGTTTTCACAATCATTGAAGAGGGTTGTTCTTTCCTGATCTTTGATTAGACACTTGTTTTCATTTTTCTGACAACATAACTGGGACAAGTCAAGTCATACTTTGCCCACTTTTCCACTGACAACCACAGGAGTGATTTTTGAATGGATAATTGAGGCTGGTTTTGAGACCTTAAATTAATAGTAGGGCCTTTGCAATCTGAGCTTTTTTGCAGAGACTTAAGATCCCTATTTAGCTGTTCTCAGCTATCATCTTAAAGTATCTGTAGAGCATATAACTACCAGACCAGCCCATCACTAAAGTCAACATTAAACCTGGGTGCTACTCCTCCCAGCTCCCTGGTCTTGGAAAGGATGATGTGCTCTTTAGTCATACAATTGTCTAGCGGCTGGGAGACGGTGCAGTCTTTTCAGGTTTGGAAGCACGATGGGCTTTTGATGAATGTGTGACTAAAGAGGATATTGTCCCCTTCCAGACTGAGGAGCTGGGATCCCCTAAACTAGGATGTAATGTGCTGTAGTATGCTGCTCAGCCTGGACGACTGTGTGTGAGAATGTTGGCGTGTGGAATCATGGAGTGCTTGAGTCATTTGGTGACGCCTGAGCAGCATAGAGGCTGCTCCTGGTGGGGCTCTTCCTTTCAACTAAAATAAACCTACATGAAAACCACTATGGCTGGACTATTTTTCATATTATTACATGTACCTATATTCAAGTAGGATTCACCTGGATTTTTGGTTTCACAAAGTTTTACATTTGGCATATAGGTCAGATCAATAGGGATCCATGGCCCTGAAGCATGCCCAAGACCTATATAGACTAACTATAGGGGCAGAAACATGTTGGCATAGGGAGATGATTTGAGCCATTTCTCTCACTTACCATCTCACTGATGTTTTTAAATATACCTGAGGTCCCCAATATTAAAGGTGATATACAGGGGTACTCCAATGAATTTTTTAATTATCTGGATCCCGACATCTGTCCACTAGATCTTTATCTACAAACTCCCTCTTTCCTTCAAGTCCACCAGGAGTTCCAGTCCGCCCTCGTGGCACTGCTCTACCAGGGTGGGGAGAGGTTGCGGATGGTGATGCATGACACAAACTGTGTGTGAGGCTTCACCAAACTCACACTGTGGATCACCCACAGCGCTGACGAATTAGCACCCTTGAAAAACCACCAGACCAAACAAGGTAACAAGAAGGCCCCCTGGTTCAACGATGACCTTAAGAAATCCAAGAAGCTATGTCGTACTTTCGAGAAAAAATGGAGAAAAAACCCAACCACTGACAACCTGTCCACCCTCAAGAACATCACCCGCAAACACCACCAACTGATCCGAGCCACCAAGAAATCGGCATTCAAGGATCGACTAGACAACAACTCCCACAACAGTAAGGAATTATTCAACATCGTCAAAGAATTTACCAACCCCACCGCCGGCACCAACGACATCACTCCCTCTCAAGTCCTCTGTGACTCTCTATCCTCCTTCTTCCACAACAAAATCGTCGACATACATAACAACTTTGAAAACCAATCCAAAGAACAGTCCACTCCACCCACCCCCGAACCAAATCGGCACTCTAATGAACTTGGCGCCTGGAACCCATTCACTACTGAAGACACCATCCGCCTGATGAACTCCATCCACTCTGGATCACCTACTGACCCATGTCCCCACCACATTTTCAACAAAGCAGACTCCATCATCGCACCCCATCTCCGCGATGTCATCAACTGCTCCTTCGATTCCGCCACCTTCCCGGAAAACTGGAAACATGCCGAACTCAGCGCACTTCTGAAGAAACCCACAGCAGACCCCTCAGAACTCAAGAACTATCGCCCCATCTCACTCCTCCCATTCCCTGCCAAAGTAATTGAGAAAGCCGTCAACAGTCAGCTCGCCGCCTTCCTTGAATCCAACAATTCCCTCGACTCCTCACAGTCCGTCTTCCGAGCCAAACACTGCACCGAAACCGCCCTCATCGCAGCTACAGACGACATCAGAACACTACTGGACAACGGAGAGACAGTCGCCCTCATCTTACTCGACCTCTCCGCCGCCTTTGACACAGTTTGTCAAAGCACCCTCATACAACGCCTCAACAACGTCGGAATACAAGGAAAAGCTCTAGATTGGATCATCTCGTTCCTCACCGGGAGAACCCAAAGAGTCCGCCTCCCCCCATTCAAATCAGAGGCCACCGAAGTCATCTGCGGCGTACAACAAGGATCATCACTCAGTCCCACCCTCTTCAACGTCTACATGAGTCCCCTCGCTTCCATCGCAAGACAACACATCCTCAACATCATTTCCTACGCAGATGACACCCAGCTGATCCTCTCCCTTACCAAAGACCCAAACACCGCCAAAACCAATCTTCACGAAGGAATGAAAGAAGTAGCCGAATGGATGAAGAACAGCCGCTTAAAACTGAATTCAGACAAAACGGAAGTTCTCATCCTAGGATCATCCCCCTCATCCTGGGAAGACTCATGGTGGCCACCGGCCCTAGGTACAGCACCCATACCTACAGATCACGCACGTAACCTGGGATTCATCCTAGACTCCTCATTCTCGATGGCCAGACAAGTCAATGCCATCTCATCTTCATGCTTCAACATCCTACGCATGCTCAAAAAAATCTTCCGTTGGATCCCCACCGAAACAAGAAAAACAGTCACCCACGCACTGGTCACTAGCCGACTGGACTACGGAAATACCCTTTACGCCGGAACCACTACCAAACTACAGAAAAAACTCCAATGCATCCAAAACGCCTCAGCCAGACTCATACTGGACATCCCCCGTCAAGCTCACATGTCCGGTCACCTGAAAGACCTTCATTGGCTCCCCATCAACAAGAGAATAACGTTCCGTCTCCTCACCCACGCACACAAGGCCCTCTACGACCTAGGACCCGAATGCCTCAACACAAGACTGTCCTTCTACACACCCACCCGCCAACTACGATCATCCAATCAGGCACTCGCCGCAATTCCGCGCATCCACAAATCCACCATGGGAGGAAGATCCTTCTCCTACTTAGCGGCCAAGACCTGGAACTCTCTCCCCACTCACCTCCGCCTTACACAGAACCACCTCTCCTTCAGAAAACAACTAAAAACCTGGCTTTTCGATAAATAATTCACCTCCCTCCTCAAGTGCCTTGAGACCCTCTGGGTGAGTAGCGCGCTATATAAATTCCTGAACTTGAACTTGAACTATCTCCCCTTCTCTATTTACATGTTAATAGTAATAAGAAGATTCTCTGGAAAGAATGAGGCTTGATAATACCCTGGCCATGCGTTCTCTTAGATGCAACAAAGGGTGAAACAAAACAAGGGCAACAAAGAGATCACCAAGCTAATCACTTGGTTTGACAAAAAGTGTCCATCAACATAGCAATGACAAAGTCAATAGGCTTCACATTTGTACAGTTTAAGGGATCCTAACACTTTGTGTGCTGTGGTGCATGCCTACCTTGATGGTGTAAATCTTCTGGATGGCCTGTGGGTGTTTGCAGGAGGCTGCCAGGGCATACACTGTGTCAGTGGGGACCCCACACACCCCACCATCATCCAGCAGGGCAGCGATGGCCCTGAGACTGCTGGTGCGGCGGGAATCAGGACACACGCAGAGCTGGACACTTCAACTCTCTCCTTGGGCTTCATTTCCTAAAAGGATGCAGAGACAGACTGAAGCAGCGTCTTCCACGGCTCCAATGCAAGATACACACACACCCCTGGAGTAACATCCCCCGGGTGGGCTCTGTCAGGTACAGTGGGGAGGGCACCATCCCTGGGTGGGCTCTGTCAGGTACAGACAGTGGGGCAGGGCACCGTCCCCGGGTGGGCTCTGTCAGGAACAGACAGTGGGGAGGGCACCGTCCCTCGGGTGTGCACTGTCAGGTACAGACAGTGGGGAGGGCACCGTCCCTGGGTGGGCTCTGTCAGGTACAGACAGTGGGGCAGGGCACCGTCCCCGGGTGGGCTCTGTCAGGAACAGACAGTGGGGAGGGCACCGTCCCTCGGGTGTGCTCTGTCAGGTACAGACAGTGGGGAGGGCACCGTCCCTTGGGTGTGCTCTGTCAGGTACAGACGGTGGGTGGGGAAGGCACCATCCACGGGTGGGCTCTGTCAGGTACAGACAGTGGGGAGGGCACCATCCCTGGGTGGGCTCTGTCAGGTACAGACAGTGGGGAGGGCACCGTCCCTGGGTGGGCTCTGTCAGAGGCACTGCCAGGGGAGCGGGCACCTCTGCTAAGAATGGAGAAAGTGTGAGTGTAGGCAGCTGCCTATGGGTGGATTCAGTCAGAGAGAGATGGGTAGTACGATCCCTCGGGTGAGCTCTGTTAGGTACAGACAGTGGAGTACGGCAGCATCCCTGGGTGGGCTCTGTCAGGTACAGACAGGGACGGAGGGTACCACCTCTGGGTGGGCTCTCTCAGGTTCAGACAGGGGAAGGGCACCATTCCTGGGTGAGCTCTGTCAAGTGTAGACACTGGAGTAGGGCACCATTTCTGGGTGAGCTCTGTCAAGTATAGACACTGGAGTAGGGCACCATTTCTGGGTGAGCTCTGTCAGGTAAAGACATTAAGGTGGAGCACCATACCTCAGACGGGCTATGTCAAGTAGAATATGGGGGCACACACTGTCCCTCAGGTGGCATCTATAAGGTATGGAGAGTAGAATGGGCCACTGCCCTTAAGGTGGACATTCCCAGTGATATAGATGTGGTACATCCTTGGGTCTACCATGGCACCTATTATTCTCATCCTCACTTTACCTTGACTAGAGGGGGTCCCATGGGAATAAGGTCCTTGTTGAAGAGGCAGTTTCCGAGAGATGCCGCTGCCCCGTAGACGCAGATGGAGCTGAAGACGGCCAACACTGCAACTGGAGGAACAAAGAGAGGCAACGTCATGCAAACTCAACCGAGACTCACATTTAGAACAAAGTCCAGAACCCAAACACATTTACCATGAGCACGTACATCACAGTGAGCCACAAGTACATCACTGTAAGCCACTAATGCTCAAGAGCATGAAGGCCTGAGTTGATACGCAGGCAATGCCTACTTTCAGCTGGTCATGTGATAAGACATTTAGAGTAGCAGCTTTGTCCTATATGGCCACATGGCCTCATCCTGATTCAATATTCATCGGCTAAACGCTGTAGTATTGAAGGAGCTTTTGCCACACCTGAGATGCTCCTGACACCGTGCATCACACAATGGGCATTTCAGAGGCAATCATCTCACAGTGAACCTCCTCGTTTTCCTTCAGTCCAGTTTACCTCTGGAGGAACCATTACTGATGCAAGAATGAAGGATATTCTAATGAAGTCGCTTGCTTTGTTTATAATAATGACTTTTCTATGTTTCCAGTTCTGCAGAAACACACAAGAGTCTTGATAATTGAAGTTGGCCTTGGTGATGGACTAGAGACTCAATTGAACCCCAGAGCTGCCTCTAACAATGGCCAACGAGAGCCACCCACAGCCCTGGGCATGTCCATTCCTTCGTTGACCACTTACTCTCGAGCAGCAGGGGCAGTCGTTCCAAGGTGAAGAGCAGGAAGCAGGTGATGGCGGCTTCCATCAGCAGGGCCAGCAGGAAGAAGACCACGTTGGCGTAGGCGACTGCGGAATAAGAAGAAGGAGAGGGCTTTAGGGACCAGAAGCAACAAACATCAGAGGCTGGCTGGTGCTGCAGTGACGTTCTTTCCTCATTAAAGGGGGGTCCACCACAAGTGGTGTGCATGGACCATAGAGGGTTATAGGTGGACAGCTGGAATATGGCCTGTACCATTGTATGGATTCATTCAATCGTACGGATCAATCCAAACTCACTAAGGTTGGACGACCATCCATCTCCTGAGGCCGCTGGTCCTTCAGCGAGCAGTGAGGAGATGGACCATCAACCACCGCCTGAGCAGACTTACCCAAAACCATGAGGAAGGCGTTGACGATGAGGAAGGCGACGGCACCAAGGGCGAATTCACCATGACTGGCAATGCTGATATTCAACAAGGGACCTGGGAGGGGGAAAGACAGAAAAGAGGGTGTTAACTCACGGTCAACAGCACATGAATTGGGGCATGTCATCATCTTCCTTCGAAATCAGACTTATGTATGACTTAGACCAATATGAGGCACTTCACAGTACTTGTGCATTTAACATCTTATATTTCATGTCACAGTTTTAGATCTTTTACTAATTTCTCTTGTTAAAGTAGAGTATGTTTTGCCACATACATGTATTTATTACTGCACTGTAGTAATATTTCTCTACACCTTTAATAGTCTTGAAATGAGGATGATTTAATAAACATACCCCAATTAATATGTCTAGTGCCAACCATTTTGTAGTAAACATATATTTAGCGTAATATACTTTCCAAGGCATATTTTGTCTTTGTCTGATGAAAACTCTAAGATACTGTTTGCTCACTTGGTGTGCTCACTATGAGTGTAACTATGGGCCCTGCCCGCATCTCTAGGATTTTAATAAAATAACAACGATGTCCTCAAGGACCCTAAAACAGTCAAGGCCAGTAGCTTGATTCATAAATACCTTTTCATACATGCATTAGAACAACAAAGAAATATTTACCTGCGAATCGTAGCCAGGACCAGGTGGCCCACACCACGGCGTAACAGAAGGGCAGGACCGCCCCAAATCTTCGCCCTCTCTGGACCACGATCCTGGAGACGTACAACTGGAAGAGAGCGCCTGGGATCAGCACCCAAGGGATGGAGAGGTGGGTCTCTGGTGGGGTCACTGAGGCTGCCCTGGATGGCAGACAAGGAGGCCAATCCGTTGCAGATGAAGAACAGAGCATCAGGGAGCTGGCTGCTGGTGCCCTGGTCCTTTGGATCTGCTGGTCACGCGCCTCAGACCCAGAATCAATCTTCCGAATGTCGCTGATGACATCACTTGGTTGCCAAGAGGGATCAGAGCTTTATCCGCTATAGAGTAAATGAGGCTGGCGAAGGCGGCATAGAGGGAGATAGCCGTGTAGAGGCTGCAGGCCACCGCGAAGAAGACACGGGAGCCAAGGAGGGGGATCTGTTGGATGGTGGAGACAGTGAGGAGGAGGAAGCCGGCATTTTGAAGCACCTCCAGAAGGTCCCTATTGAAGGACATGACACAGAGGATGCCAGCGGTGACCAGAAAGAGCCAACTCCCAACCATGCCCGCTCGGCTCGCGCCCACATCGTCCGTCGAGAGGAAAACAGTCAGGGTGAACTCTTCCCAGGATATCACCAGCCAGAACAGGCTGTGGAGGCCAAACTTGGTGGTGTTGTAGATGTTGTCACGCAGGTAACTGTAGTAGCTCGCGCAGAGCTGGGAGAAGGCATTGATGCTGACCCATATGGCACCAACGTAGAAGGTCTTCATGTACCCAGAGCCGTAAAAGGCAAAGATGAAAGCGGCCACTGTGTCCGCGATGTGTCCCAGGGCCATGGGCTCTGCATACTTGGAATTCTTCTTCTTCTCCTCCCCGATGCTGCTGGAAGTCTTGCTGTTGGCGGTGCCTAGAAGTAAGAGAATGAACAGCGAATTGCCGAAGCCAGGAAGGACATACCTCTGCGTTAGGCCCTTCAGGAGCAGGGCAGTGGCTCCATAGAACCCTAGCAGCACAATGAGAAGCTCAAAGACCCCGGACACGACTAGCGCCTACTGACCGAAGAGCCCAACGGCCTCGAAGACCAACGTGATGGTGATGGCACCGAAGACGAAGGGCATGATGTAGTTGACAGTGGCCGAGCAGAAGGAGAGGATGAAGGCGATGACCGTATATGCCACCAGACCGGCCACGGCACTCTCTGTGACTGGGAGAGGAGAGGCGGCCATGATGGATTGGTCAATGGAATTGTTTGCATCCTGTGTGCTGTTGACGATGGAGGGGTAGGCTCCTAGGACGATGCGGGTGGCCCCGTAACTGTTTCAGAGGGCGGCGAAGGAGACAAAGGCGGTGCTTCCCAGGTGATCATACTTCCGGAAGCAGAGAAAGCCTGCAACCAGTTGCGTCAGTCCTCCAATTAGGATCAGATGAACTCCTGCAAAGCAGAAATTGAAAGACATTAAAAACAATTTTCATTTGCGGTAACGGGACCTCCTGGCATGCAAAGTGAGTGGTTCTACGTGTGTGTGTTGTCTGACGCAGTGCCTGTCCGTGTATGTAGTGTGTGTGTTTCTGCCAGACCTTTTGCATTTCTGTCTATGTCGTTGTATTAATTTGTGTTTGTGGATGAGTATGCACAGTGTGTCTGTATATGTGCCTGTTAGTCTTTCTGTATTTGTCTGTGTGTTCATCTGAGGTTATGTGTGTGTGTGTGTGTGTGTGTGTGTGTGTGTGTGTGTTTGGTTCTCTATGTGTGTGTGAGTTGTGTGTGTGTGTATTTGGATCTTTGTGTGTACATGGGTGAAAATGTTTGTTTGCACTCTAATGCCCTTAAACCTCATAACCATTGATCACATCCACAGTACCCTTTTTAATATTTGACTACTTGTTATAGTTTTTTTGTTAATCGTGGACAAAGCACACACCTGCAAAAGATGGCTTTGCAGGAAAAATACCAACACAAACAGTTAACAGAGAACATACACCAGAAGATACAATACATCACGTCCTGATTTTAAAACAATGCAGCCAACTCTAATCCCATCAGTGCCAAACCCAATGAGAGAGGATCCGAACCAGGCTTTTAGATGTCTCTTTGAAAGAGAGAGACCTGTGGTGACCTCAAGCCTGGAGGAAGAGGGATCCAACCTGAGACAGCAGCACCTGAAGGTTCAATGATGACAAACCCAGGGACCCTCAGCCCTGGCGTCTCTCCACCCCTCAGCCCTGTGCTGCCACCACAGATCCAGATCATTGCAGCCAATCAGGGTGAAGTCCCAGCATGCACTGCAAGGCGGGCCTGACCAATGCTCATGACAGGTACAGGAGCTGGAAGATGCGGCCAATGTAGGTCTTTCAAGCACCCCTAGGACTCTGACAGCCGCAAGAAGTGCAGTCGTAGAAGGAAGCTGTGGGTTCAGACAACCAACCAGGACTGAGCTTCCAGAATCAACCCCGGAAACAACCTCAACTTGAACCAAAGTAAGAAGATCCGAGGCGGCTCCCAGGGTCTTGCAGACATTAGCCTGGAGCTGCTTCTTGTTACCACCACTCCCTGGATGCTCGCTCTCCCTCAGGTGCTCACTTTGACCTCCCGGATCTTGCAGTCCTTACCCAGCCCTCCCTGGTCCTACAGCCAGCCCCATGCTCACCTGTAAGGATGTTCTCCACCCCTTCAGCGTTCACCTTGGTGTGGAACGAAGCGAAGTTCTGTAGCGCCACCAGGAAAGCGCTGATGACGTTGGCGAGGAAGCCCAGGACGGCGGGTTCACTGTAGGGTGGGTCAGGAACTGAGATGGAGAAAGGGTGAGAAGGTAGACCTGCGAAGGGCCTGCGTTGAGTTTAGAGTAGGGATGGATGGAAGGATGAGATTAGAAAAGGATTTCAGAAAGGAGCGGGGGAGGGTCTGGATACCGCTGAGTGGTGAGATAGGGTAGAGACAGGAGATGTGCCAAGGAAAGGCAGGGGTGAGATGGACGAAGGACTGGATTCCAGATGAGGGTAAGGCCTGAGGTAAAATGGACGCCAGGCCTCGCATGTCTATGATGGAAGACAAGATGCTAAGCCTGGGAAGAGAAGCCGTGAAGAGGAGGACTATGGATCTCTGGGTCTGATTGGACGTTAAGAGTCAACTGACAGGAGCAACAACCAGATACTGGAAGGCTTTATAAGTAAGTGTAGCATGTGTTTATTTTAGTAAAACAGAAAGGTCTTGGATAACAGACCTAAAATGCCAGGAGGTAAGACAATAATGTATGTAAAGTACATATTGTAATTGGTAATTCTGTCTTTTGTTCTCTTCCTGCTGCAGGTTTGTTAAAGAGTCAATGGATTCATCGACTGCTTCTCACCAATAGGGCACAATTTTAAATCCACTCAATCTTTCATCCTTCTGAGGTGGATAAATTGAGAGTCCTTGAGTTTAATATCAATATAGGGTAGACTGGGCCATCAGATGTACATCATCAGAGTATGATAAGCCCCCGAGGAGGTGTGTGCTGTAAAGAAGACAAGTCCACAGGAAGAGTGCTTGAATTGGCACAGAATGTGTAGTTAATTGGAGTATGTGAGTGTAAACTGTGCATGCATTAAAAGAAGACGGTTTTAGCACCGTTCTTTACGCCACCTCTTCTGCAGGACCACGTGTGTGTGTCTATCCGCATCTCTCTGCACGTTGAATTTGCAAGCTGGCTTATGCCCCCCCTCCCTCCCCTCCTGAGCTGTTCATGCCAAGCACTAAGGGGGTCTCGAGAAAGAATGAGAAGCCAGTGTGACGTCAATCAATCAATCATAACATTTGTATAGTGCGCTACTCACCCGGAGGGGTCTCAAGGCGCTTGGGGAGAGGGGTACGTTACTGCTCGAAAAGCCAGGTCTTGAGTTGCTTCCTGAAGGAGAGATGGTCCTGGGTTAGCCGGAGGTGGATGGGGAGGGAGTTCCATGTCTTGGCTGCCAGGTAGGAAAAGGATCTTCCTCCGGTGGTGACTCTGCGGATGCGTGGAACGGCGGCGAGGGCGAGGCTGGTTGATCGTAGTTGGCGGGTGGGAGTGTAGAAGGTCAGGCAGTTGTTGAGGTACTTGGGGCCCAGGTCGTGGAGAGCCTTGTGTGCGTGGGTGAGGAGTCTGAACGTGAGTCTCTTGCTGACAGGGAGCCAGTGCAGGTCTCTCAGGTGGCCGGAGATGTGGCTGTGTCGGGGGATGTCCAGGACGAGTGGTGCGGAGACGTTCTGGATGCGCTGGAGTCTTTTCTGAAGTTTGGCCGTGGTTCCGGCGTGGAGGGTGTTTCCGTAGTCCAGTCGGCTGGTGACGAGAGCCTGGGTGACCGTCTTCCTGGTTTCGGTGGGGATCCACCGGAAGATCTTTCGGAGTATGCGCAGGGTGTTGAAGCACAATGATGAGACGGCGTTGACTTGTCTGGTCATCGAGAGGGAGGAGTCTAGGATGAAGCCCAGGTTACGTGCGTGGTCCGTTGGCTTGGGAGTGGTGCTCAGGGCAGGGGGCCACCAGGAGTACTCCCAGGCGGAGGGCGATGATCCCAGGATGAGGACTTCCGTCTTGTCCGAGTTCAGTTTCAGGCGGCTGTTCTTCATCCACTCGACGACGTCTTTCATCCCTTCGTGTAGGCTGGTTCTGGCGGTGGCGGGGTCGTTGGTGAGGGAGAGGATCAGCTGGGTGTCGTCGGCGTAGGAGATGATGTTGGGGTTGTGTTGGCGTGCGATGGCTGCGAGGGGGCTCATGTAGACGTTGAAGAGGGTGGGGCTGAGTGATGATCCTCGTGGTACGCCGCTGATGACTTCGGTGGCCTCAGATCTGAATGAGGGGAGGCGGACTCCCTGGGTTCTTCCGGTGAGGAACGAGATGATCCACCCCAGTGCCTTGTCTTGGATTCTGGTGTTGCTGAGGCGCTTCACTAGGGTGCGGTGACAGACAGTGTTGAACGGTGCGGAGAGGTCCAGGAGGATGAGGGCCGCTGTTTCCCCATTGTCGAGCAGGGATCTGATGTCGTCAGTGGCTGCGATGAGGGCGGTCTCGGTGCTGTGGTTGGCTCGGAAACCGGAAACCGGACTGCGAGTGGTCACAGCTATACTTGGCAGGAAGCCCTCTTAACCATCAGTTCACGCGGACAGGAGCAGCCCCGGCCAAAGGATGCTGCAGTTTGGGACCAGAGGGGCACAGGCAGTTCCAGTAGGAAGGGGTTGAGGAGTGTTATCCTTTGCTAAACTGACAAGTGTACGCTGTGTAACAGTAACACCGGCTATGTAAAGTGCTTTGAAATGGCAGACATAAAGCATGAAGAGCTACATAAAGCTCAAGAACGGAAGCAGAAGGGCTTTAACCCTTTAAGCTTAGCTTCCAGTGCGTGCGGAGGCTCCGCATTGGCGCGTCCTGTGCAAGGTCGAGGATCATATATCTTCCAACTTTATTTTGCCCTCCAAAGTTCAGCTTTAAGTACAAGGAAACATTCACCTAAATTAGCCCAAACCAATTGGTTTTGCCAATACTTGTTTGTTTCTTTTAGGGGAGATAATTCTGTGCCGCATCAGTAAAATCTGATTTAGACTCTTATGGGCCTCTTAAAGGGCAGGTCGTAGTCACCCTGTTAACTTGCTGACATCCCACTCACACAAGAGGGCATTCTGGACTGTTCCAGGTAAATTTACGGGTTAATAATGGGACGGGCTCGCTGGCTTTTTATTTAAAATCTATGTTGAATTATTAAGCACTCTACCGATTATATTGTTAATAACTGGGCAGGCGGCGCCACCACGGAGTGAACTGTCATACAGTGCCGGTGTTTCATATAAGTCCTGGGGGCGAGCACCGGCAAACACGGGCACAAATTAAGCACCTGGGTGACGGTCCACAAAGGAAATTATTACAAAGCAAGTAAGGAGTAAGAACAGCTAAATAGTAAATAATTATTACAATTATTTTTAATATAGTACATAATGAATATCAATATAGTAAATAATGATATTTTAATTGAGAATGAATTATGCAATCGATTATTACATATACACACACACACACACACATGATGGAGCAAGGATTCGCACGTAAAGCGACTTGCTCACATTCAAGAACCTCGTTTAACTTGTAATAGCATTAACCAACCTGTTTTGTCATTAATATTGCACTTTCACACTACATGCGGGTGTCCCAGAGACGCTTGCCTATGTGTCTATTAATCATAACAAGGCTTGCATACTACAGAATCGCTGCTTCGCAGAAATCCAGTCTCCGCATGCGTCGGTCATACCCATGTGATGTGACGCACTCGCAGTTCTGGGGGGATTTTTCGCTCATGCGCATTAGAGCTAAAATGGCCGCTTTGTCCTTAACATGCTCTCCGCTTGCTACTGCCGCTTCTGCTTATCTATCTATTTCTGCTAATAAGCGTGGCTCAAATCCACCCGAGTGACTTACCGCACTCACCTATAATCGCTATATAGGAAGTCAGCCGGACAGTGGAGAAGAATAATAAAAAGTCTTTATTAGGCCAAACAACACTCATATGAGAGGGCCCTGTCCGACCTCACTCCTAGGAGTGCGAACGAGAGGACTGAGTCTCTGCATCACAGCAATACATTATAATGCAATACAGTAACGAGGGGTACGCCCCTTGTGGAAAGTTACCGAGCCTCAGACCAGTGGACAATGCTCTCATACAGCAGGCATCTGCACCTGCAAGGGATACATTATTATCTCTGCTCAAGGCCATGGAGCTAGGCTTCGGCATCTCTGGGCATGAGAACATTACTGATAACGAGACTTGTTAGTTTCGGCCACAGTAAGCCGAGAAACGAAAACTGCTGTCTTAGTATATTTCTGTATTCCTGCGGGAGGGGCATGAGCGAGCAGAGCCCGCAGACACAGAGGGTTACACAAAATGGTGGCACACAGGCTAAGCTAAGAAACTAATATAGTCACACATACATTTGAATATAAGCAATGAGTGAGAATAGAAATTCAGCATAAATGCATATACGAACTGCATTAGTTAGTCATATGATGCTAACTCGCACATCATCATAGGGTAATTAGGGCATCGAAAAGTGAATTCTATCAGACCCTCCTTTTAGCATCATTGGCTAACTATAGCCTCATTTATTTGCAAAAGGTAGTGCCGACATCCATTCTAGGGGCAGGACTTTATTTCTTTAGTCTAGAACATCTTCTGCAATAAACATTAACCAACTTGCGTCAGCAGGAATTTCAGTAATCATAGAAGTGGCATATTGACCAGGTAACTTCTTTTTCGGACGTATATTTGCAGCACACATCGAGCAACATGGAGGGAGGCAATATATGCAAAGGCAGCAAGTCAGAATTACACTTACCACACCAACCAAACCCATCAATATTTTCCAACCCCAGGAAGAGAAGGCACCCCAGAGCCACCCCTGTAGGGACCATGTCCCATTATCCTGATGTAGTTCAGTCGCTAATCTATGTAATTTTTGTACTGCCAAGTTAACAGTCGGGGCTGAGTCAGGTATATAAACACAGCAAGACGTCCCGATGACGCGACAGGCCCCGCCCCTATCGGCCAGCATGACATCAAGCGCGGAGATACTCCTCCGGGAGTCGATCCTAGCGCTATATAAACTTGCAATTAATTAATTAATTAATTAATCCTGTTCTGGATCGTAAATAATCTCATGGCCTGAATCTCGACAGATATGTTAGTCGTAATGTCAGCTTCGGTGAGAACTACCTTTTCCATTACCCTAGACAGTCGTCTAATAGCTCTGCTGTTAAATATTGGACCCCAGAAAGGAAGCAAACCCTTAGAAAAATCAGTCCATTGTTGATACGAGGTGTCTGTCTGATCGACGTCATCTACCTGAAGGTCCCTCCTTTTACGCTGCTCTTGTGGCTCCTCCTGAGGACTGGGGAATCGACGATGAGTTTTGTGGTAATCGGAGGGGGCCACATATACAGGAGGAATCATGTAGGCTAGGTAACACACCCCACCCCAACCCTCGGGCAACCATAAGTATCCATTATCTCCACACACGAAATAGATGCTAGGTGGGGCAATCAAAGAGGGACTGAGAGGCAAGCGTATCGAAGCAGTCACATTACAGGAGCTATTACCGACTTTGATGGGACCCCTCCCCTCTATACAGAAATAAGGAGAAGGACCTACCACTGCCAAGGGTATCAGAGACTTGGAACTGTTGTTACCCTTCGGGGGATGTCTGTAGGACAGAGAAGCATTCAATTTCAGGAAACTTTCCCGAAGTTTGTCAGTATCATTTGGTGTCAGGAACCGGCCCAACTTTTTCTCACATGTCTCTATAAATTTCTGATCAAAACGTCCATCAGTGTATATTCGTCCAAGGGATGATGAAGGCAGAGGGCGTACTCGCATTGTCATAGTCCACCCCCTATTCTGCAGTCGGGGGGTCAGGGAATCTGGCTGCTGGAAATATTTAACAAGGCCTATGAGTGTATACCACCCCACACAACTATTCACTGGCGTCAAAGGGAGGGCAAGAAATCTGTCTTTCTTATAGGCAGCAGAAGGTAATAACCCACATACCCAGCAATCTGTCACGTTGGTAGTGGCGTGTGCATGGTGCAAAGTCTTAATAAAAACATTGTCTTTATAGCCCTGTCTCAACATTCTTTCACCATAATCAACAGTAATCATATTATGTTCAGGAACGGCAGTGGGTGTGGGTGCAAACACATGAACGGGGTAAACTTTATCCAGGAAAAACAATATTCCAAGAGTCACTAGAAAGGCAATCAGAATAATAATTATAACCACTATCTTTCCCTTTCGGGAAAGGGCCAACCATGGGGAATCAGGCTCAGGTCTCGGAGGAGCTGCAAAGGGCTGCTCCTCATCAGGAATGGGCCGCCCAAAGGGATACATTCTTAATATTCGTTCGAAATATATCAAAAATAAAAAATGAAAAAAACACTTCTGCTAAAAAAAAAAAAAATAGTCCCAGACAATCCTCAACCGGCCAGAGGGGTTCTTCAACCCTTAAAAGGGATCTTCTCCCTGTGTCCTTCAAAGCCTCACAGGCAGGCTTTTACCGTCCATACCTAGCTCCAACGTCGCTGTTCAACAATTTAGGAAACAAAGGAAGCACTTAATTCGGGCCCCGCACCACTCTATAGTCTCGTAACACACAATCTTCGGCTAAACACCAGGGCTCTTACAAGTCCATCCCTACCACTAAATCTTCTTATTCAAAATGTCCACTAAGCCCTTCTTCCAGTGTTTAGTCCATCATACTTCAGCACTGTTACTTATTTTCTTCGGGGCCTCAAATTGTAGCGGGTGCTCCCTGGCACTTCGGGGTCAGTGAACAAAACAGGTGAATCTGTGGCAGATGCTGAACTCTCTGGTGTTTCTTCACTAGTAGCAACAGGAGTGGTAGAGCTCGCTGAATTCTCTATTCCGCTTCGCTCTTCTCCAATCAGTGAAGCATCCGAGAAAGGAACATACCTCGGAATTGACTCATTCTCTTCGTCAGCGATGCCATCCTGTACCCATTTGTCATAGGGCAACGGGAGCGGGACTCTTTTAACATGAGAGGCATGCGTCCACGCCTTCCTTCCGTCGATCCGAAGTGCTGTGCGCGTGGTGAGGAGCACCTGGCGCGGTTCCGACCACCTCGGCTCCAGACAGGACTTCCGCTGATATTTCTTTATGACAACCCAGTCCCCTGGGTTGATGGAGTGTCCAGGCCCCTCCGGCAACGGCTTCAGAGTGTCTGCTACCTGCTGGTGAATAGAACGAAGATCTTTAGTCAAAGCATACAGATAATCTGTCAACAAAGGGTATGGCACTTCAGAAAAACATTTTGGCCTGGGCACTTCCCAGACATTGGCCGGACGGCCAAATACCACCTCGTGGGGGGAGACGCCCATTTTCGCATTCACAGTGACTCTCGTTGAAAGCAAAGCTAAGGGAAGGGCGTCTGGCCAACGGAGACCTGTGCTCTCACATATTTTGGCCATCTTTAGCTTAAGCGTACCATTAAACCGCTCCACAAGTCCTGCTGCCTGGGGATGTAAGGCTGAATGGAATTTCTGGGAAATTTGGAGACCTTTACATATTTGCTTCACTAATTCTGCATTAAAGGACGTACCATTATCACTCCAGATCACCCTAGGTAATCCGAAACGGGAGAAATACTCCTTTATCAACGTTTTTGCGGTAGAAATGGCTGTGCAATCTTTCGTAGCGTACGCCTCCACCCACCTACTAAAAGCACATACGACAACAAGGACGTACTTCAAGTTATTGACCCTTTCCATTTCGATGTAATCCATCTGGATCACCTCGAAAGGGAAAGAAGGGGGTGCAAAATTTCCAGTTGGGACAGGAGTACCCTTTCCAGGATTGTGTCTCAAACACACCATGCACTGACGAACCAAATGAATGGCCACTTTAGAGATATTCTTATTGCTCCACACTGGGTCTAGCAATTTGCTTATTCCCTTTGCGCTAACGTGGGCAGGACCGTGCGCCATCGTCACTACTGGAAGAACATATGCATTTGGGAGCAACCACCGTCTCTTGTCTGTCACATCTGTCCAACATTCATCCGCATCCAATCGTCCCTGCCCATCCTTCCATGCTCTCAATTCCTCTTCCGTCGCTTTGCCCTGTATGTTCTTGACGCTCTGTACAGTGTCTGCGAACATGTGAATATCTGGGACCCATCTAGCTGGTCCTGCCACAAACATTCGTGGTAATTTTTCCCTAGCAGTTTCTTTTGCTGTTTCATCGGCGAAGGCATTGCCTCGTCCTACATCATCCACTATTGTCTTGTGTGCACTACATTTTATCACAGCCAATCTTTTGGGTAGTGTCAATGCCGTTAGCAGTCGTAATATCAGTGGGCCATGTTGTATGCGTTGTCCGTGAGAAGTCAGAAATCCCCGTTCTGCCCAAAGTCGCCCATAATTATGAGCCACGCCAAAGGCGTATTGGCTGTCAGTATAAACGTTCACATCTAGCCCCTCACTCAATTCGCATGCTCTCAATAGGGCTATAATCTCAGCAGCTTGGGCAGAATTGTAAGGTATCCTAGAAGTCTCCACTACCGTCTGTAATGTTGTTATTGCATATGCTGCTGTCGATGTGCCATCCGGCAATTTAAAACAGGACCCATCCACATACAACTCCCCGTCTGGTTCGTCCAAGGGCCTGTCTGTCAGATCCACCCTCCCCTTTGTCTCTTCTTCGGTCTTAAACAAACAGTCATGTGTGTCATTATCCTTTGTATCTGTGGGGATAGGTAGCAATGTGGCAGGATTCAGTGTAGCACACCTTTTGACTGTCACATGTGGTGCAAAAAGAGTCATCTCATAACCCGTAAGACGAGCACTGGTTAAATGCTGCGTCTGTGTCCTGTTCAACAAAATGTCCACAGCATGCGGTACCATGACTGTGAGATCTGATCCCAATACGAGCCCTGCCGACTGTCTTATAGAAACCGCAGCAGCCGCCGTGGCTCTCAGACAACTCGGCAGCGCTCTTGCCACATTGTCAAGCATTGCAGAGAAGTAAGCACAGGGTCTCTGTTTCCCTCCGAAACATTGTGTTAAGACAGACAGCGCGCAACCTTCCGCCTCATGTACGTAAAGAACAAAAGGCTTCTGGTAGTCAGGTGTCCCAAGAACTGGTGCAGAACATAAAGCAGTTTTTAGTGACTCGAACGCTTCCTGACATGCGGGGGTCCAGGGTAGGGGCTCGCGCACTTCCTTGGTAGTCAGATACAATAGGGGTTTTGTTAGTAACGCATAGTTAGGTATCCATTGGCGACAATACGATGTTATGCCCAAAAACGCGCGCACCTCTCGCTGCGTGTTAGGTACCTGCATGTTAGTAATCGCTTTTATGCGCTCTGGCGTCAATCTCCTCCCCACTTTCGAAAGGAGGTGACCGAGGTAGGTGACCTCCGTTCGACAGTATTGAAATTTTGGAAGGGACACTTTATGCCCTCCTTTGGCCAAATGATGCAGTAATTTCACAGTAGCATCCCGACAACCCTGCTCGTCGTCCGATGCTATCAGGATATCATCCACATACTGCAACATGACGTTCATCCAATTGTGCCTTTAGAGCCTGACTATATATGCTCGGACTCTCAGTGTACCCCTGAGGAATTCTCTTGAAGCGGAAGCTTCGGCCAGCCAATGAGAATCCGAAGAGATAGCGGCTTTCTTCATGTACCGGAATACTGAAGAAAGCATTTTTCAAATCTAGGACAGAGAAATATTTCGCAGAGGGGGGGATCATAGTCAATATTGTGGTGATGTCCGAGACCACCGGGTACTGTGGTTCCACTACTCTATTTACATGTCGCAAATCGATCACAAATCTATAAACATCAGGGGAATTATCAGTGGCTTCAGGTGATCGTCTCTTAAGGATAGGTAAAATAGGGCTGTTACATATGTTCGAATCTGTCTCTTCCACTACACCAGACCGTATCAAATCTTGTATAATTTGTAACAGGGCCTTCTCCCCCTCCCTAGGAATCTTGTACTGAGGGATCCTGGGTAATTTCACTCCCACCTTCACTCTTATTGTCACTGGGGCAATATCCATTTTACCTACATCTGTATCATTGACAGCCCACAAGCTGTCGGGTATGCCCTGGAATTCAGGCGGTAATGGGTCGTCTTTCGAAAAACACTGCAATGGGCGGGCAACATTCGGGCCCAAAGTAAGGTACACGCCATCCGGAGAACAATAGATGGTGGCATGTAATCTTTTCAATAGATCTAAACCCAACAAATTTTCTCCACAATTTGATGTCAATAGAAACGGTGAATCAACAGTAAAAGGGCCAATCGTTAACATAAGAGGTTTAGAAATGGGGCTAATCACCGGAGTTCCTGCAAAAACCCACAGAGATGTTATTTTTGCCAGACAGAGCCGCCCCTGGGACCCGAGAACGAGCCACTGAACTTTTCATTGCACCCGTATCCACTAGAAATTTTTGTTGAGACCCCAATAAGTCTGCTTCGACATAGGGTCCCCTCTGATCAACTTCCATAAGTACTGGTCCCATGCTCTGTCCTACGCTGTCCTAGTTATGGGAAAACCCTGTCAAATCGTCCACTGAGTAATCATCGTTATAGTACTGACCACCGCCCCTCTGTAACTGTTGTCTGTCTGCCCCATTGTCAAAGTAATTGCCTCCCGGTCTCCCGCCTCCTTCTGACCGCGCAGCCTGTCTCCCAAAATCACCACTACCTCGTCCTCGTCCTCTTCCTGGACCGCCTCCTGACTGAAGCAGTGGGCAATCTCGCCACCAATGCCCCTCCTGCTTACACTTTGCGCACTGATTCGGTCCCAGCCTTTCCCTACTCTCACCTCTCCCAAAGCCGCCGCCCCGACTCGGCGCTGCACCCCTTCCTCTGCCTCTAGCCACTTGCTGCAACAAAACTCGTGTCTTTAGATCCTTAGCCTTCTTTTCCTGCTTGTCCTTACTCTCATTTTCCCTGTGTTCATAATATTGCGCCATACTGAGTATTCCCGAGGGAGAGGACGTTGTCCACGTGCTCTCCGACGCTTGCAGTCTAGCTGAAATTTCAGGCAGTAAGTTCATGACGAACCTATTAACAAAAAGCCGCAATCCGCCATCTTGTGACACATCCTGCCCACTAAAATCTATAAACGTTTCCTCAAACCTCGTAAAGAAATCAGAGACCGCCTCATCCTTTTTCTGCTTACAAGCCGTCAACTTGTCCCAATCGACCTTTTTCGGGGGAATGAGAGAATGCATATACTTTATAATGCGCCCTGGCAAAGCTAATATCTCAGCCTTCGGCTTCTCCCCTGGCTTACGCTCCTTGTCCCAATCCTGCAACTCCTACCACGTACCTCCTAACTCTTCCGTATGGTCAGTACCTTTCACTTGCCGCCACACATCAACCGGGACCAAAAGCCCGAAAAACAATTCAACATCAGCCAACGTCATCACAGTGGAAGACGCCGCTTCTGTAAGCTCTTTGTAATAGGCAGTCGGGTTCTTTCTAGAATCCGGTAGCTGGGCCTTCAATGACAATACCTCACTTCTCTTCCATGGCGTATACACCCATTGCTCCTGGAAATGCGCATCTATCCTGTTCCTGGTAACAGCCTTCGTTACTGGATCTAGCAACTCGGGGACCTCGGGATGAAAAATAGGGTGCACCTCGCGCATTGGGTGGAGACCTGGGAAATGGGGTGCGCCGGCAGAGGGTAATTCATTCCTGTATTGCAATAGTGCACGCAAACTACTCATCACTTCCTTCACCCCTGTGTTCGTTCTATAGGCTCCAGCCTGTATATCTCGTAGAACCGCTGGAGCCACACCTCCATACCCCTGCTCCCATAACGGTATCAATACATTTGACATGTGCCACAAAGCGTGTTGCTGCATCAGAGGCTCAAAATCCTTCATAGTGGACCAAATATCTTCATACGAATAAATATTATTCCTGGCCCACTGACATGCCTGATTAGCCACCATGCTCTTTTCATCTAAACCAACTGTAGAACGTGTAAGCAACTTCCGTACCTGCGAGAGTAATCCACTACCTGCGCCTCGACTCGGCGTTAGCATCTCTTGACTGGGGGTGGTACTAGCTGAAACACTAGGGAGTGCCAAAGAAAATTAGGAGGGTGCGGGTGAGGTGGTCTGGAGTAAGGAAACGAGGGGTGTCGAGGGCGAAGATTGTTGGGGGGCACTGGCTGAAGGACCCGGAACTCCGCTAGCGGGGGCTGGAATTGGCAAAGAGGGATACAAGGACTGTGGGGCATAAGGGGGAGGGGGTCGGGTATTCAAAAGGTCTTCCATCTCATCCGGGTCGTCCTCTCGCACTACATAACTTTTATTTTCTTTCAACCTACAAAGTCTATCTGAGCGCTCCATACGTAGCGCATTCTCGTTTCCAACCTGTTCTCTCGCCTTCTGCGCCATAGTCTGGGTGGACTTTTTATACGCTTCTTTCTCATCTCGCAGCTTGCGTTTCCTGGCCTCTTTCTGCCACACTCGCAAAGAGTCGAACATACTCTGACGACTACGCCTAGCAAACAATTTGTCTTGCAAGTAGTCCAACTTATCTTCATCGAAAGAACCCGTCAAAGGCCATTGTAAATCCACATTATCAGCAGTGTACCGGTGCCACAAAGTACCAAACAAAATCGGGACCAACCCATGTTTGACATACATATCAAAGCTCGGTGTCCCTTCAGGGGGTGCAGGTTGGCTCTCGGCCAGTCTAGTATCTGAGGGTCGACAACAGCATCCAAAGCATCGTAACTTACTAAAACACGGCATCTTCACTTCGGTGTGAAAGAAACACTTTGCCACAGACCACTTTACCTTGAGTCGCTGGCTCGAGCTCGTTCATACACACATATAAACATACATTAGGAAACCACGCACACACATATACAATACCTCTAAACATGTGTTACCAAATGGGACAAGGCCCGTCGACCAAGTCCTGGGGAACCTGGACTCTACCGCAGACCGAACAGTACACTAACTGTTCCGAGGACGGGGAACAGATCCGCCGCCCGTGCGGCACTATGGATCACTGCGCACTTTACCGCGGGAAACCCAGATCTCACCTCCACTGAACCACCACACTAGGAGTTCAGGGTAAGCACCGGAGTCTACCCGCAATGAGCCACGCCTTCACCACAGTACCACCCGGTCGGATCGCTACCAACAATTACATCTAAATACGTCCCCAACCTCGTTAAGTCTGTCAGAGCACCAACTCGTACTCTGAGTTCCCCGGAGCACACTAGCCCCAGGAGCACTCCGGCCCCTCAAACCATTAGAGACACTCTAGTCTCCCAGAACACTCCCGTTCCAACAATCACAGGTGGACCACTCACCTTCTGTAGGCGGCACCGACCTCTACCGTTCTCCACCTCCGGCTGCCAGGACCAACACGGTCAGCTTCAAGTTCCGCCTTCTGGACCCCGGCGTAAGGTCCGAACCGGGACCTCTCCCGATCAGCAGGGTGGGGCAGCGCTGCGAGAACCAAGCTCGGCATCAGATGGGTACCCGGGCCCACCGTGCCGACCAGCGGGGTCCCCGGTCTTCTGCTACCCACTTACGGGTGAGAAAGATCCTTATCGCGGGGTCCCTATTCGGGCGCCATCTGATAAGCGTGGCTCAAATCCACCCGAGTGACTTACCGTACTCACCTATAATCGCTATATAGGAAGTCAGCCGGACAGTGGAGAAGAATAATAAAAAGTCTTTATTAGGCCAAACAACACTCATATGAGAGGGCCCTGTCCGACCTCACTCCTAGGAGTGCGAACGAGAGGACTGAGTCTCTGCATCACAGCAATACATTATAATGCAATACAGTAACGAGGGGTACGCCCCTTGTGGAAAGTTACCGAGCCTCAGACCAGTGGACAATGCTCTCATACAGCAGGCATCTGCACCTGCAAGGGATACATTATTATCTCTGCTCAAGGCCATGGAGCTAGGCTTCGGCGTCTCTGGGCATGAGAACATTACTGATAACGAGACTTGTTAGTTTCGGCCACAGTAAGCCGAGAAACGAAAACTGCTGTCTTAGTATATTTCTGTATTCCTGCGGGAGGGGCATGAGCGAGCAGAGCCCGCAGACACAGAGGGTTACACAAAATGGTGGCACACAGGCTAAGCTAAGAAACTAATATAGTCACACATACATTTGAATATAAGCAATGAGTGAGAATAGAAATTCAGCATAAATGCATATACGAACTGCATTAGTTAGTCATATGATGCTAACTCGCACATCATCATAGGGTAATTAGGGCATCGAAAAGTGAATTCTATCAGACCCTCCTTTTAGCATCATTGGCTAACTATAGCCTCATTTATTTGCAAAAGGTAGTGCCGACATCCATTCTAGGGGCAGGACTTTATTTCTTTAGTCTAGAACATCTTCTGCAATAAACATTAACCAACTTGCGTCAGCAGGAATTTCAGTAATCATAGAAGTGGCATATTGACCAGGTAACTTCTTTTTCGGACGTATATTTGCAGCACACATCGAGCAACATGGAGGGAGGCAATATATGCAAAGGCAGCAAGTCAGAATTACACTTACCACACCAACCAAACCCATCAATATTTTCCAACCCCAGGAAGAGAAGGCACCCCAGAGCCACCCCTGTAGGGACCATGTCCCATTATCCTGATGTAGTTCAGTCGCTAATCTATGTAATTTTTGTACTGCCAAGTTAACAGTCGGGGCTGAGTCAGGTATATAAACACAGCAAGACGTCCCGATGACGCGACAGGCCCCGCCCCTATCGGCCAGCATGACATCAAGCGCGGAGATACTCCTCCGGGAGTCGATCCTAGCGCTATATAAACTTGCAATTAATTAATTAATTAATTAATCCTGTTCTGGATCGTAAATAATCTCATGGCCTGAATCTCGACAGATATGTTAGTCGTAATGTCAGCTTCGGTGAGAACTACCTTTTCCATTACCCTAGACAGTCGTCTAATAGCTCTGCTGTTAAATATTGGACCCCAGAAAGGAAGCAAACCCTTAGAAAAATCAGTCCATTGTTGGTACGAGGTGTCTGTCTGATCGACGTCATCTACCTGAAGGTCCCTCCTTTTACGCTGCTCTTGTGGCTGCTCCTGAGGACTGGGGAATCGACGATGAGTTTTGTGGTAATCGGAGGGGGCCACATATACAGGAGGAATCATGTAGGCTAGGTAACACACCCCACCCCAACCCTCGGGCAACCATAAGTATCCATTATCTCCACACACGAAATAGATGCTAGGTGGGGCAATCAAAGAGGGACTGAGAGGCAAGCGTATCGAAGCAGTCACATTACAGGAGCTATTACCGACTTTGATGGGACCCCTCCCCTCTATACAGAAATAAGGAGAAGGACCTACCACTGCCAAGGGTATCAGAGACTTGGAACTGTTGTTACCCTTCGGGGGATGTCTGTAGGACAGAGAAGCATTCAATTTCAGGAAACTTTCCCGAAGTTTGTCAGTATCATTTGGTGTCAGGAACCGGCCCAACTTTTTCTCACATGTCTCTATAAATTTCTGATCAAAACGTCCATCAGTGTATATTCGTCCAAGGGATGATGAAGGCAGAGGGCGTACTCGCATTGTCATAGTCCACCCCCTATTCTGCAGTCGGGGGGTCAGGGAATCTGGCTGCTGGAAATATTTAACAAGGCCTATGAGTGTATACCACCCCACACAACTATTCACTGGCGTCAAAGGGAGGGCAAGAAATCTGTCTTTCTTATAGGCAGCAGAAGGTAATAACCCACATACCCAGCAATCTGTCATGTTGGTAGTGGCGTGTGCATGGTGCAAAGTCTTAATAAAAACATTGTCTTTATAGCCCTGTCTCAACATTCTTTCACCATAATCAACAGTAATCATATTATGTTTAGGAACGGCAGTGGGTGTGGGTGCAAACACATGAACGGGGTAAACTTTATCCAGGAAAAACAATATTCCAAGAGTCACTAGAAAGGCAATCAGAATAATAATTATAACCACTATCTTTCCCTTTCGGGAAAGGGCCAACCAGGGGGAATCAGGCTCAGGTCTCGGAGGAGCTGCAAAGGGCTGCTCCTCATCAGGAATGGGCCGCCCAAAGGGATACATTCTTAATATTCGTTCGAAATATATCAAAAATAAAAAATGAAAAAAACACTTCTGCTAAAAAAAAAAAAATAGTCCCAGACAATCCTCAACCGGCCAGAGGGGTTCTTCAACCCTTAAAAGGGATCTTCTCCCTGTGTCCTTCAAAGCCTCACAGGCAGGCTTTTACCGTCCATACCTAGCTCCAACGTCGCTGTTCAACAATTTAGGAAACAAAGGAAGCACTTAATTCGGGCCCCGCACCACTCTATAGTCTCGTAACACACAATCTTCGGCTAAACACCAGGGCTCTTACAAGTCCATCCCTACCACTAAATCTTCTTATTCAAAATGTCCACTAAGCCCTTCTTCCAGTGTTTAGTCCATCATACTTCAGCACTGTTACTTATTTTCTTCGGGGCCTCAAATTGTAGCGGGTGCTCCCTGGCACTTCGGGGTCAGTGAACAAAACAGGTGAATCTGTGGCAGATGCTGAACTCTCTGGTGTTTCTTCACTAGTAGCAACAGGAGTGGTAGAGCTCGCTGAATTCTCTATTCCGCTTCGCTCTTCTCCAATCAGTGAAGCATCCGAGAAAGGAACATACCTCGGAATTGACTCATTCTCTTCGTCAGCGATGCCATCCTGTACCCATTTGTCATAGGGCAACGGGAGCGGGACTCTTTTAACATGAGAGGCATGCGTCCACGCCTTCCTTCCGTCGATCCGAAGTGCTGTGCGCGTGGTGAGGAGCACCTGTCTCTGCATCACAGCAATACATTATAATGCAATACAGTAACGAGGGGTACGCCCCTTGTGGAAAGTTACCGAGCCTCAGACCAGTGGACAATGCTCTCATACAGCAGGCATCTGCACCTGCAAGGGATACATTATTATCTCTGCTCAAGGCCATGGAGCTAGGCTTCGGCGTCTCTGGGCATGAGAACATTACTGATAACGAGACTTGTTAGTTTCGGCCACAGTAAGCCGAGAAACGAAAACTGCTGTCTTAGTATATTTCTGTATTCCTGCGGGAGGGGCATGAGCGAGCAGAGCCCGCAGACACAGAGGGTTACACAAAATGGTGGCACACAGGCTAAGCTAAGAAACTAATATAGTCACACATACATTTGAATATAAGCAATGAGTGAGAATAGAAATTCAGCATAAATGCATATACGAACTGCATTAGTTAGTCATATGATGCTAACTCGCACATCATCATAGGGTAATTAGGGCATCGAAAAGTGAATTCTATCACTGCCTAAAACTCTAATGCTATAGATATTATAAAGTAAGGGATGTAGTGTAGCTAATCATGGTGTACAGTGTATTCATTTTTTCTGTGTTTCTAATTTGTTTTCGCTTACTTTTCATGTACCGCGTATCTGTGGGCCTGGGAGTGGGGAGCCTCTCCATCTTAGAGGTCTGACAGGGACTCACCACGTGACATGAGAAATGAAGTCTTACAACAGTGGAACTCAGCCAGCTGGCTGCCGAAGCTGAGATGCTCCTGGGAACCTGTCCTTTTGCCTGGGAGAAGACTTCCACTTGTACCTAAATTGTATCTAGTAGTACGATAATGTTTGTGTGCTCCATTGTCTCTTCTACACGTAGACATGGGAACTGGAATGTAAGGGGTGGGTACGGAAAATTAAATATTCATCATGGGAACACAGAATTTTAGGTGGTGACAATGACCTAACCACCTCGTCTGACCAATCCTAAGTTGGGGATCCTGTCGCTTGCAACATTTGTGGGTGGTCTGGGGACCCAAAAATGGTATAACTAGCCTAGTTTTAGCTAGAGAAATTGTCCGACTTGTCCGATTAGCTGACCTGTCACCGACCCTACGAACTCTATAGGTGATTGATACAGAGAGCTGCGGAGCACTCTGTCCGAAATTTTCCACAAACTCCAAGGGGTGGAAATAGTCTTAAGTGCTGGCGAAGCACTTTGCTGGGAGATTCGAGAACCCAATCGGGGTTACTGGCGGATTCCGTGCAGAGAGGGAGTAGCGCAGGCGTTGCATCCGAAGCTGCAGGTGTTGGTCGTGCCCTTTGGTGAGCCCAGTCCTGACCCAAATCCTGAGGGGTATCCTGTCCTGATTGTCCGTGAGCTGTACCTGCTCGCCTACTGGCATCCTAAGTCCTTGAGGGTTCTTGTCCTCGCCTTTCCCAAAGCTGACCTGTGGCCAGGGTTAGTCCTCATTCCTGTCCTAGGTAAATATAATTGTGGGTGTCCGTCTATCTATTTTCCTTCCTTCTTCTCTTTTTAATAAAGCATCCTTGCACATGGTATTTCTCTCTGTCATCTCCAAAGCAAACTGTTTGTTAGCCATGTTCCATTTTTCTCCCTACCTGTAGGACTTTATTGAAACTGTTTACTTAATTAGTGTGATCTAATTTCACTTGTGTTTAGAATATAGGTTTGAATTAGCAGTTAGACTAAGATCAGTTTGAATCACTTGTAGGACTTTAGAAAATTCACTGACTAATATGTTTTAAAACTCACCTACCCTAGTATAAGCCTGAAACTGAATAGCATGTTCCCTGTTACCCCTACCCAGTAGTTTTACACTCGCACTCAATGGTGCTTGCCCTCATTCACAGTTATATTATAGTTGTAATCCTGATTATTGACGTTTTGATCTGTATTAGTTTTATCCTCATGTCATTCTGATTTAAAACTTACTACATGAAATCTTTAAAACCCTTCAGGTGTCTGTGGTCATTATGAAAAATATTGAAGTGATATTAAATGTATAAAGTATTAAGGATCTTCTTATCTCTTGTCCACTGCTAGCTCCTGATCCATCAGGAAAGTATGTGCCTGTGGTAAGTCAGGTACCTTGGTAACAGTGTTAAAGAAAACACAGAATTACTGATGGTGGTGTGTAAACTCGCCCGATTCACAAAAATAATGTCATAAACAAGTCATGGGCCCCAGTGCGTGAAATCTGGTAAAACTAAGAGTCGGGCGGCCTGCCCGCTCTAACAATAATTTTCTGGTAGCAGATAGATGGTTAGGACTAGTTAAGATAGGTAGATAAGATAGGTTTAGGAACTGTGAAAAATAAAATGTGCTGCTAAAATTTATTGCTGCTAAAAGTTTGTTATTGCATTTAAATGTTATAAAAGGTTTGAAATTATATCTTATGAACTGCTGCTATATTATTGCATGTAATTAACATAATTGTTCGTGATTGTTTCTTGTTGTGGGGATCCCCGGGGAAATAAAATAGCAAGTGGTGAGTAGAATCCACTTGGCTGTGAGGTCACTGGCTAGGAGGGAGATTAGTGCATGGTTAGGCAGAACTGGAAGCGCTAATTAGGATTTTCCTGAATGAATTATTGAATAAATGATAGCTACCGGTACCCTGTTGAAACTCCCGTTGTGATATCACCTAGTAAGGGTCACGTGCGGAAGGAGTAATAGGTTCTTTGGAGCTTGAGTGATAGCAGAGGAGTCCGCTGGTGAAAGTTTGACTTAATATATATCCCGGAAAGAAGTGGATAAGTCAAAAGAGTAGCAGGTTCTCTAATGCTTGTGTGAGAGGATAGGCGGAAGAGATCTATCCATAGTGAATGAAAAGTAGACAGAAGTGGTTTACTTGCAGTAAAAGAAAAACCCTTGTTCTTTTTAAAACCCTCAAGCACAGCGGCAAATGTTATACGTTGTTAACTAAACTAAGCACTTGCACTTTAAGAAAAATTCTAAGTTTCCGTTACCTTGTGAAGGAGGGAGTCGGTCGCAAGGCTGCACTGACGTCACTCCGTGCCGCACTGGTATTGGTTGAGCCCTCGGGTGTGTAGCGAAGCCAGAGTTGTAAGGGAGGGGTGAGCGCCGAAGAGTGAGACTGCGTCTCAGGAAGGGGCCGCGCACCCATTGGTCAAGAGCTTTCTGCAACCTCGGTGCTGAGTGGTTGCCGTGAATTGAAAGACGCGCTAACATTGGAAGTACATAAGTAAACAAAATTAATCAAGCCGAGCTTGAAGATAGTTTGGAGAGGTGTATGTGGTATCCTGAATTTTTACCTAATCCGAAAAATCTAGGTTTTCATAAGGAGCAGATGCTAAGAGGTAGACCTTACAATATGTACGGAGGAAAGAGAAAGTTGACCCTTGCCGAAAAGATCAAGAATTATTTCAAGAAAGACAAGCCCATTAGAACTAGGGAGGGTGTGATTATTCCAACCCCTAATACTCCCGCATCATTCATGATGTTTGACAAAGGGTATCATACCTGTGTGTGGTTGGAAAATTGGGTAAAGTATACTGAAGATGACGGAGTCCTAGCATTTCCCCTCGATGGTACCTTTAATGGTAGAATCCGGTTTAACTTAAGGACCCAAATGAATGAATTACACCCCCGACCCAGATTGACGCAATATGAAGCTTTAGAGGAATGGGAGATTGAGGCTCTAGAGCAAGACAGACCCCGAATGGATAAGGGAGTGAGCAAATGGTATCCAAAATTGCAGCGGGAAACAAAAGAGAAAAAGATGAAGCAGTGGAGACAGAATATGATGGTTGAGGGATTATTTCCAATGTTCGGGGTAACTGAACAAGGGGGAGGTAAAAGGGCAGAGAAAACTCGACATCTAATGGCCATGGGGGATTCAGAGGATGAATACCTGGAGGATTTGTTAATGAAAAATCCACCTCCTTATGCTGAAGAGTCTGGGCCCCTAAGCTCGAAGGATCCATTTTTACGACATCCTAGAAGAAGGAGGGCCAGTGAGACAGATGTAGTTGGTACTGGTAGCAAAGCCAGCGATAGTGACGGATTTTGCAGACCTGGCACAGCGGTCCCAAATTACCGACCTTTTGGTGAGGACAGACCAGGGTTAGCAATCCCAACTGCCCCGAGTATATACCCTCCTTTAGTACCCCAAGCAATGCATGGCAACTCTATGGAAAGGGTTTTGCATGAACGAGAAAGAGAAGCACTGATTAAACAGCGAAATGAACTAATTCAGACCATAGCTCAGATAAATCCCACTCCTGACTCCCTAACAATCCCAGTGACTATTGGTCCTGTTGTTCCTCTTTATGGAGATAGACAGACTAGTCCAAGTACCCCAGTCATTACACCCATTGTAGCCCCACCAAGAAAAGAACCGCTCATAGTTGATGATCAGGCAAGTGAATGCGAGTCCGTGATTTCCCTAATGGACCTGCCCATAGGGGAACCCGGAACCAGTGTACCGCGGTCAGGACATCAGACCAAGGCAAAGGAAGCCCTAATTGGAACAGCTTCAGGGACTCGGAGTGCCACAGTAGTGACTCCGGAGGAACTAGATCGATGGACCCGAGAAATAGAAAAAGAAACTCCCCAACCCAAACCGTTAGACATCTACAGACTAAGGATAGAAATGGAGGAACTAATGGCTGGAAATGTGGGATTAGACAGATTGAATACTCTTATTGAGGAGGAGTTGCTGTTTATCAGCAAAAGCCTTACCCGGAACACCAGAGTGCTCCATGAAAAATTAATGGACACAGCTGCGGATATGGGAATAGATGTTAGTCGATCCAAGGTATTACAGAAACCCTACAGAGCCGAATTTTCCGACAAAGATTTAGAAAATATGAATGTGTCAGGGAAGAAGATACAGATAAAAGAATTACTGAACATACTGCAGAAATGGGGAGATCTAGACAAATGGAAAGCCAGGTGGGCAAAGAAAAAGGAAGACAGTAAGGCCAAACCAAAAACTTCAGAATATGTACTAAAAGAAGTAGGCAAGGCAGAAAACCTGTATCCCATGAGGGAAGTACCGAGTGGGAAATATGTACATGTCCCCTGGTCCCGACAGGATATAGTGTCATTTACCAATGATTTCCCAAAATTAAGAGAGAAACCAGTGGAGTGGTATAGACAGGTTGAGCGATTCGTGAAAGTTCAAAAGTGTCTCCTGAAGGACCTGGATGGGTTCTTTGACATTGTAGTTCCTGTAGACCTATGGGCAGAATGCAAGATTACAGTTGATTGGCCCAGTGAAGAATATGAGAGAGACTCCAGAACCGGAGCTCCGTCACCAGATGTAATACGAAAGTATGACAAGGTCATACAATACCTAAAATACCGGGCCATGGAACAGACACAGCTCTGCTAGCAGTGGTAGAGGAGGCCAGAAGCACTCTGGACACAGGGGGGTCAGTGGCAGTGATCCTCCTGGACCTTAGTGCGGCCTTCGATACGGTCAATCATGGAGTGCTGATACAACGTCTAGCAGAGTCAGGTGTCACAGGAGTGGCCCTGGAATGGTTGGCCTCCTTTCTGGAGGGGCGTACCTTCGAGTTTTGGGAAGGAAACGCAAAATCTCCTCCCCTCCCACTTCACTGCGGGGTGCCCCAGGGCTCATCCTTGAGCCCCACGTTATTCAACATATATATGGCACCCCTGGAGGGTGTGGTGTCTCCGTTTGGCTTCAAGACCATAAGCTATGCGGATGACACCCAGCTAGTGGTGGGTCTGACACAGCTGGAGAAACAGCCTGAGATGCTCCACTCATGCTTGGGAGAGGTGTTTGATTGGATGTCCAGGTCATCGCTCAAACTGAATGGCTCAAAAACAGAGCTGATGATCTTGGGCCAGTCAAGTTTCGCCCTCTCGCCGAGCAGCTGGCCCAACTGCATGGGCACCCCGCCTGACCCAAAGAAGGAGATCAAGAGCCTGGGGGTCTGGCTGGAGCCGTATTTGTCCTTTAGGACACACGCCAAGAAGACCGCTGGCGTGTGTTATGGAATGCTCCGGTCGGCCCGTAAGGTTCTCCCCCTGTTACCAGAACTCTCTCGGAAGCTGTTAGTCCAAGGTCTAATCATCTCGCGCCTGGACTACAGTAATGCGCTCTTCCTCGGAGCGCCGGAGTCAACGTTCAAGATCCTGCAACAAGTGCAGAATGCGGCAGCAAGGTTGCTGCTGAACGTTCCGGCCAGGCAGTCAGCCAGGCCCGCTTTAAAAGCACTCCACTGGCTCCCTATCCGAGAGAGAGTCACCTTTAAGGCCCTCTGTATTGCCCATAAGAGCATACAGGCGACAGGACCAGCCATCCTGAAGGATATGATCCGGCCTTACAAGCCTACAAGAGCTTTACGCTCTGACAACAAACACCTCCTTCAGACGAAGAGAGTTAGGAGAGCTCGTTCAGGCGGCAGGAGCTTTTCCATCCATACAGCGCGGGCCTGGAACTCCCTCCCACTCTCACTACGTTCTGAACCAAATCTTCTCAGGTTCCGGAAACATTTAAAAACCTATTTATTCCCGGTATAACTTTAGCTCTTTTGCTCTGCATGTGCAGCTCGCTCTAGGTCTCTATAAGCGCTGGGATGTACCTGGGTAACCGTGCGCGGTACAAAATTCGTTAATAATAATAATAATAATAATAATAAAAGAGAAAGTGCCAGCAAAAGAAACTGATTGGACCCGAATAGATAGAACAACCCAAATCGTGATGAAACAGTGCACTCCTACTATGAAAGACTACTGCAGGAATTCAAGACCTACAGTGGAATCGATAATATTGAAATGAAGGATATGACCCATTTCATTTATCGATTCGTGTTGGGTTTGAGACCTGAAATATCCCAGTGGATTAGAGATAATAAAATCTGTTGGCAGGGGAAACCCATAGATGAGGTCCTTAAGTACGCCAAGTACTGTGAGGATGAGTTGAAGAACAAAAGAAAAGCCCTGAAGGAGAAAGTGATGTGGGCACAGGTAAAATTGGCTGAACAACAAGAGAAACAGGTAAGTAAAATGAATAATAATGCTCAAAACTCTAATTCTGGGGGAGGAGGGAAGCCCCGAGTAAAGATGAGTAAAGAAGAGGCAAAGAAAAAGTTCCCCTGCCACGGGTGCGGTCAGATAGGGCACTGGAGAGACGAGTGTCCACATTTGCAGGCTGGTAATGCCCCCATAAATGGTTTAAATCCACAGGTGCAGAAAGAGGGGCCACGAAAGAATCAGCAACAGGTAAAACAGCATCCGTTGCCTCGAGCTCTTAGACCTAATTACAAGAATCAGGCTCAGCAGAATGAGGGGGTCGAGGTATGGGAAGGAGGGGATGAGAGAAATGCAGCAACTTCACAATTCCTGTTAATGATACATTCCTCTGTGATGAACAATACTGACGGGGCCTGAGAGGGGAGGACGAGGAGTGCGTGCTTGGCACCTCCTTACCGGTAGACCAGACAGGGCCATACATTGAAGGAAAGGTTGAAGGAAATGATGTCACCTTTCTGTTGGACACTGGTGCTACCCGTTCTACTGTGAGAAGAGTGGACGTTCCAAACCTACCCCTCTCGGGAGAAGCTATTCAAGTAGTGGGCGTGTCAAATCAGATAATTAGTACTCCAGTAACTGAACCAATGGAGATTTCTATAGGGAACTTCAAAGAAATGCACAGATTTGTTGTCTGTGATTCTAGTCCAGTGAATCTACTGGGACGTGATTTGTTGTGCAAAATGAACTGTACCATCTTTTGCACACCAAAAGGCGTCGAAATTCAGACCCCAGATGAAGATGGCCTGTACAAACTAATGTTGCTAAGGCCTGATACAGAAATCAAGACTCTGACAATACAGGACTTACCGGAAGAGCTTCAACAAAAAGTGATACCAAAGGTGTGGGATTTCACTGGGAGAGATGTAGGATTAATGGCAAATGTGGACCCAGTTAAAATAGCCATTAAAACAAATGCTATTTACCCGAAAACCAGACAGTATAAAATGAGTGCAGAAGTGAAAGCTGGAGTCGCAATTAAAGTAAACAGGTTGCTAGAGGCAAACATAATACAGGAAGTAATGAGCAGTCCTTGTAATTCTCCCATAATTGGAATTAAAAAGCCTAGCGGAAAGTACAGGGTAATGCAGGACCTGCGAAAGGTAAACCAGATTGTTGTACCTTGCTGTCCTATTGTGCCGAACCCTGCAGTGATTTTGTACCAGATTCCATGGAATCCGGAATGGTTTACCGTTATTGACTTATGTCACGCATTCTTTTCCATCCCATTGCATCCAGACAGCAAATTTATTTTCTCTTTTGAGTTCGACAGTCATGTCTACGTCTGGAATCGTGTCCCCCAGGGGTACACAGAAAGTCCTTCCATTTTCAATCAGATTTTAAAAAGATGCCTTGAATCCCTGGTCCTGCCAAAAGAATCTGTTTTGGTCCAGTACATAGACGACCTTCTGGTGGCGTCTATAAGTCGAAACGACTGCTTCACTGATGCCATTGCCTTATTGAATCATCTAGGCAAGGGAGGACATAAAGTATCACCTGACAAATTGCAGTTCTGTAAGAACTCAGTGAAATATCTGGGGCACCAGATAGAAAAGGGTATCCGAAGGGTCACTTCAGAAAGAATTAAAATAATTCGAGATATGGAGTTACCTAGAACCCAGAAGGAAGTCAGAATGTTCCTAGGAGTTGTAGGATACTGCAGACAGTGGATTGTGGGATTTGCTGTTTTAGCCAAACCACTGATAAAAATGACCAAGAAAGGAGTAGAAGATCCAGTTAGTTGGGATGACGAAAGTATGACCGCTTGGATAAAATTACGAAATTGTCTGTGGTCAGCTCCTGCATTAGGAATGCCAGATTACTCCAAGAACTTTGAATTGTTCTGCGATACACGAGACAATTGTGCACTCTTAGTCCTAACACAAGAACAAGGTCTGACCAGACGTCCAGTGGCTTACTTTTCGGCTACTCTAGATCCAATGGCTGCTGGATTGCCTGGATGTCTGAAAGCAGTAGCTGCCACTTGCACTAGTCTAGAACAAAGTGAAAACATTGTCATGGGACATCCTGTAACAGTATATGTTCCACATTCAGTTGTGATTCTGTTTACCCGAACAAAGACCCAGTATCTCACACCTAGTCGGCTGACTAAGTATGAGAGAATTCTTATTGGTGCAGAGAATGTGATAATTTCCCGATGTAATATTCTGAACCCTGCAACCTTGTTACCCATTACCCAAAATGCAGAAGTGGAGGGTGAAATTGAACATAACTGTATTGACTTAACTGAGTTTAGCACCAAACCACGTCCTGATATAAAAGAAACAGCCTTACCTGTAGAAGACCTTGTGATGTTTGTGGATGGCTCCTGCTTGAGACATGAGGATGGAGGGTTGAGTGCTGCCTATGCCGTAGTCACATTGGAAACGACCCTAGAAGCATCCTACTTAAGTGAAATAAAATCTGCCCAAGTAGCCGAATAAATTGCATTGGCAAGAGCTTGTAAACAAGGGAAAAATAAGAGAGTAACCATATACACTGACAGTCAATATGGTTACGGGGTTGTTCATGACTTCGGCCAGCTATGGTTGCAAAGAGAATTCATGACTTCCTCAGGTACCCCTATCAGAAATGGAAAAGTGGTACAAAACCTACTGGAAGCAATTCAGTTACCCAAAGAATTGGCGGTGGTTAGGCATGGGCGAATTTTGCGGATCTCGCGTTCGCGGATTTTGCGGATTTGCGAACTCGCAATCCGCAAAATCCGCGAATTCTCGCGAATTTGCAGATTTTTTTTTTTATGTTCGCACGTGTTTCTGCAAGTTCGCGAGGGTTTTGTACAATTTCGCAAATTGCGAAATTGTACAAAACTTGCAGCAACCCGTGCGAACACAATAATATGAAGAGAAAGAAGCTCCTGGTCACAGGAACAGCACGGGGATTGCGCTCATGAAAGTCAAGGATGCAAAGGCCTCTACCCAGCATCACAGCTGATTTTCCACAGTAGATTTGGGAAGAGGCACACCTGTCCCGCCTCGAAGACGCTCATGATTGTTTTTGGGCTAATGAATGAGTCACTGATTTTGAGCATCAACTAGTTCGAGCGACCATGTGCGTGTTACTATGCAATCGCCCCGAAGGGCGCAGGGGTCCCTTGAGTGAGCTGTCCATCATAGTGGGTGAATGGCGAGAAGACGGTGCAAACCGCGAGTGTGTGGGCTGGGCCAAACGGGCAGGGCTACCATGTGAGTTCACACATGCTTTTAGTGTGTATAAAAGGTCAGAGAAAGATCAGTTCAGCAGATGAAGAGAAATAAGCTCCTGGTCACAGAAACAGTACGGGTATTGCGCTCGTGAAAGTCACGGATGCAAAAGCCTTTATCCAGCATCACAGCTGATTTTCCACGGTAGATTGTGAAGAAGTCACAGGAAGGGCATGGTAAATATTTTAGGATGGCACCGGCAAGCTGCCAGCGCCATCCTAAAATAGTTACTAAATTAGCTTCAACAGGAAGCTCTAATAGATAAAATCGAGCACCTGCTTTATTTTATCTATTAGAGCTTCCTGTTGAAGCTAACTTAGTAACTATTTTAGGATGGCGCTGGCAGCTTGCCGGCGCCATCCTAAAATAGTTACAACAGGCAGGCTTCAACTTTTGCCCCCGGAAAAATCCGCCGCTCGCGGATTTGCGAATTCTCGGTAAATTCGCGGGAGTTCGCGGATCGCGAATTTACCGAAAATTCGCAAAATCCGCGAGCGGAACGGATTTTCCGCTCATACTTAGCGGTGGTCAAATGTGCTGCTCATAAATCTGGCAACGACGATGTGACAGCCAGAAATCGATATGCTGATCAAATTGCCCAATATTGTGCCCGATACAAAATGTCCCTAAAAATCAAATTGTGGGGAGGCGGAAACAGCTGCCAACTTATGGTGTTTGAGAATGTATCTACTTGGAGGGAACTGAAAGAGTTGCAGCAAGCAGCAGAGGAGGAGGAAAAGCAAAGATGGGAGACAGATGGATGTCAACCCAGGGACAGGGATGGTGTTATGGTTGATAAGGAGGGTATGCCTGTATTACCAGACACCATGGTTGCTCCAATGGTCAGAATGATACATGGAGACACACATATAGGGAGGGATGTGATGTGCCGTATGTTCCAAGAAGTGTTTTACAATTCAAAGTTCAGAAACATTGCAGAGACACTTTGCCAGAGGTGCTTGGTTTGTCAGCAATTTAACCCAGGGAAAAGAACCGTAGTAGACCAGAGGACGATTGGAAAGGCAGACGGTCCCTTCGTCAGACTACTGCAGACTTTATTCCGTTACCCATGTGCAAAGGATATAGGTATGTCCTAGTTATAGTCTTCCTATTCTCAAGATGGGTGGAGGACTACCCAGCAAAGAAAAATGATGCCATTACTGTAGCCAAATTCTTACTAAGGGAGCTAATACCTAGGTATGGTTTTCCAGAGACAATTGAAACAAACAGAGGTGGGCATTTTGCCAACGAAATCCTAGCAGAACTCTATAAAGCATTCAAGATTGAGTCAAAACTGCACTGTGCATATCATCCAGAGGCTTCTGGAGTAGTTGAACAGGTGAATGGCACTATAAAATCAAGATTGGCAAAAATGTGTAACTCTACAAGATTGAACTTGATAGAAGCCTTGCCTCTTGTCTTGATGGGATTGAGGAGCATTCCAAACCGAAAGACAGGCCTGAGTCCCCATGAAATACTAATGGGAAGAGTGATGCGACAGGCATGGGTACCTGGACACAAACTGCTAAGTATTTCTGATGATTTGGTACTAGAATACTGCAGGCAGCTGGGTGACCAAGTGCGTTCTATCTCTCACCAGATTGGGGAGGACGCCGTCGCCTGGCCTACAACTCCAGCCCATAAGCTGAAACCTGGTGATTGGGTTGTGTTGAAGAAACACACCCGGAAGAGTTGCCTTGCACCAAAGTGGGGAAAACCGAGACAAGTGATCCTTGTGACTACAACTGCTGTAAAGTGCGCAGGCATGCCGAAGTGGATCCATGCCAGCCATACCAAGAGGGTAACCGGAGAAAAAGCGACTGAAGCTGAAGGTGGTGCAGCTGAGGAGACTCCAGACGAGGGTCCGGATCTAGCTGATGTCATACTACCGAGCACCAGTCAAGACAAATGGTTCCAAGCAGACGATCTGATCCTTGATCCAATAAGAACCAGAAAGTATTCCTACCTAGACAGAGAGTGGGATAGTGAGGATGAGACAGGACTAGAAGAAGACGATCAGGTTATCGAGATTCACATCAGACCTGATCAGGAGGTAGGTCAAGTAGGGACAGACCAAGTCATCGACACTCCTCCAAAGACTCCAGAAACTGAAAAGGGACAGATAGTAATTAGGGCTGAAGTTCATGCGGAAGAAAATCAAGGGTTCGAAGTGCATGAACAGGAACAGATAGACATAGACGAACGTGTTCAGGAGGCAGAGCCAGAAACAGTTGAAAATCAAAGACAAATCCAAAGTATACCTGAACAAGGCCAGCTTAGAAACCAGGCAGAAGAAACTGAAGAAAGACCTGGGACTAGTCATACAGGAAGGGAAAAGGATACTGTCGAAGTAACAGTGCCACAACAGAACGAAAATAAAAGGGCTCGCGAGGAGGGCCAAACTACAGTGACAGCTAAAAGGCTCAAGAAGAAAAGTGAACCCAGATACATAAAAAGACTGAAACTAAGATTAAAGACAGTCGAAGAGAAATTAGAAGACCAGAAACGAGCTGCCAATGAAAGACAGAGAGCAGGAACTCAGCAAAACAGACGCAGTACCAGAATAAAAAGACAAAACAAAAATTACCGAAGTCCTGAATGGACCTATTTGGTGTTGGAAGAAATTGATGATCCTGAAATAAGCGATAAAAGCGACCAAGATTCGATTGCTGATTAGAGTCCTGAAGAAGAAGACCCAACTTGAAAGTGAAACTGCGTAAGCCTCTTGTGTTAAGAAACAAAGAGGGGTTGGAAAGCCACCTGTGAGCCAAAATGTCTGATTCAAATGTGAATGGAAGACCTAGAGGGAATTGTTGTAAAACTTGCTGTAAAATATGCTTATGTAGTGTAGCAATAGTACTAGTAGTATGGATAGGACTAACAGTCTTTATACCTTTTATGATAAGTAAAGATACTAACTTGTAACCTACTAAAACAATGACGCCAGACACAGAAGTTGTACAAACCGAAGAAACACCACAAAGTGTAGAAAGACGTGAGAATGCAGTTAGTCTGAAACAAACCAGACCTGACTTAGAAGCACCAGATGAGGAAGGACTACATTATCACAGGATCAAAAACAGAACACATTTAAATGTCTTTGCAAATCTTTTAGTGCATTATGTAGAAGCTATGGAAATAGAAGATTGCTATGTCTGCATGAAGCTACCTACTTCTGTAGCTGAAGGTGTGACCTATCACCATCTACCCCTGACCTATGGAATTTCCTGTAGTATATTACCAGGCTTATTTTACAGAAGTACCTTACAGTACTACTACTCAAACACTGACGTAATCTTTTCTGAACTTCCTATTCGGGGAAACCTGAACATTGTACATGTTAGAAGCGAAGTGACTCGTTACATGGGAGAATACTTTCTGACTATAGGTGACATAGATTTAAATGAAGCACGTAGAGATAATTTGACTTGTTCATTACATGAGCAAGAAAAAATGTTCTTGAAAATGGCAGAAAAGAGAAGGGAAAGTTTCCAGAGAAAGGCAAATGATAAGAGACAGAAAACTCCTGAATGGGCTGAAAACATGGAAAGCACCTCAAATGGCGAAGCTAATCCTGCACTGTTGCTGGACTTTGAACGGAAAGGGAAACTCTGTCTTCATAGAGAAAAGACTAGTTATTATAACAATGTATTCATCGGTTCCAGTGAATGCGAACATAATTACAAGGTAATTGGAAGTTGGGGTTTCAAAAATGGGTCAGAACCTGTGTTTCCCGGAATTTATTTTATATGTGGAAACAAGGCTTATTTCAAATTGCCGGATCACTGGTATGGAAGCTGCTATTTTGGCATTGTCTTCCCGAAAATATACCATGTGAACAATGCCGCTGGAAGCAATGAAAATACTAATGATTTACAGCCTGATTCATGTAGTGAAATTGCGCCCGCAATCGCTGCGAAAACGCAAATGCTGGCGCAATTTCCGTAATCGGCATTCAACAACAAAATAGCGAATTCGCTAACACATATTTGCGAAGTCGCTAAAATAATCGCAGAATCCCTGGTGCAGAGCATTAGCGATTCGGAATTAGCGACACACCACGGAATCTGCGAAAATAATAGCGAATTCGCAATAGAATAGCGCCATCGGCATTCAAGAACAATCGCAATGTGCGAAAAAGCCAAAAAATCGCTATTTGCACGGCGCAAAATAAGGACAACTCAAAGCAGGTGGTAACCATGAAAGGCATAGAAAAAATATTCAAAAAACTGTTGACCTATCACCAACAGGGCCAGGCCTGACCAATCACACATAAGGACATTCAGCAGCAGCAGCATGAGGCTTTCCACAATGCCAGGGATGTACATGGTGGTGAGGCGGCGAAGGCTACAGCGAGCAGCACGGAGGAGACGCATGAGGCAGGCAAGGATTTACCGGCTGCGGGTCACCTTGCTGGGCCAAACCAGAGAACAGATTTATGCTAAATACAGGCTGAATGGGGAAATGATCACCTGGCTGATACAAGAACTCGACCCCATCATGCAGCACCCAACAAGGCGAAACAATTCTGTGCCCACACATGTGCAGGTATTGTGCAGCCTGCACCTCCTGGCCTCCGGCAGTTTCCAGGGCATAGTAGCCACTGCTGGGGGGATATCCCAGCCCACCATGTCACGCTGCCTCCACACTTTTGTTGACGCCATGCTCAGCCAGCTCCACCGGTACATCACATTTCCCACGAGCCAACAGGAATTGGACCTCACTAAACTACAATTTTATAATGTTGCCCATTTTCCCCATGTCCTCGGCTGCATAGACTGTACCCACGTCGCCATCTGCCCACCAGCTGGCACGGAGTATATGTACCGCAACAGAAAGTGCTACCACTCCCTCAACATACAGATGGTCTGCAATGCCAAGAGCATCATCACTGACATTGTGGCCCAGTACCCAGGGAGTACCCATGACTCCTTCATCTTCAGGCACAGCGGACTCCACACACGACTGATCAGGGGAGAGTTTGGGGAAGGACACCTACTTGGTAAGTACACTTTGTCGACAATGTCACATTGCTATGAAGTAACTGCGCTGCACAGGCAATCAACATCTGCTCCTCTCATTCAGGTGACAGTGGCTACGCCCTACGGGAATACCTCCTGACCCCTTACCTCAACCCTGCCACACCTCAGCAACGGCGCTACAATGTTGCGCACATCCGGACAAGGAACTGTATTGAAAGGACATTTGGCCTGCTCAAGAGCAGGTTCCGTATACTGCACAAGACAGGTGGGGCCATGTATTACAGTCCTGCAGCGTGCTGCCGCATTGTGGCTGTCTGTGCAATGCTTCATAACATTGCTACCAAGCGGCGGATACCAGTTGACATCTCAGGCAGTGAATCCGAGGGGGACGACCGGCCACCAGCAAATGCGCACCATGCATGCGGGGAGCACCCAGCTGAAGGCCACAGACGTCGCAACCAAATCACAGACAACTATTACTAGCCCACCCCCTTCCCCCACCCCACATATCACAAATGCATGCTAAATATAATGATAACACAAGGCAAATGTATGCTTCAAAATAAATGTAATTGTTTGATTCACAACAGAAAAGGGACATGGAATGAACTATTTACAAAAAAAAACACAGTATTCCAGCATACTGCTTGTCAGGCTTATCCTCAGCCTGTGGCTGTGTCCCTGACTCAATGTCAATGCTGCTTCCTGCGCACATTTCCCAGCCGCCTTTGCGGCTCCTCATCCTCATCCAGGCCAGATGGACCAGGCGTTGCCCTGGTGCTGCGCCTAGGTGGGGGGGCCTGCGTGGCAGAATTGCTGCTCACACTGGAGGCAGCCTCACTCCCATCGTCTCCCCCAACGACAGCCGGTACCACAGGTTGGAGCAGTGGGACCACGGCGGTGGTGAGGTGCTCCAGCACTCGGGTGACCTCTTCGCAGCACTGCACCAGCTGGTGCTGCTGGGTCATTGAGCGTCTGGAGAGCTGGGAGGTGGCATTTGCTGCCACATAGTTGGAGCGACTGTAGGTTGCCATCTGGCTCACCAGATGGTGTTGGCGCCTGCGAGCAGCACTGCGCTGCTTCCTCAGCTCAGCTGTGTTGGCCTCCATAGCCACTGCCATGCGCTCAATGGCCGCCGTCATGCGGTCCACACGCTGGCCCACTCCTGCCACATTGCGGCCAATCTTCTGCAGCTGGAGCTGGATGGCTCCTTGCTGCTGCGACTGCCTCTGGTGGAGGCGGAGCATTCGCCGCTCCACCGACATGCAGGCATGGAGATGCCCTTTGCCCCTCCTGCTCTTTTGCCGCTGTGCTACGGATGTGGCTGGGCCAGATCTTGGAGGACGCGCTGCAGGTGTAGTGGCAGCTGGCGTCACAGGTGCGGCAGGCACTGTAGGTGCGGCAGGCACTGTAGGCACATTGGTGGGGGGCCTGACCTTGGCTGGCGGTGGTCCTGCGGATTTAGCTGCAGGTAAGGTGGTGGGCCTGGCTGCTGGTGTTGCCGCAGCGGCAGGGGCTGGTGGCAGGGTGGCGGGTAGGGATACATCCTCCTGGGCCTCCTCGACGATCACCAGCCTCTCACTGTCGCTGCTATCGTCTGCACCTGTGAGGGTAAGTGGATACTCATTAGGTGCATGTGACTGTCAGACGTGCAGATGTTACATGCATGCTGGGTGAGATTCCCTGGATGGCTGTGGAGATGTGCGCTTAGGCACCTTTCAGGCCGCATAGTGGTACAACTACATTGTGGACATACTACGTCTCCCACTATGCCTCAGGGCATTTCCTGATGCACAACATAGGCATGATTAAGGGCCAATGAGTGAGCCTATTTGGGCTGGGACGGTCATAAGGGACAGGGTTGCAGTCGCATGCCACTTACCTTGGGTGTTGTGGGTTGGGCGGGAGGAGTCCAGGGGGATCACACCGACACACGCCTCCATTTCCAGAGTGTCCTCGACCTGGTCCTCCAGGGGGGTGTTGGGTGGGACAGTCGGTCCCCCACCTCCGGTGCCAGATGACTCTCCGAGACGCGCTGCCACCTTCTCCTTTGCACGCCCTCGGAGATCGTACCAGCGCTTCTTGATTTCTTCGATTGACCTTGCCGCTACGCCAACTGCGTTCACGCTGGAGGCAATCCCCACCCAGATCCTCCTCTTCTCCTGCTCGGGGACCCTCCTCGAGTTTGCACCGAACAGCTGGGCGTGGTGGGCCACCACCCCTTCAATCAGGCTCTCCAACTCCGCCTCGGAGAATTTCAACTTGCGCTTTCGGCTAGCGCTGTTGCTGGGGCCGGGCAGTGGTTCTTCAGCCATGGCGGGCGCAATTTCTGCCGGGTCGGGATTCGCAATCGGCGGTTAGGCGGCTGCTTTCCGTCGTCTCGAGTCGGATGACTGCGTCACTGTGGTGTTTGAAGGTGCGATTTGGCAGCTTCCTGGTTGTGATGTCATCACGGTGCTCGGAATGCGTAATCCCGTATTTCCGGATCCCGCGAGAATGCGACACGCAATCCCGATCGCACGGGATTGCGAGTCGCTATCCCGTGTGATCGGGATTGCGTGTCGCAATCCCGATCGCTGGTGGGCGGAAATAGCGATTTTTCTGCGTTTTTGGTTGGTCGCTAACGGAATTTGCGCCCGCGTGCGAGTCGCTATTTTTTCACATGAAAATACATGAATGCCGTTTTGCGTGTCCTCAATTGCGATTCGCTATGAATCGCTATTAGGGACACGCAAAACGGCCCGTACATGAATCAGGCTGCATGTACGTAGTAGACGAGAGAGTGTGGGAGAAATTATAGGTGATATATTTAGTGCACTGATACCTGGAGTGGGAGTGGTTCTGAATACTCACCGAATTTGCAAATTGTCTACAGTAGTGGATCGGTTATCAACTGACACTGCTGCTGGATTCCTACTGGTCAATACTGAAATGGTTGCGATCAGATCAATGGTTTTACAGAATCGATTTGCTCTTGATACCTTATTGGCAAAAGAGGGCGGAGTCTGCAGGATGCTGAAGGCGCAACATTGTTGCACTTACATTCCTGATAAAAGCGTAGAAATTAAGAAATATGTGCGAAACATAACTAATTTGGAAAAAGAACTCAAACCACTGGAGGTTGATAGTGCCTGGAAGAGACTAACTGATGGTCTCTCTTCTGTAGGTAGTTGGTTTTCTAACATAGGTCGAAGTCTTGTTGGGAAAATACTGATGCTAATAGCTGAAATGAGTTTGATTGTGTTTATTATAATAATTTGCTGTAAATGCCAAAAATGCAGAAAGAAGTACACAGTAAACAAGAGGGGAGTGAAACGGAATGTTGATGAGCTGGAATTAGAGAAATTGAGAAACCAGATATACAAAAAGGCCAAGAATTTCCATCCTAATAAGGATGCTGAGAAGAGGCTCAACAACAAATTTATAGAAATAGAGATAAATGAAAAGTGAGCAAGGAAGTTGGCATCTGTTTCCATTAATAGTGATGATAGTAAATATCATCAAAGAGGGGATTGATGGAGCAAGGATTCGCACGTAAAGCGACTTGCTCACATTCAAGAGCCTCGTTTAAATTGTAATAGCATTAACCAACCTGTTTTGTCATTAATATTGCACTTTCACACTACACGCGGGTGTCCCAGAGACGCTTGCCTATGTGTCTATTAATCATAACAAGGCTTGCATACTACAGAATCGCTGCTTCGCAGAAATCCAGTCTGCGCATGCGTCGGTCATACCCATGTGATGTGACGCACTCGCAGTTCTGGAGGGATTTTTCGCTCATGCGCATTACAGCTAAAATGGCTGCTTTGTCCTTAACATGCTCTCCGCTTGCTACTGCCGCTTCTGCTTATCTATCTATTTCTGCCTAAAACTCTAATGCTATAGATATTATAAAGTAAGGGATGTAGTGTAGCTAATCATGGTGTACAGTGTATTCATTTTTTCTGTGTTTCTAATTTGTTTTCGCTTACTTTTCATGTACCGCGTATCTGTGGGCCTGGGAGTGGGGAGCCTCTCCATCTTAGAAGTCTGACAGGGACTCACCACGTGACATGAGAAATGAAGTCTTACAACAGTGGAACTCAGCCAGCTGGCTGCCGAAGCTGAGATGCTCCTGGGAACCTGTCCTTTTGCCTGGGAGAAGACTTCGACTTGTACCTAAAATGTATCTAGTAGTACGATAATGTTTGTGTGCTCCATTGTCTCTTCTACACGTAGACATGGGAACTGGAATGTAAGGGGTGGGTACGGAAAATTAAATATTCATCATGGGAACACAGAATTTTAGGTGGTGACAATGACCTAACCACCTCGTATGACCAATCCTAAGTTGGGGATCCTGTCACTTGCAACATTTGTGGGTGGTCTGGGGACCCAAAAATGGTATAACTAGCCTAGTTTTAGCTAGAGAATTTGTCCGACTTGTCCGAGTAGCTGACCTGTCACCGACCCTACGAACTCTATAGGTGATTGATACAGAGAGCTGCGGAGCACTCTGTCCGAAATTTTCCACAAACTCCAAGGGGTGGAAATAGTCTTAAGTGCTGGCGAAGCACTTTGCTGGGAGATTCGAGAACCCAATCGGGGTTACTGGCGGATTCCGTGCAGAGAGGGAGTAGCGCAGGCGTTGCATCCGAAGCTGCAGGTGTTGGTCGTGCCCTTGGGTGAGCCCAGTCCTGACCCAAATCCTGAGGGGTATCCTGTCCTGATTGTCCGTGAGCTGTACCTGCTCGCCTACTGGCATCCTAAGTCCTTGAGGGTTCTTGTCCTCGCCTTTCCCAAAGCTGACACGTGGCCAGGGTTAGTCCTCATTCCTGTCCTAGGTAAATATAATTGTGGGTGTCCGTCTATCTATTTTCCTTCCTTCTTCTCTTTTTAATAAAGCATTCTTGCCCATGGTATTTCTCTCTGTCATCTCCAAAGCAAACTGTTTGTTAGCCATGTTCCATTTTTCTCCCTACCTGTAGGACTTTATTGAAACTGTTTACTTAATTAGTGTGATCTAATTTCACTTGTGTTTAGAATGTAGGTTTGAATTAGCAGTTAGACTAAGATCAGTTTGAATCAGGAAAGTATGTGCCTGTGGTAAGTCAGGTACCTTGGTAACAGTGTTAACACATTGAATTACTGATGGTGGTGTGTAAACTCGCCCGATTCACAAAAATACTGTCATAAACACGTCATGGGCCCCAGTGCGTGAAATCTGGTAAAACTAAGAATCGGGCGACCTGCGCGCTCCATCACACACATATATATATATATATATATATATATATATATATATATATATATATATATATATATATATATATATTTTCTCGGGTCCGACACAAGGTCGGCAGTTGAAAAAAGCACTCACTCGGGTGTAATTTTGTTAATTTTGTTAATCCAGCGGCTTTATTTTGCCCTGCTTCTCGCCAAAGCCCGACGCGCCAAAGCCCAACGCCGTTGGGCTTTGGCGAGGATATATAATATATATATATATATTTATATATATATATATATATATATATAACAACAAGCTTCCTGCACACCATCCAGGTTCAGAAAGGGTCGGGACACTCCGGTATGCTTCAAATTAATTTATTAAGCAACAAGGGTTACAAAAGCCGACGCGTTTCGCCGTAAGGCTTGGTCACGGTAACGTTTGCAATGTACACTTCCCTTTACATACACCCAGTGGTAACAATCAAGGTAGGACTGGCGTCTTGTGCATCCTGGATTTCACCGCCATCTTGTAGTGGCTAGTAAATATCTTTAATCACTTGATGTTTTGAACTCATAGCGGCTCAAATACTTATATTGTGTGCTCAACTCTCGCCCCAGTGGGCTAAAATGTATTAAACATACACAACGTCTGTCTTAACTACATTGCATCTCAAATGGACAAGAAAGTATATGCGACAGATATACAATTGATTCTGTTTCAGATGTTATTTTCTGATCTTGACAGCCGATTTTCTTCAGTTTATAGCCACCATACAGATAGCACAATCCTAGTACAAAGTGAAAGAAAAAAACAGTGCTCACAAACAATTACAAAAAAAGGGGAAAAAATGTTTAAAATTACACCATTCTATGTACAATTAAAACCAGATAGTTTCATTAAATTGTATACAAAGAGTCTTGTTTCTTTAACCACAAAACACTGTTCTCATAAATGGACTGATAATTCTTCGCTCGAGTTCAGGCCCACAGGTATTAGAGTTTCGAAATCTATAATAAATTTCGACTCTAATACTCTCAACTGGTGTTCTCTGTCACCTCCCCTCAACTGAGGTTTGATTGCATCTAGAACTACAAAAGACAACAGTTTATCATTTTGGTTGTGATATCTTTTGAAATGACGAGCTACTGGATACAATTCATTATTGCTTTTAATAACTTGTTTGTGTTCTAGTACCCTCAGTTTTGCCTTTTTCTTTGTGCTGCCAATATACAATTTGTTGCACGGGCAGATTAGACAGTAAACACACATTTCTGTGTTACAGTAAAAGTCTCCTCTAATCACAAATTCCCTCTTGCCAGTGGGTAATTTGATTTTGGAACAATTACTGCTGTACGCACATGCTTTGCAGCGCATACAGCAAGAAAACCCTGACATCTCCCTGCCCTGCTGAATGGTAGATTTCACTGTCAGATTACGGCTTAATTTATCTTTGAGTGACGGACCTCTCCTGAATGTAATTTGAGGGGTTTCGTGTAGGCATTTATCAAGAGTGGCATCAGTTTTAAGTATATGCCAATTGTCTTTCATAATTTTGCGCACCTGAAAGGCTTGGCTAGAGTATGTAGTAATGAACCTGATTTTATTGTTGTTCTTATCTTCTCTGACTTTTGGATTCAAAAGCACAGTTCTGTCCAACTCATCTTCCTTGTTGCTTGCTCTCTTTATTATTTCCTGAGTATAACCTCTCTGTCTGAATCTCTCACACATGATTTTCTTTTCCTTAAAAAATTCTTCCTCTGTACTACAGTTTCTTTTAGCACGAATCAGTTCTCCATAGGGTATACTTTGAACAAGGCTGAACGGATGTGAACTTGTTGCACATAGCAGGCTGTTTCCCGCCGTGGCCTTTCTGTGAAGTTTGGTCTTTAACTGATCATCTTGTACCTCTACCTCCACATCCAGAAACACTATGGACTTACCACTAATTTGTGAGGTCAGTTCAATGTTCAGGTCATTGGTGTTGAGAGTCTGAATAAATTCATTAGCACTTTTCAGGTCTCCACGCCAAATGACGAAAATATCGTCGATAAATCTTGTCCATAGGACAATATGTTCATTGAACTGTTCGACCTCGATGGACACTTGCTCCTCCCACCACCCCATAAAGAGGTTGGCGTAACTGGGGGCGAAGCAAGTGCCCATTGCAGTCCCTTGTAGTTGCACGTACAGTTGTTCATCAAAGAGGAAGTAATTGTTAGACAAGCAGTACATTACCATGTCCACCAACATTTCGGTATGCATTAAGAAAGAAATTGATCTAGCCTTCAAAAAGTGTCTAATGGCTTGTATTACTAAATCATGTCTGATAGATGTGTACAAGCTAGTTACATCTAGTGTAATCAATAGAAAATCAGGTTCCCAATGTATACCGTCAATCATGTTTAAAAAATGCATGGTATCTCTCAGGTAGGCAGGCAAGGTAGTGACAAACGGTCTAAAAAAAAAGTCAATGTATTTTGATGTCATCTCCAGTTTCGACCCCATTGAGGAAACTATGGGTCTACCGGGGGGCTTTTTAGGGTCCTTGTGCAACTTGGGTAACAATTATAGTACTGGTGTTTTAGCGTGTTTACATTTTAGGCTATTGAATTCGTCCCAAGTTAACAAACCCTTGTCCTTCCAGTCCTCCAGCATAGCATCATATTTTATATTAGATTTCACCATTTCATTCTTGTCAACTCTTTTGTAACAGGTAATATCAGATAACTGTTGTAACCCTTCACTGGTATAGTCTTTGATTCCCCAGACCACCACATTTCCCCCCTTATCTGATTGTTTGATGATAATAGAGGGATCATTTTTTAATTTATCGATGGCCACCAATTGCTCTTTTTTGAGGTTGAATTTGGATCTACCAAACCTTTTGTACCGAATCTTTTTCAATTCCTTGGTTACACTTTTTTCAAATACTTCCAGAGCATCACAATGTACCATGGGCAAACATTTCGATTTGGGTTTAAATCCGCTAAAACCTGCATCATCAATGACTATATCAGTGTCCTGTAGGTTGAGCAGTGGGTCCTCATGGTGTGCAACATTCACATCTAATTCACAAACAGTTTGAAAATCTGCAATATCAGATATGGCAATTGGAGGTATATTTTCAATCCTACTGTTGCCCCCCACAGGTGTTGGATGTAAGTGAAACCACTTTCTTAACTTGAGTTTCTGTAGAAAGTAAAAAATGTCTATGCGAGTCTGTACATAATCTATGCTTCTAGTTGGACAGAAGGATAATCCCAATGATAACACATTGATCTCTATGTTAGTTAACTCACGGTTTGAGAGATTGATGACAGTCATTTGGCTCCCCTCTTGGCTCTTGTTACCATTAGAGAAGCTGCATTCGATGCGTTTTTTTCTCCTTGTTCTTGCTTTTTTGTTCCTTTTGGTCCTCGCGTTCTGCCGTATTGTCCTCGTCCACGGCCTCTCCGAAAATCCTGGTCCCTCTCTTGTGCATTCAACTGATCCTGTTTTGCTTTATTGATCAATTGAAACTGCTTCAGGAAATTATTGCGGCTCGGGGTTGCAACAGGTTCTTTTTGACTTAATCTCTCCAATGAAATGTCAGACAGATTACCATCCGATGTCTCACTGTCTTCAGTTTGCACCTCATTCCTTTTAGTTGTCACCGGTGCTTTCTGAGCTTTTTGGTTGTTGCAACCTGATTCCGCCGTCGTGAACAGGTGGTCGTACTTCTTATGGAACGTTAAAGTTCTTCCCGCTTGGTAGTCCTTGAAGTCTCTTATAAACTTGCGCTGTTTGCGCGCTGTAATCTCCTCTTCCAATTTCGTGAGTCGTGTTTGAAGCTTCTCCATAAAAGCATCCAATTTTTCCTGGGTAGTTAATTTCAACAGTTCTTCGATAGTAGTCTCAATTTCCTCCACCATCTTTGTTATGTCTTTCAATGCGTATTTAATCAATATGCGCATCATTACCGTCGAACTTTCTTTTGAATTTCCCGCCCATTCCTCCAACATCTCTGGGTCTGGTTCTTCGTACGTCAGGATGGTATATATACGAAGACCTCTTGGAACACGACCCACGTCAATGTACTTCTGAAGAGACTCCGCCTCCCACCATTTGGAGAGTTCTTTTTTCAGCAGCTTTTCCAATTTATCAAATAACGCTAGTAGTAGTACCTCATTGGTCATCAGCGTCGTAATATATATATATATCATGTTTTGCGAGGCAGAGAGAAGAGAAGCTGAACAAGGAATGTTCAAGAATAAGAAAAAATCAGATGGTACACAAAAGGCTGGTACAAGTCAAGCCAACGGGGCCAATATGTCTCTACAAACCAAACTGGTCTCACTGGAACGTTTGTATGAACGCGAGATCAGAAAATGGTGGGAGGCAACATCATTACAAAATTACATTGATGTCGATCATGTCCCCAGAGGTTTGAGGATATACACCATTCCAGCGTACGAGAACCCGGACCCTAAGTTGTTAGATGCATGGGCAGAACATACTGCAGCATCATGTAAAGGGAGTCTGAAAATATAAGTACGCTTTGCCTGGAGTGACAGAGATAAGGCTTTGGTACAGATCAAAGAACTCGAGGATGAATTATTAAAGGAGGAAGACCAGGTGACCCTGGGGGAAAAACGAGAACTGATCAAAAAGCGTTTGAAAAAGTACGAACAAAAAATCTAACAACGAAAAGAAGAAAAATTTGAAAGGGACGAAAATGATTATCGAACGGGAAGAGTATTGACCTTCGCTAAAAAATATGATAACACTAGAAGGCAACTAAGAAAAAAGATGAGTGGGCCAACAACTGTTGAACCGGCTACCTCAGAGTCTGATGCCAATCCTTATGATGTAATCAGCGAAGATGGCTTCTTCTTTTCATGTGGAATATCAAGTCATGCGCAACAATCAACTAGAGGGAGGCAGGGGAAAGCCTCCGGACAACCAAGCGGCAAGAGGAAGACGCGGCGGGGGGGCCGCTGGAAGAAATCCATTAGGCTCCCCACCTGTAACACGCAGCATGAAAAAGTTCTACAAAAAGAAGAACTGAGATATGACCAAGACCCCATAGATCCCAACGATAATCTCACCATCATTAATCTGACGGATAAAGTGTTAACGAATGAGGAAAATTCGACACTTAAACTGGGCTTATCCTTTTGTCCGCGCAGAAATTTTGAATTTGCGCAGACACGAATTGACGTTTTCAAATTTGTCAGAAAATTGAAATTACATACATTTTTCAAACTTAAACCACCTGGTGAGCACAATGTGGCCAGCAAAGATTTGGACTGCACGGAACTCAGATGTAGCGAACTGGGAGGCCTTAGATCAATAGAAGGTCTTTATAGAACAAACCGAACATCTAGACCCTCATCAAGCTGGCTTTCGCCCAGGGCATTCAACTGAGATGGTCATCTTGGCAGTCCTTGACGAGCTCCGCAGGGAGGCCGACACCGGTACCCCCCAGGCTCTGGTTCTCCTTGATCTGTCTGCCGCGTTCGACGCGGTGGACCATAAGATCTTGTTGGACCGTGTCGAGCGCGCAGGCATCCACGGTAGGGCCCTAAGTTGGATCACCTCATTCCTGGAGGATCGTACACAGGCTGTTCGCCTGGCAAATTTTACAGCGCCAGGGCTGAACATTACATGTGGGGTTCCCCAGGGCTCCTCCCTATCCCCACATTTGTTTAACATCTATTTACTCCCCCTAATTAAAGCCTTAAAACAGAGGAAAGTAACGACTTTCAACTATGCAGATGATCTGCAGCTTTCCTTTACCATAGACAACTCCACTGAATCAATCTCCAACTTTCAGGACACCATGGTGTTCATCCGCAACTGGATGGATCACAACCATCTAAAATTGAACCCCAGAAAGACCGAGGTACTGCTGATAGGAGATAGTTGTATCTCCTGGGGGCCTCACTATTGGCCAGCAGAACTAGGGATGTTCCCTAAACCCTCCTCTTCCGTAAAAAGCCTAGGGGTGACCATTGACAAAGATCTGTCCCTAAACACTCAAGTGGGCTCGGTTGTATCTAAATGCTTTTTCCAGCTGCGGAAGATCCAAAAGATACACCACCTACTCTCCCAGGCAGCACTGATACAAGTTGTGATTGGCCTAGTCTTATCCCACCTAGACTATGCAAACTCAATCTATCTAGGCCTCCCCTCCTATCAGATCAAGAGGCTCCAGCTTGTACAGAACCAGGCAGCTAGATTGATTTATCAGCAGCCTAAGTGGCAATCGGCCAGAGCTCTGATAAAAAAACTCCATTGGCTCCCACTGCTTCAGCGGGCCACCTTTAAAACCGCCTGCCTCACATTTAAATCTCTAAATTGTTATAGTCCAGTTTTTATTAACAATATGATACTGAGGTATGTTCCAACCCGTGATCTCCGTTCCAAACATCAGAATTTGCTGGTGAGCACAAAATTCAAACGCAAACGACATGGTGGGTGTCGCTTTGGACATCTGGCACCACAACTATGGAACTCACTCCCATGGGAAATCCGTTCTTGCCCCGATCTACTTCGGTTCAGAAAGCAACTTAAGACATGGCTGTTCATACAGGCACATGAGTAACCATCCCTTCAGAAGTCACGTCAGAACAGTTAACTCACAATTGCTCAAAACAGCGCCATGAAACCTTGGTCTAAGTGCGCTTTATAAATTGGTTATAACATAACATAACATAACATAACCTAGAAATCAACACAGGAGGTGATGGTGAGGTAACCAATACCCAAATGCTAGACAATTGGGAGGTGCAACAAAAAGGCGGGGCCAGTGACTTTAAACCGGCCTCTACGTTTATGCCAATAATGGGCACTGATGCCATTGACACTTTTTCCGATGCTGTAGTGAGGGATCTCACCAGATTACGGATCACGAGTAAATATGGGCCCAAAAAAGACAACTTCACCAAAACCCAACAGCTTGCATTGACAACTCTTTGCGAGGATTCAGGCTTGGTATGTAAGCCCTCTGATAAGGGGGGGAAATATTGTTTTACTCACAGCTACCCAATATGAAACGGAGGCTCGTCGCCTATTGGGAGATGCCAACACTTACATGACTGTGAATGAAAGAACATATAATCAGAGTGTGGTTGACTATCACGATATGATATCAAAATGGTATAACATCAACATGTTAAGCACAGATGAATATCTGTTTTTACGCTGTTTGAGTCCTGTGATCCCCACTTTCTACTACCTACCTAAGGTTCATAAAGATTTACTGAATCCTCCGGGCAGGCCCATAGTAGCTTCCAATGGGAGTTTGACAGAAAATCTTTCTATTTATGTGGACTCGTTTTTGTCTCCTTTGGTCATGTCCCTGAAATCATACTTAAGAGATACTAAACACTCTTTGAACTGCATTAACGAAGTAGTCTGGAAAGATACGTATTGTATGCTGGTGCTTGACATCACCAGTTTATACACGTGTATAGCACATGGTGATGGACTAAAAGCTATGGCCAGTTTTTTGGAAAAACGTCCAATAAGATTTTACGAGCATAACAAAATGTTGATGGAGTTTATGATGTTCAGCCTGAACAATAACATATTTTTATTTGGCAAGCAATTGTATAAACAGATGTCCGGAGTCGCGATGGGTGCCTGCTCCGCCCCCAGCTTTGCAAACCTTTTCGTAGGTTGGTGGGAGGAGCAGGCAGCCTGGAGTGACAAATATCAAGAATGGGACAGCTGGATAATAGGGTGGTATCGTTATATAGACGATCTTTTCATTATCTTAGAATGCCCTATAGAAACAGCCAACATTTTTGTAGAAGCTCTGAATGATAATGAGATCAATCTAAAATTTTCCGGACAAATCAGCCAGACTTCGGTTAACTATCTTGACCTCACTGTCTATATTGACAGCCATGGTAAAATGCAGACTAAACTGTTTAGAAAAGAGACGGCTGGTAACTCCACGCTCTTTGCTACCAGCAGTCACCCTCGTCAATTAATTGACAGTATCCCTTATGGGGAGTTATTAAGAATAAGAAGAAACAACTCCAATGACGGTGACTTTCAGAAAGCGGCTCATGCCAGCATGCAAAGGTTCAGAATAAGGGGCTATAGTGACAGTGTATTATCTAAGGCCTATGGCAGAGCTATGAAGACGAGAAGGAATGAGCTACTTAAATCTAAAAAGATTATTAAATCGAACATTGGTAGTTTCCGACTCATCACTACTTTCTCCCACAATGCCGGTCAAATTAAGAAAATACTAAAAAAGAACTGGAACATTTTATTGTCTGATAACACCATTAAGGCAGACTTACCACCTAACCCTCTTGTCACCTTTAGAAAGGCCAGATCACTAAGGGATCACTTAGTCTCCAGTCACTACTCTGCCCCAGAAAGGACCCCAATTTGCCTGTACTTAATGGTTTTTATCCTTGCGGTCGCTGCAAGGCCTGTAAATATAGTAAGCGGACGCTTACTTATAAGATACCGGGCGTTGCCAATCCTAAAAGAATCATGACATTTCTGACATGCTCCACACCCTATGCTATTTACTGCCTTACATGCCCTTGCGGCTTGAACTACATCGGCAGCACTACCAACGCAGTGAAGCTTAGAGTTTTAGAGCATATGCGTGCGATTGCCAAGAAGGATGATGCCTACCCAGTAGCGAGGCATTTCGCTAAAATGCATAAAAGCAACAGGGACCTGTTAGCATATGTTTGCATAGATAGTGTACCAGCTAGTATTAGAGGGGGTGATCGTCTACTTAAGCTAAGACGACTTGAATCAAGATATATAATTGATCTACAGAGTAAGCACCCTAATGGCCTTAATATGCATGAGGAGCTATCAGTACATTTAGGCTGATTGGCTGGGCATCAACTTTCTGTATCACCTGTATTACATGAATTCTTTGATATCTTTACTGTACCTTGTATCTTTCCTTATCCCCCATCTTTGATCATCCATGTTTTATTGGAACCATGATTAGTCAGTACGAATATTGGTGAGATTGTTAACATATATAATTATTTTTAATTATTTTTAATTGACTTTTTTTGTACTGACGACATTTGGATGAATTAGTTTTAGTCATGCTTAACTTGAAGCAACATTATGCTTTTGCCCATCCAGGGCGAGATTGAGTTGTAGTGTGGTCCCATATATATCTGTATATGTATTCACTTAGGCATCATGCACTTTAACGTATATGCATGGGACATTTATATGTGGCGGTATACCACCGCGATAGTCCCTCTGCATTACTACTATCTAGTATTTTGAATTCCATATATGGTTCCACACGCACGCCCATCCAGGGCTAGATTAGTTAATATTACAAGGTCTGTGACTGTGTTTACTCTATTTGAGTTAGATTTATTTGCTAATTTCAATTGCATTTCTTGATTAATGTATTATACATGATTTTTAACATGCGATTCCAGCAATGTTAAAATGTTATTTAACTTTCTTGCATGTAGACGCCAAGTACTGTAGGCCGTTCTAAGATGGCGGCCATGTATACATTGCACAGTCCTACCTTGTTTTCCTTCATGTTGCATGACGTCTTTTTAAACAGACGAGCGCCTCGGCTCTTTGCACAACTTGACGAAGCCCCAAGGCGAAACGCGTCGTTGCTGTTTGGTTCTTGCAATAAAATCTTTGTGGAACCTCCCCTGTGTGTGCTACTTTCCTGAAGGACCGACGATCCTGGGATGTTTGGAGCGTAATATATATATATATATATATATATATATATATATATATGTAAATGAATGTACGCACCTTCTGGCAGGACGATGCAGGGACACCAGATGTGCACCCCAAGACTGGGCCAGCAGCTCTCGGTGCCTGTGCGGTCTCTGGAGGATGTGGCCTCGGGGTGGTGGTGGGTCCTACGGCTCTGCTGCCTCCGGTGGCGGCTCGGATGTCGGCTGTGTCCTATGTCCCTGTCGCGTCCCTTCTGTCTTAAGGACCCTCTGTCTCTGCTGTGCCCCTGTCGTCTCTTGTAGATGCTCGGATGTCTCGGCTGTGCCCCAGTCGTCTCTTGTAGATGCTCGGATGTCTCTGCTGTGCCCCAGTCGTCTCTGGTGGATGCTCGGATGTCTCTGCTGTGCCCCTGTCGTCTCTGGTGGATGCTCAGATGTCTCTGCTGTGCCCCTGTCGTCTCTGGTGGATGCTCGGATGTCTCTGCTGTGCCCCAGTCGTCTCTTGTAGATGCTCAGATGTCTCTGCTGTGCCCCAGTCGTCTCTTGTAGATGCTCGGATGTCTCGGCTGTGCCTCTGCTGTCTCTGGCGGGAGCTTACCTTGGGTCTGTACCAGCAGACACAGGTGTCCCTCTTCCTCACCCTGTGCTCTTGGGCAGCTTTTATACACAATCTAACGACGCGGAGTCACGTACCTGAAGGTGATCTGGGAATTACCGGATCTCCTCTCTCCCCAGCAGGGCACTCTGCCCTCCTCCGCCCATCAGCACCCCACGCCCTGTCCCACGCGATTGGCACCTGGGCTCCAGCCTATTTTTAGCATTTCAAAGGCACTGAAAAAAGAGGTTTCTTCCTCCTCAGATAGCAGCTTCTTTGAATGAACTGGATTCTGTAGTCACATTTGCGTGTTTGCACATTCCTATCATCTAACAAAATACGCTGCCCTAGACCAAGGCAGGAGGAGGCCCACCATGCAGTAACACTTCAGACGTGCCCATTGTCATTCTGTATGTGGCAATCAGACTCATACAGAATGGCAATGGGGGGGTGGGGCTGCTCTTGTGCTCCGAGGTGGAGTGCGAGGCGCCCCATCAGGGAGCAGAGGCCTCTCACAGGGAGCAGCTCTGTTCCCTGCAAGGCCAAAATTACGGACAAAAGGTGTCCGTAAAAAGGATCCTCACGGACAACGGATGTGAGGTCCAATTTACGGACGGTCCGTGAAATTTACGGACGGTTCGTCACCCTACTTCACTCCAAAAATTGAAATTCTTAAAATTTTTCAAAATGAGAAATGCGCGGAACCCAGGTGAAAGCACACCAATGGTGGTAGGATCCGGGGAATTGACAGATGTCTTATCTGGTGAGGAATTGCACATGCTTCAAATGCTGTCAAGCCAATCAACTAACCATCCCGGTGACGAGGAAGATGATCAAATAGCCAATGTTAAAAGTTTTGGAATAACACAAAAAACAGCGAAAACCAACGTGTTTGAAGAAGCAGTGAAGAAAGATCTAATACAAATGAGGACAACAAAATCTGTCAAATTCAAAGGATCAGAACCCAACTTGTCTGTCGAACAGAAACAAGCCCTGCAAAACATATGAACAGACCCCAACATAATCTGCAAGCCCTCAGATAAAGGGGGTAACATTGTTCTCATGACACAAGAGTTCTACTGCAATGAGGCATTAAGACAACTGTCCGATACTACCTGTTACAGTTAGATCAACAAGGATGAATATAACATCAGCATCTGTGACTACCATAAAATGATTGAAAAGTGGCGGAATAAAGAAATGATGTGCCCCAATGAATTTGAATTTCTAAAGAATACGCACCCAGTGACACCTACATTCTATCATTTAACCAAGATCAATAAGAACTCCATAAAACCACCAGGTCGTCCCATCATTTAATCGAAAGGCAGTCTGACAGAGGCAATGTCTCAATATCTGGATTTCTTCTTGATTGATTTTGTAAAAACATTACCTTCTTACATTCGTGACACAACCGATTTTATACGGATTATCTCAAACATTACATGAGAACCAGACATATACATGATAGTCCTGGATGTGACTAGCATGTACACTTGTATAGGACATGAACATGGCATCAATGCAGTGAAATACTTCCTGAAAGGGAGCTCTTTGAAATTTACAGAGCACAATGCAATGCTAATTGATTTCTTAAGTATTTGCCTGTCAAATAACATCTTTCTGTTTCAAAAACAGTATTTTAGACAAATCAGAGGAACAGCGATTGGCACCTGCTTCGCCCCCAGCTACACAAACTAGTTCGTGGGCTGGTGGGAAAAGCAGATGGCCTGGTCCGAAGGCATGAACCGATGGGTATCTTCGATTAATGGTTGGTACAGGTACATTGACAACCTTTTTATCTTTTGGAAGGGCTCAAAATCAGAGGCAGAATTGTACATACAAGCTCTCAATGTAAATACAGTGATCCTACATTTCAGTGGTCAGATTAGTTGCACAGAGGTCACATTTCTGGATGGACTGATCTGCACCTCATTGTTCTGGAAAGAAACAGCAGGAAATTCTATTCTTGAGGCTAGTAGCAGTCATCCCAGATCCCTGAAAAACAGTATCCCATATGGAGAACTGTTGGGTTTGAAAAGAAACTGTTCAAGAAACAGTGACTTCATATCTTCAGCACATGATGCCATTGAAGGATTCAAGATAGGGGGTTATTCAGCTGCTTCAGAAAATTTTTGACAGAGTAAATAAAATACCCAGACACTGTCTTTAAATAGATAAGCAGCAACAAGGTGATAATTATATCAATAACTTCAGATTCATTATGACCTTTTAAAAAACTCAGAAAGATTACAACATGTACTGACACACAATTGGCACATTCTCAAATCTGACTATATCATTGGGCAAAACATACTAGATTACCCTAAAACAACATAAAGGTGTCCTCGCTCTTTGAAAGACTAATTGGTACAGAGTCATTTGGACTCTATTCCTAACAATCCCAGATTGAGTAATGTCACTGGATTCTTCCCATGTTCTAAATGCAAAGCTTATAGGAACAGTATAAAAATCTCAACATACCAAGCTCCAGGTATGTTTGGCCCTAAGAAGATAAGCAAATTTCTTACATGCGACATACCGTTCTGTGTTTATAGTCTTGTCTGCCCCTGTAATCTACAATACATAGGCAACACTATACGCCCAAAAAAACGCAGGATTTTAGAACATCCAAGGGCCATTGAAAGAAACGACCTAACCTATCCCGTAGCCAGGCATTTTGCCCGTTTTGAAAACAGCAATAGAACCTACTGAAATGCTATTGTCTCGACCACGTCCCAATACATGAACGTGGTGGGAACAGAGAACTAAAATTATGGAGATTGGAATCTAGATTTATTATTGACCTACAGACCAGAGCTCTGCTATTTCGTAATGCTGAAGAAGAGCTAGCGATACAACCAGGCTAGTGGTCCTCTGGTACTGCATTTACAGTATATTGTAACTACTCACTGACTAAGCTTTCATCACTTATCTTCATTGATACATTATCATTTTTTTTATCAATTATTGCCGAAATGTTCCCTGTCACTTTGCAAATATTGTAAATATAGCATTCATTTTGATTTCACTCACTGATTGGAAAAAATGCATATATTAATATATGTATATATTAATAGTGGTTTTGACAAATGAATGGATGGCCATAGGCTGTGATTGTGATTGTCCTGTGTTCAGGATCAGTGAGCACTCAGATTATCCAAATCTATGTAATTTGCCTAATACATTCTGGGCTGAATGCCCATTCAGGGCGAGATTTTCTTTGTGACTTGTTAATTGCCATCAAGTACAATATAACTGTAACCCTCCCAAAGATTTACAATTTTAACTTTCTGAGGAAATGGATTTGAAGTGGTGTTTCTTTTTTGTCTAATTTTGTTATTGCTTTTGTACATATTTTTCTAAAACGAGCCCTTGTTTTTACACCAGCAAGCTGCTCTCTGCTTCTTTTCAAAGCATGGCACCTGCCTTCAAATCTCTATGACTATTTTCCTCCTACTGTTGCAGGGAACCTACATTATTGTGGTGTTTGAGTTTTGTTTGGAGAGCTTGAGTTTCACCAGCATCTCTGTCTGCTGTGCCTCGCCAGTATCACTGTCTGCTGTGCCTCACCAGCATCTCTGTCTGCTGTGCCTCAAGATTATCTCTATCTGCTGTGCCTCACCAACATGTCTGTCTGCTTTGCCACACCAGCATTTCTATCTGCTGTGCCTCACCAACATCTCTGTCTACTATGCCACACCAGCATCTCTGTCTGCTGTGCATCACCAGCATCTCTGTCTGCTGTTCCTCAGCAGCATCTCTATCTACTATGCCACACCAGCATCTCTGTCTGCTATGCCTCACCAGCATCTCTGTCTGCTGTTCCTCACCAGCATCTCTGTCTACTTTGCCTCAACAAGAGAACAAAACGATTGCCAATACCGAGACTAACTGTTCAACTATTCAAGATCATTTCATGAAAGAAAACATGAAATTATGCCTTAAGGATTGCAATTTAGTCCAAAGTGCATTATTCAATAAACATTTAATTTTTCAATTGTTTTTTCAAAGAACAACATTTTTAGTTGTGCATTTCAGTACAAATTATCCACGATAACAGTTCAGTTTCTAAAAAAGCGAATCCCTGTCTACCAGCCGCTGCTAAACGATTCCCAATCTAATTACACCACAGGGTCTGAGAATACGATCGCTTCTCATGGTTTCAACCGATTGATGGGCCGCAAATGATACACCGCACAAGAATTATTCGGACAAAATACCTATTATTCACAGTAAGTCACTCGACTGGAGTGTTATGCGGAATTTAGCGAAATTTTCCCTCTAGATATGTTGTGAGCACTAAGTACTCTCTATTCTCCTTCTCCTCTTCTTGTAGTGTTGTCTATGTTTGACACATCGATTTTGACATACATGGACTGTAGTTACAAGCTGGAGAACTGAAGGTAGGATAGCGACAAGGGGGCCGTCTATTAGACCTAAGGCCATTGGTCAGGTTTCAGTTGAGTTAGTCTAAATGACTTTGTTTTGTCGTTTTTTGTAGATAGTTATTGGTCCTGAGGAGAACCCAAAAACCAGAGGGGGTTCGAAACACGTCGACCAACCTGGTCCCTGCACACATAAAAAAATGTTTTGTGTATTTTGGAAAACATTTTCCCTGAAAAATTGAATTAATAGAAATCTGTAAACAGACAATACTTTGGTTGTTCAAACATACATGTGGTTGTGTTAAAGGGTCCTTGTTCTATTTTTTGTCTTTAGGTTGAATGTTTGCATGAATGTGATATGAATGTGTAATTGGCCAAATGTATGGTGTTGTAATTGTTGTAGCGTGCCTTCATTATTTTTCTCTTACAAATGTGTGTTTATTTATTTGTACTGAAATGCACAACTAAAAATGTTGTTCTTTGAAAAAACAATTGAAAAATTAAATGTTTATTGAATAATGCACTTTGGACTAAATTGCAATCCTTAAGGCATAATTTCATGTTTTCTTTCATGAAATGATCTTGAATAGTTGAACAGTTAGTCTCGGTATTGGCAATCGTTTTGTTCTCTTATTGTATTGGCTCAGCCTTGCTGAGTGAGAGCCAAGACCCATTATTGTTTTGATACTTTGCCTCAACAGCATCTCTGTCTGCTGTGTCTCACCAGCATCTCTGTCTACTTTGCCTCACCAGCATCTCTGTCTGCTGTGTCTCACCAGCATCTCTGTCTACTTTGCCTCACCAGCATCTCTCTCTGCTTTGTCTCACCAGCATCCATGTCTGCTAAGCCTTACCAGCATCTCTGCCTGCTGTGCCTCACTAGCATCCTTGTCTCCTGTGCCTCACTAGCATCCTTGTCTCCTGTGCCTCACTAGCATCCTTGTCTCCTGTGCCTCACTAGCATCCTTGTCTCCTGTGCCTCCCCAGCATCCCTGTCTGCTGTGCCTCCCCAGCATCCTTGTCTCCTGTGCCTCACTAGCATCCTTGTCTCCTGTGCCTCACTAGCATCCTTGTCTCCTGTGCCTCACTAGCATCCTTGTCTCCTGTGCCTCTCCAGCATCCCTGTCTGCTGTGCCTCACTGGCACCCATCTCCTGTGCCTCCCCCATTTGTCGTTCCCTATATACAGATCAAGAGTCTCCTTTAGCTGTGACACTGTTATTTGATTTTCACTCTCAGCAGATGTTGCCTCTAGTGAGGTAATAGCTGCATTATCGGTTGTTTTTAGTAGGAACTCCCTCGCCACACTTAAATTATTGGATTTCCATTTTTAGTTTACCGTAGTCAGGATTTACAGATGACCCCTGTGCCTGTAGACTGTACAGTGTCATCCTTAGTCTCAAACACCTTCTAAAGAGCCAAAAACACATCTAAGGGACGGTCAATAATAACCTTACTTTGAGAGAGTTTGTTAATCAATTGCTCCTGCACTTTAATATAAACACCATGAGCATTATCCAACTATATGTGCTAAGTGAAAATATTCAGATAAGAATTTGTAACACTGTCTACATCCTGAATTACCTCGTCTGGTGGTCCATGGGCTCACATCCTTGTCTCATCCCTTTATAGGTGCAGACTTTGAATTTCCTCCGGTGCTATAGGTCAGGTCATAAATTCCCTATATAGGTCAGTGAAAAGTATACAGCTCGTGCAGGGCACTGCACTATATTTTACCCATTTTCCTATAACAGGTCGTGGCCCAAATCTGCCATTTCAGCTGTAACCTTAGCTCCTGGAAGGGGCTTTTCTAATCTTGTAAATTATTAAGAACAGGTGTACGATCTGGTGGGGAATCTCTCCAGTCAGGCAGTTTCCCGATTGTAGCCTACTGAAAAACAATGAATCAGGGGGCATATTATCAAGGGGGTTTATCTCCGCTTTTTTGGCTTTAAAAGCCAAGAAAGCGGAGATAAAATTATCTCCCTATTACCAAGCTGTCGCTAACACCAGTTAGTGACAGCTAATAGGAGATAGCGACCATCTTGGGCCTTGCTTTGCATGTCAGTGATATTTATCACTAATGACATGCAAAGTGGGCGTGCCAAGATGTTAGCGACTGGAAACAGTCCCTGACATCGCTATCTCCTATTACCAACTTTTGGAGATATTCGCGCTAAGCGCGAATATCTCTAAAAGCTAACACCTGCCCTGAGCAGTTCTTAGCCATGTTATCCAATGGGAGGTGGATAACATGGCTAAGAGCATTTGCTCGATAATGCATGAATATCGCTGACTTTTCAGCGATATTCATGCATTGCGGCCGTTTTTTATCGCGTTTGCGATAAACCTTGCTAATAGCAAGGTTTATCTGCGATAAAAATCGCCGATGTGCGGCGATAATTTTTGTCTCTAAACAAGTTAGAGACAAAAATTATCGCTAGTTGTTGGTAATATGCCCCCTGATCCGTTACTACATACAATTCACATGTTTCATGAGATAAGGGCTGAAAAGGTCCTGATCCCTTACTGGCCGTATATTGAGCAAAAGTTCTCTTTTGTGATACTTGCCCTTGACAGGTGGAAACCCCTAGCCTCCTAATATAAACAAGGTTCAACAGGATTGCCGGGGCAAGATTTGTTTCCTGTATTTTTTATGGAAAAATCCCAATCAAACAATGGTTCATTTTGTTAGGTATTTATAATGGTGTTGTCACTCTATCCGTGAGAGTGAGTGAAAGAGCAGCCAACACGGGTTTCACCCCTTTACACGGCCATCTGGCCTGGGGCTACTTCAGGGCGTATTAAAGGTATATGATCGATGAATCCGTCTCGGTCCAAATAGGGTTCCTGATAATTCTCTTAATATCGGGCGTAATGCCACTCCAGAATGGCTCTCTCTGTAAGTGATACACTTCACATACTTGCAGCCAGGGACCGCCACCTCTGTCTCCCTTGTGTTTTCAGTGTAGAGACCGTTTCCACGGTGGTGGCGATCTCCACATACGTAGCTACATGAATTAGTAGTAAACTAGCAGCCCATCCCGACGTTGTCCGGGTATGAATTGCTGCCGGCCAGTAGTATATTGTTTTGTAGGATTTCGTTTTGATAGCATTTCTTATCTGTGACAGGCCTGTGAAACGCTCCGATTCACAGTGCACTACTGATGCACTTAAGAGTGCGCGTTAAGTAGTGTGTGAACTCGAGTTTCCCTACTTTATTTTTCCTTGCAATATTATATAGCGCGAACTCGACAACATGGCATGAGCACAATTTACATTACAGAAAAACACATTCATTTGTGGAAGGCACGGGGAGACAAAGCGATTTGCATGGAATCACAGGATGTTGAGCTGATGCCGAGATTCGAACGTAGCTACCCAGCTCTAAAGTTCGCAATTCTAAAACTTGTGGCGGGAGGTGTGTCTAAAAGTGTATGTCGGTGCTGGCCATCAATGAGAGAGACCTGTGCATTTTTCAAATGAGTGGTGAAAAAATATGAGTATGTTGCTGGAGATGTGGGCCACCGTGCCACCAATGTACTTACCCGGGGAGGGTAAACACTCATTATTCCGCAACTTTCTTTCCGCATACCATCATTCCGCATACTTTCATTACGACAGTACCATAACTCCGCAATGCCATTATAACGCATGGCATTACTTTTTATATGCTTTTACCACACATACATTTACAACGAAATTCGTTGTAAATGCATGAATAGTAAAAGCATGTTTTTTTTATGTTTGGATAAGGTAAGTATGGGTATAGGGGTATATGTTTTGGGGTATTGAGGTATATGTTTTGGGGTGTTTGGGTATTTTAAGGGTTCAGATATAGTTTTGGGTTATGGGGTACAGGGGTATTTTAGGGTTTAGGGATAGGTATGGGTTTTGGGGTACAGGGTTATTTTTAGGGTTCGGGGCTAGGTTTGGGTATAGGGGTATTTTTAGGGTTCAGGGGTAGGTTTGGCTTTTGGGGTACAGGGGTATTTTAAGGGTTCAGGGCTAGGTTTGGATTTTGGGGTACAGGGGTATTTTTAGGGTTCAGGGCTAGGTTTGGGTTTTTGGGTACAGGGGTATTTTAGAGTTCAGGGGTAGGTTTGGTTTTTGGGGTACAGGGGTATTTTAAGGGTTCAGGGCTAGGTTTGGGTTTTGGGGTACAGGGGTATTTTAGGGTTCAGGTGTAGGTTTGGGTACAGGGGTATTTTTAGCGTTCAGGGCTAGGTTTTGGTTTTGGGGTACAGGGGTATTTTTAGGGTTCAGGGGTAGGTTTGGGGCTTTGAGGTACAGGGGTATTTATAGGGTTCAGGGCTAGGTTTGGGTTTTGGGGTACAGGGGTATTTTTAGGGTTTAGGGATAGGTTTGGGTTTTGAGGTACAGGGTATATTTATAGGGTTAAGATGGGTTAGTGTTTAAGGGTGTACACACATATACAAACATATATTTGATGTTTTAATAATGTACTTTTACAATGTATATGACTTTACCAGACATGCATTTGCGTTATAATGGCATGCGTGATAAAGTCATATGCGTTGTAAAAGTTTTAGAAATGATGTCTTTGCGGAGTAATAGTCCTGCGTCATAAAAATTGCAGAGTGATGGTATGCGGGATGTTGGTTTGCGCAATGTCATCACATATTCCCGGGGGAGGGATTGTCCCTTTCTTGCTATTTCCGTGGAGGTGGGCCTTGTGTCCGGATGTTCGTGGTGTGAGGCCTGTGCGCAACAGAAGTGGAAAATCTCCAGTGTGCGCTTCAGGCATCACCGGAAGTTAATGCGAGATTACATTTCCTGCACAATGGCCCCTGTTTGCGCTCCTTTTGGCCCTTGGGAATAGCCCCATGCCTGACCTCCATACAGTAAAGCAGGTGCACGTCACTGGGAGTGCGGGGCAAGCACACCCGGAGCTGGAATGTACAGAACCTGGGAAGAAAAACCAATGAAATATTGGGCACAACGCTCGCTTTTTTTTCCGTAATCCCGCGCCCTGCACAAGCCCACATCCCCAGCACACGCCCACAGCACCCGATATGAGACATGGCATGAAGGGCGGAACATACCACACGCCCCCAGCGTTTGTCACGCCCCCAGCACACGCCCACAGCACAACGCAGACACGCCCACAAGGTACTACTTTGCTGGCACGGTTCTTTTACCTTTTAAATTTATATGGTGGGCACCTGTATAGCCTATGTCCTTCTGCTGCAACTGCCCTTTACAACGCTGTATTGGGTGTTGTGATTGGTGCTGTGGTTCCTGAGATTAAACAGCCTCAAAGGTTTGGGCTCTCTCTTTATTATATTAGTATAGATATAGCAGAGACTGAGTGTGTGGTGGGAAAATGGGGGAAATCTACTACTAAATGGGAGGGGTTCAGCCCCATCGCACAGAGGGCATCAACTGCAACAACAAAAAGGTTAGGATGGAATGACCAGGGCTGCATTCCAGTGCATCATTTTTCACCCACAATGCCACTCTATACAAACACCCACCATGTGCAAATCAGTACCAGGCCTGCTCCTTATGGGAACAATGATTCCTGAACTGTCAGTCAAGATCCCCTCGGGGAAGGGGGCTCAATCAACCCCAGAATGGCTTTGCCCAACTTGGGGCTCGTCAGTAGGGTTTAGCTTGATTCTTATGGCACATTGAAACCATGTCTATTTCCCTTCTGGTGGTTTCTTCAGTACCCAACATACAAGACTAACTCTTTCCATGATCCCCATAGTCCCTAAGCTGCCCTTCACCTGACTGACTTTTCTGTGGCTTCTCACAAAAAACAGGTCCTGGTGGTCAGAGTGGTGGGAAGTTACACTTCTGCTAGAGCAGTTTGAAGGTGAGAAAAGCAGACAGGCTTCACATGCCCATGTGAGTAATTCACATTTCTTTAACCCAGTTGCATGGTAAAACTGCGCCTTTGTAAACGCTTCCTGGTCTGTGGGCATTTTACCTCTTATAGCTGGAAAAATGCAAATCACAAATATTCAGTATAAGGCACACCAGAATGCATGTTGGTGCCTGTGTTGTTTGTCAGTCCCGAGTCACAGTTATGGATGTTATGCTTGTTATTTATGCAACAGATGAAATGTTCAAAGTTAATAGAAAGTTTATTCAGTTTATGCAAAAAAATCTTGCTATGGTACAAACGGATGACACAAATCAAATGTATTGCAGTTCTGATTCGCTTCTGCTCTGAGGCTGAAATTGAGCTGCCCTTGGCAGGCAAAGTCATGTGACTTGATGCTTGTCCTCTTCAATGTCACATAATTGACTTCATTGAGGCCAGCTGATAAACACAGGCTCACAGAAACCTCAGCTCCAGGGCTTCACTAAAACCTAAGTCCCAAAAATGAATTATTAAATATTGTGGCTGGGTGATGCCCGGTGCTACCAGCTAGCATGTGATTGCTGGGTGTCCCATGGTGAGGCTGTAAAGTATAACAGGTTTCACCTGGTGATGCAGCAGTCACATCACCACAGCCCATCTTAGCAGGGTCAGTTGGTTTCAAGCAGTGATGAGCACCCTCATTTGGAAATTCTTCATTTGTTCATCACTCAATTAAACAGGACTAAGAGTCTTCACATGGGTTAGGCCTTCGCTATAAATAGGACAGCATGATTTACAAAAATACAAGCTTTGGACCAGCCAATGCCCTGAGTCGAGCTACACAATAATGACAGACAATATTAACATTGAAAGTTACATTACAGAGGTCAATCACACTATTATTGAAAAATAAATATACTTAATAGAAAATACAGAAAAATAAATATAAGTAATATAAAATACTAAATTGCTTCTTAGATTAGCAGTGCACCGAATTATAAATCCTTCAGTTCAAAACGGATTAGTCGGAAGGAGTCAACTCAGAAACAGCATCAGACTGTCCCCGAATGAGAATTTACAAGGAGCCAGGGCTCTATAAGGTTCATCTGTTTGGGGGCTCTCTGAAATGGTAAATATATCTCTATGACAGTCCTGTCATAATTCACACAAGAATGTTTAACAACATATTTCACATTTCCCAGGAATCCAGAAGGAATGGACCTCACTGCTGGCATTGAAAGGGATACAGTTCAAGGCAAAGACAGCTGTTGCATATATTTCTGATTGACAGCTGCCTATTGCAGGGAGGAGGCCAGACTTGAGCTGTCTTCCAGGCGCTCTATATCTTCCACCATCTCAATGATGTCCTCAGCCTGGTCTTGGTGCAGCACATGGAGAGCATTGGAGCGGAACTTCTCACGGAGCGAGTTTTGGCTGAGGGGCTTCCTCCAGTGCCCATAGAAGGTATCACACCGCCCCGACAGGAGAGTCCCGTCCTCTAGCAGAAGAACCACCTCTCCGTACATCTTGTCAAAGTTGGCTTCATTGTCTACAGGATGCTCCAGCACCACCTTCTCCAGCAGGTTGATCAGACCAGGTCTCATGAGGTTGTCCTCAGTGAAAGAAGAGATGCCCAGTTCTCCGTCCAGGAGGGCTGTGCACGCATTGAACTGGAAGGAGTGTCGGGCCTGGTGTTCTGACTCAGGGAAGGGCCGGTTGATGTACTTAGACACTGGGACCCTCAGAAGAATTCTCTGGATGGAGGAGGGATTGAAGCAACCCATGAGATTGACGAGTCGGTTCCGTACTAACATGGCAGCGTCTGCGACCCAGTGCATGCCCAAGTGTGCAGGGAACCTCTTGAAGGCGATGTCTTGCTTCTCCAGGAGGAAACTATAGACTTCACCTGGCATTTCCAGGGGTGAGGGCTGGTAGTTACCATAGAAAGCGCTGAACCCTGAGCAGCCGGGAACATCATCCAAGATGAGGGGGTTGGCCTCCATCCCACGGGCGGCTAGAAGCGCTGCTTCCATCCCAAGACGGGTGGCATTGCCAATGTGTAGAGGCTTGGCAAGGGTTGCGGCATTGGCCATGGGTGCCCCTGCCAAGGAAGTGGCAATTGCCAGAGCATGGGCGCATTGGTCTTTATTCAAGGAAAGGAGCTTGGCTATCGCAGCAGCACTGCCCATGGTGCCAACCACAGAGGGAGGGTGGAACCTGGAAGGGGAGAGAGAAAAATCAGACATTTATGCCAAGTGAAGTAATGTGATTAATGTAAAGAGTAAAAACACGACTAGTTTATGACAGGCATGTAATGACGTATGGCAGTAACATTAGAGGTGGAATATTAAAGGAACCATCTTAGAACAAGTATCCTCTTACCCAATCTTACACATCATCAACAGAGGCCAACAGTGAGGGTCCCAGAAGGTCCCTTTGTTTGATAACGTGTTCGGGTGGTTAAATATATCGTGAGTTCATTTACTAAAGAGACCCTTTAATGATAGCTGTAATATCAGATGGTTAATAAAAATGATAAAATGAGGTGCTACTTTTTAAAGTTGTTAATTTTAGAGAGTACAGAGCTGTCTTGCTGTTCTTACAGCAGCTACAGAGCCCACTAACATGCTGCTCGTGGCCTCTTTCATTTGGCAGATTTTAAAATGAAGGAAACGTGCAATAATATAAGGCTGTTACGCGCAAGGTAATGTTTATAGCAGTCTCAGTTCTTATGCTGGGTCGAGATGTTCTTACTGTTGTTTCTGATTTGTTACTGGTAATGTGCCTGTTATCAATCAGCACACAAGGTGGGTAGGATCGATGTATATGACATATTCATTGACATTTAATTGCATGTGTATTGTGTTTGTATTTATTCGCTGTACTTTTATGGTACGGAAATATAGTGAATAAAGATATTTGACTGACTGATAAAATGAGGTATTTGCGCCATAGATGAAATGATAAGATTGACAATCAGAATGCCAAGCATGTTAGCATTGACTACTGTATTTTTTTAATTTAAATTATTATAATGTAACTCATTTTTTTATGTATTCTGCTTTTATGGTTTAATACTTCCTAAATCGAATAAAGCGTATTCTGATTCTCACTACTTTTGTTTATCCATCTTCTCAGTCAGAGGCGAAGTGGAAACATCACCCAGAAGGGGACAGGGGGTGGTTATCTATCTGTGATGTGGCATTAGAGAGGACTGTTACTAATAGCTTTCCTGTCCAGGTACGTTCAAGTGTTAACTGCTTTTAGTTGCCCTTTGCCTTCATTATGTGTCTTGCATGTGAGGTGGGCAGTTAACAGAGATTAATGCACTGTGAACAGTGGCCAATGCAGGTTAATGTGAGACATTTATTTCTAAGGAATTACAGCAATGTCAGATATGTAATATGAAATGCTAGGTATATCATGCAGTAAAGTCAGACATGTATTACCAATGATATAGTGCGGTATTGGCACATTAACACCTTCCATGCTCATGACGGAGCCGCTCCGTCATGAGCCTCGGTTGAGCTGTGCTCATGACGGAGCGGTTCCGTCATGGCGCGCTCGGCGTGCCTGCGCGGCGCAAATTCCGCGTCTGCGCTGGACGTTCCATTGAGCGGGCGGGACCATGACGGTACTGCTCCGTCATGAGCACAGCTCAACCGCGGCTCGTGATGGAGCGGCTCCGTCACGAGCATGCGAGCGCCGCTCGGCCCCCCCTCCCCCTTAGCGCTGCGCTGGAATTGCCGCCGCAGCGAAGGGGTTAAGAACATAAAATGTTTACAACTTACTAAGAGCCATTTGCAGGTGTTATTTGGTCGTCATCATACGTGCATCATGGAAATTGTCTTGGTGTCTGGGGAACATCAAATGCACCCCTTGGCAGCATTGCAGCCCTTTGTGCTCATCGCACATTCTTTCAGGGATATAAATGCCCACTGTGGTCATCCCACAGAGCTAGTGGTACCTTCTGTGGGCATTATATGTGCACTCTAATGATGCTGCTGTCCTTTGAGGGCATCATACATGCAAGTTAATTTGATTGACGTCCTCTGTGGTTATTATATATATGTCCTGGTTATTTAAACACACTCTGTGGGCATCATGCATGGACCCTCTGCATCTAAATGCCATCTGTAGACACCATGCATAACTGCTTGACATGTAAATACCATTTGGGGGCATCACACATAGCTCCTCAATTAAGCATAAACCCTCTGTTAGCATTGCACATAGCTCCTCGATACATACATCGTCTTGGTGTGCTTGACCGTACCTCTTTGGGATGTTGCTGGCCTCACTGGAGAACCTCATGAGTCTTCCTTGCACCTCGATGCCCACGTTGAATGCCAGCAGGAGGTCTGCACCGCTGGGCCTTGAACCCATAGGCAGCATCTGAGAAGTAGCCAAGAGGGCAGGCAGCAGAGCGCCCGAGGGGTGGGTGGCAGGGTGCCAGGTATCATCAAAGTCCATAGCGTGAGTCTGTGGAGAGAGGAGAGAGAGAGTTAGAGGACCATTAAATAATATTCTGAGACAGCCCTGCTGCCCAGTACTGAAGAGGGAGGATCCAAGGTCTGCCAATCAACAGAGCAACAATCCCATTGACCAATAGGAGCTCAGTACAGAAGGCGGAGGAGACATGATGTCATTCAGAAGATTGACTATTCCTCTGCCCTATAGAAACATTTTAAAGAAGGGAGATGACCTCATAATTCACAGTTGGACATTCAGATATGCTCTTGTCTGAGAGAATCCCTCTCCAAAGAGGGCAGAGGAAAGGAGGGTCTAGTATTCAGCTGACAATACACGTCATCGCCTTCTAGAATCCTTTAGAGAATAAATGGTCCATTTGCCACACAACAAGTAGGGATCCAGATCCATGTCCAATCACTGTGTCCATGGAGGGTGCATGTTCATCCTAGAATCTAACAGCTCACACCTGGAAGGTTATTTTGGCCTTGAACCATATTGATGTGAACCAGGGGTGGGGATTCGGGCAAAGTGTAAAGCTGCCTGATCTCCACCCTCACACCTCAGTCTAACAGTTGCACTGACATTACACACAGATTCATAGGTTAATCAGTTGATTGAATGTTGGCAGCTGCCCAGTGCCTTACCGCCACTCCATTGGTGAATGCAGCCAGAGTAGGGGAGAACCACAGTCCATGTCGTCCGTAAACAGAGCTCGTTGCAGAAGAGGGATACAGGTCCTGTTAGAGGAGAAAGAAAGATAACTCTTATGAGGGGACAATGCACCGACTGATACTTCCTGTGGGGTTTATCAGGAGCCACTTGGGTGTATAGACACCCCTGCATGAGTCATGCACAGGATAGTACAGGGAAACAACCTATCCCAGTGCAAGGCTTACTCCTTAAAGCCTATGGACACTATCCCGTAAGATGCACTGAGCTCTAAACTCCTCCCATCCATGGGTGGTGAGAACATTGTAAATAGCCCATCCTTCTCAACCCAACAGGGGTCTTCACCTCCCATTGTAAGGAGCAGGAAACCTTGTTAAACATAGTTAGTCAAAGACAGGTTACATGCATCTTTATCTTACAAAACCAAATACCATTGGCATATTGACCAACCTAGGCTTGTTGGGACCTCTGTTGTCTGATGGTACAAGGTTGCCTAACTATGAAGTCTAATCTGTAGAACCTCAAACACAGAAGTAATTGTGCGTAACTTTGCATGTGGTATTGCACGGTATGTAGTTGACAGCTGGTCTATCCATGGCAGTACGTTTTTGTCTGTGGATCACGCGGAGGCAGACTGAAGCATTATATGAAACTGGTGACCCATGACCAGTTAGTTGAACATGAAACACCAAACTATTTGTGTGCTACTTTGTAGACGGTATTGCCCAGGATGTAATTGACAGTACGTTTTTGTCTATAGATCAATAGCGGCAAAAACTGGTTGTGAAATTGTTGACCCATGGCCGGTTAGTTGAATTAATATCTGATTTTCTTTAATTAGTAATATCTCAAATAAATATTCAACTGAAACATCTCGTCTGCCTTTAGTTGGGTGTTGCTGCTTATATTGAAGTCTAATTTCTCCTGCATAATAGAATTTGGATACCCTGACATAGCAAACACCCACCCTGATGGTAAACAGATATGACTTAACACATGATTGAGTATTTGGTTGCATTCATTTGTGGCGTCTTTTATCTTGCACTATTTTAGGCAATGACTATATGCACATGTCTAGGAGGAATGTGCAAAAGTCCTGAACTGCCTGAAACTCTTGACATGTGGAATGCACAAACTATCTGCAAACTTGGAACAAGTAATGGTTAGACCCCTCTAGCCAATGTTTGAGGATTTCTCTACCAGAATGCCAGGGTTTCACACCAGTGTTCATGAGAAACTTTTCTGTGCTCGAGGATTGTCGTCATTGACTGCTAACGCCTCTCCGCCAAGGCTTGAGAACCGGAACAAGGATGTTCTACAAATCTGCCTGGAGAAGCTGCCTGAGACCTGCCTTGAGGGGAAGAGCTGACTGACTCCTACAGTGCAAGAGAAGATTATTAACAGAACTGGCACTTGAGAAATTGATAGACGCTGCCACAAACCTAGGAATGTTTCTGGTGAGGAGTGGCAGACGGGGAGGAGAACCCAGAAATGGGAGGAGCCAAAAGACTTGCTTCTCGATAGGGCAGTGGGCCAGAGTTTACACTGAAGAGATCACACAATGTCTCAGGACTGAAAATCCTCAATCAGAAATTGTTACATTAATTATTGTGCACCACGTTTGTCTTGCACTCTACTATTGTTTGTGCAGTATTATGTTGTGTGGCTAAGGTAAAGCACTTTTTCTCTTTGAGTAAAAACACTGGCTGGCATGAATCTAATGATTACTATTAGACGTTTCATTGAGTTTTGAATGTCAGTCCCACACCACCTCCTTGAGTAAGACTTGAAACTGTACAACTTTGCTACCAATGGGATGAAGTGCTAAAGGGGTGCACTTTGTGCCCAGTTGTTTTGTGTTCAGTTTTGCGTTCAGTAGTAGGGTTAATACTCAGTACACAAGTGATAAAAGGCTTTGACTGCTCAAATTTGAGGGACTGTCCTTGGACTCCCAAAACACTTCACACAATGCTCCATTGATTGGTCGAAGCCCAATCACACATTGTGGGATCTCAGGGAGTTGTTGGCCACCTGTGGTCGAGGGGTTCCTTCTAAAGGGATGACTGTTCCATCGAGCTTTGCCTGGTGTGTTCCAGGCCTCATCTTACCTGGCAGTATCCCAGGGCGATGTTGAACACATGCGTTGTGCTTCCCACCAGTCCAACCCCGATGCTGTCCAGGATCATGCGCTTGCTGCGGTGTCGCACCACTTGGGACAGGTGTTCCAACTGGGCTCCATGGATAAAGGAAGCAAAGCTGCTAGTGACGGCCTTCTCCAGGGGGGAGCCTTCCAGCGCTGCACAGGAAGAAGAGAGACGATAAGACCTACTGCTCACCAGGGTAGAGTAAGACAAGAAATCCAGCGGATCTGGACCAGAAAGAGAACGAGCTCAAGCGGATCTCAGTCAGCATCGCGCGGACAAGGAGACGAGACTGTACGAAGACCTACGTCAGGTTAGTAGGCACTGGAACATATAACAAACCCTAGATCACATATCATTTACCAAATTCTAGGACATAGAACATTTAACAAACCCAAGGACACAGATATTTAACAAACCCTAGGACATGGACATTTAATAAACCCTACGACACAAACATTTAGCAAAACCGACGGCATGGAACATTTAACAAACCCTACCACACGGAACCTTTAGCAAAACCGACGGCATGGAACATTTAACAAACCCTACCACATGAAACATTTAGCAAAACCTATGGCATGGAACATTTAACAAATCGTAGGACACAAATATTTAACAAACCCTACTTCACAAATCATTTATCAATCTCTAGGACATAGAACATTTAACAAACTTTAGGACACAGAACATTCAACAAACCTGTGAATACAGGATATGTAACAAACCCTACGACAAGGAACATTTAACAAACCCTAGATCTCAAATCACTTAGCAAACTCTAGGACACAGAACATTTAACAAACCCTTCGATTCGGAACATTTAATAAACCCTAGGACAGGGTACATTCAACAAACCCTAGGACAGAGAACATTCAATAAACCCTAGGACAGAGAACATTTAATAAACCCTAGGACACAGAACATTTAATAAACCCAAGGACAGAGAACGGTACACAGACAAAATATCGATTTTTAAATATCGATATACAATAATATCGAAGTTTAAATATCGATGGGACAAAATATCGAAGGTAAGTAATATCGACAGTCTTAATATCGATATTAGTATGATATCAGTAATATCGAAGTTTTAAATATCGATGTCAATAATATCGAAATAAATAACTTCGATGTTACTAATATCAATTTTTTATTAAATTTAGTGTATATTATATTGTATTTATTATGTTTTATTATTTATTTTTAATGTAATTTAATTAAATGTTGTCTTTTACTACTGTAGCGGGTTGTGGGTTTATAGGGGAAAGGGTGGGAAGTAATTTAATTATGTTAAATTAATTATTAATTAGTAGGAATTATTAATTAATTAATTGAGAATTAATTTTTAATTAATTTTAATTAATTGATTAATTGATAAATATGTTCTGTAGCGGGTTATGGGTTTATAGGGGAATAGGGTGGGAAGTAATTTAATAATAATTAATTAATTAATATATGTTTGTACATATTTTAATTAATAATTAATTGGTAATTAATTTATATTAATTAGTTAATTAATTAATATAATTTTGTACATATTTTTAATAATTAATTAGTTGGTAATTAATTAATATTAATTAGTTAATTGCATTAATTATAGTAATTTGTTTATATATAATTTTTTGTTATTCTTAATTAATTGGGAAAAATAATATTAATTATTAAATTAAATTAATTACAGCTAATGTGCTAATATATTTACTTTATTGTTATTGTTAATTAATAATTAATTGGTAATTAAATAATATTAATTAATTTTGGATAAAGGAGTATTTTTAGGGTTCAGGGTCAGTTTTCAGTTTTTGGGTAAAGGGGTATTTTTAGGGTTCAGGGTCAGTTTTCAGTTCTTGGGTAAAGGGGTATTTTTAGGGTTCAGGGTCAGTTTTCAGTTTTTGGGTAAAGGGGTATTTTTAGGGTTCAGGGTCAGTTTTCAGTTCTTGGGTAAAGGGGTATTTTTAGGGTTCAGGGTCAGTTTTCAGTTTTTGGGTAAAGGGGTATGTTTAGGGTTCAGGGTCAGTTTTCAGTTTTTGGGTAAAGGGGTATTTTTAGGGTTCAGGGTCAGTTTTCAGTTTTTGGGTAAAGGGGTATTTTTAGGGTTCAGGGTCAGTTTTCAGTTTTTGGGTAAAGGGGTATTTTTAGGGTTCAGGGTCAGTTTTCAGTTTTTGGTTAAAGGGGTATGTTTAGGGTTCAGGGTCAGTTTTCAGTTTTTGGGTAAAGGGGTATTTTTAGGGTTCAGGGTCAGTTTTGGGTTTTTGGGGTACAGGGATATTTTTAGGGTTCAGCGTCAGTTATGGGTTTTTGGGGTACAGGCGTACAGGGTAAAAACAAAAAAAAATTACATTACATCAATTTAATAACATTAAAAAAAATTTAATTACATTAAATTATTAAGTGTTTTATTTATTTTAAATGTATATGTATTAGTTTTAATTTTGTTTTAATATTTGTATTTAATATTTGTAAAATTATATGTATTTTAAAATTATTTTTACATTATTATTAATACATTTAAAAAAACGATATTTTTAATTCCGTAACAGAACATAACTGCAATGTTTAAATATGTATAGACATATTTAAACATTGCCAATTTAATAAAATAATTGTGAAAAATTCTGAGGGGGGGCATATGATTTTTCCCCCCCACTGGGGGGCGGATATTAAAAAGTTTGAAGACCACTTCCTTACATTAAAATGAGGCTTTGAGTTGATGTTACCCGTTCTAGAGACCCGGCATCTCCACTCTGCCTATTCCTTAAAGCTGCAAATGACTTTCGCTGCCACCGTGTGAGAATGTGTTTACTGAGAAGTAGCCTAAGCTTTGTTTTTTGCAGTTTTATACAGCTCGAACTCCACCCGAAGGTATCGAGGCCCTTTTATATGAGCACCAGTTACATTATTTATTTATTTATTTATTTATTTAAACTTGTAAGGCGCACAGCTACCCGCAGTGGGTTTCCCGGCGCCAAGGGACAGACTCAAGAAGAAAAGGACTAGCAGGCTGAGGATACACAACATTCAACAAACTTTTGGACGCAGATCATTAACAAACCCTCCACAGATCGTTAGCAAGGCTCCACAGAATATGTATTAAACCACAGGACCCGGCACAGTGATCTGACCCTAGGACACAGCCCCCCTCCCTGAGCCCCAGCGTGAACATGCGTGACACCTACCTTCCAGGGCCGCAGTGTGAGTCCGTCTGGACAGCGAGAGGACGGGCTTCGATTTCTGAAAGAAGAAAGTGTTTGATGTTAGAAAGGTATTTATTTGTGTTTGTGGACCCCTGAGGGTCAGGCAAGGGCGCCTCTTCCAAATGTTGAGTCTGAACTCTTTTGTGCACACATACGGATGGACACAGTGGAGCGCGCGCGCATCACTGAGCCCCATGCATAATTCCATTTGTATTTACAGCCTGAGGCAGGACCGACAGTGTCACAATAATGTCACGTTTCCTTGTCCACGCCCAACCGGAAGTCCCCTCCCACCTGAGGGCTCAGTTCACAGATCCTTTCAGGCCGCTAATACTCTGCTTCCCTGATGGATTCCACCCTTCGCTGCTCGTGAGAGGTGGCTCGAGCTGGGCGTTATGCTCTAGTGACAGACAGTGCAGCTCGTGTGCATTGCACGTCGGGTACAACGAATGTTTCCGGGGCTTCAGTGGTGGTTTTCTAAGGACGGAGGACAGGACGGAGGACGAGCTGCGCACAGCGTGGAAAGTGACCCTCGCACGGGCGTCTTCCTGGCGCTAGCGCCTGAGTGCAAGGCTTGGTCGTGAATCCAGGGGTGGCCACTGCTACCCCTGCTTGTCCTTAGCTGCCCCCTGCACCATACATGCCAACATTTCAGAAGAGCAAAGTGGGAGAATTAAAAAAAAAATCGGGAGAACGGGGCATTGAATCGGGTTAACGGCATGTATGGGCTTTGGGAGTGGCTGCTGCAGGATCGGACATTTGAAACGTAAATGCACGTGTTTTTTTAAACTTTCAGATGCACGGAGCGCAATGGCAGGCAGAGAGGGTGATGCAAGTTTTGTGCACTGGCCTGGCAGGTTGCTTGCAGTGCATGCACTCCTCCTCCCCCTCCTGTGTGGCAGCCGGGGCTGTAACAGCTTCCCCGCGCACACACAGCCGCCCCAGTACTTCACACGTCTTTAAAAGACCATTGCTTTGTTAATGACGCTTTGTTGGTTTTTCACCCCTTCGAGAGCCCCTGCATCGCCACTCTGAATATTGCAGGAAGAATTAGCACCTTACACAATACCAAACCCTGTCAGCTAAAACCCCCGAGGAATCGGGTTTTTGCTTGCAGGAATCGGGAGGCGGGAGACTAACCTTGAAATCGGTAGTCTCACGCCTGAATCGGGAGGGTTGGCATGTCTGCCCTGCACGTGCTCGCCAGCAGCTGAGAGGCGGCACAGTTTGTAAACCCGAGTTAGGGCCAGAGCTGGCAACGTCTGTACTGGGGAACCTGGTATGTATCTCCACCTTTTTGATTGGTCTTAAGGTCTGTCCAAGGTCGATGAAATAGGGATCAGCGAGTGTGGAAGGGGAAGTGGAAGAAAGCAATTCAGATACATTTTTTTGTTAGGTCCTGAATAGTGCCTCCCACCGCCACCCATTAGATTGTACAGCCCCCTCTTAGCGCCCACTGGGAAAGATCTTTGGATAAGCAAATGACTCCGCAGACACCCCCCTGCTCCGATTTACAAAGCAGCTCATGCTGGGTCCTGGTGACGTGCTTGAAAGGTGCTGCCGTAGTATAACTTGAGGGATAAAGGGAGCGCGCTGGCTGCCTCGGTTAAAGTCAGATCCCCATGACTCTCTTCCTTCTAGAAACAAGCATTGGAAATGCAATAGGTCTCGCAGTAGTAAAGTTTGAGCTATAGGTGTTATTTATTTTTTTGTTTTTTATTTATGTGTTGTTTTTTCTAAATAGCTAAATTAATAGCTTTCTTCTTTACAAAGCCAATAGTTATAATTTTTGTAAATGTGACACCTCTAGCATTTGTAAAGCAACATGTTTTGTATTAACGGGACTTATATGTGACTTATATGTATTGATATAAAAAAAATCAATGGCTTTAAAAAAAAATTAATAATTAATACGTAAATAAAATGGATTTTATTTTATATTGCCAATAGCTTAAAGTTTATTAAATATATTTAGTGAAGATGCTGTGGTTGCGCTGAGTGAGGGTGAGTGAGGGTGAGGGTGAGTGAGGGTGAGGGTGAGTGAGGGGTTGAGGGTGAGTGAGGGTGAGGGGTTGAGGGTGAGTGAGGGTGGGTGAGGGGTTGAGGGTGAGTGAGGGTGGGTGAGGGTGAGTGAGGGTGAGTAAGGGTGAGTGAGGGTGAGTGAGGGTGAGTGAGGGTGAGTGAGGGTGAGTGAGGGTGAGGGGTTGAGGGTGAGTGAGGGTGAGGGTGGGTGAGGGTGAGTGAGGGTGAGGGTGAGTGAGGGGTTGAGGGTGAGTGAGGGTGAGGGGTTGAGGGTGAGTGAGGGTGGGTGAGGGGTTGAGGGTGAGTGAGGGTGGGTGAGGGTGAGTGAGGGTGAGTAAGGGTGAGTGAGGGTGAGTGAGGGTGAGTGAGGGTGAGTGAGGGTGAAGGGTTGAGGGTGAGTGAGGGTGAGGGTGGGTGAGGGTGAGTGAGGGTGAGGGGTTGAGGGTGAGTGAGGGTGAGGGGTTGAGGGTGAGTGAGGGTGAGGGTGAGTGAGGGTGAGGGTGAGTGAGGGTGAGTGAGGGTGAGGGTGAGTGAGGGTGAGGGTGAGTGTGAGTGAGGGTGAGTGAGGGTGAGGGGTTGAGGGTGAGTGAGGGTGAGGGGTTGAGGGTGAGTGAGGGTGAGGGTGAGTGAGGGTGAGGGGTTGAGGGTGAGTGAGGGTGGGTGAGGGGTTGAGGGTGAGTGAGGGTGGGTGAGGGTGAGTGAGGGTGAGTAAGGGTGAGTGAGGGTGAGTGAGGGTGAGTGAGGGTGAGTGAGGGTGAGGGGTTGAGGGTGAGTGAGGGTGAGGGTGGGTGAGGGTGAGTGAGGGTGAGGGTGAGTGAGGGGTTGAGGGTGAGTGAGGGTGAGGGGTTGAGGGTGAGTGAGGGTGGGTGAGGGGTTGAGGGTGAGTGAGGGTGGGTGAGGGTGAGTGAGGGTGAGTAAGGGTGAGTGAGGGTGAGTGAGGGTGAGTGAGGGTGAGTGAGGGTGAGTGAGGGTGAAGGGTTGAGGGTGAGTGAGGGTGAGGGTGGGTGAGGGTGAGTGAGGGTGAGGGGTTGAGGGTGAGTGAGGGTGAGGGGTTGAGGGTGAGTGAGGGTGAGGGTGAGTGAGGGTGAGGGATTGAGGGTGAGGGGTTGAGGGTGAGTGAGGGTGAGGGTGAGTGAGGGTGAGTGAGGGTGAGGGGTTGAGGGTGAGTGAGGGTGAGGGTGAGTGAGGATGAGGTGTTGAGGGTGGGTGAGGGTGAGTGAGGGTGAGTGAGGGTGAGTGAGGGTGAGGGTGAGTGAGGGTGAGTGTGAGTGAGGGTGAGTGAGGGTGAGGGGTTGAGGGTGAGTGAGGGTGAGGGGTTGAGGGTGAGTGAGGGTGAGGGTGAGTGAGGGTGAGGGGTTGAGGGTGAGTGAGGGTGAGGGTGAGGGGTTGAGGGTGGGTGAGTGAGGGTGAGGGGTTGAGGGTGAGTGAGGATGAGTGAGAGTGATGGGTTGAGGGTGAGGGGTTGAGGGTGAGTGAGGGTGAGGGTGAGGGGTTGAGGGTGAGTGAGGGTGAGGGGTTGAGGGTGAGTGAGGGTGAGTGAGGGTGGGGGGTTGAGGGTGAGTGAGGGTGAGTGAGGGTGAGGGTGAGTGAGGGTGAGGGTGAGTGAGGGTGAGGGGTTGAGGGTGAGTGAGGGTGAGTGAGGGTGAGGGGTTGAGGGTGAGTGAGGGTGAGGGGTTGAGGGTGAGTGCGGGTGAGGGTGAGGGTGAGTGAGGGTGAGTGGTTGAGGGTGAGGGGTTGAGGGTGAGTGAGGGTGAGGGTGAGTGAGGGTGAGGGGTTGAGGGTGAGTGAGGGTGAGGGTGAGGGTGAGTGAGGGTGAGGGGTTGAGGGTGTGAGGTTTCGGGTGTGTGACGGTGTGTGAGTGTGAGTGTGTGTGAGGGTGATTGAGGGTGAGAGAGGTGTTGTTAGGCAGAGGGTGTGTGACGGTGTGTGAGCGTGAGGGTGTGTGAGGCTGAGTGTGAGTGAGTGTGAGTGAGGGGGTGTGAGGGTGATGGGGTGTGAGGGTGAGGGGGTGTGTGTGTGTGTGAGGGTGAGGGTGAGCGAGGGAGTGTGAGTGTGTGTGAGTTGTTGAGGGTGAGAGTTAGGGTGTGTGAGGGTGATGGTGTGAGGGTGATTGAGGGTGTGTGAGGGTGAGGGGATGAGGGTAAGGCTGTGTGAGGCTGAGGGGTGTTGATGGTGAGAGAGTGTGAGGGGTGTGAGTGGGTGCGGCTGTCCGGTGTAGTGAGTGTGAGCTTGTTGTGAGGGGTGTTATTTTTTGAGGGGAGTGAGGGTGTGTGAGTGTGTGTGAGTGTGAGGGGGTGTGAGTGTGTGTGAGGGTGAGTGTGGCGGGAAGAGGGCATCAGCTGGCAAACCAGAGAGCTCCCTCAGACCTTGGAGCGCCAATTGGCTCTGAAATGAAAGGCCACTTCGCCACACACACAGTGTACACACTTCCAGCTGCTGAAACGTTGTTCATCTGTGCTTTCACACTTGTAATCAAAAGCCCGGGCCAACCGCGTAATGGCCCGACCACTCACGTCTTATTCCAGGCCGAATTGTAATGCAACAAACATTGTGGGGGTTGATAGTGTGTCTTGTTCTGCAGAGAGCTTTCTGTTTTCACAAGCTAGAAAGAAACCGGGACCGAAAAAAAACTTTAAAGTATGTGCCACACAGCTGTTCAAAAACTGATACGCATGGTTTCATTCTTCTTGAACGCAGTTATCATTTGAAAAACTGTAGTTTTCTTGAAAATCCAATATTTAAAATGGGACGAGTCGCAAAATACATAGAATAAAAAAGTTAATTTTCGAAATGCATTGCTTTACACATCTGTTTTTCACACGACTTTTAACGTGCATACCCATTGATGCAATTTAGGGTTGCATGCATGTGTCTGTGTATATATTTATATATGTGTACATACATGTTTACATTCATGTTTATTTTCCTGCAAGCACACTCACACGCTTAGACAACCTTCATACATGTTAATGTATCTATCTACTACGTTGAGTATGTGAAGCCGTGTCTTGCAGGCAACGTGAACAGTCGTAGCGTGTTTGTAGACTTTATGGTAACCGATTTGTTATGTGACCTTGAAGTCGTGTGTAATATATAACAGGCATGATTCTTTTTTTTTTTTTGGTTTGTCTGCAAGAAAACGTTTATCACCTCCACGTGGTCGATGCAAAATCATGGCCCGTTGGCTTTTGAAACTTTTAATCTTGGAGGATTCGCTGGTTATAATGGCGCGGTAGCATATTTTTTTCAACACAGGCTCTCCATCCGTGAGAAAATATAATCTAAGATTTGGATCTCAGGAAAGCATATAGTGTAGCTGGAAACTACATCACGAGAAGCGGAAAGTGCCTGTTATTTAGAGCAGGCCAAAATATTGTTGTGGGACAAATTGTACATTCACTTTCTCTGGATCCGCGAGCCTCCTGTGAGCGTTCGGACTATCGCGAGCAGCTTACTGGGTGAAAATTCGCCGGTCCGAATGGACGTGCGTTATTTAATATACTGCTGTAAATTGCACACACAAAAAATAACAAGACGGCAACATCATTCTGTCTCAGGGCTATAAATAGGAGTAAGTGCACGAAGAGAACCTGCTAGGGTGGAGGGGGGGTAGGGGGGAGCAGGGTATGCATTTATCTTTGTGATTTTCCATTGCGCGAACAGGGCGCCAGAGAGCTTTACAAAACAATCAACGAACTCAAACCAATGCAATAACAAGAGAAACACCGAGCACGGCGTCAGTGTTGGCATTGCTGGGGGGTAGGGGGTAAGTGGTGATTTAAAAAAAAATGCGACACGGCGGGCAGGGGAGGGGGCGGAGCGGGGAGAGGGAACAGACGGAGGGAAGGCCAGATAAGGGGAGGGGGGAGGAGAAATGCGACACGGCGGGCAGGGGCTCAACACTTGACTGTCCCCAATTTTCAGAGTCAGAGCATGTAACAGCTTTTTTGGCTTCGAAAACAAGTTTGGGTTGACGGCCATTTGGCTTACCCATGATCGTAGGAGCAGTTAGTACTGGGGACAAAGTGTCCAACAGGAGTGGGAAGCGCACACGTGCTGGCTCCTCAAACAGAAGGTGGAATGGCATCCGAGTATCAGCAGCAGCGGTGGTGCATCTCACAAGCCCAACAAGTGAAGGGTGCTTATGTATCTGCGTCCTTACTATGGGTGGAAGGTGGGGCCCTCACCTGCAAGAAGGGAGATTCGCACAATGACGTTAAGGATCAAAGTACGAACCACTCAAACAAAGGGAGTACATGCCCCACCATGTCCAGCAGGTACATTAAATTTATGCACAACCACTGTAGAGTTCACAGGAGATGAGCAGTGCAGGGATGCCAGCCTAGAATGAGAGCAGCTAAGCACAATGTAGTGCAGTATCGCAGGCCCTGGAGCAATGATCAGACGTCTCAATTCAACAAGTTATTACCCATGCGTTGTGGATACGATGCATCCGCTACTGCGCTTGGAAAACGTGCGAACGAGTGCCAATGGCGTAGGGGCAAGGTCTAATATCTTACAGCAGCCACAATGCAGAGGGCCCAGGGCGTCAAGCTCAGAGGAAAGTGGCACTGTGCTGGTGAAATGCCCTACATGCAGTGTAACTGCTGCACCCAGCCCCCTCCGCAGTAGAGGAAACGACTCCATGGGCGTTCAGCACCAAACTTTGCCCGCCAGACTGCAGAGTTCAGGGTAGCGGAATAGTTCTCAGCGCCACAATTGCGATGGTGTCGGAGCGGCCTAGATAGCCCAGAGTGACAGGAAAAGTGCGCTTCAGGCAAGGATGCAGGCAGAGTAGCTCGGGGTATGAAAGAGGTGGATTTATAAGCGTACTTGAGGTAACCCTGATGTAGCGTGGGGCGCAGTATGCTCAGCGGGGGTTGCTTGGGCCAGACAGCGTCACTTTATGCAAGGCTTTGCCTGCTCTCGATCCCCGCAATCTGGTAGGGCACGAGCCGGCGAGCAGGTAGTGAGCGATCCGCTCCAGAGGTACCAAGCCCGGCTTGCAGGGTGAAGTAACTTACTGTGGAGGCCCGCCAGGGGCCGGTGACGTGAGGATTTCCCGGGGCCAACATTTTGGAAGTTGCGAGGTCGGGCCTCTGTCGCAGAGTTTCCTTCACCACGTGTGCACAAGGCTCTTGCTAGGAGATCCCTGCTCGTTACAGGAATGCGTACGCCAGTGTTTGGCAGGATATGTGGGCACTAGCGGAGTAGGCATATTGGCTGACAGGGAGGTTCAGACTGAAGCGTAAGTCCATTGAGGCCTATCGCCATGTGGAATCCCTGGGGCTCATGTAATAGCAGTTGCCACTCAAACCAATGCAATAACAAGAGAAACACCGAGCACGGCGTCAGTGTTGGCATTGCTGGGGGGTAGGGGGTAAGTGGTGATTTAAAAAAAAATGCGACACGGCGGGCAGGGGAGGGGGCGGAGCGGGGAGAGGGAACAGACGGAGGGAAGGCCAGATAAGGGGAGGGGGGAGGAGAAATGCGACACGGCGGGCAGGGGAGGGGGCGGAGCGGGGAGAGGGAACAGACAGGGAAGGCAGATAAGGGGAGGGGGAGGAGAAATGCGACACGGCGGGCAGGGGAGGGGGCGAGGGGGGAGGAGAAATGCGACGTGCGGATGAGGGAACTGATGTGCACGCGCTTTTAAGCTCAATGCGCATGCGCATTGAGCTTAAAAGTCACGGGCACTGCAAGGAATCGCCACGATTCCTTGCAAGTTGGATAAAGAGTGGATAAGCCCCCATAGTCTTGCTTGCTCAATGCGCATGCGCATCGACAGGCGAGACCTAAAAAGTGCCGGTACTCAAGGGGAGAAAATGAAGAAGTGCCGGTACTCAGTACCGGTGAGTACCTGCGCATTTAAAGCACTGAAAATTAATATACCTATATATAGAACCATGGGGTTGTTTGTTTATATATATATATTGTTCTTGGTTGGCAAAAGAGGCAAATTAACAATAGCATGCCGGGTAGTTGAATAAATGCTTTTATTTTATTAAAATATATTATATAAATTAAAATGAAAAAAATATTAAAGCAAGGTATTTATTATTGAGCTTAATATTTTCGTATGTTTTTAGACAATAAATGCATGTATTTATTCATTGGTAGTTGGATAAAATAACTGAAAAAAACTTTTTTTTAAACAATTGAGGTTTTATCCAGCTTGCAGACTTTTTTTTTTAAAACAACGCTTTTTATTGCATGTGTGTATGTGTTTGTATGTCGGTATGTTTGCTTGTGTGTGCGATTTGTGCACAACATACGAGAAAGCATTGGGTCTCGCTACTCTGCGAGGTGCGTAATTAACAAATAAATGTGTGTACGCGCGTGCTGTGTGTGCGTGCGAGGGAGAGGGGCGAGACCACGTGAAAGCGGGAAAGATCTGTTCGACCTGTGTTCACGTGGGTGTTGTGTGAGACAGCCTGGAAGAGAGGAAACACAAAGAGAGAAAATAGAGAGAGAATTATGAAATGGGAGAGAAAGAGAAACAGAAATAACAACAAGAGATAAGAAAGTAGGATAAGAGGAAGTGTGAGAACTGAAGGAAGGAAAGAGTGTGTATGAGTGTGCGCGCGGGAGAGAAGGTGATTGTAAAATGATTGTGGACTCACGGGAGCCTCGTTTTCAGTGCGCACCGACAGCACAGAGGCGCGCTTGAATCTCTGCCCTAAACCCGAGCGCTGAATGCCTTGTCTACTTCCGGTCATGGTCTCAGCCACCAGATCTAATTCGGACTGGTCCGCTGGGATAGAAACAAGCACTGGTCTGTGTAAACTGACGGACCCCTAGTGTTAGCGGTGGTGGGACACGAAGCAAGGCACACTCTCAGTGAAAGGGATGTGGGAACGCGCGTGCGTGAGGCAAGGAAACAACGTGCCCGCCCTCAGTTAGTTCTCAGCAATGGTAAGAAGTGCAAACGATGAAAGTGTTTTAAAGTGTTCTGGGGCACAGGAGAAACAAGCGACCACAGCCAATGAGCGATGCGAGATCACGCGGGTTGGGACAGAGCCTCACCTGGAAGGTAGACAGCAGCATCGTGCGCCTCGAAGCCTTCTTATCCCGAAAGAGCGCCCGTCACTGGTGCTGGCAGAAGGCTGCTGTCTCTGGCGCTGGAGGGTAGATGTCTCTGGTGCTGGCAGGCGGCTGCTGTCTCTGGGGCTGGAGGGTAGATGTCTCTGGTGCTGGCAGACGGCTGCTGTCTCTGCTTCTGGCAGATGTCTCTGGGTCAGCAGGAGACTGATGTCTCTGGGCCAGCAGAGGGCAGATATGCTTGGTGTCTGCCTGCCTCTTCCATGATTTATATTCACTTCAGGTGAATGGCTCTAGGGGTAGGGACATCCCCAGTGACGTCACCGGCAGGGGGCAGGGCATGGTGGGTCCACAGTCTTGAAAGAACAGGGAAATTCCTGGAGGAAATCCCGGACCAAAAACCCGTTTGTATACATGTTTTTATTTCTTTACTTATGTTGAAATCTGCTTTATGTAAACAAAGAAATGATCGGACCGTTTTACAAAGCACAAAAAATAATTAGACTTGAGTTCAATCTTCAAACATTAATCAATCTCTTATAAGATAATCCATTTTCTAAAAAAATATCAACATTGATGCAAAACTCAACAAAGGAGCTGCTTCAGGGAAACCAGTGGAATCATTTTCTAAAACCCACGGGAATACAACAGTTGAAGTGCGAGAAAGTAAAGAAACCTGGCCAGTGTCTTTGGAAATACATGCTTTAAAAAGTCCAATTGTGGTGACATATCTCGGGAACGACTTCCATCAGTAACAAACGCTGCCCACCAACAATATACCTCCACAGCAAAACACACATATGCAAGTGTCAAGGGCTTAATGTAGGAGATAGAGAGCTTGTGTGTGTGTGTCTTGTGAATGGCAACAGAGTGGGCGAAGGGCCACAGGAGGAAGCGCAGTGTATGTGAGAGGACACAGAGTGGGTGAAGGAGAGACACCCAGCGGGTGGGGTGCCACACAGATGGTTGAAAGGGGCAGATAATATTGTAGGGACCACAGTGAAAACAAGGAGAGTGTGTGTGGAGGGACAGAGACAGGATGAGTAAGGGTGGGCGAGAGGAAAGGACATGTGGTACAAAGCTGGTGAAGGCGCAATGGGCGAAGCCTATGTTGGAGGTGGGGGCATAGTGTGTTAAAGGGGCATAAAGGGCTGATGTGTATGCCAAGGTGATGTCAGAGTGGATACGGGGTCTCAGATTGTGGAAGGACAAAAAGGGTCTGCCGGGAGCTGGGTAGTGTTAGGGCAGGGAAGGTGCACCGTGTGGGCGAGTGGCACAGATCGGGCGAGTGGCACAGATCTGGCAAGGGTCACACTCATTCAGACACTTAGGTCTCCATCATGAGATACCCAGGGTGAAATAACAAGGTACCGGGCACAAACCTGGGGGATTGACAGGTAACTGTGGGGATCCTGGGCATAGCGCCAAGAAACAAAACCCTAAGACACATCACAACAGCATCAGGTCATTATCTGCAGTGAATGCATGCACCAGTTAAACTAGGGACTGCCTACTGAGTATGAACCAATCAGAAGATTAGAACGAAGCATGGCTTTATGCAAATCAGGAATAAAAAAACCCATCAAGGTAACAATGCGAGTCATGCTTTGCTAAGCAATAGCGATGTAATGTAAGAGTAAAATACCCCTGTCTAGGGGTATTTAGATGAATATATCTGCAACAATGAAACAAAAGCAGACACCTGGAAAGGAGTTAAGCTTCCTTTGAAAAGTTTTTCCCATTTAGTGATCAGGATGAGGTCAACTGAGAAGTGTTTTCAACTCCCCCAATTTCTAAATAAGTTTGAGGATTTTTCTGCTGGTTTTTACACCTCCGTGATTTATTATTATTCCAAGGTTGTTGTCTTCTGGCCAATTACCTTTCTTACACATTTTTGCGTATCTGTCAAAAGGCAGAGTGCCGCAGTCACTGATACCCCGGGAATAGTTAACTAAGGTATCTGACTCGCAAACTCCAATATTTACCCTGGCTTGTTTAGTAACAACTAAAGTAGAAGATGAAATATCCTGGGTGCATTCATAGCCAACCCACTACATTCCTCTTAATCACGAATTTATATATTACAATTACCATTTTGTCAATCTTAATTCATATATCATCGCCAATATAATTTGCAAAAGGGAAAAATGAATCCCAGTCGCAGGGACGCTGCATTCACTCACTTCCTGTTTGCTTCCTGTGCTTCAATTTGTCATTCCGGCTCAGCTCGGCATAAGAAATAAATGTAATATTGAATTTACAATTTATACATTTCTTTTACATACTTATGGTGTCCAATTGCTTAGCTTTTTATTAATTGACGCAGACAATTGTCTGCTAATGTTGCCCTCTTCTTATAGGTTCACAATCTAGTACCAACCTCCCCTTCAATGTCTGCTTAAATAGTTAAAGCCCTGGCGCCATATTCAAGTCTAATGGACTGGTTAACTCAGGTTTTCTAAAGATTCAAAGGATTTTTCCAACATTTATCCTACATTGTATTTTGTTCAAAACTCTAGTTAAACATTTAAATACCGACTGTTAAAAAGAGCAGCATGATTGAAAACCCTTTCCTTAACTTGCCTTCGTATGTGGGGCAAGGTTCAGCTCTCCAAACCTATTGACACTTTTTCCCAGTGTCATCAAGTACTTCTCAGATATTTCGGGGCAGATTTACAAGCCCATTGCGCCTCTTATCGGCCGCTGCTGCATCACTTTTGTGACGCAGCGGCGGCGCAAAAGATGTGCCATGGTGCGGGGTATTTACAACGTGACACATCTGGGAGATGCGTCACGTTGTAAAGCCCTGCGCCTGAAGGAGGCGTTCCTGCGCAGGGGGGGCATTCTGGCGCAGGAACGCCTCCTAAAAGTGGCTGAGCGAAATCTACAAGATTTCACTCAGTCACTTTGGGGTCCATGCTGCGTCAAAACCCTGCGCCTGCTTGAAGCAGGCGTAAGGATTGATGCAGCATTAACAAGATAGGGCCCCCAAGAGCATTGCTGGAGCTGTGTCGCGCATGCAACGCAACTCCAGCAACGCACCACTTTTACGGAACAGATGCGTGATGCATCTGTGCCGTTTTTGCCCCATGGTGCGCCGCATTATAAATGCGGCGCATCCATGGTGGCGGAGGCATGGCGCACAATAAGTGGCGCATCTCTGCTGGTATGCAGGGATGCGCCACTTATTGTAAATATGCCCCTTCTTTCTTTAGTTCCTCGTGCAGTTCTCAACACAGCGTCTCATTGCTCACAATTTCCTGACGGAATCATGATTTCAGCAGGTGCAACCAGGGTTTAAAAGCAGTGATATTACCTTCGTAAATAATAGAAATCTTGAGAAGAGGCTCTTTGTGTTCTGGTAGATACCCTGGCACAATGGATGTTTGTACCCACATCTTCTAAGGTCGTGCCATGAATGCGCCACCCAAGTTGCACCCCCTACTTGGAGAGGACCCACACCAATCTTTTGCTTAATAACTGCCGGGGCCGCCACATTTTCTCAGAAACCTGCAACCAGTGCTGATGAATGTCAGGACTGCAGAATGCCAAGGCTGTGCAGTCTTGGCTCTACCTCATGCCTCTTTCCTCCTCCATCATACACCATCTGCCCCTATATGTCACTCTTGGAGGTTCTTTTGCATCCCTGATTTCTCCCTTTGTCTCTGTGTTTATTTCTCTCTCTCCTCCTGTGTTTTTCTCTCTCTTGCATTGGGTCAAAGTCTGATCAGGAAAGGGAAGTGTTAGTCCCGAAAAATGCGAGCCAGTGGGCCCCACCTGCGGCAGCGGCTTCAATGAGTCCCTGTTTGTCGTCATTTATCCCCAATCCGTAAAGATAACGTTCCCTGAGGTTCACCTGGAGGCCAGATTGTGCTTGATAGAGTCACCTTTCAATGTCCCATCCATGCATGCATTTATCTTCTGGCCTCCAGTCTTGGGGGGACACCCCCCTGCCCTTTCAGTCCCTGAGGTCAATCTGCTAACTCTAAACGTAAAAATAGGGTCTGATGTAACTCACATACTTTTCTGTAGTGTAATTACTAGAGATTATGACAAAATTACGCCAGGTTTCGCTGAAAAGGCACTCCCGTCACGTGTACAAAATGGGCCAGAAGATGCACTTTGCGAAATGAAAACAGCACTTCATGCAACACGAACAGCAGCAGCCAATCGGCTCACTACGGGTTTTTTCTCCTGCCAAATTACTCATAAATATGTGAATGGGCGTAATCAAATTGTTTTCAGTAATTTCACATCAAAAGAGTAATGCAAACGCGCTGAAACTACTCTGATCACTCCGGCATAATGTAAAGGATGGGGCAGAGGACACCCTGTTTGAAGCTGTTATTTATACATATTTTGGGGTGCATAGACCTCCAGCAGCGCGTGTGCGGTGTTTGACGTGTGGAGAAGTCTTAGGGGTGCGATAGGCTCAGTGGGTGCCCCAGGATCCCCCACAGGCTCCGCCCACCCGTCTTTGTGAATATTGTGCAAAAGTCTACTGGGCAGCAGCACAATCAGCCCGTTTCTGTGCAGGTTCATTCAGGGTTGTGTTGTGTTCCTCAACCCGCTCACCAGTGGATTGCAGGATAAGACCCCAGCACACCACTGCTCCAGGGTCCATTAAAGATCTATATATCCATAGGAGGAAGGGTTCATAATCTCCCTCCTTCCATGCATTGGAGGCTCACAGGAGCCAATCGTGCCTGCATCTATAATTCCATTTGTCTCCTGTTGAAGAAAGAGGATAATTTACTTTAATCTAGCACTCTGCGTTCATTTTCACAATAATATCCCGGCTCCCATCCAGTAAGGCTACCCGGCTGGGTTTAAGGTTTTCAGTATTTGCATTAAATATTCAAGGGTGATCAGTCTGTTACTCAGAGTCAGCAATATGTTTGCGGGTGGTCTACATCAGTCCTATATCCGCAGGAATCCCCCACAAAACTCTCTCTTTTACGACCAGTTACAAACACGCGGCTGTATATTGTAAACGTAAACTCTTGCTCCCCAAAGCCCGGACGTGTGCGGAGTCTTTCCTTGGTTTCACATAGTTCATTACATGCCACGTCCTCTATTTCTCAAGGTCCACTAGACCTGCTCATTTTGGGACGCTGCCCCTCTCTTACAACTTGTTTTTCAACAATAAAAGAAGGATCGACTTCCTCCTTCCTAATGCGGCTAACGTCCAATGACCACTAGGTGTCACCAAATACCACGATTTCATGTCCGGCCCAGTCCACATCTTCCGGAATACGAGCTGCTCTTCAGATCTGAAACCCTGGCTTCATGCATTTATACCAATGATGTAATAACCCTCAGGGAAGAACTAAGCAGAGTATATAATGGGCGTGTGCTAAGTTCGCATTCTCACCCTATAAGGAGGGCAGTATTACACACAGGTCATGGTTACTCCACTGCTGCATATGTTCTATGTCTGTTCTACTGTCCTACGCACATATGTCCCTCTACCTTGCACGCCGTACAGGTCATCTAATAGTTCAGTTCAGTAAATCTTTATTTCGAAGAATAAAAAATCCTCATAAAAAATACATTGCATAATAAAAATTTCATTAAATTACATTACTGAACATTTTGATAAAATACAATTAAAAGTATAGGGAGGCAAGGATACAATTCATGAGCAGAGATAATTATTTACAACGATTAGTTAATTTCTTGTGTTTCTCAATCTTACGGCTACTTTAAAAAAACTTAAAATGGCACATAAGGTATGAGTATCACTGGCTTTCTGTAAGAAAAACAGTGCAGCTCTTGCATGGCAAAATTTCTGTTTTCTAAGGATGTCAACCAGAAATAAACGCCTAGGATTTCTAAAAAAAGAACATAAAAGTACAAAATGAAGGGTGTCCTGCGGAGACCTATTGTCGCAGCCGCAGGTACCCTTCTGCTCAATCGTTACAGTTCAACCAGCAGGGGAAGCTAAAAAGTTAGGTAACAGATTGAGCCTAAAACGGCACATTAAAAATCTATCATAGTGGCTATACATCAGAAACAGGTAGGGTTCCATTCCCACCCCATTGGTCACTAACCCATGAGCTGCTATTGATCTCTTTACAGGACCAAGACCACATCTAACAGATTCAAAATTTTCTAAAAGCAACTTTTTCACCCTTGGTTTACAGCTGTTAGAGATCAAAGACGGGTCAGTAAAGAGGTGATATTGGTCTATCTTTACTAAGGAGCTTTTGACATACTTTAACCAAGGGATTTGTAGCCTTTTCTCCCTTTGCAAACAGTCTGATACAATTTCCCCGCTCAATGATGCATCCGGATTGGTCCAAATTCTAATCCATGCTTTAATTGGCCTCAGTTTAATATAGTCTGAAATATGTGGCATCCCAAGTTCTACATGAGCAATCTCGGCAGGGGTGGATTGTGGAATTTTAAGGATTCGGCGGAGAAATTTATCTTCCTCTACTTTTAATTGTCTGCAGTCCCTGAAGCCCCACACCTCCGCACCATACAAGGCCTTTGCCGTACTGATTGAGCGATAAAGGGTCATTACTTGTTCGGGCACCATCGCCCCAGCCTCTGAGCAAAGCTTAATATAGCACCATTCGAAGAAACTAGCTTGGTACTGTGTTCCTCGACCAGTTGGCTGAATTGCATATCACCATCAAATAGGAGGCCCAGATAGGGAAAAGTGTTTACTTTGTCCAAGGTATGTGACCCTATTTTAAACACACACTTATCTATGGATTTTTTGCCAGCAACCATAACAAAAGATTTATTTAGATTAACAGATAAATCTAGGTCTGCCATAAACTTGACAAATCCATCCACCAGTTGTTGTAAGGCCCTTGGTGTTCGAGCAAGCAGTGCACGCTGCATTGCCTGATTAGTTTGCAGCCTTTCAGGTCCATTTGATGACCCTGCCTACCTCGAGCTTACTCGAGGGCCGCCATCTTTGTTGTTGTTGTGGACTCGTAGCACCTCCTCCACAGCCCGCCCCGCCTCCCGGCTGACCCTCCCTCCCACGGACTACACATCCCGTTCCTCAGCCTCGCAAGCGCTGTGACCCCTCTGGCGCTTTCAGAAGCGGTCGCTCCCCCACAAGAGCTCCTGGCTGGTATCGTACCCGCGCTCCCTGCCTCCTACTCTAGCATTGCCTAAACGAGCATAGCGCCTGATTACTACTTAGCGCTATAGCGCGAGTGCCTCTAGACTCATTTACCACCATTTGGCATCGCTTTGACTCATGGGCGTCCGCAGAAATTTTTCCAGGGGGGGGGCAAAATGTTAACGCCATCACCATCCTCCGACATGATGTGTGCCAGGTGGGGCACACGAAACACTGGCGCGCAGAACTAGGATAGACTCAATTAAATGCCAGGAATCCAGGACATGTGACTGACCCTGCCACGGGACAACAAACACCACCTGTAGGGAAAACGCGAAACTTTCTGACAAGGTGCTTTATCTCTGTCTGCTAGGTGTGCAGACTTCTGGGTCCTCGATCCAACACCAATCAAGGCTGTCTTCAGCACGATTCGATTTTTATCAGAATACTTTAAAACAGCCTATGATTAAAGCACCAGATTAAATATACTGTATGCACAGTGTATGTTAGGGATTATTTGTAGCACACATATATACCAATATTGGCTTCTTGGTGCTAGAATTCATGATAACTTTTATCCAAAGTTAAAGCACAACGTCAAAGTTAGCAATAAATAATGCGGCAATCGCACACGCTAGTAATTTGACAGTGGGTGCTCCCTTTACTAGAATTCCCCGGGCATTGCTAAATTTTACACACACGCAATTAATTTATACAAAATAAAATGTATAGGTCCAAATGTTAGCTATATTTATTAAAAGAAACTTAGAGTCCCTCTACGTGTAGTCAATGTCAAACTGACATTGTGTGCAATTTTAGGGATACAATAATGGCCAGCTCCCTTATGCGGAAGCCCGGCACCGTAAATGTGTGGCACATGCGGCGCCCGCAGCTGCGCCTCATCACAGGTCCAGGGATACTGAGTCTTACACAGTGATCGAAGTGGGGGAAAAAAAGTAGGGGAACAGTGGGCGGAGAATCAGAGGGCTGGAATAACCCAAGGATTGGATCTGTGGGTGGAGCCAGAGGTGTGGCTAGAATGCACAGACATCCCAATTTTTAGTATTTGCTTGGCATTTCACTGCCCAGTTTAATCAACCAATGGATACACATGATTATTTAAGGTTATAATGAGTTATTGACATTAAAATATATTCACGAAGTGGGATATGCTTCTAATCCCAGAATGTACCATATATGATAAAATGTGGAAACACAAGCACTTTGTCTCCGAGCCATGGAGTTTCTGTCATCAGCACTTCACCCCTTTTCAACAACAGCAGTTCAAACATGAATAGCAAAATATCCTAGTTTGCAAATGTTTTCTCTAAAATTATGGCTCTGCCATATTTGCCTCATAATGCAAGATCTGCTGCATGATCTGACCATTTAAACTAATAAATTGTTTATAGCTCAAACATATCAAAAGTTAATATAAAAGGTGACTTGTGTTGCTGCGGAGTGGATGGATGGCCTATTGTAAAGGTTGACTGGTCACCTTTGTCACTGCTGCGTTTGATTGTTACACTGGTACAAATAAGGCAAAATCTTTCCAGAGACTGTTAGCATGTGTACACATGTCAAAATAATGAAATATCAGAAAATATACTGCATTACGCTGCAGCCTTTTTTTTTAATGCATAATTTAGTCAATTCTACGGCATAATGTTATCATCCTTTGCTGCATAATTAATTCCAGTGGCCCCACAGCAGGCAGCACATGTTAAAAGTGCTTGTGAATGAAGCAGGGAGACTGTGAAGTTTGTGAACTTAGTTTGGTGTGCGTGCAAATCCCGCATTGCCAATCCCTGGTGAGTTGCAGCTACTGCTGCTGAAGCAAGGCCAATGGAGGTACCAATCGGTGAAGTAGACTGGCCTCAAGGGCAGGGCCAGCCATAGCACTGGTGGTGTCCTGTGCATTAATGTTTATTAGTGCCCCCCAATGACCACCTCTGCCATGGATTCCCTCACTACCCCCCTCTAATTGTGCCCCCCAAGTCTCCATAACCACTCTCTCTCAGATGCATTTAATTTGATTTACAGCGCCACTCATACTATTGCAGAGCACTTTACATCACACACATTACACAGAGACAATCAATATGTGTGTAAATCACTGTATAGAAAATGTTACATAAGACTAAGGACTACAAGGTGTAGGAGTCACATGACAGCCATACTAGTAGCCCGTATAGTTTTATAGTGATTGATCTGGAGAAACACAATACCCGGAATTTAAAACGTAATACCATGGTTGGGGGTTCTCCTTAATAATCAGAATTGATTTCTGTCCAAAAGAACACTTTTTGGGACATTAGGATAATCAAAGACTGGGGGATGAGGGGGAAACATAACACTCAAATTTATACCTTGCAGTTTGTATGCAGCTCTTAGATGACAGTTAATAGCTCACTGTTCTAAGGTAGGATTTTAACTTATAAACTGCAATTAACAAAAGGATCTCTCTGACAAAAGCAGTAGCCCACTGACCTATTTACATTATGTGCACTTTGTGATCTGCATGGCGCATGTTCTTTGCAGCCGTTACATTAACCCTCTGAGCCACCTTTCCATGAGTCAAAACTTCCACTAGACAAAATTCTGATCTCTCTCTAGGAAGAACATTAATCACCAGAGTCATCAAGACATTTTTATTGTTACCGAAAATTGCTGGAAGCCAGGAAGGAGGCAGAAAGCGTTTTTAAAACCATAATATACTTTTAAACATGATGCCTTCACCTAAAGTCAGCACCCGGTGCGGTCACACTGGTTGCACCGCCCTAGAGCTGTCCCTTCTCAAGGGTCCTATGACCTCAGTGACTGTTGTTCTAGGGTGTGCTGCTTCATAGGCCTGCCCGCAAGACTGAAGGTGAACTTCAGTATGGATTGTGGTAGACAAGTCTTGAAGGTTAACCTACACTTGTCATGCTAGGGTCCACCTGCTGGTACGAAGACACCAGGACTTCTAAGGTGTTGCGAAGCCTTCTAAGGTCTAGCATGGGATTGTGCTCTTGCAGGAGAGTGGTCTGGTTGGCTGGTTATTAAGGCTGAACCTGGTTCCCAGTTCCAAATTCAGCAGCTCTGACCATAGTGCCACATCCTCTCCCCCACTGAACACCGTACTGCCCCACTGAGAAAAACTCCCACTGTTTTCAACTACAACCCAATTGTTGCCCGCTATAAACACCTAGATGCGCAATTTAAATTACGCACTAGACAAGATCAATATACGGCCTACAAAAAAAAAAAGGAACAACATCCTGGAAGAAGCAAATACTTATAGGGAATGCAAAATTTAGCAAACCATGGGAAATGTAAGCAGAAACAACATGGTTACCTTAATGCTTTTACACTCACTATTCAGAAGTCAGTGAGTGATTTTGCCTGGAAAGTTAAGGACATGACTACAGGGCACGGAATGGACCCATTTCAATGGCCATTTCTTATATTCCTACAAAACGTAAGCAGTATGGTAAAAAGACCACATCCCTGGACGCAGAGCCGCAGCACACATTTTGTTTTCCAATCCACACATTTTGGTACCTCCAGGATTGGTGCACTAGTTCCAAGTCCAGGGAAAACAAAGACAAGAAAACAAAAATAGCGCTTCACTGGCAAACTCTGTAAAAGTGGCGCTAATGTGTTCCAGTGTGAAAAAAATCAGCTTGGCCAGTTTGCTACCACTCTGTCTTACTTTATTTAGTTATTTACGTATTTTTCATATTTTGAGCCTTTTATTCCCAATGCTGCACTTTGGAATTAAAATGTCAGAAAAATACGACATTTCTAGCAAAAGGGTCTTTCTTTTTTGGATCCATTTCACAGGGAAGCAGAGAAAAGAAAGGAAAGGAAAGAGAGTGAGAACCCCGTCTTGAAGTCACGGTTTTCATGGGCGTCCGCAGGGGGGGCAAGGAGGGTCGCTCCAGGGGGGGGCAAGCGCCCCTCCTTGCCCCCCCTGCGGACGCCCATGCTTTGACTACATCTACCGCTGCGCTGTGCTCGAAGCCCGCATTATTTCTGCTTGCTTTGGATTGTGTGTTACTGTACTGTATTGTCTGTTACTGGACTGTTTCTGTGCTGCACGCTGCATTGCCTGATTAGTTTGCAGCCTTTCAGGTGCATTTGGTGACCCTGCCTACCTCGAGCTTACTCGAGGGCCGCCATCTTTGTTGTTGTTGTGGACTCGTAGCACCTCCTCCACAGCCCGCCCGCCTCCCGGCTGACCCTCCCTCGCCCCTCCCCCCGACTATCCATATATGACAGATGCATTTGCGCGCAGCGGTAACGCGCAGCGGTCGCGCCCCAGTTGCGCCGAAGGTGCGCCAAAGGTAAGCCCGTCTACGCCCGTCCGCGCCTGGACCGCGCCCAGCGCCAGTCCCCCTGGCCCCCGTACCACCCACCCTACCCGCATTACATACGACGCCACCACCCTCTTAGCCCTAAACCCCGGCCATCTCCCCAACTGCGTCCAAGCCGCTCCAGGACACACCCATGGTCCCTTCTCTTGCAACTCCTGCAAGTTCGACGGCACCAAGAACAACTCCTCATCCACGAACACAAAACAGATCTCTGACACCAACCACCTACAATGCATCCTGCTCAACACCCGCTCGGTCCACAGGCACGCCATCGACCTTTGGAATCTACTAGACACCATCTCTCCGGACGTCGCCTTCCTAACAGAAACATGGATGAACGCCTCATCAGCTCCAGACATCACCATTGCCATCCCGGAAGGCTACAAGATCATCCGTAAGGACCGCACCAAGCAAACAGGAGGAGGCATCGCTATCGTCCACAAGAATTCCATCCGCATCTCAACCAGCTCAGACGTCAACCTTGCCAGCGCCGAACACCTTCACTTCCAGATCCACACCGACCCCAAGACCACACTCAGAGGCACCCTCCTCTACCGGCCTCCAGGACCCCGTGCACAATTCAGTGACGACATCACTGACTTTATCACCCCACACACCCTCCCCTCCGAGGAATACATTCTATTGGGAGACCTCAACTTTCACCTGGAAAAGAGCAATGACAGCAACGCCACCACCCTTCTGGACAATCTCGCCAACCTCGGACTCAAACAACTTGTCACTACCCCCACCCACATTGCAGGGCACACACTCGACCCTATCTTCACCTCCAGCAAACATGTCTCCTTCAGTCACACCACAGCTCTCCATTGGACGGACCACAGCTGCGTTCACTTTATCTACAAAAAGACCACAACCCACAACCATCCTCAACCTACTCTGCGAAGAAACTGGAACAAACTCACCATCGACCAGATCTCCTCATCGCTTCTTCAAAACCCCCCTGCCTACTCCTCAAACCCCGACCAAGCAGCCATTAACCTCACCCAATGGCTAACCAACAGCGCCGACTACCTAGCACCTTTGAAAAAACGTCAAATCAAACTAGGCAGCAAAAACGCCTCCTGGTTCAACGATGATCTTAAGAAATTTACTGTCGCTCCCTCGAGAAGGCCTGGAAAAAAGACCCAAACACCAGCACCAGGGACGCCTTCAAAAACGCCACCCGCATACATCACCAACTAATCCGGACTGCCAAGAAAGCCGCATTCAAAGACCGACTAGATAACAACGCCCACAACAGCAAGGAATTATTCAACATCGTCAAAGAATTTACCAACCCCTCAGCCAACTCCAACGACATCACTCCCTCTCAAGCCCTTTGCGACTCCCTAGCTTCATTCTTCCACAACAAAATCGCAGACATCCACAACAGCTTCGACAACCAACCCGGAGACCAACCCACCCAACCTTCTACAGGACCTTCACCCCCCTTGAACATCCTTAATGACTGGAACCCAATCTCCACTGAGGACACCATCTGCATGATGAACTCCATCCACTCAGGATCCCCCACAGACCCATGCCCTCACCACATCTTCAACAAAGCAGACTCCATCATAGCACCACACCTCCGAGACGTCATAAACTGCTCCCTCAGCTCCGCCACCTTCCCGGAAAGCTGGAAACACGCAGAACTCAGCGCCCTTCTGAAAAAACCCACAGCTGACCCCACCGAACTCAAAAACTACCGCCCCATCTCGCTCCTTCCATTCCCGGCCAAAGTCATTGAGAAAGCTGTCAACAACCAGCTTGCCGCCTTCCTCGAAACCAACAAATCCCTCGACTCCCCACAGTCCGGCTTCCGAGCCAAACACAGCACTGAGACCGCCCTCATCGCAGCAACAGACGACATTCGAACTCTACTGGACAATGGAGACACAGTCGCCCTCATCCTCCTCGACCTCTCCGCAGCCTTCGACACAGTCTGTCATAGCACTTTATTACAGCGCCTCAGAAACATTGGAATCCAAGGAAAAGCACTGGAATGGATCACCTCATTCCTCACCGGAAGAACCCAGAGAGTCCGCCTCCCACGATTTAAGTCAGAGGCCACTGAAGTCATCTGCGGCATGCCACAAGGATCTTCACTCAGCCCCACCCTCTTCAACGTATACATGAGCCCCCTCGCCGCCATCGCACGCCAACACAACCTCAACATCATCTCCTACGCTGATGACACTCAACTGATCCTATCACTCACCAAAGACCCTAACACTGCCAAAACCAACCTGCATGAAGGAATGAAAGAAGTAGCCGAGTGGATGAAGCACAGCCGTCTGAAACTGAACTCAGACAAAACAGAAGTCCTTATCTTAGGTACCTCCCCCTCCGCCTGGGATGACTCTTGGTGGCCAGAGGCCCTTGGAAAAGCACCCATCCCGACGGACCACGCACGGAACCTGGGCGTCATCCTGGACTCCTCACTCTCTATGAACAGACAAGTCAACGCCGTTTCATCATCTTGCTTCAACATTCTTCGCATGCTCAAAAAAACATTTCGCTGGATCCCCACCGAAACTAGAAAAACGGTCACCCACGCACTGGTCACGAGCCGCCTGGACTACGGAAACACCCTATACGCCGGTACCACCGCAAAACTCCAGAAAAAACTCCAACGCATCCAGAACGCATCAGCCAGACTCATACTAGACATCCCGCGTAAAGACCACATCTCTGGTCACCTGAAAAACCTCCACTGGCTCCCAGTTAATAAGAGGATTACTTTCCGCCTCCTAACCCACGCACACAAAGCACTTTACGAACTTGGACCCGAATGCCTCAACACACGACTTTCCTTCTACACCCCCTCCCGCCAGCTACGATCCTCCAACCAAGCCCTTGCTACTGTACCTCGCATCAACAAAACCACCATGGGAGGAAGATCCTTCTCCTACCTGGCAGCTAAAACCTGGAACTCACTTCCCACTCACCTTCGCCTCACTCAGAACCACCTAGGATTCAGAAAGCAACTTAAAACCTGGATATTCGACAAGTAATTCCCCACCCTTCTTCAAGCGCCTTGAGACCCTCTGGGTATGTAGCGCGCTATATAAATCATTTGAGTTGACTTGACTTGCCTGCGTCATTGGCGTACAATAGAACTGGGATATGATGCGGTCCTACTTTAGGGCAGTCCACAGCTAGGGAGATAAGGGCACTCTCTAGAGCATTTCTGTAAGAAAAACAGTGCAGCTCTTGCATGGCAAAATTTCTGTTTTCTAAGGATGTCAACCAGAAATAAACGCCTAGGATTTCTAAAAAAAAGAACATAAAAGTACAAAATGAAGGGTGTCCTGCGGAGACCTATTGTCGCAGCCGCAGGTACCCTTCTGCTCAATCGTTACAGTAAAACCAGCAGGGGAAGCTAAAAAGTTAGGTAACAGATTGAGCCTAAAAAAATCTATCATAGTGGCTATACATCAGAAACAGGTAGGGTTCCATTCCCACCCCATTGGTCACTAACCCATGAGCTGCTATTGATCTCTTTACAGGACCAAGACCACATCTAACAGATTCAAAATTTTCTAAAAGCAACTTTTTCACCCTTGGTTTACAGCTGTTAGAGATCAAAGACGGGTCAGTAAAGAGGTGATATTGGTCTATCTTTACTAAGGAGCTTTTGACATACTTTAACCAAGGGATTTGTAGCCTTTTCTCCCTTTGCAAACAGTCTGATACAATTTCCCCGCTCAATGATGCATCCGGATTGGTCCAAATTCTAATCCATGCTTTAATTGGCCTCAGTTTAATATAGTCTGAAATATGTGGCATCCCAAGTTCTACATGAGCAATCTCGGCAGGGGTGGATTGTGGAATTTTAAGGATTCGGCGGAGAAATTTATCTTCCTCTACTTGTAATTGTCTGCAGTCCCTGAAGCCCCACACCTCCGCACCATACAAGGCCTTTGCCGTACTGATTGAGCGATAAAGGGTCATTACTTGTTCGGGCACCATCGCCCCAGCCTCTGAGCAAAGCTTAATATAGCACCATTCGAAGAAACTAGCTTGGTACTGTGTTCCTCGACCAGTTGGCTGAATTGCATATCACCATCAAATAGGAGGCCCAGATAGGGAAAAGTGTTTACTTTGTCCAAGGTATGTGACCCTATTTTAAACACACACTTATCTATGGATTTTTTGCCAGCAACCATAACAAAAGATTTATTTAGATTAACAGATAAATCTAGGTCTGCCATAAACTTGACAAATCCATCCACCAGTTGTTGTAAGGCCCTTGGTGTTCGAGCAAGCAGGACCACGTCATCGGCGTACAATAGAACTGGGATATGACGCGGTCCTACTTTAGGGCAGTCCACAGCTAGGGAGATAAGGGCACTCTCTAGAGCATTGATGTAGAGTGAAAAAAGAAAAGGGGCGAGTATGCACACTTGCCTTACTCCTCCTGACCATAGAAATGAGTTGGTGAGCCCCCCCCCCCCTCCGGGCTATAACGGACCCTGGCAGTGGTGTTCCAGTGCAACTCTTTTAAAATGTTTATCAACCCCACATCAATGCCTATCCTGTACATCATGGCCCACAACTTAGACCTATTTACGTTGTCAAAGGCCGCAGCCAGGTCCATAAATCCCATGTAGATCGTGCCATTGCTAGCTTTTGTGTATTTAGCAGTTAGCAGGTACAGATTCAGGCACTGATCACTGGTTGATTTGCCGGCTCGAAATCCATACTGTATGTCAGCTATGGTTCGAAGCTCCTCTGTCCACTCCATAAGCCGATTCAAGATCACTCAACCTAATATTTTTGCCGAGACATCAATAAGCAAAATCGGCCTATAACATTTGGATCGTCCTTCCTTCCTTTCTTAAAAATTGGTACGATCAATGCGGTCGACCAGGAGCGACGGAGCCCTGATTTAATGGCCGCATTGAAAACCCTGGTAAGGATTGGGGCCCATAGGTCTATATGGCTTCTATATAGATCTGGTGGAGTGCCATCTGGGCCAGGGGCTTTATTTGGGGTCAGCCCTTGGATCGCCATTGTTATCTCCTCCACTGCAAGGACAATTTCAGTGCTCCGGGTACCCTCCCACTCCCCTTTTTGAATCGCTAATTTAGTTTTATTATAAAGACCTTGAAAGTGGGCAACCCATTGCTCTGGTAGGATATGGGTGCTAATCACCGGGGTGGAGTTATCATGGAAACAGGGCCTATTTACAATTCTCCAAAATTCTGCAAAGTCCCTGTTTTCTCCCGCCTCTCTCAAGTCAGCCCATACTTCTGCTTGCAGGGTGATTTTCCTCTCCCTTACTTTAGTTTTATAGGCTAATCTACAGTTTGCCACTTTTACCTTGTCCCTTGGGATGGCTTTGAGGGATGCTTTTAGGTTCCTCAAAGCTTTGGAACAATTCTTGTCGAACCACCTAGGTTGCTTAGGCCCCTTGCTTGTGCCGCTTACTTCCAGTAGTTTATCCACTAAATTTGTCAAGAATGTAAATGATGCAACTAATTCTGGTCCATCTATTAGAGGATCCAAGCAGTCTTCAACCTGTTTCCCTCCTTTTTGGATTAATGTTTTATAGAACTCCTGAGGATTTATCTTTGCCCACCTTAGTCGCCTCCCCTGGTCTGTGGGCTGCAGGATGATGTCCTCATGTGTAGGTCCTCTAATATCATTATATGCCCTGTGGTTACTCTATTGCCCCTACTCTCCTTTGGTGATGCTTCTTTGCTAGACTTCCCTTGCAGTCGCTGCTTCCACTGGATCCCTTTTGCTGCTCTACTACCCCTGTACTCTGATAGTAATGCTACTCCCGCTGTGTGATTTAAGATCCTGATCCTTCCCTTCAGGGACCCCTGCCTGCCCTGTGCTCCTGCTCCTCCTAACTCTTCTCCCTGGATGTCCATCTCCCCCAGGCCTTGTCCCTACAGGTGTGGATCTGACACCAGCTTGTGTTATTCTCACTTGTGGAGGCCGAGGCCTGGCGTGCATGATCCCAACTCTGCACCTGCTCGTGTTCTTGGAGAGAATAAGGTGATATGACTGCTACGAACAATGGCCTGTTTTAAAGTTTGGATCGGCCTCTCGTCTTTGCTCTGGTCTTGTCTCAGTTCACTGGTTCGGTGGATGTCCCTTCCGTGCACTCTAGGATTCACCAACTGCTCTTGGTTTTCCAATAAACATTTTACCAGCTCAGTGGAATCAGTGGTTGCAACACTGTTATCAAACCAGACATATCACATAACTGCACCCAACACCCTACAGTTACTCTAACACTACTATGTCCATATATTTATTCTGCTGACACTAGACTACCGATGGTTATCCCACTAATCGGGGAAATCTTTCTTTACACTACTGTTATTATTATTATTATTATTTATTATTTGAAGGTTTTATAAGGCGCAAACAAGAGTCTTGCGAGTATCAGAGCGCTTTACAGGTCCTAATTTGAAGGCAAGAGATAGCAAACAAAGAACAACAATAAAGAAAACAAATACAATGAATATTTATAGTTCAAGTGATTTTAGCCATGAGGATAGTTTTTACTTTTCTTTTGAAGGAGGCAGTGGAAGGGATCATTCTTGTTTCAGTGGATAAGGCGTTCCAAATCCTCAGAGCCATACCAAAAAAGGACCGGTTATACGTTTATTTCTTAGCAAATCGTTGAGGTTGTAGGAGAAGAGTCTTGGCGTTCTGGATGCGCTGGAGTCTTTTCTGTAGTTTGGCGGTGGTCCCAGCATAGAGGGCGTTCACGTAGTCAAGACGGCTGGTGACGAGGGCCTGGGTGACCGTTTTCCTGGTTCCAGTGGGGATCCAGCAGAAGATCCTACAGAGCATGTGGAGTGTGTTGAAGCAGGAGGAGGTACCAGCGTTAACTTGCCTGGCCATCGTGAGGGAGGAGTCTGGGATGAAGCCCAGGTTGCGTGCGTGGTCTGTGGGCTTGGGTGGGGGGCCCAGAGCAGGGGGCCACCAGGAGTCGTCCCAGGCGGAGATGGATGGGCCGAGGATGAGGACTTCCATCTTGTCTGAGTTCAGTTTCATGCGGCTGAGCTTCATCCAGTCTGCGATGTCTTTCATTCCGTCCTGGAAGCTGGCTCTGGCGGAGATGGGGTCGTTGGTGAGGGAGAGGATCAGTTGGGTATCGTCGGTGTAGGAGATGATGTTGAGGTTGTGCTTGCGTGCAATGGCTGCGAGGGGGCTCATGTAGACGTTGAAGAGGGTGGGGCTGAGCGAGGAGCTTTGAGGTACGCCGCAGATGATCTTGGTGGCTTATGCGAGGAATGGCGGGAGACGAACTCTTTGGGTTCTGTCGGAGAGGAAGGAGGTGATCCATTCCAGGGCCTTTCCTTGGATCCCGGCGTGGCGGAGGCGGGTTGTCAGGGTGCGGTGGCAGACCGTGTCGAACGCAGCCGAAAGGTCGAGCAGAATGAGGGCAGCGGTTTCTCCGTTGTCCAGCAGGGTCCGGATGTCGTCGGTGGCCGCGATGAGGGCGGTCTCGTTGCTGTGGTTCGCTCGGAATCCGGACTGCGATGGGTCGAGGGAGCCGTTCATCTCCAGGAAGGCAGTCAGCTGTTTGTTGAAGGTTTTCTCAATGACTTTTGCAGGGAAGGGGAGGAGCGAGAAAGGGCGGAAGTTCTTGAGGTCTGAGGGGTCTGCGGTGGGTTTCTTCAGGAGGGCACTGATCTCTGCTTGCTTCCAGCTCCCCGGGAACGTGGTGGATATGAAGGAGTTGTTGATGATGTCCCGAAGTATGGGTGCCATGATGGAGTCGGCTTTGTTGAAGATGTGGTGTTGGCAGGGATCGGCTGGGGAGCCCGAGTGGATGGTGTTCATCGTGTGGGTGGTATCTTCCGTGCTGACCTGAGTCCAGGCGCACATGGTGGTGGTGGGGGGTGTAGGTTCAGTGGTGGGGTACGTGTTCTGAGCGCCGAAGCTGTCGTTTATGTCGACGATCTTACGGTGAAAAAAGGTGGCCAGAGAGTTGCAGAGGTCTTGAGAAGGCGTGATGTCGCTGGCGTTGGGGTTGGAGAGCTCTTTCACGACGTTGAAGAGTTCCTTGCTGTTGTGGGTGTTGTTGTCCAGTCGTTCTCTGAAGGATGACCTTTTGGTGGTGCGGATCAGCTGGTGGTGTTTGAGGGTGGCGTTCTTGAGGGCTGTCATGTTATCCATTGACTGGTTGTGGCGCCAGGCTTTCTCGAGGTCACAACAGGATTTCTTGTAGTCTTTGAGATCGTTGGTGAACCACGTGGCTTTCTTGCTGTTGAGGTTGTTGGGAGGGTTTTTCAGTGGAGCAAGGGTGTCGGCGCAGTCGGTGATCCACTGTGTGAGGTTGCGGACTCCTTCGTTGGGGTCCGTGGTGTTGGTGGGAGCGTTTAGGCGCAAGGAGGTGGTGAGTTGGTCAGTGGTGATCTTGCTCCAGCATCTTCGGGGGGTTTGTTGAGGGTGGTGGTGGGTCGTTGTTTTCCTGAAGTTGAAGTGTACCCAGCTGTGGTCGGTCCAGTGGAGCTCGGTGGTGTGGCTGAAGGAGATGTGGTTGCTGGAGGAGAAGACAGGGTTGAGCGTGTGGCCGGCGTAATGGGTGGGGGTGTTGACCAGTTGCTTGAATCCGAGGTTGTCTAGTAGGGTGGTGGTGTTGTTGTCCTGGTCGTTCTCCAGGTGGAAGTTGAGGTCTCCAAGGAGGATGTAGTCGGGGGAGGCGAGGGCGAGCGGGCTGATGAAGTCTGCGATGGCCTCGCTGAAGTGTGAGCGTGGTCCCGGGGGTCTGTAGATGAGGGTTCCTCTGAGGGTGGTCTTGGGGTTGGTGTGAATCTGGAATCTCGACACCATCTGCAGTGGCGAGGGTGTCGTCTGTGTTGGTCGTGATGCGGATAGTGTTTCTGTGGGCGATGGCGATGCTTCCTTGGGTCTGGTTGACGCGGTCCCTTCGGATGATCTTGTAGTCGTCCGGGATGGCAATGGCAGTGTCGGGGGCTGAGGAGGAGTTCATCCAGGTTTCCGTAAAGAAGGCAACGTCTGGTTATGTTTTGTCAGGAGGCCCCATAGTTCAACAGCGTGCCTGTGGATGGAGCGGGTGTTGAGCAGGATGCGCTTGAGGAGGTTGTTGTTGGCGGCTGTTTTGGCTGGCGCGGTGCAGGACCGAGTGCAGGTGAAGTAGCGGGCGTGGCAGATGAAGGCTCCGTGGGTGCGTTTCGGGGTGGCTTGGTAGCAGGCTGGATGTTGGCCGGTGATGAGTGCGTGGAGGGTGGCGGAGTCGTAGCTAAGTTGGGTTGGCTGGCTCTGGCGGGGTCCAGGGGTTCTGGCGCTGGGCGCGGTCCAGGCGTGGACTGGCATAGACGGGCTTGCCTTTGGCGCGCCTTCGGTGCGCACTGGGCACGCCTGCTGTGCGTGGCCGCTGCGCGTATGGTGGGAGGAGCAGCTGGGAGCGGGGCGGCGAATGGGGAGCAGGAGACAGGAGAGGGGGGCGGGGCTGCAGAAGAGCAGCGGGCGGGAGCAGAGGGGGGAATGAGCGGGAAAGCGGAGCGGGGGAGAGCGAGAGCAAGCCTGGGCAAGCCTGGAGATCGGGGCAAGCCTGGAGAGCGAGGGCAAGCCTGGAGAGCAGGGGCCCTAAGGAAAGGCGGCAGAAAGAGGGCCAAGCAGGCAGCTGCAGCAGAATCCGGGCACACGAGGGCCGTGCGGTAGTGGATGACCGGGTCAAGTGTCACAGCTCACTGCCACGCGGTCCCCGCCATTTATGGCCAAGTGGGAGGGAGGAGCAGCTGGGAGGCGGGAGCGGGGCAACGAATGGGGAGCGGGAGACAAGAGAGGGGGGCGGGGCCGCAGGAGAGCAGCGGCGGGGAGCAGAGGGGGGGAAAGAGCGGGAAAGCAGAGCGGGGGAGAGCGAGGGCAAGCCTGAAGATCGGGGCAAGCCTGGAGAGCGAGGGCAAGCCTGGAGAGCAGGGGCCCTAAGGAGAGGCGGCAGCAAGAGGGCCAAGCAGGCAGCGGCAGCAGAATCCAGGCACAAGTGGGCCGTGCAGAAGTGGAGTGACCGGTTCAAGGGTCACTCCCTGTTCTGTGGAGCGTTGTGGTGGAGTGCCTTGTGAGTCATACAAGAAATCTTTAGCTGAATTCTGGCTTCGAATGGTAGCCAACGGAGGGCTCTCAGGTCTGGGGAAATGTGAGCGTTTCTCTTTGAACCTATAATGAGTCTTGCCGCAGAATTGATCGTAGCTCTTAGCGGGGCTGTCGATTACCTAGGGAGGCCGCATAGTGTTACTGCTCCATATTCCACGCGGGGAATTACTAGGGCTTGAACTGCTAGTTTGAAATCGTGTGTGGGCAGAAAGGGTTTCAGTTTTCATAGGGTCTTAAGGTGGAAGCTGGCTCCTTTTGTGAGGCGCTAATGTGTTTCGGCATCTTTAGGTTACTGTCTAGTGTTACCCCTAGAGATTTCGCTGAGTCTACTGTGAGCGGTTTCCATTGAGAGCTGTTAGGTGCTTCATCCAGTCCAGGATAGTATGAGTTTTGTTCGGGGGGCAAATAAAAGAAATTCCGTTTTGAGGGAGTAAAGTTTCAGATGGTTTTCGGCCAGCCAAGTTTGGGTTTTTTGAAGGGTGTTGTTGAGCGATTTGATGTCCTCCAGTGAGTGAATCTTTATGTAAATTTGGGTGTCGTCTGCATACATGTGGAAGTGTATCTTGATGAGGCTGAGAAGATCAGTAAAAGGTTCCATGAACAGGTTGAACAAGGTGGGTGAAAGGGAGGAGCCTTAGTTGTGGGACTCCTAATGTGACTGGTATGGGGTTGGACAGGGATTGGTTGACCTTGAATCTTTGGGATCTATTATGGAGGAAAGAGGTGAACCAGTTTAAAAAACATTTCCAGACATTCCCATTCTGTGTTTCAGGAGATCAAGCAAGTTGTCATGTTTGAGAGTGTCAAAAGCTGATGACAAGTCGAGTAGGATTAGTAGACATGCTTCATTTTGGTCTAGGATTTTGAGAGCGTTGTCTATTACATGTGTCATGGCTTATTCGGTGCTGTGACCTGCTCTGAAGCCTGACTGAAATTGGTTCAACAAGTTGAATCGATCAATGTGACTATTCAGCTGCATGTTAACGCATTTTTCCAGGAGTTTGGCTAATATTGGGATGTTAGATATCGGCCGATAGTTATTTGAGTTTGAGGGGTCTGGCGTGGTTTTCTTTAGGATAGGTGAGACCTGTCCGGTTTTTAAGATGTCTGGAATGGAGGAGGTATGTGTTGATGATCTTGGTCCAGCTGGGTAGTAAGAGAGGAATGAAGTCTTTAAGGTAGTTCGCAGGGAGTGGGTCAGTGAAGTGATTGGAGGGTTTCAACGTGTTTAGCGTCTTCAATATGGAGTCTTCGCCGTAAGAGTGGAAAGGGACCAAGTTGCGTTGTTTTTTAGTTTAAATAAAGGGAGGTCATTAGCTGGGGCGCCAGTCAGGGGCAGTGATGGGCTCTTTTTCAAGTCTGATAAGTATATTAGGTCCTTAAGTAGATCAAATTCGTCACAGTTGGGTAGAGGGAGTGGGCTGGCGTTGAGGACATTAGGTAGGCTCTTAGTTTCGGCTTTGATAAGGTTGAATACTTTTTTAGGACGGTTCTTGGCTAGGTCTAGTTGAGACTTGAAGAAATCGGTTTTGGATTTTCTGATCTTTCTAAAATAAGTGTTTCTGGATGGTCTTAGAAGTTTGAGGAGGTCAGTTGAGGGTGTGTCTCTCTAGCGTCGTTCTATTACTCTTAGCCAGCGTCTGTCCTCGTTTAGCCTACCATCATACCATGGTTTTGAGTCTTTTGAGGATGTTCTTTTCATTTGTACTGGGGCCATTTTGTCTAGAAGGTTGTTCATGGAATGGAAGTAGTGAAATGTCAGCCCCTGTACATCGGTTAGGTCTTCCTGGGGACGAAGAGGGGTTGAGTTAGCTAAGGCTGTAAGGTCAGATCCGACGCTTTTAGTCAGGACAAGGGAGTTACACGCCAAAGATAACCCCTGCTCACCCCCTTGGTAGCTTGGCACAAGCAGTCAGGCTTATCCCGGTGGCCATGTGTAAAGCATTTGCACACGCACACAGCAACAACATCCCAGGCACACTACAAAAGGAACTCCACACAAGGTTATATCAAAAATAGCCTTTGTATTCTCATAACACATTAGAATAGTACTCACATAATATACATTGTGCCACTTGGTACTAGGTCATATTTACAAGGGATTATATACACCTGACAGGGCTCACTGGACCACTGTCAGAACCCTCACAAAGAGAACTTAGTAAAAGTAAAACATATCATAAACGTACAACTAGTAATCACTAGTAACCACTGTACTCAGCATCAGCCTGTAACATAAACCACATTATGCATAGTATCACATTAGGCGCAAATCACATTCTGCGCCAACCTTACCAGCAGAAACACATTAGGCAATCCTCTCCTAAGTCTAAACGCATTAGACACTAACCTCCTAAGTATAACTCACATTAGGAAATAAATCTCACTAGCATAAACCATAATATGCAAAACAACCTCATAATCATAAAACTACATTTAGAGGTATCAAAACAGGGTGCGTAAATCATACTACATGAATCACATTCCTATCACCACATAAATCACATTAGGGCCTGGCGCCCTACAAACCTAACAGTCCCCCTGGCCAACTGGCCATCTGACAGGGGGCTCAAATGCCCTATGTCCAAAGAGTCAGGGCAAGCCAAGGCAGGGCAAGAGTCAGGGTAAGCCAAGGCAGCGGAATCAAGGGTGCGCACTGCGCAAACCTAAACGTAGCAGCTGGCACTAAAGAACTGTGGCCTAAACGATGCAGCTGCCCACTACTTGCTGGGCAGCTGTGAAGATCAAATGCAGGCCTGGGCTCTCAATGTGCCCTTTGAACAATTTGCCAACGTTGCAGCTGCCCGCGCTGGTGCTGCGCAGCTGTGAGTCATGAAAAGGGCCCTGGCACCACTGTGCCCTCTGGGCCTCGCTGGGGCTCTCAACCAACTTGCCCCCAAAACATGGCAGCTGCCCTCTAGCAAGCGGGGCAGCTGGAAATCAAATTAAGGGCCCGGCACTACGGTGCCATCTGGCCCCAACAGGACCTTTAAAATAACTTCCCCCAGGTTGGAGCCACACAGGCTCTGTAAACAAAAGATGCCCCTCTCAGTGGAGCGGTCTGCTGCCAGACTGGGCTGCTCAGACTCTGTGCCTCTCCCAGGCACGACTTAACTCGAACCCTACTCACCCGCTCACTGACGCTGCTCCGGGTCTCTTTGGATTTCGCCCGGGCCCCCTCCTGGGAGCCAGGACTTCGGACTATTCCTGCCGCGCTGCACCGGTCTCCTCTTAGCTTCATGGAGACCGGCAGCACTTTTCTCACGGCGTGGGCTTCTCTAAACTCCTGGGAGCCCCGCGCTGCCGTTGGTGGCCTCGGCTGCCTCCACTCCTTACCCCCTCCAGGGACCCGGGACTTCTTTTTTCTGCTCCGGGAGGCGGGGTGGGCTCCCGTTCTCCCCCTTTGCACACCAGGGCTCCCATCGGCTCACGGGAAGCCCGCATCGACACAGGCACAACTTCTGGTCCTGCCGCCGGCCCCACCCAGAGGCAGGCGAACATTGCCTGGCTTCCGGGTCGGCGGTCATTACTCACTCGGGCTGCGGCAGTAAAAGGCGGGGTGGGCTCCCGCAAAAGCTCCACAAGAATGCGAGGTGGGCACCCCCCCTTTAAATAAAGAAATAAGCGGGGTGGGCACCCGCAAAGCCTGGCATCGACATGGAGGGGGATCCCCACGTCGGGATTCCCTCCCAAGAAGCTGCAGCTGAGCGCTGCAGTGGAAAGCAGAAGCGCTCCTTCCTCCTGGGGGACCATTCAAAGATCTTTTGCAGCATGTGAAGGATGTGGAAGCAGAAGGTGCGCACTGCGCTGACATGAACTGTCACATTGAGCTTGTCATCTGGGATGATCCCTAGGTGTCTTGCGTGGTCTGTGGGTGTGGGTTTTGGTCCTAGCTCCAACAGCCACAAGGTGGAATCCCATGGAGAGTCCTTGTTGCCAAAGACCAGTATGGTGACTGTCCATTTCTAAGACAATAAGAAATATGCATGCAGGTTGTGAACATTAATGTTTACATGACTGTAAGCTAATGTTGAAATAGTTTACAGCTGAAAGAATATTGCTAAGTGTTTGAAGCCATAAATATACGTCCATCATCCACTATGCAGCACCTCTGAATGCAGGGGATGGCCTTCAACCATTGACCGTTCCTACTCCGCCTAGCCCCAGAGCTCGCTGGTGGAAGATGCCTTGCCATGGTTTCCAGGTCCATGCACGACTAACTGAGCCAGTGCAGGTTTTAACTTTGCTTTTTGTGACCTGGATTCTTGTTTATAACATCATAAAACCTAGACAATAAAACCTAGAATGCAAAGAAAAACCTGGACTGGAGTAGCTAGTGGCGCATGGATCTTGTAAACTTGGCAGCTATGGGTAGGGAATAACTGCACGAGCCTAGACACATTATCCAGGGCCGAGAAGGTTATCAAGAGAACCAAGGAAGGAGGGAGTGAGCAGGAGTAAAGAGGGACGGGGGGCTACAGAAACTCTGGGGGGAGGGAGACTATGGAAGCCTGGGGAAAACAACAGAGGGCTCAGCAGCCAGAGAGAGACAAGAGTCAGGAGAACGGAGACAAGAAGAAGGTCCCATCCCATCAGACCCCAGTACATTTGTCAATATGTACTGGGCTGGAATAAGCTTCCTCGCCCCACACATCACTCCACTCCCCAGAATGTATTCCATTGAAAATGTGAAATTTCATACAGAACTATTTCAGTTTTATGTACTTGAAAAGTCTTTTACATCTGGATATGGTCCTTACATTTCACCCCGTGAATATATGGTGCTTTTTCATAGCACTGCAGACAGATGAACACATTTGATATGAAACTCACTTGAAATCTGTTTATGTCCACAAAGTTACAGCTGTGTGCGCTTTTATGGCATTCTCAGTGTATAAGGACCTTAGAAGTGAGGACACATTATGTCCACACTCCCCTACTTCTGTTGCAAACACATACGCCATACTTGCAGATGTTCAGCAGAGGTATGTTCGATCTGTAGGAGTAAGTATCCGCAGACCCAGATGTGGTGATTCCTGACCTGTCATTTGCTCCCCTCCATGTCACTTTAAAACATCTGTGTGTTGTTTTCGTGAGTTAAAGTTTTGAATTTGTTTTTTTAGTTCGTGAAATGTGCGTCTGACCCCAGGTTTGGTGCAGCTGCACTTTGTACCGGGTGTAGTGCATGGACCCCCGGCTTGGGTGGCTTCAGGAACTAGATCCGCGTCAGTGATGGCACACGTGCCCAGTGTGACTCGTAGGAGCTTCTTGGCACTGCCGGCTCCGCACTCCTCTGATGGGGGCCTCTGGTGAGCAATGTTACTTTTCCAGTCCTGAAGTGCATTCACTGTGGAACTAAACATTAATATACACTGTGAGCCTAAACCTTATTAAAATGAAAGGCAGTCTTCAGAGATTGGATACAATCCTCCTCACACTATTAAAATGTATTTACTTCAGAAACGAGAAAGATTTACGTAAATGTGTGCGCTGTTTACATATGCATTCATGATGTAGCTCACACTTCCACTTGTATTAGAACATTGGAATGTTGGGAGCTCCATTGAAAACAATGGAGTTCTCCGGGCTTATAATGGCTGGTATAAGCCCGGAGCTCCAACATTCCAATGTTTCTTTGTTCACAGCTTTTGCTGTGAACAAAGGCTTCAGGGAGCCTGAGGGGATTCCAATCCCCTCACGCTCCCAACAGCTTTGTTTTTTTGTTAGAACATTCTGTCCTCTAGTGACAGAATGTTCTAATAACCTTATAGCCCTTCGTAGATGGGCTATACCGCTATTAAAGTCCCTCTCCCTTGTTAAAGGCCCTCGCCTTCGGCTCGGGGCCTTTAACGCTGGAGAGGGCCTTTAATAGCTGGTATAGCCCTCTATGGCGGGCTATAAGACTATATTCATGCATTTGAAGTTATATTGCGTTTAGTGCAGCCTGCATCTAACGCTGAAATTATGCACCAACGCATCATTTATGTGTGGCTGCACGCGCACATATGAGCACCTATTAAATGTGCACCGTTAAATCATAAGGGTAGAGTTGATTTAAGTAGGCCTGTATTTCTTTTTGCATAAAACACTGCTTCTCCATTTCTACTTCCGTGTCTTTTTCCCTGCTGCTTCAGTCACACAGTTTGTTAACTTGAGAATAGTTGTAACACTGTCCTAGTGATAGAGAGCCTGAGGAGAGGACCTTGAGGAAGAACACGGAGAGCCAGAGTGTTCATTGACATCCTAGTGATAGAGAGCCTGAGGAGAGGACCTTGAGGAAGAACACGGAGAGCCAGAGCATTCATGGGCATCCTAGTGATAGAGAGCCCGAGGAGAGGACCTTGACGAAGAACACGGCGAGCCAGAGCGTTCATGGACATCCTAGTGATAGAGAGCCTGAGGAGAGGACCTTGACGAAGAACACGGAGAGCCAGAGTGCTCATTGACATCCTAGTGATAGAGAGCCCGAGGAGAGGACCTTGACGAAGAACACGGAGAGCCAGAGCGTTCATGGACATCCTAGTGATAGAGAGCCCGAGGAGAGGACCTTGACGAAGAACACGGAGAGCAAGAGCATTCATGGACATCCTAGTGATAGAGAGCCTGAGGAGAGGACCTTGACGAAGAACACGGAGAGCCAGAGCATTCATGGACGTCCCTATCTAGTAATGTATCGAGGAGTTGCAGGTACCCGCAGTCGATACCGTTCACGGGACTGGTCTGGGAGAATCTGTCAATGTTGCACCTCACAACGTGGGAACAGAAAGGACAATGGAGCCCCCAATGGTTTAATTAAGGGATATTTTCCAGGAGATTAGTGCGGTATTAACTGGTGTTCTCACAGGTTGATGCTGGTCACTTTTCCTTTGGACTTTGCGAGGAGCAGACCTCTTTGCTTACCCTTTTGATTATTTGCTTTGTGGCTTAGGATGACACTTATTTCCCTATTTCTAGATGACTCTTGGCTGAGCTTCTACAAAGCTGGCACCTTCCTACACATTCCCACATGTTCCAGTCTTCTGCATCTCCCCAGCTTTTTGAGACTCCTTTAGGTTTAATCACTTTTGATGATTTTAGATTTTAAATTATACAACCTTAGACATTACTCATGTTTAGGAGAGAGGATTTGAGACTCTCCTCTGAGCAACAGATTCTACTATTAATTCTTGCTATTGCTGTGACTGAATTTTTTGTTTGCCTCATATTGATGCGCCTGAACTTTTTCCGGAGCTTAGGAAGCCCAGTTGCTATTCTGTACCTTTACAGCATGGCATTGAGAGGCATTTACATTGACTCAACTACTAGTAAATGTAATAAAACTCCTTGCCTTTATTCTGTGAATCCTGGTCCTCATTGTGAAGCCAAATGGGTTGCACTGTTAATAGATGTGTTTGACTAAATGGCAACTCCCTTCACCTCACGGTCAACAACAAAAAGACTGATCGGATAATCAATGGTAAGAGGTTGGCCCAGCACTGGATCATGCCCGTTAACAGGTCTGTAACACAGAGGCACGCACACAGAAGTGCACGTGCTGTGCGCATATGTGCATGTAACAGCATGTACCCTTCAGAGCTGCTTGGAGGTAGATAGTCTCTGTTAGTTAGAGGTATTTGTAAAGAATAATGGAGCTACGGACAGAGAGGACAGACTCACACACTCTTCCAACCTTCAGGAAAAGCCTTCCAATTGTAAAGAGCAATAAGTTGTCCCATTCAGATGCAGGCCTCTTGTGCAGAGCACACCCGGCAACCCTCGAGGTTGGTCAATTAGGCAGATGAAGATTACAAGAAGCTTGATTTGGGTCACTTCACTTGGAACCCACGGAGCTGCTGCAGGGAATGGATTGAAACAGAATAGTTAAAGCGGTCAATACACCGCCGACTTAATCCCTAAGACGCAAGCTCATGGGGCATGCAACTTTTGAATAAACTGGACCACAACAGGTCATATTTTTCTTTTCACGCCTCAACAGGGCCCACTCAGGCCCAGAGGCAAAACCAGGCGGCTGATTTTTGCTACCAGGTTTTAGGACTGTAGGCATATAATATATATTTACAACTGAGTATTTTTAGTAGGGACCAATAGAGGTCCTGAGGAGTAGGCGGGAGGGGACTGCCTACGAAACATGTCATGTCGACCAAGTAGACAACACATTTTCTTCTACTTATCAACCCCCTTTTAACTTTCCCAGCCAGCGAAGCCATTAAATAAATTTTTTCGACTAGCCAGGGAACTTTTAACATCTTTTTACACCACTTTTTCACATATATAGGTCCCTACATCCCTATCACCTATCACTGTTTTCACATTACACATAGCCTATCGTCAAAAACTTAAGTGCTCCCGCGTAGTCCGTAGGTCGTAGCACGCCCCGCCCTGTAGAGGGACGGGAAGACCCCTATGATGAAGCATGACACTATGGGATTCATAGTATGTGAGGGGTATTTTAAAAGCACATCGTGCTCTCTATCTGCCATCTGCAGAGAGGGCTTCTCTCACTTCAAAGACAGTAGGTCTTCACTTTTAATAATTGAAAAATACAAATAAAATAATCACATCTACCACATTGATAGAATCTCATTGTTTATATACACTTCACTTACCACACAGGCACGGTAAACAGGACCCTGGTGGGCTGTCTATGCCCATCTGGTGTGGAGCAAAACACCTGCTCCACCAGCATCAGATGGGCTTCAACTCCAAGGAAGGAAGGGACCTGGGCCTGACTGTCCTTAAAAGGACCTCTACTCAGAAGATCTAAGCTATCCCTGCACCAGATGCCTGAAAGCCTAAAGCAACTTCACTTCTAGGAGCATCACTCCATGTCCAAATATTACTCTAACTAAATCTGGGAATGAAGGGGCACCATGTGCACTGCTGAGAACTTTCACAATAGAGAGTAGAGAGGAAAAGGTTGCTCAGACATATGGTCTTCCACATAAAAATACATCAGGGCCTAATGACGAGCTTGACCCATTCTGTGAATAAGGGGAAAGGTGTTAATACACAAGGCCTTAGTTGTGTGACCGTTCTCAAACTTCTATTTAGAGGCCATGCCTTCAGAATATCCAGTTTAAAATAAGATACTGCAAAATTATCATAACTAAAACATGGGGTACAAAAATAACATGAAGGCAAGTGTTTGTGTGTAGGTATACACTGCATGTATGCACCTTGCTGATGTATATCTTCAAGGTGTGCCGAAGTGGAGCTAAAAACAGTAACATATAGAAACCTACATATACCTACCTCCACAATATTTCGGTAGTCGATATTTTCGCTATAATGTTAACGTAGAACAATATTTTTATGCTCAGTGTTCTGGCAAACAACCCTTTCTGGGAGATGATTTTAGCTCATTTCTTAGGTTGTTTTTTCTTTACCCTACAGGAGTGGGCGCTACAATAATGAATGACATGTTATCACCTTTTTAGGTTTCACCTGGGGAACGGAGCGTAAGCTCCGCCCCCAGAGAAATCTCTAGTTTTCAGTTAGGGAGACTTGAATACGCCCCTCTGTTCCATTGGCTAGCTCCATAAATGGAGGCTAGCCATTGGAACAGAGATCTGTCCGTCAAGGCCGGACCAGATTCGGGGGCGTTCCCGAGATTTTTTCCATGGGCGTTCCCTCTGTGTAGTCATGCGGCGGTGGGCGGGGTTTCTTTTTTTTTTGTCGTCCGTGCTTGCTTTTGTCATTCCCGGAAGAAGTCTTCCTCTGGTAAGTGCTTGCTGCGTGCGTCTCATGTCGTCTGTGCCGTTCCGCCCCCCACCCCCAGTTGTTGGAGTTTGCTGCAAGATTCGAGTTCCACAAGGCAATCAGGTAAGGAGTTTGTTTATAAATGTGTTTTCACTTTGTAAGTTTCCGTATTTTGTCCGCTGTTCCCGCCCCTCCCCCCTCCCGCTTCCGTGTCTTTCCCGCCCCCCCCTCCCGCTTCCGTGTCTTTCCCACCCCCCCGCTTCCGTGTCTTTCCTGCCTCCCCCCCCCTTCCGTGTCTTTCGCGCCAGCCAGCACTGCGCCCGATACGGGCAGCGAGGCTGCACCGATGTGGGCGGGCCAAAATCGCGGTCAGGGGTTTGGCATACAAAGCTCCGTAGGAGATGCTGCCCGGCTTCCACTGTTGCACCACTTTCAGGGTTGGTGATGCTTTTGCAGGGGCTAGCCGGCAGAGGAACAACTGTGGACGGGAGCCTGAGGCGAGCTGGGCGGTTTCCACCGGTGAGCAGTCAACAGCCCAGGCAAGGCGCACTCACACGCTCTCTTGTCTCTCTGATCAATCAGCTCTCTGTCCAGCCACAGGAAGAGGAGTCGGGCTGGGTCAGTCGCTCCCTAGATCATTTCACTGGGATTGAGCTCTGCTCCCAAGACCCCTCTAGTGCGGGACCTCCCATCATGAGTTCCGCTGGGCACGTCTCGGTGTAGTTTCTGTGTCTGTCGCAGGCAACGGTCAGGCCGAACACAGCTCCTGGGCACCGCACCTTGGTTGCTGGGTGCCCACTATCTTTGTCCATCCGTCCAGGTCGATGGATGGATACAAAAAAATATGCTCCGATGTCTGGTGCGCACCACACAGCCCTGCAGTTGTGGGTTCAGAGGCTGTACAAACTGAGAGGGAACGTTTCTTTTGGTAGCGCCAAATCTGCTGTGAATGTGGCAGATGGTGAAGGCGTTGCGCTGCCACACACCACACTTTCACCGGGTCCTGGTGTTTTCTTGTGTGAATTCCGGTTGGGCCGCTCCGACCCTCCATGGCCCATACATGCTTTGCTTTCATATATGAGGCGAGAGTTCGACGAGGAGAAACACTGAAAGCACTGTTTCCAAATCTGCAATAGTTCCTGGTAGTTAAACTGCGTTCCAAAGCCAGCACGTTGAAAACGTTAGTTGGTGTGTTGTCGTGTTCCGGGCACTGGTGTCTGCGTTGTTTGTGTCGGTATATTTTACCTTATGTTTTTCATTGTGGTGTGTTATTATGACCATATACATTTTTGGGGTAAGGACGCTCGTATTTGGGTGTCACTTTGTAAGTTTACGTATTTTGTCCGCCGTTCCCGCCCCCCCCCTGTCCGTGTGCCCGTTCCCGCCCCCCTCCCCGTGTGCCCGTCCCCGCCCCCCCTCTCCTTTCACTCTCCGTTGTCTTTCTTGAAAACACAGGTCGGAGCGGTGCACGGGTGTCCCGGAGCTGCGCCTCTCCCATGCCATGGAGTTGGAGGGGCAATGGTGGAAGGGGCAGCTGGCTGCAGACATCCACCAGGCGCTGCGCTACAAGGTGAGTTCATGCATGAGTCAACCAGGGTGCATTGTGTGTTTTAGTATTCATTCTGGGATGACTGTGCTTCAGTGAATGTATTTGCACTTATGAAAGGTTGTGGTAGTATAGGAGATGGTGCATTGTTATGTAATTATACAACTTTTGAGTAGTGCAGCATTTGCACAACTAATGATTTCTTGGCGTTCTTGGCGCTGTAGGATTCTGTGGCCTGGTGCCTCTGTATTCTATAGCCTGGTGCCAGCATGTTTCCTTGCTCTGGGGCAGTGTCAGTGTATTCACTGGCCCAACTCATTACTGGCGCTTTTTGTGAGCCCAAGACTGTGTGCTTATTCCTTGAGCTGGTGTTTACGTATTTCCTGACCTACCCAGCTTGTAACAGGGTCTCGTTGTGTGCCCTTTTCCTCCGTTTTTTGTCTCTCTCTGTCCCCGAAACGGACACCCACGTTCCTGTTGTCAGTGTGTTCTCTGTCATAGTCTAAATCTTTTCCTTATCCTGCCAGTGACCTGGTGACACTATGCAGGGTCCGTTAGGGGAGGGGGGGAAGGGGAGGCCAGTCTGGTCTTGCATCCTCCTACCAACAGCCACTCGAGTGTTGAGCACTGTTTGGATGTCTGCTTCCTTCTGTCCCGTCCCTATTTCATTATTAGTGCATTGCGTGTTATAGAGTTGGTTCTTTTCCATTCTGTTGTGGTGTGTTCCCTGGCCCACAGTTGATGCATGTCTTGCTTGGAAAGGGATATCATGTCCCCTAGTTGAAGTATTGGTGTTCTCTGCTCCATTGTCTTGTTGCTCTAGTGTTTTTGCCTCAAATCAAAATCCTCCGCTTCTATTCAGTATTATCTGTTGTGTTCTCACTGATTTGTCAGGTCCTTGCTCATTCTCTGACGCAAAGTATGTGCCTCCTGTTCTATGATGGGTGTACCCCGGGACCTTTTGCTTTCTGTGTGTCTGTGTATTGCCTGTACATAAATCCATGTGCTTCTTCTCCCAGTGTAGGCATATCCCCTCTTCTATGTGCCATTGTCCATTTGTTCCCTGATCACGTGTAAGTGTATCCCTGTGTCCGGTCCCAATGTTAACTGCATGCCTGTTATCCTAGTCTCCATGTTAGTGTACCCCTGATCCTGGTATCAGTATATCATTGCCCCTCTGTTGCTGTACTGGCAACTCTAAAAAGTGTCAGTGTCCAATGTTAGGTCTCTTGTCACTTTATTAGTATATTATTGCCCCAGTGATGCTTTATTGACAAATCTTGTGTGTGTCTATGTCCAGTGTTGTGTCTCCCTACTCCGGTGTATGCATTTCCTTGTCCTAATTCAGAATATTTTAGTGTAATTGTATTTCACTCGTTTTCCTCGTTGTAAATTTCCCATCATGAATGATCCCTGTTCTGATGTCATTGTAGACAATGCCTCAGTGTCTTTACTGTGTTCTCTTTCCTATTGTAAGTATTATTTGTTTGAGTGTTATTGATTGCTTGTCTTTCTCAGTGTATTCCTTCAACCAAATCATGCCTGCCTGCTCCAGCAACATTTCGCTCTACTAATGCTCTTTTTACTGTCCCATTATTGGTGTTTGTGGCTATCCTAGTTATTATGAAATATTGCAGCTTTTTCAACTCTTTGACGTGAATAAGGCGTTGTTTATATAGCTATTTGTTTCTGTTGAAACAATGAAGTTTGTGTGTGTCTACCTCCTATCCCAGTGTGCTTTGCACTTTGCCTCATTGTGGCCAAACTGTCTGCCCGGTGTAAATTTCATGGTCACTCTACCACTTACAATTACTGTATCTGATATCCATGTTTGTTCAGAAAAGTTAAGTGTTGATGATGTTTTCCCCTCCTTTAACCACCCAACCCGTCTGCCCCTTGCAGTGTAGCTTGTTCAGCTGTTTGCTGAAGGTGTTACTGCCAAGTTGTGAGTGTCCTGCTTGAGGACATAAGGGCGGTTGGAACATTCAAGCAAAGAAAGTAGTAGGCAAAATCCACCAATTCTCACTGCTGGATCTGTGTGTGCTGGCACTGCAATTTTCCTGCAGCTCTGTAAATAAATAAAAAAACAGTGGCAGACGGCTGCAGTCTTGTGAAATTGTCCCAAGATTAGCATCTGCTAACATCAAATTAACAAAAAGTAGCCAGCCCTACCAGTGCATCAGTCATGCTTGATTGAGGAGAAAGTTGCCAGCTGGCAAGGCAGGGAGCAGAGAAAGACCAGCAAAACAACACAACTCAGGCGGTAGATATATGGAAAAGCGGTACATGAGTGTTGATTCGTCGGGGAAACATGTGTCAAGTGTTAACCGTTATATGTGAATGGGGTCCAGTAGTCACTGAAGTGACTAGCGACTAGAGCCTCGGGTAGATGTACTCACAAGTCGGTTCACAAACTCTCACTGAAGGGAGTCCATATTGCTGCTGCTGCTCAGGGGTCCTCCCACACCAGTCAAAGTAATGAGGTGTGGAGCTCCTCTGCAATCTTCTCTTGCTTGGTGCCTCTGGTTGAATGAGGTTTCCACTTCTGACATGCCAGGGGGCTCAGTGATGTTGCAGCTGCTTGACAGTGTAATTCGTTCTAAAGGCACGGTTACTTACGTGGTGAAGGCACTTTGATATGCCAGCTCTGGGAGTGCAGAAACGGCCTCATTCTGTCAGAAGATCGAAATGCAAAGATAGTCTCTTGAGGAGATCAGTAGAAGGTTTCAGCGAGGTGTGTATAGATGTTTGGGTACAGGTTCTGCATTGTCTTTTGTTTCAGGGTATTGTGATTATGTTCAGGTGTTGGGTGACCTGTAGATGATTTGTCCCATGCCAAGTGTAACATGCTAGTGAACTGTGTGAGATGAACTGTTGAAGACTAAAAGAACAGTATATTGCTCTGGACTAGGTGCTCCTTATAAAATCATGACTTGTGTTCTCCATTACAGTAGAGTGGCAGATCCCAGCTCTGGCCTTATGGAAGAATGGTGATTGTCCAAGTGTACATCTACGACGGGGGATAAGTACAGGATCCTCTGAAGAGACCACCTCCAGCCGCTCGTCACTCGCAACGAAGAGTGAACCCGGATTCTGGTATTTCTGAGCTGGTGCCTTTCTCAGCTCTGGGGTGTTTAAGCAGTGCAAGAGTCTGCCCATCGTAGAACAGACTTCATTCAGTCTGGGTGAACTTTGTCTCAGTTTAAACCATTCATCCTGTTCCTTAGGACAGAGGCACCCTGTTAATAACTGGAAGAATCCTTGTCTTCTACACCTGGCAGTTCAACAACAAGGTTCACATATCTTCAGTGTTTTTAGCCTGGTGGTCTGTCAACTGCTAGGAATATGAGAGATTGTTTCATAAAGTTGCAGAGTTTAAATCAATCACTTCTGCGTTCATACCCCTGAAACTGTACTAGTAGGTACTGTGGCGCTTTAAAATACTTTTGCTTTTTTTCAAAGATCTGTGGAGCCTCATCCGCTCCTTGTTTGCTTGTGGCTGGCTTTTACGTCCTCGGCCAAGAAGTGCCTGCCTTTTCTTTTTCTAGCAGCAACGTGTTCACAGAGACTTTGAGCTGCTTGGTTTCTCGAGAGAGAGGGAGAGCAGCCACCTCTCCCTTTTCACAGTGAAGGCCTTTCTCTTGTCAAATACTGCCATTGCGAGCACCATTTCTCTGTCATAGAATTGTATCACCACCTCTTCAGGTGTTTGCAAAATGTCAAAACCATATAATTTTCACAAGAGCAAACATGCTATTTATCTTTCAAGTAGTTCTGTAAAGTGGCACTACTCACACTACTGGACGTTCACACATGCCCACAATCCTAGTGAGCCACCAGCTTGCAATGGTCCACCTCATAAACGTGCCAGTTATCCCTGAACAACCCATAGTGCTGTGATATCAGACCGTGCCACTCCACACACCATGCAAATGTCAAATAATAATAATAGTAAAAAAAACTCCATCCGGAGAACTGGTATCCTGTCAGTCTCATTCACCTGTTCTCCGATTCAAAATGGCAAGTTTTTTTTTTTTAGGCTGGTAAGATGCACATACCCCATCCCTGCTCCCTTCTATGCGCTTGCCCACCTCCCTTGTGGACTTGGACTCTCCTAAGAACGATCTTCCTTCGTTCTTAGATTCTGACCGACACAAAGCTGCCTGGAACCACTGCCTGCGTGGAACCACTGCTGCTGTATTTTACATGTAAGTGGTGTCTCAGCCAGCATGGGTAATCAAACACTCTGCACTCTTTCTCTTATTAATCTTGCTTTGACGGGTTCCAAAAATACACTGATCCATTCATCATCTTTGACAGGTGCCTGGTAAGGCCACATTTAATATAATGGCCCTGAGAGCTCAACATTTCAGGCTCATTTTACTGCAGTTAAAAGGCGGGTGCTCCTTAGCAGTGTAGCTCTTGTCTTGATTTTCGGGTGAAATTTCCTTAATCGGAAATTCAGGAATGTGTTCTTTGATTTAGGAGTGGAAGGGGTTTTCTATTTTCTTCCATTCGCAGTGTTGGCAGTGTTTAACATTACTCACCTGTGATGAGCCTGGAAGAGGTAGTGACCTCACAGACGAGTGCTTTCAGGCCTGTTGTGTTTCACACACTGACTTTTAGAAAGCGAATCAAACTTTTCTTTTGATTTTTAGGTTACTCCTAATGCTGTAGTCATTGTGTCTCTACATAGGTTTGATAATTACATCCTCTCAGCCGAGTAAAAAGATACAGGAAGATATTGAGAGCAATAAATTGAAATACAATATGTACATATAGAGCTACAATTAAAAGGCGGAATCTTGATTCTTTTTCAAGGACACTTTTCACTAGGTAAGACCTGGCAAAGTGTGTCCATGTAATATAGCCCTGAGTGTCGAAGGCAAATGCTGAAATGTAAAAATAACAATTTCAGCAATAACTCTAAAACCCTAAGGGCAGTCTCCTAATGGAAGGGTAACACCATAACCGGAAATTATCACACTCCATGCTTTCGGGATTTTCAGGTAAAATATTGCTGCATCAGGAGAGCCTTAAAAACTTAAGTGTGAGGGCTGTGAGAGCTGTGTGGGCTGTGAGAGCTGTGTGGGCTGTGAGAGCTGTGAGGGCTGTGAGAGCTGTGTGGGCTGTGAGAGCTGTGTGGGCTGTGAGAGCTGTGTGGGCTGTGAGAGCTGTGTGGGCTGTGAGAGTTGTGTGGGCTGTGAGAGTTGTGTGGGCTGTGAGAGTTGTTTGGGCTGTGAGAGTTGTGTGGGCTGTGAGAGTTGTGGGGGCTGTGAGAGTTGTGGGGGCTGTGAGAGTTGTGGGGGCTGTGAGAGTTGTGTGGGCTGTGAGGGCTGTGTGGGCTATGGGAGTTGTGTGGGCTGTGTGGGCTGTGAGGGCTGTGTGGGCTGTGAGAGTTGTGTGGGCTGTGAGTTGTGTGGGCTGTGAGAGTTGTGTGGGCTGTGAGAGTTGTGTGGGCTGTGAGAGTTGTGTGGGCTGTGAGAGTTGTGTGGGCTGTGAGAGTTGTGTGGGCTGTGAGTTGTGTGGGCTGTGAGAGTTGTGTGGGCTGTGAGAGTTATGTGGGCTGTGAGAGTTGTGTGGGCTGTGAGAGTTGTGTGGGCTGTGAGAGTTGTGTGGGCTGTGAGAGTTATGTGGGCTGTGAGAGTTGTGTGGGCTGTGAGGGTTGTGTGGGCTGTGTGGGCTGTGAGAGCTGTGTGGGCTGTGAGGGTTGTGTGGGCTGAGAGAGCTGTTGGCAATGTAAATAACAATGCCATTTATTTATAAGTAAAAAAAAAAAGAAATGTCATGAGCAATGCCAATAACTCTAACTTTTCCAAAGGCGAAACCATTGCATTGTAAATGCTTGTTTGAGGTTAGTGTCATTGTACAGCTTTCTGGAATCCTTAATGAGGGGCATGGCACTTCATTATTCCATGAGATAACTCCTAACTTGCTTATGCTATTTCTCAGGATTCTTGTTGTGATTACAGAGACTCTCTTCTGGCCTCAGGCAGAGCTGCTTTCCCAGCACGTCCACATTTCCACCTGAGTGCTTATTGCACAAGCTTCAGTCTTTCCTGGTGCCAGGTAAAGTTCATTTTCCCCTTTACCATGGAACTGATGCTCCTGTGTTATTAATTTCTTTCACCACCAGCTCATGGTTTCTCTCCACCTCTGGTTACATTGTGAGTTGCTGTGGCTAGTGTGAGGACCACGCGTGACATCACCTCTCATTGGTACACCAATTCCCTTTGCCGCCACGTCCGCTCTCTCTTCTGTCGTACCAAAGAGGAGCAGTATCACCATTCCCAGTTTACCTCTATTAACTCTGCTAATTTCTTTGAGTCTTTTATTGGCACCTGATGTGTACAAGAGCTTCTAGCTGCAGACCTTTGTGCACATTCTCATGGTGACTTACAGCAAATCTTTAGACTTATGAAGGGATTCAGGAGGCAGAGGTCTGTGAGGCGTGAGGGATTCTGCCCCAAATGCAGTGATTCCGCCTCAAGTGTGGAGATTCCGCACTCATAACTTTATGAGTCATACGTCCCTTTGTAAATTGGGCTCTTCGTAATCTGCATGCACAAGACAATTGGTGTCCAGAATACTTGTGTTCAGACCCCTAGGCCGTGAATATTCTGTACTTACAACTTTACAAATACACTTGAGGGATAATTGCTTGGGTCTTCCCTTGCACACATGATCCCCGAATCTTAGATGTGAACAAAAAGAAACGTTTTTGCTGGTTCCGCATTCGGTGGCAGCGGGCAGCGCTCCCAGAATCAGTGAATGGAGCCAGTGGTAGTTGGCAGTGAAAGCAGTGGGGCTCTGTCACTTTAAAATGTTTGTTCTACTAATTAGTCCCTTCCAAAGAATGAATCTATCTTCAGTAATCTGTTCAATGATAAATTTTTATCAACCCCTTCGATTTCTAAATTGCGATTCGGTATTTCTCGCAATTTAGAAATCGCAGAATTTGGTTTTGATGAATCTGGGGGTTAGCTACTGTTCTCTCACTAAAGCAAACCATTAGAGAAGTCTGTTCTCAGTTTCCATTATTATGGCTCACCATCATTTCCTGCTGTCATGTATTGCTGCTGTACTTTTCCCAAACTCGAGCCAGGGTATGACCTGCACAACCCCTGACTTGTGTCTGAAGACACAGTAGTGTTGAGCCCAAGAGGAGACCAGAGCCTGTTCATAGTGGTGATATGCGCCGCTCAATCACCATGGCCACGCCCACTGACTCCACAGCTGAAAATGTCTCTGCCCTCGTGTTCACGTGTCAAACAAATGCTGGTCAAGGAGGTAAGAGAGCCCTCTCTCGAAGATAAGCTGGACAGGCACCTACCGGCCACCGTGCCCAAACAGACGTCACATAGCAATTCTACAAGTGTGCGCTTAAATATATTGCATGGGGAATTTTGTAATGAGAGTTATATTGGAAATTCACTTTGGAGAAAAACATCAATGAAGTACAACTCTTTTTCCAACTTAGTATTTGTTTTATGACGTCAATGCCTGTCTTTAACTTATTTGGATAAGGGGTGTACTAGAGCACATATTACATTTCTGTACTAGATTTCATACAATTGACAAGGACAAACACAGGTGGAGCAGCCAAATTACCCCTCACAGCAGGGAGTTGTAAACATTATGGGTTTATTACATTATCTGAGGTGAACAGTAGCATAGTGAATAATCTTTTGATATTTATACACTCATGGTAAATAAACTGTTGTGAATGAACATAGGAGAACAAGAAAACCCTTCAAGAAATCTATTTGATAACATTTAAATGCAATGAGTAAGTTCATATTTAAATCGAACTGATGCTGTGAGTCTGGCGTTTGAGGGGAGAAGGTATCCCCAGAAATTCCTAAAGATATACGAACACTGGGGAAATCACTGACAGAAGGGGTGACTGAAGGGAGGATAGTCTCAAGTCAAGTCAAGTCAAGTCAGAGAATTTATATAGCGCACTACATACCCAGAGGGTCTCAAGGCGCTTAGGAAGGGGAGGAGGATTACTTGTCAAATATCCACGTTTTAAGTTGCTTTCTGAATGCTAGGTGGTTCTGGGTAAGGCGAAGGTAAGTGGGGAGTGAGTTCCATGTTTTAGCAGCCAGGTATGAGAAGGATCTGCCTCCCATGGTGGTCTTGTTGATGCGAGGTACAGTGGCGAGCGCTTGGCTGGAAGAACGTAGTTGGCGGGAGGGGGTGTAGAAGGACAGTCGTGAGTTGAGGCATTCTGGTCCGATGTCGTAGAGTGATTTGTGTGCGTGGGTTAGCAGTCGGAAAGTGATTCTCTTATTGACGGGTAGCCAGTGGAGGTCTTTCAGGTGATCAGAGATGTGTTCGTTGCGCGGGATGTTTAATATGATTCTGGCTGAGGCGTTTTGGATTCGCTGGAGTTTCTTCTGGAGTTTAGCGGTAGTACCTGCGTAGAGGGTGTTTCCGTAGTCCAGTCGGCTCGTGACCAGAGCATGGGTGACTGTTTTCCTGGTTTCGGTGGGGATCCAGCGAAATGTTTTTTTGAGCATGCGAAGAATGTTGAAGCAGGATGAGGATACGGCGCTGACTTGTCTGTTCATTGAAAGTGAGGAATCCAGGATAACGCCTAGGTTCCGTGCGTGGTCTGTCGGGATGGGTGCTTTTCCAAGGGCTTCCGGCCACCAAGAGTCGTCCCATGCAGAGGGGGATGTACCTAGGATGAGGACTTCTGTTTTATCTGAGTTCAGTTTCAGACGGCTGTGTTTCATCCATTCAGCAACTTCTTTCATTCCTTCGTGTAGGTTAGTTTTGGCGGTGCTGGGGTCCTTGGTGAGAGAAAGGATGAGTTGAGTGTCATCCACGTAAGAGATGATGTTGAGGTTGTGTTGGCGGGCGATGGCCGCGAGGGGGCTCATGTATACGTTGAAGAGGGTGGGGCTGAGTGAGGATCCTTGTGGTACGCCACAGATGACTTCAGTGGCCTCGGACTTGAATGGTGGAAGGCGGACTCTCTGGGTTCTTCCGGTGAGGAACGAGGTGATCCATTCAAGTGCTTTTCCTTGTATTCCGATGTTACAGAGGCGTTGTAAGAGGGTGCTGTGGCAGACTGTGTCGAATGCTGCAGAGAGGTCGAGGAGGATGAGGGCGACTGTGTCTCCATTGTCCAGTAGAGTTCGAATGTCGTCTGTTGCTGCTATGAGGGCGGTTTCAGTGCTGTGTTTTGCTCGGAAGCCAGATTGTGAGGAGTCGAGGGATTTGTTGGCTTCGAGGAAAGCGGCGAGCTGGTTGTTGACAGCTTTCTCGATTACTTTGGCCGGGAATGGAAGGAGCGAGATGGGGCGGTAGTTTTTGAGTTCGGTGGGGTCTGCTGTGGGTTTTTTCAGAAGGGCGGTGAGTTCAGCGTGTTTCCAGTTTTCCGGGAAGGTGGCGGAGTTGAAGGAGCAGTTGATGACGTCTCGGAGGTGCGGTGCTATGACGGAGTCTGCTTTGTTGAAGATGTGGTGAGGACATGGGTCTGTGGGGGATCCTGAGTGGATGGAGTTCATCAGGCGGATGGTGTCCTCAGTGGAGATTGGGTTCCAGTCGTTAAGGGTGTTCGCGGGGGGAGAGTGTTCAGCGTATGGTTGGGTGGGTTGGTTTCCGGGTTGGTTGTCGAAGCTGTTGTGGATGTCTGCAATCTTGTTGTGGAAGAATGAGGCTAGGGAGTCGCAGAGGGCTTGAGAGGGGGTGATGTCGTTGGAATTGGCCGAGGGATTGGAAAATTCCTTGACGATGTTGAAGAGTTCCTTGCTGTTGTGGGCGTTGTTGTCAAGTCGATCCTTGAATGCTGTTTTCTTGGCCTTTCGGATTAGTTGGTGGTGAGTGCGGGTGGCGTTTTTGAAGGCGACCTTGGTGCTGGTGGTTGGGTCTTTTTTCCAGGCCTTTTCAAGGGAGCGGCAGAGTTTCTTGGACTTCTTAAGATCATCGTTGAACCATGAGGCCTTCTTGTTGCTAGGTTTGCTTTGACGTTTTTTCAGTGGTGCTAAGGTGTCGGCGGTGTTGGATAACCATAGGGTGAAGTTGGCGGCGGCTTGGTTTGGGTTAGAAGAGTGGGCTGGGGTGTTTAGGAGGAGCGATGAGGAGATCTGGTCGGTGGTGATTTTGTTCCAGTTTCTTTGCAGAGTTGGTTGGAGGTGGATGGTGGGTTTTGATTTGTTGTAGGTGAAGTGAACACAGCTGTGGTCAGTCCAGAGGAGATCCGTAGTGTGGCTGAAGGAGACATGATTGCTGGAAGTGAAGATGGGGTCGAGTGTGTGACCTGCGATGTGGGTGGGGGAAGTGACCAGTTGTTTAAGTCCGAGGTTTGCGAGGTTGTCCAAGAGGGTGGTGGTGTTGCGGTCGTTGATCTTTTCAAGGTGAAAGTTGAGGTCTCCCAGAAGGATGTATTCTTTGGAGGGGAGCGCGTGTGGAGTGATGAAGTCCGTGATGTCTTCACTGAATTTTGCGCGGGGTCCTGGTGGTCTGTAGAGGAGGGTGCCTCTGAGTGTGGTCTTGGGGTCGATGTGGATCTGGAAGTGGAGGTGTTCGGAGTTGCCGAGGTTGGCGTCAGAGCTGGTTGAGATGCGGATTGATTTCTTATGGACGATAGCGATTCCTCCTCCTGTGTGGCCGGTACGGTCTTTGCGAGTGATCTTATAGTCTTCAGGGATGGCAATGGTGATGTCTGGGGCGGAAGAGGCGTTCATCCATGTTTCCGTTAGGAAGGCGATGTCTGGAGAGATGGTGTCTAGTAGATTCCATAGGTCAATGGCGTGTCTGTGGACCGAGCGGGTGTTGAGAAGGATGCATTGTAGGTGGTTGGGGTCGGGAATCTGTGGTGTGGTCGTAGCGGAGATGTTGTCGGTGCCGCTGAATTTGCAGGAGTAGCAGGAGAAAGGTCCATGGGTGAGTCCAGGAGCAGCTTGGACGCAGTTGGGGGCGCGACCGGGGTTGAGGGCTAGGAGGGTGGCGGCATCGTAGGTAATGCGGGAGGGCTGGGAAGCGCGAGGGGCAGGGGGTCTGGCGCTGGGCGCGGTCCAGGCGCGGACGGGCGTAGACGGGCTTACCTTTGGCGCACCTTCGGCGCGAATGGGGCGCGGTCGCTGCGCGTGGACGCTGCACGCAGGAACAGCTGTCATATATGGGGAGTGGAGGGGGAGGGGCGAGGGCGACTCAGCTGGGAGGCGGGGCGGGCACACGAGGACAACAACAAGCAAAATGGAGGCGGAGGGGGGAGCAAACTAGAGGTGAACGCGCTGGCACACTTTCAACAGCGCTATAACAAACACAGAGCGCAAATTAAACAAAGCGCTAAAGCAGCACACAGTAAGCACAATTGAATGGCAATATTGAGAGGAGAAGCAAAGGAGGCAATGCAGCGTTACGATACCAGATGCACTGGGAGCGACCACTCAGCTCGTGCGAGAAGAGCGAGTCACGGCGCCTATGGGGAGAGGAGCGCTATTTCAGCTCCGTGGGAGGGCGACTCAGCTGGGAGGCGGGGCGGGCACACGAGGACAACAACAAGCAAAATGGAGGCGGAGGGGGGAGCAAACTAGAGGTGAACGCGCTGGCACACTTTCAACAGCGCTATAACAAACACAGAGCGCAAATTAAACAAAGCGCTAAAGCAGCACACAGTAAGCACAATTGAATGGCAATATTGAGAGGAGAAGCAAAGGAGGCAATGCAGCGTTACGATACCAGATGCACTGGGATGGGGATAGGGCTCTATGGTTGCGCCAGACACAGGTAGAGCTTGGTAACCCTGGTGTCAGGTCATTACACTAACATGGAAGGGGCACATTTCAGCAGCAGCCAGCACAGGTAAACGCGGTGGGATGGCACGGGGTGGGGTTGGAGGGGTGTGAAGTCGACAGACGACAGAATAAATATAAATAAATAAATAATACCTATTCCGTCGTCTGTCGGCTTCCCCCCTGCCGCGCCCTGCCCTCACCAGGCTCACCTGTGCCGGCCACTGCTGCAAAGGTTAGAAATGACTGGAACACTCACAAGTTTGCAGGGGTAACATCACTGAAGTATTAAAGGTGTTAGATTCTTTCACTAGTTTACTTTAAAAAAAATAGTAAATAAAAATAACAAAAAGAGTTTATATTTTAATAGAAAGTTATGTCCTAGTCACATATTTCCTAGGATGATGCAGGCAGCAAAGTGTGGTCATTAAAATGAGCTGCGTACTACGAATAGAATAAGTAATGCAGCATTTGATAACAAATCCAACATTTTGTTATTGCGAATATTTTAACATGTCACTTCTGATGCTGGTTATGTAGAAGGGTTAAAGAGGATGACCAGGACACTGTCTACTCCCCAACAAACCTTTTGTTTCAATTCACAAAGAGGAACATGTCCCTCCCGATGGGAACCCTCTCACTTCTCAAAATGGTTACCTCTTTAACACCTTCGCTGCGGTGGCAATTCCGCCGCAGCGCTAACGGTCGCGGGGTGCGCGCGGCTCACCTGCGTGGGTGACAGAACCATTCCGTCACGGCTCGTGGGTGAGCTGTGCTTGTGATGGAACGGTTCCGTCACGGCCCCGCCCGCTTAATGAAACGCGCGGCACAGGCGCGAAATCATCGCCACGCAGTCGCGGCGAGTGGGCCGTGAAGGAACCATTCCGTCATGAGCACAGCCGACCCGAGGGGCGTGATGGACCGGTTCCATCAATAGCGTCCAAAGGGTTAACTCGGGAGTTGCTATGCAGCGTTGTGATTTGTCTGAGCACCATAACACTGCGCTCATCCAGGGGCTGGAGGGGTAGGCATGTTCTCCATGCAGGCTGTAATGCAGGCTGTAATGCAGCCCCTGTGGAGAACAGGGTAGTGCACATGACTGGTTTAGGCAACCCGAGAGGGCCGGCCAAACAGTCATTGCGCACTTTAGGAGTGGGCAAACCACTCCTTCCCTGCCCTGCTAGAAGAGAAGATCAGCCCACCGGCCGCAAAGCAGCTGGACACGAAACATAAAATGACAATAACTCTAAGTTACTGTCATTTTATTTTTCTCACTGCCATAGCGGGGGAGCTGCCCCAGCTAAATAGGTCCCTCAGTATTTAGAAGCAACACTCAAAACAAGTCCCTTCCAAACACTGAATAGGTATCCATTCGCAATCTCATTTTAGGAGTCAGTAAAAGTTTATGAACTAAAATGAGATCCGTAAATTTTAAAAATCATTCTTTGGATTACAAACACCTATTCTGAGTGTGCTACTGAAAAATGGTCATCCTGGCTGGAAGAGATCTACAGTACTGAAAAGACAATAAACATTTTCAGAAGTATACCAAGGTAATGACCTTTATGTAACATAGTGTATCTAGATTTTAAGGTTCACATGAACTGCTTTTTTTCTTCTCAGAACAACCATTGAATGCTTTTTTTGGTTCAGCATACACTAGATAAGATGTTCAAAGAGATATAACTTTTTTTTACCATCATTAGGTGTGATGGCAGTCGGTGCTGCAGTTCTTGGTACTGGATTACATTGGAGACAGTCGCCTTTGAAAAATGATGGGCTCTGGCTGTCGGCACTGCCAAAGAATGGATATATTTTCAGTTGGACTTGATCCTTTTTTCAGGGTCATTGCCTAACTTTTGTGCCTTTACCCTGCAGTTTCTGGAAGTGTTTGTATTGGCTTTTAGGACTCTGTGCACTTTACCACTGCTAACCAGCGCTAAAGTGCGTGTGCTCTCTCCCTAATATATGGCAAAATTGGCTTATACCCAATTGGCATATTTAATTTATTTGTAAGTCCCTAGTAAAGTGGTACTACATGTACCCATGGCCTGTAAATGAAATGCTATTAGTGGCCTGCAGCACCGATAGTGCCATCCAATTAAGTAGCCTTTTAAATATGTCTCAGGCGTGCCATTGCATATTGTGTGCACAGTTTTAAACTGACATTTCGACCTTGCAAGTCCCAAACCTTCCTTTTTAATACATATAAGTCACCCTAGGGTAGGCTCTAAACAGCCCATATTGCAGGATGCATTATATTCAGGGCTCCTGGTTTTATGGAATTTATTTGTTTTGACATTTCCATCTGTATTTATCCAGAAATTGTTTTTCCTAATTTTATCTGTATTTATCCATATTTATTTTGGGTTTTATGGCAAAATGAAGCCGAAATTAGAATATTTCCACATTTATTTAACCAGGAAATATGCACTCATGCTTGAATGCATACCATATTTCAATGCTGTAAACACCCACAGAAGATACATTAATGTGTTTATAAGAAAATATGCACATTTTGAGTATCAACCTTGTGCATGTCTACTGCTGTTAAAGCCTCTTTACTAAAATTCCTTCATTTTTAACCCCCTCACCTATCAATTCACACAGCTATTGGGCTGGTAGTCATGGCAGACAGTATTTAGAAGTACTCAAAAAGCAGCCCAATTTCTGTTTTTATCCACATTTAAAAATAAAAACAGAAAAATAAATGTTTTCTTTATGTATTTATCTGTAAAAATGGAAAACAGGGATCCTTAATTATATTTAAAAAGTTGGACATGTACTTTTAAGTTTTACATGTTCTGGTATTGAAATACTCTTAAATTCATTTTTCACTACTGCAAGGATAACATTGGATTGTCTTATTACATTTAATAAGAGCTTATTTTCAAACAGGAGTAAGCAGGAATGTCAAGTTTGATGTCTGGAAATTGTAATTAAAAATCCTCTTTAGTGCTAAAGTCAGATTTTAAGTTACAATTTTGAAAATGCCACTTTTAGAAAGTTGGAATTTTCCTGCTCTAAGTTGGTGCCTGCATCCTGTTCCTGGGTCACATGACTGGGTATAGTTGACAGTTCGGCTTTTTTTATTCCTCCCAGACTACCACACGATATAGGGTTTATGTGTGACTGGATGGATCATCAACTGGCAGAATGTAGAGGGGAGCTGGGCGCAACCCCACTTGCAACTGGATAGACTTTGCCCTACCTTCACACAAAGGACTTGTCACCGCTGCATTGTGCATGCAACCAGCTTGGAGCCAAGGCAGGGGAGGCAGAAACCTTCAAGAATTTCAAAGCACATTCTCTTGAAATTTCTCCTACGTCAAAGAAGGCACCAGTATAAAATTAGGACCCTCATACCAACTCTTAAATATACCTCTAGACCTGTGGAAGACTCAGAAGGACAGCTTTGCTGCTCTGCAAGAAGAACTGCTACTCTATTGCCCTGCTGCCTGAGAAAAGGACTGGACAAGCATCTTGAACCCAGGACCACCAGAGTGACTCGAAAGGCCAGTTAGGTGGCCTCTAGTCTCGATCAGAAGCCTTAGGGACAGAACAGGCAACAGCAACCTTAAACCAAGCACCTGAACTCAGTCTGCAGTGAGTCTTGCCCTCCCAAGTGATACCCCCCCAGTTCTGCTGTTGTTTCTTTAGTAGGGTGTTGACTTCTGCATGTTTCCTGTTATCAGGGAAGGTGGCTGTGGCAATTGAGGTGTTGAAAAAGGTGTTGAGTATGTGGCTGATTCTGGCTTCGCCTAGGTTGAAGATGTGGTGAGGGCATTTGTTGGTTGGGGCCCCTGAGTGGACTGAGTTCATGATGGAGGTGGTGTCTTGTGGGGCGAGCTTGTTCCATTTGGCTAGTCAGACGTCTGTGGTAATAGCGGGGTCACTGTGGAAGCGGATTTGAGCCTGGTCTCATTGAGAAAGAGGACGTTGGGTGTGAGCATGTGAGGGTGAAATCTCGGTGATGTGTTTGCATAGTGAGCGTGTGTTGAGAAGGGCTGGTGTGTGTACTGTGGCAGGTGAAATAGCAGTGGGTGCAGGTGAAAGATCCTACCATGGACAGTGGGCGAGTGTGTTGGCAGTGTTTGTTGCGACATCCGGGATCAAGGTGTAGAACTCTGTGGTGGTGAGTCTTTGGAAAGCCCCTGCTGTGGTGCTGGCTGCCGTTCAGTCGCAGACAAGTGCAAACAGACTTGTCTTTGGCATAATCCCACTCCAGGCCCAAAAAACTAATTTCTAACAGTGGTGGCAGCGGTGGAATCTGGACTTGTGTTTGTGCAGTGCCATACAGTGATTTTATGTTACAATAAAATCCTATATAATAATTTGAGACCATTTCGAACTTTTTTCAAATTCTCCTTTTTTCTTTCAGTTGGTCATTGTTCCAAATTTGATTCCTATCTCACCTTCATAAACATGAGACTCTTTTGTTGCTGCACCTATAATACCTTTCAAAACGGAAACGGATCCCAACTGCCTTTCATACTACAATATGAGGGAGGTGGAGGAGTTTTGCAAGGAGAGGGAGCTGACCATGAAGAGGGGGTCCACTAAGCAGGACATTCGGGATGCTGTATAATATTGAGGTAGGGCACTGGTGGGGGAGGGGGGCCCAGAGGACCAAGAGGATGATTACCCTGAGAAGGATGATAAGGAGTAGTAAGGAAATTATTTAGCAGTAGCTCCAGAGGAGAATGGAGGCCCACAGAGATGAAGTACCCTGCTGGATCAAATGTAGGAGGCTTTGTATCCTAACTTTCCCCGTCTCCTGAAAAGACAGTCTGAGAGGGACACGAAGCTGCTGCTAGCCGGAAGAGAGAAGAGATGAGGCTGAAAAAGCCGTAACAGAGGAGCGAAAGGCTGCGGCGGAGAGCCTTGGAGGAGGGAAATGTTGGCTCATGAACTAACTCTAAAGGAGCTGGACCTGTGGGTCAAACTGATGTCAGAGTTGAGAAGAAATGGCGGTAGCAATATTGCAGTGTTCAAAGGAGATCAAGTACTCCACATAATGAAATACCTTGTGATGAGGCTTGAGGTGGGGGATGATATTGATAGGGGGTTTGCAGCCTATGAGGTATCCCTTAGAATAACTATGGTCCCAGAGTAGTTTTGGGGGGTCAGTCTGTTGAGGCACATGCCAGCTCTAGGAAGGGGGTATCTGTTGGCTTTAGAGGTGGCCGAACAGATGTTCTATAACCCCATGAAAGAAGCTCTTATAACTAAGTTTAGGTTCACCCCAGGGGATATCGAATAAGGTTTAGTGAGAATGCCAGACTGACAGGCCAGTTTTGGGTAGATTTTCTGGAATTCTCCAGTAAGACACTGAATGGTTGTGTGATAGACAGCTAGTTACGAAGGGCTGTATGATCTAATTTTGAGAGAGGACATGCTCAGTAACCACTTCACAGAGTTGGGCCAACTCGTTGAATGCAAGCTTACTGACCCCAGGTATCTTGAAAAGGAGGCAGACCTCTTGCTTAGTACCAGAGTGTCTGGGAAAGTACCTGGGAATGATCCTGAGGATGGAGGTTCAGGTTCCACCCAACAGAATGAAGGGGAAGTACACAGTGACCAAGACAGATCCCAGTAAAGTGTGGAGGGAAAGGGCTCCCATGCCCTTTATAACAAAAGAGGGTGAGGTTCTGGTGGGTGGAGGCCTAGAGTGCCTCATTTCCAACCCCAGTGCTTTGATAGCTCTGATTTGGGACACAAGAAAGGGGATCTTGTCCATGCAAAGAGACATCCACTGGAGAAGTGGCGTAACAAAGGCCCACACAATCCCCGCAGTGCGGGGGCCCCCCTGAGCACAGTAACCTGGCATGAGAGGTCCTGAGGAAGTCTGGAGGAGGGGCCCTCCATGTACTTTGCAGGGGGGGCTCTCAAGTTTCATTACTATACTGCACTGGAGGGAGATCCAGAGTGTCAGGAGAGCCAGGAGGGACAGCCACCCAGAGCGCCATGAAAGATCAGTTTTCTGGGGTACCACACCAAAGCAAAGGGTAAGGAGGCCTAGATGGAGGGGAAGGTGATGTAAGGACTCAAGCTTGTCACCTGTCAGCCTCAGGATACAGACCCTTGTTTGAAAAGACACAAAAACAGCAAATGGAGAGGCAATAATAATAATCATTAAATATGAGAAATCAATTTTGATAGATTGAGACACATATCCTTCGTCAAAATACAAAACAGACCAAATTTTAATCAAATGAGTCTTGAAACGGTGATGTCAGTCAAGGATTCAAAACATTATAAGAACAGCACAATACAGAAGATAAGTTGATCAATGTAACAGCATGGAGAGACAGCCAACGCGTTTCGCCTGATTGGGGCTTCCTCGGGGCAGAAAATATCCAGAAAAACTGCAATTACGTTGAGTAGAAACAAATTTGAGCAGTTGATTTGATAAGTCAACCGTTAAGATCTTTACAATACTGTAAATCCACAGTATTCATACAAAGATCATACTGGAAGACGACGTGAGGCAACGTGACGATAAAAGTAATCAAATATAAACAAATTATCAGGGACAGGTTCGATTCTCTGTCACACGCATAAAGAGAGGAACAAGGGGCACTCTGATAGGCAGCACACTTGGTAAATGACGGGTCAATGCGTTGTCTTCATTCCAATTCCAAAGTCACGAACGTGGGGACCTTTACACCAACGATTTTCGCTCCCATGCCCTTTATAACAAAAAGGGGTGAGGTTCTGGTGGGTGCAGGCCTAGAGTGCCTCATTTCCAACCCCAGTGCTTTGATAGCTCTGATTTGGGACACAAGCAAGAGGATCTTGCCCATACAAAGAGACATCCACTGGAGAAGTGGCATAACAAATGCCCCGACAGTCCCCGCAGTGCGGGGGCCCCCCTCAGCACAGTAACCTGGCATGAGAGGTCCTGAGGAACTCTGGAGGAGGGGCCCTTCATGTACTTTGCAGGGGGGCCCCTCAAGTTTCATTACGCCACTGCACTGGAGGGAGATCCAGAGTGTCAGGAGAGCCAGGAGGGACGGCCACCCAGAGCGCCATGAAAGATCAGTTTTCTGGGGTACCACACCAAAGCAAAGGGTAAGGAGGCCTAGATGGAGGGGAAGGTGATGTAAGGACTCAAGCTTGTCACCTGTCAGCCTCAGGATACAGATCCTGGTTTGAAAAGCCAGTCTCAGGATATCACCCTTGAACGGGTGGGAGGTAGAGTAGAAGTAGGGTGCCTAACACCCACACTGTTGCCCCAGAAACTTAGGAACCTCAGAGTCCAGAGAACCCACATAAGCCTATAGGGAACTCCTTGCCAGCCCCAAAGCTGAAAGAGATAAGTGCCTCTGCATAACAGGGCCTTGTCCATGTTTTGTCGCCTAAGCAGGGAAGCCCATCAAGGTATTTATTAGTCTACACAGGCTTTTGGTTGGGGTGGGGTCATGTTGGACTTGACCTTTTTTGCAGGGTCATCGCCAAACCATTTTTGCCTTCACCCTTCTGTTTACCACTGCTAACTTTACCAGTGCCTAAGTGCTTCTGCTCCCTCCCTAAAACATGTTAAAATTGGCTTACACCCAATGAGCACATTTAATTTATTTTTAAGCCCCTAGTAAAGCAGTACTACATGTACATAGGGCATGTACATTAAATGGTACTAGTGGGCCTGCAGCACTGATTATGCCACCGACTGAAGTAGCCTTTTAACCCTTTCGATGCGCATGACGGCACCCGGCCATCATGCGTCACGGTGGGCGTGTGCGGAGGATGGCCGGGGGCCGTCCGAATCCCACCCACTATTTAACTCGCCCACACAGGGTGAAAATGTGAGCAGCGCCGAAGGGGTTAAATATATCTCAGGCCTGCTATTGTAAACTATGTGCACAGTTTTAAACTGCCATTTCGACCTGGCATAATAAATCTTTTGCCAGGCCCAAACCTCCCTTTTTAATATATATAAATCACCCCTAAGGTAAACCCTAAACAGTCCATAGAGCAGTATACATGGCATTAAAAATGTTGGAAATGTATTTTTAAATTTTACATGTCCTGGTAGTGAAAAACTCTCAAATTTGTGTTTCACTACTCCAAGCCTATCCTTCCTATAGGGTAACATTGGGTTACCTTATACTAAAGTCAGATTTTAAGTTACATTTATGAAAATGCCACTTTTAGAAAGATAGCATTTTCCTGCCTTAACAACATGGTGCTTGCAGCTTGTTCCTGGGTCACAAGACTGCGTTTCATTGTCAGTTGGACTTTGTTTAATCCCCCCCGACAGCCCGCTATAGAGGGATTAGAGATGTTCCTGGATAGACCATCAACTGGCAGGATGGGGCGGGATGAGTTGGGCACAGCCCTACTTGCAACTGAATAGGCTGTGTCCTGCCTTCACACAAAAGGAGTTGTCACACTGCTTTGTTCATGCAACCAGCTTGGAGCCAAGACAAGGGAGGCAGGAAATGTCAAGAACTTCAAAAGGAATTGTATAGAAACTTCTCCTACTTCAAAGAAGGCACAAGGTATAAAATTAGGACTAATGCCATTTTTAAGCTTATCCGTTTTTCTTGTAATCTGGTAATCGTTATTTGAGGTCATATCGTTTTCTACTTATTCTAACTTCTTTTTTGCCTCTTCTAATACATGACTACTTTTGATCTTATTCTCTACCTCTTGCATTTCCTCTAATAGTGTTTGGAGTAGTTCCTTCACTGTATCCACTATTAGAATCGTGAGGTCTCTCGAACAACTGTTAGCTATCATGGACCATCAATCCAGGAACTTGCGTATTTGTGCGAAAAGCCCAGGTATAGTTGTGACTCTAAATCCCTGTGGAATGACTCCTGCTTTAAGTTATTCTAACATGAAATGCCCATGAAGCTCTATTCTTTTGATTTTTTTCTTTAGGGTTGTCAATTTTGTTTATCTTAATTGCCTGTCGTTGTAAGGCTATTGACATTCAAGCCTCTCTTCCACAACATCCTTGAAGACGACACAGGACTCTGCATCTCAAGCCTCGTAAATCCTTATGAGCCGCTGGTGCCCAACCCATCTTCGACGCAGTACTTGGTATCTCAAGCCTCTCATCGACCTGTTCCTCAGTTCTACTTCCTTTGATACATCTGTGTCTGTCCCACCGTTTTTGTGTCTGTATTTGTGCCACTGTTTTTGTGTCTGTACTGGGGTCTGTGACACTGCATTTGGGTCTGTGCCACTGTTCTTTCTCCTCGAGCCTTGTCCCTTCGCCGCTCTCCCCGTGTTTCGTTTTCCCGCTCTCTGTCCCCCCCCGCAACCCGCCGCTGCTCCCCTGTGGCCCCGCACCCCCTTTCCTTGCTGCACCTGAGCCCACTCCCCAGTCGCCGCCCCGCCTCCCCTTTGCTCCGCCCTCCCACTTCACCATATATGGCGGGGACTGCGTGTACGCGCAGCGGTCACGCCCAGCGGGGGCACCAATTGCGTGCTGAAGGTGCACCAAAGGCAAGCCCGTCTACGCCCGTCCACGACAGGACCTCGCCGGAGCCAGCTCAGCCGACGGAGATACGACGCGACCACCCTCCACGCACTCAACACCGGCCGACAGCCAGCCTGTTACCAAGCCACCCCGAAACGCACCCATGGAGCATTCACCTGCTGCGCCTGCAAGTTCACCTGCCCTCGGTCCTGCACCGCACCCGACAGAACCGGCTCCAACAACAACCACCTCCAGTGCATCCTGCTCAACACCCGCTCCGTCCACAAACACGCCGTCGAACTCTGGGACCTCTTTGACACCACAGCGCCGGACTCCGCCTTCCTCACAGAAACCTGGATGAACACCTCCTCAGCCCCTGACATCGCCATTGCCATCCCGGATGGCTACAAGATCATCCGGAGGTGGCGTCGCCATTGTCCACAGAAACACCGTCCGCATCACGACCAACACCAAAAACTCCCTCACCGCCGCCGAACACCTTCACTTCCAGATACACACTGACCCCAAAACCACCCTCAGAGGCACCCTCATCTACAGACCCCCGGGACCACGCAGACATTTCAGCGAAGCCATCGCAGACTTCATCAGCCCGCTCGCTCTCGCCTCCTCCGACTACATCCTCCTAGGGGACCTCAACTTCCACCTGGAGAACAACAAGGACAACAACACCACCTCCCTGCTAGACAACCTCGCCAGCCTCGGACTCAAGCAACTGGTCAACACCCCCACTCACCGCGCCAGCCACACGCCCGACCCCGTATTCTCCTCCAGCAACCACATCTCCTTCAACCACGCCACCGAACTTCACTGGACCGATCACAGCTGCGTCCACTTCAACTTCAGGAAATAAACGACCCACCACTGCCCGCAACAAGCCCCCCGAAGATGCTGGAACAAGATCACCACCGACCAGCTTACAACCTCCCTGAGCCAAAACCCACCCACCATCACTACGGACCCCAACAAAGCAGCCCGCAACCTCACACAGTGGATCACTGACTGCGCCGATGCCCTGGCACCACTGAAGAACCCCCCTAGCAACCCTGACAGCAAGAAAGCCTCATGGTACACCAACGATCTCAAAGACTCCAAGAAATCCTGCCGTGCCCTCGAGAAAGAATGGCACCACAACCAATCAGCAAAAAACATGACATCCCTCAAGAATGCCATCCGCAAACACCCCAGCTGATCCGCACCACCAAAATATCATCGTTCAGAGAACGGCTGGACAACAACGCCCACAACAGCAAGGAACTCTTCAGCATCGTGAAAGAACTCTCCAACCCCAACGCCAACAACAACGACATCACGCCATCACAAGACCTCTGCAACTCCCTCGCCACGTTCTTCCACCGCAAGATCACCGATATACACGACAGCTTTGTCGATCAGACCACAGACCCTACCACAGAACCAGCGCCCCCCACCACCACCCATCTCGCTCCTCCCCTTCCCCGCAAAGGTCATCGAGAAAACCGTCAACAAGCAGCTGACCGCTTTCCTCGAGACTAACGGCTCCCTCGACCCATCTCAGTCCGGATTCCGAGCGAACCAAAGAGACTGCCTCTCATCGCAGCCACCGACGAAATCAGGACCCTGCTGGACAACGGGGAAACTACCGCCCTCATCCTCCTCTACCTATCGGCTGCTTTTGACACGGTGTGCCACCGCACTCTGACAACCCGCCTCCACCACGCCGGAGTCCAAGGTAAAGCCCTGGAATGGATCACCTCCTTCCTCTCCGACAGAACCCAAAGAGTCCGTCTTCCGCCCTTCTGCGCAACGGCCACCAAGATCATCTGCGGCGTACCCCAAGGCTCCTCGCTCAGCCCCACCCTCTTCAATGTCTACATGAGCCCCCTCGCAGCCATCGCACGCAAGCACAACCTCAACATCATCTCCTACGCCGACGACACCCAACTGATCCTCTCCCTCACCACCGACCCCGCCACCGCCAAAGCAAACTTCCAAGAAGGCATGAAAGTCGTCGCAGAATCGATGAAGCTCAGCCGTCTGAAACTGAACTCAGACAAGACGGAAGTCCTCATCTTCGGCCCATCCATCTTCACCTGGGACGACTCCTGGTAGCCCCCGGCTCTGGGCACCCTCCCCCCCCAGCCCACGGACCACGCACGCAGCCTGGGATTAATCCTTGACTCCTCCCTCACGATGACCAGGCAAGTCAATGCCGTTACTTCTTCCTGCTTCAACACCCTCCGCATGCTCCGAAAGATCTTCCGTCGGATCCCCACTGGAACCAGAAAGACGGTCGCCCAGGCCCTCGTCACCAGCCGACTGGACTACGGGAACGCTCTCCACGCTGGGACCACTGCCAAACTACAGAAACGACTTCAACGCATACAGAACGCATCCGCACGACTTGTCCTGGACATCCCCCGACACAGCCAAATCTCTGCCCACCTGAGAGACCTGCACTGGCTCCCCGTCAGCAAGAGGATCACGTTCAGGCTCCTCACCCACGCACACAAGGCTCTCCACAACATGGGTCCCGAATAACTCAACAACAGCCTCACATTCTACACACCTACCCGCCAGCTCCGCTCCGCCAGCCTCGCCCTCGTCACCATTCCACGAATCTGCAGAACCACCACCGGAGGAGATCCTTCACCTACCTAGCGGCCAAGACGTGGAACACCCACCCCAACCACCTACGACTGGCCCAGGACCATCTCTCCTTCAGGAAGCACCTCAAGACCTGGCTTTTCAAGCAGTAGCGCCCCCCCTCCCAGCGCCTTGAGACCCTCGCGGGTGAGTAGCGCGCTCTATAAATGTCTTGATTGATTGATTGATTGATTGATTGATTGACGGCATCCTCAATGGTGATGCAGGACATTGCATCACAGTCTCTCATGCTCCTCCGAACCAGCACTAAGTAACATCCTCTACATGGGATCTCCCAACGCTCCTCAAACCAAGATTTGTCCCGGTCCAGCACAACCAGATAACCACAGTTGGTGATTTGTGCTTTTAGGCACTATCTCCTCGTAAATCTCTGAAATTGCATATCTACGATTCTACTGATTGGATTTTTGTCATTTTGGCCTGAAATAATGTAATACTTTTTACTCTATTTTTCTTAATTGGTGTGGGATTTTTCTTGTGTTGTGTGTTTACTTTATCACTCTTTGTAGTGCTGTATAAATACTTTACAAATTACCTCTAAGTTAAGCCTAACTACTTTGTGCCAAGCTCCCTGATGGTTAAGCACAGGTTAATTTGACATTTGCTCGTATTTCACCCTCACTGATATTGTGGTTGCTGCCTGAGTAGGGTTTCACCCCTCCCACCCCCCCCACCCCCACCCCAACCAGTAACCCAATTTCCAAGAGTAACCCTTTCAATTCCGGTATTTTTTATTAAACTGCTGTCACTCAGATACTTCCCCTCACCACAGAGCACCGAAGGCAACTATAAGAAGTACATTTCCTGTTGCAGGTTTTTGGTTGCAACTCCTTTTCCTCAGGCTATGTCTTCATTATATACTATGTCCAACCTCAGTCAAAGGACTGGCATGAACTCTCAACCCATCTTTTCCTGTTAGCATACACTGCAATATTCACCCCAAGTGCGGAATGAGCACAAACTCCTGAGTTGTAAATTCAATGGACCTGTGTTCAGGGGCCGAACAAATGCCGATGCCCAACACCAGAAAATTGTCTTTACTCTGAGGTCAACATGTCTAACCAGAGGTTATATTATATTACTTATATTATATTATATAAAATTACATTGCATTGCATTGTATTTATTTATTTATTTTATTTTGAAAGTTTTATAGAGCGCGGACAAGACCCTTGAGGGTATAAGAGCGCTTTACATATAGTAAAGCTCTTTATACATCAGGTAAGCAAATTAAACAAGTATACATAACTTCATAAAGCAGCGAAGCGGTAAAGTGAAACAAAGAAGCAATCCAATTGAATCCAGTGAAGGATATCAATGACGATTATAAACTCTAAATGGGCCATAGTCAAAGTAAGGAGTTTTAACTCGGTGCGTATGGTCTCAGAATTTCCTTAGATTATATTCCTGAGAGTTTTGCCATGAGAATCGCTTTTACTTCCCTTTTGAAAGATGCAGAGGAAGAATTAAGTCTGGTTTCCGGGGTAGGGCATTCCAGATCCTAGGCGCCATCCCTGAGAAGGATTGTTTGTAGGTTTTCTTTTTATTGAATCTTTGCATTTTCAGAAGTAGACTTCCCGCACTTCTTGAGGATCATATCCCGCCAGAGATTGTCAATTTCTGTGCCAGATAGCTCGTGCCTTGTGATGCAGGGCTTTGTGCGTCTGACACACTATTTTCAAGTGAATTCTGGCATCCAGTGGTAGCCAATTCAAGGATATTAGGTCTGGGGAGATGTGGGCCTGTCTATTAGATTCAGTGATGAGTCTCGCAGCAGCATTTAATGAAGCTCTTAAAGGTGCAGTTTTGACTTTCGGAAGGCCACACAGGGAGATACTTCCATACTCTACTCTGGGAATAACTAGAGCTTGAACTGCCTGCTTGAAGTCATTGGCTGGAATGAAGGATTTCAGCTTCCTCAGTGTGTTTATCTGGAAGTTTGCTCCCTTATTTGCGCTGCTAACATACTTTTGCATATTGAGGTTTCTGTCAAGGTTTATTCCCAGGGATTTCGCAGACTCCACAATAGTTGGTTGAACGTTGAGTGCCGTAAGATGTTTGATGCATTCTTGTAAAATAGGAACTTTGGCAGGAGGAGCTATTAGCAGGAATTCGTTCATTCAGTTTGAGGTGGTTTTCCGCCAGTCATGTCTGGGTATTCCCTAGCGTTGAGTTAAATAGTTTGATATCTTCTATGGAGTGGATCTTAAGGTATAGTTGTGTGTCGTCAGCGTACATGTGATATTGTACGTTGGACGTGTGTAGCATTTCGGTGAGAGGTTCCATAAAGAGATTAAACAGTGTCAGGGAAAGTGAGGACCCTTGCGGGACTCACAACTTTACTGGGACGGGTTTGGACAAGGTGTTGTTGACCTTGAATTTTTGAATCCGGTTTTGTGGAAAAGAGGTAAACCAGTTTAGGACTGCCCCAGATAGACCCATTCTGTGTTTTAGAAGCTCTATCAAATTCTCATGTTTGACGGTATCAAAGGCATACGAGAGGTCTAGTAGGCACAGTCCGTTCTGATCAAGGATTTGTAGCGCGTTGTCAATTATGTGTGCCATGGCTGATTCGGTACTATGACCAGCTCAGAAGCCTGATTGGAGATTGTTAAGAAGGTCAAAATGATCAATATGCCTTGTCAGTTGGAGATGTACTGATTTTTCCAGTAATTTGGCCAAGGTAGGAATATTGGAAATCGGGCTATAGTTGTTTAGGTCTGTATGGTCCGCCGTGGGATTCTTTAGAATGGGTGATACTTGACCCACTTTGAGAGCATCCAGGATGCAGCCTTTTTGAAGAGAGCTGTTAATGATCTTGGTCCAGAGAGGCAGGAGCAGAGGCGTAAAGTCTTTAACAGCGTTTGTGGGGAGAGGATCAATGAAATGATTAGCAGGCTTCAGGTCCCTAAGAATCTTATATATATCTTCTTCAGTGTAAGTACCAAAGGATGTCCAAGCAGCTTCATTTTTAGGCCAAACTTTGGGGAGATTTAGAGTTGCGACAATGGAAGTGTAGGGGTGGTTTTCGAATAGGGCCCTGAGTGTGAGATTAAATCATTGAGGAGGTATTGTATTACATTATATTACATTACATTATATGATCTTATATTATATCATATTATATAACAAGGTTTTTTAACAGTGTCTTACATTGCAACATAACGCCTGCGAAAATCATCAAAAGGGCATAAGACGTTTTTAAACCTAACAGGTGTCTTTTACCTAACACAATCGTGCTTTTTGTAAAATCAATACCATAATTTACATGATTTGTATGAAGGGTAAACACATGCTAAATTCATACTTTAGCTATCATTAAATTCTCCAGGACACACACTCGATCAACCACCATTTCACCCCTCAGAGTTACGGTTTATAAAACTCGTTGGCCTGTTTTATGTGTTTAGTGGGTTGTTTTACTCCAGAATCCTGGCTATACAGGAGGGTGAAAGAGAAAAACACAGGTGGCGTATCCAGGTATGATCCATGCCAGATTTGCATAATAACGATGAGCTGTGTGCATGAGTTTCAATTAGATTTGATGTATGTACCTTTATTTCATGTGCTGTATGTGGCAGTGGACGGCCCCAGTGGCTGTTCCTCTGATAAAGATGGGCTCTTGCATGACTTCTAACCTCCCATCAATTCCTGATGTACACACTCAATCTCTCACACCTAGTTGGCATAAACCTCTGTATTCATCCCAGGAGGACGCCCTGCAAAAACACAAACATGGCATTATTCATAAACTCTTCGCTATCACATATGGAACAGAGTTGTGTATGTGTGGGTGTGTCCACTTTAACACTTTAGGTTTTCATAGTTCTTTGGAGATCATGCATATTAACTCACACACTGTGGCATTGATATGTAAGTTATGATCCCTTCTTTCTCAATAGTTGAAAGGCATATTTTGATATTGGAATATGAACAGACTGAGCTGTTGTATGTGTTAAATTTGCTATATCTTTACATTGCGTTTCGCCATGCTTTTGTAAGGATTTTAATCTCACATTGGACACTTTAGTATAAACTCTACCTCTCTGATTAGTTGACAAGGATGTATTTTGACACACATATGGTTTGGGCATATGGGGGGATTAGTTGGGTAGTTCGATCTATGAGACCTATCTTTACTTGTCCCCTTCCCTTTATGTCTGTCAGAGCGGGCCTTATTGACCTGAGTTGGCACCAGGCGAGGTGAGGTCCAGTACTCGTACCAGACGGGTGAGCAAACGCATATATATTTCTTGTGTATCACATACTTGAAGCTGTCTTGAGGCTAATAATTCTTTATACCTCAGAGTATTTACCAGTTGTAAGATTATGTACCTCTTTCCTTATCATTAGGAGTATCACTATTTGTATTTCTTTACAGATGTCCTACACATCTCGCTGATACAAGGGATCAGTGTTTGACATCAGAAGTTGCATTAATTCCAACCTGCATTTATATTGTCTTGTTCTTATTCTTTCACTATTTTTGACAGATTTTGTCCTACACAGTAGCAATAAAATCAACAGACAGGTCCTGAGGAAAGGCACGGACCATTAGTCCAGTAGGCTGAAACATGTCGACCGTTTTTTAAGCAGTGATTTTTGTCACTGCTTTATTTCCACAGTTTTTAATAAGGTTTGCAATAGATATTCTAATAAATATTTTTTCTCTCTTGCAAATCCTTTATGAATCTCACTAACACCATTGCACTGCACTTATCATTCCCACACATACTCTGTGAATTTCCTCCAGGTTTAATGAGAGCCGAACTTCTTTCTTTTCCTCTGTCTCCTAGACATGACCCTTTAGAGGATACAATCCACCCATTACCCCTCTATGATCAAGAGGGTAAGTGGTAGGTTGGATGGAGACCCAAATGATGATAATGATCACGTTGGTGAGTGATGGGATTCCAGTGACTGGCAAGGGTCTTTTCACTCTATAATCCTCTCTACTTTTCTGTGGTTTTACTCTTTGTGACATAGGTATCCAGTTTCTTTTTTCTCCGCTAATAGGCAACTGGTATATTGGACCCCGAATTATTTTTTTGTTTTTTGTATCCATGGATGACCAAGACAACGCCCACCGATTCCCCAGTTGAAGGGTCACTGCCCACACATTCAGGGGTCAAACAAGTCTTTTTTGTTTAATAAATTCTTTTTATTAAATTTTGCTCAATTGACCATACATACCAGCAGATTCAGCAATTTGTACACAGCTGTCGTCTCAACATCACAACATTTGTCTCCTAGGGAGGTATGAGGACACTGGTCCTGCCTAGTTCAGAAGACCAAAACACATGATAGGCCCTACATACATTTGGCAACTTAAGACATTTCAATAAATCAAAGCTCTGCTCTCTCCTGATCATGCATGTCTGATTGTTATTTCACCATCCTCAGCCCTGCTCTATACCTATGCCATTGTGACCATATTTTCTCCCACTTTTTGACACACCCCCTGCTTTCATATACCGTTTCTTCGGCCCGTTGGCACCAATAAAGGTTGCGTTTCCACTCTCTCAGGGAAGGTGACAAAGGTGCTCCCCACCTCCTTGTAATGTTCCTTTTGGCAATTACTGTTGCAAGAGCAAGCCAAATTTCCGTATACCTGAGCAAGTCCGAGTCACCCTTGATCATCAGGAGAAGCCATTTGGCGTCCATCGGGATTGTTACTCCTGAAACCTTTGACATTACGTCTGTGACACCCTGCCAATATCTAGCTATCACCGGACATTCCAACAGAATGTGAATAAAGGTACCCTCTTGCTGACACCCCCTACCGCAGAGCGCTGTGTATGCCTTGCCCCAGGTATATAAGAGCATGGGTGGATAGTAAGTAAGGTGTAGTATCTTAAGGTGCACCAACCTAAATCGCGTTCAAACTGCAATCTCTCTTGGGTTCTGTATTGCCTCCTTCCAGTCTGTGTTGTTCAAGTTCCCAAGATCGTTTGTCCATGCCAATCTCAAGGCCACCAGGGGGTCCGGTATATTATTCATAAGCTTATGATATTTTGTGGAGGTTGGTTTTTCCGGGATGGGGTCTAAAAGCAATCTGTCCTCCAAAGGTGAGTAATCTGGAACAGAGTGCCATGTTGGATGTGCCTCCGCAGGGCATGTGTCAGCCTGAGAGAGTGATATCTTTGTGCGTGGTGTAAAGTGTATTCCTGCTGCAAGTCTTCAAATGCAAGTGGAGCCTCTCCTCTCCCAACATCGCCTAGGTGTTCACTCCCTATCAGTTTCCACCTCCCTCAGGAGATCCCCCTCCCATAGTGGAGTCCAGCTGGTCAACTTCCTGGTCCAACCCAACAGTCTATGCGCTTCTCTCCGGCACTCCACAACTACTCCTGTGTGTAGTGGGCACTCCAAATGCCTCCTTCTGGAGTTTAAGAGTTGTGCACAATGGCCCCCGGGCATAGTAGCTCTGTCCACTCTTCATGCAGGTTCATTCGGATCCGCATTTACCCAATCATTTTTTAACTAGCAGCTGGGAGGCTCAGTAGTATAGCTTGATGTCCGGGACCGCTAATCCCCCATCGTATACCCCACATTGTAACCTGTGAAGCGCTATCCTAGGAGAGCCCACATACCACAAAAGCAGTCTAACTTCCTGAGATATTCTTTTAAAAACTGTTGGGGGAACTCAATAAGGGGTATTCTGGAGAGCGTAGAGAAGGTGATTTAAGGCCATCATTTTGAACAGGGTCTCCCTGCCCAGGTTCAAACAAATGCTGATCTGCAAAACCATAACATTTTAACTTCCAGCATATCTGACCTGGGCAAATTGCATGAGGATTTTGTTCTTAAACATGCTACATTCAATCAATCAATCAGGTTTCTTAGAAAGCACGACTACTCACCCGTAAGAGTCTCAAGGCGCTGAGTGGGAGGGGGGAATCTGTGGTTCAGTCTAAGAGCCAGGTCTTGAGGTCCTGCCTGAATTGAGTCAGTGACGGTGATTTCCTGAGAAGTAGAGGAAGGGAGTTTCAGGTCTTCTCAGTGAGTTAGGAAAAGGATCTTCCTCCAGCCATGGATCTGTGGGATGGTGGCCAAGGCCAGTTGGGCAGAGCGGAGATATCTGGTGGGAGTGTAGAAGGAGAGGCGGTGGTTGAGGTATCCAGGGCCAACGTTGTGGAGGGTTTGTAGGCATGTGAGAGGAGTTTGAAGGTAATTCTTTTGTTGATAGGTAGCCAGTGAAGGTCTCTCAGGTGGCGGTGATGTAGCTGCAGCCTGGGATGTCCAGGATGAGTCTGGAGGAGCCATTCTGGATGTTCTGCAGTTTCTTTAGGAGTTTCTGGGAGGTGCCGGAGTAGAGTGCATTGCCATAGTCGAGTTTGCTGCTGACAAGCGCACGCATGACCAAAAATCTCTACAATGAAAATCACCATTGCACACCTCCTTTTTAAACCAATTATTTTTCACACACTTTCGCTTATCTTCTATTGAACTCAATGCCATCACTTCAAATATTTGTATAAGAGGTGTACTGGAACAGATACTAAATCAAATTCTGTCTAGCACAAACAGGGAAGCAGGAGCTAGAGTGCATCAACTATGCAGTCTATTTTAGGTACTCAGTTCAGTTCTCAAACTTTATTCGATTATTCATAAAAAACAATCATAAAAGTATACAGTTTAAAAAAGAAGGACACATAAAAAGATGTTACAGAACAAGAGAATTACGGTACAAAGAGGTAGATACAACTCAAAGGGGCAATATCAAGAGCTTAGGAGCAGCTAGATTGAACTAGTACAGTATTAAAAAACCAGACTTTTTCTGACAGATATAGATTTTAAAATAAAAGTTGCGGTAAAAAAACAAATATCTGGGGTGGCAAGAGCAAAGAGAAATCTCATGGCATTGACAGTACTGAACACAGAGTTAATCTTAAACAGCGGTTTGAGGTAACAAATACGCAGATGCTTAAACAGTGGGCATATTAGCATAAAGTGCAGCGTGCTTTGTTTACTAATTCCATCACACGGACAGGGAGTAGAAGTATAGATTCCCATCCTCGGGAATGCCACCAGGTTATGTACAATGCCTAGTCTCAACCTTGTAAGTACGTATTGATGAGACTGTCTGGTGATAACTTTTAAATACATGGGCAAGCCATACTCTTCCTGCTTATTAGAATGATAGTAAACATGAGTTGATTAGTTGCTACATTGATCTTTACGCCTGTTATATTTATGCCCCAGGAAAACTCTTTTAACCTCCTGCTTCGATAAGTCAATGGCACATAAGGGATCACCATGGACATCCAGGTCAAAAAGATCCTTAAAGGATGTTAAAACATAGTTCAACCACGGGATCTGACGGGCATTATCCAGGCGTAAACAGTCTTGGATTATTCGCCTGGTAAAGCCAGTTTCATCTTTGGACCAGATGGACCTCCAGACCATAAGGGGTCTCAATCCTGTTAGGCCGGTTAAATAATCCAGCCCTACCTCATTGTGGATCAGTTCGGTAGATGCCGAAGGTGGAAGGCAAAGGAGTCTCTTTAAAAATGTATTTTCAGCAACTTGCAGATCGCCCTGGGCCCAGTGTCCCCAAATTCCTGAGCCGTAAAGGGCAATTGAAACACACCTGTGCCGATAGACATTCAACATGTCGGGGATACGACGGCTGCCTAGTTTAGCAGCAAAACGGAATACCCCCGAAGCGCTCTTGCCCATCTTATTCCGGGGCCCAGGACCCGCTTTTGCTAAAGGTTATACCCAGGTAACAGAAATTGTTCACAACCTCTATTTGATTTTCCTTAAAAAAAAGTTTTAAGTGGATTCACCTTTTTCCCGCAAGCCATGATAAAGGTTTTAGAGTTGTTAATTTTTAATTTCTTCCCCTGTATAAAATCGTAAAAATGATTCATGAGTTTCTGGAGACCTATGGGTGTTCTAGAGAGTAAAACCGTGTCATCTGCATAAAGCAGTACCGGGATTGGTTGTCCCTCAACTTGGGGAGCGTCGGCTTGGACATTCTTCAAAACGGACTCCATGGAGTTTATAAAAAGGGAGAAGAGTAGTGGGGCCAAGACACATCCTTGTCTAATGCCAGATTTAACCCTGATCTTCCTTGTACATTCCCCCTCATGTCCGTAGCGGATTTGGGCAGATAGCTTGCTATAGAGTCTAGCCAGGAAGTGGATTATCGGGCTGGTGCTCCCATATCTAGTAGGGTAGACCACAGCAAATTATGGTCGACCAGATCGAAGGCACTAGAGAGGTCTGCAAAACAAAGGAACAGAGAGCCCTGTTTAGCTTTGGTGTATTTTCCTATAAGAAGATCTAAATTAATACACTGCTCAATACAGCCAAGGCCCTTCCTAAAACCGTATTGGGATACCGCAAGGATATTGTTGGTTTCAGCCCACTCCTCTAGACGTAGCAATAAAACCCTGCTCATGATTTTAAGCGAGAAATCCAGGAGGGAGATAGGGCGGTAGTTCTTAGCCTCTCCTCTATCTCCCTTCTTATAAATTGGCAGAATTACAGATTCACTCCAGGTGGAGGGAGTAGTATCGGTGGCGGCAGCATTAAACACCTGGGTCAGAAGGGGGCTCCAGAGGGCCAGATCAGTTTTATATAGATCTACCGGTACGCCATCTGGTCCTGGAGCCTTCCCCCCTTTGCTGTTTCGGATGGCATTATCTACTTCTAGGAGTGTAATCCCCAGGGGTTGGATAGGTCTGGTAGTGTAGGCACAAAGACTATCCTGAACCTCACTATTTGGGTCGAAAATTCCTGTAAAGTATTGGACCCAACTGTCCTCACTAACCTGGGCAGTTAAGACTGGAAATTCCTCTTTTTGGAGAAAAGGGCTGTTGACAGTGCACCAGAATAACTTGCTATCCCGCAGTTCTGCCGCCTTTGTCAGGTCCTCCCAGGCTTGTTCCCTGAGTTCCTGTTTCCTACGGTTCAGCTGGGATTTATAAGCAGCCCTGAGGAGAGCTACAGCATCCCTATCTCTAGGGTGGCTGGACAGTGCCCTCTTAAGATCTTGTAGTGAGGACGTACAAGCTCTGTCAAACCAACCTAGCGCTGCCCGCTTGGATTTACCCTTAGAGATGGTAAGGGACGTTTTAATTATATCGCCAAGTTCCTCGAAATCGGCAATAATGCAACTTGGGGCGGCGTCAACTTCGAGACAACGTAGTAGCACCTCAGAGCCTGCTCCCACAATTTTCCGTAACAGTTTATCAGAGTTATCCCCACACCATTTAATCCGAATGCCATTTTGCCTGCAGGGAGTAATCTTGTCAACAATCCTACCATTAAAGCGGGTCACAGGACCCCAGAGGAGTATTGACAGAGTGATGGCATTATGATCGCTAATTCCAAAATCCACGATGATAGGGATCGTACAAAGGGGGGCAATATGTACCGATATCAGCAGATGGTCAATGACTGAGGCTGTATTTCTCCCAGTGAACGTCGGGACGATATTACCCTCATTATCCAAAGCAGGTTGGTGAATGAGCAGGTCAAAATTTAACAGGAGGGTGTTAAGGGAGTCACCATAAGCAGTGTGGGTAAAATGAGCCCGGTTCACCCCATTATCCCCGTCAAACCCGCATACATAACTATATGAATAAGGACAGGTTTGAATGTTAAAATCGCCCCCCAGACGATGTCACATGGCTTGTGAGAGTCTCTACAAATTTTGTTTACAGCTGACTCAAGTTCATCCAATACAAGGGTACTAGTAGGGTCGAACATATTATTGTAGTGATTGATTAACAGAATGTCCCGACCCCTCTATGCTCCAGCCTAAGTATTTGGGAGTGTGAACCTACGATGGAATGGGATCTCACACAAACTGGGAAGTGCACAGATAGAAGAATTACCAACCCTCCTTTTGCCCTACCCATGGTGGATTCTTGTGCTAAGCAATTGAATGACACAAAACCATCAAAATGTATATCTGTCGTGGACCAGGTCTCCTGTAAGCAGAGGATGTCAAACCGGAGATGGATTCCCTCCAGCCCAGGGATGACATCCTTTGTCGCCAGCCTGCAATATTCCAGCTCGCGATTTTAAAACCTGGGGGACTAGGTTCAGGTACAGGCTCTACCAACACGTGGTTAATAGGAGTGGGTAGCGGCTCCCCTGACATATCCGAAGCAATAGGTGGATGGTCGGTGTCAGCTAAGCCATCATGCGGGGAAGACTCCATTGGCAACCTTTTAGATAATGAGGTGATTGGCAGGCACTTATCTGGGCACACTACATTAGTCACAGCTTCTCTATCTAATATGCCATTAACCATCTCAGTTAGGGAGGACCTTGGATCAAGTGTAGAGGTTAGTCAGTCAACTCCCTCTAAGCCATCTAGGCAGCTGTACCGGTTAGTATCACAGAAGGGAGTGTATTGCGGCAGCATAGCCGGTCTAGCATCATATCTCCTTTGTCTCCCCCTCTGTTCAACCCTAGTCCAGACGTCCCTACCTCTGCCATGGGTTATAAAATTAGGTGGAAAAAAGAAGGACACTGGAAGTGTTTGGATGGTGGAGTCAAAGGACCTATTAAAACCCGCACAGATATGTGACACAGTTCTGGGATCTCTGAAGCTGACCGTTATACAGTCCCCATTTATGGTCTTAACCGTCTTACCTAGCCAAGGCACCCTTCTTACCATAATGATTTCGTTGTGGAGGTGGGCCGGGAATTGTCTATTCCAGTTAAGCCACTTGATAACTTTACCTTTGAGGGAACTAAAGGTTTCTGTCTCTCCTGTCTCCACGGTAGGTGCTCCAGCTAAAACTACCATATAGCGATTTGTTTTAGGTGGAAGGTCAGGCAAACGTGGTCTAGGGGGTCTGAGTGCTTTAGATGGGGAGCTTTGTGTACCATCAGCCGTAAGCCCATATGTATTAATGTTACATGGGTGCGGCCCAGATGTATGTTGCGGGGGTGCATTACTACCCTGGTTGGAGTCTTGGTGGGCTACAGGGGGGCCTATGGGGACGCTGGATGGATTTTGAGCCTCTTTAACATGTCGGGGGCCAGAAATGGTAGGGGTGATTTGCTGGATACTCGGGCTGTTAGTTTCGTTAGAGTTGGCTAAAATAGTGGCTGCGGCTTTCTCTATAATAGACAATCTCAGTTCTATCCTTTCCAGTTTGGCCTCTAAGGGGAATACGATCAATTTAAGAAGGGCACCCAAGCTTGCAATAGAAACCTCGCTACTAGGCGGGGATTGAGATCGGTTTATAGAAGGGGGTACAGGATCGTGTTACAGCTTAGCGGTTTTCGATTTTATACCAGCTTTCTTCTTATACGACCTTTTGCGTTTCGAAGTGGCCCCTTCCCTAACCGCCTGTGACATTATATTATTAGCAGTATCCTCGAGTTCAGAGACAGTGGATGCATTATTTATATCAAGAACTGAGTTAATTTCAGGGAGTATTTTGTTAACCAAAATGTCCAGGTCCACTGAAGCCTGATTATCGGTTTCAGTAAGGGGTACTTGGCTAGCCATAACCGAGGTAGCAATATCAACAGTTCTTTCGGGTGTTTTGGCGTTAGCTATGGTCCCCAGGGAGGATCTCTTAATGGCCAACAGTTCTTTGGACAAGCGTTTCTCCAGAATATTAATTTCAGTGTCAATAATGGTATTCGCTCTGATGAGAAATTTTTCCATACCTCCGGCTGCAGATCCTCCAGCAAGCGAGGTCTTACTCCTCGTTTCGCGACCAGCCATTATCCCGGTGGAGCGTGCAAATGGTTGGGAAAGAGGTAAGAGGGGGGCCCCGGTCCGGTCAAGACCGGTCACGAACGGGCAGAAACGGGCCCGCCCTTGGCCCGGGCTTCGCCCGGCGCACGCCCACGCGCGTCCCGCGTGCGCGTGGGTGGGTGAGGCTAAATAGGGGGTGGAGATGGGGAGAGGCGGGGCCGGAAGAGGAGCCAGGTGCGGCCGGTCACTCGCCGCAAAGCAGCCTGGCCCTCGCAGTCCCGTTTGCAGCAGTACTCCTTAGCCCCTCATCGCGTTACACCAGGTAAACCCCGGAATCAGGAAACAAGCAGCTCTTCAGGGTCCAAAGCCTCGATGGGTACTCATTAATTACCTCTGGTGAACATTAACATAGTAAATAGTCTTTTGACAATTTTTTCTGGTAGTTTGGTTGTATTGATTAAACATAGGGCAAAATAGAAAACTTTCCTAGAAATATACGTGATAACATTTAAATACAATTAACTTTATTTTTTATTTTGCTTATTTACAGCTTTTTAATCAACAACATTACCCATAATGCATTTCGTTCAAACAGCAAATCACACCTCAACATAACAGAAATGCAAGATATATAAGAGCCATTGACTGTCGACTCTGTCTTTAAGTGCTATTGATATCTTATTTTACATCTGTTATTTCACTTTCTTTGTTTTGGGTTCTATACCCCTGCGCTGTGCTATGGATGTTTATTTGAACATGTTCAGCCATTAGCCTTTAATTTTGCTTGCTTCATTACTGTGATTTTGTTTCAATCAGCCTCACCTTCGGGGAGAGTGTTCATTCATATTATTTTACTTGTTTGAAGAACTACCGGCTTATTTGTTTAGCAACTTATATCACCAGTTAGTTAATCCTTTAATATGGAAATTAAATCATTATTTCCTCAGGTTAATCCTTTAATGGACTTCACTTTACACTCAAGTGGAAATCGATTATTCCCTCGAGCCTCTTTCATTTACTTTGGACTTGTGAAGACGAGTCAGTCTGTGAAGTTTAGAGTGTGTGCTGCAAATAAGCATTACTCAGTTTAGACTTTGTGTTGAAATCGTCACATTCTGGTCTCTCTTACAGGGAAGTTCCCTATAGTGCAGTGTTTTGTATTTTGAACATATATATATATAGAGAAAACATATATATATATATATAAATATATATCCGAAAGCAGAATTCAGGTAAAAGAATTCAGACGAGCCCGTAGTTCTTCCAAAAAGGTGTTTATTCGCAAATCAAGGAGTCGAGGGATAACGCGTTTCGAACAACAAGTTGTTCTTGATCACATGATTCATCTCATACCACCTTTTAAAGGTGTAGCCACAAAAATCCATAGAAACAGAAAACATCTTTTCTTATATTGTGGAAAGTTGACTAAAAAAAAACTTTAGTTTCTTTCTGGTGTCCCATCATGCACCCTATTTCACCATATTACCGACAAGGCAAGCTGGTTCTTCTTTTTGACATAAGTCCTATTATACCCCCCTCCCTTGCCTGTCTTTTCGTTGTACTGACACATGCAAAGAATGATGGTCAGCCATCATGCATTTTACGGGTTTTTTCGCCCTGTTCATTAATAATAAAATAGAGTCAGTAAGATGGTTGCCTCATCTATTTTTTTCCTCCTCCCTAACACTATCAAAGAACGAACAGCTCTCGCTCATCAATGATCTCTCGGCTTGCGGGGGCAGCCACGGGCTGGGTCAACAATCAAAGGTAAACTAATCAAATACACGAGACAGATACGAAGAAAATAGTTACACACGGCCCATTCTCCTTCCTTCCAGCTGTACACATATACCATTGTGGAACATCACCGCCCTTGTGTGGAAGTAAGGAGCACACAATACCTCGTTCTCTTTACCTTGCAGATAAAAATGACCCTGTGACAATGCCTCAGTTCTCTGTCCCCAGATACTAGTAACTCTGTAACTTGTCACCACAATCACCCTGATGTCATGTGTTTGTCTATGTCTAACAAATGTGATTCGTTATCCTTTAAACAAAACCAAGCCTGCTATGTCTTCTGTATGATTGCATCACGGATAATCAAATCATGCCCAGGAAACTCCTTCTTTTTGATTGTGAAAGTAATGTATATAAGTGCTGTCATGTTTCAGGTAAATCAGACTACTCCTGAACCCGCTTGGTGAAGGAGCTCTCCCTTAACTCGAGTTCTGGAATAAAACCCTTTGACTCGAATACCACGGACTCTGCTCCTCACTTTATGTATTACCCTTCTTTGGTATCTATAGAAATTCCGGCAGTGTAAATAATTTATTTACCACAATATGTTCAAATAATTCATGATACATATTAGCTTCAATATCAGTTAATGCCACTGACATTTAATAATACGATCAATACTAACAGTTGTGATTTTGGGTGAAAATACATTATTTTTTAAGTGCAAAATATACAACACCAGCTCATTATTTTGATGCAAGTTAAATATAATCAAAATTCGTTAGGTGGTCGAAGATTCAGGTTTAGTACCTATGCAATATTGTGGAATAAGCTATCAGAACTCAAAAGCAAATACTGGTATAGTACCATATATTCAGTTCGACCAAACCCAATTTGTACACATGTGTATCTTTACAATAAGCCAGTATTAGTATCATGACAGAAGAAAATACATAATTAACAGGTACAGATGAGGGTTGATTTGGTTGTCTCCTATTTCAAACCTAGGAAAAAGGAAAAAAAGGAAAAAATATTGGTTCGCTATTGGCATTAGATTAGTCTTTAAAATCCATATTGACACTTCAAGGACCAAAAGGGTACACTAACGTCCTTACAGAATATTTTCTATTGTTTTATCAAGCTGGTATAAATAACAAAGGTGTGAGGGTGTACGGGAGGGGAAGTTTAAAAATTTAATTTATATGGTGAGAGTACAGCTCTCCTACTGTTCATACCACTGTCTGCTTCAATTGTAAATTTTTACAGATGGGAGTGTAACTCCTTGTCAGTATTTAAACCATCGGGAAAGCGGGTACCTGCCAATAGAATCAACCTTGACTCTAATTTGCGTAGCGCCCCCTTTCTATCTCCACCTCTAATACTGTTTTTAATTGTTGCAACCCCTATATAACTCGCTTTTGATGCATCATTCTGGTGGAATCGGCTAAAATGTCTTCCAGTGCTGTATGAGAAGTCCTGATTGGTAATTGCACGCCAATGCTCTAGAATGCGTTTTTTTTACAGATGCTGTGGTTGACCCTATGTACCATAAGTTACAAGGGCAACGGATTAGGTACACCACATACTCCATAGTGCATGTGGCGAACTTCAAGCGCCAGGATGCCCTCTGGGTGACAGGACCGCGCTTTACAAGAATACCTACATACATACATACATGTGATTAGAGTGTTAATCTTCCCTTTCATTTTCGTTTTAGGTCGGAGGATCCCATTGCAGTTCTGACTGTACTTGCACGCCTTGCAATTCCCACATTTTCTGAACCCTTTCGTAGTTTTTAACCAGTCAGTTTCTTTCGGGGATAAGTGGCTTTGTACTAGACAATCTTTTAAAGATTGGCCTCGTTGGTATGAAATGCCCGGAGTGGTACCGACTACATTTCTCAAGATGGGATCTTGCCTTAGTATATCCCATCTATTTTTTTAATATTTGCCGTATTTGGTTAGACTGGCTGCAATATTTTGTTATAAATCTCACTTTAGGGGTTTTAGGACTAGTCGTCAGAGTACTAGTTTTGGGAGTTAGGGCCTCCTCTCTTGATATCTTATTAACTCTGTATTCTGCCTCCCTGAGTGATTTGTTAGAGTACCCCTAGCTTTAAATCTCTCTTTCATCTCCTCCTTAGTTCTTTGAAAATGTGATTCAGTAGAACAATTGCGTTTAGCTCTTAAGAACTCACTGAAAGGGATTCCCCATCGAAAGCTTGGGGGGTGAGCACTAGAGGAATGGAGTAGCGTGTTCCCTGTTGTCTCTTTGCGAAAAAGTGTGGGGGTCGATTGGTTGTTTTCTTTGGTAATTCTGACGTCTAGGAAATCTACAGAGTGTCTGCTATAGTGTCTTGTAAATTTGAAATTCACATTGTTGATATTAAGACAATCAAGAAAACAATTCAAATTGTTCTCAGACCCTCGCCAGATAAAGAAGACGTCGTCTATGTATCTCATCCATTTAACTACATTCAATGCCCATTTCTCCGTGAGGTCGTTCCAGAGCACCTGCTTCTCCCACCAGCCAACCATGAGGTTGGCATAGCTTGGGGCGAAGCAGGTGCCCATGGAAGTCCCCTGTTGTTGTCTATAATGTGCTTTGTCAAATGGAAAAACATTTTCGTTCAGACACAGCCGGATCATTTCTAATAACATACAAGTATGTTCCAAATGTTCCAATTTACGTTGTTTCAGAAAAAACTGGCATGCCTTGATGCCGTCATTGTGCCTAATGCTCGTATAAAGGGACTCGACATCCAGGCATACCAGCCAACAATGCTCATCCAGTTCGATTTTAGAGATTTAATGAATGAAATCAGTAGTCTCTCTCACATAGGAAGATAGTTCTTTTACATATGGAACGAGAAAATGGTCTATGTAGATGCTTGTATGTTCGAAGAGGCTGTCTATGGATGAAACTATGGGCCTCCCTGGTGGCTTAGACATGTTCTTATGAACTTTCGGCAATAGGTAAAAAGTTGGTGTTTTGGGATTTTCTTTATGGAGATATCTTTCTTCATCCCATGTTAATAACCCTTTATCCCGCCAGTGCTCTAATTGTTTATAATATGTCGCCTGTAGATTGACTAGATACCGTTTGTCTACTTTACAGTAACATGTTTCATCCAACAATTGTCTCTTTGCCTCTTCTATGTATAGGTCTCTAGGCATTAGAACAACATTCCCACCCTTATCTGAGGGTTTAATTACAATATCAGTGCTCTGCTGAAGGCTCTTGATAGCACTCCATTGATCTTTGCTGACATTTTTACAGACTGTTCGATTTCCTAGTAGTTTGTCCAAGTCCCCTTTGACTAGATCGCTAAAAACATCGATATTGTTTCCGGGTATGATTGGCACAAATTTGGATTTTCTTCTAAAGGTAGTAACGGCCGGGGCCCCTGTGTCTATATCTGTAAGGTGTGCTATTCGTATCCCATGTGTAGTATCAAAGGAGTCCAATGTATTAGAATAATCATCCTGAGTTTGTTCTGTTCCTAATGATGTTGGGGTTGCGAGAGTGGGAATGTCTCCTATTGATAGTCCCCCCACATTCGGTTCCATTTCCTCTCTGGTATGTCTCATTGTGTCCTTGCCCGCATGTATTTTGCACAGTTTCAATTTTCTTTCAAATTTATATAAGTCTGCTCTTATATCAGCATAATCAAAGTTAGACTCTGGGCAGAATGACAATCCCAGTTGTAATACATTGATCTCATTTTCAGACAATACTTTATTAGTAAGATTGATTACTGTGAGTTTTGTGGCGTTGTCCATCATAGCTGCTTCTTGTTCGATTGGCCCCTTGTTCCCATGCCGGCCTTTTCTACTGTTTTTTCTCCTGATATTCCTTTTCCGGTTGAGTCTCCGTTTCCTTGGGTTTTTGTTTTCGCACGTCCCCTGTTTGGGTGCTCTCTCGTTTTTTGGAGAATCAACAGTTCCTTTAAAAAAACCTGTTGGGAATCTGTCATTGATGAACTTCTCGCAATGGAATCAGTATCTGAACTTAAATCCGTGAGTTCCGGTTGTGATCCACTCTTTTGTTTGTCAAAGGTGGTCAGTGCTTGTTCTTTTAGCATGTCTGTGCATGGTTTGTCGTACTTTCTTGCGAATGTTAGGATACGCCATGCAGCATAATCCCTTTCATAGCTTGTGAATTTTCGTTGTTTTCTTTGTATAATCTCCTTCTCATATTTTTTAAGTCTTTTCTCCATACTCTTTAGTATTGGTTCAATATCCTTCTGCTCTGGTTCTTTATCAAGGTCTGCCATAATGTCATCAATTTGTTTGTTTATTTCACCGTGTTCTTCCCATGCATTTTTAATCAATATTTCCATCATGCATCTAGAGCAAATGTTAGTATTGTCTGTCCATTTTTGCAATACATGAGGTTTGGGTACCGCTAGTGTTGGAATGATGAAAATGCGTAAACCTCGTGGGATACGATTCACTTCCAGATAGTTTTTTTGTGAAATTTCCTCCCAACACCGACAGATCTCTTTCCTTTTTAATCTCTCCAGTGAATTAATTTTGCTTCTCCAGCTCTGGGGCGTGTCAGGTTGAGTTATGACAGTTACTCCCGGTGGCATAACAGACTTAATTGGTTGAAAAATAGTCTGGGCTGATTTCTCTCATTCCTTCATTAATTCACTTGACATCTTGATTATGCCTTTCATCTGAAAGGCAGGAGAGTCTCCGATGCCGTGTTCGGTTGAACTCGCGTTATCCGGCTGTTTGAACTAGCCAACGCTATATATATATATATATTTATATAATATATATTATATATATATATATATATATATAGTGTGTATGTGTGTTTGTATATATATATATGTGTATATATATGCAAAAGACTTCCCCAGACGAAGAAGCAGGAGCCCAGAGGAGACCGGTTAGAAAGGACTTTATTCACCATTGAACAGCTCAGGCAGCGGCAAATGCATTTCGGTTTAATACCTTCCTCAGCGCCCAATACCTGAAGTAGAAAACACAGTGTGCTAATGTCTGCTGCATTTTAAATAATTAGCTCGAGTCCGCTCCTCCCCTTTCGCAATGACGACCACCTGTTGCAGTTCGTTGGTGTCTTGTAGAACTGCAACTCCCAGAATGCCACAATGTTCAACAGCCCAGGTAGGTGAAAATATGGGGAGTGTAGATGTTGGCTGCGGCAACCTAGAGTAGTGCAGGACACAATGAGACCACCCGCTGTCCCCTGGTTCCAAAGCCTCTCCTCGGGTCCCCTCGAAACTGCCACTTCCCCCACAGTCAAAAGTCCAATGTTCAAGTTTTACGGGCTAATTGCGTGTATATATATATATATTAATGTATATATGAATGTAAACAATATGATAATAAATTAAAATATTTGATTTGTATCAACTAATTATGTGAGTGTTCGACACTCTAAAGAGAAAAGAAGATACTAAACAAAAAAATAAAAAAGTGAGGAGGAAAAAACACTTTGAGCTCCAAAGAAAATGAAGTAGACCATAAAAGTATATTGGAAGAGAAGCGCTTTAAGCGCAATGTCTGCTGCATTGTTCACAAGTCTCTAAATGGCCTAGGTCCCAGCTATCTATCAGACAAATTTGTCATATATCTGCAACCTAGGCCCCTCCTGACATGGTTTGAATCACTTCTCCACACTCCACGATTCGAAAAATCCCGACTGGGTGGTAAAGCTCTCTCCCACCTGGCTCCACTCTACTGAAACCAACTCCCCCTCCACCACCGTCAATGACCTGACTACTTGAAGTTTAGAAAGCTGCTAAAAACCTAATTGTTCTGATTTGTTTTTCTTCTTGGTTGGCTGAAGTAGCTATAGCTCAGAGATACACCTGATAGAGTGATTCAGGCGCTTTATAAATTAACTAGCAGCCCGTCCCGACCTTGTCCTGGAGCAATCAGGCTTCCCCGACCCCCGCCTGCCCCGACATTGCCAAGCAGCCCGGGCCCCCGGCAGCTCCGTCCCCCGCCTGCCTCGACCCCCGCCTGCCCGACATTGTCCCCCGGATGTCACAAAGGCCCAGTGTTGAGGCGCTCTGCATAAATCTCCATGACAGATGCTGTAAGTCCCCGTCCCCCGCCTGCCCCGACCCCCGCCTGCCCCGACATTGTCCCCCGGAGCCTTTCCTCAGCTGATGTAAATTGTACCCTTCTGTTTTGTTGTAACTCCCCGTCCCCCGCCTGGCCCGACATTGTCCCCCGGAGCCTTACCTCAGCCGATCTAAATTCTATCCTTCTGTTTTGGTGTAAGTCCCCGTCCCCCGCCTGCCCCGACCCCCGCCTGCCCGACATTGTCCCCCGGAGCCTTACCTCTGTCGCCGCTCCTCAGTTCACCGCTCCTCCTTCTGTTTTGGTGTATGTCCCCGTCCCCCGCCTGCCCTGACCCCCGCCTGCCCGACATTGTCCCCCGGAGCCTTACCTCAGCCGCCGCTTCTCAGTTCACTGCTCCTCACCGCTGGTCACCGCTCCTCCCGCCGGTCCGATGCTCCTCACCTCCTCCCTCCCGCCATGTCCGCCGTTCGTCACCGCTCCTCCCCCGCGCCATGTCCGCCGCACCTCCTCACGCTCCTGGACGCCACACCTCCCCGCGCTCCGGCGTCAGCACGCAGGTCGCGGCCGGCGCTACTTCGAGGGGACTACATTTTTATAATGTAAATTTTTTAAATATAACATATTTTTTAACTTTATATAGCCTATGTCCATCTGCATACCCTGAGGTCTCCTTTAAAAAAAAAAAATTGTTTTAAACTCGTGCCCCTTTATTACTCCCCTAGTTGTTCTGCTACCATGTAGATGTTTTTTTTTGCACAGCTGAGTTAATGGTCCTTAAATGTGTGAATATTTGAGGGTATAAAGGCAAGAGAAGTGTGCAATAGACAAAGTTTTCTTAATTAGTATACAGTTTATTTGCACAGCCGAGTTAAAGTTCCTTAAATGTGTGAATATTTGAGTTGGTAAAGGCAAGAGAAGTGTGCGATAGGCAAAGCTTTCTTAATTAGTATACAGCAGCCCTGACTGTGAAAGGTAAATTAGCCTTACTGAAATGGCTATTTGGTTTACAGGTCACCCCCTATTTGGGAAGTAGTAAACAGTGTCAAACTCTGTTTGAGTTATGGCAGGTATTGTTTTAGTGTTGTCTGGTACTTTAAAAGGGCAATACTGTAGATGAAAGTTCAAGATTGTGTTGATAAAAGAGTGCGATAGCTGAAAGCGGCTTGAATTGGCATACAGCACTGCCTGAGTCAAAGTATAAATAGAGTAAAAGAATGCGTGATGTCTTTTCTTCTGGCAGCCCCGTGTGAATGTTTTATGTATTTCAAAGGCTGAAAGTCCGTTTTATCTTGCGCAGCAATTGTAGACAGTGGCACTGTGAGTAAGCCTTTCTTTGTAATGTTGAAGCAAAGTAATGTTTGAGCCTCCGTTTTCTATAGCCAAGCAATTTTAGAGAGTGGCACTGCGAGCAAGGCTTTGTTTGTAATAGTGAATTAATGCCGGCACTCATTAATTATCGTTAGGCTGTGGGGTTTTAGGTTTAAACCTATAATAACTGATAAAACCCCACTCAAAGAGAAATAGCCCTCACCAGTGAAAACATATAAACACTGAAAAAACACCCACACAACCACAAACTAAATGCCATTCAAAGAAAGGAAAAAGAGAGTGAAAGAGTAATTTATTTTCGTCCTGACGGGTCCAATGCAATGTAACGTTGTTATACAAGCTAACAGTAACAAAGCCTGGGCTAACATTATTCTACTTGAGTTTTGTTGTTTAGGGATGCCACTAAAACATTGTTTCTTCATACTTTTGTTTTTTTCAGTTTTGTGGTCTTTGGTTTAAAGATGCAGGGTTTAGAAGCATGTTTTAGGTCTCGTTTAATTATTTTATAAATTGTAGAGATTCAGGAAATATCAAAATCACATTTGATATTTTGGCTGCGTTCGATTCTTTCACTGATCGGTAAAATGGATTGTTTCAGAAGAATCTTTCCTAACATGTGTAATTACATTTACCCACAGAGAATACGTAAAAACCCTTAATACATCAGCCCACAGTTTCCAGTGGGTCAGTATTGACAGTAGGTGAATTACCAACACCTCAGGCTTTAAACATTTAACACAAGGTATTGTGACAAGTATATGTATAAAGAGTGCTATCACCAAGAATCTGGGATAGTGATGAAAACATGACACCAGACTTTTGGAAAACATGGAGTGTAACTTGGAAAGCTCTGCAAAAAATGTTCTTTCCAAGTTCAACATAGATTGGAGTGATCTTGTTTGTATTTGCAATGATTCAGCTACATATATGAAAAAGTTGTGTGATGACCTGTCAAAATTGATACCTGAGCTTAAGTGTTTCCCTGTAGGAGATCCTTGCCGCTTGTTAGATGGTATGTTGAAAGCATCTTTGCAATCTTGGGGGTTAATGAGCGATGCTATTGACTTTTTAGTCCATTCTGGTGCACTGTTTCCGTATGCACAGGAACTAAAACGCAAATATTCATAATTTTTTTGCTTTGTGTGGCATCAAAGAAAGAGTCATCTCAACTGTGTCCCTTAGCTGATGGTTCTCACTCCAAGGGGCTATGAATGCTATATTATTATTGTGGCAAGCGTTTACAGAATGTTTGCTGAGTGATGATGCCAAAGGCAAGAAATGTGAGGATCTTTGGTCGCATAAAGACACTGATGTGAAAAAAGTGCACTCTACTGTATTATTTGATTTTTACGGGAAAACATAACTTCTGTAGTCGACATAATAAAATAAACTAGAGTTTGAAAAAAACCCTTGTCTGCCAAGTGTTCAGCATAATTGGTGTAGATGTGATACCTCTCCTTGAGAGTAGGATAGGCGACACCTTTAGTGACTTTGGCACTGCAACCAGTATTGGCAGGGAAAGCTATGTCGGTGGCCAGAGTTAACAATTTGTGTACTGGCTGTTTTGGAGTTGCCCGTCTCAAGTGCCAATGTTGAGAGGGTCTTTTCACAGAAGTTTACAAGGGAAAAAAAATGGCGAGTGCACATGACCAAAGACTCACTGAAGAAGTATGGTATGGTGTATTACAATAAGTTTAATTTGCAAAACTCTATTTGGACCTCATATATATACTATACGTACATTCTCTATATATCATGTTCTATAAGTGCAGAAAGCAAGCAATAATAAAAGCAAAACGTTCCATAAACACCGGAAAAACACTTTTTCTGTGGTTTTTAGTGGCGCGAAAATGTGTAATCACTGACAATAACTGTTTTTTAATGTATTGAAAACACTGAAAAAACCCCACCAGAATTTACCAAAAATAGAAACTGAAAACAGGAAAGCCTAATTATCGTGTTGTTCTTGAAGTGCTGGTAATGCAAATGCGAGTAGAGTGGCTGATAGATAAAGCGTTTTGTTGTATTTTTGAAGCAATGGCCGTAGTCGTTATTGTTCGTGTTTTTGGCAAACTGTTGTCAATGAGAATGAGAGAAGACAGTGGCCCTGCGAGTAAGGCTTTCTTTGTAATTAGTAAGTAATGTGCGCACTCAGTAAGTAATTCTAGTGAATGACAATGCGATTAGAGAGTGGCACATCGCGAAATAAATGCAATGCGCGTGTTTTCCTAGCGTTCGAAGGTTGTGTGTCTCGTTTCCCTCTGCTAGCCCCTATTACGAAGGTGCTCGTTAGACAAATCGTAGAAGGTTTTGCATATTTATTGTTGCAAGTACTGTGTGAAATGTGTGCAATGTAGCGTGATTGGTTTATTTTATATGCCGCGCCCCTTTTGTAACATTCTCCCGACTGACAAGGAACGCGTAGGGAAGAGGTGTTCCCCGCCCCTTACGTGTGACCAATGGTCCACGCCTGTTTTAGTTTTTGCCGCGCCCTTTGCCGCGCCCCTTTCATTATGTCAATTATGGGCCCTGTGATAATGAATATATCGGCGAGCGAAATAACAGCGCATGTAAGTGGCAATGCATGTATTGTATTTGACGCGCCCTGAAAACGCCGAGTGCTCTTTGTGCGTGAAGGCGGAGTGCTTTTAAGTTGCAGCCCTCCTTGAGTTTACACGCCCCTTATGACAGCGTGCGTGTGCCGCGCCTCTTGTACTATTTGCCGCGCCCCTTTGTTTATAGCATTTACGGGCTCTTTAATAACGCGGCATGAATGTATCCTCGACTTAAGTCACTGTCCATGTAAGTGACATGCCTTTTTTTATATTGCTAAACCGATGAGTGCTTGATGTGAGTGCTTTTGCAATGTTTGTGCCTGAAGTCGTAGTGCTTTTGTGTGTGCTTTTGTGTGTGCTTGTAGCTGCAGCCCATGAGTTGTTTCTGCAGCCCATGAGTTGTTTCCACCCACAAGTTTACTTTGACACGCCCCAGCAGAACAACCCCCACAGGGAACTACTTTACCCCTAATGTTGTTTGCACTTTGTAATGTATATGGTGTCCAGATGTATAGCCTATGACCATCTCCTGGAACTCCCATTTCCAACGCTGTATTGGGTGTCATGATTGGTGGTGTAGTTCTGGAGTTTACCCGCCTCAAAGGTTCCCAGTTCTCTCTTTATAATAGTAGTATAGATAAATATTAAATATATGATTTCTAGACTCCTCGGTACCTAAATTAATATCTAAAGTAGTTGCTATCACTATCAAGTCAGTAGCTTCTGACATAGGCCACCCGGTGGCTACCGCCACTTCAAGTTCTCTCTTCAAATCAGGAGAGAAGAGATTGGCATAAACCAAGCACACAATATTATTGATTCCATGACCGATCATCGATATGATTGTGGTTTTGCTCTGCAGGGACAAATCGGACATCTATCCAACATGCAGTGGCGGCCGGCACAGGTAAACGCGATGGGGTGGTAGGTCAGGCGGGGTGGGCGAAAGGTGAAGACAACAGACGACAGAATAGTTATTATTAAATAAATAATTAACACCCATTCTGTTGTCTGTCTGCTTCCCCCCCCTGCCGCGCCCTGCCGTGCCCTGCCCTACCGCGCTTACCTGTGCCGGCGGCTGCAGCCAACATGGTTAGATTTGCAGATGAATCCTGTTGGTAATAAAATCAGTCCAAGAGATCAATTGATATGACCCATGAATTTTGTATAGGTGATGTTTTCTATGATATCTTTTATGATGATGACGATGATTTATGATTCCTCCTAAATAGAAAAATCTAACCCTCGAAGTGTGTTTTTGGACGTCAAAGGGAATGCAACATTCAATTCAACTGTGTGGTTCCTTGCCCCATTTCTGAAAGTGTATGTTAGAGCTTGCATTAGGTCGCAATTGACAGAGCTACAAATGAGAGCTGAATGTCAGAGACCCACTGTCTCACTGAGGGCCTCTGTTACCCAAGTACTGGATCAGAAGATTGCAACCTCTCTGAGAGAGAAACAAAGATACAAATCCTAGGAAAGAAGTCCACAAGGCCTGGTACTCATGGCAGAATTTGCTTCACGTCCTGAGGCCTAAGGCAAAGACTTTATGTATGGCAGAAGATGAGAATGCATCCAGGCAGAATTTACACCCAGCTATCATTTCCAGTTTGGTGCAAAAGGCTCTCCTTCGAAAAGAGAAAAAGACTCCTTTTCAGAATAAACCCTAAGCTAAGCAGTCTAACAGAATCAGAGGTTGGGTGTCTCACTCTGGAGCATTTTTTGTGGATGAGTGCATTAAAGAAATTGATAAGTATGTACAGACTTTTACGTCCCTTGATAATGCACACTTCACTCTCATGCACAGTTTTAGATGGATCTCTCCCAGGACAGGTGGCTTTAGAAGCCATTACACTGGCTATCCTAGGAGTTACAGATCTCACTATGACCAAGAGTGGCTTTGCCATGCTGATCTTTCTCCAGGGAAGTAAAGTACACTTTGGCCCAGTCAAAGGACAAGCCAGGGGAAGGGGCACCACAGGTAAGAGTCCTTACCCTATGCTTGGTGAAAGTTGGAGGCAGATCCGCTCTATTTCTCCACAAATGGCAAGCCATTTCACAAGGCCCTTGGGTGCTACAAACTGTTAAGTGGTTCAGAATAGATTTCCTCGATACTCCAGTTCAGAAAACCATGATATGTCCCATGTGTTTCCCAGGTGCCAATCCTACCTTCAGAGACATAAGAGATCTCCTATGCAAAGGGGCAACAGTGAGGTGCAGTTTACATTTGAAGGGATTTGGAAGCAACATTTTTCTGGTCCAAAAGAAAAACAAAAAGTTCAGTCCAATTATGAACCTGAAGCAGGTGGACAGCTTTTGTCACTTATAGGCACTTCAAGTCAGGAAGCTATAATATTTCAAGGGACATCCTTTTGTTGGGGGTTTAGATGATGCGATTAGATCCAAAAGATACTTGCCTTACTGCAGTTGCGGCCAGTGCATGTAAGAGAGGTGAGATTGAGGGGTGGGGTTGGGGGGCAGTTGACAGGCGACGACGAGGGAGAATACAATTTAAAAAAGGAAAACCACTTACGTTGCGCTTGCCGCATAAGGCCTCGGTGGTGCGATGAGCGCAAGGTAAGTGGTTTTCGTTTTTTTTTAATGTTATTTTCCCTCATTGTCATCTGTCAACTCCCCCACACCCAACCCACCCCACCGTTCTTACCTGCACTAGCCGCAGCTGCATTACAGTTCCCATTTGGCACCATCACAGGAAATTTCTGCAGTTCATATGGGATGGCCACATTTAAAGGTTCAAGTCAATACCTTTCCATCTTTCTTCTGTCCCTTGGAGAACCAGTGGCAGTGTTAGTAAGATCAAAGAGTATAAGAATACTGAATTGCCTAGACAATATAATTTTCATGGGTCAAGATAAGCTACTTCTGGTGTCTCAGGTTCAATCGGTGGTAGATCTAATACAGGGTTTAGAATTAATAATAAACAAGGAGAAATCAGATTTGAAACCTTAAAAAAATATGGACTTCTTGGGATTTATGATAGATTCAGAGAAAGGTGAGTTGAGACTTCCAGTTGCACAGTTAAAAACGACCAGGAAGGTACTGAAAAACACAGTGCAATGCTCTCCCGTATCTTTCATGCATCTAGCTCGAATAGTGGGTCTGCTGGATTCCACCATTCAGATAATGTTTCCTGGGACTCTCCATTACAGAGCTACACAAAGATCAAGGTAAGCTAATCACACCTACTTCCCTTAAACAGCAAGGCAAGGCAGGAATAGGAAAAGTGAATGGCTTTCATGGAAGCCTGGATTGGGCACACCATCTTACTTATTTCCACAGATCTTGTTTTGCAAGTCTGACAGGCTGGGGCGCAAGATAGGGAATGATTTGTACTAGGGTAAATGGTCATAGAAAGGGTCCCTATATACACATCAAAATGTCCCTCATTGACCAACAAATCTTACTTTGAAAATATACCAGTGACAGGAAATGATTATGTCAACGTTTTTTAATTTTTTAGCAAAACATTTAATTTCCTCTTTTTTTATATTTTTCATCATATCATTTTTTATAAAATCAAAGGATAATTTCATCATAAATAAATCTAAATGCATCTAATCATTGGTACATTTCTTTTATAACCATGATTATTGCAAAAAAGACCCAGCACTGGGTCGACGTGCGTTTCGGTGGACTGAAGGCTGTTGGAACCACCTTCCTCAGGACCACTTCAGATACAACTAATTCATTTCTCAGGGGACCTATAAATATAATAACATATCAACTTACAACACTAGCATACGAAGAGAAAAGATTCAGTTTTCTATATACATTTAACAATTACATACATTTTGTTTGACCTGACATGAACACCAACACGTTACTTATGAGCATATTGCCAAACAGCAACAAACAGCAACACCTGTAACACTTATTTAGGACTATGAGGTGTCGCAATATTCCAAAACATATATATTATACTGATAATGGCAATCGTCTAGTAAGACTAATCCACCAGGGAGACCGCTTAGGAGTATCCGTGCAAAAATCAAAATCCATAGAACCATCACCAACACCCAGTGATCAAGAAATAAAATAAGGCTATAACATCATACCTAAAATGAGAGTCTGTTCTATTGGACTCTAGTATATCATAAGATAGCCAAGGTAGAAGTCCTTCAATTTTCAAGAGGGAATTTATACAGCATCCTACAATTAAAAAATATGCTGTCAAGCAGTCTAACATGTAGACACATAAGACCAGGTGCTCTAAATAATGTCATTATATTACCAAAATTAGGGGCCCATTAAGATGTCGGGCGGATTGCCCCCGCCAGGCTAGCGGTAGCCACCGCCGGCCTGGCGGGGGCAATCCACCAGACATCATCTCCAGAATTCCCCCGCCATATTAGAATGGCGGGGGAACCGCCGCGGACGGAAAGACGGTCCGCCGCTTTTCCGCCCCGGTCGCCTTGCGGCCGGGGCGGAAAATGTTTAATATGGTGGCGGTGTCTACTAGACACCACCAGCCATATTAGCATGGGCTTTCAGACATGCCTTTCCGTGGCAGCAATGCCGCCACGGAAAGGCATGCGGTCTTCAATCTGGGGGCCCCCTGCGGGTCCCCAGAGTGAAGGAGGGGTGGGGGTTGCACACTGGGGGTACCTGTGGTACCCCCCTTCATTTGTATAAACAAAGCGGCAGGCACCGCGCGGTGCCTGCTGCTTTGTTTATGCAAATGCTGAAATGCATTTTTAGCATTGTGGCGGGCGGTGCTGAGAGCACCCCCCGCCACAATGCTAAAAATCCAGGATGTGCCCGCCACTGTGGCAGGCACATCCTAATACCCCCCATGGGACCACCGCCCTTATGGCGGGCGGTCCCAAATCCCGCTAGGATGACGGGTGGACAAATTCAACCCGTCATCCTAATAGGCCCCTTAGTTTGGGGTCCAGACTGCATATCAATTGTTTAGGGCTTCTTGCAGGCTCCTTTGCAAGTTAAAGTTTAACAAAAAGAAGAACAGAATGTGCTATTCTTCTGAGAATGGAGAATGTAACAGCAGTAAAGTATATTGACAAGCTAGGTGGCATGAGGTTGAAACCTCTAGCAGAAATAGCCACAAGAATGTGGGGCTATTGCCTTCAGCACTGGGTGTATTTAGCAGTGGAATATCATCTTGGACAATCAACTCTGCGGGCCTTTTGATGAATCTCTTTGCCTCCAATCACCAATCCATTGCCATTATTTTTCATTTGGAGACCAGATCCAGAAGCCTTAACTACAGATTCCTTTTTTCAGGATTGGTCAGAGGAAACACTATGGGGCTTATTAGCAAGTAAGGGTGATAATAATCGCCAACGCCAAGTATCAGGATTTTTCTTATCGCCACCTTTTCCCGATAATTTTCGTTTTCTTACCAACGTATTATCAACACGTTGGTAAGATGTGATAGTGGCAGGGAAAGGGCTTGATAACTCCCGCTAAGAGGCAATAAGTATTTATGCGACGCCTTGCCATAGGCGGACATAGATGCGTTAGGGGCATTTATATTGCAGCTAAAGCCCATGGAGTGCCTGCAAAAACTCCCTTTTCCGAGCCCGTTGAGTGATATCCGCCTCGCCATCTGCAAAAGGCACACACCGGTAAATATTGTACAGTATACAGTACAATGTAGAAAGTACAGAATACAGTACAGTGAATGTTGGACACCGGCACCTTCTGGGAGATGAGCAGAAATAATTGCACTTTCCACATGCTAAGAGGCTAAGGGGCTAATGCTAAGGGGCTAATATTGCAGCATGAGGATTAACTCTTTGGTGTCTGTGGCTCTTCAGAACGAGATCAGGGCTATTCTCACTTATTTTCCGTAATGTAAGTCAGGTTTATTTCGGGTGTTAAATTCCTGCGTTGATGGGTGTAGTTCCGTGAGTTTAAGGGTCTGGTTCGGGTGTTCCGAACCTGTTCAAATAAGGTCGTCGGAAATAGACGATTTTGGTATCAGCAGACCGCAAATGACGAGTGTAGCGTGTATGAGCGTTTTCGCATGAATCGATCTATGAGAACACTCTATATTCAAGGATTTCGTTTGAACCTTTGGGTTCCATTTTGTGTACGACAGCCATTTTGAGTGGTTGCCCTCACATAGGTCGAAGATTACGGCCGAACGAGTCCTTGAGACACGTATGTCTTAGCTGACTTCTGAATGACCTGGCCGAACTGACTCCGTGCCTGAGGCTAACCTCGCTGAGCCAGTTCCTTGTTAAACAGCTGGTCAGATAAAAATCAAAGAGTAGGGCAGGTCCGAGTTTATGGTACACTGCTCCCACCTTTCTATCTCACTTCCAATCTGTTTCTGTTCCTTCCTTTACGACATAATCACTGATTTGGGTTGAGGGTTTATGATGGGTTTGTCCGGCCTGACTGAACAGGATATGGAATGTGCTTGGTCATTTCTGGTGGGCTGGACAACAGAGAATGGGATTGTCGTCATACGCTACTTTCAAAATGTTACTTTGCTATTGGTCTATTTGTATGAACTCAATGCTAATTTGGAATGTTGCCTGAGGCTTGATTTTTGGCATAAAAGACCATGCTCCGCTCATTGAATTTGTGCAGTCTCTAGCGAACCACCCGTGTGTGCTTCGTAGATCTCTGTTCCTGCTTGCAGCCAATAAACTTTGGTCTTTGACGTCATCAAGAAGTATCCCGTGTCTCTGTTTGCCAAGGCAAGGGAACTCGAAGGTATCAGGCGTTTTCCCTGATGCTGCTGTGTTCTAAAACCCGGTCCTTCAGTTGGTGCCCAACGTGGGGCGACTTCAGCGGTACCGGTCCAAGCCCGAAGATTGTGGAGAGCTTCGTGTGGAAATTCTGGAGGAAAGGCCTACCACTTCATCGACCCCTGTATGTCGTCGTGGTCCGAAAGACTTTACTGCGAGGTTCCCCACCCTCCGATGGCTATGAAGGACTGCTGCCCTGACTGTCGCCTGTCTTGGAGGCTTAGACGATTTGTAGAGCGAGACGATTGACGGATCTTCTGGTGACGCCATCGACATTTCAGTTAAGTATGAGTGGAGCGCCTCCTAGTTCTTAGTTTGTTTTTGGTATCCCTTTAGTGGATCGCTTTGATTTGGTACCTGCAGGCCCCAAAGCCAAGGGACTCGTGTATTCGCGAGATTATCGCTTTGAGATTTCCCTTGTAGTTTGAAGCTAGACTAGTGAGCAAGATGCCTGGTCTTAGCAGACTTGGAAAGTTGTTTAGTTGTGGTTGTTCTAAGGATTCCCGGTTAGAGGATTCGTGTCCGGTTCCACCAATTGGAACTCCTACATATGAATTATACGTGAAACATGGTGTGGTCCCTATTAGTTATAATGAGATCTGGGTAAAGTACACGAGGAAAGACGGTGTCCTACAGTGGCCCCGTTACGGTATTTTTGAGACTGAGATTTTAGACAATCTCGAAGTGAAGTTATTCAAGAAGGAAGCCCGGCCGGCAATGTTTGACTCTTTCCGCATATGGCGCAAAGAAGCCAAACAGAAAGAAATTAAGTTAGCGAAGAAGAATAAATGAGAACGAGGTATGTCAATGGTACAAGCTGCTATTGCATATAGGGATAATGAGGAAGAGCAAGAGAGCGAGCAGATGCTTAGAATGAAGACGTTAGCGGTAGATAGATGCTACCCAGTTTTGCCGCCTAAAGAACAGGAAGACAAGAAAGATCTTGCGAAAGATCCTTTAATGTCGCATCTATTGAGTTCGCCACCCTCTTATGCACAGAGTGCTACGGCACCACCGCCACCAGTTGTGGCTGTGCAACAACCAATTGTAATACCACCTGCGATTCTTCCACAGCCAGCTCCTTTTCCGTTGGCTACTGTTCCTTTGGCGCAGCCTCCTCAAGGGCCGCCAACTTTGCCTTCCCCTTTGTCTGCTACTCCTACACCTGTTTCTAATACTCCTTCTGTTCCGACTTTGGATTCTTCTACTGTTGTTCCGTCTTCCCTTATTCTTCCATCTTCTCCTTCTACTAGACAGCGCATGAATGCCGCTTTTTCTGGTTTCTTTTCTCCTTTGTTGGGACAATTGGGTATGTCCCCTGTGAATGAGCGTAGACAATCACGTAGTCAATTGCCTGATACAGATGAACGTGTAGTTTTGGACCATATGGCACGTTTATGGGTTACGTACACTTCTCAGTATGATCTTGAGGGTATTATGGATGTTTTCCGGCAATGGAAAGCACCAAAGCAACGATACATCTTTGAAATGATGTGTGTGATCCTTCATGAACAATGGATTGACGAAGTGGGTAAAGCTCTGGAAGAATTGTATCGATTTCGTTCTGAGTTTGCGAAAGGGACGATTGTGAGTCTTAGTGGCATTGAGAGAGCGCTTGCGACGTTGTTGTCGTTCCGTAATGATGCTCCTTCTGAGCGGGTGTTTGAGTCTGATTCGTCAGTTAGGAGAAAAGCACGTCTATATCCGATGCGTGAGGTTCCTCCAGTTTGGAGACCTGCTGACGCAAATGCTCATCCACCTGTTGTTGCGCACTTTCAGCGAGTGTGGGTACATGTTCCTTGGAAGCGTGTTGAAGTTTTAGCTATTAAGCAGTCTTTACCTGATCCGCGCAAAAATCCGGCAGGATATTATAAAGAGCTCACTCAAACTGTGGGTTCGTGCGTCATGAATTTAGCGGACATAGACATGTTGTTTGGTAATGTCGTCCCACAGCCTATCTGGAATGTGATTCGACATACGGATCATGATAATGAATTGGGTGATACATGGGTTAATATTGTTGCTGCCAATGATAGACAAGTTGGAGGTGCTAAGCCTGAAGATCTTATCACTCAACTTCCTGGTAGGATTATTAACTTTATGAAAACTTTGATGCCCGAAGTGCGTGTTAACTGGGACAAGTTGTCTGCATGTAAGCAGAAGAAAGACGAGACTGTGTCCGATTTCTTCACGCGGTTTGAAGAGACTTTTGTAGATCATAGTGGTCAGGATATGGCTACCGAGGGTGGCCAGAGGTTGTTCGTCGACAAATTCGTACATAATTTGCTTCCCGAGTTGTGCACTAAGTTGAAGGATTTCCAGAGTGCTTGGGCAGTCTCTACGTCAGCGCAGATTTTAGCTACAGCTCAGTACTATGAGAATAGGCGCAAAGATGAGTTAGGAGAAAGCGGATAAGAAGACTAAGGAATTGAAGACTAAAGTTCTTCTACAACAAGCTTATCCACCCCGTACCAATAGTCAGCGCGATTATCAGCAACGTCAGCAATATTCAAGAAACTCGCAAACGAACGAGTTTTCTCAACAGCGTTTTCCGTATGGGCCTAATCAGTGTGCGTATTGCAAAGAAGAGGGTCATTTCAAGAATAGTTGTCCGGTTTTGTTACAGCGTACGAATGGTTCTTCTGGTGTTGGAGGTCGAGGTGCTCAACAAGTGCCTAGAGGTAGAGGTCGCGGACAGAGCGTACGTTCTTTGCCTCCACAGGACTCGATGAACAGTTTTGATCAACAGCAAGGTTCGTCTGGTAGGACAGCACAGTATTACATGGATGATTACTATGTTGAAGGTGACGAAGTACATGGTAACGATTGTTAGGACAGCCATGGACAAAGAGAGGGAGTTGTTTCAGTTCCAGTAGATCAGAGTGGACCCTATGTAGACGTGATTGCATCAGGTGTGTCGGAACCTTTTCTGCTAGATACTGGTGCTACAAAGAGTTCAATTATGCACTCTAAACTCCCTGGCGCACCTTTGTCTGGCTTTGATAATGTTACTGTAGGTTTCTCTGGCGCCCCCGTTACGAATCCGATTTCTGCTCCATTGTCTCTCTTTGTTGGTCCTTGTAAGTTTGAAGCACCCCTCATTTTGACTACAGGTTGTAATGAGAATTTGTTGGGATTGGATTTATTGAAGAGATTGAATGCGACGCTGTATTGTTCTCCGTCAGGAGTACATCTTACTTTGGGTAAGAGTGTGATTTGTCCGATGTATATATCGAAAGATAGTCTTCCATCTGAATTGTCTTCGTTGCCAGATTCATTGTGGGCTACTGGTCCGAATGATGTGGGCCTACTGGAAATTCCTCCATATGTTGTGACACTGAAAGTGAATGCTAAGTTGCCGCGCATTCCACAGTACCGTATCTTGAGTGATGGTGAGCGTGCACTTTTAGCGATCATTTACGATCTGATTGAGAAGGGTGTTATTGAGGAAACAAGAGGTAATGTGTGCAATAGTCCCGTTTTGCCTGTCCTGAAGAGGACTGATTCTTCACAGCCTCCAGTATATAGGTTTGTCATCGATCTTCGCGAAGTGAACAAGATTGTTGTTCCACAATTTCCTGTTGTGCCTGATATAACAGCTTTGTTGACTCTATTTCCGGCTACAGCCGCATGGTTTTCGGTGATTGACTTGAAGAATGCTTTCTTTAGTATCCCGATTGCCATGGAGAGTAGGGACATTTTTGGATTCTCTTTAGGAGGACGAAGTTTCCGCTTTAAGCGCGCTCCTCAAGGCTATTGTGAGAGTCCATCAATCTATAGTCAAGCTTTGAAGACACAACTTGATCTGTTGGTTTTACCTGATGGTGCAGCCCTTATCCAATATGTTGATGATTTGCCAGTTGCTGCTGACACTGAAGAGATTTGTAGAGAAGCCACGTTGTCATTGTTACGCCACTTACCTGATTTTCATCACAAAGTTTCTCTCTCCAAGTTGCAATATTGTCGACAAGAAGTAACCTACTTAGGTCACCTTTTATCGAAGGAGGGAAGGAAATTGACCCCAGAGAGAATTCAAGCTATTGCGAAAATGAATGTGCGGATGACACAAAGAGAAGTACGTGCGTTTTTGGGTATTACGTCATACTGTAGACAGTGGATCCCTAATTATTCCTTGTTAGCGAAGCCCTTGATAGCTCTTACTGTTAAGGATATTCCAAATCCTATTCCTTGGACTGATGAATGTCAAAAGAGCTTTTCAGAATTACGCAATGCGTTGTGTTCGGCTCCTGTGTTGCGTACTCCGACTACAGTAAGCCTTTCACATTGTATGTCCACTAGAGAGAAGGATGTGCATTGTCAGTGTTGACTCAGCAGTTTGGCGATAAGCAACGTCCGTGTGCTTATTTTTCATCGACTTTAGATCCTGTAGCTAGAGCGTTGCCGAGTTGCTTGAGAGCTACGGCGGCAGCGGCTGTTTCAATTCGACAGTCTGCTGGTTTAGTTATGGACAACACGTTAGTAGTGATGGTTCCACATGCAGTGGATACCTTGTTGAACCGTACCAAGACACAGCACTTAACTAGTGCTCGGTTGTCGGGTTACGAGTTGGCCTTGTTAGCGAGTTATGTGCATATTAAGAGATGCAACACTTTGAATCCAGCCACGTTGTTGCCAATTTCAGTTGAGACAGATAGTGAAAAACAACATGATTGTTTTCTGAGAACTGAAGAAGAAACGAAAGGGAGGATTGACCTTAGGGACACTCCTCTTCCAGAGTGTGATGATACGTTGTGGGTTGATGGTTCGTGTTTTAAGTTGCCGAATGGTGATACGACTTCAGCATATGCTGTTACGACTTTGCATACGATTGTTGAAGCTGCACGTATTCCCCATAATTCAGCACAAGCAGCAGAGCTGATTGCATTAACGAGAGCATGTGTGTTGGCGAAAGGAAAACGAGTGAATGTGTATACTGATAGCCAATATGCCTTTGGCGTGGCTCATAGCTTTGGACGTTTATGGCGTGAACGTGCGTTCTTGACTTCGCAAGGGACAAAGATCCAGCATGGACAGTTGGTGAATGAACTCCTTGAATCTCTTACTTTGCCGTTACAAGTAGCGATTGTCAAATGCAGTGCCCATAAGAAAGTTACGGATGATGTTGGTCGCCGAAATGTGTTTGCGGATGAAGTTGCGAAAGAAACTGCGAGAAATGTAATGAGTAGAATGTATGTTGCAAGTCCGGTGAGATGGGTTTCAGAGACGAGTATGTGTGAAGATACGATTGAAAGTGTGAAATCCATTCAAGCCGAAGCTACAGAGAAAGAGCTGAATGAATGGAGAGAAAGCAAGGGTAGATTGGATTCGAATGGTTGTTGGACTGATTTGTTCAAGCATCAGAGATGGTTGTTGCCTGACGCGTATGTGCTTCCAGTTGTTATAATGGCTCATGGAATGGCACATATCAGAGTGAAAGGGATTTGCAAGTTGTTGGCTCCGGTTTGGCAGAATGCGGGCATTCCAAAATGTGCTGAGAACTTGGTTAAGAATTGTATGGTGTGTTTGATGTACAATCTGGTAAGGGAATTCCAACACCAGCTGGTTATTTTGCTCCTCCTACGTATCCGTTCGAGGCTTTGCAGCTAGATTTTATCCAATCTGAAATATGTTTTAGTGGTTGTTTGCTCCTTTTCTAGATGGGTAGAAGCCTATCCCCTTAAGGACAACACTGCCTTGTCCACAGCGAAAGCCCTAATAAGAGAATTTTTCCCCAGGTTTGGAATGCCGAGAATTATCTGGAGTGACAATTGGAGTGAATTTGTGGATCAAGTCATGAAGAGAGTGTGTGAGGGACTAGGAATTCGGCAGAAGTTTCACGCTACAAATCACCCCCAATCAGCTGGTTTAGTTGAGTGCTATAATGGCACCTTGAAGTTAAAATTGGCCAAAATCCAAGCGAGCACTGGTCTACAGTGGCCAGATGCCTTGCCTTTAGCGCTTTTGTCAACAAGAATGACTGTGCATTCGCGAATGGGTTTGAGTCCGTATGAGGTTGTGTTTGGTCACCCGGCAAATATTTGGGGCGTACCAAGACCAACAAAGTTTAGTGAGATCGAGTATCCTGTGTTGCTTGATTACTTGCGCGAACTGACGACTAAATTGCGTGTCTTACACCAACAGGTGCATGAGAGCCTCCCACAAGCTTCTGAGGATCCAGGCCACGCTACCGAACCTGCTTCATGGGTCTTCATTAGAAATTTTCAGCGGAGCAAGAACGATCATCCCCACTGGACGGGACCCTTCCAAGTTCTTCTGTCTACACGCTCTGCGGTTCGAGTACGAGGCAAGAAACACTGAATCCACGGCGTACATTGCAAGCGGGCTCCGTTGCCCTTATTGTACGATCAGTGGGTCCAGGAGGGACTTCCAGACTCTGAAACAGACATTGTTCCACAATTTGTGCCATTCAGCGATGCTAGTCTGATTGGTACGAACTTTGAGAGACAAAGTGACGATATTTTGCAAGAAGCTGTGCCTCTTTCGAATCGATTGAACACTATTGAGCCTGACCTCCTGTTTAAGGATCAAGAATTGCCTGGAAGAAGCCGCTATAATTTACGACCGAGAGTCATGGACAAATAAAGCATAAATAACGTTTTTTATGATTTCTCTGTTTGCAGGTTAACTCTCCACCAAGGATCTACTCATTTTTGTTTTTCGAACCGCCATCCGGGTTCAGCTGTAGGGTCGCGGTGCCTAAGTCTTTGTAGTGCATGCCTGAGACACTAGGTCGACGGTTCTGGTTGGCCTAAGGGAGTTGCCCTGGGTTGACAGAGGCATTCCTTAGCATAGAACACCCTACCATCGCGAGCAGCATATTTAGTTTAGGATGGATTTCTTTGAGTTGGAAAGACCTGCACGAACAATGATTTTTAGAAAGAAGTTATGCAAATTGATGACAACGAAACGTTTTATAATACAGTGTCTGTTTTTGTTATTGAGTTTAATGGTATTCATAATCGGTTATGTGACATTTTCTTTTAAAGTAGCGTTTAATCCCACTGTGCAGCCTACACCTACACCTACTATTTCTTCTCATTCTTTTCATCCTTTGCCTGAACACGAGGTAGTTAGACGATTGGAATTTGCCAATAATTCCTTTATTCAACTTTTGCACCAACACCAGTTAGTGATGAACACGACAAACTGTTGGATCTGTGGTCTAATGCCCCATACGACCGATAAGGGTATTCCATACTTAGTTTTGCCTTTCAGTTTAAATGGTTAGATTTGGGCTTACAGAACGATGTTTATTTATGCCCATAATGTTTATCCCTTACGTTCACCGAAAGACAATCCGAAGAATAGTGCTGTTGCAAGAGGCATAGTCGACATGGTTAAAGGGACTAATGCCGTTGATACTATCCCGATGGATGAGAAGCAACCATATAGTGGTTGGGATATTACTGGATATGGAGTTAGTCTGAGTGTTAACCAGCGAGCGAAAAGTTCTCCACCGATTTAGATAGTGCTCCATCAGGGTCGCTATTGTCTGCAGGGTAATGGCAAGAATCCGAGAGCTCAGTTAGGGAAGAGCGTTTGTACTGATACCTACGTATTTACGTCTCAGTCGTCCCCAGCATTTTTAGCTGCTAAGGGTACCTACTTTGTTTGTTATGACAAAGCATATACATGGTTGCCCCCTGATTTTTCGGGCACATGTTTTGTTTCTTTCCTGTTGCCTCCCACTTTTACAGCTGCGGCAGATTACCATAAGACGAGAGTGGCTAGAGGTGTCTTGAGCCAAGAAGACACTGCAGGGCAAGAGTTGGGAGATTTCTTTAAGGGTTTTCTGCCGTTCTGGGGACCGATGGCTAATAGCAGGAATATTCGCTAGTTGACGAGAGTGGTTGAGTCCACCATAGTCGAAACTGCCGGTGCCCTTAGTAACCTGACTGCTGAGCTCCAGTCGGATAGACTTATGACACTCCAAAATAGAGTTGCCCTGGACGTCATATTAGCAGACTGAGGTGGAGTTTGTAAACTGATTCAATTGAGCTGCTGCGTTTTCATTCCGGACAACGCTCCGTCAGTTTTCCAGGCCATTTCCAAGCTACATAAGATCTCTGATTCTGTCCATTTGGACAAAGGAGATTGGTCGTTGATGGGATGGGTATGGGGAATGATATCCACTTGGGCTTGGAAGATTTTGATGGTCATTGGAATGGTTTTTGCTATCCTTTTTATGTTCTGTCTCTGTGTACAGTCTTCTCCTGCTATTTGTGGCCTCTGTGCTACTTCGTGTACAAGGAGACCTGTCCAGAGAGAGGTACTAAGTAATAGGATGATGCTACGGCAACACATCGATGATCTGATGAATATAGATCCAGATTCAGATTAACATGGGTTTGGGTCTGTTGCCTATGTAAGGGCAAAAGGAGGGTCTGTAGTTCCGTGAGTTTAAGGGTCTGGTTCGGGTGTTCCAAACCCGTTCAAATAAGGTCGTCAGAAAAAGACGATTTTGGTATCGGCAGACCGCAAATGATGAGTGTAGCGTGTATGAGCGTTTTTCGCATGAATCGATCTATGAGAACACTCTATATTCAAGGATTTAGTTTGAACCTTTGGGTTCCATTTTGTGTACGGCAGCCATTTTGAGTGGTTGCCCTCACATAGGCCGAAGATTACGGCCGAACGAGTCCTTGAGACACGTATGTCTTAGCTGACTTCTGAATGACCTGGCCAAACTGACTCCGTGCCTGAGGCTAACCTCGCTGAGCCAGTTCCTTGTTAAACAGCTGGTCAGATAAAGATCAAAGAGTAGGGCAGGTCCGAGTTTATGGTACACTGCTCCCACCTTTCTATCTCACTTCCAACTTGTTTCTGTTCCTTCCTTTACGACATAATCACTGATTTGGGTTGAGGGTTTATGATGAGTTTGCCCGGCCTGACTGAACAGGATATGGAATGTGCTTGGTCATTTCTGGTGGGCTGGACAACGGAGAATGGGATCGTCCTCATACCCTACTTTCAAAATGTTACTTTGCTATTGGTCTATTTGTATGAACTCAATGCTAATTTGGAATGTTGCCTGAGGCTTGATTTTTGGCATAAAAGACCCTGCTCCGCTCATTGAATTTGTGCAGTCTCTAGCGAACCACCCGTGTGTGCTTCGTAGATCTCTGTTCCTGGTTGCAGCCAATAAACTTTGGTCTTTGACGTCATTAAGAAGTATCCTGTGTCTCTGTTTGCCAAGGCAAGGGAACTCGAAGGTATCAGGCGTTTTCCCTGACGCCGCTGGGTTCTAAAACCCGGTCCTTCATGGGGGCTTAGCACAAGTTTTTTTATCGTGGGACATCTTTGGTAATAGTGTGAAGTGGGGTTAGCGACTTTTTCTGTGTAATATTTGTAAGGAACGCCTACCTTGCATGTCATTAGCGATAAATATCACTGATATGCAAGGCGAGAAAAAAAACGGTTGCTATCGCGCGAAAACCAGCGCTAGCATCGGTTTGCTCGAACTTGATAGTAACGCGATTAAAAAAAAACTGCATCAGCAGCACAAAAGTGCCGCTAACACGCCGATAACTTGCTTGATAATATTCCCCATTATACTTTCTTCCCTTCTCAATGACCTCCAGGTGCTTAACTCAAATTCACAGGCAATTGGCAAGAGTCGTGCTGGTGACTCCTCTTTGCCAAGTCCAACCTTTGCACCAAGTTCTTTAGGAAATATCAGTATATTGTCCAATCCTTCTTCCCCTGTTTTCCTAAAATCCTGATGAATCCATTGGGTCAATGCCATGTTCCAATGCAGATAAGGGCACTTTATAGTTGGTGGCATGGAACCTTTCAGGGCAGATACAGGCATATCAGAGCGTTCTGAGTCAGCTACAGATGATATATGGGCACCTTGGTCTCAGGGCACTTGTAAGACTTATAAGTCATCATTGGGAATCTGGTGTAGCTGGTGTTTGTAAAGGGACAAGGATCTTGTGTCGGTGGATGTAGTTGCTATCTTTTACATTTTAGCAGCTTTAGCAGCCAACTGAAAATCCTACAAAAGGAAATCCTATTGAACCATTCATGAGAATAGGTCAGCCATATCAACAGGTAATAACAACACTGGAAATAAACCAGTTGGTGAACATTCTTTATTCTGCCGATGAAAAGAATAAGGTAACCAAATCCTCCTACGCCCAAATACAAGATCATGCAGGACGTCAAAGTGTAGGAAACATTTGAAGCTTGGGGGGATTATGACTGTCTATCACTTAAACCTATGTTGGTAAAGCTAGTGAAGCTTTTGTGTTTGGTATATTTTAGGAGAGTCTCTGATGTTAAGGCTCTGGATGTTTCAGGAAAGATTTTCACCCCTGAGGGCGTCTACTTTCATATTGTTAGAAGTGTAGAGTGTTCTCCAACTAACATTCTCATTACAAGCTTTACCTCACATCATAAACTGTGTGACGAAAGATGTCTCAAGAGATGCCTCGAGGTGACTAAGAACTCGTAATCAGTCAGTCAGTCAGTCAAGCAAGCTTTATTTGACGATTGTCATAAAAGCATATTCCACATATAAAAATACATGCATAAAATGAATAAAACTAAGTTAAAATTTCCAGATCCTAAAATTCATAAAATACAATCAATTCATTACCAATACAGGTATGGACAATACTATTGCACAATGGTTTAGCAAAGATACATGGCCTACATAATTCAGATTATTCATTCAATAATCGTCCTCTAATTGACCATGCCCAGCCTAAAAATTTTGCCATCTCTATATGCACAGTCATGTTTGGGCAGGTACGAATAATCCTAATTGCAACTAGTCCACTACTAATGCCCAGTAGCCTACACATCAGGCGTAGCCACTTCCGGCGAGGCACCGTGTACACTGGGCACTCAAACAGGAGGTGGCCAATGGTTTCTGGAATATCCAGACAAGCTGGACAAGCAACCTTACCCCCGCTAGTCCACCTATTAGAAAACGCCCTTACTGGTAAGCTTCCTACTCTTAATTGAAAGTAGAGCTTGCGGTCAAGGGGCTTCGTGATGGTATCCCAAAATTCCTCGAGTTTAGGCCGCTCTTTAGTTTCCAAGAACAAACCTGTGTGAGAGTGGGAAGGAGTGCTACTAAAAGCTTTTGAGGCCACACGGTTCCAATACAAGTTCTTAAGTACCTTCTTTGGTGGGAACCTAACATTTGATGGGTCTTCCCACAGTTCTCCTAGGCCTAAATCAAAAAGAACACTCCGAATATGTAAATGTAAATGTAAATGTAAGGTCCATTTATACCGCGCTAGCAATCGCTCCAGGGAGCATCTCGGCGCCAATAAAGGGTCAACCAGGTGAAAAAAATTGCCTTACTGCTTAAGGAGACTGAGACCGGAGTCATACCAGTGCTCTGGCCATTGAGTCTGGAAGGTTGTAAATCCAGGTTTTCAGTTGTTTACGGAAATCAGATTCCTTGTCCAGGGCTCTTAATGGAGGGGGGAGCACATTCCATGCTTTGGCACCCAATACCGCTAGGGATTTACCCCCGCGGGTCTTGAGTCTGAAACCTGGAATGGTCAAGAGATTAGCATTTGAAGACCGTAGTGTGCGGTTTGGACAGTATTTGACAAATTTTTTTCTCAGGTACATTGGGCCTGAATTATGCACCGCGCGAAAGGTGATTGTCAATACTTTGTGGAGGACCCTTTTGGTTATAGGCAGCCAATGTAGTACATTGAGGGCTTTAGTTGCTGAAGATTTTCTTGGCCATTTCAGAACAAGCCTTGCCGCCGCATGCTGTACCATCTGGAGTTTATGGGTAACCACCTTATTGGTACCAGCATACAGGCTGTTGCAGTAGTCAATGCGGGATGTGACTAATGCAATCGTGACAGTTTTCCTAGCTTCGAGGGGCAGCAGGTCAAAGAACTTTCTGAGCATTTTTATTACCCCGAAGCAGGTGCCTGCCACTTTTGCCGCCTGATGTTTGAAAGATAAGTCGGCGTCAAACTGTACCCCAAGGTTACGAGCCGAGGAGGTAGTATGAGGTGGTATTTCAGCATTCTCGGGCCACCACAGTCTGGGGATGAATTCGTTATTTGGGCCTATGGGCATGATCTCAGTCTTGCCTGTGTTACATTTTAAGTGGTTTTTCCGCATCCACTCAAAGGTGGCCGTCAAGCAACACTTAAGTTTTTCTTCCCAGACCTGGTTATCTTTGTCCATGACCAGGATCAGTTGAGTATCGTCGGCATATGCTATTACATCTATGCCGTAGGACAATATCAGCTGTATCAGGGGTGCAGTATAGACATTAAACAATGTCGGGCTCAGACTAGAACCTTGAGGTACTCCCGTTGCCAGTGGCTTCTCACTGGAACGATAATCCCCCAAGGTCACCACTTGTCGCCTGTCACTAAGAAAGTTTTTTATCCACTCTAAGGCAATACCTTTGATGCCAGATGTTATTAGCCGGTCTATTAAGATAGCATGTGAGACCGTGTCGAAGGCCGCCGACAGATCTAATAGTATCAGGACGGCCTTCTTGCCTTGGTCTAAAGCTGAGCGGATGGTTTCAGTGGTGAACAGGAGAGCCGATTCAGTGGAATGCTGAGTCCTAAAGCCAGCTTGATTAGGGTGCCATGCCTCATTCTCTTCCAAGAAGTGTGTCAGCTGTTTGTTCACTGTGGACTCAGTGATTTTGCACAATGCTGGGAGTAGTGAAATCGGACGTAGATTAGATAGTGTGGTGGGGTCGGGGAGTTGTTTTTTTGTAGGGGTTTTACAGCTGCCAATTTCCACTCAGGGGGGACGTAGGCAGTGGACAGAGAGTTGTTGACGATAGTGTTTATGTCCGAGTTAACAATATCAGCGATAAGATGAAGGAGTCCTATAGGGCATGGGTCGAACGGTGATCCTGACTTAGTAGCCAGGATACCCCGTTTTGACTCCTCCAGGCTGATTGTACGGAAAGCCGTAAGCTGAGGGACTTCCTGCCTAATAATTTCGTCCTCATGAATGTGTTCGAGGGTGGGAACCTCAAAGTCCTTCGTCAGACCCTTAACCTTTCCCTCAAAGAAGTCTGCAATGGAATCACAAAGTGATTGTGAGGGAGGGATGTCCTGCATGAGACATTTAGGTTTACTGAAGTCTTTAACGATATTAAAGATTGTTTTCTGTTTACTATTAGCTGTTGCTATAGCTGATGTATAGTACTTTGTTTTGGCTTGTTTGATTAGTGCGTGGTATGCTTTCTTGGTCTTTTTATATTTACAGCGTTCTGTGCTTAGGTAGTTTTTCCGCCAGCTACGTTCGGCCCGTCTAAGTCCTAGCCACTTGATTTTCCGGGAACCATCACTTTTAATTACATCCATCAACCCCCTGGTGTATGTGTCCAGTTCAGGCGTGGTCCAAATCCGCCTCCAATATAAAATTGGGCGCAAGGATGCAATTAGAGCTATTGGCGATAGGCCCAGGTCATAAAATAGGGGGCTCAGTGGGGTACTCTGGGGTAGTTTTATTAATTTCCTGAGAAATTAGTTTTCTGAAGCTAATATCCCTCTTAAGTTCTCATTTCCCTGCAATTCTACACCATACAAAGTGGAACTAATTACTTTGCCATTATAAACCGATAGCACTGGAGTTATCGGCTTAGTCAAAGACCTGGAGTGTCATAGGCTCAAAGCTCCGGGGAGCTGGCGATGCTTCAAGGAAGCCAGCTCAATCTGCTGCCTCCAGGATAAATCCTATTGGATGCAGATACCCAGGTAGCTAAATGCCTGTACCTTCTCCAGAGGACCATTGCTCATTCGTACAGTACCCTTATATGTATGAGGTGCATTAAAAGACATGTACTTTGATTTAAGAACATTAACCTCCAGACCACGGGCAACGCAGAAATCTTCAAAAATTAAAAGAGCCTTCTGCAACCCGCTCGGGGTTTTTGATACTATAAGACAGTCGTCGGCAAACATTAAAATAGGGATTTTTGCTCCTGCGAGGATAGGTGCATCAACATTAGAATCAATAAAAATGTTTGCAACATCATTTATATACAGAGAAAATAGTGTTGGCGCCAGGACGCAACCTTGGTGAACACCTGTTTTTACTGGGAACTGGGATGTAACATTGCCAGGACTGCCCCACCTAATCTGAGCAAAATTCTCCTGGTGGAGTTTTTTGATTAGTGACAAAGTGTCCCCTGGCATACCCATATCATTAAGCACTTTCCACAGAGTTGAGCGCGGGACCAGATCGAATGCTGCTCTTAAATCTATGAATGCAGCATATAGGCTGCCACGTCCAATTAACACAGTCTTCCAGTACAGCATTGTAAAATGCAAAACCTGGTCGACCGTGCTAATGGAAGTTCTAAAACCAGCCTGCAAGTGAGACAAAATGCTATGCTCCCGTTCCCAAGCCTGGACCCTATTTAAAATCAGCCTACCAATGATTTTCTGGGTGGTATCGATCAAGCTGATAGGACGATAGTTTCCAGGCTGAGATTTATCCCCTTTCTTATAAACTCGGATGATTTCATCCCCATTCCATGAATGGGGAATAGGCGCTCCCCTAGCAAACGCATTCGCCAAGAGTAGTATATAAGGGCCCCAGGAGGCTTTGTCTTGTAAAAATAAATCAGCTGGGATCCCGTCAATTCCTGGCGCTCAACCAGGAACAACGGCATCTAGGGCCAGCTGGACATCCCCCAGGGTAAAGGAATCTTCCAAAAAGGGGATAGAGGGCGCCTCCATGGATGAGTCTTGTTCATCACTCAACGCAAACTGTGGTTTGAAATGGGATACCCATTTAGCCTGCGGGACCCAGTTCTGTGGCTTGTCCGAACTACCATCCACACCCCATTTGTAGACATTCCAGAACTTTCTCGGGTCTTTGTGGCATCCTGCTTCTTTCAGGTCCAGCCACCTCTGATCGTCCCATAAACGCTTTGATTTAAAGAAGGTGGATTTATACGTCGCCCTTGCAATGCGTGTATTCACACTTGAGCCACTTTTAATGGCTCTACCCAAGTAAAGCTAGTGAAGCTTTTGTGTTCGGTATATTTTAGGAGAGTCTCTGATGTTAAGGCTCTGGATGTTTCAGGAAAGATTTTCACCCCTGAGGGCGTCTACTTTCATATTGTTAGAAGTGCAGAGTGTTCTCCAACTAACATTCTCTTTACAAGCTTTACCTCACATCATAAACGGTGTGACGAAAGATGTCTCAAGAGATGCCTCGAGGTGACTAAGAACTCGCAATCAAATAATCCTCACTTTTAATTGCTAGGCGCAGACGCGATGAGCCTGTATCTGCTATTACTTTGAGTAGATAGGCGAAAATGATTGTCTTTAGCAAGGATTGGCATGGACTAGTTTCTATAATTTTGTAATATGATGAATTTCACTGGTGGTACCTTGGCAAAAAGAAGGGACATGGTGGTGCAATTCATGCATATAAAACTGTCTCCTGGCTGCCTACTTGATTGTCTGCAACCCTTAGTACTCCAATTGTATCTTCCATCTTTACACCTGTCCTTTTTGTGATTTACTTATCTTTACTTTCAGTCCTAGTGTGCCTGCTCCCTGCTTCATTATATTTTTTTCTTGTTATTATTTTTAGGTTTGATTTATTCCCCATCTCCCAACAGTTGCATTGCAGGAGGTGAAGGAGAGGGTCCTGGTTTTACCAGTATCAAGTGGGTGTCATATCACACAACCCCTTTTGAAAAGGAAGATGTGGTACCAAATTTCTTGTACATGCTGCTACACCTCCCCCTCGTGTAGACGGTAGGCAGCTGTTCCAGCAAGGGGGCAGCTTGATGAATCAGAAACTCCACTGGTGGCAAATGCACCACTGTATTGACCACAGAACCAGCAGTAGGTGCAGCACTATCAAGACATCCTTGGACAGGAAGAGGACCTGCTATTCTGCCCCAGAACTGAAAAACAAAGGTTGTTCCTCAATTATGATATTACCAAGCAAAGTACTCACTTCCTAGTCTTCCAGCGCTTCATCAAGGTCTCTCAAGACTGAACAGCTGATGATGATGGTGGCTGCCTTCTCTACTCTCAGTGAGGACATAAGAGAGGTGGTGGTGTGAGAGTTATGCCCCTCTTATGGGCAGCCACAGACCCATAGGTCATTGGAGAATGTCATTCCCTGCATGCAAAGAGGCTTTTTTCACCCTCTCTAATTGAGAGCAGAGAATACAGAAGTTGGGTGGGGAGGACTGAACCAGACTACAAGGTAGACAGGAAGGGTGTCAGGAGTGGAAGCCATGTCATGTGAGGTATTGAGTCTCTCAAAAATATTTTGGCCATTGGGTGGTCCGGCCCTAAGGTAGCAACAGCCAGCCAGAATGACGGGTATGGTAAGGCTTAGTGTGATGAGTAGGAAGTGTGATGGAAAGAGGGTCAAGTCCAAGGGGTTGGATGTGTGGTTCCCCCATGACTCCTCTGCTTCCTCTTTTGAGGGGCACATTTTGGGACTTTATGGATACCTTCATTGGAATGAAAGTGAAAATGTTTGGAAGAAAGGGAGCAGGAATAATAAAATTTCAGCTATTTGTCAGCTAAGAAGAACTCTTGTTAACATTAGGATAAATTGAGGATTGGGTAACAGATGGGCTTACTGAAGCAGTAGATGTATGTGGCTCTTAAAGTAGATGTATTTACTGTGGTCCTTACTGCTAATCGTGTCCTCCTTTTCTCTACTCCTTTCAGGATGACCTACACCAGGGACAGAGCCTGGACCAGTAGCACTGGCGCCAGCTGGATGAAGACCAACCGCCTGAAACTCAACTCAGACAAGACAGAGGTCCCCATCCTCGGACCCACTCCCACCACATGGGACAATTCCTGATGGTCTGCCACCCTGGGAGCTGCACCCACACCTACCGACCACGCACGCAACCTGGGGGTCATCCTGGACTCACCGCTCTCAATGACCCAGCAAGTCAAAGTGGTCTCCTCCTCCTGCTTCAACACCCTCTGCATGCTTCGCAAGATCTACAGATGGATCCTCACCGGAACTAGAAGGACGGTCACCCAGGCCCTCGTCAGCAGCAGACTGGACTATGGTAACGCCCTCCATGCAGGAACCACGGCCAAACTCCAGAAGCGACTCCAGCTCTTACAGAATGCCTACGCACTCCTCATCCTCGACATACCCCACCACACCCACATCACTGCCCACCTGAAAGACCTGCACTGACTCCCAGTCAAAAAGAGGATCACCTTCAAGCTCCTCACATACACCCACAAAGCACTTCACAACGCCAGCTGCTTCGCCGACCTTGCCACCATCCCACGCATCCACAGGATCACCACCTTTGGCAGATCCTTCTCCTACCTCGTGGCCAAGACATGGAATACCCTCCCCACACATCTGCTAAAGACCTAGGACCTACTGACCTTCAGGAGACTTCTCAAGACTTGGCTGTTCGAGCAGAAGCTGAGCCCCCTCCCCCGCTCAGCGCCTTCAGACCCTCACGGGTGATTAGTGCTCTTAACAAGTATGTGATTGATTGATTGCCACAAGGCCTGACTTCTGGTCCTGCAGGCTTGCCTACTTTTGGTAAGTGAAAATTATCATGTTTTCTTTTTTTTATTAATCTCACCTGATTCCTACACAGCATGGCCATGCCTTTGAAGGAGCGAAGCAACAAGCTTATCAACTTCAGAAATAGTATTTCAAATGATCACAACATGCACAACTTTTGTCCCATCACACATTCTTCTAAAAGTATCTTCTTATGCCATCCTTAATAACAGTCTGATTTACTCCTACTATTAGCCCAACTATTCCCAGACTAGATCTAAGCCTAGCCATCACCCTACCTCATCCTTATTTATCCCACGCTATTTTAAAGAATCATACTTTTTGAACAATTAGTTGGATAATAATTTAGGTGGATGTGGGTCAGGAGTCTGGAGTCAGGTCGGGGAATGTCAAGTCACTGAAATTATTATATGGCAATAGTAGACCAAATATATGAGCAGCGTTAATTAAAATTATCTGGTCTGAACAGTCAAATTCTGCAGCATAAATGAATGAGCCTCATATTTCTGTCATAAAACAAAAATATTCCCCTCATGTGCTCATTTTTGTATTAAATCATCCCTCAAAAGGTAAAACACTCATTCCATAAGTACAGTTCTAACATCTAAGCCAAAATACAATCTAATTCTGTCTCATTATAGTTAAAATACTATTAAATGTATTAAACATCATAAAAAACATCATATTACATATTAAAACATGTTCACAATCATAAAACTATTTTTACATAAATCTCATGTCGATGTGGTGTTTCAGTGGGTTTAGATATGGGTCACACCACCTTTATCAGGACATATCATTAAAAACAATTACTACTGTGGTCTACTTGTTACACTACGGTTCCCTCCTATTCATCAGAAGCCACCTGAATAGAATTTCTTCTTTCATGCTTGCCAAAGTATTCTTTCTTATTCTTTTTTCACTGAGCAGGGTCCTCTGTCCGTCACTCAACTTATGTCAGGGAGTTCTTTTTTAGACATCAAAATAAAGAAAAATATACAGCATAATTCAGCAAATTTTGAGTCAGAATTACTTCACTATTTTGTCGGAAGAATGTTAGCGAGCCAATCAATTGATGGGAAGAGGGACTTGGAAAAAGCTGAAAGAGATACAGACTAGGGGTCTGGCAGAGTTCATGGCATCTGCCCACTCAAGTTCGGCAAAACTCTACCAACCCTGCAGTGCGCAAGCAAGAAAATTAAGCGCCTGACTACTTTCCTGTGAGATTTCTTAACGCTGGTGGTCGCGTCAAGTTGCTACTCCTCGCATTGGGAAAGCTGCCGCTCACAGGGAGAAAGCTGCCACTCGGGTAGAAAATCAACTCTAACAGCAGAAAGAAGCTGCACCCTCTGGCACGCTGCCATTCACACTGATTTTACAGCCCGGGATTAGTTCCAGGTACTAAAAATCAGCTGAAGCAGCGCGTTGTGTGTAGGAAGCTGGTTCTGTGTGTACTATACCAAACTAAGGTATAGTGTGCAGAGAGTCCAGTGGGTCCCCAGATGTGTAGCAGAAGTTAAATAAGGTAAGTACTAACAACTCTCTTTGTGGTAGTGTGGATGAGCAGTTAAGCTTATCCAGAGGGTATGTTAAGAATGCATTATATACACTCAATCAAGGCGGATGGCACACACTCAGACACAGGATCCAGACCAATTAGGGAAGTACAAAAAAAGTATACTTATGTTTTATTTTAGAACCAAGCAGGAATTGGCACAGGCAGGTAACAATAACCTAGTTGCCTACTAGATAACTGCGCTTGTGACTGTCTGTTTAGTAGAAAAAAATAGCAATATTTGGAGTTTAGCGGAGTTATGACAACTTTTGGTCCCGGTACCACTGCTCCTGCTGCACCATTTAAATCAAGCCCCTTTTAACTGCAAGGTAACTGAAATTGTGACTGCCAGTATAGTAGTAAAATATAGCAATTGTAGGTGTTTAATGGGGTGCCTAGAGATTTTGGTCCTGATGTTACTGCATATGCTGTACCATTGAAATCATGACCCTATTATCTGCCAGTTAGCTGCACTTGTGACTGCCTGTTTACTTTTAGCAATAATCTGGGTTTAGCGGGCCCCTAGAGCATTTGGTCCCAGTGGTACTGAACCTGCTGCGCCATTCAAATCAAGTCCCTTCTAACTGCAAGGAACTACAATTGTGACAACCCAGTACAACTGCACCTGGTGCACCACTCAAATCTTGACCCTATTGTCTACAAGGTAACTGCCCGGTGGCTGCCTTTTTAGTATTAAAATATAGATAGCTCTTGCATATTAACTTTATTTTTAACTCGCAATGTTTATTACATCATTTAGAATTTGATCATTATGACCAAACAGATTAAGTTGAAAAAAATCAATCCGATAATGCCTTCAAAGTGCAAAGAAAGGTGCTGAGGCATGAATAGGAAATGCTGCAAATGTTCTAAAGCTAAAACAGCTGCTTTACACAACTAAGTAGCAAGATGTAGCTTCCTTCCAAATTTAGTGTAATTTTGTTCAGCAATTTTTTGCTGAATGGCTTTCTAAAAAAAATCAATAGAAATGCTGGGGATTTTTCATTTTGGGACCCCTTTTTCTCAGCTCTTGCTTGACAGATCACCCCAAAACCTTCCACAATGAAACTAGTCAAAAATAGATCGTTTTTTGAAAGTGCCAAAGTTATTAGAAAACCATACAAAAAAAATATATTCCACCTACACCCTAGAAAAGGTGTCTCCAAGGCGCTAGGTTGTGCAAAACCTTTAAACCACACAACAACGACTCCCATTCGTTCAGTCCTGATGTATTTAAATTTGTTGAACGCTGGGAAGGAAAAATAATCACAGGAACCAATCGAAACTCCTTCTGGGATACAGGATATTCCAGGGTGTGCAGGCAGTGGCCTCTGTGAGTTACCAATGCTGGTTTATTCAAAGGTGAGCTCACCGCGGGGAAAGGCCACACCTGCCCTCAGGCCTGTGAGAGCCCGCACCGCTGCCACTGCTATTCTGGGCCCTTCTATCTCCCGAGCGCCTCCCTGTCGCCCCTCCCGCACCAGGAAGACGCAGCCACGAGGATGAATCACTGGGCATCCGCGCAGCAGGCTTCTCTGGCGCACCCTCCGCTGTTCACATAAAGCGCTGCCTGGCCCGGACGGCGGTACTGCTTCATCCTCGCTCCAGAGAGCCACACGCATCCCCGCCGAGCGCAGGCGCCGAATCCCGACGAGCTGCAGGATGACGAAGCCAGGGAGGGCCCCCGAGCCCCTTCACTACTCGGTCGGGATCCTGTCCGTCTCTGCAGGTAGGACCCACGCCCGCGGTTTACGGAGCTGGCGACGTTAAGCTATGTTAAGTAAGATAGCTCAGTGACTTAAGCACGTGCCATAGAGAGCCGGGACAATCGAATCTGAAGACGCAGGTGCGTCCTGAAGCTCAGAGCTAGCGCCTGAAACTCATTCATTGAACTGTGAGAGGGGGCAATTTCACAGCGCTTAGATGCCCAGTAGTGTCAAGCGCCGTATGATTATTAAGATGAAAATTATACGTGGGAGTACAAGTCCTCAGTTGATATGAGAAAAAGTGACGTGAATAAGCCCCTAAGTCGCTGACGAGCCAAGATCTTTTTAATATCACAAATAACAGTCCGTACTTCACACACATTGACAAAACCAGTAGGTGTGGCTTTTGTATAGTGCTTACAGACACAGAGCATACATGAAACATGCCCCCATAGATGAACTTTGCAGGTTCATCAAAATAGTTACCAGATTTCATGCCCTGACAGACCAGCACACATCCAGGGGTCCAGACACACACAGAAACACACACACACAGGGGCCCGTGCAGACACGAGGCAGGGCGTGTTATGCATGCTCACACACCTCACATGCAAGCACCTGCGACCAGCCGCAGAGATTCCCAATGGCTCCATGTCACATGTGACACCTTCAGACACTCTCATACCACCTTCCTATACACACTCTCAATTCATAATAGTGTGTGCAGTTGGAAAGAACGTTTGTAGTTAGAATTCGTGCCAGGATGGTCAGTTTCCACATCAAAAGCGATGAAGTAATGAGTTCTATTTCTTAAATGACGCATTACATTTCTTAAAAGGCCATTGGCTGAGCTGCTGCCTAGGGAGGAAGCCTGCAGGCTGTGTGTTGGTTACTATTCATTGCGGTTTTTCTTGTATTTCCAGGGTCACTCCTGCTTGCCGTGAGTTCCTACACCTCCAGCAGGTCGCCGCCCCTCATCCCCAGCACAGCCCTGGGGGTCCTGCTGGTCACAGTGGCAGCTCTTCTGGGGTACACAGGTGAGACCACAAGGGGGTGCATCCGATTGTGAGGGGTCTTCATTCAGCTCGTGGGCACTAGGTGTGATTAGGATGAACTAAAGCCAAGTTAACCGGCTAACTTAGAGGGTGACTATAGTGTCTGTCAATGAGGAATGAAAAAATGAATTAATTAATGATAACATTTATGAAGCATAACTGCTACCCGTCCAACACGGACTGCATTCAGCTGGAAGCCAAGCCTGCACGCTTTCAACTGAACTGAAAAGCCACGTTTTGACACTTTTGCAAAATTTCAGAAAATCCTCCTCACCCTTAGAGTCTCCTATTGCATAAGTTAGGGGCCAACAGGAGGAGTGCTCTTGTGTCGAGTATGAGGGATCGCCAGTATCCTTGCATCCGAGGACCACCACAGTGATGCTGAGGCTGGTGTGAGACAACTGAAGATGAGCTATCCCTCACTGTGAAGGGTGGGGCCCAGGGTGTGATGGGTATACAGTGAATGTCCTAGATCTGGGCGGAGTTCGTGAAATAGTGGAACTCCGCAAAGTAACCCAAAAACTCTGCTGAGCTATGCAGAGTTCCGCTTGTGCAGGAGTGTTACTGTTAAGTTGCGCCGTTCACGCTGATTTTCAGCGCCAGGTGTTTGTCCCGCACTGTAAAGTCAGCGCAAATTGCTCCTCGCGCAGCACAGAGGAGAACTGCTTCTTTCTTCCGCTCGCGTAGATCTTCTACTCAAGCGGCAGATTCCTCAACGCGAACTGAAATGTTCTCAATGCGAGCGGTAGCCACCATCGGCGACCGCCAGCAGTGAGAAATCACGCCGGGAGGTGGTCTGGAGTAAGATTTTCCTCGTTCACGCTCACCAATGTTCACGAGGGAGGAAAAACTCCACTCCGCGGAGTATTTTGGAACTCCGCGTGCTACATGGAGCGCGGGGTGGAAACAGAGCGGAATTTTACGCCCAGCCCTAGACTGCCCACAGCACAAGCACCAGGCACAGAATGAATGCCCGGATGTGGACAAGCTCGAAACACCAATTCTTAGGGGAAATGACATACCTGAGCTAAAAGTATTCAGTCGAGTCAAAATCCGAGGGTCTGCAGTTAAGCTTAAGTTACTTTCATTACATGGTTAATACGAACAGGAGAAAACCCACAGCTCAAAAGCTTCATGTCAAATTAAATGCAGCAGTTACCATTGTCATTAGCATATTCTTAGAGAAGCTTTTAAGATGTGTCTCCCATGCCTAAGTGGCAGTAAAATGTTTGCCCCACCTCCAAAAGATGGCGTCCAGGGTCAAGATGAAAGAGCTGCTCACCCCAATAACACACACCCAGTAAAATGCCACTAACCAAGTGACGGGAGTGAAAAGAAAGTCAGGCTCCACTTAAAAGAGTGGACTAGAAGCATCGACGTGTGACGCACACACCACGAATTGTTAACGCGTGGGTCGTTAGTGAAGTTCACCCCTCCTGCCAGACATATCTTGTTGATATTTTATTGACACTGTAAAGGTTTATGAACTGTTAGGCCTTTTTCCAAGGCTCAGACGAAATCTAAACTACGGAGGCCCAATTCATGTAAATTCATGTTATGTTTGTTATGGAAAACTCCTGAAATTAACTCATTGCACCACGTCCTGAATAGCACCACAGTTTGCAGCAACATTTTAGCATGTTAGCGCAGAAACAGCGCAAACAACCAGAACAGGCGCCCCTGTTGTTCACAACAAGTGTGTTTTTCGTATCATTTTTTGGCATTTTTCACTAAGAATTAAATGGCGGATTTTAACGGCCCGTATTTACATGTAATTGCAGAAAATGTTCCCAAAGTGTGTGCAATTATGCAAAAGAAAATCATGCACATTTTGCACATCAGGTCTTCACTGAGAAGATAGAACCAGTGCTGTGCCACTGACGTCACAGGGCTAGAGTTACTATTGCCCCCCTGAGTCCTCATGGATTGAAAAGTAATCCTCCTTGGGTGTTGACCAGCAAACAAGGCTTGCTAAATGAGGTGCAAAGGTCACAATGACAGTGAAGGCTTCTGCTCAGTCCAGTGTGATGCCAGGATGTTCTCATCGCTTCTCAGTTCTCTACATTTGTCTGTCATTGCTCCTGGGTCTGTAAAGACAAGGGAGAGAGACCCCTTATAGCCCAGGGGAATGGGATACTTTTAAACAGTAAAGTGAAAAGCTTCCCTTGGGTAAGTGACTATATAGGGATGCCCAAAGAATTGGTCTGGGACACAAAGCTTCACTAAGCAAAAGCATAAACAATAAAAACAGTTGTGTACAAAATGTAGAAATTTATTCAAACATACAATAAAAACATGTTAAAAATCAATATTTTTACTTAAAAAAGACCCTTTGCATTAATTTAAAAAGAACAATAACTCATTCACAGTTTATACATGTAAACAAATGTCTATACTGAAAAATAGCAAATAAAAATACTTTCAATGTATCAAAGGAAATTTAGGAAAAGAGAGAGACACACACTGAGACATCAACAGTTTGTCATTTGGAAAATGCACATCATATCCCTCTTTTGAACTTAAACCAAGACTTGATTTTTTTCGTGTTCTTGGAGTGAGTTGGGTGATTGGATTGTGCTGTGTTGGGCGTCAACGCGTTTCGATGGTTTTAGTTTATTCATATACCATCTTTTTCAAGACTATTGGATTTTATTGTCTCTCCTGTATTGGCACTGGATGGTTGCCTCTACAAATGGACCCTTATTCCATGTTCAGTTATCTGGACAAAAGTTTGTATTCTATTCTCTGGTATCGCATTGTTTCACCACAGACTTTCATTAAAATCTGTTATCTTGTGCACTGGTGTTTCTTATTTCACTATGTCCCGACATGAATTAGGAATTTTTACTCTCCTTATTGTTGGCTACAGGGTAGCAATGTATATATAGTCCTCAAATCGCCCTTCAATCAGATGGCTTCTTCCCAAGTGACGTAGGTCCTCTCTATTTTTGTACTAAACATCCGGTATAGATAGTCTTGGGGTCGGGGGTACCATGGGGAATAGCGCATAATCAGGTGCACGATCGAATTTTCACCTCACATTCAGTCCTTCAGGGGAGAAGATGCACCTTGTTATACTGACTATATAGTCAAAGTGTCCTTCCGCTTCGTGAATTCTAGTTTGGAACCCGACTCCCGTCCTCTCACTCTCGTCTCTGATTCCGGAACAGCTAAGCTTATTGATTTTTAACATGTTTTTATTGTATGTTTGAATAAATTTCTACATTTTGTACACAACTGTTTTTATTGTTTATGCTTTTGCTTAGTGAAGCTTTGTGTCCCAGACCAATTCTTTGGGCATCCCTATATAGTCACTTACCCAAGGGAAGCTTTTCACTTTATTGCTCCTGGGTGCCAGGCATCATCTTAAAAATGTGTCAAGGGCACTAGGCCATGCCAGCTCTTCGTCTTAGTTTTTGAGTGGGTGATGACACAGCTCAAGGGATTTGATCACAAGGACCTAAGAAAGTGCCCAAAACAACCACCCAAAATGACTTGGAAGGACCAGCCTAGAGAGGAGACCCTTTCAGATGGGTAAAGATGAGTGGGTGGAGGAAACGTGCCTCAAAGTCAAAGAGCCAGAGTTTAGTTTGTGGTGCTACTGTGGATCAGGGAGTCAGAAACAGTGGCAATGGACTCAGTTCAGGGAGACCATGTGTATCGCCAACTCCACCCAAAGTGAACGTGTAAAGATCTCGAGAATCAAGATACCCTTCAAACAGGGTCCCTGGCGGTGCCAAACGATGGAGCCCATGCCTTGTAATTCTCTAGTGTTGGTCTTGGCTTCCCAGTGGCAGGGTCACCCACAAGACCTTTAGTACCAGTTGGATCCATTAATTCCCACTGGTAAAAGGAGGACAACAGACGATAATTAAGGTCCTACCACACCATTAACCTGCAGTCTGGAACCCTAGGTCATAGAAAGATGGTTCACATGTTTCCACAAGTAAGATGACCAACCTCAGCCAAAAAAAGAGACATAAAAAAGAACTTGGGGACAACATGAAACTCTTATGTTCTTCCGGCTGGAAAAGAGCTGATACGAGCTATAATAACGTCGCACGGTTGAATGAGGCAGTCCAGATTCACCAAAAGACACACTCCCTTGAGGCTCTGGAATGTATTCAGCCACCATAAAATGAAGATACTGATGGTGTGGTTGTGGCCAGATTGGCTTCTCCTCTTGCATGTTTCATAGGAGGGAAACTGCCCGATTCTTTTTTTTCTCTCCCCAGAAAGTAAGCACAATACTGTGTCTACTCTCATTGGCTTGAACTTGCATTCTCATAGAAACCTAGCCATTGGCATGAAAACCTCCTGGTTGAGTCACCTACACATGATTCAACACCAAGTGACCTCCCTGGCAGTGAGAGCTTTGCAGCTCATTTATTCCTCCCCATCCTAAGCTCCTTACAATGGCTGCTGATTTGTGCGGTTAACATTTTTAAGATGTTGTGCATTGTGCCCAGAGCTATAGACGCGGTACAAAAGGGGGGTGGTGATGGAGGGAGCATCTGAATCAATCAAACACTCACACCCAGTCAAAAGATCTGGGTTTAATCCATCACCGTTCTTTAGCCCACTCTGCCACCCCAGTTCAGACATGGCTATATGCAAATCAGTCTGACCCTGTGCCTCATGGGAACAGTCCAGCCCGAACCGACATTGTTCTCCATTCTGTCAATCAACTGTGTTTTTTGCAATTTTCACCCCGAGTGTGCTGGGTATACTCAGACGTGAGTCCAAGGCTCGCCACACCACTGGAGTCAAGCTATCCAGGCTGATGAAGGCTGATAGCCAGAAACCGGTCCTTGGATGCTTGATTCCGGTCTGGGAAAGACATGGCTTGGTAGTTCGGACTGGACTGTTCCCATGAGGCACAGGGTCAGAGCTGATTTGCATATAGCCAGTGTCTAACCCAGGGTGGTGTGGAGTGCAAAAAAACGATGGATTTAGGCCCAGATTCTTGTACTGGGGTGAATGTATGACATTGTTCTACATTCTGTCCATCAACTGTGTTTTTTGCAATTTTCACCCCGAGTGTGCTGGGTATACTCAGACGTGAGTCCCAGGCTCTTCACACCACTGGAGTTAAGCTATCCAGGCTGATGAAGGCTGATAGCCAGAAACTGGTCCTTGGATGCTTGATTCCGGTCTGGGAAAGACATGGCTTGGTAGTTCGGACTGGACTATTCCCATGAGGCACAGGGTCAGAGCTGATTTGCATATAGCCAGTGTCTAACCCAGGGTGGTGTGGAGTGCAAAAAAACGATGGATTTAGGCCCAGATCCTTGTACTGGGGTGAATGTATGACATTGTTCTACATTCTGTCCATCAACTGTGTTTTTTGCAATTTTCACCCCGAGTGTGCTGGGTATACTCAGACGTGAGTCCCAGGCTCTCCACACCACTGGAGTCAAGCTATCCAGGCTGATGAAGGCTGATAGCCAGAAACCGGTCCTTGGATGCTTGATTCCGGTCTGGGAAAGACATGGCTTGGTAGTCCGGACTGGACTGTTCTCATGAGGCACAGGGTCAGAGCTGATTTGCATATAGCCAGTGTCTAACCCAGGGTGGTGTTGAGTGCAAAAAACCGATGGATTTAGGCCCAGATCCTTGTACTGGGGTGAATGTATGACATTGTTCTACATTCTGTCCATCAACTGTGTTTGTTGCAGAGCTATAGACAGCACAGCCCAATGTCCTTAACTAAACATTAATCAGATGTTCTCCATCCAAAGTACATCATCATATCCTCTTTGCTTCTAAGCATGGTCACTTCGTAGACTGTTCCCAGGGCAGGTCTCAGCTGTGCCTTGTAGTTGACCTCCAAGCCAGGCCAATCCTCAGCTGTGCAGCCCTCAAGCATGCTTTCTAGGCCTGGCTCAGGATCAGGGTCATATATTCCAGGTTTAATCCTATCCTTGGTGGAAACGTACAACTTATGAGCTCTTGGCCTGGTCAGACTCTCTTCGGTGCTGGGCCTCAGAGCTCATTCTAAGTCTAACATGAATATTAGGTGGTGTCCATGAAATGCTGGTATTTTGACAAGTTGTGGGTGCAAGAGGGCACAAAGGCCAATCACAGGTTGAAGCCCTTTAAAAAGCTAGTCTACCACTGAGTACATCTTCTGCCGAGCACGCTTTCCATATTAGATTAGAGGGCGTTGCATCCAGTGGTCAAAGGGAACGCAGACTGGACCACATATAGACAATAATTTATCCTTGTTGTGGATTACCTCTAGGAAGATCTAGGAAGATCTGAGTACTAAGATGTCCAGGTAGGTAAAGCAGGATACTACAGTAATATGAAGCTGCTGCAAGGTCTCCGTGGTGCAGTGCCCGTCCGATCTCCATGCTCCGCAGGCAGTAAAGTCTGAATGGCATTCAGCCTCAGTCGGGGAAGAACCATTTTGGGCTGCATGTAAAATGTCCATGCGGTCTCCCTGCACACACCATATCTGTACAATGTTCTCACAAGTGAAGGAACCTAAATATGACTATGACTAATATTACTATGGAAAAGACCAGTGCCCCCCACACTAACCACTGCTACCAACCATCCTTCTTCCCATGCGCAGTAGTCTCCCACCACCGTGTTCATTGAAACCTCAAGTTCATTAAAACTCACTCATAAGATCTTCTGAAATCTGAGAGCTCCTGCCAGGGACTCTAAAGGGCACAGTATTAGGGTCATTGTTTTTATTGCACAAGTAGACTGGGAGTAAAAGAAAAATAGGGTGTTTTGACAAAATGTACAATGTTTTCTTTCACATTGCTTATTTCCTGTTTTCTCTATGGCTTCTTTTTCTATTCTCTTTTCTTTGTTTCCCTCATTATTTGTCCTGTTAATTTCTTCATTCATTCCTTCTTATTTTCTATCCATCTTTATGTTTTTCCCATTTCATCCTTACTCCTTCAGATTCCTTTTGTTCGTTCTGTCTCTCTCACAAATGTAGTGTCTCTCATGCTCTCTCTCTCTATGCTTCTCTCATAGGCATAGTTTCTCTTCTCATATCTGATATCTTCTCTATCTTTCTCATCTATCCCATTCTGCCCTCTATGTTCCTCACTCCCTTTCAATCCTTGTTCACCTTTTCATATTCTCTTTCTCTTTGTTCCTGTAAATGGCGGTCAGCCTTTCACTAGCTCATTCCTTCATGTGACTCCTCCTCTCCTTCTCTCTTGCAGGAGTCCGAAAGAGCAGAGGACCTATCCCTTTGTTTGTGTCCTTCTCCTTGACGGTCTCCGCATTGTGGTGCAGCAAGGGCGTTATCTACATTCTGGAAGGACAGAAAGTCCTGAGTGGAATCCCTGATCTCCGGAACGCCATGGTCCCTGGGCTGGCCGCCTTTGCCCTGGGTCTTCTTATCATCTGTGCAGTTGGGGCTCTTCAGAAGGAAGTCTTTCTCAGTGTAATGGCCCTGGCCCTCTCTCTCTCAGCTGCCCATGAGATTGCCGCATATTATGACAGTAGCTTCGGATCATCTGCCGTGGCCTGTAGCCACCTTATTGTTTGCATCATTGGGGTTTACTTTGGTGTAACACGAGCTATTCATATCCTTACTACGAAGCGAATCTCCATCCCTGGCACTGATATGGCTAAGGCTAAAGACGATGATAGGTCCCAGCCCAACGTCTCCAGCAGAAATGATTTAGTGGTAATCGGTCTTCTTCTGAACATGGCTTCTGCCAGTGTTTTTGGCTGTAGGGTCCTAGGAGTGACCACCAGTCTCTTTGTGGGGCAGGTGCCCTGGCTCTGGACGGCAGCGCTCTTCCAGATTGGCATTTGTGTTCTATCGTATCGTTGTTTCGATCCTCTGTCAGCCACATTCTTTGGCTTCACCTCTGTCCTAAGGTTTGCTGAGGGTTATTCGTTGCTGTACCGGGTCTGGCAGCCCGATGAGCCTGTTTTCCCAGTCCCATTATTGGTCATTTTTGCTATCTTGTTTTCTGTCCTAGCCCTTTTCTTTGTTGGGAAGAGTGTGTGGGACAGCTTGTATCTGCTGTTTTTTGTGGCATACTGCATAGCTGTGGCCTGTCAACCCAATGGTTTCTTCCACGGAGGATCCCAAGGTGTAAATGTGGCAATTTATGTGGCATCAGCCATAATGGCTCTGGCTAAACTTTACAATCTGAAAGCTCCTAAGAAGATCCCAGTGGGGGAGGGTATTTTTAAGAAACTGTTTTCTGCCATGAGTTATTTCAAGTTGCGGCAAGAAAAAGAATTGCATTTCCCCTACCTGGGCTACTCTAAGTATGCCGATAGCGAAGTGTTGGGCCATGCATGCAGCGTCCTGGCAGCCTTTGCGATCACTATGGCTGTGGATCCAATGGACCCACGTGCCACTGTGGTCCTCCCATGGGTCGTGGTCTCTGGTGGGATTCTGAAGCTCATCTGTGGCTCAGTTGCCTTCTCTCGTGGCAAGACCCTAGAGAGCTGTGCATTTGTTCTCTATGGATTCATGTGGATCATCTGGGGCCTTACTAGGTATGGTGGCCTCTACGGATCCACCAGGGGTTTCCACGTGGCAGTAGGCATCATCTGTTTCATGCTCTTCAATGGCTTCATCATCTTCTGCACACTCTTCTTGAACATAGCTTGGTTCCTCTATTCCCTCACCTTTGAGCTCATCCTCATTAGTTTCTTGCTGGATGCAGTCAATGCTCTCCCCGTTGGGTATGACATTGCTGTCACCATCATTTTCGGCTTGGTCAGCTTCTACTGCTTCCTATCAGGGCTGATCAGTAGCACCTTCGAAGAACCCCAACTGCCCATGGGCCGCCCCCTAGTAAAGCTTCAAGGCTGTGAAGGTGGATCCTCAAAGTGCCCTCATCTTCCTGCCAGGAGGACTACATCTGTCAAGCAGATTGCTGGTAAAGATACTCCATGGTTGAAACATGTCAATGACTTGAATGAAACTAGAAATCATTGAACTGCTTATAAAGATAAAGTAAAGCATGATCTTCTTTCAGCTTGAATTGCATTGCACATTTTAAACATCTGAATGCTTTTCTAGATTTGGGAACAGTCATATCCTAATGGGTCATGGAAATACTTTAGCATATTATGGGTTCTGGTGATCTCTTAGTCTTCGTTGACAACAGGCACACTTGGGGTCCTTCCAGTCAGCAAACAACCCTCTCAATCCTTTTCATGCTGAGGCTTTATCATACTTAACCCGTTAACCGCGGCGTAAATTCCGCCGAAGTGCGGGTGATTTAAAAGTCCTACATTACTGACTTCAGCTCATTTTTAGGATGCAAAATGAACAGCTTTTTGCCCCTAACAGGGTCTAAACTCAACATTACAGAAGTACACTAGATTATGTTGCATCTCTAACCTTTAGGTTAAGAATAGGCTAACAAATCATTAAATTTGCATTGCATTAAAATTACTCTCTCAAAATCTTATTTAACTAAGAATGTATATATATACAAATATATACACACACACATATGTTTATATATATATATATATATATATATATATATATATATATATATATAGTTAAATATAAGATTTTTAGAGAGTAATTCCATTGCAATGTAAACGTATTGATTTAAAGCCTATTTTTATTCTGCAGCGCTAATTGTGACCTAAAGACCTCTGAACACCATCAACGCCTGCCTTATGAATATAGGAGCAGAGCACTGACTAGTTAATGACTGTATTTCTATTAATGCACTTAGAAGGCTGCCCATGTGTTCCTAACATGATGGTCCCTTTTTTTTCTGTTGCAGAGATCATGAAAGATGGAGGAATCTGTGGCATCCCCACGGACACTGTGTATGTGGTGGTGGGAGCCTGTAACCGCCCGTCTGCCGTTGAGAAGGTGTATCGGTATGTATTCTTTTGAAGACCCTATCTTTCAGTCTGAGAACAGTGCTGAAACACTTGATTTAAGATAAAACCACTAGATGGAAATACTATACCAAATAATGACCCATAAAAACATATTTCTGATTAGGAATACTTTGTGGATGCAAAGGAAGCTTTCCTCAGGGGTCGCAATCAGCTAGAAAGAAGAAGTGGAGGTGCCTTGTTTCTTTTTTGACTACAAACTGCAGATACAGTTCTAAGGATCTGTATTTTTTCCTAAATGTTTTGCTAAATTTGGAAGTTCAGGATAAGAGATGTCTACTGCAATGGCTGATCGGGTGGGCACAGGGAACTCCATTGTATCTGAAAGTGTCATTTAAAGAGAAGGACCTGCAGTAAGAGTCTTCCAAGCTCCTTCCACACTTTTGACATTTGTCCTCATTTTCCGTCCAGGACAAAACTCAAGCCCAAGGATGCCCCCATGTCGATCTGGATCTCGAACCTGAGGCAGCTGGAGCCGGCTCGGCATCTGTTCAGCCCCCTGCTGTGGGACTTCATGCAGGCAGTCTGGCCAAACCAGATCAGCTTGGTCATCCCAAGAGGTAAGAAACTGGTTTTGAATCCACGGGGAATCCACTTAGCACTCCTTCATGATCACCCTTGAAGGTGGTGGTTTAATCTCCTTTGTAATTCCACCCACAACATACACATTGAGTTGGAAATCACAAAGATATTCTTGCTCACTTGCTTTTCCATTTTCAATACCCACACTTGGTACTCAAATTTGACACAGTGTGTAGCTTTACCCTACGTCGTTCACAGATCACTTCATTGTAGATTAACCACCACATGGAGCTCACCTAATCTCTTAGTAGGACAGGCCAGATTTTTGCAATATAGTGTACATAACCTGTTCTGCAAAGCTCAATCCTAAATTTTTAGACCAAAACTTTAGCCACCAAAAACCACAACCCTTAGAAACAGCATCAGTACAAATCTGACATCACTGAGAGATGGCAAGGTATCATTCTTAATCTTGTCCCCAACTCGCGAAACATGTCCAGATCGAAGCTCAGAACACTTCTAGACTATGACCTACTTTGCAATCATTCCAGAAAAAAACACCTAGCTGCACCTTAACAACCCACACGCATAAATTAAAATGCAACAAACACTTAGGCATGCTCCTTGTGGTTCGAAGATCCTGACTTCATGACGAAATAAATACTTTGTTGAAACACCAAAAAGTGAGTTGGGATACTTAATCAGATGGCGCGCAATAGGGCCAGCACTGGTTGATCGATTAAGTTAATTAATATCCTTGCCCGTGACACAGACCAACTTTCTTCTTCGAACCATGTTGATGTTATTTGTAACAATACTTGTAAAAATAAAAATTCAGTAATTATATACTGCAACAAAAAAAAGAAATAGCCAAAAAATGTGCCTTATTCCAACACGGTTACAGCACTCAGTAAACCTTATCTTGACTAGCTGGGGGAGGTATCAGGACAGCAGACCAGGCCAAGTCCTGGCACCAAACTACAACTACCATACTGACTAACCTCCCACAATGCAAACAGAAGCTGATCACTCACTTCTTCAAGGGATACTGCCCCCTACATACTGGACTGCAGCTTCTCTGTAAAATGCCCAGAATTCTAGCCATGACTTTTTCTCCCACTGTTGTTGTTTCGTATCTAATTCTGCTCATTCTGCACTGTACATATATCTGTTCCATATACACAGACATAACCTACCCAGCTGTACGTGTGCTTCCATTTTATTTGTCAAAAAGCTTTTCTGACTATCCCAAGAGGTGCCATGCACACCACCATCAAATAAATATATTGATACAATTTGTAATACTGTCTCCCATGGATAAGCTACAGTCCATCAGGTCACTTAGGGTAGTCATGATACAGAACAGTAAACTATGACGTACGTGAGGGCCATTGTGTTCTTGTGGATGGTCAAAAAATGGACCCAAGTCATTGGTGCTCAGGGATTAAATGACTGTTGTGTGTTCAAGGGGCATTATCACATTTTGCTGATCTTTCCTCTGTTTTATCTTTAATGAACAGGGGACTGGCTGGACTGCTTTGGTCTGAAAGACTCCGCAAAGTACATCGGCACTGCTGAGAGCATTGCCATCCGGATCCCAGACTGCTCCGTAACCACCCATCTGATAGATCAGGTGAGCGACTGTTGACACTGCAGTGGTACCACTGCAACAGTGGGGATGATAGAGGCATCTGTGCATCTTGCAAGTGAGCCTGACTCAGGCTAATGGCCTTGACTTGGAAATGGTGCAGCAGACACAAATGTCATACTTTGGGCTGGGTGGGAGGACAGATGCGTCATAATGCCATTTGAGAGGGTACGACAAAGACAAAAATGTAGATCCATCAAGATCAGCTGAAATATAATCCTTTCAGTAGGAGGAGTGGCAGACAGCACAATTCCATTCCAGGTGGCTGATGGGTAGGCACATCACCAGGACCTCTACCAAGGTGGGATGGGACATCCATTGCCTTATCAAGCAAAAAGATGGCCTACTAGATATTCTCCAAGTCGTTGAAGAAAATGGAGAGTCTTCCTCATGGCATCTATTTCATTTGTAAATAGAATATTTTGGAAATCTCTTGATGCCATTAAACTGGACAGACAAGTGTATGTCTTTGAAAAGTATTGGAATGTTGATCACCACTTGCTTCAGAAAGTCTGATACAACTCTGTGCTCTTCATATAAGTTGGACTTACACTTATAGAGGGAGTGATGAGACTTCATATAACCACCCTTTCAGAAGGTGGATGTATAGATAAATCACTATGCATCACTGTAGCCTGTGGTATATTCAGAGGCCAAGCCCTGCTTCAAGCCCTGTATGAAGGAGGTCTCCCTTCCATGCATGTGGAAGAATGGCCATATCCATAAGTTGCTTGAAAGAATGAGATTGTGGGCCTCTTGCCACGTCCCATGAGAGAATCTACCGTGCCGCTGAGACTAATATTTTTGTCACTTTGTTTAGGGATTTTCTACCAAATTTCAAACATTCGCCCCTCTTAAATAGGGGCAGGTGCCCACTATTTTGAGTGTTACTGGCAAACCAAGGTGACACATGCAAATATAAAATGGTGGCCATGTATCACTCTCAGTGACACTCCTGTAGGAGAACTATCCTTGAGCTGAACCAGTCACAGAGCTTTTGATTCCAAATAAAGTGAACTACTGAAATATGGACAAGGTACAGATCCCTTTCCTTTGAACTGGCCTTTACTCCCACCAGTAATGGAAACACTTCGCCTATCCCAATCTCTATAAGCATTACTTATTTTATTGTTAAGAATCCATCAAACAGTACCCTTGATGAGCACGTTAGGGGATATATCCTAGGGAACTGAGGGAGATATATTCTTCTAAAGTTGCAGGAGTTGGACTGGTTAGTCATCGGAAAGAAATGTCATCTAATAATCTTGAGCTTAAGGGGAATGATCACCTATATAGGTTTTAATCCTTCTTCTGAGCCAACTTCCAAGTACCAGAACTTAGAAGCAGTGGTTGACTTTAGAGACTGGAAGCGGGTTGAACACACCATTAAGCTTCTGTCTCCCTCCTTGTGATTGAAAACCAACTTCTATGCAGGCATGTTATATTGAAAGAGCAAGCTCCTGCCCCCCTTAATATAGGTACTGGTTCCTGCTGTATTTTTTAACTGACACCACAATGTCTTTATTCACACGCTCTGCCCAGAACACAGACTGCAAATGTGGGCTTGTGTATCTTCCTATCCAGTTGCAAGGAGTGAAATGTTGAGTGTAACTATGAGCAGAGGCTGTGAACTGTGAATTTATCTAAATCCACTGTCTTTGTTTCTCACCAGGTTGGGCCCATTGTGGTTTCTTCAGCCAATCCAAGTGGTGAAGCCGATACCACGCACCACAACCAAGTGTATGCCAAGCTTGGAGATAAGGTATCTATTGTTATAAACCTGAGGGTTACAGCTTTTTATAGTTAGATGGGAATCCAAAGTATTCATTGAGCAAAGAGACCCTCTTGTGGCATGACTGCAGCGAAGTAGATAGCAGCAAAAGCTTCCATAGTTAAAAACTCTTAAAGGTAAAACAGCAGTTGGCCAGAGTAAGTCTGAGAGGTTTGCTAGAGAGTCTTAAATCTTTAGTCTTGAACCTGGTCATATTCTGCTTTTCCTGAACCAATGGAAGTGGCTGAATAATCCTAGGATGCGTGACTGGACAAAGAAAGGTTTGTGTGCACAAGAAAATCTCTACTCTGACTGAATCTGGGGAGGGGTTGGGGGGCAGACCAGGAACTATGGGGCTGATTACAATGGCAGGGGGACCGCCACCGACAGGCTGTGAGTTGCGGTCTCCCCACCATCGTAACCAAGTTTACAGCCCGCCATATAATGGTGGCGGGCGGATGTGTGGTGGTTGTAAAGACCGACTGCCATGCATCCGAAGGGCTCCTTGAGCACACCAGTGCGGTGGAGGGGTTCGTAGTCCCATCAATGATGGTAGTGCCTACCAGATACCGCCATAGGGATTACGATGTACTTTTCTGCCAGCCATTTTATGGCGGGTTACCCGCCATGTCAAGGCTTGTGGAAAGGGACATTGGGGACCCATAGCGGATCCCCTTTCCCCCCTGACCCACAGGCACTGGACCTGGAGGGCACCTATGGTACCCCCTATATATCCCTGCACCATGTGGCAGGCACTGCATGGTTCCTGCCACATAGTGCAGGGATATGTGTTGGGTCACTGTTTTGTATTACGGCGGGTGCTACAAAGCGCAGCATCCTCCGCAATATCAAACATCGTCAATGCAACCGTCAGGGTGGCAGTTGCATCATAATTAGCTCTGTGGAACCGCTGCCTTGTAGGCGGGTGGTCCAAATCCCCGATATGGTGGCGGATGGACTGATGTCCGTCCGCCATCGCAATCAGCCCCATAGTCTGAAAAGGGCACTGGGAAAAAATTGATAACAAAAAGAGTAGGTTTCTAAATCTGTGTTAAGCTCAGATGATGCAGAATATTAAATTCAGTAATAAAATAACTGAGTTGGTTAATGGGCCTTTGCTAGGGATCTTTGTGTAACTTCTGTTCTAAAGTTTGGATGCAGCCATTGTATCATTGTGAATGGAATAAAATAAACACCATTATTTTGGACAGAAACATAACCTATTATTAAAATCTCCAAATGACATCTCAGTGGATGGTGTGCGCTTTGATCCTAGGCGTAAGACTACGCTAAGCTCGCGGAGCGTGCCTAGTTTGCGCAACTACGCACTATGCGAATTGCACATAGCACAGTGTAAGAACACGTAGCATAGCGGGCATTTTTTGCTTGCTCGCTGTCCTCAACGTCAAGTTGGCGACCACGAGCGAGCAACATAACATTCCGGCAAGAGTTTTTCTTTGTTCGAGATCAGCCACATCAAGTTGCCGATCGCAAGCGTGGAAAATTAACCTCCCGGTGAGATTCCCAAAGCGGGGAGGTCAGGTTTCTCATTGCGAGTGGTCGTGTATGGAGAAACTACCAGTCCGCGTTGAGAAAGCTGGCGCTTGAGTACAAATCTACTCGAGTGGCGGAAAATGACCGCTTACACTGTGCAAGATGCGGTTTTTAATGACTGCACAGTGCGAACAAGCATCCGGCACTGTGCAATCAGTGCGAACAGCATTTTCCCTACCGTACTACGCAGTTCGCATTGCTTGTGTAGTGTGAAGTGCACTTCGCTTAGCTACGCGTTACGCTACTACGCGAACTACACCCAGGGTTAGTGCGGTGTATAAGGCTGCAAGTGCCCCATGTGGTCTTCATTTTAATATTAGGTTTGTATTTTTTAAATCGGTTGTTTCATAACAAGTACTAATCTAGGCATAGGTGGTTTAGCTTATGCTTTTGGGTATAAACCCCGTTCTAGTTCTGACATTAAATGTTCACACACTTCAAATCTAATTAATAATACCAGCGCAGCCACACTACCTTTGCTATCAGGCTATATATTTGACCAGGAGCTCATTTATGGCTGTTTTTCTTAGGTCGATGGAGTCCTCTGTGATGGGGCTTCTCCGGAGAACATCCCTTCCACCATTGTCAACTGCACCAAGATCGACAGTGGGACCATTGGCTTCTTTCGGATAGGAACAGTGCCCAAATCCCAGGTAAGCCCAGAATATTACCTTGCAATGTCTCAGTTCAGACATATAAGGAGTGTAAAGGAAGCTAAAGGCTCCTATTGAATTGTTATTCCAAGGTAAAAAATTGTGCGAGAGTCACACAGCAGAGATAAAGTATGGAATAATACAACATTGTGATACAGAGAAAAAATCAGTTTCCTGTTGATTTAGTCAGTCACTGAATGTGAGGTTGTTTCTGGTTGAATGAGACAACCACTAGGACACTCTTGTGTATTGAAAATGTAAATTCTGAATATTCTTACTTATGAATGTTATAAGATAAGGCAGAATGTCTGGCCATTGCTCTTGATATCCCAGGGCACAATGCTGAAAGAGTGAAATTGGAATTCCACTTGGCATTAAAGCAAAGGCTTGAAATCCATTCATCTGCAGGCCAAGTACCATTAGTGGAGGGGGAGGGGAGTTGAGAGAAAGTATATTCTACTTTAACTAACAGAATTGATGGCTTTCATCTCAGGTGCTGCAACTCTTTGAGGAGGTCCAGAAGAAGCATAGCGCTGACCAGGTGACAGCACAATCCTTGGAGCTGCCAAACATGTCCGGCACCCTCCGTGATGGGTCTGAAGACTATCTGCATCAATCCTACATCAACGAAGCGTTCTCCACTGAAGACGAGCAGCTGTGAGCATCACATTTCTGGAGACTAATGTTCACATAAATGAGGGATAACTGCAGGATTCTTAAAGAAGCAGCATCTACTGAGTAAACCACTCTGTGAATTGTGGTTCCTTCCTGTTTCAAATGATCTTCATTGAATACCAAGCAATAGCATCAAGAACCTGCTCATCTAATCATTGTAGCTGTGAAACAGTTCCATGGTGACTTGGGGCTTATTGGCAAAGTTGCACAGTGTGCGTGGACTCTACATTACATGGTCCCTGAACCCTGCATGTCTCCTCAAACACCAGATTTCAGCTTGGTCATGAGTCTCTCCTTCTTGTCCCTCTATCAGAAGGATGCCTAAACTGACGTCTAGTAGTTTTTCTTGCGCAATCGTTATCTTTCTTATACTTTTTGTGTCTACAGCTTTTACAATGCAAAGATGTTACAATGAAATGTAAAAGTTTTGATTTGAAATTTAAATGGAAATTGAAAAAAACAGCAAAGCTACAGCATCTGCAATACTATGCTTCGTTAAACATCTCTCTCCCAGAGATTTGTTTGAGTAGACAACAGGTCTGACTTGTGGTGGTATTTACTCTCTCCGTTGGGGTGGCGCAGGACATTACTTCTGCCACACTGATGGACAGAGGACCGCCTTACTTAGAGGTCACTGCTGGTCCAGCGATGATCTCTGTACCTTCAGATGAACTGCTGCCATGGAGGTTTCTTTAAAGGTATCCAAAGGTTTGATGGACAGTGGCCGGCGATTTTGATGGCCATCCACCAAACGTTTTGTTTTTTCAAAACATACTTCCAAAGTTTGAGTTTGTTACGGAAAATAAATAACTAATAACTCTCACATCAAGGGAGTTGTTTCCCTGGACGTGGGGGTCATTACTTTTTTTCCCTGATTGTCATCACCCCGTTGAGTGATTTATCTGTTGGATTGCATTACGCGACTCTTCTGAACAGAAGGCATCATGGCCTACTGGATAGTGAAGGCAATACTTGGTTTTGCCCCAGACAAGCTCTCTTGGGATTACAGGGATGAACATTTATGTTGTGGTGGGCTGTGAAAGAACTAGAGTTTGGGGAAGGTAAATCCCACCAAAGGCATCCTTCTGCAAAGAAGCTTTCATCCTGAGTTGTAAAGTCATTTGTGTATGGGACACCTTGTGTGTGTGCCTTCCTTATCTTTGTCATATGGTCCCTTTCCAACCTTAGAACCCCAAATCATTGTTGTGAGTTTTGGTAAATCATGAAGGACAATTCATCATTTAATATTTATTTATTGATTTGTTTAACTTATTTTATTTGCACTCTGGCAAGACTGTCACAATATGAAGATTGTTTTTTTTTTACAAATCAGTGTTCAACTGTACTTTGGTGGTGGAGCAGGTTTGCTTGTGAACATTTGTATCCAGCCTTGCTCCAAAATGTGAAAAGATTTTAGCCTCAGCAGCAAATCACTTGTTTTTGCTAAATGTTTTTAGAACTTTATTTCCAGGGATTAATCTGTGAAACTATAACGTATTAAATAATGTATGGCAATTTTCATAACCTTTATACATGGTTGGTTATTTTCCATTGGATACCACATGCTATTCCTGTTCCAGCAGAGCGTGTGGTTTTGTCTACCCTCAACCTTTACATCATAAACTTCTTGCAGCTTTTGAAAAACGAAAGGCATACCCAAATTACCAATAATCTAATTAAAAGTACAGTTAAGTGCTGTGTAAAAAAGTATGAAAGCAGTCCACATCTATTTGTGTCACAAATGCATTTTGTAAATGTATTTTTATTGGTTTTGTAAGCTGAAATATAACGTACAAGAATTACAATTGTTGATCAAGTATTAACTACCTAAAATTAAATTATTTTTAGTATAAAAACAAAAGACGAATTGTGGCTTTTCTTAATATTTCTACATTATTTCCCAGCCATAGTTAGAAAGAATGCTTCAGTGACCGAACGCTTCAATTCCATACAGCTCCTCTATTATCTATATTTATTATTATCTATATTGAATTGCTCTGTCTCTGTCCTCTATTGAGGATTAAGCAAAATGCCTCCATGAAATGTTGGTTCCATCCACCAACTTACACCAAGCTGCTTCTCAATATATGAGCTCCCTACCTCTGAGCTCCCTACCTCTGAGCTCCCTCCCTCTGAGCTCCCTCCCTCTGAACTCTGAGCTCCCTACCTCTGAGCGCCCTACCTCTGAGCTCCTTTCCTCTGAGCTCCCTCCCTCTGAACTCTGAGCTCCCTACCTCTGACCTTCCTACCTCTGAGCTCCCTCCCTCTGACCTCCCTGCCTCTGAGCTCCTTACCTCTGAGCTCCTTTCCTCTGAGCTCCCTCCCTCTGAACTCCCCACCTCTGAAGCTCTTGTGGTTGATAGAGCATTAGAGTCAATTCACCAAGATGCCTGGGGTAGCTAAATTGCCATCTCACATCCTGTGATCTCGAGGGACATCAAATGCTTGATACAATGACTCACACTTAGCTCCTTGACCCCCTCTTGTTTGCAGGTGAGGTGCTAGGGAAATGGAGCCACAACTTCAGTAAGTACATTGGGATCCCTTTAGTTCCTAACGTTCCCTTCATGACCCAGGAGCAGTGCTTTAAATGTGCCGGTACTGTCCGGTACAGAGTATAGGCACTTTTTTTTTAGAGGGAGAGTTCCGGCACTTCTCATGAGAAATGCTATACTTTTAATTGGAGAGTAACAGCACTTCCCAGAAACAATCGGCACTCTGCTACAGAGTACCTGCACTTCTATTTTCAGAAGGCCCGACTGTAGGGAGAAGTCAAGAAGATCAATAAGATCAATCTGACAAACTGAGCGTATGTCCGAAAAGTGTCCAGCTCTTACATTGCCGAGACAAAGAGCACAACATGTAAAAATCAGCAACTCGAACAGTCTTTGCAGAGAAGAAATTAACTGCTGGAGATCTGAAACTGAAACTTACCTCTGCCCCTGGTCCTGCAGCTGCCACACCGCATACACAAGCTTAATTCAAGAAGGTTTGAAGTCGGGAGCGGATCGCCTATTGTCAGACTCAACTCTCTGGGCTCGGTCTCGGTACTCCTCGCTGGAGCACTCTCACAGGGCAGGACCTGAATGTGTTATTACTCCATATATTCCCTTGGTAGACCATCTCCTGTCGACTCTGGCCAGAACCAAACTCCAGCCTATTCAACTCCTCTGTCTGGCATTGAGTGGACACCGATGCAGATACCAAGTAGTTGTCAGCTCATGGTCCTGCCGAACACCTAGGCCATCTCACCTCTGCAAGGGGGCAGGCGCAGTGACAGTTAAGCTACCACTGGCGGTAGAGGCTCCTCTGCTGAAGGAACAAGCTCCTCTTCAAGGCTTAGGAGTCTGGGTGCACTGGGATGCACTAGCAGTCACTAAGTTAATCGAAGTCACTGGAGTCAATTGACTCTCTGGATGCGCAGGGCAGGAGAAGGATGAATAGAGTCGGGGGCTCTCCCGTGTCCTGGTTTAGTCTGCCGTGCAGGCTCAAGGCTCACAGCTCACAGCATGCAGCCCCTCCTAATATACCTGTCAGAATAAGAGACAGCTGGGCAGACATGCGGGGGTCAGATGCGCAGACACGGGATGTCGGACAAGGAACACAGTCACCTGGGGCGGTCATCTCTCCTTCTCCTCAGCTTTCTGGTCCTCCGGCTTCCTCTGCGCATCTCACAGAACGTAAAAGATGGTGTGTTACGCAGGTGTGTGGGCGGGCATGGGTGCAGCTACAAGGGGGAGGTTGTTCTGCATCCATTTTCTTTAAGCATGTACACCTTTCATAAACCTTTGTTCCATTGTGCCTCTCAGACTGGTCATCCTTTAACCCCCTGTTTCTTGTGAACTTTGCCAACATACTCTACTCCTTCAGTCCAACTACTATAAAGAAGATGTCTTATTGTTGTCCATCATTAAAGCTGTTTTGGGAAAGTTCTCACCCCTCTACACACTATATTTAATGCCTCAATCACTCAAGGCATCTGCTCAGAGTTCTCCAGACAGGCCAGATCCTCCGAGGAAGGAATTGACCCTAGTCCCTGATCACTTTTCTGGTTATTGTTCCTGCACTTTCCTGCCGATCACCAGAAAATCATTGAAAAAACATTCTACGCGCAACTAATAAAGCCATAAATACTGATCTAGCTTAAGATCACACTGCAGCATCGGGACCGGTACATAAAAAATTATAGACAATGTCCTGCTGACCACAATAAAGGTCACCCCTACCTCCTGATGTTGCTGGACCTCTTACCACTATCAAAACCATTGTTCATCCCATCCTCAACACCCTGAAATCTTGAACAGAGTTCACTGCTAATATCCTTCGCTCTTTCTCCTCGTACAAGTCCCAGGTGGTTCACATGGCACCTCCTGGTCCCAAAAGATCTCTTGTGGAGTTACGCAGGAGTTTAATTTGCTCCTATGATCTTCAACCTCTAAATGTAGCCCTTTGGGTCCATACACTGAAGAACACACAACTCTACTTGACAGTCCCCTTTGTTCTCGGCAGTCAAAGCCTTAAACACCGGCTGTACCTCTCTCAGTCCTGGATGTCAAGCACCTACCTTAAGTTCAACCCGAGCAAGATGGAATTCCTACTATGTGCAAAGAACAACAAGTACCTGCTTCATGGCATGAATCTTGATGGATTTGATCCCCAACTTTCACCCCATGCTAAGTTACTCACAATAACTTTGGATACCAGACCCTCTGCCAAGAATCACACTGCAAAGAACACCAAGACAGCCTGGTACCAGCTGTCTCCATTGAAGAAAGTGAAACCATTCCTCCCAGAAATCATCTTCACTACTGTTGTTCAAAGTGTTCTACTGCTGCATCTGGATGGAGGCAACAACCTGCTCCATGGCCTCCCAACCACCACACTGGCCAACTTGAAGGACATCATCCACACTGCACCATGCCTCATCAAGAGCCTGGAGAAATATGACTTAATGATTGCCACCTTGATGGAACTCCACTGGCTCCCCTTCCCTGCTCATGCCATCTTCAAAATTATGTGAAACACCTGCAAATAGAACAGAGGCTCATGCATACCTTTGCATGGCAAAAGGCAGAAACTGGTCTTAGGCTGCTTGTGCCATGTGAACGAGCACCAGGCTGGGCTGTTCAAGGTGAACTGTTCTTATTTGAGCAGGATCAATACTTTTTTGCATATTGCTGGCTCTAAACTGAGGTGGCATGGTGGACAAAAGAACAATGGGTAGGAATGCTAACCTGAGCGACTCCTGGTGTTAATACCAATTGCAAGCTTTCCTCCCTCACCTTACATGTTTTGGTGTGTTTTTCTGTTGTCTCTGATAACCAGTCTCCAGGAGGGGAGGAGACGTCACCTCAAGCCTACACATGCTGCTGGAGAGCTGTGGGTCTGCCTGAGACCAATTGCCTGAGGAGTGGGAGAGGGAGCTACTTGTGTATGCAGGAGCTGAATGCCCAAGGAAGAGAATCCCAGCTGCCCAATACAGACAAAGCAGCAACTCTGGGGAAGTGTGTAGCTGTGGGAGTGTGTCAGTGGGCACAACTGCATGCATTGTGTGGTTGAAGGCAGTTCACCCTCATTATCCCTCAGTTAAGGGCTAATTAATATCTTGAGGCTTAGACATTTCTTTACCTTTGCGTCGTGGTATCAATATGGTCAAGATAATGGCCCGCACGCCAAATTTAGATGCTGTGGACCGTTGGTTTAATCACACTGGATACTACTCTGTTTCCACCGAGATTAAACCCCTCCGCAGCCCTGCGTAGCGAGGGCCATTGGAGTCATACCTCTAATTCCGCCCATCTAATTTACATGGGCGGAATGAGATGTCAGTTTTAACTGTCCATCACTTCCAGGAAAACCCTGACAATAAGAGGCAATACAAACTGCTAAATGCCATCCTTGCCATGGGAGAGGACTCCCATGGCGAAGAATTTACTTCAAAACAAAGAGTGTCAGAGGGTCTAGAATAAGAAGAACAAGAACGCTGGCTGTGCAACTACAGAGGACTTACAATACCATGCTAGATAAGAAATTATAAAGACAACGGTCACCCTTATATAAAACCCAAAAAGTGATCATATGAGGATGCCCATCAGTCACCACACGGAACCGCCCTTCATCATTTGCGTTCCTTCTAAGACCACTGATGGTGTTATCTATTGTGTTTCTCATGGAGGGCTAAGGTTGTAAAAACCCTCTCATGATCAGATAGATTAACGTGGTCTTACTGCTCAACTTGTCTTTATAATTTCTTATCTAGCATGGTATTGTAAGTCCTCTGTAGTTGCACATCCAGCGTTCTTGTTCTTGTTATTCTAGACCCTCCGACACTCTATGTTTTGTAGTACTGTTGGGGCCGTATCAGAGTGAGGTGTTTAAATCCCCTTTGACCCTCCATAAATGTATTTTGTTGAAGAATTTACTTCTTCATTTTTAAAAGGAATTTAAAAAGAAAAAAGAAAACATTTTGGTGCAGCAAACATTTAGTAGCCTTGACAGGAATTGCTGTAACAGCAGTTACTGCTAATGCTTTAGAAATTACCTCCAGCTTAGAAGTCGATACTAAATTTGAAAGTAGTCTCACCCTGGTGTTCATTAATTCCTCTGCCAGGCCAAAGGAGAGTACATCCACCAAAGTATAAATTGGCCCTTAATCTCTAATTGCTGAACAAAGCATTGACTGTGAAGTTGAATAACAGATTTGGTGGAACTTTATCAATTGTATTACAACCTCCTTAACAGAATTGCACCGTCAAAGTATACAGACTAATCTAAGAGACACAGAACTCAGGAATGCATTTCCATTTCACAATAGTGAGCCCGCAACTGTGCTTAAATGTAAAGCTTCTGCCTGCTTATTTAATAATCCCTGTAGCATAGAGAACACTGATGTGTGTGAATTAATGGAAGATAAAACTGAGAAACCACATTGGAGGAACCCAATTCATGGGAAACCAATGTTAAGGAAAGTCAATATAAAGGAAATACAAAAATATTAAAAATAAAAGTAAACATTTTATCAGAAAGATCATTTTGAGGACAAATACAAAATTAAATTAAACTTGGGTGGGGTTTATGACTACTTTGGGGTTTTTGGGTTCAGTGATGGGTATTGTGTAGGAATATGAGGGGTTTTTAGGGGTTAGAAATAATTGGAGTTTGGGCATAGAAGTGGTTTTTAGGGCTGCGAGATGGGTGGGGTGTAGAGGTGGTGAAGGATCTTTAGGGTTCACCGATAAGTGTTTTTTAGGTAGGTGAAGTGTTTTTAGGATTCAGGGATGGGTAGAGCATACGTGTGTTGAAGGATTTTAGGGTTCATGTAGGCTGGGAAGAGTTTAGGGCTGGTAAGGGTGTTTACGGTTCAATTATGAGTAGTGGCTGGGGTGGGGAATAGTTTTTAGGATTAGATTAAGTTTGTGTGTAGGAATATGAGGGGTTTTTAGGGGTTAGAAATAATTGGAGTTTGGGCATAGAAGTGTTTTTTAGGTAGGTGAAGTGTTTTTAGGATTCAGGCATGGGTAGAGCATACGTGTGTTGAAGGATTTTAGGGTTCATGTAGGCTGGGAAGAGTTTAGGGCTGGTAAGGGTGTTTAAGGTTCAATTATGAGTAGTGGCTGGGATGGGGAATAGTTTTTAGGATTAAGAATGGGGTGGAGTTTGGTGTGGCAAGGGATTTTAAGGATTCAAGGATGAATGGAGTTTAGATGTTGAAAGGGTTTATCAGGGTTCAAGGATGAGTAGTTTAGAGTGATGAGTTCTTATGGGTCGTGGATGGGTGGTGTGCAGGGGTGGTGAGGGTTGTTTGGGGTTTACTGATGGGTGGTGTGCTGAGATGTTTTAAGGAGTATGGAATGGCTGGGTTTTAGGCATGGAATGGGGGTTTCAGGGTTCAGAGAGAGTGGATTTATATGGTAGAAAGGTATTTTAGGCTTTTAGGGATAAGTGTAGTGAAGAGTTTTAGGGGGCAGGGATTGATGGTGTTCAGGGGTTTGACAGGGATCACTGATGGATGGTGTTTGCGGTTGGTGATGGGTCAGCAAGTTAAAAGCTGACAATGTAAGACATATGAAATAATTTAACCTTCATTAAAGCACTGAAATCAACAAAACGTTTTCTGAAAGTAAGACCTGCTACCATTGCATTTACACTTAAAAAAATAAGCATTAAAAATCCAATTTTAACCAAAAAGATGGTTCATTGACAAAACAATAACACCCAAAACATCCCCATACCACAATATCGAGTTATAAATATAGATGTAAAAAAAACGACATCCTATATTTATAAAGGTATGTACAAAAATATCGGAAAAGATATCAATGACATAAACATAGATGTAAAAAATATCATTTTTTATACATATATATATATATAATAAAATAATAAATACACTAAATAAACGTAACTAGAAAAAACAAATACATTTAGTATACATTTTAACAAAAAATATAAATAAACTTAATTTGAAAAAGTTACACATATATAATAATTGTAATATATATTTACTGCAAAACAATTTATAAACTATTAATATAAATGTAATTTATAATTTAAAAAATATATAAATCTAACAAATGAATATATATATATATATATATATACATATATATATACATATATATATATATATATATATATATATATATATATATATATATATATATATATATATATATATATATATATATATATTCACGCGGCGGCCTCGGCCGCGGAAGATTGCACCGCCTGGCAAACTGACAAACAGGTCTGTGTGGTTGCTAAAAGAAACGGCAACCAGATTCCAGCACAGAGGATTCGAAATTGTAACCGGAGCACCTTTCCAAGGCTCACTGGAGGGCCAGACACATTGAAAAGGACATTGGGGGCTTTATATTTTGGCAACAAAAACGGACCCTACTGAAAGGGAGAAATTAAGGACTACATGACCCAACATCCCACGGATTGAAAGGTGGAGATAACAACTATGGACATGTGATTTTGCCAGTCCCCGCCCTATGATTAAGATGAATGTTTGCATTGAAACGCGTTAGGGGCTTCGTTATAAATTGGAGGGTGAGCCGGTTCTGAAAATAAAAGGTTGTTACCATCCTGCTGTGGAGTCGCGTCTTTGAGCTCTGGGGCAACTTGGCGGTCGCCAGTAGGTATATATAGTTAGGATTTTTTCCCTATGGGATTTCTGAAAATTCTATGTCTAATAACTTTGGCGTTTGTGGACGGAATTGGCTGAAATTTTCAGGAAAATGGCACATTTTGTTTCTGAGCAGCCCCTGAAAATTTGGGGGGGGGTTCGTCAAGGGGGGGCTGAGAAAAAAGGGGGGTCCCAAAACGCGTTTCTCCAATGTTAATTTCCATAGGGCGGTTGGCCTCACTTTTAGCCCGAACGGCTGAATGGATTTGCACGAAACTTGGCAAAATTGTAGGGACTGTTAGCCCGATGTGCCTTTGCTAGGTCTCAATATATGTGCTCCAGTGGATTTTGAGAAATTAACGTTCAAAAAAAGATATATATCTGTAAGCGCGCTCTGGGCTGCGCTCCGGTTCGCGTACTTGACGCGTAACGGAAGTTCGCGAAGCGAAGCTGATTGGCTCTTCGGTGTCTGTCAACATTCTAAACAGTCTGGAGCGGCCGCCATCTTGTCTCTCGGTAGGATCGAGAGACAAGAGGAGGCCAAAACAAAGGGGGAAATGACCATAAGGGGGCATAGTAGATCCTCCCTGACCCCCTAGGTTTTATGTGGAGGTTTTAAAAGGGCCCCGCAGGGCAAAAAAAAAAAAATATTATTTTTTGCGTGGGGAGCATCCGGTTCGCGAACCGGAAAGCGTTCTGGGGAGCGTACTATAAGGAAAAAAGAATGATAGACTTTTTAAATACCGTATGTTAATTGATTGTTGGTTTTGTTGATTATTTTTTAATTTCTTTATTTTTTAAGCATTTATTTATTATTGTGATTGTGTTTCAAAATTCAATAAACTTTCTAACATTTCACTGTCTGAAATGTCATTATCTTCATTGAACATAGTTTGTAATCTCTGAGGGAGTAAAATGTCCTCATTTTGAAGGAGGTCATCTACTGCTGGCACACATTGCAGTAGTTCTTGGTCCCAAGTTTCATCCATAAATTCTATATAATTTGGATCAATTTTTTCTTGGCTGCTCTCTTGCAGGACAATTTGAGATTCAACTTTGTGTTCGCCTTCCATTTTGCCTGAAATTTGGATAAAAAAAATATATATTAGTAGAGATAGGGCACTGTTGGGAATAATTTTAGATAGGCAGTTTCTATCAGTGAATTTATCTTTGGGCAGTGTATAGTATCAGAGTGGAAGTAGGAATATAAAAAAGTGTATGTGATTTAACGTAAGTAAATTCATAATTATACAAGAGAAGCCTAACTCCATGCATAACTATAACAGAGAAGTCTATCTAAATCTATAACTACTACAGAGGGATAGTATATAACTATCAGAAAAAGTTTACCATATTAACTTATAGTGCACAATATACTTCAGTTTTAAAAATAACAACTTACCTTTACAAATAAGTTGAAGTGATTAGTGAAAATCCAATTGAAATGTACAACAAGAAGTAGTAGTCAAAATGGCTGTGTTTCCTTCTCTTCCTTTATATATATTCAGGTATATAACCAATCAAATGTCAGGTAATAAAAGTAGAAAATGAAAGTAACATTTTCATTGGTTGTCAATTCCAACACCTCAGATGTGTTTTGTGAAGTAATTTACCTCACGGTATTTAGAGAGGTCTACAGGCTAAATGGCTAAATGGAATTTCAATCAAATTTGTGAAAATAAAAGGGATTGGTATGTAGTATGAGCTAATGTATATTTGGTGAGAGTGTCTCCAGTCGTTTTTCTGTAAATTATTTTTCCACCTTTTTTATTGGACCGCTTCCCGGGAAGCGTCCCGGTTCGCGAACCAGCAGCGTTACGGGAGTCCACCATTTTGTGTTTCGGTCGAATTAAGATACAAGATGGAGGGCAAATAATGTTCTGAATGGGTGGAAGGGGGCACGGTAGACTTATCTTGACCCCCTAGGTTTTCTGAGGGTGGCTGAGGAGGCTTATATGTGCGATAAAAAACATTTTTTTATGAAATTCCGCGAGGTTAGCTTTCGGTTCGCGTACCGGATAGCGTTCCGGGGAGCGTACTTTGTTGAAAATTAGTGAAGAAAGTTAGAAAAAAATAATAATTGTGAGTGATCAGATGTAGGGTAGCTCTGAGAAGAGCTTTTGGGATTATGGTACATTTAGGTACTTATAAGTAGGTACCAATGCACAGTCTTAAATTCAGAATGAAAATTCTGTTGCCCTCATCTGAGAAGTGAACTCCATCTCCTCTGTAGATATCTTGCATGTAGTAACGCAAGTTATTGTTGTACATGGAGCCCATTCCATGGTCTCTCATGTAAGCTGAAACAGATTTGTTTACATGCTTCCTCGACTTCTCAATTTGTGGACAAAATTGGTTGGACCACCTCCATTTCTGTCTTTGGCATATATTTGAATATACCAAGGCAGTTTGAGGAAAAAGTGCCATTAATTGCTCAAAGGTGTCCTTTAAAAGCATTTCCAGACCTACTCCAGTCAAAGTGCCCAAATCATTACCTCCACAGTGCACAATTAACAGGTCAGGTTTTGGCAAATGCATAAAGGTTTTCACCAATGGTATCAATTGGTGACATTTTAATCCTCTGTGGCCAAACCACTTAATTTCCACATCTTGTAAATTGAGGTTAGGTAAATTTCTGTTCTCAGCATACCTTTGAGCCCAGTAGATGTAACTATGTCCAACAATCCAGACAGTGAACATGGTGAGAGAAGATTCTGCTGCAGTCAGATGAAGTGTGGTAATGAAATGGCAGATGAAACAGTAGGAGTTTGTAAAGAAAAAAAAACTGTGGAGTTTCAGTGCTAATGATTCACTAGCAGTGATTGGTGGATTTCCATTTCTGAAAACAGAAAGTTAGGGTGCATGGATGTGTTCTTTGAAAGATATAATTTGACTGGTCAAGGAAAAAACATTTAATGAAAGATTGCACTGGATACGCAGGTGCAGTGAGAGTTCAGAGTTCAATTGAAACATTGTTGTGTGAACTTGCAAACATCAGAGGTCTTTCAGGAGGTGGTTGCTATGCAAAAAAGGCAGAGAGGGCAGAGGGGGGAAGGGTTTTGATTTGAAAAAAGTGAGGGAAGAGTTTTGATTGGCTAACATGAGAGATATGTGTAATGAATATCAGCATTTCTGTGCTTTCTATAGCTGCAGCCTCTGGAGTGCATACTCTTTGTTCTGCTGAAGACAATTTGGTGTATTTCTGAGACTGTTTTGAAACTCAAAAAGTATTTGCTAAGGTGAGAAAAGATTTATTTAATTTAGATAGAGAATAGTATGATTTAAGGAGAAAATTATGAAGAAAGCTGTGTTTTTAAAATGTTGCTTTGTCTCAAGTGATATACAAATAGATTTTGTTTCTTTGAGAAATTGTAATTGCACATTCTGTGTAGATATCTTGCATGCAGTAACGCAAGTTATTGTTGTACATGGAGCCAATTCCATGGTCTCTCATGTAAGCTGAAACAGATATGTTGTGTTTAAAAACGTTTTTTGAAATCAATTACATTTCTGGATATGTACTACTAGAGGTTCATAGGTTGTTTGGGCCATATTTATAAGGCATTTGAGTGTCTATGATGTTATTTTTCCCATTTAAATTGAAGAGCTTTCTCCATGGGGCAAGTTTCTTGTAAATATGCTACCACCTGTGCTTTGCAAATTTAGATTTTGATTCTTGGAGTTACATAGGCATGTAAAAAATGACCCAAAAATGGTGCAAGGGCAATCAAAAAACGCTTTCATGTGTCTTAAGGACATTTTAAGTCATTTCCTCTTGAATGTAGGTATACAATTGATTTATATGTTGTGTTTAAAAACGTTTTTTGAAATCAATTACATTTCTGGATATGTACTGCTAGAGCTTCATAGGTTGTTTGGGGCATATTTATAAGGCATTTGAGTGTCTATGATGTTATTTTTTTCCCATTTAAATTGAAGAGCTTTCTTCGTGGGGCAAGTTTCTTGTAAATATGCTCCCACCTGTGCTTGGCAAATTTAGATTTTGATTCTTGGAGTTACATAGCCATGTTAATAGTGACCCAAAAATGGTGCAAGGGCAATCAAAAAACGCAATCATGTGTCTCAAGGACATTTTAAGTCATTTTCTCTTGAATGTAGGTATACAATTGATTTACATGTTGTGTTTAAAAACGTTTTTTGAAATCAATTACATTTCTGGATTTGTACTGCTAGAGCTTCATAGGTTGTTTGGGGCATATTTATAAGGCATTTGAGTGTCTATGATGTTATTTTTACCCATTTAAATTGAAGAGCTTTCTCCGTGGGGCAAGTTTCTTGTAAATATGCTCCCACCTGTGCTTGGCAAATTTAGATTTTGATTCTTGGAGTTACATAGCCATGTTAAAAATGACCCAAAAATGGTGCAAGGGCAATCAAAAAACGGTTTCATGTGTCTTAAGGACTTTTTAAGTCACTGAGGAAACACAGGTGATGTAATTGTGAATTGAGGAAAAGAAACTCCACATTTTTCAATTACATCACCTGTGTTTCCTAAGTTTATGAATGACATTGTGCAGATGAAGTTTAGGTCTGTCCACGGACACAAAAGAGATCTGGCCTTTGTTCAAGAGTGAAGTGGACATGACTTACTTCATTGGTAGGCCTTCACATGTATTATCTCCTCTGTATTCTTCAACAAGCGTAAATCTCATCTGTAACCGTGAGTAGGCCTCACCTCAAACAAACCTCTGGATAGGCCACACCTTATCGTCATCCTGAATCAATCATTTAAAATGTTAGGGACAGATTTATGATAGGTGTATGCCTGTTTTGTACCACTGTGCGTCACTTTTGTGACGCAGTGGTGGTGGAAAATATTTGCTATGTGGCGACATATTTACAACTTGATGCATCTAGGCAGATGTGTCATGCTGTAAAATAACAAGCATGGTGTTAAGTTTTTGGTGACTGTTATTGATTTACTGTTTGGTAATAGTGGTTAATAACATTTTTTATTATATTTTACCACAGATTCAACTGCAGATCATTTCAAAATTTGAAAATGCCAACTAAGAATCGAATTAGAAAGGCTACAAAACGTCAAAGACAGCAGGTTAATCTATTACTGCAGCAGTCCTCTACAAAAAAAACTTGTCAAGTCACCAAGAAAGCACCGGGTAAGACCACGAAAACATTCATAAGAAATATTTGTAGTAAAAAACGTATTTCTACAGAAAATGTTTCAGTCCCGAAAAAGAGAAGCAATTTAAACGGAAAGGAAAGACCAATCAAAAATGTTACTGCTAGAGCAAGAGATAACTCTGTGCATGATAGTAGAAGGAAACAACAGTTTAGGGACATTCGAAAACGAATGATCCGCAACAGGATAATAGTCAATTTGTTAAAACATATTAAGAAAGGCCAACAGAAAGTGGCATTTTATAAGAAAAAGAAAAATGTAGAGAAAATTATTGATCAGGCTTTCGAAATTAAGCGAAAGTTATTTATTTTGGTAATCAATAGAATTAGGAAACTAAACAAGGTAATTTCTGATTTCAAATCAAATAGTAGATGGAAGAGAGTAGTTAATTGTAGTAATTTTTGTGAAGTTTTTTCCGGAGAATGGATGCATAGTTCAAGTTGTGAGGCATTTTTTAATGAGGAGAGTTATTTCCAGGATAATGATTTGGTGCTTGCAGTTGACACCAGTGGTCGAGCTTATGAAGTGAAAGATGGTTGTCCAGTTGAAAAAGAAAAACTTGTGACAACAGAGACAGAAGAGGTGTTAGGTAATGAGGTTTTAGGAAGACGTCCTAAGGGTCCTGTGTACATTTGGAAGTGTAGTAGTATTTGCAGTGTGCAACAGGATTCCATCAATTTGCTTTGTGATTTTGTACGGACATTTAATAAGAAAAGTTTGAAGCAGAAAATTAAGTTGTTGCAAGAATTAGATCCTTGCAGAGTGAGAGAAGTGACAGGTTTGCATGGTCATTCACTGGCTTGTCTTTCCAGGAGAGTATGCCAGAGTGTTTTTCATCATTTCAGGATGCTAGCAGTGCATCATAATAAAGTGAGGAAATTAGTGAGAATGTTGTATTATGCTAAGAGTCCAGCAATTATGCTTAAACAATTATGCGCTGCTCTTTTGCATGGTTCTGAAATAGATGTGAAGAATATTTGTGAAGAAATTGAGTTCTGTTACTTTGGAAGTAAAGATGAGAATGTTCAAATTGACCCAGAAGTAGAGGGTAATGTTGAAGATAATGTACAGGTTTCCAGTACAGATAATTTTCAGAAGGAAATTGCCACGTTTCAGGTGAAATCAAGTGAGAGGCCTAATTTCACTTGTGTGTGTTGTCGACGCACTTATTATAAGAATCAGAGTAAGTTAGTGGATTTATATGCAAAAAGTGAAAGGGAAAATAATAGTGAATGGAAGGATTTCGCAACATACTTGATGGTAGAAAATTGTTTTGATTTGGGATCGGATCAACGTGTGTGTACTTATTGTTGTAACAAATTAAACCAAAACCAGATGCCTGCTAGGGCGGTTCATAATAATCTGGAATTGGTTGAGATTCCTTCTGAATTGAAGGATTTAAATACTTATGAATCTATTTTGATTCAAAGTATCCATCCCTTTCAGGCTGTTGTAAGAATGGAGCCAAAGACAGGGAAGTTGCCTCCAGCAGATTTACAGAGAGGATTAATGGGAAGATTTGTTTATTTGCCTCTAGATTTGAACAAAAACATTAACACAATTGGAGTAGAAAAAGTGGAAGAGGAACCTCTGGTTATCTTAGTTAATGGGGTTCCGACAAAGAATAAGAAAATATGGCAAGATTGAGTGGATGTTAGGAAAGTCAAAAAGGCAACATTGTATTTGAAAAAAAATAATAAGTACTATAAGAATGTATATGTTGCAGAAGAGGAAGTAAGTGATGAAGAGGATAGCGATTTGTGTGCTGGCCAAATTGAGAAAGTAGAAGCCTCTAAAAGTGAAGAAATATATGAACATTATAGTGTTCATCCTTTGCATTCCAAGGAAGTCATGGGGAATGCTATTGAGTTGTTTCAAATGAAACAAGCCAAAGGGAGTCCCATTAGTGTTTGGGAGGAAAGTTTGGAAGCTCGGTGTTTCCCACAGCTATTTCCAACAGGTCAAGGAGGAAGATATGATGAGCGACCTCATCAAATTCCGGCTTCTGAATACCGGACTTTACGATTGTATGCAGAAGATCCTAGGTTTCGTCAATGCATTCCCTATTTGTTTCATCTCCTGTTTGAAAGCAATCTGTCTGGACTGTCATATGCAGTGAACCACATCTTGAAAAGTGGTATACAGATGCGAAACATCTCGGCAAGTGACTTTATGCATAAAGTCAATGTCCAAGACAGTATTTTGGATTCACACCTAATTAATCTCATGGCGTGTCAGCGTGGTACTAATGAGTACTGGTACCGTCGTCATGGTGATTTAAAATGTATGCTGAGGAACTTAGGAACTCCGACATGGTTCCTCACTCTGAGCTGTGCCGAGTATGGCTGGGAAGACTTACTTGAATTTCTACGAGAGGCAAATGCAAACATTGAAAACATCGAATTCAAGACACCCGGAGAACTGTGCTCTTTGGATCCAGTCAATGTATGCAGGTACTTCAATCATAGATTTGAAGCTATGATGTCTTTCATCATGAATAAGAAGAATCCACCTCTTGGAGAGGTGTTGGATTTCTTCTGGAGAAAGGAGTACCAAGCAAGAGGTGCTCCTCATATACATATGCTGCTGTGGATCAAGGATGCACCTAAATTTGGAACAGATCCGGATGACTTAGTGATGAGTTTCATAGAACAGTATTCTACGTGTGCTGTTCCAAACGCAAAGGAGAAGAAAAGCCTAAGAGAACAAGTTCTACGTTTCCAAAGCCATCGTTGTGGAAAGTACTGTCGTCGTAAATTCAGAAACAAGGACAAGTTCTACACCAAATGTCGTTTCAACTTTCCACGACCGGTGATTTCTAAAGGAAGAGTAAACAGTTTGATGTCTTCTCTGCGACATAATGTGACGAGGAAATCACCCAAAAATACATACAATTTGAAAAGGAACGAAGAGTCCAAGTACATCAACGACTACAACCCAGTGATTTTGTCCATGTGGAATGCTAACATGGATATACAGTTTGTGGCTAACAACTGTATGGCTGTGGCTCGGTATGTGACATCTTACATCACCAAAAAAGAAAAGACAGAACTGAAGGATATGTGGGAGGACAGTTCCCATTAAAAGAGCCTCAGCAAGAAGTTGTACAGTTTCAGTCTGAAGATGTTGTCGCATCGAGAAATCGGAGCTTACAAATGTTCTGACCGGTTGTCTTCAGCAAGTCTCTATGCCAAATCCAGGAGTATCGTTTGGGCGAGTCTTGGTCTTGCTGCAACGCGTAATCGAGTTCTGAAACCTGTGCGGGAAATTGAGTATTTGGCGGAAAAGGAGCCAAACAGTACCGACATTTTGAAGACCAACATGTTGGATACATATTATCCAAATCGAAGCAGTCACCTTGAGAATGTTTGTTTGTATGAGGTTCTACAAAATTACATATTCAAGAGGAACATCAAAGAAGATATTGAGAAAGGAGTGTATGCTGTAATTGGAAGTGAGGGATGTCTGGTCAAGCAAAGAAAATGCCACTTGGTAAACCATCGAAAATTGAGTGGCGAATCTCCAGAAAAAAAGGAGTTTTTCTATTTAGCACTTTTGCAACTTTTCAAGCCTTGGCGTGCAGAAGAGGAACTGCTTGGAGATTTCCTCTGTTACGAAGACTCTTTCACTGCCGCCAAGGAGACCATAGAATGTCCTGCTTTTCCCAAATATCAAGAAATGTTGACTTTGGAAATTGAGCAGGAAGCAACGATTGCAGCCGAGATTGCCAGAGACAGTTCTCAGGACAGTCAGAGTTCTGTTTCATTGAGTCAGGATCCACTAGGAGGACCTGTTATCGAAAATGAAGCTGCCACTGCTATGAATGAAGTGGAAAGAGCCATGGCACATGCTCAGGAGGATGCGGTTAACTTAGAAGACTTGGAAAAACAACTCAACGTTGAGCAGAGGAAAATATATGACGAAGTTACCAAGCAAATTGATCATGGATTAAGTCATGAGAAGAAAGAGTGCTCATGTACGTCGTTGAAGCCTGTCCGACTGTACGTGAGTGGAGAAGCGGGAACTGGAAAAAGTTTCCTCATTAAAGCAATTTCTTGTTATTTGCAGGAAAGGACTGAGTCATCGCTGTCTTGTGTTGTTACCGCTCCAACTGGACTGGCAGCACATAACATTAAAGGTATTACTTTGCATCGTCTACTGATGCTGCCAGTGGAGCATGACAACAAATTACAATACCACAAGTTATCTGGAGATGCTTGTTGTGAAGTTTCAAGAGTCTTGAGGAAAATGAAACTTCTTATCATTGACGAAGTAAGCATGGTTTCCAATGTCATGCTTGCCTTTGTGCATTTGAGAATGCAAGAAGTTCTTAAAACTGAGTATGATGTGTTATTTGGTGGTAAACACATCATTGTTTTTGGAGATCTTCTGCAGCTGACACCAGTGAAAGGACAACCTGTGTTCAAAATGCTCACGCATGAAGATACCAGGAAGTGCTTAGGGAGCATTGGCAACGTCAATATATGGTTAAACTTCAATTATGCTGAACTGCATGAAAATATGCGTCAGGCGAAGGATGAAGATTACAAGAATATTCTACAAGATGTTAGAATTGGAAAAGTGACTGAGCATGGGAAAGAAGCTTTACATGCACGATTACTGTCAAATGTATATCCAGAACAAGACGTTGTGCCTGAGAATATTTTTCAGAAAATTACTGAGAAGAAATCCGGAATATGTTTGATGCCAACTCTTGCAGAATGTGCCATCTTCAACAACAAAATGTTGCATTTAGAAAAGCAAGAGATTGTGAAACTGGAAGCTATTGACAGAGTAGAGCATATGGGAGCAACAATTATTTTGTCTGAGAATTTGAAATCAAAATTGGATTCATTAGAGAAGACTATATCTAAAACTGCGGGTTTTGAAAAGACTTTGAATGTGTGTTTAAATTGCCGAATCATTTTGAGAAGGAATTTACATGTTGAAAGAGGTCTGGTAAATGGATCAATGGGTAATGTTGTTGATTTTGAGAAATACAGAAGTAGAGATGGAATTGAATTTTTAAAAATTAAATTTGATGGCATTGAGGAAGTACAGCTAATTGGTCGTTGTTCGGCTAGGTTTTTGCTTGTTAAAGACTTATATGTTTGCCGTAAGCAGTTTCCTGTATGCTTGGCATATGCGGTGACAATCCATAAATCGCAAGGTTTAAGTGTAGATAGTGCATTGGTGAATATTGGCAGTTCTGTGTTCAAGGAGGGTATGACATATGTGGCATTGTCACGAGTTAGAACTTTATCGGGATTGTACTTGATTGACTGTGATGTCACAAACATTTGTGCGGATCTAGATTGTGTTAAGGAATACAATAGGTTAAGAAGAGAGTATGCGCCACATTTGCCTCAATATCCTTTGTTTGAGAAACGTGTGGTAGGCCGGAAACGAAGAAATATCAGTAATAGTAGGGAGTTTGTAGGAAAAAGACCAAAAGTCGATGAACCGAAAATTGTAAGCAGAAAGAAAACGGATTCTGTTGAAGATGTTGTTGGTTTTCAATTTGAAAACAGTTCTGGTGTCAACTGCTATGCTAATGTAGTTGTTAATGTTGTCTTTTCACTAGAGACTTTAAAAGAACAGATTGTGATCAATTCGGAACAAAGTTTATGCTGTTTGTTGAATTCTGTGTTAGAGAAATGTAGCACTGATAGAACAAAAGTAGAAAGTGTGTCTGAAGTTCGTTATCTGTTAGACGAATGTTCAGGTCAAACAGACTTCTCTGAAAATATTCAGCAGGATTGTCAGGAGTTTTTAATGTATATGCTTGATGTATTGCAAGATGAGGGTGTAGATGTAGATCACCTGTTTGGGCTTTCTTATCAATGGCAGCATGACTGCGAGAACTGTAGGGTATCAAGTACTACTAGTGTAGACTCAGAAAGATTTATTTATTTAACTTTGCCAGACAGTAAATCAGTGTCCTTTAATAAGCTAGTAAAAGCAGCTGATCACAACATGGAGTGTAGCCAATGTAAATCTGAAATTATGTCAACATTATTTATACGAAGATATGGCCAGTATGTCATTTTAATGTTCCAACGATGTAGGCCTGATGGAACAAAATTGACAACTTTAATAAAAAAATGTGTTGCTTCGCAGTTGTCAATATCAGGAAGGACTTTTGTAACTGCAGCAATTATATATCATGACGGTCCTTCAACAACATCAGGACATTACACAGCATATTTAAAGTCTAGAAACGGCTGGTCATTCTGCAACGATTCTGTTATAACTTTTAAAAAAAAATTGCCGTATGACCTTAAAAATTCTTACCTGGTGTTTTTAAAACCAAAATTTTAGGGAAAGAATCTCGGGATGTGCTCTGAGGAATTTCAAGAGGTTCATGGAGTAGAGGGAATGTAAGTCTGCAATGCTGTCTAGATTATTGGTCCAAACTTTTGATTATAAAGTCATTTCAAAAATCCAACTATATAAACGTGATGCAAGTAAGTCTGCTTCATAGTAAGCAGTATCAGTGTGATAGGAAAAGTAGAACATGAGTGAGCAAGAAGTGTAAGATATTAGTAGTCCAGGATTGTGAAAGTAATCTTAAACGTTTTCTTTCTGAAAGTTGCGAAAATAGAAAATGACGGGATTTGCGTACAAGAATTCCAAGAGTTGTAAATCGCTCTAACATGATTTGGCCATGTGGAAACATGTGGTAGAATGTGAGAAGTCTTTTATCGTATGTAACATATTTTTGAAAACGATGGAGGTTTTCTTTCAGAAAGTGGCGGGCTGAAAATATTAACAGCACAACAGAGTGTAAGCTGTTCATAGGACATCCTTCGACGTCATGGAAAGTAAGTTAATTTTAAGGAGTTTTGAATTCTGATTTCTTATGTTGTATGGGATTTTTAAACACAATCATTTTGATTGTGTTTTTTTTTCCCCGCTGTTACATGATGAATACCTTCAAGTCACTGATTTTAGTGAATTTTGATACATTCTGAGAACAGCAAAAATAAACCATTTAACATGTATAATTAATTTTCTACTTTTTGTACTTATGATATACATTTAGTAATGTGAGGTAGACATGGAGAAACTGAGACTTCTGTAAGTGTCAAAGTTAATGCATACACTGCTGCACTTCTGGGTACTGTTTCATATGCTGGACTACATCTGCACTATGAGATACCTAAGCAAAGGCAACACAGGTGATGTGATTGTGAAATGAGCAAAAGAAACTCCAGGTTTTTCAATTACATCACCTGTGTTTCCTAAGTTTACGAATTACATTGTGCAGATGAAGTTTAGGTCTGTCCACGGACACAGAAGAGGTCTGGCCTTTGTTCAAGAGTGAAGTGGACATGATTTACTTCATTGGTAGGCCTTCACATGTATTATCTCCTCTGTATTCTTCAACAAGCATAAATTTGATATGCAACCCTGAGTAGGCCTCACCTTATACAAACCTTTGGAGAGGCCACACCTTATCGTCATCCTGAATCAATCATTTAACATGTTAGGGACAGATTTATGATAGGTGTATGCCTCTTTTGCGCCACTGTGCGTCACTTTTGTGACGCAGTGGCGGTGGAAAAGTTTTGCTATAAGGCGACAAAATTACAAATTGATGCATCTAGGCAGATGTGTCGTGCTGTAAAAAAACCGTGCCACATGAAACCGATGCAGCAGTGATGCAAAAGATGCACCATGTTGCAAGATAGGACTCACTTCATCTGCATCAAGATACTGTTAGTTTAAAATGTATATTTTTAGGACTGTGTAGGGGCATGGAGAAGCAGAGGCTTCTGTAAGTGTCAAAGTTGTTGAAAAACTGTTTGTGTTTCAATTTTTTCCCTTGTCTTTTCTAATTTTTAAAAACATGTTTTAATATTTTTCAAATGTTTGTTCTCTCTTTCACAGATTGAAAGTATAAAAATAAGAAATGATTAACTTATCGATAATTATAAGGTAAATGTTTTGTACTCTTTTCGTTATATTTCTATCACATTTAACTTCTTTTAGTTCCACTGCTTCATTTCTTTAACCCTTACTTTCCTGCATTTGCTACTTTCCTCATTCCTTTCTCTATTACTTAATTACTCTACCCCTTCCACTATTTTTCTCAGTCCCTCTCTTCTCATACTTCTTCATTCTTGTTCACTCACTCTGTGTCTATTATTGTCACTGTTTCTGACTGATCAAAATTTTTTTTTTTTAAAAAGAACAGTAAGTATAAGGGAAGGAAACAGACAGTTATGTTAAAAGAAAGACAGCTATAGGGAGTAAACTAGGGTTACTGTTACCCGCAATCCACTGCTGATGATGTCACTAACCATGTCATGAATGATGTAATATGTGACATCATCAGCAGTGGATTGCGGGTAACAGTATCTCTAGTTTACTCCCTATAGGTGTCTTTCTTTTAACATAACTGTCTGTTTCCTTTCCCTAATACTTACTGTTCTGTTTAAAAAAAAAAAATGTTTGGTTCGCTCCCGGTTCGCGTACCGGACAGCGAACCCGGAAGCGAACTAAGAGAAATAGAGGTTGGCAGAGTTCCAAATATTCTACCAATTTTTTTATAACGGGGAGGTAGTTCTGAAAAGAACTTTTTTTTTATTGTTTTTGTTGTTTTATATTTTTTTTATTATTTTTCTGAACATTTTTTTAGTTTTTTTGTATTTTCTGAACGTTTTTATATTTTTTTTGTTTTTTTGGGGGGGGAAACGAAAACGATTCATTGCAAAGGGCTCAACAGGAGCAACAAAAAAAAAAAATTATTCTCTGGGGCGTTTCGGGCACTCATGATTGTCAATAGCTCTGTTGATTAGAGTGATGCTACTTTCTTTGTAGCAAATCAACTGATTGCAACGCACGCACACTTGTTTGATTTCCCCAAACCTCATTTGTATATTGGGGACCATCTCCCTCGCCTCTGGTCCTGTCACTTCCTGTACTACTGATCTTCTGGCCATCGAAGGGGGATTATCTTGCTCGTCACGTAACTGCGCAGCACTGTAGTTGATAGGATGCCACCTACTCATGTGCCTATGCATTGTGTAGTTGCCGTAACTGTACTTTTTGTCGGTCCCTCTGGACAGTCTATCTTTACATATAAGGCAAGTTACGTATCGTGCACTGACTTTCTTTTGGCCCCGGGGAAATTAAAAAAATTGCCAAATATAGTTTTCTTTCCGATGAGACCTCCTGGGCTCCTCAGTCAAAAACTGCCTCTCTTCCTCCTCTTCCTCCTCTTCTTCTTCTTCCTCTTCTTGCTGAATTATAACTTCAGCAGGTGGTCCTCTCTTCCTTGGATGTGGTGGAGGTGGTGGGGAAGAACCAGCTGAAGCTACTAATGAAGCCATTGCTCACTAATATCAAAGGGTCTTTCTCTCACAAAGATGAAAGTCAGAGTGAGGAAAGAAGGAGGGGTTTTCATCATTTGGGAAAAACAATAGTTCTAAACCAATGAAAAGTGTTAATTTTAGATCACATGACCTAGTCTTACATCATTAGGAAACCAAAAGTGAAATGAACCAATGAAAAGTGTTATAAACAAGTCACATGACCTGTTCCGCTTACGTTACGCGCTGCGCGCCGCGCCCCAGATCGCTTCCGGTTCGCGGCCCGGAGCACTTCCTTGAGCGCTAAAGCGGCGCGTCATAAGACGCATTACGCGACAACGTGATATGTGGCGCTTCCGCGACGCGTCACGATGTTGATTTCTAATGTGGCAGTTGCGCAAACGGAACGTTTACCGGTTAGCGGACCGGGTCGCGGCATCAAATTGAGCTAACGGAAAGCTTACCGGTTCGCGAACCGGCAGCGAAACAAAAAAAAATAATAAAAAAAATATATATAATTAAAAACATTAAATTACAAAAATTTTAAATATATTTTTGAATTATAAAAAAAGTACATTTTACAGCTACAGATATTAGCTTTTAAAAAACCATTGAAATTCACTGAAAAAACCATAGGTTATAGACCATATATAGTTAGGAATTAGCATTTGCAAAACCTTGAAAATTCACTGAAAAAACCATAGGTTATAGACCATATATAGTTAGGAATTAGCATTTACAAAACCATCTTTTACTCGCATAAAACCATTGAAATTCCATATATAGTTAGTTGCACTAACTATATATCGCGCACCCGCAATCCACTGCTGATGATGTCACATATTACATCATTCATGACATGGTCAGTGACATCACTGATGACATCACTGATGACATCTCAAATGACATCACTGATGACATCATCCAGTGACTGTGTGTTTCTGTAAAGTTTAAATATGTTTTACATATTGAAGAATGAGTAGATGTAGAAGTGTCTGGATGAAGGATTTAGTAGGTGCGTGACTGACTGTATGAGTGAGTGATTAAATGTGTCTCACTGAGTGCATGGGTTAGTGACTAAACTGTCTTAATTTGTGCATTATTATGTCTGTTGTTCTGTAAAGTGCTGCTTGTGTTGATCAGTAGCTATATGAGTAACTATATGGGTTATTGATTGGTTGGCCAAGTATTTGTATGGGAGAGTGAGTGTGTGTGTGTGGGTGACTGGGAGGTGTGTGACTCTGTGCATAGATGCGTGAGCAGTTGATTCACTAGATGTATGGGTTCAAAAGTGCATGTGGAAACAGCTGTATGGGCGGTTGACTGTGTGCATGAGTGTATTGGTGAGTGAAAGGATATCTCAGTGCTACATGTCAAAGTAAGTACATATGTAAAACACAGTCCATGTGAGAGTTGACATATATAAATAACTGTGCATAAGAGCCAGTGAATGTGTGAGTGGCTGTATGGATCATTGTGAACTTGTATCAAGGATTGTATAAGAGAGTAAATATGTGTTAGTATATGTTTGAATAAGTAAGGTGTGTATAACTGTATAGTTGAGGAAATGGAGGTGTGATTGATTCTTTACATGACTGACTAGATGTGTGAGTAACTCCATGGATGAGTGACAGTCTGTGAGTGTCTGTTTACACTGATTGTATCTAAGGTTATATTAGAGTCTGAAGAGGTTCATCGTATTATCACATGAATGATGTCATCAGTGATGTGATAAGTAATGTCAAATGAGATGTCATCAATGATGTCATTTGAGATGTCTTCAGTGATGTCATCAGTGATGTCATTTGAGATGTCATTTGAGATGTCATCAGTGATGTCATTTGAGATGTCATCAGTGATGTCATCAGTGATGTCACTGACCATGTCATGAATGATGTAATATGTGACATCATCAGCAGTGGATTGCGGGTGCGCGATATATAGTTAGTGCAACTAACTATATATGGAATTTCAATGGTTTTATGCGAGTAAAATATGGTTTTGTAAATGCTAATTCCTAACTATATATGGTCTATAACCTATGTTTTTTTCAGTGAATATATATATATATGTATTAATTCGGCTGTGTGGTCCGCCGATTCCAGTGCGCCACCTGACTCGGGAGAAAGGATCCCAGCAGGACCCGATGTTTGGCTTGTTATATATATATATATATATTTACTCACAAAGTTTCCCCTCTCAAGAAGAAGACAACGCAGGATACTTCTGGATGCTTCAAAGGTGTTTCATAAGGCAAAAGTGGCAACTGCCTACCAACGCGTTTCGCCAGTTACGGCTTGGTCACGGTGACTGGCGAAACGCGTCAGTAGGCAGTTGCCACTTTTGCCTTATTAAACACCTTTGAAGCATCCAGAAGTATCCTGCGTTGTCTTCTTCTTGAGAGGGGAAACTTTGTGAGTAATTACTTTGGGTGACCGGCACCCACGCAGGATCGCAACCGACTTAGACGCCAACCGGACAATTGTGTATATTATATATATATATATATATATATATATATATATATATATATATATATATATATATATATATATATATATATATATATATATATATATATATATATATATATATTAAATGTATGTTAAAAACATTTTATTATTAAATAAAACATTAAACTATTTAAAAATATTTAAACTTAAATATGCCCATTCCAGTGAGTGCAACAGTAGGGAAAGTGTTGGATAGCGGAGGGGTAAAATTACTATTCCCACTCCATTGAGTGTAACAATAGGAAAAGTGTTGGATAGTGGACGGGTAAAAATTACTATGCCCATTCCAGTGAGTGCAACAGTAGGGAAAGTGTTGGATAGTGGAGGGGTACAATTATTATTTCCACTCCATTGAGTGTAACAATAAGAAAAGTGTTGGATAGCGGAGGGGTAAAATTATTATTCCCATTCCAATTAATGCAACAATAGGGAAAGTGTTTGATAGCGAAGGGGTAGGAATTACTATTCCCACTCCAGACACTGCAACAGTAGAGAAAGTGTTGGATAACAGAGGGGTAAAATTACTATTTCAACTCTAGTCATTGCAACAGTAGGGAAAGTGATGGATAATGGAGGGGTAAAAATTACTATTCCAACTCCCGTGAGTGCAACAGCAGGGAAAATGTTGGATAGCAGAGAAGTAAAATGTACTATTCCCACTCTAGTCAGTGCAAAAGTAGTGAAAGAGTTGGATAGTGTAGGGGTAAAAATTACTATTCCCATTCCAGTGAGTGCAACAGTAGGGAAAGTGTTGGATAGCGGAGGGGGTAAGAATTACTATTCCCACTCCAGTCAGTGCAACAGTAGGAAAAGTGTTGGATAGCGGAGAGGTAAAAATTACCTTTTCCACTCCAGTGAGTGTAACAGTAGGAAAAGTGTTGGATAGCGGAGGGGTAAAAATTATTTTCCCACTCCAGTGAGTGTATTTGCAAAGCGCCCGTTCACCAGGAGGCATCTTTACGCTGAATAACTGGAATTCAGCTTATTGGCCTTGGATGGATGAAGGGCAATGAGATAGCATATTAAAAGCGCAAGGTGCTATACCAGTCCAAGCTTACAATCTGTATTAATTCATGAATCACAGTTGAGGATGGAAATAAAACACAACTGAACAAAGTAATGTTTAAACACTAGATAGAAGCAAACCTGCTGACTTGTCAATTCTTGACACAAAAAACACCTTTGTGGCACACGGAAATACTAGTCAAGTTAATCAGATCCCGAGGATTCGATAAATAGAAAACCATAGGGATATCGCAGGTGGGTGACCTGGTGATCGGGGAGGCTGGTGATATACCTGAGGCCTCTCCATTAGAAGACAGACTGCTTACAGACCATCTCGAGAGCAAAGTAATATTGCTCACTTACACGAAGATAATCAATAACTCGCCGATCCATTGAAGCGCCTTTTATGAGTGAGCGATGGCAGGCAGACCTGGGGGACCTCGAGGAAGAGGACTGGGGAGATGCACTTTCCTCCCCGCGAGATGTTTCTGTACCATCGCGATTGAGGCTAGTTCAGCTCAAAGTTCTACACAGAACGTACATCTCATGCACGTCATTAGTCAGGATGGGGAGAAGCAGCGAGTCAGAGTGCAGAAGGAGATGTGGCGGGAAAGGCGCATTTTATCATACTCTTTGGGAATGCCCTATTATCCAGGCATACTGGAATGCAGTCAAAAGGGTGGTCAGCGAAGTGTGTGGAGTGGCTCTGACTCTGTCGTCGAAAACCTGTTTGCTAAATGTTGGGGAAGCCACGGATCTGACTCGTATGGAGCAACTCTGGGTTGCCGCTGGATGGGAAACATCCTTAACAACGCGGTCAGTACACCGCAATGCTGTTACATCTCGGTCGTTACAACGACCGCGATGTAACCACGCTATGCCATTACAACGCAAGTCTTTACGTCGACTTGCGCTAGATGGCGTGCTAACATTAAAAATAGTGCAGTTTACTATCCCAACACCTTCCCTACTGATAAGTGGACTGGAGTTGGAATAGTAAATTACACTTTTCTAATGTTAGCACGCCACCTAGCACAAGTCGATGTAAAGACTTGCGTTGTAAAGGCATAGCGTGGTAACATCATAGTCGTTGTAACGAATGAGATGTAACAGCACGCGTTGTAATAACACGCGTTGTAACATCATACAACCCTGCTGGATTTATAGTCGCTAAACGCAATATTGCCCATAAATTTGGTGTGCCCAAACCACCGACCCCAGAAAAATGCGCACAAGATATTGATTGGTGTATGTTTGCGGAAAGGTCGGTCTACGTAGAAAAAGGATGCCCCAAGAAGTGGGATTAAATATGGGGGAAATGGTATACGCATAGAGGCAACATCTGAACCTCCCCTTCGGCCCAGGGCAATCGCCCAAGATGGTTGTTGCACACTGCAGATTCTGTCACTGATGAGGGAGGGAATGGGTGAATATGGACTGACCAGTGATTATGAGACAGGTATTGTTTATTTGATCTGTATTCTTATGGCTATGTTGAGAACTGCTGTACCAACTACGAAAATAAAAGAGTGAAAGAAATTAAAAGCTCTTTTCACTATACAAAAGCTTATTCAATTGACATTGTCTATGGTTGTTTGTACATACAACCCAGTGGCTCAGTCCGTCCGTTCTACAAGCCATATATAGATAGTGTTAGTTCTATCCAATATAATTACACTCTATTAAACCCTTCCCTGCCCTGTTGACATAACAGACGTCATAAAAAGGTGCAGCCCTTATGGCCTTATACTGCACCTGCAATGTTTGACCAAGGTCTGTGCAAGATTGTGAAACTGTCTGGCACATGAGTGCCCAGGCACCCCAGATGAACTGAGTGACCTCAGAAACGTCAGTGTCTCTGATGAGAGGGTATTATTGGGGGCAGTTCTGAGCTGTGCCTCAAGAAATACCAATTACAGAAACAGTAAGATAGCACTCTCTCATGTCAGTTTGGTGGTGGTTGACCAGCATGGTAGGCAGGGTGGGGTGGCATTGGCAGACTGGACCAGGAGGGGTGTGGGAGTAGTGTGCCAGTTTTCAGGCTTGTGTGTGCAGCAGCATCAGAAAGCATCAGTGAATGCACAGGCTTGACCTCACTTTCCAGAAAAGGGACGAAAACCAGGTTAATAAGATTGAGGTGAATTATGTTGAGTGTACGTTATGCAGAGTGAGGCGAGCTGTGGGGTGGAAGGTGGAAGTTGCCTGAGTTAGGAGTTTAGACTACTCTTATGACTTTTGACTCTTTGACTAAGAAGAGATTATCTGCTTGCTTCCTGGTCATTAACATTATTTGGCAGGTTTTGTGCTAATTTTATTCTCAAATTAAATTGTAACATTTAACGTATTAGAGCTTAAAACTTCCACCTTTCTTATCACATTTTGGCCCGAAAAGGGAGTTCAGTAAAAACCCTTAAACACCGTCATTCTTCTCACCCTGCGTCTGTAATGTTCCATCCGATTTTAGAAAGTCATCACATCAATAACTTTCACAACATAGCCCGAGTCAACAAAGAACAAGGAAGAAAGGCTATAATACCTATCCAGATATGAAATTTAGACAAAAGAGATACTAGCAGGGAATAATTAACTTGTTCATCTCTTATCATCGTATCCGGACTTCAGAACACAGTATGTTTGGAATATATATCAGTAGTGAGAGGATGTGGCCTAACGGCCAGAGCGGTCCACCTTAAAGTTGAGGAACTGGGTTGGAGTCTCAGCAGCGACGCTCAACATCCTGTGATTCTGGGCAAATCACTTAATATCTCGGAACCTAACGAGATGAATATGTCTGTCTGTAATGCAACTGGTGCTCATGTAAAGCGATCTGAGTCTGATACCTTCGGGTGCAGTTCGCGCTATGTAAAACTACACAAAAAAATGCAGGCTGAAAGAAACATCTAGGGCCATATGTATCATTGAAAATTGCGATTGCAAACACCGAAATTCGCAGAATGTTGGTGTTTGCGATCGGAATTAGGCTTAACGGTATGTATAAAAGAAAAACTGCCTCCCAAAATAAGGAATCTTAAAATTTGCGATTCCTTATTTTGCTAATACATTTAAGGAATCACAATTTGTGATTCCTTAAATGGAATGTATGAGGCACCCAAGTTGTGCGAATATGGCATAAGGAATCGCAAATTACCACCAACTACAGGTTGGTGGTAGTTTGCGACTTCTTTCAAAAATGCACATTTTTGCATTTTTCAAAGTGGCATGTGGCGCACACACACATGCCCTTAGGGCATCTATGTGCGCCACATGTGCACCCATGCTCATTGCAGAGGTGCAACAGGGTGTCCTTTTGACACCCTGGCACACTTGAAATTGCAGTCTCAATTTGCGATTCTTTAATTGAGAATCGCAAATTGAGAATGTCTTCCCATTCATTCGTATGGGGTTCTAGGCCCATAGGAATGAATGGGGAGGTATTCCTTCATTGCGATTTGCAATTTGCGATTTGCAATTAAGGAATATGTAGGAATTGCAAAATTTATTGCAAATCCTACATGCATAGCGTTTTGCGATTCTCAAATAGCGATCCTCAAAAATTTGCTATGTGAGAATCGCAAAACCTAACATTGATACATATGGCCCCTAGTTTCGGTGCAGGAGGAAGGGTGGGTCCGTGGGCCCTATGACTTCAAGTGGGCTTTCCAGATGCATTTTTCACCCTGAAATCTAGTAAGTGCCACAAGTCATTTTAGGAAAGAAGAACATGGACTTTAAGCATCATTTGGTAGAAAGTGGCACCATTAGTAACTATCTAGATTCTAGATTCTGACAGTTTATAAACTTTATAGATGAGTGCGAGCGCAGAAGGAGTGGGAAGATCCCAGACTAAATTATCTTTCTAGAGAAGCCCAGTATATAGCCAGCAATAGTCAGCATTAAGGATTGAAAATATGTTTGTTTTCTAGAGTAGCTTGGCATGGAGTCGGTGTGGAGAATTCCCTGTCGGAGACCTTTGTATAGGAACCGTCATGGAAGACCATCTCAAGAGGATGATTGGTTTAGAGTTATTCAGAGGCCTGCATTATGTTACGGATACTTATAGTTCCCTCACAATGTCCCTCTATGTTTGTCTCTTTCTTACTCTATGCACTGATGTCCCGGTATTGAGATATTTGCAAGGAACTCATGATGCACACCTTGCTGGAATAGGTGGAAGGAAAATGAGATTGACACAACAGGAGGGTAATGGATGAAGTCTGGCTGAAAACCCCTACATGTAAACATGTTACAAATTAAGGGTCTGATTCTGAGCACAGCAATCTCAAGATGGCTGTACACACGGTGGCGGTCCAACCGCCGCCTCCACAACAGTCCGACCACCTGGTTACGAGGTTGGTGGTCGGACCGCCACAAGCCTGGTGCAAGACCACCGCCAAGATCCTGTATCCCAACGGGTGTCAGTGGGGAAAGCAGTGATCAATGGAGGTCATAGCTCTTTCTATGAGTGAAGCACGCTGCCGCCGAGGCACTACCGACACAACACCGCCAGCCCAGTTGTGTACTAATAATATGGCGGTCAGGATGCCGCTTGCTTGGCAGCATTCTCCCGAAAGGCGGTCCAGTGGTCCGACCTTCAATATCGTAATCATGCCCATAATTTTTGAAAAATAAAAAGGTCTTGGCTACCACAGATATAAGAAAACCGATTGGTTCTGCGCTGGTTTCCAGCTTCTTGCCTTTAAGAAAGAAAGACAAATCAAAGAAAGAAAGAAGGAAAGACAGATTGATTAAAGAAAGAAAGAGGAATAAAAAGAAAGAAAGAAGGATCCAAAGAAAGAAAGAAGGATCCAAGGAAAGAAATAAAGAAAAGAAAGAAAAGAAAGAAAAGAAAAGAAAAGAAAAGGAAAGAAAGAAAGAAAGAAAGAAAGAGAGAGAGAAAGAAAGAGAGAGAGAAAAACAGATAGAGTTCAGTTTGCACAGACTGGTAGAGCACATTCATAATTAATATATGCAGAGTTTGTGTAAGCTGCACTGCATTGAGGAGTTTTCATACAGACTGTTTATCACACAGATACAGTGTGACACAAAGAATGCTGACCATTCACAGAATACACAATGCCAGAAGGATAAAGGTTGCATTACAGATGAGATAGGTGTCACTCAGAATGAACCCATAGAGCGATCTCAGCAACAAGTAAAGGTAACACTGATTCCTCTTTAATAAGCTATCTACCTGTGAATTTGAAACGTGGCTAGGTCAAACCTTGGCAATACCAATATTATAGTCATGATACCATTAATATCTAAAAGGTGCTCGAGGGAACAGCTAGGAGACGTCCACCCACGTATCCAGAAATCCTCTGTTACCAAAGGTACACAAAGAACAAGTACAAAACAAGATACCGTTCCTGAGGAAAAGGCAAATGAGTGATCACAATTATAACATCAGAAAGTCAATCCAAGAAAGTATCACTCCAAATCTTGTCTGTTAGTATTCTTCTTTATTTTCTCATTTCTTAATTTTCTTATCCTGTTCACAACCGTACATGTATTACACATGGTTCATGACAGCAGATTGGCGTAGTTGGTGTAGCCAATATGTAGAAGACTAAGGAGGTACGGTGTTCCTGAGTGGCAAATTAGCCACCCGTTGAGTACTCAGAGTTGTGGGGAGGGGGGGAATACCTCCTATCGGAACTAGGACCCTCACACACCCAGCAAGCTAGGTGTCATGCTTCATCATATGGGTCTGCTCCTCGTCGAGCCAGCGCTACAATGCTTGACGGGCACCCATAAAGGGGCTCTTTATCGGAGATCTTTTGTTCCTTGCCGTATAGGTGCCATGGGTGTGAGGGGCTGTAACGACCGGGTTCTAGACCAGATGGGATCAGCTCCTGAGAGCCCCTCCAACCCAGCTGGAACGTAACCACCTCCCTCCTCAGGACCCATCTATCCAGGCACCTGGGTACCTACCTGAGGATGGGGAACTCGCAATATACAAGCTCATATCATCAGAAACACCACTAGATCTATAGGGATTACTAAGAATACTCACTGATTACTAAGGACGTCCATGCCCTACACCACACTCATACCTCATAGTCTTGCGACCACATGGGTCCAGACTAATCTACCCTGGGGCAGTTCTGATTATCTACCATTACACACTGATTACCCTCAGTGCTCACTCACTACGCAATCCGGCGTATCTACACACTGATCTGCAGCCCCTGTGCTCTCTGTTTATCCGGTCCACAATCCGGCGGACCTAAACACCGTATCCCCCCGGTGCTCACTCACTTACAACATGATCCACAATCTGGCGGATCTACACACTGGCTACCCTCAGTGCTCACTCAAGCCGCAATCTTGCGGGTATACACACTGACCACAATCAGTGCTCTCACTAACGCCACTTACCAATGACGACCACTTTCCTATGAATACCTTCAGCTCTCTCTCTATGTTGGGAAGTCTCTCTCACTATTCACTAAGGGTTCGCTACTACAATAATATTATGGGATGGCCGAATCACTTAGTGTCAATAATTCCCTAGCTCAAGGGCTCCTCTCTCTCCCTAATTATTCAGTGGCTACTTACCGGATCAGGGGCAGCATCTGTTCTGGCTGTAACACCTGACTAGAAGAAAAGGTTACCTGTGCTTTAAGAATGATAGACACACACTGTATGATTACCTGATTAAAACGCTCTCTATCATAAGAACAACACATGCACACTAGTTCACTAAGAACTGGGGTATCTTTATTACAATAACCATAAAATGCACATACACAAATCTGCGGGGTCTCTACAACTAACAGGAACTTTTAACACACCGCTGAAAGAAAAGGATTAGACATACAATATAACAGGGGCAATGTTATCTGCGGGGTCTCTGTGACTAACAGGAACTTTTAACACACCGCTGAAAGAAAAGGATTAGACATACAATAGAAAGCACTAATATAACAAAACCAATAGCACCTGATTAGTATGAAGTCTTGCTCTAGCTGTCATCTGGGCTCCTCTCTCGTCTGTGCCTTAGCTCGTCTTAGATTCTCTCCGGCACTCTTGGACACACATCTGCGCTGATCACTTTGCACTGGACTTCTCTCCCCCACGGACTCTCTCCACCTTCCGACTTCAATCTAATGGTTTCTGCGGCTCTGATAACCGTTCGCTCCACTAGCTTTTTCACACTGTGTTTGATTACTTCCATGCCAATGTCCAATTAACTCCAGCTGCTCCCACAGATTAATCCACGATATAACTTCAGTCTCTTCTAAAAGGCATTACTTCAGACTCCAGCTATTCACAACTCCTCCTGATAAGTAACTGCTTCTGACTGCTTCCTTCAGTTCCAGCTCACTGACTGTCTGTCTGTCTTCTCTCTGTTCCAAGCATCTTCTGTCTCTTCTCCTCCTGCAACTCCACTCCTCCTCTCTGCGCCAATTCAACATAAACTCTTTCTGATTCTCCACTCCTTCTGCAACTCCAGATCAACTGCCTTCAGCTCAAACTCTTTCCGCTCCTCCAACTCAACCAACACTCTCCGCTCCTCCAACTCAACTCAACTAACTGACTCCGCCTCTGCACTTCACTATTATAGAATGCTCTTCCCTCATGGAAATTTCCAACAGAGGGCTGCCTCCCACCGAATTCCTGTGCCAGCTCCAGGGCCCCTTGCGCAGCCGCAGTGACCATCTGCATGTTACGTCTGGGCCCAAGAGACAAACACATTCCTCGGATAAGAACCAGTCCTGGCTGGTTTTCCCCTAGCAGTCAACAGCCTTAGCTATAAACATTACCTTTCCCCTTCAAGCATCTCAGCTCTGCAGGGATAGAAAGCAAAATGGAGTCTCTCTAGTTCTGGGCCTTGTAGGCCTGAGAAGGATGAAATAACCCTTAGCTCTGTCACAGTACCTACACAAACCATACCAATGTGTAATATAAAGTCAGGACCACAGGATACACCCTCTACTATAGGCAAAATAATGGAAGGCAAAGCCAATAGGCAATAGATGGATTAGAGTAAGGGATCTATCATCATATAAAGCAGCTAACCTCTTCTAGGTCTGGAAGAAAGGGCTTAAAAGAGCCAACACAAGCTAAGAATACAGATTATAGATGTTAGCAAGCTTAAAGTCATCATCACTCAGAAATAGAGCCAGAAAACCATGTCAATACATTGCACCCTTGACTTTATCTTGCAAACATCTGTAAACAACAACATCCAAGTAAACAAACATCAACATAATCTATCAACAAAACCAAAAACCAAAAGGCTCTCTAAAATAAATGACAACTTAAGGAAATCCCACCTGAAACTTGATGTAGGGAATACAAATCTAACAACCAACTGAAAACAAATCAAAGCACCCTTGACCTGAATGCTGAAACATAACTAAAATTGATCTGATAACAACAGAAACTAATCAAAGCATCCTCGAACTAAATGTGCCTCAACTTCTAGTGATGACTGACGAAATCTATTGATGTAGGGACATGTTTGTGGAATGAAAACAACAAGGGGCCTAAATGGGGCCTACCTACTTCGGTCAACTTAAGAACTAAATGTACCTCAACTTCTAATGATAAAACAACAAAGGGCCTAAATGAGGCCTACCTACTTTGGTCAACTTAAGAACTAAATGTACTTCAACTTCTAATGATAAAACAACAAGGGGCCTAAGTGAGGCCTACCTACTTTGGTCAACTTAAGAACTAAATGTGCTTCATCTCCTAATGATAACTCATGAAATCTATTGGTGCAGGGCCATGTGTGTGGAATAAAAATAACAATGGGCCTAAATGAGGCCTACCTACTTAGGTCAACTTAAGAAAGAATTTGGTGAGATCTGACAAATAAACATGACAAATGGTCCTCAAGGTCTGGGCAAACATTACTAATAGATGTAGGACATAACTTGACTAAAAGACACACCTCCCAGGACAACTTAAAGTTTAGGGTAACCACCCTTGGAACTAATCCCACTGTTCTAATTAAGAGTTGATGAAACAAAGTGAAAGTATAATAACAGGAAAATAAGGATAACCCCATTCCTACAAAATAGCTGGTGTAGCACCATGCATATCAAGCAATAAGTCAAAGAAAATTATCTAAGTGTGGTGCATATCTAAAAGGTAAATTTGAACCATGCCAAAGGCAATAGGCAAAGGTCATAAGTCATCTAACTCAGGAAACAGTTTGTATCTAATCCTCCTGTATCGATCTGTGGAACACATGTGTGCACCATCATTTAAAAGATTACATTCCTTTCATTGGCAAAACTGTTTTGCAGAAAACAGGAAAACTATGAAATAGATGAAAGATAAACAAATGTATCAATAATGAAATGGCATAGCATACTAAAGGCAAAATATATATGAGCACTGCATAAACATCAAAACAATGAACAGAACTGTGATATTTTCAATTGGGGCCTATTTGTGGTAATTGCAAAAGTGGCATAATGTCCATCTGAAATAGAAGAATGCAGGCCAAGAAACAACATTGCAGATTCCTTTTGTGGGAAACATTATCATAACCAAATAAAAATGAGTTCTATTAGAATAATTTAAAAAAAAAGGACTATTGGCTTTGTCAGCCAAGTGCAGATTGTAATTCTAATTTCAGAAGTTTAGTAAATATAAAAGTTGCTGTTATAGGAATCCATCGTTGGTTTATTCTTGGAACAACAGTTTATTTGCAAAGACTAAGATTCTCCATCTTCATCTGTATCCGGTGCCAAGGAAGCACTTCCTCCGATCTGGTCATTAGTCACCAGCTTCCGCCGTTCATCCGCCACCAATCCGGTCTGGTCTGGTTCCATCTTCCAAAAACAACAAACTAAGATAAAAAAATTAAAACAATAAAGTAAAATAACAAAGGGAGTGGGAGGGGGGTGGGCCGACGCACACACCAAACACCACAACCCAACAACCTGAAACGAAAAAACAAGTATCATTAATCTAGCAAAAAAAAATTTCCATTTAAAAAGCACCCCAAGTGCTTTTTATTGTCGAAAGAAACCTCCTAATTTATAAAAGAAATTATTCTAAATTCAAGGAATAATTTAGATCATATTCTTTTAAATTTGTTTGGACAAAATCCAATTTTGTCATACACAGCCAGAAGGGCTGGGGCCTAGCAACTCCCAACTCCTCTGAGAAACAGCCCCTCCCTTCAGAAAGATGTTCGCGCTTGGAGTTTTGAATCTGCTCCAAAAATAAGCAGAAGCCAGGCTACAGTGCGATGCAATTTTGAATCACTGCCAAATGCTGATCTCATTGCAGGAGCAAGGCTACTGCCAACCATTCTATCCAAGCATCTCTAATCTCTAGTCAGGGAAGCTCACTTAGGCCTACTGTATTTATCTAACTCCAAGGGCCAAGCGTCTGCCAATTATCCTGCATGTACAAGGATCCCTTATCTGAAGTCCATGAAGCTGTCTGCGCCGACAGCAAGAAAGAGCGACTTGACCCCCCCTTACATAAACATTTCTTTCTCCGCGGAAAGAAATTGGAATATAGCCAAGAATAACAAGCTGGCTCTCTCTGCTCTCAGAAGTTACCCATCTTCCACCCTTTCAAAAGTCAAATGCCATGATGTACTGCAATCTCCTTACACTGCAACTGTTCAAGCCCATAGGCCAATTTTCGTGCCAAGTGCAAACCATCAAGATAAAAACCAATACAGCGCACACAGGCTTCGTAAACTGTTCGTCAACGCCAGATGTAACTGGCGATTAGGGCACTCCCCCACAACTTATGGGAAACTATCCAAAGACATGACCAGGGCTCCCACCTCTGCGCATCATGTGAGAAGCTGCCGACTACGCCAGATGTAACGACCGGGTTCTAGACCAGATGGGATCAGCTCCTGAGAGCCCCTCCAACCCAGCCGGAACGTAACCACCTCCCTCCTCAGGACCCATCTATCCAGGCACCTGGGTACCTACCTGAGGATGGGGAACTCGCAATATACAAGCTCATATCATCAGAAACACCACTAGATCTATAGGGATTACTAAGAATACTCACTGATTACTAAGGACGTCCATGCCCTACACCACACTCATACCTCATAGTCTCGCGACCACATGGGTCCAGACTAATCTACCCTGGGGCAGTTCTGATTATCTACCATTACACACTGATTACCCTCAGTGCTCACTCACTACGCAATCCGGCGTATCTACACACTGAGCTGCAGCCCCAGTGCTCTCTGTTTATCCGGTCCACAATCCGGCGGACCTAAACACCGTATCCCCCCGGTGCTCACTCACTTACAACATGATCCACAATCCGGCGGATCTACACACTGACTACCCTCAGTGCTCACTCAAGCCGCAATCTTGCGGGTATACACACTGACCACAATCAGTGCTCTCACTAACGCCACTTACCAATGACGACCACTTTCCTATGAATACCTTCAGCTCTCTCTCTATGTTGGGAAGTCTCTCTCACTATTCACTAAGGGTTCGCTACTACAATAATATTATGGGATGGCCGAATCACTTAGTGTCAATAATTCCCTAGCTCAAGGGCTCCTCTCTCTCCCTAATTATTCAGTGGCTACTTACCGGATCAGGGGCAGCATCTGTTCTGGCTGTAACACCTGACTAGAAGAAAAGGTTACCTGTGCTTTAAGAATGATAGACACACACTGTATGATTACCTGATTAAAACGCTCTCTATCATAAGAACAACACATGCACACTAGTTCACTAAGAACTGGGGTATCTTTATTACAATAACCATAGAATGCACATACACAAATCTGCGGGGTCTCTACAACTAACAGGAACTTTTAACACACCGCTGAAAGAAAAGGATTAGACATACAATATAACAGGGGCAATGTTATCTGCGGGGTCTCTGTGACTAACAGGAACTTTTAACACACCGTTGAAAGAAAAGGATTAGACATACAATAGAAAGCACTAATATAACAAAACCAATAGCACCTGATTAGTATGAAGTCTTGCTCTAGCTGTCATCTGGGCTCCTCTCTCGTCTGTGCCTTAGCTCGTCTTAGATTCTCTCCTGCACTCTTGGACACATATCTGCGCTGATCACTTTGCACTGAACTCCTCTCCCCCACGGACTCTCTCCACCTTCCGACTTCAATCTAATGGTTTCTGCGGCTCTGATAACCGTTCGCTCCACTAGCTTTTTCACACTGTGTTTGATTACTTCCATGCCAATGTCCAATTAACTCCAGCTGCTCCCACAGATTAATCCACGATATAACTTCAGTCTCTTCTAAAAGGCATTACTTCAGACTCCAGCTATTCACAACTCCTCCTGATAAGTAACTGCTTCTGACTGCTTCCTTCAGTTCCAGCTCACTGACTGTCTGTCTGTCTTCTCTCTGTTCCAAGCATCTTCTGTCTCTTCTCCTCCTGCAACTCCACTCCTCCTCTCTGCGCCAATTCAACATAAACTCTTTCTGATTCTCCACTCCTTCTGCAACTCAGATCAACTGCCTTCAGCTCAAACTCTTTCCGCTCCTCCAACTCAACCAACACTCTCCGCTCCTCCAACTCAACTCAACTAACTGACTCCGCCTCTGCACTTCACTATTATAGAATGCTCTTCCCTCATGGAAATTTCCAACAGAGGGCTGCCTCCCACCGAATTCCTGTGCCAGCTCCAGGGCCCCTTGCGCAGCCGCAGTGACCATCTGCATGTTACGTCTGGGCCCAAGAGACAAACACATTCCTTGGATAAGAACCAGTCCTGGCTGGTTTTCCCCTAGCAGTCAACAGCCTTAGCTATAAACATTACCTTTCCCCTTCAAGCATCTCAGCTCTGCAGGGATAGAAAGCAAAATGGAGTCTCTCTAGTTCTGGGCCTTGTAGGCCTGAGAAGGATGAGATGACCCTTAGTTCTGTCACAGTACCTACACAAACCATACCAATGTGTAATATAAAGTCAGGACCACAGGATCCACCCTCTACTATAGGCAAAATAATGAAAGGCAAAGCCAGTAGGCAATAGATGGATTAGAGTAAGGGATCTATCATCATATAAAGCAGCTATCCTCTTCTAGGTCTGGAAGAAAGGGCTTAAAAGAGCCAACACAAGCTAAGAATACAGATTATAGATGTTAGCAAGCTTAAAGTCATCATCACTCAGAAATAGAGCCAGAAAACCATGTCAATACAGGGGCATAGTAAGATGTAGATGTAGTGTGTGGATTAAAATAGGTAAGAGAATCCTCTATAATTATTTTTATTCTGGAAAGGTCACAACCTGATTAAAAGATAAAAGATGAAGGAGGCCGACTATTTTGTTTTAATCTGACAAAAATGTCCCTCTACCCCTTAGTGGTCAACATGTTTCTCACCTGTTAATGTCCCTAGTGGATCAGTTGGAGATTCCTCAGGACATCAGGATGCAGCGGAGCGGGTAGGTGAGCCAGTCGGCTCTTAGCGGGAGCAATGACACCACATTGAGGGGCATATTATCAACAAATAGCGATATTTATTGCTATCTAGGCTTAGCTGCAAGTTTTTTATTGCCGCGCTTCACTGGTTTTTATCGATGATATAACGTGCTATTAGCAACGTTTATCTCAAAAGCGATAAAATTACAGGCGATAGCGGCAAAATCAGTGAATATCTCTGAGAATACGGCGATATTCATGCATTATCGCTAACAGGGTCTTAGCCATTATATCCACCTCCCATTGGAAATAATGGCTAAGATCTGGTCTGAGCAGGCATTAGTTTTTGGAGATATTTGCGCTTAGCGCGAATATTTCCAATACTACGCCTGTGTTGGTATTAGGCGATAGCGAGGTTAGCGACTGCATTTAGTCGCTAACAGGTTGGGAACACCCACTTTGCATGTCATTAGCGATAAATATCGCTGACATGCAAAGCGGGCCCCAAACTGCTCGCTATCGCCTACAAGCTGTCGTTATCTGCTGTTTGGCGACAGCTTGCTAATAGGGCGATGGAATTATCGCCACCCTTGATAATATGCCCCTGAGTGTCCCAATACTCCGCTGCAGTATGATGGACTGTTCCCATGAGGCACAGGGTCAGACTGATTTGCATATGGCCATGTCTGAATTGGGGTGGCGGAGTGAGCTAAAGAATGGTGATGGATTAAACCCAGATCAGTTGACTGGGGGTGAGTGTTTGATTTGCTCAAACGCTCCGCCCATCATCCTCTTTTGTATCGCTTTGTTCGCCCTAAGGTGGCAGGGTTTGTTCAGACGTGAGTTCCTTGCTCACTTCGCCACTTGATTCAAGATAGCCTGGCTGATGAGGATTATGAATCCGAAACTGGTCCCAGGATGCTTGTTTCCGGTCCAGGGAAGATATGTCTTGGCAGTTGGGGATGGACTGTTCCCATGAGGCACAGGGTCAGACTGATTTGCATATGGTCATGTCTGAACTGGGATGGCTGAGTGGGCTAAAGAATGGTGATGGATTAAACCCAGATCAGTTGACTGGGGGTGAGTGTTTGATTTGCTCAAATGCTATGTCCATCATCCCCTTTTTTATCTCAGTATAATGAAGCAGCACTTGAATCCACAGGAGGTTAGCTGCTGTTCTCCGGGGCAAATTCCTTCCGAGAGAAGAAGTGGTATGTAGAACCACACCACACACTGTAGATAGTTTTCATTTAGTCACTTGGTCCTGAGGATTGGAATTGCCAACTGATAGAAGCTTACAATACGCCGCTATGTTGTTCTCTTTAATAAGACCCCAATCGGGCTGCAGCGGTTGATTGACCAATTACTGACCTATACCACAAATTTGTGCCTGGAACTTAACTACAATAAAACGAAGGTACTACGTTTTAAGAACCCCTGCAACAACAGAGAGATAGCCTAGACTTACTTGGTGGGCAAATGGAAATGCCCTTAAACTGGTCACAACATACAAATACCTATGAGTGTGTCTAGATTGTCACCTGAATTTCAAAAAGCATTTGTCATCTAGGCGACAGATAACAAACTGACTTTTGCATTTAAAACCCTGCAATGGAAGATAAGACACTCTACAAACCCTCTTTTGCCGGCCGTGGGAGCGAAATATATCCCCTCCATCGCATGTGGCTAGGAATTACTTATGTGCAAAGATGCAGCAAGTTTGAACGCCTTATAACCAAACCCATTTAAAATATTTTTGCGATCCCAAGGAATGTATCGCAAGCTCAAATCAGGCTTGAGTTTCGTCTCCAACACCAGGGCCTGGTCATACATGGTGAACTAATAGTGCTCAATGGTTAGAGCGGCAGACCCTGATGCAGAGGTCTGGCCCGAGACCAGGGTTCAATTTCCGCCTCGGCGCGTCTTGGGCTCAATTTCCTCGGACCTGATCATTCTCGCCTCGGTGCCTATTCCAATCATGGAGTCCCACTCTGCAACTCTGGGCAATAGCTTGCTTAATCTCCACAACGGCCCCAACAGCGCTGGGATGCCTGGCTTCACCTTGGGATGCCCAGGAGTGGACATTTCACAGGGAAAAACCAGGAAGGGTTCCAGAGCGGTATGTGCTACAGCGCCAGGACACCAATGGGTATTAGTGCGCTTTACAAGTACAAATTACATTTACATTTACATTTTAATAAAATTCTACTGGAGGGTGAAGATAGGAGATGACAACACTTTGGACCACCAGTGCTGGCTTGAAATAGAAGAGGAGACTCACGCTCATAAATCTGTGTTTTTAATACTACAACAGGCAATATCAGAACTGCAGTTAGAAGAGGCCTGGAGCACTTCAATTGAATACTCTGTTTTTAAATGAGTAATCAATAATGCAGCCAAGTGCCAATCATTCATCACGGTTAATGCCACCTTGGTAAGTAAATGGCATGCATGGGTGGATTTGCCATCATACACAGCTCGGGGCCCTCAGCCATACCTGCCCACACATTTTTCCAAGACCAAGAAACGCGACCTGATGCTACTCAGGCTGCGCGTTTTTCCATCTAAGGACTTAACCCCTGATTGGACACAATCTTGGCCTACCATGGTGTGTTGACTTTGATGATGCAGTAAGGAAACATTGCTTCATTTGCTGTGCATCAGTCCAGCCTTATTATCACTCAGGATGTCCATCTTTAAGACGCTACAAATAAGATCATGTCGACCGGCTGTCATTAAGCTCTTTGGAGGGATTTCTGTCCAATTGGCATGCAAGGCCATGGGTTTCTTGACCCTCGCAGCTAAGGAGATGAAAAAGTTGAGCGAACCTCCAGAAGCTCAGATCTAATCAGTCCCATGGGAATGAAATTGACAGATTTTTGGATCACAATGTTTTGTTTGGCAATTATCAACATTCTAATCCAGATTCCTCTGTCTTCGAGTTGAGTTTCAACTATTAACTTGATAAGTAATCCAGCTTGACAGGCCACAATTTAAGAGGACACACTGCACTCCAGAGCTTATTGTAACATGGATTTAAGGTTAGTGAAACGTGAGTGTTTAGAACTATTAAGAAGTCTAATGCACAAAGTGTTTTCGCATATCCCACCTCAAACTTTAAATAGACCTTTTTTTAATATGAGCAACATTAAAGTTCATATTTTTACGTATGCTGTCATGCCTAAACTCTTATAAAAGTATATGTAGACGTTTTAATGGTTAAAAGTATGTATGCTGTCATGCCTCGGCTCTCATGCAAGAATACATTTAAATCCATCATAGGCATAAAGCCCATACAGCCCATCTCATGTCAGCCTCTTTATGGGCCCTGTCTGTATGATACAAGAATTTAATACAGGATTACATTTTATTATCACAGTCCAACTGCAATATATTCTGGCAATGGCACATTATTAAGTACTGCCAGTCTGTTGTATCCTGGGAGGCATTAGTGCTTTTACCAAAGAAGAAATGTATAGGTTTCATATATACATTTTTTACATCTATTTTTACATAATTTGGAGTTAAAAATGTCATCTTGCTCACTAGTTTCCACAACTATCATCTACTTTACCGATTAATAGCACAATATTCTGTTACTTGTATTCTGTGATCCCCAAAAAGGAAAAACCACGCAGTCTTGAAGGAACCAGCTGTGTCGAGATGATTTCATCCACTGCGCGCAAAACGGACTTGAGGATATAAATATAATCTCTTTTTTATTGCTGTTTTAACTTAATTACGCAATATAGTTTCACTCTTGATGCATGGTTATTGACGTTGTGCATACTTGGATATGATATTGTAAAATGATTTGTGGATTTTTTTCATTGACAAAAGGTTGATCTTAATTGTGTATGAGATGTGATGCTGACGTATTTTATGGATTATTTAGCTAAATAAAGTTATATCCCCCACTGTGTGTGTGTGCTCTACAGGGCAGCACACATGCAAACAAGGAAAAGAAAGGAGAAATACAAGTATGTGTCCTTTTAACGCCTGCTTCAAAGGCGTGTTCTGATTGGCTGCAAAACCCTGTCTCCTATGGTTAGTTGATGGGGTTTGCATCAAAAAGCATGGCTGGTGGCCTCTGTACTACCCATGTAACGTCCCTCTGACGCAGAAGGATGCAACGCAGCGCAACTTTCCAGCACAAAACAACTTTTGCGCAGGAAGTCAATCCAACAGAAAACGTTTCGCACTGGTTTGTGTCACTTGTGTCACTTGTGTCACAGACCAGCACAAAAGGTTTGTGAATCCGGGCCTTGGCGTCTCCTGCAGCAACTTGCTCAAGTCTCTTGCAAAATGCTTGTTAGGATCTGCGAATATCAGGGGCTACATGTATACCAATGAGTGTGTAAAAATAGGTATTGTCATTTTAATTCCATATGTTATGTTTGTTTTTCCCTCAGGATAGTGTTTGTCAATTAGACTTTGATTTGTTTGCCTTGTTTATTCTGTTTTGTTTCCTTATAACGTTCGCGATGCATGATCTGTAAGGCGCTCTGATACCCTCGGTGGTCATGTTCGCGCTATATAAAACTTTTCAAAATAAAATAAATAAAATCCATACGAAGTCGTTGTGTTGTACCATTGCGTAAGTCACGGTTCAGTAAATGAGAAATCCTTGCGTTTTCCTTCACACCCTGACAATTATGATCCCTTCTTTTACCAAAACACCTTTTATGCAAACGATTATAAAGCCTGTGTAAGTTGTTGTCATCCTGTACTGTTTGCTGTCCCCTCTGGGCAGGGAATTTCCCCAAAGCCTCGAGGCAATAAGGAAACTGAAAAGCCAACAAGCACAGACACCATTGTCCCTTCTGCTTTGAAGTGATTGCTGGGGAGGTGTGGGACACATTCTTATGTGACCGAAACTGGGTTGAGAAATAAGGAACTTTCTCATCTTAGCCCAGGGGCTGAGCACACTGACTCCACCCGGTAATTCAGAAGGTTATCACCCCTTACCGAGGAGGGGATTTGGGAGATAGGTAGCAAATCTGTTTGTCTGAAATGGGGAATCACGAGAAAAGGCAACACTCCTCCTTGATGGCATAAGTTTTGTGCGTGTAGAATTGTCTGGTTGTGAATGCACAGAAAGGTGATGATTGTAAGGTGGGCAAAAGTTAAACTCAGAAACACAAACAATAAGACAGAAGGGAGGCAATCTATTGTTTATTAAGGATGCAAAAAATAAACAATACGGTATCTCTACATGGGTGCACTGGGAAAAATCGTGGACAAGGACAAAGGATGCAAGGGATGCTGGGATTTGTAGTTTAGAAGAGGATATGATGGAATGCTAGAAGGGGCACTTAGTCTCACGATTGGACCTAGTGACCTAGTGAGATCACCTAGTTAGAATGTAATCTTACTAGCACGACTGTCACTCTTCATAGACACTTTGGGGTCTGTGCTAGGTTGGAAAGGAGTCGCTGATGGATGTAGCCTTAGTTGCTTTCTAATGACTGGCTACTGTAAGTGGTAGCCACATGCCAGCAAGGTATGTGCGCTGGAACAAACACATTGAAAACCACATTGAGGTACAGTGCTTAATTTGTGGTGGTGTTTTCCAGAGCTGACCACATGCACTATTTTTAAGGCACTAGGCAATTTCTGCTTGTGGCTCTCAACTCAGATGCAATAATTAATCTAGATGTGAAGTGGTTTATAGGAGGCGGTGCGTTCTAAGGAGTTGAATACCTCAGAAGCAAGAGGTGAAGTTCTTGACACAAGTCTAGGTCGAAGAAAGCTTCTGCCTTCGATAGAAACACTAGGGACACTGAGGTCCCTGTGCCCACATATTGAGATACACTTAGCCACTCATCCCTTTTATCACACTAAGAAAAGTACTGTCATTTCACATGGTCTAAATGATTGACCTTGGTAGCAGAAGATAAGCAAGTAAATGTATACTTGTGTAAATTCTGACGCCTCTTCTGTACTGTTTTGCACGGTTGTTGTTATTAGCTAAAAGCTGCTGCTCTATGCGAACATACACCCAGTGTGTGCACAGTTTGCGGTTGTATCCCAACGAGCGCAGTCCCATGCACCTATATAACTTTATAGATACCTGTCTCACACCCTTTACCCTGTCGCTGCACATTAATGGTGAGATTCTAGCTCCTCTTCACCAAAAAACTGAGCGCTATACCCCGCCTGAGAGTAGCCGGTGCTGGCACCGAGCATCTCATAAACCAACGGACCACCAGCATCAGCCCTTCTGGTGATGCAGAGCCTGCCCACCCTGAAGGCAGCAGCCCTTTTCACAGTGCAAACCTGGCCACAGGGCATTTTGATCACTCCACGGAACCATACTGCTATGCACATTTTTAGGAAACAGGGAGATTAAGTGGTTTGCCCAGAATCACACGATTTTGAGCTAAAGCCGGGGAAGTGTCTGTTCCCTCACAGCTGATGAGGCCAAGACGAAACCCAAAAGGGGTTTTCCTATCATAATAAGGTAATGTAGGAGAGCCCTTCAGCTCCTTTAGAAAACATTTAGAAATGGGTAGGAAGACAGATATAAAAGCCCTGATGAAGGCTTAGTGACCCATATGGGAGGATTTTTTCAGCTGAAACATGTTGGCAATATAGGATGCTGAAACCATTTGACTTTCATTGAACATCCCAATCTCAGATTTTTAATCATGATATGGGTACTCCGGAGGAAAGGGCCTACACCTATTATTCACACATATATCACATACATGCCCACCTGGAGTGCCTTGTTTGTTTCGTTTGCTTGTCCCAGATGAGCAGATACATGACCCGGATAGAGTATCTCTGTCGCACCTTCTCGGATCAAAGCCCTCTCTTAAAAGAGCTTTCAACCAAAGGATGACCACCCGGGCAAGTTTCCCTCGTGGATACCCCCTACAGAGACTCATGGAGGGCTGCTATAGTAGATTATTTTTTACCTCAATCAGGGTACATCTTCCGATTGATGAACATATTGGGAGGCTTTCAAAATGGTGGTCCGCGGACACTGCCTGGGTCAATCAGTGGGTGTGCATAGGGAATTAGATAATTAATAACATATGCTCGAGGAGGCATTTAAGCCACTAACCAGAGCTAAAGCACTGACCTGGAGACACATGTAAGGTTGAGGAACTCCAAGAAGCGATATAAGGTGACATTGAAGCCTCTGCTTTTCCACAACTTTATGGAGTATGTCCGCAGGGTCCACGAAGAGGAGGGGAAAGCTGGGAGATTACAGGCTTGGCTCATGAAACCTGAGTTGAGGGGCACCCTCATCACTTGATTGACTTCGGATGATGCAGTGTTGGTCTCACCTAGTTCCATTAACGGGGCCCTTCGGGACTATTACCTTGACCTCTATAGACATCCGTCTCTAGTATCGTTGGACCCAACGATGGCAATCATTAGGCTGCTTCCACTCCAAAACTTCCTTAAGGGGGTGAGTGGTGACTTGGTGGGACCTGTAACACCTCAGGTGATCAAGGCTGCGAATAAAGATATGGCTACAGACTGGACTCCGGGGCCAATGGCCTCCCTGCAGAATTTTACACAGTCTATTGGCACCGAGGTTGACGGAAGCGTATGCTGCGGCATATGAGACGAGTTTGTTGCCGGCAATGAACAGGGAGACTCTAGTGTTTCCACTTCCTAAATCAAAAAACCCACATGCGACGCCAGGAGGATTTAGGCCTCTTTCCATGCTTTCCATTGGCTTTAAACTATTGAGTAAAATCCTTGAATCTTGTTTGTAGCCCCATATGCAATTGGTCATACACCATTACCAAAACATGTGCATCCTAACGCTCAACACTTGCCTTAATCTTCAGAGGTTGTACCATGTTCTGTACCGTCCCAAAACGCATTCCAACACAGATGCAGTGATTATATCCATCAACCTTGAGACAGCGTTTGACACGGTAAGGGTGGGACTTTCTGGAGGAAGTCATACATGTGATGGGTCTTGGGACTCCCTGGAATCTCACCCAACAGCCAGGGTGCAGATGGGTTTAACAGTGTCCAGCTAGTATGACTTCCATCAGAGAACTCGCCAGGGGTGCCCATTATCCCCTCTTCTGTTTGCCTTGTTGTCGAACCATAGGCAAAATATTGGACACTGGAGTGCAAGGGCAGAGTCCTCACTGTGACCGGGCGTGAGCATATATTGTATGCCAACAAACTCCTAGTCTATTTGGCGGGCAATATCTTTGATGCTGGGAATAGGTTGTGGCTCCTGGAGGAGTTTGATGCCTTCTCCGACCTGAAGGTTAACAGAGGGAAAACATGTTTTTTTTCCCATTGCTCTGGACTGTGTGCCACCTGCAGAGGTCCCAGTGGGCTTGGAGATGGCATCGCAGGCTTTTAAATATCTGTGAATCCAGATTTCTCATCATCTGGAGAGTAATCATGGAGGGACTTTGAGAGCTCTGAGGTCCTGTGTCCCCTTCTGGAGGGCCTTGAAACTTCTGATCATGGCTCTCATAGCTATCTCTAAAATGGTGATGCTCTCACGGCTGCTGTATTATTTCTGTAATCTCCCGGTCGTTGTGCCAAGGGCTTGGTTCTGACAGCTAGATTCACTGCTCTGGGAGTTGATCTGGGTCAGTGATCACCACAGGGTGTCCCTGTCTACCCTAGGTGCCCCACATGCACACTTTGTGGCGCCTCAGCTTATTGAGTGGGTCATTGGTTGGATGGTGCACATCAGGAGGAGCTCAGGCTCAGAACCCAATCAGGGGGCTCTGATGGCAAGATTTTTCCAGCCAACCGTTAGGGAACAGAGGCAGGGTATTCTCTTGTTGGTTGCACTACATTGCTGGCCGCAGTGTGTCTGCCGCTGCAGTAGATGGGTGTGATACACCCCACACTACCACTGGTCAGTCTTCTGAATGGTGACCCACTAATGTATGTATGTATGTATGTGTCTTGTAAAGCGCACTACTGCCCTGAGGCGTCGTGGCGCTGTACACCGCTGGGGAACCCGTCCTGGCTATCCCTGTGAGATGGTCCCTACTGGGTATCTCCAAGGTGAAACCAGGCATCCCCGGCGAATGTGGGGGGCTGTTGTGGAGATGAGGTAAGCTAATGCCCAGAGTTGCCGAGTGTGATCGCTGATCAGAGTGGGCACCGAGGCGAGAATTATCAAGTCCGCTGACCCTGGTCCACGACCCTGCCGCGTCGGGAATTGAACCCTGGTCCCGGGCCGTTCTCTGCTTCCAGGTATGCCGCCTCTAACCAGTGAGCCACACCACTCCACTAATACACTTCTAGGCTGCACAGCTGTGGGACTGGACTGGGACTGCTTTCAACTGGGAGTCTTGATGTATTTTGGACAGCAGTTAGAGTATTACCACCTGCACCTGAATCAGTTCCTGGCTTACGGGGCTATAGTGCGCACATTCCTGGACCTCTGGAGCGGAGGGAAAGATGAGCCCCCACCACATGGGGTTCTTCAGCTCCTTGTTATTGTGAGGTCTGCTCGGCATTTGGTGACATGGCTTTATAGTGCTCTTAGTGAGGTGGTGCAACACCCTCTATCTACACTCAGGAGAAAGTGGGAGGACGCGACAAGTAGGGAGTTCACAGATGCGAAGTGGTCTCATATCTTAGACTACCCACACAAAGGGGCCCATTAGGATGGCAGGCTGACTACACTCTAGCGGTGCTGGGACCGTACGCCAGTGGTGCAGCGGTCCCACACTGGCAATTAGGATGCGACGCCACCGTGGCGTGCTGTGAGCAGCACTAGCCACAATGTTGTAAATGCATGTTGTGCATTGGCATGCACCACGTGACAGGGTGGTGCCTGCCACCTTGTCCATGCCAATGTAGGGGTGTACCATGTGTACCCACCAAGTGCAGGCCCCCAAGGGGCCCACAACGGGCCCCCAAAGTGAAAACCACATGCCTTTCCATGGCGGAGTCTCCGCCATGGAAAGGCATTTTACCGCACACATCATAATATGGATGGCGGTGCCTGCAAGCCACCGCCACCATATTATGGGCCTTTTCCGCCCGGTAGGCAATCGTGACGATTGCCTACAGGCGGAAAAGCAGCAGACAGTCTTTCCGTCCGCCGTGGTAACCCCCGCCATGCTAATGTGGCGAAGGTAAAATGCCGTCTGGCGGGGTGTTTTTGCAGGCGGATCGCCACCGCAGGTTGGGCGGTGGCGATACGCCCGCCATCATAATAGGCCCCAAAGTGTCCCACAATATGCGTTTGTAATACAACCAGTTAAATTATTTCCACATGACTTACCTCACGTCGCGACGACTCCGCTCACTATATGGTGGGGAACCTAGAGGTTGCCCACAATGTGAGCAGCTTGATGCTGACTTTTGTCACATGACATGGGGCTGTCCCTGCTTGCAGCTGTATTTGGGGGAATCACTGACAGAATATCGACTACAAAAATATCGAGGTACGAAAATATTGACACAAAAATATCGTTCTCCAGAAAATCAAAGTCCTATCTACATAATGGTAGGTACAGAAATATCGAGAGAAAAAAAATATTGTTGTTAAAAATATTGTTGCTAAAACTATCGTTTTTTTATTTTTTTTTAAAAATCAAGGTAAAATAAAGGAAATAATACATATAATTATGTTTAAAATTATAGATAATACATATAATGTAAAAATAAATCAAACATACATATATATATATATATATCCAATATATTATATACACTTAATAATATTGATAACAAATTATTTTAATGAACTATAAATTGTTAGAAACATGTAAAAAATTATAAATACGTATATGATACACATACACCAATAACATAAATATATATATATATATCATAAACTAAAATATTGAAATACATTTTAATCTTTTTAAAATACATTTTACACTGCATTAACTGAAACAGTAAAGAAAATGTTCGATAGCGAAGGGATAAAATTACTATTCCCACCCCAGAGAGTGCAACAGTAGGGAAAGTGTTCCATAGCGTATGGGTAAAAATTACTATTCCACTCCAGAGAGTGCAACAGTAGGGAAAGAGTTGGATAGCGGAGGGGTAACAATTACTATACCCACTCCAGTGAGTGCAACAGTAGGGAAAGTGCTGGATAGTGAAATGTTAAAAATTACTATTCCCACTCCAGTGAGTGCAACTGTAGGGAAACTGTTGAATAGCATAGGGGTAAAAAAAAAGACAATTTCCACAGTAGGGAACTGTTATGTATGAATCTAGAACCCTAGTGTAATTTTCCAGATTCATGCCCATATATAGGTAAAAATGACCCGATCGTTATATAGGCATAGAAATCATTACCATATTTAGACTGAGCCTATGCAGGCCAAATACGGCATGGCTACTTTCACTAAGTTCAGAGACTCAACAACGATTTTTGAATACTAATTTATCTAGGAAATCATGGAGTTTTCAAAGAACTGAGTCTTTGATGACGGTATTCTGTCCAATCATACGTCAAACTCGGCACCTTCAAGGTATACATATGCCTATATTTGCCCAGACAAACACACAGTGGTTTGGAGCAGTTCGACTATCTACTTGCCCAACGCGCCCTGCAGCAGCAAGTGCCGAAGGAAGCCGACCCTCCAGCTGACGCACTGAGAGACGCTGTCTTTTCTCCTGCCGAGAAATCCAGCTCCAGTGGTTCCAGGCTACCCTTGCGGGTTTCTGGGAAATCGAGTCCTGAGAGAGAGATACAAGACCTCCTTCATTCTAAAACCAAGGTACGGAGCTGATTAGACCCTTAGAGAATTCCTGGAATAGATTCTTTGCAGAGAATACTAAACTTAAGCTACACCTCACTTACTTCTTCCCTTGTACTAGACCTAGGTTAGGTACACCAGGGTAGGCGTATTTTAGAAGCACCAGTTGAGTACTTTTATTCAGTCAAAGCTTTATTTCGATATAAAAATATCATAAAAGCATTTTTACAAATTGGATAATAAAATACAGGTTTTCAAAATTAAGCGAAACCACCAAATTAAAAAAAGTCATAAAAGCTCAGTTGGGAGATGCAAGTTGCTCTACAAGGATAATACTATACTTGTTCTAAATATTTGATAATTGATAAACTTCATGTCCCAAACTAAGAAAAAATCATTTTGACATAATTGTACCAACAATAAATAACATCCTAGTAAAAGGAGAAACCCACAAATCAAGATTAAGAATTGCATTAAACTATCGCAGCTTTGAGGTGAGATAAAAACACCATTTAAAAAGATCATCAACCAGGACATAACACTTTTGTTCTTATTACCCATGCCCAGCTAAGAAATTTGGCCACACCGCAAGCCAAAGTTGTGTTAGTATCTGCTTGCAATATTCTAAGTGCTTTGCGGTGATTCCTAGTTCCTAGTTGCCAACAGATAGGTTTTAACCATCTTGTTCTCGGTTTAGTATATGCAGGGCATGCGAACATAAGGTGCGGGACGCTTTCAACTGCTAATTCACATTGTGGGCAGGTGGAAGTAGTATGGTGGGGAGGCTTCCATTTATTGGTATATTGGCGGACAGGCAGCGTACCCAATCTAAACTGCAGGTAAAGGGCCCTATCCCTGGGTTTCTGAATGAAATCTAGATAGGGCTCTAAGCTAGGAACTTGTTTGTGCAAACGAAACTCGTCGGTCAGTCTACCTAAGCTGGGATTGCTGTTTTTCTGGCTGTCAATCCAAGCCCAGTAGGCACCCTTGATGTCTGACTTACTCAACAGAGTCCCTGACTCCCAAGCTTCTCTAAATCCCAATTGCAGAAGGAGCTATTTTATATTAAATAGCCAACGAATCTTCTGGGATCCCTCAAGATTCATTACTTCTCTTAGGCCGTCGGTATATTTAGATAGCTCAGGTGTGCGCCAAAGACGAGCCCAAAAGAGAAGAGGGCGTACTGTGGCAAGATCCCTCAGTGAGCGACGACCCAGGTCGCTTAATAATGGCTTGGTGTGTGTTCCCTGTGGGAGTGAAACCAATTCTCAAAAAATATATATATTTTCTGCCTTTACAATTTCATCAGTTTTCTCAAAGCCCCAAAGTTCAGCATGGTAGAGTGCTGCACCTACGCCGTAGCGCCATAAATCACAAGGGTGGGGGCAATTGGCCTAGATATTAAAGAGCGATGCCCTTTTCCAATTACTCACACAACCCGCTTGTGATTCAGCGCCATTTTATCAATATGCGGTTTCCAGCTCAATTTGTCTGAGATTCTAATTCCCAGATAATCAAATGTTTTGACACATTCTAAAGATACCCCATCGAGTGTGAGGGTAGACTTTTCCATCCTACTAGGATTAAAATAGAGGAGTTTAGTCTTGGAGGTGTTGATTACCAAGCCCCTTAAATTGCAGAAAAGATGGAACCTATTTAACAATTTTTGCAATCCAGCAGAGGTTTTAGATATTAATAGAGTGTCGTCCACAAAGAGTAAGGCTGGGACCTTATCGCCCGCCAGGACTGGGGCATCAACATTTATTTCTAATAAGAAGGATACCACCAGCTCACAAAAAGAGAGAAGAGGGTAGGAGCCATAACACAGCCCTGTCGGATGCCCCTGTTAACAGGGATTTTATCTGTTTTTTGTTCCTGTGTGCCCCACCTAACTCAGGCATAATTGTCTTCATGCATGCGGACCAGGAGATCTAAAATAGACGAGGGAATGCCCATCAATTTGGCCCCCCTGCAAAGACCATCCTACCCTTCGCCATTTTTGAGGACAAGTCCGGCAGCAAGGAAACACCAGGTGCAAACCTTCAGCGTCCTCAGGGATGCACTGGGAAGCTCACCGGAAAGAAGCAAGAGTAGCCCCTGGCAGCGACCAGCATCACGCCTACCAGCAGCACACCCTACGGCAGCAGCAGGCTCACATTTAGCACCAATCCCGAGCAGGTTGAGCCCAGTGCTAAAGGGGCATCAGTCTCGCACTTTTAGTACAATCAGGACCACACAAGGAAACTCAGCAAAAGGATGCACAAGCAGCTTCAGATGCCGGCATGAAGAAAGCCCAATGCCGATACCAGAGCATAACCAAGTTCCAATAAGAGAAGTACTGCCCATACCATCTTTTCCCCCCCACAGCAAAGGGGCTACAAGAAGGACCATTATATAAGGTGGAGTAATGGGTTATCCAGTCCTTTTCTAAAATGGCCAATTCAATGGTAGGTCTCCCCTTCCCTATCAGCGGTGGAGTTCTTAATATTTTCCAAAAGGCCACGGAGTCCTTTTTTTGTGCAGCCTCATGTAACTCCCCCCACGCTTCTTCCCTCAGTGATCTCTTTCTATCTGCTATTGCTTTCCTGTAAGTGGCTCTTGCCCTCTTTACCTCCTGTTGTAGTCTTGGTTGTTTATGGAGTTCCAGTTTAAGACTGGAGTATGCTTTAGAACAAGCTGTATCAACCAACCGGTAGTTTTAGGGGAGGAACCGCATTGGACGGACAATAGCTTTTCGACCTCCTTAGTTATCTCATTAAAGGAGGAGGTAATTTCTTCCGGAAGGGAGAACTCATTGAGGCAGATATCAAAAGCAGTTTTATGGGTAGAGATCAGCCGCTTGGTCAAAACCTCAGGTTCAACATTCGACCAGCGAATAGCATATCCATTAGTTCTATTCAGTTCCAGTGTGCCTGGCATACTCTTGATAGTTTTATTTCTCACGGGCCCAAAAGCTTGCAAATGGAACTTAAGGTGAAGCGGGTAATGGTCGCTCAGAGCCACGGTCCCTATATCAAAAGATAGCAGACTAGGGGCAAATGTCAATGAAACCAGAATGAAATCTATAATGGAGGGTAATCCTCTTCCATTAAAAGTAGCAGACATGGGAACGAGACAAGGAACTAAGGGCCCGATGTAGGACACCAAATACCGGTTGGTAACGGCCGATTTCGGCCTTTACCGACCGGTATTTGGTTTTTGATATGTAGGGGCCTTAAATTTTACAGAATCGATAAATTTACCGACTCTGTAAATTTACCGAATCGGTAAAATACCGAATAAGTAAATTTAGCGAATCGGTAAATCTAGATGTAGGTGGCACTGAAAACAGTGCCACAGGCCCTTAAGAATTCGTTATTTAGCACAAAATAATATTTTGTGGTAAACAACGAATTCCAGTGTACATGCACATGTACACCTGTGCCATGTGGCACACATACATGCCCTTAGGGCACACAAGCCGGAATCAGTGGTGCAACAGGGTGTCAAAGTGACACCCTGCCCCCCTTGACAATTCGGTAATTTTACCGAATCGGTATTTACAGATTCGGTAATTGACATTGATTCCTATGGGCCTCAAGGCCCATAGGAATCAATGGAATCAATGGCAATTACTGAATCGGTAAATACCGATTCTGTAATTACCGAATCATACCGATTCTGTAAAAATTACCAAATTATTTCCTACATCTCATTTACCGAATCTAGAATACCGAATCGGTAAAATTCGGTATTCTACAGTCGGTAAATGAGATTTACCTACATCGGGCCCTAAATCATTGGCGAAACCCAAATCATAATGAGACATCAGATCATTAAGGTGGTCGCCCAGCTTAGAATGTGCAAAATGACAATTAGAGACCCGCTGGTCCATTGGGTACCCACAAGTTTTAGAGCTCAATGGTCTACATATTGCTCAATTAAAATCCCCCAGCCCTAAAATAGTAAAATCCACAGTAGTCAGGGTGCAAATAGCGTCCAGAGTCTCGGCAATGCAAGAAAACTCAGCCCCCAAGTTCTCTGCAGAGACGTTATTATAAAAATTGACCATGAGAATTCTTTTTTTGCTTGTTACTGAGAGTTGAACAATCTGATGATGGCAATCCCCCCCTTTGGTTGTAATCTTGTCTAGGCATAATAACTTGGATACAAACATACACAGTCCTCCCTTGGGCCGACCTCCTAGGCCTCTTACGGCTGGAGTGTTAAAAGTCAAATAACCCTGGATATGAACTGGTTCCAACACCCACGTTTCCTGAAGGCAGATGATGTCTGTTATTTCTATATATCCAAGCCATACTGGGTTTGTGACCTTTTCATGGAGCCCAGCAATATTCCAAGAGATAATGTCAATGTCAGATAGATCTTTTCTAGGGCTGGACGACACTCCCGTAATTGGGTTGGTTCTGAGATTGACAGGTATCTCTCCCATTCTGGGCAGATTATCATCTAGGCTACCATGAGTTGGAGTTGGTGGACAATTCAAAGCTATATTAGAAGCTTCAGGATGAAGCTCCGGGCTTTCAATTTGACCCTCGGGGGTCCTGCACAGGAGTTGTTTCTAATAACCACTGTGACATCGCACTGTGTGGGGGTGGGAGTAGACAGCCAGTCAACCGCATCTAGATTACAAAGTGGCTCATAAAAGTTTCTAGCTGGTAAAGAATATCCAGAATGTGGCAAAGGACCATCAGGCACCCTCACACGTGGTTGTTGAAATCTACCAGGCTTGTAGAAGAAGCCCAATGGTACTATGTTGACCCCCTGCGACTTTATTGGAAAAGAAGCCACCCTACTGAGAATTGTACGAACCAGTAGAGGAGAGGCAAAAGAGAGAACAACACAGTCCCCCTCCAAGGATTTTACAGAATCACCCACCCAGGCTATCCAACGGGCCATCTTAAAGTTAACAAAAAACCTTGTTTGATAGGCCCGTCCTCCCGGCAATAAAGTGAATAGATTTATTACGCAAAGTTGTCCAGTGCTCAAACTCCCCTTAACATAGTGTAGGAACATTTGCTAAGACTACAGGTAATGGGTTAGCTTCTGGTGGTAAATGGAATGGGCCTGAGCTTTAAGACCCCCTCTAGCTGCCCTCTGTTGCGTTTGAGCCCACCTTGATTGAGTTACTAGCTCGTTACTTGATACGTGCCGATCAAAGTTAGATGTGACATACTCAGGGATCAAAAGGCCCTGTTGCCAGCCATTATAGCAGTTCCTATTTGAGCCCACCAGAAGGAAGATGCAAGGGCGTATTCTCAGCAAGATTTCCACTAGTAGCCAAGGATGCAGTGGCAATAGGGAGATTACCTAGACATGGTGCAGACTCAGGAACTCTATGCTGATCGGTAGTACATGTGGGGACTATCGGAACAGTGGTTAATGCTGAAGGAGGACTTATGGCCGGTAGGGAATTTACTGTGTTTACTGTGTTAATGGGCGTACACAATTTTTCCAAGGTGGCCAATCTTTTTTCCATATTAGTACGTGACGCCATCAAAGGGGACGTGGCCACCCTAACTATGTCTTCCAATTTTTGCCAAAAAATCTTACATCCCTCTACGGCCAAAGCAGCTTCCGCTGGCTCGGGGGCGGAAACTTGGTCCGAGGCGGCAGAGGTGGAGACGACTCAGCGAGATTAGGATGACCCATACCCATAGTCTGTCTTTCATTGGGGAGACCAAGGTTACTTACTGATTTTCATTTCTTGCCCGTCGGTTTCATTTGGGCTGAGTGTGAACTTTTGGCTTTTTGGGCTCTAGTGATGACCTTAGGTCTAGCATCCTCTCTGTTGCAATGAACAGAATCTTGAGATGGAGCTACCAATATTGGACAGTCAAGAACGGGAGATATAACAACACGGGCGGTAGGTGAGTCTACTTCCTGCGCATGCAAAACAGTTGATGTCCCGGTAACAAGGGGATCTGGAGAAATCCTACGCTCTGTCATGGCAATCTCGTGCATTAAAACGGACTCTGCTCTGTTCAAGAAGGCATCCAATGTGCCCGCTACCCTTTTCCCCGTAAGTGACTTTCTTTTGGCCATTGTCATTCCACTGCACAAAGGAATGTTAGTTCAAAACAACTAGCCCTGTCCACACCTGTCCACACCGATCACGCTACAGCAATGTCTCAATAAAAACAATAGGGATTATACACAATAATGAGATTGGTAAGGGCTATTAGGGCTATTAGGGCTCACCACAGCAATAGAATAATGTGCAAATGTCAAGGGGGCGGCCCAGCCCGCCCTCCTCCGACCTCTGACGGCCTAAGGCGGCCTGCCCTTGTCCCAAGCTTCTCCCAGCACCGCCAGCGCGCGTCCTGCGATGTGGGGCTTGAATCTCCTTATGAGCGCCTCCTGGCGCCTCTCTGACGCGGTGGGTTGGAGTGCACCGCAAAGACAGCTGGGAAATGCAGTTCCATGCAGTCAGTTCCGTGACTCGTGGCGGCTCCCCCCAGGACCCCAAATGAGGACCCCAAATGAGAAGTTTGGCAGGTTTGGCAGATAGGTTTGGCAGATAGGGGCTTGACAAAGCTTGGCGTAGCCGAGTTCAAAGAAAAGCAAAGTTTTACCAAAGCTCCAGAGTATCAGGAGGCTTACACTGGTACTTGCTGACGGATGCCAGAGAGACTTCCCCTTGGCCCAACTCTCCATCTCTGCTCACAGCGCACGGACAAAGGGGCTCACTTTTAATCGCCTGACTTGCGTCTCTAGTTGCCACAACCTGTGCACTGCTGCGGCTACTCCTGCGGCTGCTCCCGCAGCTCCTGCGACTGATTCCTGTGGCTCCTGCGGCTAGTCCAGCGGCTCCTGCGGCTGTTCCCGCCGCTCTTGCGGCTGTTTCCCGCGGCTCCTGCGGCGAGTCCAGTGGCTCCTGCAGCTGTTCCCGCGGCTCCAACGGCTGCTCCCGTGGCTGCTCCCACGACTCCCGCACCTCCTGCGGCTGCTACCTCAGACTCACCAGACCCACCCAATCGATTCCGGAAACTCATCCCGGTAAATGTAAGCAAAACTATAACTTACAAACTCATAAACAATGGAGTATCATCGAGAGGTGGTAAAGTAATCTTTTTTATATAGGCACATGAATATCGGCAGACAGAGGTATTCTATTCATGGATTCAGTTTCCTCGAGCAAATGGAGAACACACGAGTTCCACTACTACTAAGTAGAGGAACCTCCAGTGGAATGCGTTCCTTACGAGGACGTTGAAATTCCATTAACTTACCAAAAGCATCAGCTCTGGTTTAAAGGCGCCCTACAACATCAAAATCACATTACCAGGCTCGATCCACTAGGTAGACCAGGATCTACATGGCCGGTACTAGCCAGCTATACACCACATCCTGACATTAAAAACATGATAGGTCGGGAACTGTTAGCTCAGCTGAAACATTTAATTAAAATACATAGACAATTGGTTCAATATATCATGCGGACCTTAACCGTCCAACCTACTGTAAGGATTCTACAACATACCCCGCACCAGGAGAACACAAATAAAATTACACCACAGACTATACAGTCAGTCATTGGTAAATTACCTGCAAAATGAGAACAAATTCCGTTCTGGTTAGCTCAGAAAATTACTCAAATTGAGGCAGTATTCCCTGATAGTACATCTCATGAGAAACACAGAATTCTGACAATCTGTTTACCAATGGGGAAAGCACCACATGTGAAGGACTGTGACACTTGGGGTACAATCTTTGCTTCAGTCTACACAAAAACACATGGTGTTCCGTCTATGGCGGCAATACCAGATGTCCTAAGACAGATTCAAATTTAATACGGACCAGAACTTGCCTTAAATCTTGGTATGATATTACTAAAATATTTCAAACAGGTCTCTGCTATATTATTAGCCAACATTAAAGGTGAAGCAGCATCAGTGGCAATCCGCCAGAAGCTAAAAGAAACAGATATAGCAGACCAACCATATGAGCTAGCAAGAATTATTGAAAAATCGTATGAAAAACTAGGAAGAGATAGTTTGGGTGGGAACCATTAAAACCACAACTAACTGAAAATCCTGAAACGTTTTTAAGAGAAATAATCTCACTACTCCTAAGAAGAAGTGGGAAAACACTAAACAAACAGTTCCTAAAGAGAAACGTTCTCAGTACAGAGAAAGATCTCCCCAACGTGGAGGTAGGTCTCCCCAACGGGAGCCCTCTGAAAAGAGGTATAACCTCAGAAATAGGGATAATTTGAGAAAACCTGATAGATATCAAGATCCTGATACACGTTCCTCTTGTGAGTGTGATCTCCACATAAGATTGGTTAAATTTTCCCAGGATTAATATCCGTATTTTTCAGCTCTTGATATGAAGGACAAAAACATCTCGGTTTGCAGCAAGATTTCTTTATTTTAATTCATAAGATAAGGACAGCCGACACGTGTTTCGCCCCCTCTTGGCGAATTGCGGCGGGGCTTTCTCAAGGCTAAATTAGTTAATTCACGTCGAAAAATCCTTTTTCAAGATGTATACATTGTCCGTGGTAAAAAAATATAATTCTTCAGTAATAAAAACATTTCTTTTTAGGCTAATGCCTACGATCCTAGAAACCTCCCGGCATGGCGATTCCTGGGTCAGGTCCTTCCGGAAGGAAAAACTTACAGTCAATTCTAGGCTTCCTGAATTTTGTAAGAACTTATGTTCTTAATTACGCAGAAAGGGTTAAACCTCTCTACAAACGAATCAAACCTGATTTCAAACCAACAAATTGGACTCAAAAGTATACAGAAATTTTGTGTTCAGTACAAACAGACATGTTAGCAAAAACACAGTTAGAAACATGCAATAATGTGCGCAATCTTGTGATCCGAATCATCCCAGGGAGATGCGGATTCACCCACCCATCGAACAAGACACATCTCCAGATTTACGAGAAATCGAAAATCTTGAGATGCGTCTGAAGACTACACCAGCCTAGAGGTGGCCTAGGGAGGCGCAAAGAGGAGAAATGTTTTAATTTCTCTTTCTTTTTTCCTCTTTCAATGCATGCTGCATTCTACAACAGGAATTGAAAGAGGAAAATGCCTGTAGTGATTGTTTTTGTGCAGACATTTGCCCCTTCCTGCTCAAAAATAAGTTCCCCATGAAACAGGCATCCTTGCGGAAGGACCTGACCCAGGAATCGCCATGCCGGGAGGTTTCTAGGATCGTAGGCATTAGCCTAAAAAGAAATGTTTTTATTACTGAAGAATTATATTTTTTTACCACGGACAATGTATACATCTTGAAAAAGGATTTTTCGACGTGAATTAACTAATTTAGCCTTGAGAAAGCCCCGGCGCAATTCGCAAAGAGGGGGCAAAACACGTGTCGGCTGTCCTTATCTTATGAATTAAAATAAAGAAATCTTGCTGCAAACCGAGATGTTTTTGTCCTTCATATCAAGAGCTGAAAAATACGGATATTAATCCTGGGAAAATTTAACCAATCTTATGTGGAGATCACACTCACAACTTTTCAAAACTGTTTCCCTAACCCCGAAGCCCAAGAGGTCCAGAGCTTCGAGTGTGTCTCCATCCACTAAATAACTACACTTATTCAAGTGTTGTCTAAAGCCTTGAAATCCTTGGGCCTTTGCTACCTCATCCACACGTTCCTCTTGTATCTTTCAGACTTCCTCGTAGAAATCCGAGAGGAGAGGACGATCAGAACAAAAAGAAGAACGCGTGAAGTCCAACGATGAACAGCACGTTCCTAAAAATAAGAAAACTCAATTCACCAAAAAGAAGGTAGCAAGCCTAAAGATCAGAAATGTCGAGGATCTTGAGGACACAACTCAAGAACGGGGTGTTGGCCCAGACAATACTAGACAGCGCAGCAGAAGTGACCATAGCTCGCAGGATCTTGAAGGATCATCTGGAGACAGTGGACTTGAATGAATGCATTCAAGTTGAAACTGCCGACACCAGGGTTCGTGTACCTCACAAGTTATATGAAGTAACACTCCGGATGGAGGGGGACATACCTAGAAAAATAAAAGCACTCTTTTGGGAGAAGCTTTCTAAGGGTTATGACATTCTTCTAGCCGAACAAGACTGGCCACCTAAATTTGTCAGGGAGTGCCCACATGGTGAAGAGATAATTATGCCAGCCTTCTCAAATCACATTCCAATTCATAAAAAATACACATATGCCAGGAAATGGGCAGTGGCCCAGGCTATAGCATTGTACAAAAATCACAAAGGATTGGATGAGGATTCTCCTCTCCATAAAATCCAGTTAAAAACTCAACCTACTGCTCAGAGGCAGTATCCAGTTAAGCAAGAGGCTAAAAAACAGGTCATGGAGATTTTAAATCAACTAGAATACCAAGGGGTGATTGAAACATGCACCTCATCTATGAACAATCCTTTGTTTCCTGTCTCCAAACCAGACAATTCATATCGTCTAGTGTTGGACTACAGACACTTAAACTCTTGTTGCAAAACTTTTGCAGTACAAAATGCACACCGTGCAGCACTGATTAATAACATTGTGGGGAAAAAATATAAAACCACATTAGATATTTCAAATGGGTTTTTATGTCAAAACATTGCACCAGAAAGCAGGCATATGACTGCTTTCTCAATAATGGGGACCAAGGGTCAATTTTGCCGTCTCCCCCAGGGATTCAAGAATAGTCCAGGGTTATTTTCAGCTAGAGTAACAGAGTTACTACAAATGTATGATGATGAGGCATTATCCTATGTCGACGACATCTATCTTACCGACAACGATTTGGACGTGCACTTAAAAAGAGTGAACACCATAATACTTGGGGTCGCTTCCGAAGGGTACAAATTCAATTTTAAGAAATCACGAATTGCCCACCACAACGTCCTATTCTTAGGATACAAACTTTCAAGTGAAGGCAAAAGCCTGGCAGCAAACTTTCTAGAGAAATGTGCACTGCTCCAGCCTCCAAAGACGCTGAAAAACTTACAGTCAATTCTAGGCTTCCTGAATTTTGTAAGAACTTATGTTCTTAATTACGCAGAAAGGGTTAAACCTCTCTACGAACTAATCAAACCTGATTTCAAACCGACAAATTGGACTCAAAAGCATACAGAAATTTTGCGTTTAGTACAAACAGGCATGTTAGCAAAAACACAGTTAGAAACATGCGACAATGTGCGCAATCTTGTGATCCGAATAATCCCAGGGAGATGCGGATTCACACACCCATCGAACAAGACACATCTCCAGATTTACGAGAAATCGTAAATCTGGAGATGCGTCTAAGGACTACGCCAGCCTAGAGGTGGCGTAGGGAGGCGCAAAGAGGAGAAATGTTTTAATTTCTCCTTTTTTCCTCTTTCAATGCATGCTGCATTCTACAACATGAATTGAAAGAGGAAAATGCCTGTAGTGATTTTTTTTGTGCAAGAATTTGCTCCTTCCTGCTCAAAAATAATCTCCCCATGACACAGGCATCCTTGCACCATGGTGCAAGGGTGCTTGCGCCAGCGCATGACTGCAGTTCGTGCGCCAACGCAGGGGGAAGCACAGGGATGCCACATATTCTTGTAAATATGTTTCATCCCTGTGCTTCGGAAGTGCTGCAGCATAGCCCAGCCAAAGGGCTTGCAGGGGCCACGCTCCGGCACTTCCTCGTAGATCTGCCCCTATATATTCAATGCGCTATAAAAACGGGATTCCTTTTCAGGATTAATAAAAGGCCTTTATTACTTGCCAACTGAATGGTATTCATTTTGTTGACTTCTCAATGAAAGGTCAAAGCTCCCATACCTGTTATCATTTACTTTCGTTGATTCACTAGATCACATCCGATCTGTTTACCTCTTCGTCATCCTTCTCATCCTGTGTATTCCCTAAAGGTTTTGTGTAAATCTCAGATTTCTTGTACTTTACAACTAATAAAGCATGCAGACATATCTAGTGATGGCTTCTTTTTTAGTAGACATACTATTTATTCTCCTTACATGGACTTACTGGCCTCTTTCAACTTGCTCTCTGGAACGTCTGGTCCTCTTTCACCATCTTTGATCTATGGATCCTTCTTTTCTGTAGCCATGAGCCCACCACTGGAGTCTACTGGATCGACTACCTCATAGCTCGCCCTGTAGGCTGGGCATTGTTATTATAGGTTTATACCCTGTGCAATGACTGGATCATGAGATATTCTTTACAAAGCTCTTCATTTTGCCAGACTCACAAAAGGAATCTTGAATGTGGATTGTTCTATATTGTGCTTGCTCTACTCTCTTCTCATGGATTACGAATGCCGTCTCAAACTTTTTTTTTTTTTTAATCCTTTATTTAACAGTTTTTAATCAACAATACAGTCAGATAGGTTACATTCATGCAAGATACAGTCTCTTGATAATCTTATAGGTACATCTTTATGAGCATGTGATCTGAGCGAACATAAAATACACTTGGGCCCCTTGTCACCACAATAACATGTCCTCTGTATATGTCCATACGCATACATCACAGGGGCTACCAAACAAATAGTGCATGTGAAGTAGATTAGCACTCCCCCGTGGAATTTTCCATATATCTTTTACATCACAGGACAATATTCATTGAAAAGGTTCAGTGACGTACCCCCTTTGACGCCATGAGTTATATCCATATGTGTGTTCTACCTATTCCCTTACACTTTGGCTGCCATCATCTGACTCTTCCTGTGGTGTTGCAATTGTCAGTAAATAAGCCTGTAGCGGACCCCAGATGTCTTTCGGCCTGCTGCGTTCAGGCATCAGATCAGCATAGATGTTGTGTTGATCCTGGCAGTAAAGTATGTCGTCTAGCCATTCCTTAAACTTCGGGGCCCTTCCCCTACCCCAACGACATGCAACCCTCCTTTTCGCAAGCAGCAAGGCAATGTCAATAAATCTCCGAATGGGCTTAGGCACCTTCAATGTATATCCCAACAGCATGACTAGTGGGTCTCTGTTGACTGCCCCCTCCGACATGACCTGCAATGCATCGTGCAGCTGGGACCAGTAGTCGTACACCCCAGGACACTCCCATGCCAGATGGATAAAACCCGCCCCCTCCGCATGGCATCGGTCACATCTATCAGTAGCCGCCAACTGAAACCTCAGCTTCCGAACGGGCGTGTAATAAAATCTTTGTAGAAACTTATAATTAATTATTTTAACCCTACAGCTAGAAGATATGTTGGCTGGGATGGCGCAACAATATTTCCATTGGTCCTCCGTGATCTCACTGCCTATATCCGAACTCCACGACTTGCGTGCCGGACACTCCAGTCCTTTGCGCTGTAGTCTGATATTATTGTACAAGCGGGAAACAAGATGGCGGCCATCCGACAACAGCATGGCATGCAACGGTAAGACCACCTCTGGTTCATCCGGAAAGTGAAGCAATACGTCCCTCAGCCCCTGTCTCAGTCTGATGTAATAAAATACATCTAAGGGAGTTGGGTGCACTTCTTGAAATAGCTGTTCCCGAGTACGAAACTGCCAGTTGAGGAACAGGTCACCCCATGTGGCAACCTTAATACGCTTGCACATTAATTGAAAACCCGTCTCCGGCAATAGCGATAAACGAGGGTGATATGTGAGTGGCATTATGGGGGAATACAACAGTTAAGTCCGAAGGACTTTCGCCACTCTGCCCCACGCGCCAACCGTGCATGTCACCGTGTTGGGCGGCGTATCTATAACCTTCACCGTACCCTGTATCATCCCGCTGAGTGGGAAAGGACGCACGATCCAGTCTTCCGCCGCTATTTGTGGCATAAATTGTGTAGGTTTCATCCAGTGATACGCATATTGCGCTTGGGCACTTATGTAATAAACCTCAAAGTCTGGCACATCAAAGCCACCCTTCTCATACGACTGCGTCAGAATGGCCCATTTCAACCGCGGCTGCTTACCCCCCCCCCCAAAAACAGTCGAAGGAGTTCCGATCTCAATCGCTTAAAAAAATATGCGCATGGGTAATAAGGAATATTTTGAAATAAATATAAAAACCGCGGCAGCACCACCATCTTTATGAGTGACGCCCTGCCCACCATAGATAGTGGTAGCGACATCCATCGTGTGACGTTGTCAGCCAGTTTAGTGATGGCCATGCCATAATTAAGCTTAAGTGTATCCTCCTTATTTAGCGATATTACAACACCCAGGTAGCGAAGATCAGTGTCGCGCCATTCAAGTGGGTAATCCGGATGGAACTTTGGTACCGCACCCGTGAGTGGGAAGAATTGCGATTTTTTCCAGTTTATGTGCACTCCCGACAACCTCCCGAAGACTATAAATTCACGCAGAATAGGATTAAGGTTGAGCTGCGGATCTTTTACGTATAGTGTAATGTCATCTGCGTACAACGACACTCCTATCTGACGCTGGAAACAGTTGAAAGCACTAACCTTATGCAACTGGCGGATCCGACATGCAACGGTTCTATTGCCATAGCAAACAATAATGGGGAGAGAGGACATCCCTGCCTAGTGCCTCTCGGTATAGGCATCTGGGGCGATAGCACTCCATTGGTAATCACTCTAGCCACTGGTCTGGTATAAAGCAGCTCTATCCATGCAACAAATATTTTGGGAAATCTCATTCTATGTAAGATAGCAAAAAGGTACTTCCATTTAACGGAGTCAAACGCTTTCGTTGCATCTAGAAATATGGCAGCAACTGGGAGCTCCGGGGCTATAGTCGGAATCAAAGAGAACAGCATACAAAGGTATTGGGTGGTGGCACGTCCTGGCACGAAACCAGCCTGGTCCGGCAGCACTATCTTAGTCATAATCAGCGATAAGCGCGTTGCAAGTACTTTAGCAAGTATTTTTGCATCACAATTAATTAGAGATAGCGGCCGGTAGGAGTCAGTATCCATCGGGTCCTTACCTGGTTTCAACAAAGAAGCTAACGCTACCTCCCTCATTGATCCCGGCAATTCCCCCACTTCTAAAGACTCCTCAAAAACTTCCTTTAGGACTGGTGCCATAACATCTATGTAACACTTATAGAACTCAGCGGGAAGCCCATCTAGGCCCGCCGCCTTTCCATTACTCAGTGACATAATTGCCTCACTTATCTTATCCAATGCTAGCGGTGCACCGAGAAACAGCCTGTGTACATCGCTTAGCCAACATAACGCAATGTCATCTAAGAAGCTCCCGAAGTCCACTTCATCTATTTGTTGTGAAGTATATAGCTGCCCGTAGTGTGCCAAAAACTCGTCCTGAATCCTCTGCGTATCCTGACACCGCATACCCTCCGGCGTAACAACCTCCAGTATATTTGTACTGAAACGCGGCTGCCTCGTGATTGCTGCAAGTACTTTACCCGGCCGCTCCCCTTCGCAGTACCTCCTCGCAGTCCAGTATTTTCCCCTGTATTTAACTTCTCTCGCTGCCTGTTCTTCATACTCTGAAAGCTTATCCCTAAATTTCTTGTGAATCTCTGGATCTTCACCCCTTGCCATCTCAATTTCCAGCTCCTTCAATTCTCTGTCTAACTTTCCTATCGTCCTTTGGATGTCTCTCAACACCCCGCAGCTCTTGGATATACTAAACCCTCGAATCGTTACCTTGAAAGCTTCCCATGCCATTTCCACACTGTTTACCAAGCCCTTGTTTCTGGGGAAAAAAAGCCTCTATTTCTTCTCCCAGCTCTGTCTTGAATACGGTGTCTAGTAATACTGAGGGGAACAGTCTCCATGGGGGTCTCGCTTTATCATGTCCCGGCATAACCAATTGCATCAACACCGGGCAATGATCTGAGTACGTTCTGGGCAGATGTGTCACCTTTCCCAATCCTGTGCTTAGTCCCCGTGATACAAAGCAGTAGTCAAGCCGAGCCCATGTGTTCGCATGTGTTGTAAAATGTGTTCCCTCCCTATGCTCGGGGTGAGTAAACTGCCAACTATCCACTAAACCAGCTTCCTCTATTATGCCCCGTAGTACATCCCGTGCTTGCCTGTTATACTGACCACAACCATCAGATCTATCCGAACCAGGCACTAGTGCTACATTAAAATCCCCTCCCCAGATGATATGAGTAGCTTCTGTTCCCAGTACATGTCCCCAAAGTGTCGTGAAAAATTCCGGAGTGTCCACATTAGGAGCATAACAATTCACTATAACAACAGTATCAGTGCCCAATCTGCCCCACAGTATCACATAGCGTCCAGCAGGATCCAGAATCTCCCCCAATATATGCATTTTGAGTGATTTCTTGATTAGCACTGCAGTCCCTCTGGCATATGAGGAGTACGATGAAAATTACCTAATTGTAGCCCATTTACTTGCAAACTTTGGTTCAGAGCGCGGGAGTATATGCGTCTCCTGCAATAAGGCTATTTGCACATTGTGCTTGTCTAAATATGCGATCACATTTCTACCCTTTCTGGCGTCATTAAGGCCTCTCACATTCCAGGATATCACTGATATTCTACTCTCTACGTTGTTAGCCATCATCCTTAGGAAATACATCCTCAACATCTGCACCTACTCGCCCAGACCCCCGTCCATCCGTACCATAACAGGACCTCCATTGCATATGTAATCTCACTCGTAACCCTATGCCACTGCAATCACACCCCGTGTCCCATGCCCCCACCCACTGACATCCCCCAACCATGTCAGCCATGCCCCCCTCTCCCCCACTCTCCCAACACGAACAACAACCCATTCCCATATCAACGTACATCCCGCCAATACTAAGGCCATGACAGTCTGCGTGTGGTTACATCCCTGTTGACAGACCACAGCTGTGTCTGTCCATCCCTCATCATCCACCATCCACACACTCCAATAATTTCGAAAAAAGCCAGTCTGCAACTTCACCTTCCAACAATCACTCGTACTCGATGCAGACACAGCACCACCTTCACCAAGCCCGTCTACATAGCACATGAACGACATCTGCAAATAGATTCCCGCCCCTCCCCCCTCCCACTGAAGCATCCCCAACTTGCCAGCATCTATGTCCCTCCCCCAACCCTTCACCGCTAGCAAACAACCCAACAGCTGCAGTGTAAAGAACATTGTAGATGGGGTACTCCCTATTAGGGTCATCTGAGTTACACACTTTGCCACCCCCTACTCCTCGCCCTACGACCTGAACCACCCTCCTAGGGCATTATGAGGGAAGGGGGTGGTGCCTGGCATACGTTACCACCCATTGTTCAATACCCGTTCACGGTATCCACGTCCATTCGTAGTGTCAGCACGCCGTCCTGACCCCTCCACAGGATTCGTAAAGGACCACTGCCACATCAAAGCAGCAGCACATTCGTCAAAAAGCCGTCTCATTGATCGTCGGGTATGTGTTGGTCCTCCTCATCTACCTCATCACCAACTCCATGGCGACCCCTTCGATCACGTCTCAGTGTTTTTAAGAAATCCTCCACCTGTTACGGGTTCAAGAAAAAATGTTGTTTCGCCTGATGAGTCACCCTAAGCTTCGCTGGGTACAGCAACGCATAGTCAATTTGTAAAGTACGTAATTTCTTTTTAACATCTAGAACCTTCCGCCGTTGTTCCTGCACCACAGGTGTGAAGTCCGGATATATGGAAAAACTGATCCCTTCACACGTCAGGTTCTGGGTATTCCTTGCCGCGCGGAGTGCAGTGTCTCTGTCCCGATAATTTAGGAGCCTTGCAACTATCGGCCGAGGTGGAGCCTCAGGTTGAGGCCTCGGACCCAATGAGCGATGCGCCCGCTCGACTATAAACTGCTTGGAGAAGGCTTCCGCTCCTATCGCCCCCTGAAGGATCCACTCCACATGTTCCTCCATTCGTCCCATGTTGTTAGATTCCGGCACGCCCACCACGCGGATGTTATTGCGTCTGCTGCGCGCCTCCAACTCCTCATTCTTCGCTGCTATTACCCTGAGGATGTTGTCCATTCTCGAAAGTTGAGTGGAGTGGGATGCGACAGTGTCATCATTCTCCGATATCCTTCTCTCCGCTTCAGTTATGCGTTTTTCATGAACGTCCATTTTTTGCGCAATAGCATCCATCCTGGAAGATAGTCGGTCCACTTTGTCCACCACTGTTGCGAACCCCTGTTTCATTTCTTGGAGTATCAGCTGCATGTCCGGGGCACTTGCACCGGAACTCGGCCCCTGCGATGATGGACTCTGAGTCCCTCCAGTGTCCGATGTAGTACGCATACTCTTCTTCGACGCAGGTGCAGAGTCAAATGATATTTTGGGCTGCCGATTGTCCTGCCGCCCCCTATAGAGCGCCTACAGAGACTCAAAGTGGCCGGGGACTTCGCCTTACCACTACTTCCTCGGGCCGCACAGGAGCCTCTGTACATGTGAAGGGCAAGCGCTGCGTGATGTATCTACCTGAGCGTCTCCGAATCTTCAAGTCCCCTCAGTACCAATGATAGCCTGCCTCGTGGCCCTGGAGTGCCCAACAGGGAAGGTGCGCTCCGCTCCGTTTTACGCCAAACGACTGCGACGTAATAAACGCCAGGCAAATACTTAGGCAGGAACACTCAAGATCCAGGGCATGAGGCGTCTTCGATGGTGGTACGTGAGCCACTGAACCCCAGGAGCCATTCACAGCATGTCTCAGCACACTTCAGGTCCCCGCAGGGCGCCAACGATCAGCCAGACACACCGGCCCCTACGCCAAAAAAAATTCGCAGTCTACAATTCCGCACACTGCAGCGCTGGGGATCACCCGACCTCCTGTACCAGCTAGATGTAGGGTTTATCTGCAGCATCCATGACCAGTAGCAAAGCGGGTATTAAGCAATCCAAGGTACTTGTGGGCCAGATCTGCAGCACTACCAGGTGTGCTCCGTCCGATGAAGTGCCACCCCTTCACAGACGTGTTGTAGTGAGTCTCAATTCGCTTTCCGGTGATCGCCACCAACACAATCCTCACTTAGTGCTCTATCGCGTTCCACTATGACATGAGGCGATCCCACAAGCCTAGCGCCACCATCCAGGCATCAGGCGTGTCACGTGTGCTACCTCCCAAGCATTATCTTGCCACTTCGCCACTTATTAAGCCAGTTCCTTCTGCCATTCACAAGCCCCAGCACCACCACTGCAGGGTTCAGCGGCAAGTACTATGCTGCAGTGTTCAGAGAGAGTAGTCCAGTTCCAGATTTCCAGGCAATCACATCTTGCCAGTAGAAAGCCCCTCACTGTCTCTCAAGTCTCTCCAATGATCGGGTCGCTAATGCCACCGGGTATGCCCTCCTCCACCTGCACCTCTGATGTCCTCAAGACAGCCAACGTTCAGCAGTTTAGGCCCAGGGAACACCCTCAGTGTCCACTTGGCAGTGCTGTTCCCTGTGCATCTGGTATCGAGTAAGGCTCGTACACTTGTGCCCTCCGGATTCACCTGCTGCTGCACCACGCCGCACACGTCCCTCCAACCACTCACCTTAGGCCTCCTCTGCATCCCCGGTGTGAGCAAGTCCCTCCGCCAGCTTCACCATGCACCGGGGGCCCGCTGCTGCAGTCGCTCAGGCCAGAGCCGGATCAGGCAGCTCCACAGTCCTAGGCTCCGGGCCCCAGTCACCTCCTGCAGGTCAGGCCCCGCTGCCGCATCCACCGAGGCGCACCCGGTCAGTAGCCTGCACTCGTTGTCACCGCATTCCAGTGCCCCACCGCGTCGTCAGGCAAACAGGCCTCTGTTCCTCCGCCACACTCGTCTCAGTGCGGGCGCTCCCGCTCCGCTACAGTCCCCTCCGTCCTTCTGTGTTTAAGCCTGCATTTGCCCTCCACTCGTGTCCAACGATGTCTCCAGTCGCAGCGGGCACTTCAAATCCACACCGCGGGCCGCATACCTCAGCAGCCGCTTCCCTCCGGGGTTTAGCTGCTATCCAGCCAGTGCGGCCTGGTCACCTCGTGGTGCGCTGCGTCCTCTCTTACTTTGTAAAAAAGAGAGAAACCCACACTTCAATGCGTTTTTCACCATTCAATTTTGGATGGAAAAGATAAACAAAGCTTAATATGTTTACCAAGGCGATTATTTACGCCGTTTTTATTCCTCAATTTTGTGGAAAAAAGGCTTAGCATGTGCAGAGAATTTACACTGTCATTTGCGTACCAGCCAACTAGGTTGAAATGACTAAACAACACAAAACATAAATTTACAAGCATAAACAATATGAAAGCATATAGCAAGTGATAAGAAAAAGTTTTGGTTTGCAACAAAGTGAATAACAAAGTGAACATGTATCACAAAGGCAGGGAAAGATGTCAAGGTATTCTTTCAATAACATCAGTAAACGTAATTAAGCAAACTTATTTTCATCAAGAAGCAATTATTGCTCAAAAAGCAGCCTTTCAATGCAGCAGCATGAAAACACAATAACCTCTCGGATACAATGTTTTGAGGTTATAGATTCCTAAGTGCTTTTGTACATATTTCAAAAATCAGGACATAATCCTGTTCGCCTACGCGTTTCGAGTTTGTGGGGTTTCTTCACAAACTCTCTTCAGGGCCAAATGAATTCTTTCCCCTGTTCCTTGACCTATTAGTGGAAACACAAGCGGTTGTGTACACTCGTTAAAAATTGGCTCACCTAAGCTCACTCATACATTCTCATCTGTACAACTTTTAAAAAAACGTACCTCAGGGGACTTGAGGTAAATTTTAGTTCATCCAGAGTATAAAAATGGGATTTTTCGGGTCTGTGCGTTTCCTATAAAAACACAAGATGTTGTGTCAGGAACTGCTCTATTTCGAAACTGATGTTCTACTCATTATTACGGTAGAAATTGCCAATGGTTTCCTACCTGGATGTATGATTCAGAGGAATTAAAGTGGACGCTGCAATTTTTGTTTGGAGGTAAGCGCATCCAAATCTTCTTTATGCGGGGAGGGTCCTGGGGCGGGCCGGTCCCATTTTGGTGTTCAATAAATGAATCTGCAGGGGAGAGAGGAGCGACGAGCGCCAAACGGTTAGACGCACTCGTTCGCTAGTCTGTGATTAATGCGGCTTATGGGGAATGGGCGCTTGCAGTGTCAAAAAGAGCGCGCACGCGCGTGAGTGCTAGGCCGATTTGTTCATTATTGGACAGTTAACTAGTAACTGTGTGGTTCGCGTTTTGCAGCCTAGTGACGGCACGTACCTGCTAATGTGTCAGCGTGTTCCACTTCCTCATTCCTTCAGTGAGACTGAATGGCAAACAGTTCCAACAGTCTCCCTGAGAGGCTCACTATTATGTAGCCAATCACAGGCAGGCTAGTTAGAAAAACAACACTGGTGCATTATGGGACCTGAAGTCAAAATCGGAAAGAAATCAGTTTCAGAGTCTTGAAATTTCACTTATTGAGTTAAGGCCCGTGTTGATGGTGTCAAAGCGGAGTATCAGGTACGCCTCTTTGTGCAAAAGTGCCTGCTCTACATTGGGCGATCTATGTTGTGGATCTAATCCAGATAGGACCGTCCATTTGAAATCTGTTTCCTTATGTCCGGCAGCTACAAAATGCTCCACCATTGGAGCATTCTGCACCTTTTTCTTTAGTCTCGAGCGGTGCTGTGTTATCCTGACATTTACCTGTTGGCACGTTTTCCCTATGTACAATTTATTGCACGCACACAAAATCCCATAGATCACATTTTTACTCTTGCAGTTTGTGTGCAAGCTGTGTCTCCATTTGATGTCATTGTGACAAAATTCGTCTCCTTCTACAACATTATGGCAGGCCACACAAGTACCACATTTACGGTGGCCTGTGATCGGTTTGAGGTTCCATCTGGAAATGAGATCACTCTTTGGTTTTTGTATGTAGCTGTCAGCTCTGATGATCTGTTGGCCGACGCTCGGGTTTTTTTTCATTGCAAAAATCGGCTTTTGTAAAGGGAATTCCATTCCCTCCAACATATGCCAATTGCGCAAAATAATTTGGCGAAACTTATTAGTGTGAGCCCCATAGGTAGTCACACAGACCAGTTTCTCCAATTCTTTCTTATTTTTGATTTAAGCAAATCTTCTCTTGGAGTGAAGCGTGCTCTTTTTTTGGAGTGTTTCAGTAGTTTCTGGGGATAACCCCTTTTGTTTAATTCTTGGCAGAAGGTATCTGCATGTGTATTGAAATCTTCGAGTTCAGAACAGTTGCGCCTGATTCTTAATAGTTGGCCATAAGGGAGGTTCTGTTTTAAACACTGTGGATGGGCACTCTTATAGTGTAAGATAGTGTTTTTATCTGTTGCCTTCTTAAACAGAGTGGTAGTGAACCTATTTCCCTGGGTGCAAACTGCCACATCAAGAAACGTCATTTTCTGATTACTGAAATTGATGGAAAATGTGATGTCAGGGTGTCTCGAGTTAAGCCATTCATGGAAGGCTATGAGCTCTGTATGGCTCCCCTGCCACAGGAGCCAGACATCGTCAATATACCTTAACCACTGTCTGATGTTTTCACTGTAGGGGTTGTCTTTATAAATGAACTTTTCCTCGTATTGGGACATATACAGCACGGCCATTTCTGGTGCGTATGGACATCCCATAGCGGTGCCTTTGATCTGAACGAAAAATTCGTTCTCGAATTTGGAGTAGTTGCTTTTCAGTGTGATGCGGGCCAGAGCTAGAATAAAAGCAGTTGGGACTCTGTGGGGTCTTGTGCGTTGTTCTAAATACAATTCCAGCACCTCAAGGGCCTCATCTTGAGGAATTTGAGTATAAAGTGAGGTGACGTCCAACGTTACCATTAGTTGTGTTTCAGAGTCAAAAGTCAAATCCTGGAGTTTGTTAATGAAGTCAATGGTATCTCTCAGATACGATTTGACTTCCGGCAAGAAGGGCTTCAAGAAGAAATCAATATACTTCGAAGCAGGCTCCAGAGCTGAGTCACACCCGGAGACAATTGGTCTCCCGGGGGGTGTTGTACTGTTTTTATGAATCTTCGGTAAGAAGTAAAGGGCAGGTGTTCTGGGTGATTTTTTGTTTAAGAATTCGTACTCCTTTTGGCCTAGGAATCCATTCTCAAGTGCCTCGTTAGTGATTCGGGCAATTCTATCTTGGATTTCTGGTACCGGGTCCTCTTTGACTGCTCGATACCACTCTTGATTATCAACATGTGTCCTTCCTTCTGAGAGGTACATAGGGCGAGGCCAGACTACCACTGCACCGCCCTTATCGGCCTGTTTAATGATAATAGATGGATCTGATTTCAAATCTTTTATAGCCTTAAGCTGACCCTTGCTGATATTATGGCGAATGAATGTTTTGCTTTTCTCTAGTTTTGTTAAAGATGACAAGACCGCTTGTTCAAAAGCATATACCTGTTTAGGTATGTTCGTGGTAGGCAGGAATTTTGATTTAACTCTAAGACCCGTAGTCTCACAACTTTTAGTGGCTTCTGCACCAGCGAAATAAGTTTTTAATCTAATTTTGCGGCAAAAATCCAGCGCCTCAAGTTTGAGTTTAGTGAAGTCTGTTCGTCAGTTTGGTACGAATTTGAGACCCAAGTTTAGGATAGTACTTTCATCTGAGGTGAGGGTTCTGTCAGAGAGGTCAACTATTGTGGATGTGTCTAGCTCTTGTAATACCTGTTCCTCGTTCGCATTTCCCATGGTTCTTTGAAGCGGACGTTTTGCTGTCCGCCCCTTCCTAAAAAAGGTTGATTTGAGCCCTTTTTGTTTTGCTGACCTTGGTTAGAGTCAGCAGAAGATCCTGACGATGAGGTCGAAGAAAAGGTGGTAAATCTTGACCTTGACCTTCCCTGATATGAATTTAAAGCTTGTTTAGAGTCAATGGTAGTATAGTAATCCTCTTTCAGGAATGGGTAAACTTGTTCTATTTTGAACGACTTTGAATCTTTTTCAAATTGGGCAGTTTTAGTGTTGATGGTGATATCTTTAAACGTTTGGATTTCCTTTTCAATTTTCTCTAATAGATTCTTAGCCTCTAATTCAGTTTTATTGTCAGCTATTGCTTTTATGAGTTCTTCAATTTCTTTCTCTTCCTCAATGCATAAACGTTGGGCGGTTTCTATTGTGTGGACCATGAGGTCCCTGCTACATTTGGTGTTAATATAGCTAAAACCTTTTTTATACTCAGTATCTTCAACGAAGATCACTGGTATATTTTTTACTTGTAGGCCCCAAGGTATTGTGCCGGCCTGCAAATGTTGTAGAAGGAAATATCCGTGTAACTCTGTCCTTATATGTTTTTTCTGGAGGCGAGTTAGTTTCTCTGCTTCATTTTGATGTTTCGCAGTAGTACTGAGAGAAAGACCTGAGAAGGGTTTGGAGGCAATCAAATTTTTTATGTGGCTTTCCGAAAATGACAACGTTTCATTCTCTGACATATTTTGACAAGGAAGGATTCCTTGTCTTAGAATTAATCAAATCAATAATATTCGAGAGACAAAAATTGTCTCAGTCCTAACTCGCTCGGGTAACAACCCGCCCTAACACTGTCTAACAAAAGGGAGTTTGGCCCATGCGGACAGAAGTGGGGTAAGGGCCCAAATACTTTGTAAAAAAGAGAGAAACCCACACTTCAATGCGTTTTTCACCATTCAATTTTGGATGGAAAAGATAAACAAAGCTTAATATGTTTACCAAGGCGATTATTTACGCCGTTTTTATTCCTCAATTTTGTGGAAAAAAGGCTTAGCATGTGCAGAGAATTTACACTGTCATTTGCGTACCAGCCAACTAGGTTGAAATGACTAAACAACACAAAACATAAATTTACAAGCATAAACAATATGAAAGCATATAGCAAGTGATAAGAAAAAGTTTTGGTTTGCAACAAAGTGAATAACAAAGTGAACATGTATCACAAAGGCAGGGAAAGATGTCAAGGTATTCTTTCAATAACATCAGTCAACGTAATTAAGCAAACTTATTTTCATCAAGAAGCAATTATTGCTCAAAAAGCAGCCTTTCAATGCAGCAGCATGAAAACACAATAACCTCTCGGATACAATGTTTTTAAGGTTATAGATTCCTAAGTGCTTTTGTACATATTTCAAAAATTAGGACATAATCCTGTTCGCCTACGCGTTTCGAGTTTGTGGGGTTTCTTCACAAACTCTCTTCAGGGCCAAATGAATTCTTTCCCCTGTTCCTTGACCTATTAGTGGAAACACAAGCGGTTGTGTACACTCGTTAAAAATTGGCTCACCTAAGCCCACTCATACCTTCTCATCTGTACAACTTTTAAAAAAACGTACCTCAGGGGACTTGAGGTAAATTTTAGTTCATCCAGAGTATAAAAATGGGATTTTTCGGGTCTGTGCGTTTCCTATAAAAACACAAGATGTTGTGTCAGGAACTGCTCTATTTCGAAACTGATGTTCTACTCATTATTACGGTAGAAATTGCCAATGGTTTCCTACCTGGATGTATGATTCAGAGGAATTAAAGTGGACGCTGCAATTTTTGTTTGGAGGTAAGCGCATCCAAATCTTCTTTATGCGGGGAGGGTCCTGGGGCGGGCCGGTCCCATTTTGGTGTTCAATAAATGAATCTGCAGGGGAGAGAGGAGCGACGAGCGCCAAACGGTTAGACGCACTCGTTCGCTAGTCTGTGATTAATGCGGCTTATGGGGAATGGGCGCTTGCAGTGTCAAAAAGAGCGCGCGCGTGAGTGCTATGCCGATTTGTTCATTATTGGACAGTTAACTAGTAACTGTGTGGATCGCGTTTTGCAGCCTAGTGACGGCACGTACCTGCTGATGTGTCAGCGTGTTCCACTTCCTCATTCCTTCAGTGAGACTGAATGGCAAACAGTTCCAACAGTCTCCCTGAGAGGCTCACTATTATGTAGCCAATCACAGGCAGGCTAGTTAGAAAACCAACACTGGTGCATTATGGGACCTGAAGTCAAAATCGGAAAAAAATCAGTTTCAGAGTCTTGAAATTTCACTTATTGAGTTAAGGCCCGTGTTGATGGTGTCAAAGCGGAGCATCAGGTACGCCTCTTTGCGCAAAAGTGCCTGCTCTACATTGGGCGATCTATGTTGTGGATCTAATCCAGATAGGACCGTCCATTTGAAATCTGTTTCCTTATGTCCGGCAGCTACAAAATGCTCCACCATTGGAGCATTCTGCACCTTTTTCTTTAGTCTCGAGCGGTGCTGTGTTATCCTGACATTTACCTGTTGGCACGTTTTCCCTATGTACAATTTATTGCACGCACACAAAATCCCATAGATCACATTTTTACTCTTGCAGTTTGTGTGCAAGCTGTGTCTCCATTTGATGTCATTGTGACAAAATTCGTCTCCTTCTACAACATTATGGCAGGCCACACAAGTACCACATTTACGGTGGCCTGTGATCGGTTTGAGGTTCCATCTGGAAATGAGATCACTCTTTGGTTTTTGTATGTAGCTGTCAGCTCTGATGATCTGTTGGCCGACGCTCGGGTTTTTTTTCATTGCAAAAATCGGCTTTTGTAAAGGGAATTCCATTCCCTCCAACATATGCCAATTGCGCAAAATAATTTGGCGAAACTTATTAGTGTGAGCCCCATAGGTAGTCACACAGACCAGTTTCTCCAATTCTTTCTTATTTTTGATTTTAAGCAAATCTTCTCTTGGAGTGAAGCGTGCTCTTTTTTTGGAGTGTTTCAGTAGTTTCTGGGGATAACCCCTTTTGTTTAATTCTTGGCAGAAGGTATCTGCATGTGTATTGAAATCTTCGAGTTCAGAACAGTTGCGCCTGATTCTTAATAGTTGGCCATAAGGGAGGTTCTGTTTTAAACACTGTGGATGGGCACTCTTATAGTGTAAAATAGTGTTTTTATCTGTTGCCTTCTTAAACAGAGTGGTAGTGAACCTATTTCCCTGGGTGCAAACTGCCACATCAAGAAACGTCATTTTCTGATTACTGAAATTGATAGAAAATGTGATGTCGGGGTGTCTCGAGTTAAGCCATTCATGGAAGGCTATGAGCTCTGTATGGCTCCCCTGCCACAGGAGCCAGACATCGTCAATATACCTTAACCACTGTCTGATGTTTTCACTGTAGGGGTTGTCTTTATAAATGAACTTTTCCTCGTATTGGGACATATACAGCACAGCCATTTCTGGTGCGTATGGACATCCCATAGCGGTGCCTTTGATCTGAACGAAAAATTCGTTCTCGAATTTGAAGTAGTTGCTTTTCAGTGTGATGCGGGCCAGAGCTAGAATAAAAGCAGTTGGGACTCTGTGGGGTCTTGTGCGTTGTTCTAAATACAATTCCATCACCTCAAGGGCCTCATCTTGAGGAATTTGAGTATAAAGTGAGGTGACGTCCAACGTTACCATTAGTTGTGTTTCAGAGTCAAAAGTCAAATCCTGGAGTTTGTTAATGAAGTCAATGGTATCTCTCAGATACGATTTGACTTCCGGCAAGAAGGGCTTCAAGAAGAAATCAATATACTTCGAAGCAGGCTCCAGAGCTGAGTCACACCCGGAGACAATTGGTCTCCCGGGGGGTGTTGTACTGTTTTTATGAATCTTCGGTAAGAAGTAAAGGACAGGTGTTCTGGGTGATTTTTTGTTTAAGAATTCGAACTCCTTTTGGCCTAGGAATCCATTCTCAAGTGCCTCGTTAGTGATTCGGGCAATTCTATCTTGGATTTCTGGTACCGGGTCCTCTTTGACTGCTCGATACCACTCTTGATTATCAACATGTGTCCTTCCTTCTGAGAGGTACATAGGGCGAGGCTAGACTACCACTGCACCGCCCTTATCGGCCTGTTTAATGATAATAGATGGATCTGATTTCAATTCTTTTATAGCCTTAGGCTGACCCTTGCTGATATTATGGCGAATTAATGTTTTGCTTTTCTCTAGTTTTGTTAAAGATGACAAGACCGCTTGTTCAAAAGCATATACCTGTTTAGGTATGTTCGTGGTAGGCAGGAATTTTGATTTAACTCTAAGACCCGTAGTCTCACAACTTGTAGTGGCTTCTGCACCAGCGAAATAAGTTTTTTATCTAATTTTGCGGCAAAAATCCAGCGCCTCAAGTTTGAGTTTAGTGAAGTCTGTTCGTCGGTTTGGTACGAATTTGAGACCCAAGTTTAGGATAGTACTTTCATCTGAGGTGAGGGTTCTGTCAGAGAGGTTAACTATTGTGGATGTGTCTAGCTCTTGTAATACCTGTTCCTCGTTCGCATTTCCCATGGTTCTTTGAAGCGGACGTTTTGCTGTCCGCCCCTTACTAAAAAAGGTTGATTTGAGCCCTTTTTGTTTTGCTGACCTTGGTTAGAGTCAGCAGAAGATCCTGACGATGAGGTCGAAGAAAAGGTGGTAAATCATGACCTTGACCTTCCCTGATATGAATTTAAAGCTCGTTTAGAGTCAATGGTAGTATAGTAATCCTCTTTCAGGAATGGGTAAACTTGTTCTATTTTAAACGACTTTGAATCTTTTTCAAATTGGGCAGTTTTAGTGTTGATGGTGATATCTTTAAACGTTTGGATTTCCTTTTCAATTTTCTCCAATAGATTCTTAGCCTCTAATTCAGTTTTATTGTCAGCTATTGCTTTTATGAGTTCTTCAATTTCTTTCTCTTCCTCACTGCATAAACGTTGGGCGGTTTCTATTGTGTGGACCATGAGGTCCCTGCTACATTTGGTGTTAATATAGCTAAAACCTTTTTTATACTCAGTATCTTCAACGAAGATCACTGGTATATTTTTTACTTGTAGGCCCCAAGGTATTGTGCCGGCCTGCAAATGTTGTAGAAGGAAATATCCGTGTAACTCTGTCCTTATATGTTTTTTCTGGAGGCGAGTTAGTTTCAAGCAGTATTCGATAACATACATTAAAGCCCCGTCTTACGGCAAAACGAAGTCGCTCCAACCCCCATTTAGTTTCAAACAATCGAGAACCAACCGTCACTGTCCTGCTAGGCTCGAGCCATATCGTTGGTGTCACTTCACAGCTCCTGCGGCCAAAGTGTGGGCTACAAAGTATCGAGGAAAGAAGCACTGCCACGGTTCGTGGCAATCGCAACGGCCGGGGTTTCACCAGGTAACCTTCTTACATGTTCTAGAGGAATGAAGTGTTCATCTTTTTCCACTCATGAGGGAGCTGAGGGACTCCATGATGCTCTCCTTACTCTTTGAAGAGTTGTGGTTTTCATTGGTTCTCTGGGATGGGTCTGACCTGCTCGTCCCAGTCACACATTGATGCCACATGCACTTTAGAACACTTTCAGATGGCCTCCATGTCACCGTGTCAGTCACCCTTCCATTCTTACCCCACGCTGCCCGTTCACTCAGGTACATGGCAAGAAATTGAGAAGTTTGTGCATCCAGATTAGAAATAGGTTCAACACAGAGGATGGAGGGATACAGCATCACTTTGCACAGCACAATGAACAACAAACTGATGGAATAAATGTATGAAACAATCTCGGCCCCTGACAATTGCTTGGAGCCACATTCCACTGGTTAGATGTTTGTTATTTCTCAGTTTCTATGGCATCATTTTTGTTTTTGACGCTCACCTCCTGGGGGTCTGAAATCACCTCTGGGCATTCATGTCGACCGCGGTCCTCTCTTTTTATTCCTCTTGTTCCTGGTTGTTTGTTGTCTCAGGGCAGTGGGGAAATTGGCTGCTAAAGGGAAACAATGAAGACCACAGGATCTCAAGGACAAAGGTTTTGTGACAAAAAACTAAATACAATATGTCAATATTTATTGCAGACAAGGAAATTCCGGTCTGTAGTTGACAGATGCTCTTATTTGTCTAGTATCACACTGATTGCTCAGAAGGAAGGCCGCTACAAGACCTCATGTGCCCTGATTATAAAAAAAAGAACAATTGGGAAAGCTATTGGCAGGTTCACCAAGGTCTCTGGAGGAAGAGCAAATACCCAGTCGGTCACAACACAAACAAGCAAAAGTATACCATCGCTGTTATATGCCTCACTAGTTTTCAACAATAGAACATTAAATGAACTGGATAAAACTTATATGCCTCGCATTAAGCAACATCTCAACCTGGGAGTAGCGACTCCAGATAGCAAACTTAGGTTAGAAATAAATCTGACTCTGTTGGCTAACTTCCATAATGCTACAACAATAAATTATATGTGTGAATGTAATAAGGTAAGTGCCTTCACACTAAAGGGGATAATCTACAAGGACCTGCAATGTAACAACTACAAAAGATTTTATCTGAACGTGTACAGCGTTGGGGCAATGATCACACAACACAATCTTGTAGACCTGACCTCTCTTTCAAGCCTACCACGTCCTGAAGAAGAAAGCTCAATCAAGGTACCTTTGGGCAGAACTATCGAGTGAAGGATCTACCCTCTCTTTCCAATTACCATCATAATCCCTTCTCCGTCGGAAGACAACCATACCTTGATTTTAACCTAGAGGCATATTAAGAAAAATAAATATTTCAGTTTCAGGCTTTTCTATATTGCTGTGCATCAATTTCAAGGGATTTAGAACCCATACATGAAAGGCAATGGTTCATGTCATTTATGTGGTTTTAAATCAGACACTATAGAACATGGTATTTATATCTGCCCCAGTCTAAAAGAGCTGCACAAGGAATATATTCAAATATATTCGATCCGCAAGAGGGGCAATCAACTATTGTGTTAACAATCAAATTCCATATTTTATTAGTGCCTTAATGAGATTTTTAGATCTTGCTTATAGCAGCTTTCCTCTTTTATTTACTTATCAGACATTTCCTTTTTGAAAAAGTACTTCATTTATTGATGATTGTAATGTTGTGCAATGTGGGCGCGACCACCCTGGCCCACGAGCAGCGCTAATGTACTTTGTCCATTCCCCCCCTGTAAGCGTAAGGTTAATGGCTCCGCCCGACGTAGGGACGGAGTGCACGTTAAACTAGTAATAAATAGCCCATGACCCTGGGCGTGGCAGGCAGTTGTCTGACCACTAAGCATACACACGTGTGGTCTCCTTTACTATAGTTGTAGGCCTACCTACAACACAACACTGGCGACGAGGTGGTCTCGCCACCCCACCGCGTGCCACGCTCTGCCCTTCCACTCAGGGAGAGCCCCCTGCTGTGCCCGCAATCCTTCTGCACTACACAAGCCCAGGCGGAGCTCTCTCAGCCACCCTGCATGCAACTCCGTGCCTCGCCGTGTAGAGGCCCAACCACGAGGACCCGGCACCCAGCCGCCCTGCCACCCTGCCTAGCTGCGGCATCCTGCGGGCAGTGCCGCGGTCATCCTACCTGTCGGCGAGCGGCCCCCGCCGCCTCCATCTCGGCAAGACCGGCCTCGCGGCCCCCAAGTGCGTGCTCCCTGCCTGTGCCCGTTCGAGTAGCCCGCCGCGCTGCCTCTGGGTCGAGCCCCCACCTCCGATGCCCAGCCGTGCTCCGGCACTTGCCTGTTTCCGGCCTGACGTCTCGCAGCCTGCCGGGCCCGCCGCGCGCTTCCCGCGCCATCCCTCACGCTTCCCGCGTGCACCGTTGCGGCCCGCCTGCCATTTCACACGCATCTCGTGTGAGAATAGCCTGCCGTTTCTCACGCATTTCGCGTGCAACGCTGCCATAACCTGCCGTTTTCACCCAGAATTGCCTGCAGCTGCCACCAGCGTTTCTCAAGGCCCATAGGCCCCTGGTGTCTGGGTGTCCCCTGGCTGTCAGCACCTCCGCCTTCCCCGATGGCCATGGCCGCCGTGCCGCCACTGGAACCCTTCACGGTCACGGGCACACCTCCCTCCCAAGCTGCCCGGTGGAAGAAGTGGATGGAACGCCTGGAGAACTACTTTGTGGCGGCGGACATCGCAGTTGAACGGCGGCGCGCAATGATTCTGCACCTAGGAGGAGAAGCTATCCACGACATCTCGAAAGACGTGGTGGAAGGCGGCCCACCCAGAAACTACACCACGCTACGCGACGCCATAACGGGGTACTTTGAACCTTTCGCCAGCGCGGATTATGAACGATTCTTGCTTCGCCAAGCCCGCCAGCTCCCAGAGGAGTCCGTTGATGTCTTCTATGCGAGACTCAAAAAGTTAGCCAGCATGTGCACCCTGCCGGATGTGGACGACGAGATCCGCGCCCAATTTATACAAGGCTGCGCCTCCTCGAAACTACGCGAGAGAGTCCTAGAGACAGACAACATGACCATGCGCGACATCCTAGCGCTCGGACGGTCTAAAGAACTATCGAAAGCTCGAGCAGCTCACATGGAGCCAAAACCAACGGTCGCAGTCAAAGTTGAACCAGTGTGCGCCATCAAAACAAATGCCACCGACACACGCACGAAACCATCCCGAAGACCTCGGCAAAGCCCCGCTCAGTCATCTCACGACTGCCCCTGCATGTGGTGTGGAGGGACAACCCCCCACAGCGGAGCGTGCCCAGCGCAAGGAAAAATCTGCAGCGCCTGCGGTAAAGCCAACCATTTCGCGAGCGTGTGTTTATCCTCACAGAGGAAGAAACCCAGTGGCCCACCCCGAAGAGTGAGACAGATAGAGCCAACGCCAGGTACCGCCACCAACAGTGACATGGACGACGATGAAGCGGACGCAGCATCAGTCCACGTGGTACGAATGCTCAACACTCTAGAGGCAACACCGTCAGCAGAACCTATGTGCACGGTGGATATACAGGATCAAGCATTAGCAGCCCTCATCGACACCGGGGCAATGATCAACCTGATGGCAGCCAGCGTGTACCGGACATTAAACGAACCGCCAGCACTCCATCCCACGAGAGTTCAAGTGTATGCCTACGGCACCAGTCGACCCCTCCGCCTCTGCGGAGTATTCCGGACAACAATCTCACACGACTCCCATCACGTACACACCAAAATCTACGTGTCGCAAGAAGGATCCGGATTCCTGCTCGGCTGCCGGACCGCTCAAGACCTCAGGCTGATCCACTTCGCCCTCACGGTCCAAGCCCACAGCCTCGACCATCTCGTATTACAACATACGTCACTATTCGATGGGATCGGCTGCTTGAGAGGACCCGCCGTCCGCCTCCACATAGATCGCTCGGTCGCTCCAGTGGCCCTCAGACACCGACGCATAGCGTTCCACCTACGACCCAAAGTTGAAGCAGAACTACGGGTGCTAGAGAGAGCCGGAATCATAGAGAGAGCATTCTACAGCACGCATTGAAAAAGGAAAATGCATGTAGTGATTGTGTTTGTGAAGAAAGGTGCTCCTTCCTGCACAAAAAATAACTCCCCAAGACACAGGCATCCATGCACCATGGTGCAAGGGTCCCTGCGCCAGTGCATGGTTGCCATTTGTGCGCCAGCTCAGGGGAAAGCACAGCGATGCGACATATTCTTGTAAATATGTCGCATACCTGTGCTTCGGAAGTGCTGCAGCATGGCGCAGCCAAAGAGCTTGTGGCGACATGCTGCGGCACTTCCTCGTAGATATGTCCCAATTTATTAAATGCTCAATAAAAACGGGACGCTTTTTCAGGCTTAATAAAACACCTTTATTACTTGCCAACTGAATTGTATTCATTTTGTTGACTTCTCAATAAAAGGTCAAAGCTACCATATCTGTTTTCATTTCCTTTCGTTGATTTAATTGATCACATCCGTTCTGTTTACCTCGTCGTCATCCTTCTCATCCTGTGTATTCCTTGAAGGTTTTGTGTAAATGTCAGATTTCTTGTACTTTACAACTAATAAAGCATGTACACATATCTAGTGATGATCTCTGTTTTAGTAGACTTACTATTTATTCTCCTTACATGGACTTACTGTCCTCTTTCAACTTGCTCTCTGGAACGTCTGTTCCTCTTACACCACTTGCTCTCTGGAACGTCTGTTCCTCTTACACCATCTTTGATCCATGGATCCCTATTTTCTTTTACAATGAGCCCACCGCTGGAGCCTCCTGGATCGACTACCTCATAGCTCGCCCTGTAGCCTGGGCATTGTTATCATAGGTTTACAACCTGTCCAATGACTGGATCATGAGATAGTCTTTTCACAGCTCTTACTTTTGCAAGACTCTCGAAAGGAATCTTGAATGTGGGCTGTTCTATATTCTGCTTGCTCTATTCTCTTCTCATGGATATCGAATGCAGTCTCAAACTTGTCTGCTGATAAAGGTATATTATGTCATGCATATTTTCATAGCACCCTATCACGTGTGAGGGTATTCAGGTGCTTTAGCAGGTGAGTGAGGCTAACCTCGATGGGACTTACTAAAAAAAAACAAGTTTTGCACTTCTTGCCGAATTCAGGAGGAGAGGTGGAGGCTCTAATGTGGTGTGGGAAGTTGTTCCATGTTTTAGTCACAATATATGAGAAGGTTATGTCCCGGAGGCTCAGAGCAGGAGGCCAGCTAACTAGCCCTTGTAGTTGCTCAGGTAGATTGGGATGAAGGGAGGTGGTCAAATCATTCATCTCATCAGGGCAGGACACAAGCAGCAGGTCAGTCCTTTTTCTGTAGAATTTAGCTGTCCAGGAGTGTAATGACGAGTGAGTCTGAGACCCTTATTTCTATACCTGGTGTCCAGTTTCCCTCCACAGAGCTGTTTGGAATTTCTTGCCTCCCTGTCCGGTTCCCAGTCTGCCTGCAGTCACAATAGGCTAGTGTGAAGTTCTTTGTGCGTGAGCTGAGGCAGTGCCTTTGGCGGGCAAGTGTGACAAGTGACAGCACCGCCCCATCCCATCCTTCCTTGAATTGCCCATCCTGCCAACACACAGGTTATCTATTGTGTGGCTGTCTGGAAGGACTACACAAAGGCCAACTGCCAACTATATCCAGTCATGTGATCCAGGAAATAAGCTGCTGGCACCAAATGCTAACGACAAAAAAATGAACTTTTTAACAGTGTCATTTTCAGAATTGTGACTCAAATTCAGAATTTAGCATTACAGAGGATTTAACATTGCAATTACTCATACACCAAAAATGAACTTCCTACCTGCTCGCAAGCAAAAGTTATTACTTATGAAATGAAATAAGATAAGCCAATGTTATCCTAAGGGAGAGGTAGGTCTCACAGTAGTGAAAAAACAAATCTATAGTTTTTTCCCCATGAGAAAATGAAAATCCTAAAAGTACACGTTCAATTTTTAAACACAATGCATTGTCCAATAAGGGCTGTTTAGAGTTTATCATGAGAGTTATTTATATGTATTAAAAATTGAGTTTTGGGTTGCAAAAAGTTTTTTTTTGTCAAATCAAATTGCAGTGTAAAATTGTACATAGTCTGCAAATGGCAGACCTGAGACAAGTTTGAAAGGTTACTGAAGTGAGTGGCACAATAAGTGCTGCAGAATCGCTGGTGCAAAAACCACAGGTGATGGACAGAATGCAGAACAATGTCATACATTCACCCCAGTACAGAGATCTGGGCCTAAATCCATCGTTTTTATGCACTCCACACCACCCAAGTTCAGACATGGCCATATGCAAATCAGTCTGACCCTGTGCCTCATGGGAACAGTCCAGCCCGAACTGCCAAGCCATGCCTTCCCTGGACCGGAAACAAGCTTCCGAGGACCGGTTTCTGGCATTCCAGCCGTCTTCAGCCTGGCCTGCTTGAATTCAGTGGTGTGGAGTGCATGGGACTCACGTCTGAGCATACCCATCCCACTCGGGGTGACAAATGCAAAAACCACAGGTGATGGACAGAATGCAGAACAATGTCATACATTCACCCCAGTACAGAGATCTGGGCCTAAATCCATCGTTTTTTGCACTCCACACCACCGCAGTTCAGACATGGCCATATGCAAATCAGTCTGACCCTGTGCCTCATGGCAACAGTCCAGCCCGAACTGCCAAGCCATGCCTTCCCTGGACTGGAAACAAGTTCCGAGGACCGGATTCTGTCATTCCAGCCGTCTTCAGCCCGGCTTGCTTGAATCCAGTGGTGTGGAGTGCATGGGACTCACGTCTGAGCATACCCATCCCACTCGGGGTGACAAATGCAAAAACCACAGGTGATGGACATAATGCAGAACAATGCCATACATTAACCCCAGTACAGAGATCTAGGCCTAAATCCATTGTTTTTTTGCACTCCACACCATCAAAGTTCAGACATGGCCAACTGCCAACTATATCTAGTCATGTGATCCAGGAAATAAGCTGCTGGCACCAAATGCTAAGGACAAAAAAATGAACTTTTTAACAGTGTCATTTTCAGAATTGTGACTCAAATTCAGAATTTAGCATTACAGAGAGTTTAACATTGCAATTACTCATACACCAAAAATGAACTTCCTACCTGCTCACAAGCAAAAGTTATTACTTATGAAATTAAATAAGATAAGCCAATGTTATCCTAACGGAGAGGTAGGTCTCACAGTAGTGAAAAAACAAATGTATAGTTTTTTCCCCATGAGAAAATGAAAATCCTAAAAGTACACGTTCAACTTTTTAAACACAATGCATCATCCAATAAGGGCTGTTTAGAGTTTATCATGAGAGTTATTTATATGTATTAAAAAAATGAGTTTTGGGTTGCAAAAATGTTTTTTTTGTCAAATCAAATTGCAGTGTAAAATTGTACATAGTCTGCAAAAGCAGACCTGAGACAAGTTTGAAAGGTTACTGAAGAGAGTGGCACAATAAGTGCTGCAGAATCGCTGGTGGCCTTTAATTTCCAGGCCTATGGAATGCGATATCTCACTTTACTAGGGACTTCTAAGTAAATTAAGCATGGCAATAGGGTGTACGCATGTGTTACCATATTTTAGATAGTGAGCACAAGCCCTTTACTTCTGGCTAGCAGTGGTAAAGCACATAGAGTCCTAAACTCCAACATAAATGGGTTCAGAAATCAAGAGTGGTGAAGGAAATAATTTGGGGTTCACATTGCAGAGTTGGTCACGTCCAACAGTACAACACTGTTAACCTAATTTTGAATTAAATATTTCATTAAGGCTCTTTGATGAGGCCATAGCTAGATCATCTTGAGAGCTCAGTGACTGAGAGCCCTCCCAGATGAATCTAGAGCAGGATCATCTCCAGAGCCGAGTGACTGGGGACCTCCTTGATGACTCTAGGAGGATCGTCTTGAGGGCTCATTGAGTGTGACTGGTCCTTTATAATTCCATACCAGGACTCAGTTTTGGCAAATTGAGCTTCAGCCCCAAGCACTTCAACAGCAGCCCTGTCAGCACCGAAGCACTGGCCCTGGGTAGGTAATTTGTTCTGTACTAGGGTTCAGAAATGAATAGAGTCTGATCAGTGAACAAACATGATACCTCCAAATTAATTTACAGAAGAGATAGTAATAACACTTTAAGAAAACAAACAGTTAATTCAGGAAACAAACATTCCAAAACCAAGAATGTCCAGCTACACCAGATTGCACTGTATTTTCCTTTGACCCCAGTGACAGGACAAGAACTGATAAAGGGGCATTTTCTTTCCATTTCTTTGGAGAAAAGTGCAGTGAGACTTGGATTGTGCCCTGTTAGGATGGGCATAACCCTTGGGACACTGCCATTCCCTTGGTAGGTTCTTCTGCACATGTCCACTCTACTGCTAAAGAGCATGTTGCTCTCTGTCACCGGTCTATGGATTAGATCTTTCCAAATTCTCAACAAGTTAATGTTTATGTTGCTTATATTACACATACTGCTAAAGGATGTGATACACTGTGCCCCAACAATAGTAATAATGAATTGTATCATATTTTCCAGGCAAGTGGGCACGTCAGACAAAAGATGAATGGTCAAGGGTAATGTACATTTAATATGTTACATGGATCTACAGGAATATTGTGTTGAATAGCTATCTCGCTGACGTAGTGGATACATGGTTAATTGTAGATGAAACTGAGAGCACTGAATTAAGCAACAAATATGAATGTTAAACTCAAAAATGGAACAGCAGTCAATCCAACACTCTGGTCACACAGGCACAGTACACTAAAGTTAGGGAGTTACCAGGTAACCTTCTTACATGTTCTAGAGGAATGAAGTGTTCATCTTTATCCACTCATGAGGGAGCTGAGGGACTCCATGATGCTCTCCTTCCTCTTTGAAGAGTTGTGGGTATCATTCGTACTCTGGGATGGGTCTGACCTGCTCGTCTCAGTCACACATTGATGCCACATGCACTTTAGAACACTTTCAGATGGCCTCCATGGCACCGTGTCAGTCACCCTTCCATTCTTACCCCACACTGCCCGTTCACTCAGGTACATGGTAAGAAATTGAGAGGTTTGTGCATCCAGATTAGAAATAGGTTCAACAGAGAGGATGGAGGGATACAGCATCACTTTGCACAGCACAATGAACAACAAACTGATGGAATAAATGTATGAAACAATCTCGGCCTCTGGCAATTGCTTGGAGCCACATTCCACTGGTTAGATGTTTGTAATTTCTCAGTTTCTATGGCATCATTTTTTGTTTTTGACGCTCACCTCCTGGGGGTCTGACATCACCTCTAGGCATTCATCTCGACCACGGTCCTCTCTTTTTATTCCTCTTGTTCCTGGTTCATTGTGGTCTCAGGGCAGTGGGGAAATTGGCTGCTAAAGGGAAACAATGAAGACCACAGGATCTGAAGGACAAAGGGTTTGTGACAAAAAACAAAATACAATATGTCAATATTTATTGCAGTCAAGGAAATGGCGGTCTGTAGTTGACAGAAGCCCTTATTTGTCTCGTATCACACTGATTGCTCAGAAGGAAGGCCGGTACAAGACCTCATGTGCCCTGATTATAAAACAACAAGAACAATTGGGAAAGCTTTTGGCAAGTTCACCAAGGTCTCTGGAGGAAGAGCAAATACCCAGTCGGTCACAGCACTAACAAGCAAACGTGTACCATTGCTATTATATGCCTCACTAGCTTTCAACAATAGAACATTAAATAAACTGGATACAACTTATATGCCTCGCATTAGGCAACATCTCAACCTGAGAGTAGCGACTCCAGATAGCAAACTTAGGTTAGAATTAAATCTGACTCTGTAGGCTAGTTTCCGTAATGCTACAAAAATAAATAATTTGTGTGGATGTGATAAGGTAAGTGCCTTCACATTAAAGGGGATATTCTATAAGGACCTGCAACGTAACAACTACAAAAGGTTTTATCTGTTGAACCTGGGGAGAGACGCTGAAGCTTTTGTTTTTATTGCAGGAGCTGTATTACGAATTCTCATCTCTGCAGGATGGAAGGATACTACTGCCCCCACCTCTCAGATGTGGCTTGCCAGACAATTGGGGATGCATAATATAGAGGTATACCTATATGAACTTAAGGGCATAAAATCTCAGGCAAAGGGCAGGAATATCTGGGCACCACTCAAAAAATGGAGGGATTCAAAACGTTAACCTTTTTCATTTTCCATGATTTATGCCCGATGGTTTTAACCTCCCCCACTCTGTGTATATGTTTCCTAAAGTCTGTGCTTTGACTATGTATATACTATTGATTAATTTTCTTTTAAATTATTTAATATGTATAATGATTTCTCTATTTTAGATTATTACTAATTTGCACTATAATTTCTCAATAACATTTTTTTTTTAAAAAAGGCAACATCTCAACCTGAGAGTAGCGACTCCAGATAGCAAACTTAGGTTAGAAATAATCCGAGTCTGTTGGCTAGCTTCTGTAATGCTACAAAAATTAATCATTTGTGTGGATGTGATAAGGTAAGTGCCTTCACATTAAAGGGGATATTCTATAAGGACCTGCAACGTAACAACTACAAAAGGTTTTATCTGAACTTGGACAGCATTGGGGCAATGATCACACAACACAATCTTGTAGACCAGACCTCTCTTTCAAGCCTTCCACGTCTTGAAGAGGAAAGCCCTATAAAAGGTACCTTTGAGCAGAACTATCGAGGCAAGAATCTACGCTCTCTATCCAATTACCATCATAGCAACTTAACATTTAATCCCTTCTCCGTCGGAAGACAACCTTACCTTGATTATAACCTAGAGGCAACTAAGAAAAAGAAATATTTCAGATTCAGGCTTTCCTATATTGCTTTGCATCAATTCGAAGGGACTTGGAACCCATACATAATGGGCAATGGTTCGTGTTTTTTGTGTGGTTTTAAATCAGACACTATAGAACATTGTATTTATATCTGCCCCAGTCTACTAGGACTGAACAAGGAATATATTCAAATATATTAGATCCGCTAGAGAGGCAATCAATTATTGTTTTAACAATCAAATTCTATCTTTTATTAGTGCCTTAATTAGATTTTTAGATCTTGCTTATAGCAGCTTTCCTCTTTTATGTTCTGACATTTCCTTTTTGAAAAAGTACTTTATTTATTGATGATTAGGCTGAACTGCTATAATGTGTACGGAATGTGAATAGAAGCTACAAGTATTTTTTTTTCTTCTTTAATTTTAAATTTAGAAGCTGTCAGATTTATTGTAAAATGACTTGATAAATACAATATACCTACTTGCCTGGTTCTACAGGTGATGCCTTCACCACTCCTGCAGTATGTGTGGTGTTATTACTACACACTTAAATGAGAGAGAGACAACTTTAGCAATGAGCTTTCTGCACATTTAACTCAGGTTTTGGGCACACTAAATGAGCGACTCAGGGGTTGATTCTGGCGGTGGAAGTAATCAGAGGTTTTAGAGGTATTTTAATTATGTCTGTTCCTCAAGAAGCATGTATGCTATTGGTGTTTTTTTACCCATTCATGTCCGCGTTGTTTTGATATGGAAATCATGTTTTTAACGACGTTCTTGGTGTGTCGTGCTTGATTACAATTATTACGTGTTGTGCAATTTACTGAATGTATGTATATTAGTGTTTGTATTTACTTTTACCAATAAAGACTATTTATGCAATGCACAATAAAAACGTGATACCTTTTCAGGCTTAATAAATGGCCTTTATTACTTCCCAACTGAATTGTATTCTTTTTGTTGACTTCTCAATACAAGGTCAAATCTCCCATACCTGTTATCATTTCCTTTCATTGATTCACTAGATCACATCCGATTTGTTTACATCTTCGTCGTCTTTCTCATCCTGTGTATTCCCTGAAGTTTTGTGCAAATGTCAGATTTCTTGTACTTTACAACTAATAAAGCATGCAAAGCTATCTTGTGATGCTCTCTGTTTTTTTGTAGACATACTATGTATTCTCCTTGCATGGTCCTACTGTCCTCTTTGAACTTGCTGCCTGGAAAGTCCGGTCTTCTTTCACCATCTTTGATCTATCAGCCCTCTCTTCTGTATCAATGAGCCCACCGCTGGAGCCTACTGGATCGACTACCTGATAGCTCGCGCTCTAGCCTGGGCATTGTTATCATAGGTTTACACCCTGTCCAATGACTGGACCATGAGATAGTCTTTACACAGCTCTTCATTTTGCAAGACTCTCGAAAGCGATCCTGAATGGGAGCTGTTCTACATTCTGCTTGCTCTATTCTCTTCTCATGGATATCGAATGCAGTCTGAAACTTGTCTGCTGATAAAGTTATGTTATGTCATGCATATTTTCATAGCACCCTTATCACGTGTCAATGTATTCATGTGCTTTAGCAGGTGTATAAGGCTAGCCTCGATGGGGCTTAGTCGAGAAAAACACATTTTGAGCTTCTTGCGGAATTCAGGAAGAGAGGTGACGGCTCTAATGTGGTGTAGGAGTATATGAGAAGATAGTGGGGCATATTACCAACAACTAGCGATAATTATCGCTATGTTGGCTTAGCAGCAATATTTTTATCGCCGATCTGCGGCGATTTTTATCACTTAGGAACCGTGCTATTATCAAGGTTTATCTCCTAAGCAATAAAACTCGGCCGAAATGCATGAATATCGCTGAAAAGTCAGCGATATCCATGCATTACCGAGCTAATGCTCTTAGCCATGTTATCCACCTACCATTGGATAACATGGCTAAGAACTGCTCAGGGGCAGGTGTTAGCTTTTGGAGATATTCGCACTTAGCGCGAATATCTCCAAAAGTTGGTAATAGGAGATAGCGATGTTAGCGACTGTTTCCAGTCGCTAACATCTTGGCACGCCCACTTTGCATGTCATTAGTGATAAATTTCACTGACATGCAAAGCGGGGCCCAAGATGGTCGCTATCTCCTACTAGCTGTCGCTAACTGGTGTTAGCGACAGCTAGGTAATAGGGAGATAATTTTATCTCCGCTTTCTTGGCTTTTAAAGCCAAAAAAGCCAAGGAGAAGTGTGGCTCACTGGTTAGAGGATTTACAAAAAGGGGGTGGTGATGAACAGAGTGTCTGAGTTAAACAGACCACTCTTACCCAGTCCAAAGATCAGGGCTTGATCCATCACCGTTATTTATCTCACTGCCCCATCCCAGCTCAGAACCTGGCTATATGCAAATCAGTCTGTCCCTGGCCCAGTGCATCATGGGAACAGGGCAGACTAAACTACCAAGCCAATTCTTCACCAGAAAGGAGACAAGCTACCGGGGACCGGTTTCTGGCATTTCAGCCTCCTTCGGCCCGGCTTGCTTGAATCCTGATGGAGCAGTGAGAAAGGGACTCATGTCTGAGTATACCCTGCCACACCTATAGTGGCCAAAAACGATTTACAAAAAGGGGGTGGTGATGAACAGAGTGTCTGAGTTAAACAGACCACTCTTACCCAGTCCAAAGATCAGGGCTTGATCCATCACCGTTATTTATCTCACTGCCCCATCCCAGCTCAGAACCTGGCTATATGCAAATCAGTCTGTCCCTGGCCCAGTGCATCATGGGAACAGGGCAGACTAAACTACCAAGCCAATTCTTCACCAGAAAGGAGACAAGCTACCGGGGACCGGTTTCTGGCATTTCAGCCTTCTTCGGCCCGGCTTGCTTGAATCCTGATGGAGCAGTGAGAAAGGGACTCATGTCTGAGTATACCCTGCCACACCTATAGTGGCCAAAAACGATTTACAAAAAGGGGGTGGTGATGAACAGAGTGTCTGAGTTAAACAGACCACTCTTACCCAGTCCAAAGATCAGGGCTTGATCCATCACCGTTATTTATCTCACTGCCCCATCCCAGCTCAGAACCTGGCTATATGCAAATCAGTCTGTCCCTGGCCCTGGCGAAGACGGCTGAAATGCCAGAAACCGGTCCCCGGTAGCTTGTTTCCTTCCCAGTGTAAGAATTGGCTTTTGTAGTTTGGTTTGCCCTGTTCCCATCATGCACTGGGACAGGAACAGACTAATTTGCATACAGCCAGGTTCTGAAACTGGGATGGTGCAGTGAGCTAAAAAACGGTGTTGGATCCAGCCCTGATCTCTTGACTGGGTGAGAGTATTCTGTTTAATTCAGAGACTCTGTCCCTCACCACCCCTTGTTGTAAATATTTTTGTCCACCCTAAGCGTGGAAGGGTATACTCAGATGTGAGTCCCTTGCTCATTGCACCATCAGGATTCAAGCAAGCCGGGCCGAAGACGGCTGAAATGCCAGAAACCGGTCCCCGGTAGCTTGTTTCCTTCCCAGTGTAAGAATTGGCTTTTGTAGTTTGGTTTGCCCTGTTCCCATCATGCACTGGGACAGGAACAGGCTAATTTGCATACAGCCAGGTTCTGAAACTGGGATGGTGCAGTGAGCTAAAAAAAGGTGTTGGATCCAGCCCTGATCTCTTGACTGGGTGAGAGTATTCTGTTTAATTCAGAGACTCTGTCCCTCACCACCCCTTGTTGTAAATATTTTTGTCCACCCTAAGCGTGGAAGGGTATACTCAGATGTGAGTCCCTTGCTCATTGCACCATCAGGATTCAAGCAAGCCGGGCCGAAGATGGCTGAAATGCCAGAAACCGGTCCCCGGTAGCTTGTTTCCTTCCCAGTGTAAGAATTGGCTTTTGTAGTTTGGTTTGCCCTGTTCCCATCATGCACTGGGACAGGAACAGACTAATTTGCATACAGCCAGGTTCTGAAACTGGGATGGTGCAGTGAGCTAAAAAACGGTGTTGGATCCAGCCCTGATCTCTTGACTGGGTGAGAGTATTCTGTTTAATTCAGAGACTCTGTCCCTCACCACCCCTTGTTGTAAATATTTTTGTCCACCCTAAGCGTGGAAGGGTATACTCAGATGTGAGTCCCTTGCTCATTGCACCATCAGGATTCAAGCAAGCCGGGCCGAAGACGGCTGAAATGCCAGAAACCGGTCCCCGGTAGCTTGTTTCCTTCCCAGTGTAAGAATTGGCTTTTGTAGTTTGGTTTGCCCTGTTCCCATCATGCACTGGGACAGGAACAGACTAATTTGCATACAGCCAGGTTCTGAAACTGGGATGGTGCAGTGAGCTAAAAAACGGTGTTGGATCCAGCCCTGATCTCTTGACTGGGTGAGAGTATTCTGTTTAATTCAGAGACTCTGTCCCTCACCACCCCTTGTTGTAAATATCACTGGTTAGAGGAGGCAGACCTGGAAGCAGAGGTCAGACCGGGACCAGGGTTCAATTCCGGGCTCAGCGGTGTCTTGAGTCCTAAAAAAAATGTGCATGGACTCGACAATTCTCGCTCCGGTGCCTACTCGATTCATGGGTTCACACTCTGTGACTCTGGGCAATAGCTTGCTTAATCTCCACAACGGCCCCTCGCGGCGGGATGGCTGGCTTTCACCTTGCGGATACCCTGCCGGGGTTATCTCACAGGGGAATACCAGGACGGGTTCCCTAAGCAAGCGCTTAGAAACCGCTCGGTGATTTGCGCTATATAAATTCCTGTACATTTACATTTACTTTTACATTTACATTTACAAAGCGGAGATAAACCCCCTTGATAATATGCCCCTGTGTTCCTCTAGCTCAGAGCAGGAGGCCAGCTATCTAGCGTCCAAAGAGTCACTTAAGTAGCTTTTGATGAAGGTAGTAGGTCTTGTCTTCTTTCTCAGACAGCAGGGCAGGTCTCAGGCAGCAGGGTAATCCTCTGGCAGAACGACAGTTCCTATGAAGAATCCACAGGTCCAGGAGTGTCCTGAAGAGTTCTTCTTAGAACCATATTTCAAATGCTGGTGTACACTTTGAAATGGTAGAAGCTTGATGAGTTTTCACTCTCACTAAGGTGGTTGGAATATCCTGTCCCCTATCCTAGTCCCAGTCTGTCTACATTCACAATAGCTAGTGGGAAATTGTGTGAGAGCTGAGGTAGTGTCTTTGAGGTGCAGTTGTGACAGGTTACAATGCCGCCACCACCATTCTGCCTTGGATGGCCAATTCTGCCAACACCCAGACCCTCTATCATGTGACAGTCTGGGAGGGATACCAAAAGGGCAACTGCTAACTACATCAAGGCAGGTGACCCAGAAAGCACCCTGCAGGCACCAAATGATTTCAACAAGAAATCCCAACTTTATAGAAGTGCCATTTTCAGGATTATGACTTAAATCCGACTTTACAATGAAAAAGGGTTTTACATTACAATTTCTCAGACACCAAACATGAAATTTCTACCTGCTCCCAAACAAAAGTTATCATTTACTAAATGAAATAATGTAATCCAATATCAAGGGAGAGTAACGCCTCCCAGTAGTGAAACAATTAATCTAGGAGTTTTTCACAACCATGACATGCAACAACTACTGGTTCATGTGCAACTTTTTTTAAATACAATGCACCCTACCCTAAGAGATGTTTAAGGTCTGCCTTATTGCTGCCTTATTTGTATTAAAAAGGGAATTTTTGGATGGCAAAAGGTTTATTTTGCCAATGCGAATTGCGTGTGTAAAACTGCAGACAGGCTGAAAATGGCAGACCGGACACATGCTTGAAAGGCTGCTTAAATAGGTGGCACAATAAGTGCTGCACGCCAACTCTTAATATTTTCCTGACAGGCCCTGGGTGCACGTGGTGCCACTTTACTAGGACTTACATGCAAACTAATGTGCCATTTGCGTGTAAACCAATATCATCATGTTTAAAGCAGAGATCCCATGAACTATAGCAATGGTTAGTAGTGATAAAGTGCACAGAGTCCTAAGGCCAAGACAAACAAGATCAGCAAAAAACGAGGAGTAAAGCAAAACGTTTGTGGGAAGTTCACGCTAAGTCTGACAGGTCTTCCACACCCTAATACCTGGGAGGGTATTCAGGTGCTTAAGCAGGTGTGTGAGCCTCGATGGGACTTACTTGAAGAATTAGGTTTTTAACTTCTTGCAACATTTTGGAAGAGTGTATTAGGTTGTTACACATTTTAGGCACACTTTATAAAAATGCTTGACCTGTTGATCTGCTTTTCTATAAGCGTGGGAGATGTGCTATGGAGATTCTGGCTATGCGGAGGTGCCTGGGGTGACCATGGAAACATACACAGCTGTTCATGTATGCTGGGCCTGTGTTGTTTAGTGCTTTGTAACTGTGAATGAGAAGCTTAAACTGTATTCACCTGTTTTTCGAGAGCCAGTGGAGTTCCTTCAGATGAGATGTGATGTGAGATCCACGTGGGAGGTTCAGGATGAATCTGAAAGTTGTGTTTTGGATGGCCTGTGGTCTATTGTTGAGTTGCTGGGTGAGCAGTTATCATATTTTACGCCAGCTTCATAGAGTTACATAACAGGCTATAATGTTTACACTATCTATTTGTCATCCTATGTTTCAGTGGCTTATCAAGTAGTGAGCATACTTATTTGAGTATATATTCATAGGGCATGAGCTTTGTATTATTACTCACTGCTTAAGCAAAATTTAACCCGTTTACTGCGGCCCCGATTTTCCCGCAGTGCGGCACTTGCGCAAAACGGGCAGGGCCGCGTCGGCCATTGGCCGACGGCAGCACTGGGGAGGTAGTGTTGCCGTCGGCCAATGGCCGACGGCAGCAAGGAAGGGGATAAAGCTATTCTTAAGGATGAGAAATTAAACTATTCCACTGCAAGAGAAAGAAACAAAACTGTTGTTATATAAAATAATCGAAAGTCAACTGTTGTTTGTAAAGGAAACAAAGTTCTTCCTAGAAAAAGCACTATGGGCTACATGTATGAAGCATTTTTCTGGTTGCAAATCAGTCGAATTGCAGATTCTGCCTGTTTGCAACAGGAAAAATGCTATTTGGAATGTGCGAAGCCCAAAATGTGAATTAGTAATTTGAAGGGGAGTTTTTGTGTGTCCCCTCCAAATATAGAATACTTTGGAATGTAGGTATGTGTTGTGATCAAAATGCTTCGCAAAACAGTTACACTTTACCTCCAACTCAAAGTTGGTGGTAATACATTCGCAAATTGGAAGGGGTCACCGGGGGACCCCTTCCCCTTTGTGAATGTTGGGAAAACATTTGTAAGAGCATGCAGTGGTCCTTTAAGGAAAATGGGTTGCATTACAACAACAAAAAACCTTTATTAAAATGCAATGTCAGACATGGTGGTCTGCTGACCTCAGCAGGACACCATCCCTGTGATGGCTGCGATTCCTAATGGATCACAAACTGCGACCTACCTCATTAATATTCATGAGATAGGCCAATTTGTGACCCACTAGGAATTGCAAATATGAAGAAAAAAGTTTCATGCATAAAGCATGGCAATTTCCAAATAGCGATTCAGAGTCAATCACTATTTGGAAATCGCTATTTCCATTCCTTGTACATATGGCCCCTTGTCACTAGTGGCTCTCGAAGTAGGAGCCCGGCATGTTGAAAGCACAATATCACTGGTGCCACTGGGAGAAGGAATGAGCACATGAAAAATACCATATTGTGGGCAGTGCTATGTCACTTAGGCACTGGCAGCTGGAGTGTGGGATGTGGAAAGTGCCATATCACAAACAGCACTGGAAGTATTGCAGCATGTGGAAATCGCAATGTCACCAGTGGCAGTGGAAGTAGGAGTGCATCATGTGGAAAGTGCTGTGTCACCAGTGGCCCTGGAAGTAGGAGAACGGCATGTGGAAAGTGCTGTGTCACCCGTGGCACTGGAAGTGGGAGAACGGCATGTGGAAAGTGCTGTGTCACCAGTGGCCCTGGAAGTAGGAGAACAGCATGTGGAAAGTGGTGCATTACCAGTGGCCCTGAAAGTAGGAGGGCAGCATGTCAGAGTGCCATGACACTAGTGGCGTTGGAAGCAGTTGTGTGGCATGTGGAAAGTGGTGTGTCACCAGTGGCACTGGAAGTAGGAGTACGGCATGTGTAAAGTGCTGTGTCACCAGTGGCCCTGAAAGTAGGAGAACGGCATGTGGAAAGTGCTGTGTCACCCATGGCATTGGAAGTGGGAGAATGGCATGTGGAAAGTGCTGTGTCACCAGTGGCCCTGGAAGTAGGAGAACGGCATGTGGAAATTGGTGAATTGCCAGTGGCCCTGGAAGTAGGAGTACGGCATGTCAGAGAGCCATGACACTAGTGGCATTGGAAGCAGCTGTGTGGCATGTGGAAAGTGGTGTGTCACCAGTGGCACTGAAAGTAGGAGTACAGCATATGGAAAGTGCTGTGCCACCAGTGGCCCTGGAAGTAGGAGTATGGCATGTCAGAGTGCCATGACACTAGTGGCATTGGAAGCAGTTGTGTGGCATGTGGAAAGTGGTGTGTCACCAGTGGCACTGGAAGTAGGAGTACTACATCTTTAAAGTTCTGCCTCACTGGTGGCAGTGGACGTAGGAGTACGGCATGTGGAAAGTGCTGTGTCACCGGTGGCATTGGAAGCAGGAGCGCGGCATGTTGAAAGCACTAATCTCTAGTGGCACTGGAAGAAAGAATGAGCACATGGAAAACACCAAATTGTGGAAAGTGCTACCTCACTGAGGCACTGGAAGCAGGAGTGTAGCATGTGGACACTACTATATCACCTATGACACTAGAAGTAGGCATGAGACACATAGAATGCACTGCATCACCAGTGGCATTGAAAGTAGGAGTGCAGCATGTCAAAGAGGCATGACACTAGAAGCATTGGAAGCAGTTGTGTGACATGTGGAAAGTGGTGTGTCACCAGTGGCACTGGAGGTAGGAGTACGGCATGTGGAAAGTGCTGTGTCACCAGTGGCCCTGGAAGTAGGAGAACGGCATGTGGAAAGTGCTGTGTCACCAGTGGCCCTGGAAGTAGGAGAACGGCATGTCAGAGAGCCATGACACTAGTGGCATTGGAAGCAGTTGTGTGACATGTGGAAAGTGCTGTGTCACCAGTGGCACTGAAAGTAGGAGTACGGCATGTGGAAAGTGCTGTGTCACCAGTGACCCTGGAAGTAGGAGTATGGCATGTCAGCGTGCCATGACACTAGTGGCATTGGAAGCAGTTGTGTGGCATGTGGAAAGTGGTGTGTCACCAGTGGCCCAGGAAGTAGGAGTACGGCATGTGGAAAGTGCCGTGTCAACAGTGGCACTGGAAGTAGGAGTACGACATGTTTAAAGTGCTGCATCACCGGTGGCACTGAAAGTAGGAGTGCAGCATGTCAGAGTGCCATGACACTAGTGGCATTGGAAACAGTTGTGTGGCATGTGGAAAGTGGTGTGTCACCAGTGGCCTGAAAGTAGGAGCACCGCATGTGGAAAGTGCTGTGTCACCCGTGGCACAAGAAGTAGGAGTACAGCATGTTGAAAGTGCTGTATCACCCATGGCACTGGAAGTAGGAGTACAGCATGTGGAAAGTGCTGTGTCACCCGTGGCACTGGAAGTAGGAGTACGGCATGTGGAAAGTGCTGTGTCACCAGTGGCACTGGAAGTAGAAGTACGACATCTTTAAAGTGCTGCATCACTGGTGGCACTGGAAGTAGGAGTACGGCATGTGGAAAGTGCTGTGTCACCTGTGGCACTGTCAGTAGGAGTGCAGCCTGTAGAGAGTGCAGCGACACCAGTGGCATTGGAAGCAGGAGCTTGATATGTGGAGAGTACTGCGACACCAGAGGCACTGGAAGTAGGAGCGCGGCATGTTGAAAGCACCAATCGCTAGTGGCACTGGAAGAAAGAATGAGCACATGGAAAACGCCAAATTGTGGAAAGTGCTACCTCACTGAGGCAATAGAAGCAAGAGTGTAGCATGTGGACACTAATACGTGACCTGTGACACTAGAAGTAGGCATGGGACATATAGAATGCGCTGCATCACCAGTGGCATTGAAAGTAGGAGTGCAGCATGTCAGAGTGCCATGACACTAGAGGCATTGGAAGCAGTTGTGTGGAATGTGGAAAGTGGTGTGTCACCAGTGGCCCTGGAAGTAGGAGTACGGCATGTGAGATATTCCCTTTTTAAGACAAAAACCCTAACTCACCAGAAAGTGAGTTAGACCCAAGGATTCTACACTTGTTTTTGTCTGATATTATTGGGGATAGAATCCTTTGCAGGTCTTTAAATTTCCCCTAGGGCCCTCCTACCTTAAACTTCTTGTTGTGACCTTATAGATTTCCCCCTTAGTGTTACAGCACATATAACTTATGGTTGAAGCATTGTGGAAGCTCTCCAACTTACTCACATGTAATGTTAACCTACATTTGCTGTATGGAGTGGCTACCCTCAGGCTGAGATGTTGCTTAATGCTAGGCACATACGTTTATTCCATTCTGTTTAATGTCCTATTGTTGAAAAGTGGAGAAGCGTGGCTCAATGGTTAGAGCGGAAGACTCTGATGCAGAGGTCTGGCCCGGGACCAGGGTTCAATTCCCGCCTCGGTGGCTCATGGACTCAATCTTCCCGGACCTGATAATTCTCGCCTCAGTGCCTAGTCTAATCATGGGTCCCACTCTGTGACTCTGGGCAATAGCTTGCTTAATCTCCACAACGGCCCCAGCAGTGCTTGGATGCCTGGCTTCACCTTGGGGGTGCCCAGGAGTGGACATCTCACAGGAAAGCCAGGAAGGGTTCCACAGCGGTAGGAATACAGCACTACGAGACCTCTGGGTAGAAGGCACTATATAAATATAAACACATTTACAATACCCGATAAGGCATATAGTAGCAATGGTATACGTTTGCTTGTTAGTGCTGGGGCCGACTGGGAAATTGCTCTTCCTCCATAGATCTTGGCAAACCTGCAAATATTACTGTATTTTAGAAACAGGGCACATGAGGTCTTGTACCTGCATTCCTTCTTAGCAAACAGTGTGATAATAGGCAAATATGGGCATCTATCAACTACAGACCTTAATTTCGTTGACTATAATCAATATTGACATGTTGTATTGTGTTCTATGTCACAAAACAAATGTTTGGCCTTGACATCCTGTGGACTTCATTGTTTCCCTTGATTAGCCAATTTCCCCACCACCCTGAGACAACAAGGAACCAGGAACAAGAGAAACAAAAAGGCAGGACTGGGTCGAGATGAATGCCTGGAGGTGATTTTAGACCCCAGGGAGGTGAGAGTCATACACAATAATGATGCCATAAAAACTGAGAAATACCAAACATCTGACCAGTGGAATGTGGCTCCAAGGGATTGTCAGCGGCCGAGATTGTTTCATGCATTAATCACATCCGCTTGGTGTTTATTGTGCTGTGCACAGTGCTGCTGCATTTCTCCATCCTCAGGAGCTTTACACCAGCGTTAAAACTATTTCTAATCTGATGCACAAACTTCTCAATGGCTTACCCAGTGCCTGGGTAAGGTGCAGTGTGGGGCAACAAGTGAAGGCAATTGACACTATGAAGTAGAGGGCTTCTTAAAATGTTCTAAAGTTCATGTGGCATCAATTTGTGACTGAGACTTGCAGGTCAGACCCATCCCAGAGTACGAATGATACCCACAACTCTTCCAAGAGAAAGGAGAGCATCATGGAGTCCCTCAGCTCTCTCATGAGTGGAAAAAGAACACTTCATTCCACTAGAACATATAAGAAGGTTACCTGGTGTCTCCCTGACTTAAAGGTTCTGTGCCTGTGTGACCAGAGTGCAGGTCTAATTGCTATGTCAATTCCTTAAAATTCATAATTTTTGCGTAATGCAGTGCAAATACTATTGCTAATCCAATCAGTTTAAAACGGATTGCTTTTATTCCAAACATTCCAACCATGGTAGCACTACCATCCCTGTGATAGATTTCTTTGTTTTTGCAGACCCATACATCTGGCTTCCATTTTGAGATTTGAGTCTTCAGAATCTCAAATTGCACACATTAGAAAACAGGCAGTTTGTGTCCAAGGGATGCCTGACCAAGCTCAATGCAAGCTATGACTCTCTGCTCTCAGATCACCACTCTATGTTGAACTCATTGGGTTTGATGTGTGCTGTAAGTTAAGGTCCACAAATGCATCTGTGACTCCATCCTTGTATCCTCACCCACCCAGCCGAAGTTCCACGTACAATTAACCATGTTTCCATAAGTGACATAGCTATGCAACACCATCTATGTATGCTATATATCTATGTCACTGATTAAATGCCCTTGACTATGCATCTTCTGTCTGATGTCCTCACTTGCCTGGAAAATCTAATACAACTTATTATAACAGTTGTCGAGGAGCTGTGTATTCCATCCTTTAGCAGGGTATAAAGAAACATAAACACTAACGTGTTGAGAATTCAGAAAGATATACAGGCACGTGCATCAAAGCTTTTTGTGATCGCAAAGAGTGCGATTCGCAAAAATCGTCCGTTTACTATCGCAAAATTAGCTTTTGCGATGCATGAAACAACTTGATACTCTTAGCGATTTCTTAAATTGCGATTGCATTTAAGGAATCGCAATTTGCGATTCCTTAAATGTAATACAATAAAGTAAAAAGAATTGCGATTTTGCAATTAAGAATAACAATTTACATTCCCGAGTCCTACTTTAGATCGGTGGAGATCGATCTCCGCCTTCTCCTATGGGATGGAAAGGCTGCCCGTATTGCCCTACAAAAGCTGACAATGAGCTGGTATGACGGAGGCATCGCACTCCCCAACTTGCGCCTTTATTACTGGTCATCGCAACTGGTGGCTACCAACCACTGGATACACGGCTCACCCAATGATCCAGCCTTCCATCCTGACAAATACCAAACTGGACGGGAGGGATATTTCGGGGCCCTATACAGTAAGCCCAAAAAAATAGGTACATTGGCTCCGTGGCACACACAGTTGCAATATGGCATCAAGCCAATACACGCCTAGGATGGTCAAACAGACTCACTAAAGCCACCCCGCTGTGGGCATCACAACAACTTTGTTCCCTCTGCTTTCAGCTGGGCTTCGACAAATGGGACACAATAGGCATTTCAACAATAGGAGACCTGATACACAGGGGCAAACTGTTAACTTTTGCAGACTTACAGACCAAATACGCACTCACACAGACTGAGGCCTTCCGTTACCTCCTGATCAAACATGCCCTCCTCTTCGCCATCCCTGATCTTTCCTCCTTGCCCAAATCCTCCCCCCTGGAGGATAGATTGCTTTCAGAACCCCTCCTGACAAAGGCCATTTCCGCCAAATACCGTAAGCTTTGTAATAACCTTCCAAATACATTTCAGCCCCTGCGAGACAAATGGCAGACGGATTTAGGCGACCTTGAGGAGGACGAGTGGCGGGCGGCACTGATGTCCCCCAGGGAGGTGGCGATTAATCACCGACTCAGACTGATCCAACTGAAGATCTTACACAGAACCTACATGCCTGTGACTCTGTTAGCCAGGATCGGGAGGAGGGAGGATTATAGGTGCCTAAGGGGATGCGGACACACTGGTACCTTCTACCATGTACAATGGGAATGTCGAGAAATACAGCGCTTTTGGGACGTGGTTGTCCGTAAAATGAGAGACTCACTGGAAAAACCTGTTCCTCTGTTGCCAAAAGAAATTGTTCTCAACATCTGGGGTGCCACGGACCTGAACGATCTAGAGACACAATGGGCTGCTTTGAGTTTCCTAATTGCTAAGCGTTCAATTGCAATGAAATGGGGTGTTGCCGATAGACCTCTGGTGGTAGGCTGGATGGCTGAGCTGGAAAGGTGTATGTTGGCTGAATAAACTGTCTACATACTTCGTGGCTGCCCTGCGAAGTGGGACAAAAAGTGGGGCCACTGGAACATCTACCGGGGTGAACTTTGTGAATCCCCCACGGTGGAACTGACCATGAACCGGATTAGACTACTGTACAGAATTTTGCAATGATTTTTCTACGTTGTAAATGTATCTTGACTTTGCTTGACCATGTCGAATGTACTTGGATTTTGACCTTGCAATGATCTCAATAAAAATGTATGTTAAAAAAAAGAAAGAATCGCAATTTACCATTAAATGAAAGGTGATGGTAAATTGTGATTTCTTTGAAAAAAGCACCAAAGTGCATTTTTCAAAGTCCCATGTTACGCGCACACATGCCCTTCGGGCGTGTGTATGCATAACATGGGAGCACATATCAATTTCAGGGGTGCAACAAGGTGACCTTTTGACACCCTTGCACCATTGAAATTGCATGAACAATTTGCGAGTACCTGTTGGGTACTCGCAAATTGCGCATGCAACTTCCCATTCAATCTTGTGCGCCTGTAGTCCCATAGGAAAGAATGAGAAGCCATTCCTTAATTGCGACTCGCAAATTGCGAGTTGCAATTAAGGAATTTGTAGGAATCGCTATATTTTTTAGCGATTCCTACATGCCTAGGCTTTTGCCATTCCTTATTAGCGAATCCTTATTTTTCGCTAATAAGGAATCGCATGTTACATGTTTGATGCATGTGACACTTAGTCCTTAGACAGCTGACACAGAGCAATATATTTTCCTCTACCCTCTGCTCCTTAGCAGCACACTTAAAGCGTGCACAAGGACTTCCCAAGGGGAGGGCGTTTTTCCAAAGGTTAAGCGTATCCTTAGAGGAGACAATCCATGTCTCGCTGCACTTTGTACCCGGAGAATTGGAAAGAGAAACACCCCTTTTATCACTTCTTTTCTTGTCGATAGGGTCAAAGGATATTCCTACAGTTCAATATGTTTTAGCATGGTTTTGGAATAGATGTTTCCTGAATGAACTGTTTGTTTTATTAAAGTGTTACTACTATCACTTCTGTAAATTAATTTGGAGGTATCATTTTTGTTCATTGATCAGACTCTATACATTCCTGAACCCTAATACAAAAGAAATTACCTACACAGGGCCAGTGTTTCAGTTTGACAGGGCATCTGCTGAAGTGTTGGCGCTCAAGCACAATTTGCCAAAACTGCGTCCTGATATAGAGTTTGAAAGGACCTGTCACACTTAATGAGCCCTCAACACGATCCCCTTCTAGGGTCATCAAGAAGCCCTCCCACCCCCCAGTCACTGAGCTCTCAAAATTATCCAGATAAGGCATCGCCAAGGAGCCTTAATGAAATTCTTAATTTAAAATTAAGTTAACAGTGCTGTACTGTTGACTCTACAGTGTCAACCTCAAATGTTTTCCTTCACCCCTCTTGATTTTTGTACCAATTTGTTTTGGATTTTAGGACTCTATGTGCTTTACCACAGCTAACCAGTAGTAAAGTGCATGTGCTCACTCCCTAAAATATGGTTTATTTGCTTATATCCAATTGTCATGCTTAATTTACACTATGGTACTAGCGAGTCTGCAGCACTTATTCTGCCACCCATTTAAGTAACCTTTCAAACAAGTCTCAGGCGTGCCATTTCAAGCCTGTGTGCAACTTTACACTACCAAAATAAACCTTTTGTCAAGCCCCAAACTCGATTTTTAATTTATAAATACTCTTATGATAAACTCTAAACAGCCCTTAGCGGACGATGCATTGTGTTTAAAAAGTTGAACATGTACTTTTAAGATTTAAATGTCCTCATAGCGAAAAACCCTAAATTAGTTTTTTCACTACTGTGAGGCCTACCTCTCCCATAGGATGACATTGGGTTATCTTATTACATTCCATAAGTGATAACTATTGCTTAGGACCAGGTAGGAAGTAAATTTTTAGTGTATGAGTAATTATAAGGTTAAACCCTCTTTAATGGTAAAGTCTGAATTTAAGTCACAATTCTGAAAATGACTGGATATAGTTAGCAATTGACCTTTGTGTATTCCTCCCAGACAGCCACACAATAGATAGCCTGTTTGTTGGCAGGATGAGTCATCCAAGGAAGAATGGAATGAGGCGGTGGTGTCACCTTTCACACTTGCACGCCTAACGCACTGTCTTGGCTCACTCACAAAGAACTTCACACTTGCCTTTTGTGACTGAAGACAGACTGGGAACCGGACAGGGAGGCAGGAAATTCCAAACAGTTCTGTGGAGGGAAAACCTCAGAAGCTTCTCCCATTTAAAATTGGACACCAGGTATCAAAATAAGGGTCTCAGACTCCCTTTTCATTACACTCCTGTATCATTAGATTCTACAGAAGAAGGGCTGCCCTTCTGCTTGAGACCTGCCCTGCTCAGATATAAATAATATGTTCTATATTATCTGATTTAAAACCACATAAACAACATGAACTATTGGACCTCCTCCCTTCATTCCAGGCTACCTGATGCACTCCAAGGGCTAGTTAGCTGGCCTCCTGCCCTGAGCCTCAGGGACATAACCTTCTAATATATTGTGACTAAAACGTGGACCACCACATCAGAGCCTCCCACCTCTCTTCTTGTATTCTGCAAGAAGATGAAAACTACGTCCTTCAGGTAAGTCCCTTCAAGGCTAGCCTCACACACCTGCTGCTAAAGCGCCGGGATACCCGCACATGTATTAGGGTGCAATAAAAATTCACTTGATACAACATGACTTCCGCAGAAAGCGCCAGGATACCCAACAGCTTTATTCCGACGCCTCAGCTTGCGTGAGATATGGGATTGGTGGTGAATTATCTCCCACATTTCCAGTAAACTAAGGAGTTAGACATGGCTGTGTCCTGGCCCCCTACTTATTCAATTTGTATACCAACGGGCTGGAATCGGCCATGTTAGTTGGGAGCCAGGACCTTCCATCCATTAAACATCGCCCCATCCCCGCTCTATTATATGCGGATGACTCAGCCATCCTAGCAAGAACCCTAATACAGTTACAAAGACAACTAGCCAATTATTGCCAGTTTATGCTTTCTTTAGGGTTGAAAGTAAATAAAAGTAAAACATTTGTCATGCATTTCGGGCCCAAGGCGAAGAACCCCAAACCTGTTTTTATCGAACAAGTTAGACTGGAACGTGCCAGAGAATATCCCTATTTAGGCATTCTAATGGATGACAACTTATCCTGGAAACAAGCTGTGTCTAGTTAAAAATTACTATACCAGAGAGCAACCTCTGCCCTTGTGTCCTTTTCAACTAAATTGGGCAAACCTGCCCCAGCTGAGTTGCTTAAAATTTATCACGCTAAATGCCATAGTGTAGCAACTTACGGTGCGGGCGTCTGGGGCTACGCTCCTGTAGACGAGCTACAAAAGGTTCAAAACGGGTTTCTAAAATACATCTTTGCACTCCCACAAAGCGCCCCAACTTACGATAGCCATATTGAGCTCGGTATTGACTATTTAACAGATAACATCAGATGTCAACCGATTCTCTTATGGCACCGTATTTGGAACAAACCGCAATGCCACTTAACCCGCTCATTAATAACAGACTGTTTATCGTTGGTTAGTTGGAGCAAAATTCCCTGGCTCTGTTATGTCTCCAATTTTTTAAAGGATATAAACTGCACGTCATACTTCACTGAGCCTACCTCAACAACAGACATCTCTAGGCACGCCCTGAAAAATCTTTGTTTAAACCATCTCAGAGATTTGCGTCTCTCTCAAGAAGTAATTAAGCCAACTAATGTGCAGATCTTAATGGTCCAGATTTCGCCCAGTATTCAGCCTTATTTAACCTTTTTCCTATCTAACCACGAAAAATGTGTTCTTACTAGGTTTCGATTTAATACTTTTTTTCGTCTTGTTACCTTCCCTACTGTGCAAAACTGGTCCCATGAATTGATTAAATGTCCATGCGATGGAATCTCATCTCAGTCCACAATACATGTAACTCTGTTCTGCCATTATTATGAGCAACCCCGAAAGCGCTGGATTATCCCCCTTCTTCGTGCGATGGACCTGCGAACGTGTCGACCAGCTTTCCTGGCCCTCCAGTCGTTAGACTCACAATACGTTGCTAAATGTGTAGCTTGTTTTCTGAAATCATGTCTGAAAAACCCCAGTACAGTCTGAGCTACTGTCCATAAGATTTTATGCTTGAATGTACATAAATCAGTTATTAATGTTTTTAATTATAGTTTGAAAGTTAAACTGTATTTCATTTGTATTACCCATCGGGACTCAAAAAGGAACTGTAATGTATGATGTACTTTTTATGATTTGCTCAATGCTAATCGAAATAAAGTTTTTTGAAAGAAAGAAAGATAGGGTGCTATAAAAATTCACATGATACAACACGCCTTCAGCAGTAGACAAGTTTAAGATTGCATTCGATATCCATGAGAAGAGAATCAAGCACAGCTGAACGGCTCACATTCAAGATCACTTTCAAGAGTATTGTAAAATGCAGAGCTGTGTAAAGTCTATCTCGAGGTCTGGCCCTTGGACAGGATATAATCTTATGAGAAGAATGCCCGGGCTATTGGGCAGGCTATCAGGTAGTTGTGTCAGTAGACTCCAGTGGTGGGCTCATTGATACTGAATAGAGGAATCCTTGAATCAAGGATGGCAAAAGATGATTTGTGGTTGCAGAAAGCAAGTTGGAGGACAGTAGGTAGAAGAGGTGTGGCTGGGTGACTGACTCCGGAATTTGGGGATCATGGTTCGATTGCCGGCACCGGCGGCAGATTAGCCCAGCACCATGTGACTCTGGGCAATAGCTTGCTTAATCTTCCCGACGGCCCCCAGGGCCTAGAGACCCTTACGGGTGGTTCTGCGCTTTACAAATGTGGATTATTATTATTAGGTCCATGCAAAGAGAACAGTAAGTCCACAAAGGCAAGAGAGCATTATTAGATGTATTTCCATGTTTTATTTGTTGTAAAGTGCACACAATCTGACAGTTACACGTAAGCTTCATGGAATACACACAATGAGAAGGGCGATCAACAGGTCCAGCAGATCAAATGTGAAGCAGTGAACAAACGACAAGAAACAGCCCGGCCTGTTAGCTTCGACCTTCTATTGAGAAGGCAATCAAATGAATACAATCCAGCTGGCTAGTAATTAAGGCATTGTTTTAAACATGACATGGAATCACGTTTTCCCTGAGCATTGCATAAATGGTCATTATTGGTATAAGTAAATACAAACACTAACAATCAATCAATCAATCAAGCATTTGTATAGCGCACTACTCACCCGGGGGGTCTCAAGGCGCTAGGGGAGAGGGGGTCCGCTACTGCTCGAACAGCCAGGTCTTGAGCTGCTTCCTGAAGGCGAGGTGGTCCTGGGTCAGGCGGATGTGGGTCGGGAGGGAGTTCCAGGTCTTGGCGGCGAGGTAGGAGAAGGACCTTCCCCCTGTGGTGGCTCTTCGGATGCGGGGGACGGCGGCGAGGGCGTGGCTGGTCGATCGAAGCTGGCGTTTGGGAGCGTAGAAGTTGAGGCGGCTGTTGAGGTATCCTGGGCCTTGGTTGTGCAGGGCTTTGTGTGCGTGGGTGAGGAGACGGAAGGTGATTCGCTTGTTGACCGGGAGCCAGTGCAGGTCTCTCAGGTGTCCAGAGATATGGCTGCGGCGGGGGATGTCCAGGATTAGTCATGCTGAGGCGTTCTGGATCCGCTGGAGTCTCTTCTGGAGTTTGGCGGTGGTTCCGGCGTAGAGGGAGTTGCCGTAGTCCAGTCGGCTGGTGACGAGTGCCTGGGTGACCGTCTTCCTGGTCTCGGTGGGGATCCACCGGAAGATCTTGCGTAGCATGCGTAGGGTATTGAAGCACTATGAGGAGACGGCGTTGATTTGTCTGGTCATGGAGAGGGAGGAGTCCAGGATGAAGCCCAGGTTGCGTGCATGGTCCGTTGGTTTGGGTGTGCTGCCTAGGGCGGGGGGCCACCAGGAGTCGTCCCAGGCAGAGGGTGAGGATCCCAAGATGAGGACTTCCGTCTTATCAGAGTTCAGTTTCAGGCGGCTACCTCTTTCATCCCTTCGTGTAGGTTGGCTCTGACGGAGGCGGGGTCGTTGGTGAGGGAGAGGATCAGCTGGGTGTCGTCGGCGTAGGAGATGATGTTGAGGTTGTGCTGGCGTGCGATGGCTGCGAGGGGACTCATGTAGACGTTGAAGAGGGTTGGGCTGAGCGAGGAGCCTTGAGGAACGCCGCAGATGACTTCGGTGGCTTCTGATCTGAACGGGGGGAGGCGGACTCTCTGTGTCCTTCCGGCGAGGAAGGGGATGATCCACTCCAGTGCCTTCTCCTGGATTCCGACGTTGCTGAGGCGCTGTACTAGGGTGCGGTGGCAGACTGTGTCAAAGGCCGCGGAGAGGTCTAGGAGGATGAGGGCCGCCGTTTCTTCGTTGTCGAGCAGGGCTCGGATGTCATCGGTTGCTGCGATCAGGGCGGTCTCGGTGCTGTGGTTGGCTCGGAAGCCAGACTGCGAGAGGTCGAGGGATCCATTCATCTCGAGGAAGGCGGCCAGCTGTTTGTTGACGGTCTTCTCAATGACTTTTGCGGGAAACGGGAGCAGCGAGATGGGTCGGTAGTTCTTGAGGTCGGTGGGGTCGGCTGATGGCTTCGGTAGGGCGCTGAGTTCAGCGTGCTTCCAGCTCTCCGGGAAGGTAGCGGTGTTGAAGGAGGTGTTGATGATGTCCCGTAGGTGGAGTGCGATGATGACGTCAGCCTTGTTGAAGACGTGGTGGGGGCAGGGGTCGGTCGGAGATCCGGAGTGGATGGAGTTCATCGTGTGGATGGTGTCTTCGGTGCTGATCGTGGTCCAGGCGCGGAGGGTGGTGGTGGGGGGCGGTGGTTCGGTTGTGGCGTGCGTCGGTTGCGTGCTGAAGCTGTTGTGTATGTCCGCGATCTTGTTGTGGAAGTAGAAGGCGAGGGAGTTGCAGAGGTCTTGTGAAGGGGTGATGTCGTTGTTTCCGGCGTTGGGGTTGGAGAGCTCCTTAACGATGTTGAAGAGTTCCTTGCTGTTGTGTGCGTTGTTGTCCAGTCGTTCCTTGAATGTCGTCTTCTTGGTGGTGCGAATCAGTTGGTGGTGTTTTCAGGTGGCGAATTTGAGGGCAGTCATGTTGTCCGGGGTGGGGTTTCTGCGCCAGGCGTTCTCAAGGGCTCTTCAGTTCTTCTTGGAGCACTTGAGTTCGTCGGTGAACCAAGGGTCTTTCTTGCTGTCGGGTATGCCGGGTCTGCTAGGCGGGGTCCTCAGAGGGTGAGGTCGTCTGCGCAGTCGCTGATCCACTTCGTGAGGTTGGTGGCCGCTTGGCTGGGGTTCGTTGCGCTGGTGGGTGGGCTCTCGTTCAGGGAAGTTGCGAGCTGTTCGGCTGTGATCTTGTTCCAGCTTCTGCGCGCCACCTGTTGCTGGTGGTGGTGGGTCGTGGTCCTTCTGAAGCTGAAGTGGACGCAGCTGTGGTCCGTCCAGTGCAGTTGCTTCAGCTCTCCTGTCCCCTCGGCTTTCCAGCCCTCCTCCATCACAAACCGGGTCAGGTTGATGACATTTGTGTAGAAGAGAGTATGGTCCGACATGACGGTCCCAGAGTAGGAAACAAGAGTCAGGGGACTGGTGAGGAGTAGGGGTTACAGACTGCCACCGACTCACACAATAGTGAATTGAAATGGAAGAACACCCCTCCCCTTGACCCAAGGAACCCTAACCACGCCCTCCGTCTGTAAATCACACAAAATACATATTGGCCTAGAGGAGGGTGTGTCAGTGGTGTGTCAGTGGGCAGTGGTGAGGGAAGGTCTCCTGTTTATGTGCAAAGAAACACGAGAAGTTGAGCTGGAAGTAAGAGACAGGCAAATTGTTGTACTCTTCTTCGGATTGGTTGCAGTGACTAAATTTCTTTCGGTCCCTTAAAATTATGAGGAAAGAGCTGTAACAGGCATCTAATGAAATGCAGACTAAGGAAAAATAATTGCATGTCTCAAAGTCACAGCTCAAAGAATTGCAAGAAAAGAAAAACGAGTTATTTAAATGAGTACCTAGTTGTGTGCTTACTGTAAGCACTGGACTCTGAAGCAGCTCTCCGCTGGTTGCATGGTGCTTCAAAAGTTGTTCGGAAAGGAGCACTAGAGTTGGTCCATGCTTGGCCCCGGGCGGACTGTTGAGGGCGCTGCTCAGTCTACAGACAAGAGAGCACCAGAGTGGGTCCATCATTCGACCCCAGGAGGACTAGTGAGTGTGCACTGCAAATGCCCTGCAGATTTGCTGACACGCTTAAAAAAAGTTCCACCAAAGTAGATGAAAACAGTACTTTGGCAACAGGAGACTGATGAGAGAAACACATGAAGAACAACAGGGAATAGTATGCTACAGCCAATAGAAACGGAGGAAAAGTTGGTGGCAAGCATAGGAATCAATGAAAAGCATGGGTGGGATGCAACCCCCTTTTAACCCCTCCCATGCTCATGACGGAGCCGCTCCATCATGAGCATCTGCTGAGCTGTGCTCATGACGGAGCGGTTCCGTCATGGCCCTGCCGCCGCGCCTGCGCGGCGCTTTCTATTGGGCGGGCGGGACCATGACGGAACCGCTCCGTCATGAGCACAGCGCAACCGCGGCTTGTGACGGAGCGGCTCCGTCACGAGCATGCGAGCGCTGCTCGGCCTCCCCCCCAGCGCTGCAGCGGAATTGCCGCCGCAGTGAAGGGGTTAAGATTTATATTAAATACAATACATTTCACAAGCACAGCGGAAGCACTGTGTAGGTAAAACCTGAAAATAAGAGCCTTAAATTGGAACCTCTAGATAACTGGGAGCCATTAAAGAGGGCATAGGTGGCATGAGAACGGTTTTGATCAAATATTTTATCGACAGCAAAGCCTGATCTCTCATATCAGTCCTCTTGAATCTGTCAAGCAAAATGGAATAGGAAACAGTATCGAACACCAATGCCAAATCAAGTAAGATCACCATAACAGGTGGGTTTGGTAAAGACTTTCCTTTAAAAACTCCCATACCTCAAGCAGGACAGACTCGGGACTGTATCCTGCACAAAAGCCCAATTGGGAGTCATGCAGCAAATAGGTGCACACTAGGAAATGAGATAGCTGCCTGTTAAAGATCTTCTCCAAAGGTTTAGCTGCTATGAGCGGTCTAAAGTTGCTTAGTACCTTAGTGTCCAAGGAAGGTTTTTATAACAAAGGAAGCAGCAAGTCTAGCTTCCAGCTGTTAGCTACAAGAGCCAGTAGGGGCGGCTTATTTTAGAATGGCAGGTGGAGAAGAATCCAAAGGGGATCACAATTTACATTTGTCAAGTTCTGCCGCCTATTCCTCTGAGAATGTGTGGTCAAACCTAGGACCAGGGTGAGAAGAAAGTGCTACACCCTGAGCAGTGGAAATCAGCACAAGAAATTGCTCATAGGATTGAATTTTAATTTTTTTTTAAATTAGAGGCGTCTTCACATAAATCAATAGAGGGGAAAGAATGTTCTTAGTTCATTAGGGGAAAGGAATTACTTAACAATTTTACATAGCTCACAAGGTGTATTAAATGCCTCTGTGATGGAGGAAGCAATGAAGGTTTTTTGAGCCTTCGGGATGGTAGCATGAACACTTTTCATGGCGGCAGGATAAGTCGCTTTAGCCCCTTTATCATAACAGATCCTCCATCCCTGCTCTAACCTTTTACATAAAGGTTTTCTCCTCCATAAAAGCATCCAAAAACCAAAGATCTTTTGGAGGTGGAGGATTTTAGAGGGTAAACAATATCCAGGGCACTGACCAGCCAATTATTAAAGCTGGCCATATGCTGTTCCAAAACTCAGCTGCAATTAAAGGGGATTGAATGTAATGTCTCCACAAGTTTGGAATCAGGAAGTTTGTTTGAAAGTCTAGATGTTTTGCATGTCTGCCCTTGTAAACTAAAAGGAAGCATGGACAGAACATTAAAAAGTATCAACAAATGGTCTGATCTGCTAAGTTACAGTGCAGGTTTAACCAAGAATGTCAAGGGGTTAGATATAATGAGATCGAGAGTATGACGCTTAATGAGTGGGCTCATTTACTAATTGTTCTAGATGGAAACCTTCCAGAGAGGTCAGAAACTGCTGAGCAAATCTGCGATTTGGGTTGTCCACACGCAAATGGAAATCACCCAATACCATAAAAAGGTAATGAAGTTGAGACAATTGACCTAACCCATGGGACAACGGCTGTAGTGAGTTAGCCGAAAAGTCAGCAGGATTGTAGAAACGTGCTCCAGGTATGGCAACGGAGGGGGTTAAAACAATAGTAAAGGCAAGCCCTTCAATTTTGTTAATGTTTGTGAATTTGGAAATCAAACAAGAGTAGGAGGAGGGATGTCGGATTGCCACCTGATGCCCTTTTTTCACCTTACGATCAATGTGCTGAATCAATAAATCAGGGGCAATAGCCAGAGTAATATCAGTGGGCAAACAATCTTTAAGCCATGTTTCTGTTAACAACATCAAGTCCCAATGGTTCTCAAAAAGTAAGTTAACAAAATCAAGCCCATGACTGGGTAGTGATGAACAGTTTTAAAGACAAGCAGGAAAGTAAACGCCCATGGGAGGTGAGACCATACATTGGCCCCAATAGGACAATTAGTTCTGCCGCCCCTACCAGAGGTCCAGCTAGACTAATCTGAATAGCCAAAGGACAACTCACAAAGGGGACTTTTGTTCCCCACTCCATCTTGTAGCCCCAGCCTCTCGGTGCCCTAAACATCCCAGTGAGCAAACAACAGAAAAGGTGGTAGGAACATAGACTTGTACTGTGTGTTATTGATGCTTAAAACATCTGTGCTTTTTCTATATGTGACTGCTTAAATTGAACTCTTTATTTCTGTGCAATCTATACTTTTAAAACTGCTGTTTTTTCTACCTGCGACTGTTAAATTTATCTTCTAGTTTTCTCTGCACTGTGCTTAGGCCAGCAAGGCCACCCCACCCATTCCTGCCTGTGTCTTTAAAAGTTAGAAAAAAGACTAACTACACCCTGAGAGGCTAAGCAGAGTGTGTATCTGAGACTGCTTAATCAGCTCTATGCTTTAAATTGTATTTGGAAAGTGTATGTAAAACTTGTTTTCGGCTGGAAAAAGTGATTTGTGAAAAGTGCACTAACCCAGTATTTTCAGTCGTTTATATGTAGATTTGGACCCTACCTGCTGGCTAAAACAGGTCCTGAAAAGTACGTATTGGGCCTGTCAGTATCCAAGGAGATTCTAACTTCAGGAATGGCTCTCCTTTCTCCCTGCCCATCCGCCTGGTCTAGGTTTCGGTTCAAGCGTCATCATTGTTTCTCTCAAATTTCGTAGTACTGCAAAACTAAAAGATCCTACTTCTGGAAATGCTAACGCACCATCCTTTTTGGTATATCTAGCCCTATTTTCTAACCATATACAGGTATGATAGCCATATTTTGTCATCATGTACGATGCAGGCGTTTTAGGAGGAGAAAGTAATTTTCCCTCTCGTGTCACTATTGCCTTGTTCTTCTTAAATAAATTTTTCAGTTTTTGAAACCATGAAGATTTCTCTTTCTCCTCTCCATAATAAAACTCAATTTTCCTGATGATTTCCTGACTTTCTAAAACAATTGCGCACCCTATCGAAAACTGCTTAGTTTCACCAGCCTATCACAGCTCGGTTCACACTAACGCACCAATTAGAACAAGATATGTTTCATTAGTGCTCAACCAATAATCTCGCTGTTTCAACTGATGCACCAAACAGCTCTAATTCTGTTTTGGTCACCCAGACTAATTCCAGCGCGATACCTTTGATGTCAGCCCTGCTCCGGCTTCTGCAGCTTCGACTGACCCCTCCTTTATAAAATTTATCTGCACACTGTATTTACACTTTAATACAACTAAAATCAGTTAGTAACCTCATAAAACAACTCCATTTGTCTGTTTCGCTAAAACCAAAGTGATAGTTTCCTCAATCACACAAGTATTCTGTATTTCCAGTAGACAGCGCTTACCTCTTCTCTACCACAGAATTTTAGACTCGCCGATAAAGCAGCACATCCCTCTACTTTACCCTTCTCGCAAGCTTAGGTTAAGCTCTATTACTCTACCACCAGTAAGTTTTAAATCAGAATACACAATGATCCCTGTACTTAAGGACAAGATTTTATAGGCTGCCTTCACTATACATTTACCCTTTCACACTTAAAGGTCCCTAAACTTGTAACATACGACGATGTCACCACTTTGAAACAGACTATGTGATGTGCGACTTCATTTGCCACACTTCCTCTGCCTGCAGACAGAGTAACCAGCTTCCCACACTTTCCGGAAGCCTTTTCCAGACTACATATAACGTAATACAAACTCAACAGATGTTAGTCATAAATTCGGTACATCAATATTCTGTATACATCGCCCTATACATCTTATCCTAGTTAATCTATAGCATCCAATGCTCTGCTACCAAGTAATTAACTGATGTAGCACTACTCTAGAAATTTCTTATAAATCCATCACCTTTTCCCTGAAGAACTTAATCACTCATTTACTCATCAGTGGGGCCATAACACTGCGAGTCACTTGTACACACATTCACTCTACTTCAAGGATTCCGGTGAAGATCAATAGGAGAGCTGCTGTATCATAGCGGAGTGTCTAAATTAAATGCTAAATATTTATCTATACTAATATAATAAAGAGAGAGCCTAAACCTTTGAGGCGGGTAAACTCAGGAACCACAGCACCAATCACAACACCCAATACAGCGTTGGAAAGGGCAGTTGCAGCAGAAGGACATAGGCTATGCAGACGCCCACCATATACATTTAAAAGGTAAAAGAACTGTGCCAGCAAAGTAGTCCCTTGTGGGCGTGTCTGTGTTGTGCTGTGGGCGTGTGCTGGGGGCGTGACAAACGCTGGGGGCGTGTGGTACGTCCGCCCTTCATGCCATGTCTCATATCGTGTGCTAATCCCACCCTGCTCCCTTTAAATACCCCTGCACCCCATAATCATAACCCACCCTTGCGCCTTAAAATACCCCAACACCCTTAAACACTAACCCATCTTAACCCTATAAATGTACCCTGTACCCCAAAACCCAAACCTATCCCTAAACCCTAAAAATACCCCTGTACCCCAAAACCCAAACCTAGCCCTGGACCCTATAAATACCCTTGTACCTCAAAACCCAAACTTACCCCTGAACCCTAAAAATACCCCTGTACCCCAAAACCCAAACCTTGCCCTGAACCCTAAAAATACCACTGTACCCCAAAACCCAAACCTACCCCTGAACCCTAAAATAACCCTGTACCCCAAAGCCCAAACCTCGCCCTGAACCCTTAAAATACCCCTGTACCCCCAAATCCAAACCTACCCCTACCCTAAAAATACCCCTGTACCCCAAAACCCAAACCTAGCCCTGAAACCTAAAAATACCCCTGTACCCCAAAACCCATACCTATCCCTAAACCCTAAAACTACCCCTGTACCCCATAACCCAATACTATATCTGAACCCTTAAAATACCCAAACACCCCAAATCATATACCTCAGTACCCCAAAACATATACCCCTATACCCATACTTACCTTATCCAAACATAAAAAAAACATGCTTTTACCATTCATGCATTTACAACGCTATATAATATTGCAAGGAAAAATAAAGTAGGGAAACTCGAGTTCACACACTACTGAACGCGCACTCTTAAGTGCATCAGCTGTGCACTGTGAATCGGAGCGTTTCACAGGCCTGTCACAGATAAGAAATGCTATCAAAACGAAATCCTACTAAACAATATACTACTGGCCGGCAGCAATTCATACCCGGACAACGTCGGGACGGGCTGCTAGTACTATATACATCTGCAGTTTAAACTCTTTTATCATGGTTTAATTTTTAAAAGAAAATTATTCAGACACACCACCGTTATTTTTGTCAATGGATCAGCTAGTAAAAAATTAACTAAAGGATAAACAAGACCAGCTTAATTTTCCATTTATTTAATTGTTATTTTAAAGAGGAAATCTCCTAGCATGACCTGTATTTATTCATTTATTTTATTCATTTAATCAAAAAATAGCCTTAGAAAGGAAAAGAGTAAATTCAAACATTTATATTTATTAGTTCAATATTTCAGGAAAAATAAGCAGAATTATATTACCGCAATCCCAGGACACAGACATCAGCATAGGACAGAATAGTTCCCAAAGACCATCTCTCTATTCTCTCTAGTTGTTCATTCTCATCAAAAGACTCCGCACCCATTCAAAAGATTTAAAGTTCAGAAAAATTCAAAGTCCTTACGCCATAGGAAAGATGTAGCAATCCGGCAGCATGTCGGGATGCAAAGGTGAAAATCAAAAAGAAGCTTTTTTTTCTTTATTCCAAACGTCCTCTTTTATACCCTTTTTCACTGACTAATCTAACTAAAAGTTGAAACTTTTAGGGTCTTTAACAGTTCTGATTGGACAAGTCGAGGGGTGGATGAGCATAACGTCATCATCTTATTGTTCAATTTTTGTGCTGTCATCAAATATGAAAGTAGTCTTTGTTTTCGCTGTAGTCTTTTTACTTGTGTCCTTAAATTTGTTATTTCAACTTATTTTCTCAGGCTCACGAAGCGGATGTTAATTTTTTGTTGGCATTCAGTTGAGTTGGCAGGGCACATTGTCCTTGACCCATTCTGCACAGGCACAGGCAGCTCACTCTCGTCTCGAGCTCAGTTGCACCTGCGTACAACACCACAATCTTGGAGTCACAGAAACCTCCATTTTAACATATGCCACATGGGCCAGAACGGGAACTATTATAGAAGCAAACACAATTAAACATTAGTTGTTGAAATATAACCCTTCTGTTTACCTCCCCCCATACAAAGGTAACCCTGTTACTTATTACCTAGCAGATAAAGCAACATGTATGCGTGGTTTACTCACCATTCTCCATCTTTTATTCCACAAACAAACAGACAAAAGCACATGTATGCCGCTGTTGGTTAGATTATAGCAATTGTGTTAATTATAGACGTAACAACATCACTTAATTATGATTATGATTTGCAACATAAGCAAATTTGTTTCACACGTGTATTTGTGTGTGTGCATTCTATTCTATGTTTGTTAATTTCAAAACCACACGATTAGTTCATGTTACTGTTATGAGGAAGTAACTTCACGAGGGGCTCACAAAATTTGGTTTTCCAACCTCGCTCCATCAATGGCGTAGAGTCTTCCACATGCCACATTCCAACTTCCAGTGCCACTGGTGATATAGGGTCACATGTACAAAGAATAGGAATAAAGATTTCCAAATAGTGATTTCATCTGAATCACTATTTTGAAATAGTATGCCTTATGTATGAAACTTTTTTCTCCATATTTGCAAATCCTAGTGGGTCACAAATTGGCTTATCTCATGAATATTAATGAGGTAGGTTGCAGTTTGAGACCCATCAGGAATCACAGCCATCACAGGGATGGTGGCCTGCTGAGGTAATTAGATAACCATGTCTGTGATTGCGTTTTAATAAAGGTCTTTTTTGTGTTGAAATGCAACCCTTTTTCCTTATAGGATAAGGGCATCCATTTCAACAATGAAAATTTTTACAATTTGTTTCATTTTTTAAGAGTAGTTTGTGGTCCGTGGGACTATTACATAAACAGTCTTTATCGGTATAAGTAAATACAAACACGTAAATACATAAAGGGAATTGCACAACATGTAATAATTGTAATCAAGCACAATACACTAGCCTATAGATTAATCAAGCATCCATTCTGCGATTCCTTATTAGCGAAAAATAAGGATTCGCTAATAAGGAATAGCAAAAGGCAATGCATAAAGAATTCGATAAAAAAACAATGACTTCTTAAAATTCCTTAATTGCGACTCACAAATTGCGAGTCGCAATTAAGGAATACCCCCCTATTCATTCCTATGGGCCTATAGGCCCATAGGAATGAATGGGAAGACATTCTCAATTTGCGATTCTCAATTATAGAATCGCAAATTGAGATTGCAATTTCAAGGGTGCCAGGGTGTCAAAAAAACACCCTGTTGCACCCCTGAAATCTGCATATGGGTACATCTTTCACACACACATGCCCTAAAGGCATGTTCGTGTGTAAAATGGAACTTTAAAAAGTGCACTTTAGTGCACTTTTTAAAGTTTTTGCTAATTACCATAAAGTTCAACTTCATGGTAATTTGCTCCCCCTATTAGCGAAAACGCTATTTTTTTTACTTTAATGCATTGCATTTAAGGAATCTCAATTTGAGATTCCTTAAATTAAATCGCAATGTAAGTAATTGCAATTTTGCGATTTCTTAAATTGCGATTTTTGCATTTGGGATGATGCATCCCAAATGCAAAAATACTGGGCGCAAAGGGGCAGATTCTGAAAATCTGCCCGTTTGCGACCGGTTTTTAGCTTGATACATCTATGCCTAAGTACTTTGTTAAAAAAGTGATTTTCATATCAAAACAATGCAGACATAAATCGGTTAAAAATACTAATACCGGGTGATCAAAATATTGCATCTTTCTTAAGAAAACAGATATACTAAAAAATACCTCCAAAACCTAAACCTCTACTTTCATCATCAGAATCAGCCCCTGAGTCTCTCATTTAGACTGAGTCCCCAAAACCTGAGTTAATTGTGCAGAAAACGCATAGCCAACGTTGTCTCTCATTTAAAGGTGCAGTCATATTTCATTGCAAATGCAAACAATTTTAGTTTATAATGTAATGCATAGCTTTGCACCATCATAAAACTATGGTTGGTATCTCCAGCCAAACACAGCTACTGATTATGCCCCACAAAAGGCAGAAGAATTCTGGAAGACACCGTTTTCAATATTATTTCATAGCTGAAGCTAAATTTATAGAAATAATCTGGATGTGAAGTGTGTTAAGGTAAATATCTAGTTGCTAATTTTCCTTCATGTGGCCCTGGGTGTAAATAACACCAAGCATACTGCAGAAGTGGTGAAGGCATCACCTTTAGAACCAGGTAGGTAGGTAAGTGGGTTTATTGTATTTATCAAATCATTTTACCATAGATCTGACAGCTTTTAAATTTAAAATTAAAAGAAAAAAGAAAACAAAACTACATGTTCCTTCCTTTTTTCGTACACATTTTAGTAGTGCATCATAATCATCAATAAATAAATTACTTTTTCAAAAAAGAAACGTCAGATAAATGAAGTAAATAAAAAACCCAAGCTGCTATAAGCAAGATCTAACAATCTCATTAGGGCACTAATAATAGATGGAATATGATTGTTAAAACAACAGTTGATTGCCTCTCTTGTGGATCAAATAACTTTGAATAGATTTCTTGTGCAGTCCTAGTAGATTGTGGCAGATATAAATAACATGTTCTATAGTCTCTGATTTAAAACCACATAAATGACATGAGCCATTGACCATTATGTATGTGTTTCAAGGACCTTCGAATTGATGCAAAGGAATATATAAAAGTCTGAATCTTAAATATTTCCTTTTTCTTAGTTGCCTCTAGGTTATAATCAAGGTATGGCTGTCTTCGGACGGAGAAGGGATTAAGGGCCATATGTATGAAACTTTAGTTTTGCAAAACTCAAATAGCGATTTTTTGAGAATCGCTATTTGAGAATCGCAAAATGCTATTTATGTAGGATTTGCAAATAATTTTGCGAATCCTACATATTCCTTATTTGCGAATCGCAAATTGAGATTCGCAAATAAGGAATATCTTCCCATTCATTCCTATAGGCTAGGAGGTCCATCGGAATGAATGGGAAGACATTCTCAATTTGAGATTCTCAACTAGAGAATCGCAAATTGAGAATGCAATTTCAAGGGTGCCAGTGTGTCAAAAGGACACCCTGTTGCACCCCTGAAATGTACATGTGTGCATATGAGACACACATACATGCCCTAAAGGCATGTATGTGCGCCACATGGCACTTTGAAAAATGCAGAAAAGTGCATTTTTTAAAGAAATCGCAAATTGCCACCAACTTGAAATTGGTGGTAATTTGTGTTTCCTTAATGCCAAATTGCCATTTTTCTGTGCTTCTTACATTGCATTTAAGGAATAGCAATTTGTGATTCCTTAAATGCAATTGCAATCGCAAATTTTGCAGTTCCTTTTTTTGCGAGGCAGTTTTGCTTTCATACATACCACTGAGCCAAATTGCGATCACAAATGCCGATATTCTGTGAATTTCGGCGTTTATGATCGGAATTTGGTATGATACATATGGCCCTCAATGTTAAGTCACTATGATGGTACTTTGAAAGAGAGCGTAGACCTTCCTCTCAATAGTTCTGCTCAAATGTACCTTTTATTGGCCTTTCCTCTTCAAGAAGTGATAAGCTTGAAAGAGAGAACAGGTGTGGAAGATTGTGTTGTGAGCACCGCCCCAGTGCTGTCCGATTTCAGATCACATTTATGTAGTTGCTACATTGCAGGTCCTTATAGATTATCCAAAAACAAGTGTAGAATCCTTGGGACTAATTTGCGCAGAAACACAAAAAAAAGATATTAATGAGTGAAGAACTGTGTAGAAACCACAGACTATAACACCCAGACCTAGCTGTGAGATATTCCATCTTTAGGACGAAATCCCTAACTCACCAGAAAGTGAGTGAGACCCAAGGATTCTACACTTGTTTTAGTCTGATATTATTGGGGATAGAATCCTTTGAAGGTCTTTAAATTTCCCTAGGGCCCTCTTACCCTAAACTTCTTGTTGTGACCTTATAGATTTCCCCCTTAGTGTTACAGCACATATAACTTATGGTTGAAGCATTGTGGAAGCTCTCCAACTTACTCACATTTAATGTTAACCTACATTTGCTGTATGTAGTGGCTACCCTCAGGCTGAGATGTTGCTTAATGCTAGGCACATACGTTTATTCCATTTCGTTTAATGTCCTATTGTTGAATACTGATAAGGCATATAGCAGCAATGGTATACGTTTGCTTGTTAGTGCTGGGGCCGACTGGGAAATTGCTCTTCCTCCATAAATCTTGGAAAACCTGCCAAATATTACTGTATTTCTGTATTTTAGAAACAGGGCACGTGAGGTCTTGTACCTGCATTCCTTCTTCGCAAACAGTGTGATACTAGACAGATAAGAACATCTATCAACTACAGACTTCAATTTCCTTGACTATAATCAATATTGACATGTTGTATTTTGTTCTATGTCACAAAACAAACGTTTGGCCTTGACATCCTGTGGACTTCATTGTTTCCCTTGATTAGCCAATTTCCCCACCAACCTGAGACAACAAGGAACCAGGAACAAGAGAAACAAAAAGGCAGGACTGGGTCGAGATGAATGCCTGGAGGTGATCTCAGGCCCCTGGGAGGTGAGAGTCATACACACTAATGATGCCATAGAAACTGAGAAATAACAAACATCTGACCAGTGGAATGTGGCTCCAAGCAATTGCCAGCGGCTGAGATTGTTTCATGCATTATTTCCATCGGTTTGTTGTTTACCTATTTCTAATCTGGATGCACAAACTTCTCAATTGCTTGCCCAGTGCCTAGGTAAGGTGCAGTGTGGGGCAACAAGTGAAGGCAATTGACACTATGAAGTAGAGGGCATCTTAAAATGTACTAAAGTTCATGTGGCATCAATTTGTGACGGAGACGTGCAAGTCAGACCCATCCCAGAGTACGAATGATACCCACAACTCTTCCAAGTGAAAGGAGAGCATCATGGAGTCCCTCAGCTCTCTCATGAGTGGAAAAAGAACACTTCATTCCACTAGAACTTATAAAAAGGTTACCTGGTGTCTCCCTGACTTACGGGTTCTGTGCCTGTGTGACCAGAGTGCAGGTCTAATTGCTATGACAATTCCTTAAAATTCATAATTGTTGCTTTCCGCAGTGCACGTACTATTGCTAATCCAGTTAATTTAAAGCTGATGGCGTTTATTCCAGACATTCCAACCATGGTAGCACTACCATCCCTGTGATAGATTTCTTTGTTTTTGCAGACCCATACATCTGGCTTCCATTTTGAGATTTGATTCTTCAGAATCTCAAATTGCACAAATTAGAAAACAGGCAGTTTGTGTACAAGGAATGCCTGACCAAGCTCAATGCAAGCTATGGCTCTCTGCTCTCAGATCACCGCTCTATGTTGCACTCATTGGGTTTCAGGTGTGATGTAAGTTAAGGTCCACAAATGCATCTGTGACTCCATCTTTGTATCCTCAACCACCCAGGATAAGTTCCACATACAATTAACCATGTTTCCATGAGCGACATAGCTATTCAACACCATATATGTATGCTATATATCTATGTCACTGATTAAATGCCCTTGACTATGCATCTTCTGTCTGAAGTCCTCACTTGCCTTGAAAATCTAATACAACTTATTATTACAGTTGTCGAGGCGCTGTGTATTCCATCCTTTAGCAGGGTATAAAGAAACATAAACAACAACGTGTTGAGAATTCAGAAAGATATACAGGCACATGCATCAAAGCTTTTTGCGATTCGCAAAAATAGGCCGTTTACTATTGCAAAATTAGCTTTTGCGATGCATGAAACAACTTGATACTCACAATTTAAATTTTTTTAATTTCTGCGAATTCCTAAATTGCGATTGCATTTAAGGAATCGCAATTTGCGATTCCTTAAATGCAATACAATAAAGTAAAAAGAATTGCAATTTTGCAATTAAAAATCGCAATTTACCATTCAATGAAAGGTGATGGTAAATTGTGATTTCTTTGAAAAAAGCACCAAAGTGCATTTTTCACACACACATGCCCTTGGGGCATGTGTGTGCGTAACATGGGAGCACATATCAATTTCAGGGGTGCAACAAGGTGTCCTTTTGACACCCTTGCACCCTTGAAATTGTATGAACAATTTGCGAGTACCTGTTGGGTACTCGCAAATTGCGCACGCAACTTCCCATTCATTCTTGTGGGCCTGTAGTCCCATAGGAATGAATGGGAAGCCATTCCTTAATTGCGACTCGTAAATTGCGAGTTGCAATTAAGGAATTTGTAGGAATCGCTATTTTTTTAGCGATTCCTACATGCCTAGGCTTTTGCGAATCCTTATTAGCGAATCCTTATTTTTCGCTTATACGGAATCGCAAATCACATGTTTGATACATGTGCCACTTAGTCCTTAGACAGCTGACACAGAGCAATATATTTTCCTCTACCCTCTGCTCCTTAGCAGCACACTTAAAGCGTGCACAAGGACTTACCAAGGGGAGGGCGGTTTTCCAATGGTTAAGCATATCCTTTGAGGAGACAATCCATGTCTCGCTGCACTTTGTACCCCGAGAATTGGAAAGAGAAACACCCCTTTTATCACTTCTTCACCCGCAATGGATTCTAGCTTGCTCTTGTAGAACTCTGACATGCCTGGGGGGAACGGGGGGGGTAGGGGGTAGAGTAGGGGGGTAGGGGTAGGGGGGTAAGGGATATAGGGGCTTGGGTTGGGGAGTTGGGGGGATGTTTGGTTTTCTTAGGGGCTTATAGGCCGGGGGTGGGGGGACCGGGGGAAAAGAAAAGCAGACCTGAGAACTACCTGAGGAACGGTTGTATTTGAGCTTTACTGCACTTTTCAGCTACTAGTGCTCTCCTGTCTAATGCCGCTCGACCTCCGGGGTGTGAGCTAAATGGCCGTGTAAGGCTTTCTTGGGGGACCTGTGTTATGCAAAGGAGAGCAGCTGGATTGATCTACGAAGTGGTTGTACAAAATATAGCTCTGCAATAAAAATATATTTAAAAAAAAAATTTTGATCAGACTCTATACATTCCTGAACCCTAATACAAAAGAAATTACCTACACAGGGCCAGTGTTTCAGTTTGACAGGGCATCTGCTGAAGTGTTGGCGCTCAAGCACAATTTGCCAAAACTGCGTCCTGATATAGAGTTTGAAAGGACCTGTCACACTCAATGAGCCCTCAACACGATCCCCTTCTAGGGTCATCAAGAAGCCCTCCCACCCCCCAGTCACTGGGCTCTCAAAATTATCCAGATAAGGCATCGCCAAGGAGCCTTAATGAAATGTTTAATTTAAAATTAAGTTAACAGTGCGGTTCTGTTGGACTTGACCAATTCTACCGTGTCAACCTCAAATGTTTTCCTTCACCCCTCTTGATTTTTGTACAAATTTTTGTTGGATTTTAGGACTCTATGTGCTTTACCACTGCTAACCAGTAGTAAAGTGCATGTGCTCAATCCCTAAAATATGGTTTCATTTGCTTATATTCAATTGTCATGCTTAATTTACTTAGAAGTCTCTAGTAAAGAGGTATATCACATACCGAAGGCCTGTTAGCTAGCTGCTGTTTTTTGCATTTTTCACCCCGAGTGTGCTGGGTATACTCAGACGTGAGTCCCAGGCTCTCCACACCACTGGAGTCAAGCTATCCAGGCTGATGAAGGCTGATTGCCAGAAACCGGTCCTTGGATGCTTGATTCCGGTCTGGGAAAGACATGGCTTGGTAGTTCGGACTGGACTGTTCCCATGAGGCACAGGGTCAGAGCTGATTTGCATATAGCCAGTGTCTAACCCAGGGTGGTGTGGAGTGCAAAAAAACGATGGATTTAGGCCCAGATCCTTGTACTGGGGTGAATGTATGACATTGTTCTACATTCTGTCCATCAACTGTGTTTTTTGCATTTTTCACCCCGAGTGTGCTGGGTATACTCAGACGTGAGTCCCAGGCTCTCCACACCACTGGAGTCAAGCTATCCAGGCTGATGAAGGCTGATAGCCAGAAACCGGTCCTTGGATGCTTGATTCCGGTCTGGGAAAGACATGGCTTGGTAGTTCGGACTGGACTGTTCCCATGAGGCACAGGGTCAGAGCTGATTTGCATATAGCCAGTGTCTAACCCAGGGTGGTGTGGAGTGCAAAAAAACGATGGATTTAGGCCCAGATCCTTGTACTGGGGTGAATGTATGACATTGTTCTACATTCTGTCCATCAACTGTGTTTTTTTGCATTTTTCACCCCGAGTGTGCTGGGTATACTCAGACGTGAGTCCCAGGCTCTCCACACCACTGGAGTCAAGCTATCCAGGCTGATGAAGGCTGATAGCCAGAAACCGGTCCTTGGATGCTTGATTCCGGTCTGGGAAAGACATGGCTTGGTAGTTCGGACTGGACTGTTCACATGAGGCACAGGGTCAGAGCTGATTTGCATATAGCCAGTGTCTAACCCAGGGTGGTGTGGAGTGCAAAAAAAAACTATGGATTTAGGCCTGGATCCTTGTACTGGGGTGAATGTATGACATTGTTCTACATTCTGTCCATCAACTGTGTTTTTTGCATTTTTCACCCCGAGTGTGCTGGGTATACTCAGACGTGAGTCCCAGGCTCTCCACACCACTGGAGTCAAGCTATCCAGGCTGATGAAGGCTGATAGCCAGAAACCGGTCCTTGGATGCTTGATTCCGGTCTGGGAAAGACATGGCTTGGTAGTTCGGACTGGACTGTTCCCATGAGGCACAGGGTCAGAGCTGATTTGCATATAGCCAATGTCTAACCCAGGGTGGTGTGGAGTGCAAAAAAACGATTGATTTAGGCCCAGATCCTTGTACTGGGGTGAATGTATGACATTGTTCTACATTCTGTCCATCAACTGTGTTTTTTGCATTTTTCACCCCGAGTGTGCTGGGTATACTCAGACGTGAGTCCCAGGCTCTCCACACCACTGGAGTCAAGCTATCCAGGCTGATGAAGGCTGATATCCAGAAACCGGTCCTTGGATGCTTGATTCTAGGAAAGACATGGCTTGGTAGTTCGGACTGGACTGTTCCCATGAGGCACAGGGTCAGAGCTGATTTGCATATAGCCAGTGTCTAACCCAGGGTGGTGTGGAGTGCAAAAAAACGATGGATTTAGGCCCAGATCCTTGTACTGGGGTGAATGTATGACATTGTTCTACATTCTGTCCATCAACTGTGTTTTTTGCATTTTTCACCCCGAGTGTGCTGGGTATACTCAGACGTGAGTCCCAGGCTCTCCACACCACTGGAGTCAAGCTATCCAGGCTGATGAAGGCTGATAGCCAGAAACCGGTCCTTGGATGCTTGATTCCGGTCTGGGAAAGACATGGCTTGGTAGTTCGGACTGGACTGTTCCCATGAGGCACAGGGTCAGAGCTGATTTGCATATAGCCAGTGTCTAACCCAGGGTGGTGTGGAGTGCAAACAAACAATGGATTTAGGCCCAGATCCTTGTACTGGGGTGAATGTATGACATTGTTCTACATTCTGTCCATCAACTGTGTTTTTTGCATTTTTCACCCCGAGTGTGCTGGGTATACTCAGACGTGAGTCCCAGGCTCTCCACACCACTGGAGTCAAGCTATCCAGGCTGATGAAGGCTGATAGCCAGAAACCGGTCCTTGGATGCTTGATTCCGGTCTGGGAAAGACATGGCTTGGTAGTTCGGACTGGACTGTTCCCATGAGGCACAGGGTCAGAGCTGATTTGCATATAGCCAGTGTCTAACCCAGGGTGGTGTGGAGTGCAAAAAAACGATGGATTTAGGCCCAGATCCTTGTACTGGGGTGAATGTATGACATTGTTCTACATACTGTCCATCAACTGTGTTTTTTGCATTTTTCACCCCGAGTGTGCTGGGTATACTCAGACGTGAGTCCCAGGCTCTCCACACCACTGGAGTTAAGCTATCCAGGCTGATGAAGGCTGATAGCCAGAAACTGGTCCTTGGATGCTTGATTCCGGTCTGGGAAAGACATGGCTTGGTAGTTCGGACTGGACTGTTCCCATGAGGCACAGGGTCAGAGCTGATTTGCATATAGCCAGTGTCTAACCCAGGGTGGTGTGGAGTGCAAAAAAACGATGGATTTAGGCCCAGATCCTTGTACTGGGGTGAATGTATGACATTGTTCTACATTCTGTCCATCAACTGTGTTTTTTGCACTAGCGAGTTTGCAGCACTTATTCTGCCACCGACTTAAGTAACCTTTCAAACATGTCTCAGGCGTGCCATTTCAAGCCTGTGTGCAATTTTACACTGCCAAAATAAACCTTTTGTCAAGCCCCAAACTCAAATTTTTAATATATAAATAATCTTATGATAAACTCTAAAAAGCCCTTAGCGGACGATGCATTGTGTTTAAAAAGTTGAACATGTTTTTAAGATTTACATGTTCTCATAGCGAAAAACCCTAAATTAGTTTTTTTACTACTGTGAGGCCTACCTCTCCCATAGGATGACATTGGGTTATCTTAGTACATTCCATAAGTGATAACTATTGCTTGGGAGCAGGTAGGAAGTTAATTTTTAGTGTATGATTAATTATTATGTTAAACTCTCTTTAATGGTAAAGTCTGAATTTAAGTCACAATTCTGAAAATGACTGGATATAGCTAGCAGTTAGCCTTTGTGTATTCCTCCGAGTCCCAGACAGCCACACAATAGATAGCCTGTGTGTTGGCAGGATGAGCAATCCAAGGAAGGATGGAATGGGAGGGTGGTGTCACCTGTCCCACTTGCACGCCTAACGCACTGCCTCGGCTCACTCACAAAGAACTTCACACTTGCCTATTGTGACTGAAGACAGACTGAGAACAGGACAGGGAGGCAGGAAATTCCAAACAGCTCTGTGGAGGGAAAACTCCAGAAACTTCTCCCATATAAAACTGGACACCAGGTATCAAAATAAGGGTCTCAGACTCCCTCTTCATTACACTCCTGGACCACTGTATTCTACAGAAGAAGGGATGTCCTGCTTCTTGAGACCTGCCCTGCTCAGATATGAATAATATGTTCTATATTCTCTGATTTAAAACCACATAAACAACATGAACTATTGGACCTCCTCCCTTCATTCCAGGCTACCTGATCCACTCCAAGGGCTAGTTAGCTGGCCTCCTGCTCTGAGCCTCAGGGACACAACCTTCTTATACATTGTGACTTAAACGTGGACCACCACATCAGAGCCTCCCACCTCTCTTCTTGTATTCTGCAAGAAGATAAAAACTACGTCTTTCAATTAAGTCCCTTCAAGGCTAGCCTCACACACCTGCTGCTAAAGCACCAGGATACCCGCACATGTATTAGGGTGCTATAAAAATTCACATGATACAACATGACTTCAGCCGAAAGCGCAAGGATACCCTCACATTTGATAGGGTGCTATAAAAATTCACATGATACAACATGCCTTCAGCAGTAGACAAGTTTAAGATTGCATTCGATAACCATGAGAAGAGAATCGAGCACAGCCGAACGGCTCACATTCAAGATCACTTTCAAGAGTATTGTAAAATGCAGAACTGTGTAAAGTCTATCTCGCGGTCTGGCCCTTGGACAGGATATAATTGTATGATAAGAATGCCCGGCCTATTGGGCAGGCAATCAGGTAGTCGAGTCAGTAGACTCCAGTGGTGGGCTCATTGATACTGAATAGAGGAATCCTTAGATCAAGGATGGCGAAAGATGATTTGGGGTTGCAGAAAGCAAGTTGGAGGACAGTAGGTCCATGCAAGGAGAACATTAAGTCCATAAAGGCAAGAGAGCATTATTAGATGTATTTCCATGTTTTATTTGCTGTAAAGTGCACGCAATCTGACATTTACAGGTAAGCTTCATGGAATACACACGATGAGAAGGGCGATCAACAGGTCCTGCAGATGAAATGTGAAGCAGTGAACAAACGACAAGAAACAGCCCGGCCTGTTAGCTTCGACCTTCTATTGAGAGGACAATCAAATGAATACAATCCAGTTGGCAAGTAATTAAGGCATTTTATTAAACATGACACGGAATCACGTTTTCCCTGAGCATTGCATAAATGGTCATTTTTGGTATAAGTAAATACAAACACTTACATACATAAAGTAAACTGCACAACATGCAGTATTTGTAATCAAGCACGACACACCAAGTCCTTTGCTAACATTATTTTATTTCATATCAAATAATGCAGACATAAATGGGTAAAAACACCAATATGAAGTGATTAAAAGATTGCATGTTTCTTATGAAAATTAACCTAATTAAAATACCTCCAAAACATCTAATGACCTTTATCTTCAGAATCAGCCCATGGATCGCTCATTTACAGTACCCAAAATCTAGCTTTCTTGTGCAGAAAATGTATTGCCACAGTTTTCTCCCATTTAAAAATGCAGTAATAGTACATTACAAATGCAGACAAGTTGACTTTGTAATGTGATGCACTGCTTTGCAGCATCATAGAACTGTGGTTGTTAACTCCAGCCAAACACAGATACTGAATCTGCCCTATAAATGCAGAATAATTCTGGAAGACACCGTTTACAGTATTATTTCAAATCTGAAGCTCAATTTGTGGAAATATTCTGCATTCAAAAAGTGCTCAGGTAACTGGTTGGTCATGTGTCCACAAATGGGCCTGGGTATAACAACACCAGGCACACTGCAGGAGTGGCGATGCATCACCTTTGGAACCAGGCCGGGCACATGAGTTCTGGTATCTGCATCCCTTCTGAGCACATGGTGTCACACTAGGCAAATCACGTCACCCCTTCTGAGCACATGGTGTCACACTAGGCAAATCACGTCACCCCTTCTGAGCACATGGTGTCACACTGGGCAAATCACGTCACCTGTTAACTACAGACTTCCGTTTCCTCGTCTGCAATAAATATTTTATCTTATTTTATGTCATAAAACCTTTGACTTTTAGACCCCGTGCTCGTCATGGTTTACCTTGAGCAGCCAGTTTCCCCACTGCCCCGAGGCTAGAAGGAACCGGGAAAAGAAAGCAAAAAAGAGAGGTCTGAATGAGATACTTGCAGGGAGGTGATTTCAGAGCCCCAGGAGGTGTGCGTGGTACACACTAAAGATGTCATAAAAACTGAGAGTTAGCAAACATCCAACCAGTGGAATGCGGCCCCAAGCAATTACCAGTGGTTGATATTGTTTCATTGACCTGCGTTGAAGCTATTTCTAATCTGGATGCACAAACTTCTCAATTTCTTGCCATGTACCTGGGTGAAGGGGCAGTGTGGGGCAAGCATGGAAGGTGACTGACACTCTGATTTGGAGGCCATCTTAAAGTGTTCTAACGTGCATGTGGCATCAATGTGTGACTGAGACTATCAGGTCAGACCCATCCCAAAGTACGAATGATACCCACAACTCTTCAAAGAAAAAAGGAGAGTGTCATGGAGTCCCACAACTCTCTCATGAGTGAAAAAAGATAACACTTCATTCCACTAGAACATGTAAGAAGGCTACCTGATGACCCCCAGACTTAAAGGCTGTGTGATCAGAGTGCAATTCCGAGGCTAAAATTTATATTTGGTGTTTAATTTTGATCACATACTGCTGATCCAATGAGTCTTAAGCTGATGGGGGTTATTCCAAATATTCTAACCATGGTGGCACTGCCATCACTGCAATGGCAAGTCCCCCTACATCTGGCTTCCATTTTGAGATCAGCTTCTTCAGAAACTCAAAATGCATAAAATAGGAAACAGGCAGTAAGGGGCCAATGGCTGCCTCACCAAGCTCAGTGTAACCTATGACTATCTGAACTCAAGTCACTGCTCTATGTTCCTCTCACCGGGTATGATGCGTTATGTAGGTTAAGGACCATAGATGCATCTGTGACTCCATCTTTATATCCCCAACCAGCCAGCCTCAGTCCATATACAAATAACCGAATTTCCATTACATAAGTGACATAGCTATTCAACACCATCTATGTATTGTATGTATCCGTGTAACCTGTTACATGTACATTACCCTTGCCTATGCATCTTCTGTCTGAGGTCCTCGCTTGCTTGGAAGTCATCAAGAAGTCAGTGCACTCTGGAGGTGACCGTGCTCAAGATTCATCAAGGCGGGCTCTGAGTCACTGAGCTCTCAAGATGGTTCAGCTCTTGAGTCATCAAGGAGGCCTCTCATTCATCGAGTTTTGGAGATGGTCCTGCCCTAACGATGCCTCCCAGTCACTGAGCTCTCAAGATGACCCTTCTATAGAGTCATCCAGGAGGCTTCCCGGTCACTGAGCTCTGGAGAGGATCTTCCTCTATAATCATCAAGGAGGCCTCACAGTCACTGAGATTGCAAGAGGGTTCTTGTCTGTTATAATCTTGAAGGATTCCCAGTCACTGAGCCCTTTAGGGAGGATTTTGGTACAGAGTAATCATGGAGGAGTCACCAGAAATACATTTTCTCCAGGTTATCTCCTGTTGAGTTATTAGAGAAGCCCCAGACACTTAATTCTCTTCCGTGACATAATTTACACGAGTTTCAATGCATATCCTCATCTCTCTGCTGCTGGAGAAGCCTGATAGCAACAGCACAGAAAATCTGTCCAATTGTAACCCTTTTTTTTTACCTTTCTTCCATGGTTAGGGTTTTAGAACCCATCGGCCTTGACTTAGGGCCATATGTATCAAAAAAGAGTTTTGCGATTCTCAAATTGCAATTTTTAGTAAATCGCATTTAGAGACCCGCAAAATGCAATGTATGTAGGATTTGCTAAACATTTTGAGAATTCTACATATTGTTTATTTGCGAATTTCAAATTGCGAATCGCAAATAAGGAATACCTTCCCATTCATTCCTGTGGGCTAGGAGGCCCATAGGAATGAATGGGAAGACATTCTCAATTTGCGATTACCAATTAGAGAATCGCAAATTGAGAATGCAATTACAAGGTTGCAAGGGTGCCAAAAGGACACCCTGTTGCACTCCTGAAACATGCATGTGTGCACATTTTGCGCACATACATGCCCTAAGGGCATGTATGTGCGACATATGGCACTTTTAAAAAATCAAAGAAGTGCTTTTTTAAAGAAAATCGCAAATTACCACCACCTTGAAGTTAATGGTAATTTTCAATTCCTTAAGGCCAAATAGCATGTTTCTGGTGCTTCCAGAATTGCATTTAAGGAATCGCAATTTGCAATTCCTTAATTTCATTCGCAAATGGTGAATTGCACATTTTTCAAACAGGAAAAAGTCTTGATACATATGGCCCTAGATATTTTACCACTTTGATCATACGTTGGCTGAACCTGCGTGCACCCCATTAGGTTTTGCCAGGCGCACACCAGATGCTGTAATTAAAAGAGCACACAAATAAGATGCTTCTATGTGAACACTGACAGTGTGTCATCTGCCGCTCAGTTGGTGTCCGCTCATAGGATCCCAGTGCCTGTCTATGAAGGTGGCGCAGAAGCACTCCACTCTACATGGGGGGTATCTTCGGTGATTCTGAGGGTCCCCAGAGGATTACTGGGACTTCCCAGACTCTTCCAAAGGAGTACTCAGTGGTTGATGCTAAATGTGTGTCTCCTTCCAAAAAGTGCACATTTAGTGCACATCAAACAGCCTTTTTCTCTCTTCAGGGGCATCAATAATGTGCAGCTCATGCATTCACTCACTCTCTCAAAAGACAACATTTCACTTAAAATCTTAAAAAGCTGTACATAAATAAAAAAAACAATATCACACAATTCATTGTCATAATGTCAACAATATGCATCATGCCATAGGGGGGATAAGAAATAAAAAGAAGCTGAGTGGAGAATTTGTAGCAAGCACAGACAAGTGATAATAATCTAGAAAATGGTCATCAAAAATATCCCCTTCTGAACAAACATAAGTGCATGACAGGAGATCAGTAGTAATACAACAAACTGTATACAACACGAATGGCAGAAATAACATTCAATAAAACATTTCAGAAAGTGCATTCAAAATATGAACCAGTATGAACATTAAAAAAAAGAATACAAATGCTTCCGTAAAACATCAGTTCAAAGACCCCAACATGTGCTCAAATGAATTGAGACTATTTTCTGAATTAACTGAATGTACAATATGCAAAAATCTGCTCCGGCCGAAGACGAGAGGTGAAGTATCAGTTAAAAATAATTGAAGTGCTGGTTGGAATGTACAGAAACCCAAGGTAAGACGCAAAGGTCTAATCCATGTCCATCTGGGTTTTACATGCATTGGACAGAAGAATAGACCATGTTCAATGTTTTCGACAGCATTATTAGTTCACTGTTTGCAAAAGGCCGCATTGTCTGAGCCAATATCCCACTTAGTTACATGCATATTGATTTTAAGGACTCCAAAATGCAACTTGATGAACAGGGACCTAGCCAACGGTGAGTGTACAATACGAAGCAATACACGCAACTTGTAGAGCGCACACCTGACTCCGAAGAGGCGCCCAGGCGCTAGCGGCGGGGGTCTTAAAGACCCTCTAGACAGCAGTCAAAGCGTTAAGATTCTTTCTGAAGACAAATTCAGAGGGCTGCATCACACCCTGAGAGGAACAGCACTCCACAGTATGGAAGCAAGAAAGACAAAAGATCTGCCGCCTCTTCTGGCCTTACCAATGAGAGGCAGTTGAGAAAGATTGAGGTTAATAGATCTTGGGGATCTGACCTGGCATTAGAGCTTCAATCCTTTCCTGACATAGAGGGGAGGTTTTGCATAAAGGCCCTGAATGCAACAGGCACTAGGTTTAGCCTTTGTGATTAATAATGAGATGTTTTTTGTAGTAAGTTGGGGCTTTCTGAGCAGTTGTGCAATATAAGTTACTGAAACTCCCTCAAAGTGGTATGACTTGTTTATTGAGAAAGGCAATATTTTGTGCTGTTACTGGTGGTACTTTAAAGCGAGGAGATTAGGTGAAAGGCGAAGGACAAAGTTAAAAAGCATGCACCCGATCAGTATGCTTGAAAGGAGTGCAGCCGTAGGGAGATTAGGAAAATGTCATAAACAGGCCCACAGTATGCTAAAAAAACAACCGAGACACTGATCTGTCAGACCAGCAGATTGGGCACTGCCTCTTTGCCCCATAGGCCAGTCCGACCCTGGACGGGTGGCTGGAGTTATCTCCTGAAACCTGCCTACGGACAATGATCTGGAAAACCAAAGTCAGTACACCAGTGGTTGGGAGAACTACTGCTGACCTCAAAGTGTCACATGCCCTGAGCCACTGGCTCAGGGCATGTGACACTTCGTTTGAAGGTCAGCTGTCAAACCCATTCCTAAAGTGCTTCAATGCCTTGGCAGGGTAGTAAGAGCAGCTCTATAAATACAATATAACAGCAGTTCCGGAGCGGCACAGGCCAATATGTGGACATGCAAAGCTACAGAAGGTTGATCACTGTGTGAACACCTGGGGACCCCACACCACTTCTTTTTTTTGCAGTTTCATATGGTGCAAACTCAGCCCAAAGGTACTGGAGCACTTTACATGAGCATCAGTTAAATTACCCAAGTTCAAATCCATATATATGCTCCCAGGACTGAAGGTGATTTGGATTTGCCCATAGTCACACAATGTTGAGCCGACTCTGGACTCGAACCTGGTTCCCAGTTTAAACCCAGTAGCTCTGATCCTGCGCTCCAAAGCCGCACCAACAACAATGCATTTGTTAGAAACTAAATACACCTGTGAAAGAATTAACTTTATTAGAGAATCAAAATGTCTGTAAAGACTCACACAGTTAAATGAATAGGAGAACCAGGCTTGTTCCAACTATAGGAAAAAACGAGGAGAAATAAAGATATTTCTCCTCTTTCCGTCTCCTTTGGGGGGCGAATCTTTTTAGTGAATTCCCAGATTTACAGGGTATTGTAAATCTGGGAATACGTCAAAATCCATGGGAGTTGCGTGGGAACACCCAACACAACCCCCACGCAGCACCTACCCAGGGCAGGATAATGCAATGCAGCGCTTTGAGCTACGTTACTCCATATTTTTGAAGCAACTCGTAGCTATGCGAAGGGGCTCCGCGTGGCTTCAAAATGTGGCTTACGGTTTGCGTCGCTCTTGCACCATGTTGCGTGGTGCAAAAGAGATGCAAACTTGGTCATGAATATAGCCCTTAACTTGAAACATATTTCTCCAAAAAGTAGCACCCTAATAAAAACCAAGCAATGTTTTGCAAGAGGTTGTGATTCACATATTTGTGGCTTTCGTTTGGGGTGCCATGGCCTATTTTTGGGCCCAATCTGAACCTAATTTGAGAAATTTAGAATTGAGAGAGCGCAAATTTGAATGAAAATTATGTATGGGGCATATTTACAAGCACATTGAATAATGTAGGAATGAAACGTATATCGTAATGTGAAATTGACACTTATAGCATATAGATAACCGATGTAATTAACGTAAATATAGGAAACGTAACTATATTCACTTTAGAACATGTATTAGATTTAGAAGGCCCGTATATGTAGTGGGCTAATATAGAGATGATGTAGAAATACTTACGAAATGTAGAACGTGCAAGATAAAATTCATGTACGTGTGAAACTTTAAACGGAGAAGTGGCGAGAAATGTAACGTGGAGAAGTGCGCAGAAAGTATACATACGACGATGTAACGAATAAACATATAAAGTTATACTCTACGTAGCTATATTCTATGTAAAATGTATTCAAGTATAATCAAGACTTTCGCTAAAAATGAATATATAAATGTGTGTTAAAGGTTGTACTGTGTAAAAGGCTTTTTGTGAAAATGCTAGAAAGGTTTAGGTCATTTGTGATTCTAACCTGGCTGACTAAGGGTTAGCTGGAGCACAGTCCAATGTATATAATTTAGCGGACTTACAGGAGTCGTAAATAGCTTGATGTGGACGTGAGAGCCAAGAAGTCTAGCACTTGTTAGATTTAAGGTGACAACGCTGGACAAAGTTTATGGCCTGAACGTGATGAGAAGGGCTAAGAATTTGAGACTTGTTTTTGAATGACCATTCACAGGACCTAGAAGGTCAAAGAATAGCAGTTGTAAGTTAAAGTCTTGTTTAAGTTCATATGATTTCTGATCTGAAAGTGTCAATTGAAGTTACCAATAAGAAGATGAAGATGACATCTAAAGAAGAAAGGTCAACTTAATGGACGACGAAAGAGATGAAGCAATGGAAGAAGCTAGAAGCTGACATCATCGGGGAAAGTCCGTGGTGGGCGTCAAGGGGCGTTCCACCCACACTGCGATTGTGTATTTTAGGGACAGCACCCCGGGGAGGAGGTAGCAATTGGAGATTAGGAACAGCAAGGGAATTGCTCAAGAGAGAAGGGCAAGGGTAGATGACTTGAGCAGATGCGCTGAGAGAGATCAGAGCGCAAGAGAGCAGTAGGCCGAGGACCCTTAAGAAGAGCGGATGGGTAGGCAGAGAGGGTACTGCTTCTTAAACTTAAGTTACCTTTAGAGGCTAAGAGAGTTTGATCTTCTTTGGAAGTCAAACTGCTGACACCTTTTTTAGGTTAGGAACTAACGAAGTAGGGATGTCACTTAGCATAGAGTAGGGACAGATTTAACGTGATATTTTTCTCTTTCTGTAGATGACGCCAAGGAACCACTTCACATCGAAGCTTTAAATTGCTGAATGTGGAATTGATTTTGTATTCTTTTGTATACTTTGATCCCGAGAGGATTGTATTTGCATTTAACTTTGACTTTTATATAAAACTTTCAAACTTTATCAGTTGTAAGTGGTTCTTCTGAGTGGCGTCCGTTAATGGGGTTTGTCTAAACCTATACAGGGGTTGTCTTTTACTCAATGACAGATACTAGCGGTCCAAAATAGATGAATGAGATAAGTTATTAAATTGATCATAAATTGATATCAAAATCTCATTCCCCGCAGTTGGTAGCAGAGAAATGATGGTTATCTTCTTGAGGAAGACGACCTAGGCCAGGTTTAGTTTACCCCAAGGTCCCTAGTCATCAACGACCAGAAGAAGAATTGCAGTCGAAGACGGTGCTGACGGTGCGACGAGAGAAAAGCAGCAGAGTCGGTCGAGAGTGAGTATAAGGGTCATGCGTTGTAAGATTGCGGTGTTTTATGTTGTTCCTGTGTTGTAATGTCAAGCGGAGTTGAATGCCTGTAGTGTGATTGAGGGAAGGTTGTGAGCGCGCGCAACCGGATGAAATCTTATGTCCAGAGGACTTAAGTGGTTCGGGTGTATCGAACACCCAGAGTAATTTGTCTACCATTGAAAGGGAGTCATGAGGTACCATTGATTTCCCGACAGACCGATGATAGGGGGAGCGTATGAGTGAGTGAATGAGTAACGGACGCTGGTCGTACGTTTACTGTGTGTAAGTAACCTATCAGTTGAGGCGATCGTCTGACCGTAAGAGGGAAGACGTTTCGTCAGTTGAGGTGACAATTACAGTCAGACTTTGGCCGTACTTTCAGAGAAAAGTGATCGCTTGGACGGAAGTAGTCATTTTTCAGTGTATGAATGAAAACGCATATGAAATCGTGAGACAATTAGAGAAGAAGGAGAATTGCTGCAAGAGGAAACGAGTGACGTCAGCATAGAACCGCGCTGAGATTGGTTAGTTTGTCAGACGTCAGCGAAGAGTCGCACTGAGATAGGCAGGTTAGCAAGAGCTGCGTAGGGATTGGTTGTTGGTTGTCAGTGGGACATAAACAAGGAAGAGTAAAGGGAAAATTGTAAAACATCGAAAATGAAGTGTTTTAAGAGTTTAAGAGCACTCTTTAGGAGAAATAGAAGAAACTTATATGCCGGAGAGGAAGCTCCACCAGAAGGCACACCAGCTTATTATATGGCAGTGAATGTAGGCTTGCACTCGATACTATGGATCTCCGAGTGGAATAAGCTAACTGAAGGGAATAAGGAACTGACGTTTCCGAGATTTGGAACGTTTAAACTAGACGTGTTGAACCAACTGAAAGCAGTAATGCTTGCAACAAGACCTCTACCGAGGCCAACACAGTTCGAAGCACTTAGTGTATGGTTTAGAACAGCACACGAAAAGAGCGTAAAGAGGCGCCAAGAAAGAGTGAGAAGATCGGTAAAAGCAGTGCAGGATGCTAAATGGGATGAGGAAGCTAAGAAATGGAGGGTGCAAAAGATAGAAGCAGACAAACTGTTCACCATGATAGAAGCCACGGGAGAAAAGAAACCTCTAGAGGAAGATGAGGAAAGCGAGACAGAAGAAGATCTGATAGAGAGGCTATTAACAGATAGACCACCTCCGTACAGCGGAGGGGCCGCAAGTCCTATATTACCACAAGAGGACGGAGCTAGATGGGGGGAATATAAATCGATCCCAGTAACAGATTGGGATGCCAAGAAAGAGGAGGAAGTACCTCAATCTAGTTCCGAACAAAGAGTAGTGGGAAGATTCGTGGTCCAGAAAATGCCAGAAACACAACATGCAAGGTCTTACCAAATGCCAGATGCTCTACAAGTACCGGTTACCATAGGCCCTATTGTGTCAATCTACAACCCAGAAGGGGTCCAGCAGGAGGAACAGGCACGATGGGACAGGGATAGATCAGAGATGGAGAATAGGGATCAGAGGCAGATATTAGCACCGATGAGTCGGAGTACTCCATTAGATGCCGCGACAGGTCCCTGGGTAGAACAAGGGCGTCAAAGAGGGCCAATGGACTTAAGGGGACCAAAACCGAAGACCTTTAAGGAATTAAGGGAATACCTGAAGGATTGGGATACTGCCGAGGAGATTAGGAATAAAAGTGTAGAAACAGGAGCTGAATGGAGAGACCAAGATAACCGGGTTCTCTCTCATTGTGGAGCTGGCGAAAGCAGCCCGGAGTGGGAGAGAGGGAGTCAAGAAAGCAGAGGAATTAATTGTCCTACTATCAGCGGCAATAGGCAAATGTGCGATGACAGGAGTACAGGGTGTGGCGAAGTGCCTCGCGTCACCTTTAGCGAAGGAGAACAAAGGACGCAGGAGTATCGTAATACTTTCAGGTGCACTCACCATACCCCGGGTGAAACAGTGCAACATTGGAATCACGGGAACATGGAGAGTCGTGAAGGGTCTCGCCATGCATCCGGTGAGCGCGAGCGAAGTCATGAGAACATAGGGAGTCGCGAAACGTCTCGCCATACTTCTGGTGATCAGGATCGAGATCGTGGGAGCATGGGGAGCCATGAAGGACCTTATCGATTATTGAGCGACACCAGACAGCAAGCGAGTTACAGTGATGTTGAACAGAACGGCGGATCCTATCTCGTATCTGGAGAAACCGAGCTAAAAAGGCGCAATGTAGGGATGGGGGATGGAGTAATGTTCCACCACACCCCACGGGAAGATGGAAAGGCTTGGGATCTAGAAAGGTGGGAACAAAGAGATGGAAGGAAAACTCCTCATAACTCACCTGTGTTCAGGCGTAGGGCGCATAGTGGAGGTGAGAGGGGTATGAACGAACCACCTAGGACTGACATACTGAGAGCTGAAATAAAAGCAAAACGGCTCGATGTAATGAGTTTGAAGTCAGACCTAGATGAAATAATTGACGGCACAGTGAAAATAGAGAGATTAGAATTGTACGCACCAGATGAAATATTGTTTATCTCCAAGGATGTTACTCGGAGAGCGAGGTCAGCTCATGAAAATTTATCGAATTTAGCAAATAGATATATGATAGACCTATCACGAACTAAAGCTTTACAGGGTAACCATAGGTTAACTTGCTCGGATCAGGATCTGGATGAGCGTAGAACGATCGCGCTGAAGGTACACATAAGGGAATTGATTCAGAGTATTAGAATATAGAGAGATCTGGATAGATGGGAGGAAAGATGGTCTAAGAAGGGATCCGTAAGAAGGAGTTCACTTACAAGGTCCCCGGATACCGACCTAATGCGAATGGAAGCTTTCCCTTTGCGAGAAATCGCGAACGGAAACTACGTTCATGTACCCTGGAGTAGGGGGGATTTGGCGGCATTTACCAATTCCTTCCCAAAGCTTAGAGAAAATCCCGTTGAGTGGTACAAGCAGGTAGAGAGGTTCGTGAAGATCTCTAAGGTGCTGTGGATCGATTTGAACACATTGTTCGATATCGTAGTACCCGGAGATTTGTGGACGGCATGCAAGCTTAGTGTTGAATGGCCTACTTGTGAGCCTCCGAGAGACACACGGACGAATGGTCCATCAGTCAGAGTCATGGAGAAATACGAAAGAGTAATAACATGGCTAAAGGAGAAAGTGCCAGTGCAGGACATAGATTGGGTTAAGATAGATCGAACAACTCAAGAGCCCAAAGAGACAGTTCACGAGTTCTATGAGAGGCTACTGAAAGCATTTAAACAGTACAGTGGGTTAGATGTAATGGATCCTAAGGACATAGGACAGTTTGTGTCGAAGTTTGTTCTAGGATTAAGACCAGACATAAGCTTGATGATACAACAGCATCTGATTTGTTGGCAGAACAAACCTTTAGATGAAATTCTTAGGTATGCAAGGTACTGTAGCGATGAGATAGATTCAAAGGCAAAGAAACTCAAGGAAAAGTTAATGCTGGTACAAATGCAAGCAGCTGGAAAGGGTGGACAGCGGCAACAGGGAATGGGAACGCAAGTAAAGAAGCCGAATAATCAGAGCAGAGATGAGGAAGAAAGACCGACACCGAGAATGGATATCGCGACACTGAAAAAGACAACGAGGTGTCATCAGTGTAACGAAGTGGGACATTGGAGACGCGAGTGTCCTTACAATGTTGAGACAGGGGAATTAGAACAAGAGGAGGAAGAGGTACAGAATAACGTGGTTAAGGGAGCCGCAGCCCCGAAGGGAAAGTTTATCAAAGGGGGGACTCAGACTCCTCGAGCCCCGTTTCCTCAACCGCCTCGCATCACAAACGGAGGGAAAACCTATAGACAAATGCCATTGTTTGTAGGAGGAGAGGAATGCTATTACGTTGATCCTCTTACAGGGCAACGAGTGAATAGGGAGGAAGACTGTACTCTAGGAGCAGCCCTGGAAGTAGATCAGAGAGGACCATACGTAGAGGCTGAAGTAGCTGGATGTCCTACAACCTTTTTGGTAGATACGGGTGCCACTCGATCTACGCTGAGATCAGCGGTAGTCCCAGGTTTGCCAATATCGGGAGAGACGATTCAGGTGGTAGGAGTCGCAAACAAGAGGATGACGAATCCTCTGACCGAACCAGTGTCAGTAAAAATAGGGAATTACAGTGACGAACATCAGTTTGTGATCTGTGATTCTAGCCCTGTGTGTTTGCTAGGAAGAGATCTGTTGTGTAAACTGAATTGCACAATACATTGTACACCTGAAGGAGTAGAAGTGCAGACGAATGATGAGGATGCTGATTTTAAAATTGTAAACTCGCAAGAGTGCGTGGAACTATATCCTACCTTAACAGTGGAGGAACTTCCACAGGACTTGAGAGAGAAAGTGTCAGCTGAGGTGTGGGATTTTACTGGAGAAGAAATAGGACTGATTAAAGGAGTAGAACCAGTAAAAATCTTGGTAAGAGCCAATGCGGAATATCCAAGAACCCCACAATACAAGTTGACACCGGAGACGGTTGCAGGAATAAAGCCTGTGATCAAATCCATGATTAAACAGGGAATACTGAAGGAGATCGTGGGAAGTCCATGTAACTCCCCGATTATGGGTTTGCAGAAGCCTAGTGGAAAATACAGAATAGTGCAGGATCTTCGGAAGGTTAATAATATTGTTGTCTCATGTTGTCCAGTGGTACCGAATCCATCAGTGATATTATTTCAGATACCGTTCCAAGCTGAATGGTTTACAGTGATAGATTTGTGCCAGGCTTTCTTTTCGATACCTTTAGATGAAGAGAGCCAGTATCTTTTCGCTTTTAAGCTGGAAGATCGCGTCTTAACATGGTGTCGTATCCCTCAGGGGTATACAGAAAGCCCATCGATCTTTAACCAGTTATTAAAACGAAACCTTGAAAGTCTAGTACTGCCCAAGAATTCAGTTCTAGTCCAGTACATAGACGACCTCCTAGTTGCGTCAGAAACTGAGGAAGCTTGCAGGGAAGACACTATAACCTTGTTAAATCACTTGGCCGAGAACGGACACAAGGTGTCTCCAAGTAAACTGCAATATTGTAGGACTGAGGTGCAATACTTGGGCCATAGGATTGAAAAAGGAAAGCGGAAGGTGTCTCCAGACAGAATAGAGGCGATCATGAAAATGAACGCGCCTACAACACAAAGAGAAGTCAGGATGTTTTTAGGTATGGTCGGTTACTGTCGGCAGTGGATAGCCAACTTTTCGCTGAAGGCAAAACCGTTATTACAACTGACGCACAAAGGAGTAAGTGATCCGGTACCATGGGACAAAGATTGTTTGATGGCATTTTTGCAGCTGAGGGAGGACTTATGTCGTGCCCCGGCTTTAGGAATGCCTGATTACACAAAACCGTTCTTGCTTTACTGCTGCGAAAGAGAGGGATGCGCTTTAGCGGTTTTAGCTCAGATCCACGGAGATGCGCGCAGGCCAGTAGCGTATTTTTCGGCTACATTAGATCCAGTAGCCGCAGCGTTGCCCGGATGTCTCAAATCCGTAGCTGCAACGGGTGTCAGCATTGAACGATCTGAAAGCGTAGTCATGGGTCATCAGTTAGAGGTGTATGTACCACATTCTGTAGAACTGTTAATGACCAGGACTAAGACTCAGCATCTGACAAATAGCAGGCTCACACGCTACGAGCAAGTCATACTGGCTGCCGAGAATGTGACCCTAAAAAGATGCTCCGTCTTGAATCCTGCAACTTTGATGCCACTTCCGAATGAGGTGGATGATGAAAATTGTACAGATCATGACTGCCTTGATGTGACTGAACTATGCACCAAACCGAGACCCGATATTGTGGATGAACCATTGACTGACCCAGATGAAATTTTCTTTGTTGATGGTTCATGTGTAAGAGACAATGTCGGTCAGCTGAGAGCAGCTTATGCAGTTTGCACAATTACGAGAGTAATAGAAGCCGCTTGCCTGGAAGGAGTACACTCCGCTCAGGTAGCTGAAATTGTTGCTTTGACTCGTGCTTGCTTAGCGGGCGACAAACTTCGAGTCACCATATACACCGATAGCCAGTATGGTTTCGGGGTAGTTCACGATTACGGGCAGTTATGGTCTCAAAGAGGTTACATGACCTCCTCGGGTTCTCCCATTAGGAATGGAGAATTCGTGAGACTTTTGTTAGAAGCATTACAAGGTCCAACAGCCATAGCAGTGGTTAAATGCGCTGCGCATACAAAGAGTGTTGACTTTGTGTCACTAGGAAACCGCTATGCGGATGAGGTAGCGCGTTACTGCGCAGAACAGGGATATTCTCACACTGATGTAAAGGTGGGGGGAATCCAGGAAAGAACTGAACTGACCATGTTGTTAGATACTGTAGATACGTGGGATGAATTAAGAGGTGTTCAGGAAAATGCACCAGATGATGAGAAAAAGAGTTGGGAAACAGCTGGTTGTTCTAGAAGTGAGATGAATTTCTGGATATCTGCAGATGGGAGAGCAGTTTTACCGAATGAACTTGTTAATCCAATGGCAAGGAAATTGCATGGATCAGCACACATAGGAAGAGATGCTATGGTGAGAGTATTTAGACAGACGTGGTTTAATCCCAAATTTAGAGTAGCGGCAGAAGCTGTGTGTCAGCGATGTACGATCTGTCAGCAACTAAATGTGGGTAAGAGAACACCAGTTACGTTGAGTCACATTGGGAGATCTGGGGGGCCTTTCAATAGGATGCAACTTGATTTTATTGAAATGCCTAAATGCAACAGACTCAGATACGTTTTAGTGATTGTTTGCATATTTTCTAGATGGGTTGAGGCTTACCCTACACGTAGGTGCGATACACTTACAGTAGCAAAATTGTTACTTAGAGAGTTGATACCGAGGTTTGGGGTGCCATCCTCTTTGGAATCGGACAGAGGAACTCATTTTAACAGCGAAATAGTGAAGATGCTATGTTCAGCTTTGAATATCGATCAGAAGTTACACTGCAGCTATCGACCAGAAGCTTCAGGGATCGTAGAGCAAATCAACAGCACGATAAAGTCCAGACTTGCCAAAGTTTGTTCAGCAACATCCCTGAGTTGGCCAGACGCACTTCCAGTGGTTCTTATGAGTATACGTAGCACACCGGATAGGAAAACAGGTCTCTCTCCTCATGAAGTGCTAATGGGGAGAGCTATGAGATTGCCATCGGTTCCGACTGCAGCACTAGTGAACATCACAGACGATTTGATCTTGGACTACTGTAAGGGACTATCTGATGCCGTTAATTCTGTGTCCCTCCAGGTCCAGGCTGCAGAGGTTCCATCAGCACAAGACTTGTGCCATGACCTGAGTCCGGGAGACTGGGTCCTGGTGAAGAAGCATGTCAGGAAGAACTGCTTAGACGTGCGTTGAAGAGGACCGTTTCAAGTTATACTTGTGACGAATACTGCAGTAAAGTGTGGAGGTCTGCCAAACTGGATACATGCCTCACACACCCGAAGAGTGCCAACACCTCTAGAAGAAACAGCTCCTCTCTCGGATGAGAATCTAGCGGAAAGCGGAGAAGCCATAGAGGGGGAAAGCCAAGCTGTGGAGGTGAGCGAAGAGGCTGAGATTGAGACGGAACAGGTCGACGAAGGTCAAGACACCGGTGAGACCGAAGTCGCCTCAGGAGAAGAAAGTAATTGGGAGTCCGATACAGACATCGAACAAACAGAGAGTGACCAAGAGACAGGTCCAAGAACAAGGAGCAGGAGGACAAAGAGAGACGAAGCTAGTTGGCCGGAGAGAAAGAAAAGGCCAAGCTCAGAAGAAAAGCAAGAAAGAACTCTTGTTCCGATTGCAGAGGAATCAGACCAGGAGGAGGAAACTACAGACTCAGGAACTGAAAGTCCAAGGAGATCGAGAAGGGTACGTGTGCCCTGCAGAAGGTACGCCACCCCAGAGTGGACTTATCTAGCAGATGTCTTGGGGACAGAAATCTGGGAGAGTGAAGAAAGTGAAAGTAATCGATCACGATCCATTTGTGGCAGTGGAGATATGGATGTTGACGCCTGGACTCGAGACTGAGGGATTACTGACTTTCACACTTCCAATACCCCCATATTTGAGTCAAATTCAAGATCTAGTGCTAAATAGATTACAATTTCCAACTTTTGGTCAGCAAATGTCAGAAGAAGAAGAAAAAGTTATTCGTTTTGAATTATTAGAAATTGTTGTGAAAGCTGCAGGTGCGAGAATAATTGTTGATGCATAAAGACTTTTGTATATAAGCTATAAAGAAGAAGATAACCTAGCGCCGAGTGGAAAGAAGAATAAAATTAGGGATTACATTTAGAGGACGGAGAAGGGTTAGGGTTGTCCGTTGCTAAAAGGGAAAAGACATTGGCGCGAAAAAGAGACTTTGTTGATAAAGAGCACTTTTAATAAAGAAAATAAAGACTTGCAAAGAAAAACTTTTCGCAAAAGAAGGAGCTACGCTGTTTTGATAACATGGAGAACGGAAACCCAAACCGAAAAGTTAGATGTATAATAGGTACACTAATAGCAGTAGTAATTTTTCTTATAATTACAGTAGTGACAATATCATACATAATAGGACATGAAACAGATAAAGAAACAGCAAATGTACAGCCTATAACGACTTTGAGACCTGCTCTTGTGGGAAAGAACGAAGAGAGCAATGTTATACGTGAAAAGGCGTTATTGGCAGATGAAGCTCGTAGATTACATGTAGACGAGTCACAGGGAAACTTTAGGTCAAATGCATATGCTAAATTATTGTACGAGTATATCGATGCCATGGAGGCCAAGGATTGCTACGTTTGTATGCAATTGCCGGCTTCTGTAGACGAAGGCATTAGATATCATCATCTCCCATTGACTTATGGGATAACATGTAGTTTACTGCTTAGTATATTTTATGGTAGGGAAGGTTTTGAGTACTACTTTTCAAATTATGATTCGGTACTGCCTGAAGTTCCGAATTATAAGCAAATGAATAAGTGGGACTATTATAAAAAGGAGGATAGACTAGCTAAATTCTTTCTTCCTTGGGATACGCTAGATACATCATATGCACGCAGAAATAATCTAACTTGCAAAGTATCAGAGGTAGAGAAGAAGTTCATAGGACAAGTAGATGACAGATACAGAAGGCAGAAGATTCTAAAAATGTCAGGACAATGGAAAACGGATTGGACCGAAGAAGAGAAAGCGCATAAAAAGAAAGGTAGCAATGGTCCAATAGCATTGGATAGAACGCAGAAAGGAAAGTTATGTTTAACTCGAAGCAAGACGTATTATGAGAGTGTATTTGTAGGTGAAGTGAGTTGCGAACATGCTTTTCGTTTAGAGTACTATACGAAAGATTTCATGAAAGGGATGCAAGCGATTCCGAATGTATATTTTGTATGTGGAAGAAATGCCTATGTAAAACTACCTGACAATTGGTATGGTTCGTGTTACTTGGCAATTGTCTTCCCCAAAATATATCATGCAAAGGATGTAGCGATAATAGAAGGAAAGGCTTCGATGAGAGCGAAAAGGGAAGTAGGAGATGCAGAAGTAGTAGGAGATGTATTTGGAGCGATGTTTCCTATGTTAGGTTTAATACTTAACGACGTTAAGATCAGGAGACTGGCTACAGTTGTGGATAGATTATCTGCAAGTACTGCAAGGTCATTAATGTTAGTAGAAGGCGAGATGCAGTCGATTAGAGCAATGGTTCTTCAGAACCGACTTGCTTTAGATGTACTGCTAGCAAAAGAAGGCGGAGTTTGTAAGGCTTTGAAGGTCCAGGAATGTTGTACTTATATTCCTGATAATTCAAAACCACTTGAGAAAGTCATACGGAACATTACACAGATTCATCAAGAGATCGAAGACTTATCAAAAATAAATGTTTGGGAAAAAGTTGGTCATGGAGTAGGAAAGGTTGGGAGTTGGTTTGCCAACCTTGGGAAAAGCATAGTATGGTATATAATAAAGCCTGTATTGATAGTATTAATTTGTATAATCACATTGTTAGGTTTAGTAAAATTGTATAAATGGTATAGGTCGAACCAGTTACAACGAACAATGAGAGAGCAAGAAAGGAGATTAGCTGCTTTACAAGATCAACAGTACAAAAGCTTAAGAGCACTCAAAACGATGAAAAGAGGGAATATCGTAACTAGTTCGGTTTAGAAATGTTATTCAAATTGCGTTTAGTGATGACTCCTAGAAGTCATCAAAGGGGGGACTGAGAGAGCGCAAATTTGAATGAAAATTATGTATGGGGCATATTTACAAGCACATTGAATAATGTAGGAATGAAACGTATATCGTAATGTGAAATTGACACTTATAGCATATAGATAACCGATGTAATTAACGTAAATATAGGAAACGTAACTATATTCACTTTAGAACATGTATTAGATTTAGAAGGCCCGTATATGTAGTGGGCTAATATAGAGATGATGTAGAAATACTTACGAAATGTAGAACGTGCAAGATAAAATTCATGTACGTGTGAAACTTTAAACGGAGAAGTGGCGAGAAATGTAACGTGGAGAAGTGCGCAGAAAGTATACATACGACGATGTAACGAATAAACATATAAAGTTATACTGTACGTAGCTATATTCTATGTAAAATGTATTCAAGTATAATCAAGACTTTCGCTAAAAATGAATATATAAATGTGTGTTAAAGGTTGTACTGTGTAAAAGGCTTTTTGTGAAAATGCTAGAAAGGTTTAGGTCATTTGTGATTCTAACCTGGCTGACTAAGGGTTAGCTGGAGCACAGTCCAATGTATATAATTTAGCGGACTTACAGGAGTCGTAAATAGCTTGATGTGGACGTGAGAGCCAAGAAGTCTAGCACTTGTTAGATTTAAGGTGACAACGCTGGACAAAGTTTATGACCTGAACGTGATGAGAAGGGCTAAGAATTTGAGACTTGTTTTTGAATGACCATTCACAGGACCTAGAAGGTCAAAGAATAGCAGTTGTAAGTTAAAGTCTTGTTTAAGTTCATATGATTTCTGATCTGAAAGTGTCAATTGAAGTTACCAATAAGAAGATGAAGATGACATCTAAAGAAGAAAGGTCAACTTAATGGACGACGAAAGAGATGAAGCAATGGAAGAAGCTAGAAGCTGACATCATCGGGGAAAGTCCGTGGTGGGCGTCAAGGGGCGTTCCACCCACACTGCGATTGTGTATTTTAGGGACAGCACCCCGGGGAGGAGGTAGCAATTGGAGATTAGGAACAGCAAGGGAATTGCTCAAGAGAGAAGGGCAAGGGTAGATGACTTGAGCAGATGCGCTGAGAGAGATCAGAGCGCAAGAGAGCAGTAGGCCGAGGACCCTTAAGAAGAGCGGATGGGTAGGCAGAGAGGGTACTGCTTCTTAAACTTAAGTTACCTTTAGAGGCTAAGAGAGTTTGATCTTCTTTGGAAGTCAAACTGCTGACACCTTTTTTAGGTTAGGAACTAACGAAGTAGGGATGTCACTTAGCATAGAGTAGGGACAGATTTAACGTGATATTTTTCTCTTTCTGTAGATGACGCCAAGGAACCACTTCACATCGAAGCTTTAAATTGCTGAATGTGGAATTGATTTTGTATTCTTTTGTATACTTTGATCCCGAGAGGATTGTATTTGCATTTAACTTTGACTTTTATATAAAACTTTCAAACTTTATCAGTTGTAAGTGGTTCTTCTGAGTGGCGTCCGTTAATGGGGTTTGTCTAAACCTATACAGGGGTTGTCTTTTACTCAATGACAGATACTAGCGGTCCAAAATAGATGAATGAGATAAGTTATTAAATTGATCATAAATTGATATCAAAATCTCATTCCCCGCAGAATACATCGATATTATGTATGGCCATTTCTGGGAGTTTAAACACAGACTTCTCCTAAAGTGGGGGAGAGGCATGGTGCAACGCCCTTGAATTTTGGATTTACAGGCTGCAGAGGTCAGGCAGTTAAAAATGACGGGACAAAGTGTGAAAAAGCAGGAAACAGGCCTTTAGGCGCCAGTTTTAAAACATCGAAACCAAGAATTTACACCCGGTTCAGGGAGACCAGGGACAAAGGCAAGGAAGTGTTTTCTTTCTCTTCTTAGCATTCTGATTACTTTCTTGATGAGAAAAACGATTAGTGGGAATGATTACAAACATTTCTAAGACTCTTTGCAGCTTGTCACGTTTCTATTCATTTCATGGAGGCATTAATTTTAAAACCCGCATCAGACTGGTTGGAAAGAAATCAAGAGACAGACCAGTTGTAAAGACAAGGAGACACGGATTCAAATTCAGTAAGACTTGGGCATCTGATTGTAAAATTGCTGGTGGTGTTGTGGTACCTCTCACCATACAAACTGGCACCTTTCGGACTGAAAGAATTTACACTCACAGGTTGGCAAGCTCAGCCTTCTAGAGGAGACGGCTTCACAGCCATGCACTGGGAGGTGAGCAGTTGCTTCAGCTCTCCTGTCCCCTCGGCTTTCCAGCCCTCCTCCATCACAAACCAGGTCAGGTTGATGACATTGGTGTAGAAGGGAGCATGGTCCGACATGGCGGTCCCAGAGTAGGAAACAAGAGTCAGGGGACTGGTGAGGAGTAGGGGTTACAGACTGTCACCGACTCACACAATAGTGAATTGAAATAGAAGAACACCCCTCCCCTTGACCCTAGGAAACCTAACCACGCCCTCCGTCTGTTAATCACACAAAATACATATTGGCCTAGAGGAGGGTGTGTCAGTGGGCAGTGGTGAGGGAAGGTCTCCAGTTTACGTGCAAAGAAACACGAGAAGTTGAGCTGGAAGTAAGAGACAGGCAAAATGTTGTACTCTTTTTCTGATTGGTTGCAGTGACTAAATTTCTTTCGGTCCCTTAAAACTATGAGGAAAGAGCTGTAACAGGCATCTAATGAAATGCAGACTAAGGAAAAGTAATTGCCTGTCTCAAAGTCACAGCTCAAAGAATTGCAAGAAAAGAAAAACGAGTTATTTAAGTGAGTACCTAGTTGTGTGCTTACTGTAAGCACTGGGATCTGAAGCAGCTCTCCGCTGGTTGCATGGTGCTTCAAAAGTTGTTTGGAAAGGAGCACTCAGAGTTGCTCCATGCTTCGGCCCCGGGGAGACTGTTGAGGGCGCTGCTCAGTCTACAGACAAAGAGAGCACCAGAGTGGGTCCCTCCTTCGACCCCAGGTGGACTAGTGAGTGTGCACTGCAAATGCCCTGCAGATTTGCTGACACGCTTAAAAAAAGTTCCACCAAAGTGGATGAAAACAGTACTTTGGAAACACTAGACTGATGAGAGAAACACATGAGGAACAACAGGAAATAGTATGCTACAGCCAATAGAAACAGAGGAAAAGTAGGTGGCAAGCATAGGAATCAATGAAAAGCATGGGTGGGATGCAACCCCCTTTTAAGATTTATATTAAATACAATACATTTCACAATCACAGCGCAAGCACGGTGTAGGTAAAACCTGAAAATAAGAGCCTTAAATTGAAACCTCTAGATAACTGGGAGCCATTAAAGAGGGCATAGGTGGCATGAGAACGGTCTTTAATTAAATATTTTATCCACAGTAAAGCCTGATCTCTCGTATCAGGCCTCTTGAGTCTGTCAAGCAAAACGGAATAGGAAACAGTATCGAACACCAATGCCAAATCAAGTAACATCACCATAACAGGTGGGTTTGGTAAAGATTTTCCTTTAAAAACTCCCATACCTCAAGCAGGACAGACTCGGTACTGTATCCTGCACAAAAGCCCAATTGGGAGTCATGCAGCAAATAGTTGCACTATAGGAAATGATATAGCTGCCTGTTAACAATCTTCTCCAAAGGTTTAGCTGCTGTGAGCGGTCTAAAGTTGCTTAGTACCTTAGTGTCCGAGGAAGGTTTTTATAACAAAGGAAGCAGCAAGTCTTGCTTCCAGCTGTTAGCTATAAGAGCCAGTAGGGGCGGCTTATTTTAGAATGGCAGGTGAAGAAGAATCCAAAGAGGATCACAATTTACATTTGTCAAGTTCTGCCGCCTATTCCTCTGAGAATGTGTGGCCAAACCTAGGACCAGGGTGAGAAGAAAGTGCTACACCCTGAGCAGTGGAAATCAGCACATGAAATTGCTCATAGGATTGAATTTGTTTTTTTTTTTAATTAGAGGCGTCTTCACATAAATCAATAGAGGGGAAAGAATGTTCTCAGTTCATTAGGGGAAAGGAATTACTTAACAATTTTAGACAGCTCGCAAGGTGTATTAAATGACTCTGTGATGGAGGAAGCAATGAAGGTTCTTTGAGCCTTCGGGGTGGCAGCATGATAGCTTTCCAAGGCGGCAGGATAAGTCGCTTTAGCCCCTTTATCATAACAGATCCTCCATCCCTGCTCTAACCTTTTACATAAAGGTTTTCTCCTCCATAAAAGCATCCAAAAACCAAAGATCTTTCGGAAGTGAAGGATTTTAGAGGGGAAACAATATCCAGGGCACTAACCAGCCAATTATTAAAGCTGGCCATATGCTGTTCCAAAACTCACCTGCAACTAAAGGGGATAGAATGTAATGTCTCCACAAGTTGGGAATCAGGAAGTTTGTTCGAAAGTCTAGATGTTTTCCATGTCTGTCCTTGTGAACTAAAAGGAACCATGGACAGAAAATTAAAAAGTATCAAAAAATAGTCTGACCTGCTACGTTACAGTGCAGGTTTAACCAAGAATGTCAAGGGGTTAGATATAATGAGATCGAGAGTATGGCCCGCTTAATGAGTGGGCTAATTTACTAATTGTTCTAGATGGAAACCTTCCAGAGAGGTCAGAAACTGCTGAGCAAATCTGCGATTTGGGTTGTCCATATGCAAATGGAAATCACCCAATACCATAAAAAGGTAATGAAGAGGAGACAATTGACCTAACCCATGGGACAATAGCTGTAGTGAGTTAGCCGAAAAGTCAGCAGGATTGTAGATTAGTGCTCCAGGTGTGGCAACGGAGGGGGTTAAAACAATAGTAAAGGCAAGCCCTTCAATGTTGTTAATGTTTGTGAATTTGGAAATCAAACAAGAGTAGGAGGAGGGATGTCGGATTGCCACCTGATGCCCTTTTTTCACCTTACGATCAATGTGCTTAATCAATAAATCAGGGGCAATAGCCAAAGCAATATCAGTGTGCAAACAATCTTTAAGCCACGTTTCTGTTAACAACATCAAGTCCCAATGGTTCTCAAAAAGTAAGTTAACAAAATCAAGCCCATGACTGGGTAGTGATGAACAGCTAATAAGGCAAGCAGGAAAGTAAACGCCCATGGGAGGTGAAATCATGCATTGGCCCCAATAGGACGATTAGTTCTGACGCCCCTAAAGAGGTCCAGCTAGACTAATCTGAATAGCCAAAGGAGAACTCACAAAGGGGACTTTTGTTCCCCACTCCATCTTGTAGCCCCAGCCTATTGGTGGCCTAAACATCCCAGTGAGCAAACAACAAAAAAGGTGGTAGGAACATAGACTTGTACTGTGTGTTATTGATGCTTAAAACATCTGTGATTTTTCTATCCGTGACTGCTTAAATTGAACTCTTTATTTCTGTGCAATCTGTACTTTTAAAACAGCTGTTTTTTCTACCTGCGACTGTTAAATGTATCTTCTACTTTTCTCTGCACTGTGCTTAGGCCAGCAAGACCACCCCACCAGTCCCTCCCTGTCTGTGTCTTTAAAAGTTAGAAACAAGTCTAACTACACCCTAAGAGGCTAAGCAGAGTGTGTATCTGAGACTGCTTAATCTGCTCTATGCTTTAAATTGTATTCGGAAAGTGTATGTAAGACTTGTTTTTGGCTGGAAAAAGAGATTTGTAAAAAGTGCACTAACTCAGTATTTTCAGTCGTTTATATGTAGATTTGGACCTTACCAGCTGGCTAAAACAGGACCTGAAAAGTGCGGATTGGGCCTGTCAGTATCCAAGGAGATTCTAACTTCAGGGATGGCTCTCTTTTCTCCCTGCCCATTCGCCTGGTCTAGGTCTCGGTACAAGCTTCATCATTGTTTCTCTCAAATTTCATAGTACTGCAAGACTAAAAGATCCTACTTCTGGAAATGCTAACGCACCATCCTTTTTGGTATATCTAGCACTATTTTCTAACCATATACAGGTATGATAGCCATATTTTGTCATCATGTACGATGCAGGCGTTTTAGGAGGAGGTAGTCATTTTCCCTCTCCTGTCACTATTGCCTTGTCCTTCTTAAATACATTTTTCAATTTTTGAAACCATGAAGATTTCTCTTTCTCCTCTCCATCATAAAACTCAATTTTCCTAATGATTTCCTGACTTTCTAAAACAATGGTGCACCCTACCGAAAACTGCTTAGTTTCACCAGCCTATCACAGCTCGGTTCACACTAAGGCACCAATTAGAACAAGATATGTTTCATTAGTGCTCAACCAATAATCTCGCTATTTCAACTGATGCACAAACAGCTCTAACTCTGTTTTGGTCATGCGGACCAATCCCAGCGCCATACCTTTGACGTCAGACCAGCTCTGGCTTCTGCAGCTTCGACTGACCCCTCCTCTATTAAATTTATCGGCACACTGTATTTACACTTTAATACAACTAAAATCAGTTAGTAACCACATAAAACAACTTCATTCATCTGTTTCACTAAAACCAAAGTGATAGTTTCCTCAATCACACAAGTATTCTGTATTTCCAGTAGATAGCGCTTACCTCTTCTCTACCACAGAATTTTAGACTCGCCGATAAAGGAGCACATCCCTCTACTTTACCCTTCTCTCAAGCTAGGGTTAAGCTCTACTACTCTACCACCAGTAAGTTTTAAATCAGAATACACAATGATCCCTGTACTTAAGGCCAAGATTGTATAGGCTGCCTTCACTATACATTTACCCTTTCACACGTAAAGGTCCCTAAACTTGTAACATACGACAATGTCACCACTTTAAAACAGACTATGTTATGTGCGACTTCACTTGCCACACTTCCTCTGCCTGCAGACAAAGTAACCAGCTTCCCACACTTTCCGGAAGCCTTTTCCAGACTACATATAACGTAATACAAACTCAACAGATGTTAGTCATTAATTCGGTACATAAAAGTTTTGTATACTTCGCCCTATACATCTTATCCTAGTTAATCTATAGCAACCATTGCTCTGCTACCAAGTAATTAACTGATGTAGCGCTACTCTAGAAATTTCTTATAAACCCATCACCTTTTCCCTGAAGAACTTAATCACTCATTTACTAATCAGTGGGGCCCATAACACTGCGAGTCACTTGCACACACATTCACCCTACTTCAAGGATTCCGGTGAAGATCAAAAGGAGAGCTGCTGGGTCATAGCGGAGTATCTAAATTAAATGCTAAATATTTATACTATATACATCTGCAGTTTAAACTCTTTTATCATGGTTTCATTTTTAAAAGAAAATTATTCAGACACACCACCGTTATTTTTGTCAATGGATCAGCTAGTAAAAAATTAACTAAAGGATAAACAAGACCAGCTTGATTATCCATGTATTTAATTTTTATTTTAAAGAGGAAATCTCCTAGCATGACCTGTATGTATTTATTTATTTTATTCATTTAATCAGAAATAGCCTAAGAAAGGAAAAGAGTAAATTCAAACATTTATATTTATTAGTTCAATATTTCAGGAAAAATAAGCAGAATTATATTACCGCAATCCCAGGACACAGACATCAGCATAGGACAGAATAGTTCCCAAAGACCATCTCTCTATTCTCTCTAGTTGTTCATTCTCATCAAAAGACTCCGCACCCATTCAAAAGATTTAAAGTTCAGAAAAATTCAAAGTCCTTACACCATAGGAAAGATTCAGCAATCCGGCAGCATGTCGGGGTGCAAAGGTGAACATCGAAAAGAAGCTTTTTTTTCTTGATTCCAAAGGTCCTCTTTTATACCCTTTTTCACTAACTAATCTAACTAAAAGTTGAAACTTTTAGGGTCTTTAACAGTTCTGATTGGAGAAGTCGATGGGTGGATGAGCATAACCTCATCATCTTATTGTTCAATTTTTGTGCTGTCATCAAATATGAAAGTACTAGTCTTTGTTTTCGCCGTAGTCTTTTTACTTGTGTCCTTAAATTTGTTATTTCAACTTATTTTCTCAGGCTCACGATGCGGATGTTAATTTTTTGTTGGCATTCAGTTGAGTTGGCAGGGCACATTGTCCTTGACCCATTCTGCACTGGCACAGGCAGCTCACGCTCGTCTCGAGCTCAGTCGCACATGCGTACAACACCACAATCTTGGAGTCACAGAAACCTCCATTTTAACTTAGGCCGCATGGGCCAGAACGGGAACTTTTATAGAAACAAACACAATTAAACGTTAGTTGTTGAAATATAACCCTTCTGTTTACCTCCCCCCATACTAAGGTAACCCTGTTAGTTATTACCTAGCAGATGAAGCAACATATATGCGTGGTTTACTCACCATTCTCCATCTTTTATACCACAAACAAACAGACAAAAGCACATTTATGCCGCTGTTGGTTAGATTATAGCAATTGCGTTAATTATAGATGTAACAACATCTCTTAATTAGTTGATTATGATTTGCAACATAAGCAAATTAGTTTCCCACGTGTATTTGTGTGTGTGCATTCTATTCTATGTTGGTTAATTTCAAAACCACACAATTAGTTCATGTTATTGCTATGAGGAAGTAACTTCACGAGGGGCTCACAAAATTTGGTTTTCCAACCTCGCTCTATCAGTGGCGTAGAGTCTTCCACATGCCACATTCCTACTTCCAGTGCCACTGGTGGCATAGAGACTTCCACATGCCACATTCCTACTTCCATATGAGAAGGGTTTGTTGCCTGCTTTGACCAGGGAGGCCCTAGTGATGTAGTGCTTTCAACGTGCCGCACTCCTACTTCCAGTGCCACTGGTGACATAGGGTCACATGTACAAAGAATAGGAATAAAGATTTCCAAATAGTGATTTCATCTGAATCACTATTTTGAAATAGTATGCCTTATGTATGAAACTTTTTTCTTCATATTTGCAATTCCTAGTAGGTCACAAATTGGCCTATCTCAAGAATATTAATGAGGTAGGTTGCAGTTTGAGACCCATCAGGAATCACAGCCATCACAGGGATGGTGGCCTGCTGAGGTAATTAGATAACCATGTCTGTGATTGCGTTTTAATAAAGGTCTTTTTTGTGTTGAAATGCAACCATTTTCCCTTAAAGGATAAGGGCATCCATTTCAACAATGAACATTTTTACATTTTGTTTCATTTTTTAAGAGTAGGTTGCGGTCCGTGAGACCATTACATAAACAGTCTTTATCGGTATAAGTAAATACAAACACGTAAATACATAAAGGGAATTGCACAACATGTAATAATTGTAATCAAGCACAATACACTAGCCTATAGATTCATCAAGCATCCATTCTGTGATTCCTTATTAGCGAAAAATAAGGATTCGCCAATAAGGAATAGCAAAAGGTTATGCATGAAGAACTTGCTAAAAAAATAGCGATTTCTTAAAATTCCTTAATTGCGACTCGCAAATTGCGACTCGCAATTAAGGAATACCTCCCCATTCATTCCTATGGGCCTAGAGGCCCATCGGATTGAATGGGAAGACATTCTCAATTTGAGATTCTCAACTAGAGAATCGCAAATTGAGAATGCAATTTCAAGGGTGCCAGTGTGTCAAAAGGACACCCTGTTGCACCCCTGAAATCTGCATATGCGTACATGTGTGCACATGAGACACACATACATGCCCTAAGGGCATGTATGTACGTCACATAACACTTTGAAAAATTCAAAAAAGTGCATTTTTTAAAGAAATCGCTAATTACCACCAACTTGAAGTTGGTGGTAATTTGTGTTTCCTTAAGGCCAAATTGCACTTTTCTGTGCTTCTTACATTGCATTTAAGGAATAGCAATTTGTGATTCCTTAACTGCAATTTCAATCGCAAATGTTTTTTGCGATGCAGTTTTGCTTCCATACATACCACTGAGCCAAATTGCGATCACAAACGACAAAATTCTGCGTATTTCGGCATTTGTGATCGCAATTTGGTATGATGCATATGGCCCTAAATGTTAACCCCTTGGCTGCTGGGGTAATTTTCCTTCTGTCCTGGGAGGCGGGGGGCGCGCACAGCGCCCCGGTGCTCATGACGAGCTCAGCTCGTCATGAGTTACAGTGACTCTGTGCTCATGACAAGCTGAGCTCGTCACGGCCACACCCGTTTCAATAGAACGTTCAGCACAGCAGGGGAATTATCCCAGCGTGCGACCGTTCTAATGGCCCTGACGAGCTCAGCTCGTCATGAGCACTGGAGCACTGTAGCTCATGAAAAGCTGAGCTCGTCATGAGCATGCAAGGGGTTAAGTCACTATGATGGTACTTCGAAAGAGAGCGTAGACCTTTCTCTCAATAGTTCTACTCAAATGTACCTTTTATTGGCCTTTCCTCTTCAAGAAGTGATAAGCTTGAAAGAGAGAAGAGGTCTGGAAGATTGTGTTGCATGAGCACCGCCCCATTGCTGTCCGATTTCAGATCACATTCATGTTGTTGCTACATTGCAGGTCCTTATAGATAATCCAAAAACAAGTGTAGAATTCTTGGGACTAATTTGCGCAGAAACACAAAGAAAAGATATTAATGAGTGAAGAACTGTGAAGAAACCAAGAGACGATAACACACAGACCTAGCTGTGGGATATTCCCTTTTTAGAACTAAATCCCTAACTCACCAGAAAGTGAGTGAGACCCAAGGATTCTACACTTGTTTTTGTCTGATATTATTGGGGATAGAATCCTTTGCAGGTCTTTAAATTTCCCCTAGGGACCTCCTACCTTAAACTTCTTGTTGTGACCTTATAGATTTCCCCCCTAGTTTTGAATCGTTTTTGGCCACCATAAGTGTGGCAGGGTATACTCAGACATGAGTCCCTTGCTCACTGCACCACCAGGATTCAAGCAAGCCGGGCCGACGACGGCTGAAATGCCAGAAACCGGTCCCCGGAAGCTTGTCTCCTTTCCGGTGAAGAATTGGCTTGGTAGTTTGGTCTGCCCTGTTCCCATGAGGCACTGGGTCAGACTAATTTGCATATAGCCAGGTTCTGAACTGGGGTGATGCAGTGAGCTAAATAACGGTGATGGATCAAGCCCTGATCTCTTGACTGGGTAAGAGTGGTCTGCTTAATTCAGACACTCTGTTCATCACCACCCCCTTTTTGAATCGTTTTTGGCCACCATAAGTGTGGCAGGGTATACTCAGACATGAGTCCCTTGCTCACTGCACCACCAGGATTCAAGCAAGCCGGGCCGACGACGGCTGAAATGCCAGAAACCGGTCCCCGGAAGCTTGTCTCCTTTCCGGTGAAGAATTGGCTTGGTAGTTTGGTCTGCCCTGTTCCCATGAGGCACTGGGTCAGATTAATTTGCATATAGCCAGATTCTGAACTGGGGTGATGCAGTGAGCTAAATAACGGTGATGGATCAAGCCCTGATCTCTTGACTGGGTAAGAGTGGTCTGCTTAATTCAGACACTCTGTTCATCACCACCCCCTTTTTGAATCGTTTTTGGCCACCATAAGTGTGGCAGGGTATACTCAGACATGAGTGTCTTGCTCACTGCACCACCAGGATTCAAGCAAGCCGGGCCGACGACGGCTGACATGCCAGAAACCGGTCCCCGGAAGCTTGTCTCCTTTCCGGTGAAGAATTGGCTTGGTAGTTTGGTCTGCCCTGTTCCCATGAGGCACTGGGTCAGACTAATTTGCATATAGCCAGGTTCTGAACTGGGGTGATGCAGTGAGCTAAATAACGGTGATGGATCAAGCCCTGATCTCTTGACTGGGTAAGAGTGGTCTGCTTAATTCAGACACTCTGTTCATCACCACCCCCTTTTTGAATCACCTAGTGTTACAGCACATATAACGTATGGTTGAAGCATTGTGGAAGCTCTCCAACTTACTCACATTTAATGTTAACGTACATTTGCTGTATGAAGTGGCTACCCTCAGGCTGAAATGTTGCTTAATGCTAGGCACATACGTTTATTCCATTTCGTTTAATGTCCTATTGTTGAATACTGATAAGGCATATAGTAGCAATGGTATATGTTTGCTTGTTAGTGCTGGGGCCGACTGGGCAATTGCTCTTCCTCCATAGATCTTAACAAACTTGCCAAATATTACTGTATTTTAGAAACAGGGCACATGAGGTCTTGCACCTGCATTCCTTCTTAGCAAACAGTGTGATACTAGGCAAATAAGGGCATCTATCAACTACAGACCTTAATTTCCTTGACTATAATAAATATTAACATGTTGTATTGTGTTCTATATCACAAAACAAATGTTTGGCCTTGACATCCTGTGGACTTCATTGTTTCCCTTGATTAGCCAATTTCCCCACCAACCTGAGACAACAAGGAACCAGGAACTAGGGAAACAAAAAGACAGGACTGAGTGAGATAAATGCTTGGAGGTGATTTCAGACCCCTGGGAGGTGAGCGTCATGCACACTAAAGATGCCAATAGAAACTGAGAAATAACAAACATCTGACCAGTGGAATGTGGCTCCAAGGAATTGCCAGCGGCCGAGATTGTTTCATGCATTATTTCCCTCGGTTTGGTGTTTATGGTGCTGTGCACAGTGCTGCTGCATTCCTCCATCCTCAGGAGCTTTACACCAGCATTGAACCTATTTCTAATCTGGATGCACAAACTTCTCAATTGCTTGTCCAGTGCCTTGGTAAGGTGCAGTGTGGGGGCAACAAGTGAAGGCAATCGACGCTATGAAGTGGAGGTCATCTTAAAATGTTCTAAAGTTCATGTGGCATCAATTTGTGACTGAGACGTGCAGGTCAGACCCATCCCAGAGTACGAATGATACCCACAACTCTTCCAAGAGAAAGGAGAGCATCATGGAGTCCCTCAGCTCTCTCATGAGTGAAAAAAGATGAACACTTCATTCCACCAGAACTTATAAGAAGGTTACCTGGTGTCTCCCTGACTTAAAGGTTCTGTGCCTGTGTGACCAGAGTGCAGGTCTAATTGCTATGTCAATTCCTTAAAATTCATAATTGTTGCTTAATGTAGTGCACATACTATTGCTAATCCAGTTAGTTTAAAACTGATTGCGTTTATTCCAGACATTCTAACCATGGAAGCACTACCATCCGTGTGATAGATTTCTTTGTTTTTGCAGACCCATTCATCTGGTTTCCATGTTGAGATTTCAGTCCTCAGAATCTCAAATTGCACAAATTAGAAAACAGGCAGTTTGTGTCCAAGGGATGCCTGACCAAGCTCAATGCAAGCTATGGCTCTCTGCTCTCAGTTCACCGCTCTATGTTGCACTCATTGGGTTTGATGTGTGATGTGAGTTAAGGTCCACAAATGCATCTGTGACTCCATCTTTGTATCCTCAACCCCCCAGCCTAAGTTCCACATACAATTAACCATGTTTCCATAAGCGACATAGCTATTCAACACCATCTATGTATGCTATATATCTATGTCACTGATTAAATGCCCTTGACTATGCATCTTCTGTCTGATGTCCTCACTTGCCTGGAAAATCTAACACAACTTATTATTACAGTCGTCGAGGCGCTGTGTATTCCATCCTTTAGCAGGGTATAAAGAAACATAAACATTAACGTGTTGAGAATTCAGAAAGATATACAGGCACATGCATCAAAGCTTTTTGCGATCGCAAACAGTGCGATTCGCAAAAATAGGCCGTTTACTATCGCAAAATCAGCTTTTGCGATGCATGAAACAACTTGCTACTCACAATTTAAAAAATTGCAATTTTTGAGATTTCTTAAATTGCGATTGCATTTAAGGAATCGCAATTTGTGATTCCTTAAATGCAATACAATAAAGTAAAAAGAATTGCGATTTTGCTATTAAGAATCGCAATTTACCATTAAATGAAAGGTGATGGTAAATTGTGATTTCTTTGAAAAAAGCACCAAAGTGCATTTTTCAACGTCCCATGTTACGCACACACATGCCCTTGTGGCATGTGTGTGCGTAACATGGGAGCACATTTCAATTTCAGGGGGCAACAAGGTGTCCTTTTGACACCCTTGCACCCTTGAAATTGCATGAACAATTTGCGAGTACCTGTTGGGTACTCGCAAATTACGCATGCAACTTCCCAATTATTCTTGTGGGCCTGTAGTCCCATAGGAATGAATGGGAAGCCATTCCTTGATTGCGACTCGCAAATTGTGAGCTGCAATTAAGGAATTTGTAGGAATCGCAATTTTTTTGCTATTCCTACAAGCCTAGGCTTTTGTGATTCCTTATTAGCAAATCCTTATTTTTTGCTAATAAGGAATCGCAAATTACATGTTTGATGCATGTGCCACTTAGTCCTTAGACAGCTGACACATAGTAATACATTTTCCTCTATCCTCTGCTCCTTAGCAGCACACTGAAAGCGTGCACAAGGACTTACCAAGGAAAGGGCGGTTTTCCAAAGGTTAAGCGTATTCTTAGAGGAGACAATCCATGTCTCGCTGCACTTTGTACCCCGAGACTTGGAAAGAGAAACACCCCTTTTATCACTTCTTTTCTTGTCAAAAGGGTCAAAGAACATTCCTACAGTTCAATATGTTTTAGCTTGGTTTTGGAATAGATGTTTCCTGAATGAACTGTTTGTTTTATTGAAGTGTTACAACTATCGCTTCTATAAATTAATTTGGAGGTATCATTTTTGTTCATTGATCAGACTCTATACATTCCTGAACCCTAGTACAAAAGAAATTACCTACACATGACCATTGTTTCAGTGTTGACAGGGCATCTGCTGAAGTGTTGGTGCTCAAGCACAGTTTGCCAAAACTGAGTCTTGATATAGAGTTTGAAAGGACCTGTCACACTTAATGAGCCCTCAACACGATCCCCTTCTAGGGTCATTCATTTAATTTTATTTTTATTGCACAGTTACTTAAAACCCTTTGCAATGTATCACACTTTAAAATACAAAGGATACCTCCATTCTTTCTATAGCTAAACATAAAACAGTATAAAAATTAAAAAGATCATTAAGTCTATAAAAGTCTCATCACCTCTGTGTGACTTATTATTACTGATCGAGAGGTTTTATGTACAAATTATCTGATTCATCCGCTTTCTCCAATTTAGAGCGGACTTCCTGCATGTATCTCCCAATTCTGGCACAGTCCGTTATTGCTGTGCAAGCGAGTGTAACTGTAACTGCTTCCTTTGTCGTTCGAACACCTTTGCGTAACCATATAGGTTTTAATAACTTCCGCCGGGATTGTAAGAGGCCTGTGCAACAACACATCAGATGTTGCAGTGATTCTGTTTTAAAATTGCATATTCTACAATGAATTTTGTTTTCCACGGTTTTCCATCCCGGATTTAGCTCTTTTATTGGGAGTGATACCAGTCTAGCCCACTGGATGCTTTTTAGGGCCTTTCTCCCGCGTGCTTGGTTAAGATAGGGCTGACGTTTGTGTTCTTTGTATGTTGCTATTATCCCCGTTTGACATCTTCCTTTTTCCAAAGCTGTTAGATCATTTTCTCTTGATAGTTGATAGCAGTGTTTGTTTATTTCCTTTTTGATGATTGGATAAGTTATGCCTTCCTGGCTCCAATTTTGTATTGCCAGGCCCAAAACTTCTTCTGCTTCCTGCAGGTAAGTCTGCCATGGATTAGGTGAGCCATCGTAAATGGGGTTTAGCCTGCTCTTCAAGCTCCCTTCCGGCGCCCTAAGTACAGAAAAGTAGTATTTGGCATGCGCTCCTAGGCATTCTTTGCTCTGGTGGACCAGGCCGAATTCTAAGCGAATCCCGCTGTTACGTGTGTATTTCGGTAGTTTAAATACACGTTTATATGCACGGCAGTGTGCTTTATCCATCGTTGTACTCATTTTGCCTGGCGAGGTCTGTTGGGCGTATCCTGCCACCGCCCTTATTTTTGCTTGTAATACCTTTATGATTGGAATGGTGGTGGTGCTCTGCATTTTCTCTTGTAATTTGCAGAAAGCCTAAGTTGTTGATTCCACCTTAGATTCCATTTTATGTAAGTGCATGCTAGCTTTTCCTGTATCGCTCAACCAACACCCAAGATAGTTGTAGAATTTTGAAACAGTTTTTGCCTCCTTTCCTAATTGCCATTTTAGGGTTGTTTTTCTTTTGCAATTCCCAAAGATCACAACTTTGGTCTTTCCCGCGTTTATCTTTAGTTCATTGTTTAGGTTGTAATCGTTTAGAGCATTAAGGGCCTTTTGTAAGCCTATTTTCGTATGGTCCATCACCACCAGATCATCCGCTTATTGTAGGATTTGAATTTTACTGCCCCCAATTTTTGGGACTGCTAGGTTAGCGTTTTGTATCGTCTTACCCAGGTCTGCGGTATATAAGTTAAAAAGGGTAGGGGCAAGTACGCATCCCTGTTTTAAGCCCCGATTTGTAAGGCACTTTTTTGTTGTGATGTTATTGACCAATTTAACTCTGATCCAGGTGTTACTATAAAGAGATATAATCCCATTTAGAAGGTCAGAAGGAATCTGCCAGTTGCGCAATTTAGTCCAAAGCTTGTCGCGTGATACTCCACCAAACGCTGCTAAATAATCTATGAAGCAAGCATAGGCTGGTTTGGTTTCCCTACCATTAGCTTGCTGTCCCAAATAGGATATTGCTGTGATATTGTCTATAGTCGAAAAGCCTTTGCGGAACCCAGTTTGGTAGAAAGAGAGAATATCATTTTCTTCGACCCATCTAGTTAATTCTGTCAGCACGGTACTTGCATAAGCCTTCCCTTCAATGTCCAAAAGCGCTATTAGTCTGTAGTTTTTTGAGTCTGTGTTATCACCCTTCTTGAATATGGGTTGTAGAATTGACCCGCGCCATGAGTCTGGCACCTTGCCGTGCAATCAGCATTAAATAAATAGTCCAAATAGGACTCTCCCCCAATAATTTGGGTCCTCCTTAAACATTAGGGTCATTAAGAAGGCCTCCCACCCCCCAGTCACTGAGCCCTCAAAATTATCCAGATAAGGCATTCCCAAGGAGCCTTAATGAAATGTTTAATTTAAAATTAAGTTAACAGTGCTGTACTGTTGGACTTGACCAACTCTACAGTGTCAACCTCAAATGTTTTCCTTCACCCCTCTTCATTTTTGTACTAGTTTTTGTTGGATTTTAGGACTCTATGTGCTTTACCACTGCTAACCAGTAGTAAAGTGCATGTGCTCACTCCCTAAAATATGGTTTCATTTGCTTCTATCCAATTGTCATGCTTAATTTACTTAGAAGTCTCTAGTAAAGTGGTATATCACATACCGAAGGCCTGTTAGCTAGATGCTACTAGCGAGTCTGCAGCACTTATTCTGCCACCCACTTAAGTAACCTTCCAAACATGTCTCAGGCGTGCCATTTCAAGCCTGAGTGCAATTTTACACTACCAAAATAAACCTTTTGTCAAACCCCAAACTCGAATTTTTAATATATAAATAATCTTATGATGAACTCTAAACAGCCCTTAGCGGACGATGCATTGTGTTTAAAAAGTTGAACATGTACTTTCAAGATTTACATGTCCTCATAGCAAAAAACCCAAAATTAGTTTTTTCACTACTGTCAGCCTACCTCTCCCATAGGATGACATTGGGTTATCTTAGTACATTCCATAAGTGATAACTATTGCTTGGGAGCAGGTAGGAAGTTAATTTTTAGTGTTTGATTAATATTAATGTTAAACTCTCTTTAATGGTAAAGTTTGAATTTAAGTCACAATTCTGAAAATGACTGGATATAGTTAGCAGTTGGCCTTTGTGTATTCCTCCCAGACAGCCACACAATAGATAGCCTGTGTGTTAGCAGGATGAGCCATCCAAGGAAGGATGGAATGGGGCGGTGGTGTCATCTGTCACACTTGCACGCCTAACACACTGCCTCGGCTCACTCACAAAGAACTTCACACTTGCCTATTGTGACTGAAGACAGACTGAGAACCGAACAGGGAGGCAGGAAATTCCAAACAGTTCTGTGGAGGGAAAACTCCAGAAGCTTCTCCCATTTAAAACTGGACACCAGGTATCAAAATAAGGGTCTCAGACTCCCTCTTCATTACACTCCTGGACCATTGGATTCTACAGAAGAAGGGCTGCCCTGCTGCTTGAGACCTGCCCTGCTCAGATATAAATAATATGTTCTATATACTCTGATTTAAAACCACATAAACAACATGAACTATCGGACTTCCTCCCATCATTCCAGGCTACCTGATCCACTCCAAGGGCTAGTTAGCTGGCCTCCTGCTCTGAGCGTCAAGGACATAACCTTCTTATATATTGTGACTAAAACATGGACCACCACATCAGAGCCTCCCACCTCTATTCTTGTATTCTGCAAGAAGATTAAAACTACGTCCTTCAAGTAAGTCCCTTCAAGGCTAGCCTCACACACCTGATGCTAAAGCGCCGGGATACCAGCACATGTATTAGGGTGCTTTAAAAATTCACATGTTACAACATGACTTCAGCAAAGAGCACCAGCATAGCCTCACATTTGATAGGGTGCTATAAAAATTCACATAATACAACATGCCTTCAGCAGTAGACAAGTTTAAGATTGCATTCGATATCCATGAGAAGAGAATCGAGCACAGCCGAATGGCTCACATTCAAGATCACTTTCAAGAGTATTGTAAAATGCAGAGCAGTGTAAAGTCTATCTCGCGGTCTGGCACTTGGACAGGATATAATCTTATGATAAGAATGCCCGGGCTATTGGGCAGGCTATCAGGTAGTTGAGTCAGAAGACTCCAGTGGTGGACTCATTGATACTGAATAGAGGAATCCTTGGATCAAGGATGGCGAAAGATGATTTGTGGTTGCAGAAAGCAAGTTGGAGGACAGTAGGTCAATGCAAGGAGAACAGTAAGTCCACAAAGGCAAGACAGCATTTTTAGATGTATTTCCATGTTTTATTTGCTGTAAAGTGCACGCAATCTGACATTAACACGTAAGCTTCATGGAATACACACGATGAGAAGGGCGATCAACAGGTCCAGCAGATCAAATGTGAAGCAGTGATCAAACGACAAGAAACAGACCGGCCTGTTAGCTTCGACCTTCTATTGAGAAGGCAATCAAATGAATACAATCCAGTTGGCAAGTAATTAAGGCATTTTATTAAACATGACATGGAATCATATTTTCCCTGAGCATTGCATAAATGGTCATTATTGGTGTAAGTAAATACAAACACTTACATACATTAAGCAAACTGCACAACATGCAGTATTTGTAATCAAGCACGACACACCAAGTCCTTTGCTAATTTTTTTTTATTTCATATCAAATAATTTAGACATAAATGGGTAAAAACACCAATATGAGGTGATTAAAAGATTGCATGTTTCTTATGAAAATTAACCTAATTAAAATACCTCCAAAACATCTAATGACCTTTATCTTCAGAATCAGCTCATGAATCGCTCATTTACAGTACCCAAAATCTAGCTTCCTTGTGCAGAAAACGGATTGCCACAGTTTTCTTCCATTTAAAAATGCAATAATAGTACATTACAAATGCAGACAAGTTGACTTTGTAATGTGATGCACTGCTTTGCAGCATCATACAACTGTGGTTGTTAACTCCAGCCAAACACAGATACTGAATCTGCCCTATAAATGCAGAATAATTCTGGAAGACACGGTTTACAATATTATTTCAAATTTGAAGCTAAATTTGTGGGAATACTCTGCATTCAAAAAGTGCTAGGCAACTGGTTGCTCATGTGTCCACAAATGGGCCTGGGTATAACAACACCAGGCACACTGCAGGAGCAGCAATGCATCACCTTTGGAACCAGGCCGGGCACATGAGTTCTAGTATCCGCATCCCTTCTGAGCACATGGTGGGACACTGGGCAAATCAAGTTATCCCTTCTGAGCACATGGTGTGACACTGGGCAAATCATGTCATCCCTTCTGAGCACATAGTGTGACACTGGGAAAATCACATCATCCCTTCTGAGCACATAGTGTGACCCTGGGCAAATCACGTCACCTGTTAACCACTGACTTCCGTTTCCTCGTCTACAATAAATATTTTATCTTATTTTATGTCATAAAACCTTTGACTTTTAGACCCCGTGCTCGTCATTGTTTACCTTGAGCAGCCAGTTTCCCCACTGCCCCGAGACTAGAAGGAACCAGGAAAGGAAAGCAAAAAAGAGGATTGAATGAGATACTTGCAGGGAGGTGATTTCAGAGCCCCAGGAGGTGTGCGTGGTACACACTAAAGATGTCATAAAAACTGAGAGTTAGCAAACATCCAACCAGTGGAATGCGGCCCCAAGCAATTGCCAGTGGTTGATATTGTTTCATTGACCTGCGTTGAAGCTATTTCTAATCTGGATGCACAAACTTCTCCATTTCTTGCCATGTACCTGGGTGAAGGTGCAGTGTGGGGCAAGAATTAAAGATGAATGACACTCTGATTTGGAGGCCATCTTAAAGTGTTCTAAAGTGCATGTGGCATCAATGTGTGACTGAGACTAGCAGGTCAGACCAATCCCAGAGTACGAATGATACCCACAACTCTTCAAAGAAAAAGGAGAGTGTCATGGAGTCCCACAACTCTCTCATGAGTGAAAAAAGATAACACTTCATTCCACTAGAACATGTAAGAAGACTACTTGATGACCCCCAGACTTAAAGGCTGTGTGACCAGAGTGCAATTCCGAGGCTAAAATTCATATTTGGTGCTTAATTTAGTTCACATACTGCTGATCCAATGAGTCTTAAGCTGCAGCCTGATGGGGGTTAATCCATATATTCTAACCATGGTGGCACTGCCATCACTGCAATGGCTTTATTTGTTTTTTCAGTCCCCCTACATCTGGCTTCCATTTTGAGATCAGCTTTTTCAGAAACTCAAAATGCATAAAATAGGAAACAGGCAGTAAGGGGCCAATGGCTGCCTCACCAACCTTAGTGTAACCTATGACTATCTGAACTCAAGTCACTGCTCTATGTTCCACACTCCGGGTATGATGTGTTATGTAGGTTAAGGACCATAGATGCATCTGTGACTCCATCTTTGTATCCTCAACCAGCCAGCCTCAGGCAACATACAAATAACCGAAATTCCATTACATAAGTGGAGAAGTGTGGCTCACTGGTTAGAGGAGTCAGACCTGGAAGCAGAGGTCAGCCCGGGTCCAGGGTTCAATTCCCGGCCCGGCGCGGTCTTGAGTCCTAAAATGTCCATGGACTTGACAATTCTTGCTCTGGTGCCTACTCGATTCATGGGTTCACACTCTGCGACTCTGGGCAATAGCTTGCTTAATATCCACAACGGCCCCTCGCGGCCGGATGCCTGGCTTTCACCTTGTGGATACCCGGCTGGGGTTATCTCACAGGGGAATACCAGGACGGGTTCCCTAAGCAAGCGCTTAGAAACCGCTCGGTGATTTGCGCTATATAAATTCCTGTACATTTACATTTACATAGCTATTCAACACCATTTATGTATTGTATGTATCCGTGTAACCTGTTACATGTACATTACCCTTGACTTTGCATCTTGTCTGAGGTCCTCACTTGCTTGGAAGTCATCAAGAAGTCAGTGCACTCTGGAGGTGACCGTGCTCAAGATTCATCCAGGCGGGCTCTGAGTCACTGAGCTCTCAAGATGGTTCAGCTCTTGAGTCATCGAGGAGGCCTCTCATTCATCGAGCTTTGGGGATGGTCCTGTCCTAAGGATGCCTCCCAGTCACTGAGCTCTCAAGATGACCCTTCTAAAGAGTCATCCAGGAGGCTTCCCGGTCACTGAGCTCTGGAGAGGATCTTCCGCTACAATTATCAAGGAGGCCTCACAGTCTCTGAGATTGCAAGATGGTTCTTGTCTGTTATCATCTTGAAGGATTCCCAGGCACTGAGCCCTTCAGGGAGGATTTTGGTACAGAGTAATCATGGAGGAGTCACGAGAAATACATTCTCTCCAGGTTATCTCCTGGTGAGTTATTAGAGAAGCCCCAGACACTTAATTCTCTTAAGTAACATAATTCACACGAGTTTCAATGCATATCCTCATCTCTCTGCTGCTGGAGAAGCCTGATAGCAACAGCACAGAAAATCTGTCCAATTGCAACCTTTTTTTTTTACCTTTCTTCCATGGTTAGGATTTTAGAACCCATAGGCCTTGACTTAGGGCCATATGTATCAAAAAAGAGTTTTGCGGATCTCAAATTGCAATTTTTAGCGAATCGCATTTAGAGACTCGCAAAATGCAATGTATGTAGGATTTGCAAAAAAATTTGCGAATCCTACATATTGTTTATTTCCGAATTGCAAATTGAGATTCGCAAATAAGGAATACCTTCCCATTCATTCCTATGGGTTAGGAGGCCCATAGGAATGAATGGGAAGACATTCTCAATTTGCGATTACCAATTAGAGAATCGCAAATTGAGAATGCAATTTCAAGGTTGAATGGGTGCCAAAAGGACACCCTGTTGCACCCCTGAAACATGCCCTATGGGCATGTATGTGCGACATATGGCACTTTTAAAAAATCAAAGAAGTGCTTTTTTAAAGGAAATCGCAAATTACCACCACCTTGAAGTTAATGGTAATTTGCAATTTCTTAAGGCCAAATGGAAAATGTCTGGTGCTTCCAGAATTGCATTTAAGGAATCGCAATTTGCAATTCCTTAATTTCATTTGCAAATGGAGAATTGCACATTTTGCAATTCTCTATTTTGTGATGGCTTTTTGGGATGAAACATCCCAAAAGGCCTATTCCAATTCGCAAACGGGCGAATCTGAGAATCTGCCCATTTGCAAACAGGAAAAAGGCTTGATACATATGGCCCTAGATCTTTTACCACTTTGATCATACGTTGGCTGCACCTGCGTGCGCCCCAATAGGTTTTGCCAGGCACATTCCAGATGCTATAATTAAAAGAGCACACAAATAAGATGCTTCTATGTGAACACTGACAGTGCGTAATCTACCACTCTGTCAGTGTCCGCTTATAGGATCCCAGTGCCTGGCTATGAAGGTGGCGCAGAAGCACTCCACTCTACATGGGGGGTATCTCCGGTGATTGTGAGGGTCCCCAGATGTTTACTGGGACTTCCCAGACTCTTCCAAAGGAGTACTCAGTGGTTGATGCTAAATGTGTGTCTCCTTCAAGGGAGTGCACATTTAGTGCACATCAAACAGACTTTTTCTCTCTGCAGGGGCTTTAATAATGTGCAGCTCCTGCATTCACTCACTCTCTCAAAAGACAACATTTTACTTAAAATCTTAAAAAGCTGTACATAAATAAAAAAAACAATATCACACAATTCATTGTCATAATGTCAACAATATGCATCATGCCATAGGGGGGATAAGAAATAAAAAGAAGCTGAGTGGAGAATTTTTAGCAAGTACAGACAAGTGATAATAATCTAGAAAATGGTCATCAAAAATATCCCTCTTCTGCACAAACATAAGTGCATGACAGGAGATCAGTAGTAATACAACAAACTGTATACAACAAGAAATGGCAGAAATAACATTCAATAAAACATTTCAGAAAGTGCATTCAAAATATGAACCAGTATGAACATTAAAAAAAAGAATACAAATGCTTCCGTAAAACATCAGTTCAAAGACCCCAACATGTGCTCAAATGAATTGAGACTATTTTCTGAATTAACTGAATGTACAATATGCAAAAATCTGCTCCGGCCGAAGACGAGAGGTGAAGTATCAGTTAAAAATAATTTAAGTTTCACTGATCCTATTTATACCACATGCTTTTACAAGATCCTGAGATATCGCTGCCGGACCCCCGGGTTGTCGGCTGAAGAGCTGTGTACTCTGGTGTTGATATTGATGTGTGTAACTGACCAGCCTCTATGGTTGTAGGTCTGTAACTGTCTCTTTCTTTACATAATAAAGTTAATAAAAAAAAAATAATAATAATAATAATTTAAGTGCTGGTTGGAATGTACAGAAACCCAAGGTAAGATGCAAGGGTCTAATACATGTACATCTGAGTTTTGCATACATTAGACAGAAGAATAGGCCATGTTCAATGTTTTCGACAGCATTATTATTTATTTATTTATTTATTTATTTATTTATTATGCAACTTATAGTGCGCAGACTAAACCCGAAGGTATCAAGGCGCCTATCAAAATCAATCAGCAAAGTTTGCAGAGCCCCACTACGGGTATGCACGTGTAAAAAGGTGAGTCTTTAGCGCGGATCTAAAAGTTTGGAGAGAGGGACTGGATCTTACTTCCAAAGGAAGGGCATTCCACCATTTGGGTGCCAGGAAGGAAAAGGCCTTACCTCCCCATCTTGCTTTTCTGACACGAGGTACAGAAAGGAGAAGTTTGTGACTGGAGCGAAGATTCCTACTGGGGTTATAATGAGAAAGAATGGATCCCATGCTTGTAGGGCTGGATTTAGCTAAGGCTTTATACACCAGGCACATGGATTTGAAAAGGATCCGGTACTCAACGGGGAGCCAGTGAAGTTGTTTTCGGGCTTCGGTGGCAGAGGCACGTTTCGGTAGGTCAAGAGCAAATCTCGCTGCCGCGTTCTGGACCACCTGCAAGCGCTGTAGATGGCTCTTGTTCAGTCCTGCATACAGCGCGTTGCAGTAATCCAGTCGCGAACCCAAGAGAGCGACAGCAAGTTGCTTTCTTGCCTGGGGTGATAGAAAGTGCCTGATTTTCCTTAGAATGTGGATAATCCCCCAGCAGGTCGAAACAGTCCTGTTGACCTGTTGGCACATACTAAGGTTGGGGTCGATCATAACTCCCAGGTTTTTTGCTGACGAGGTGGGCTCGGGACATACGCCCAGCGAGTTCGGCCACCACTCCGCCGACCAGACCGTTTCCTTTCCTCCAAAGACCATCACCTCCGTCTTCTCCCCATTCAGTTTTAGTGAATTGTGGATCATCCACTGGCCAACTGCCTCCATGCAAGATCTAAAATTGGCGGCAGTTGACGTAGCTGGCTGGGAGAGAGAGACTAGGATCTGAGTGTCGTCCGCATAGGAAACTACCTCCATCCCAAAAGATCTAATGAGTCTGGCAAGGGGGGTCACATAGATATTAAAAAGGGTAGGACTAAGCGCTGACCCTTGAGGGACCCCACATTGCACAGACAGGGATGGAGATAGAAACGATCCCAGCATTATCCTTTGTTCTCTATGGTCGAGAAAAGAGGAAAGGAGTCCCAGAGCAGGCCCGCGGACACCAATCTCCCTCAGGCGAGATGTTAACACCACGGGAGACAGGGTATCGAAGGCCGCTGTGAGATCTAAAAGGATCAGGAGGGAGGTCTGACCCTCATCAACTCTAGTGCGGATGGTATCCAGCACTATGGTGAGGGCAGACTCGGTGCTATGTTCCCTCCTGAAACCATGCTGGGAGAGATCCAAACAGCCCGAGCTCTCCACAAATGCAGCCAGATGTTTATTCAGATGGGCTTCGAGCATCTTTGCGGGAGCCGGGAGCAGTGAGATGGGGCGAAAGTTTTTTAACACCCCGGGGTCCAGAGAAGGCTTTTTAAGCAAAGGTTTTACTACAGCATTCTTCCACTGCTGGGGAAAAATGCCTTCCTTCATCGCTCTGTTCATGATGTCAACCAGAGGAGGAAGGAGAGATTCTCTGCACTGCTTGAGGATCTTTAGCGGGCAGACATCCAACGGAGAGCCAGATTTGGTTTTATCAAGCAGGATTTCAAGATCCTGACAGGAAAGGGGAGGAAAGGAAATCAAATCCTGATGTTGAGAGGATTCAGCAACACCGGGCTCAGGAAGAGCAGGCAGCAAAGGAACGGCGGTCAAGGATTTTTGGACCTCCAGAGCAGCATAGATGTCGCCGATCTTTGACTGAAAGAAGGCAGCTATCTTGTTACACAGGTCCTGAGAGGCAACCACAGGATCCGGTGTCTGAAGGGCCGTAAGGGAATCAACAATCCTAAAGAGTTCTCTAGGAGATGACAATGAGGAAGTGAGTGCCGTGAAGTATTCCTGCTTGGTCTTAATAACTTCCAGTTTGTAATTTTTAAGCAGGACCCTATGGGCTTCTCTATCCTTAGGGGCCCAACTAGAGTGCCATAAGCGTTCCTGCCTTCTTACTTCCTGTCTCCGAAGCCGGAGCTGTTCGGAGAACCAGGGAGCTGAGGGTCTTTTCCTAGCAGAATAACAAGATCTTGCAGGAGCAAGCTCCTCTAAGGCCTCAGCAATGGTGTTTTCAAATATAGAGACCGCAGTGGAGGTATCTGCCTCCCGAGGAATGGACAAACTGGTTGTCCATGGATGGAAGGAATCTTCCCTAATCTTTTTGAGGTTCCTTCGCACTTCCATGGTGCTCGAGGCCCTTCTAATAAAGCCCCGTGTGGGATACATCATATTGAAGGGAACGGCCAGATGGTCCGACCAGGAGAGATGGAAGGGGTTGGCAACTGTCAGCCTAGGATCGTTAGAAAAGATGCCATCGAGCGTGTGCCCCGCTCGGTGGGTGGGACCCTTCACCAGTTGGGTGAGTCCGCAGGCTGACATTATTTCTACCAGGGAAATAGTGTCGTGAGCCTCCAATAGCTCAAGGTGGAAATTGAAATCACCTAGAATGGTCAGATTTTGTCGGCCAAAATAGGGTTCCAGAACCTGCATCAATTTCAGCCCAAATCCTGCTCTTGGGCCAGGGGGGCGATAAACCAAGATTCCATTAAATGCTGGATTAACAGAATCAGAGAGGGAAAAATATAGGACCTGGAATATATCCTTGGGGTCAGAAAGGGGTATAGTATGGCAGTGAAATTTGTCCTGATACAGAATAGCCAGACCACCGCCAACACGGCCTAATCTATCATATCGAGATAGGCAATAACCCTCAGGGACCGCTTCGACCAGATCAGGGCCTGAAGAGTCTTTGGCCCAGGTCTCCGTGATAAAGACCCAGGAGGGTGTTTTATCTAAAACCAGTTCCTTAAATACAATATTATTTTTAATGAGCGAGCGAGCATTGAGAAGAAGACAGGACTCGCTAGGATTTTTAGGTGTTGATAGAGGGCGGGGCTCCGGAGGAGCAGAGGAAAGAGAGAGCTGAGGCTCATCCGCAACACTCAGAAAGCACGCACAGCCAGGACGTGTCAGAAAATCCTCAGGTCTATAGCGATGTGAGCATGGGGCAGGAGCGGGCTTAAGCCGCAGTACCTCCTTTACAGAGTATTTCAGGACAGGGGCGCCTACCTTGTATTGGCCAGTGGTCCAGCCGTCCAGCCCGGCCTCAGCGCGGACGGGCGCAGACGGGCTGGACTCTGGCGTGACTCCGGCGGGCATCCGGCGCATCCGCTGCCGCGTCCGCTGCGCGGAGCCGCAGGGTACTCTTTTATAGAAACTAGAGCGCGAGGTCGCGCCTACACTCAAGATGGCCGCCAAACAGCCCTCGCCTCCCCGGGACCAGCTCTCAGCGTCAACACTCAGCTGAGAGCGGCCCAGGAGGTAGAGGAGGTATGGAACAAAGGTGCAGATAAAATCCGCTTTTAAAAAAGCAGACGCGAGTAAAATACACTAGTCACTCAGGACGCGATAAAAATGCACATGACCCTCTAGAAATGTGTCTCAAGTCAATTAGAACAAGAATAGGAGAGAGGAACCTCCGGCTTCCGCCTCAGTTAGTTCACTGTTTGCAAAAGGCCCATTGTCTGAGCCAATATCCCACTTAGTTACATGCATACTGATTTTAAGGACTCCAAAATGCAACTTCATGAACAGGGACCTACCCAACTGTGAGTGTACAATACGATGCAATACAAGCCACTTGTAGAGCGCACACCTGACTCCAAAGAGGCGCCCAGGCGCTAGCGGCGGGGGTCGTAAAGACCCTCTGGAGAGGAGTCAAAAAGCAGAACATTAAGATTCTTTCTGAGGACAAATTCAGTGGGGCTGCACCACAACCTGAGAGGAACAGCACTCCACAGCTTGGAAGCAAGAAAGAGAAAAGATCTGCCACCTCTTCTGTCCTTCGAATGAGAGGCAGTTGAAAAGATTGAGGTTATTAGATGTTGGGGATCTGACCTGGCATTAGGGCTTCAATCCTTTCCTGACATAGAGGGGAGCTTTGTGCATAAAGGCCCTGAATGCAACAGGCAATAGGTTTAGCCTTTGTGATTAATAATGAGATGTTTTTAGTAGTAAGTTGGGGCTTACTGAGCTGTTGTGCAATATAAGTTACTGAAACTCCCTCAAAGTGGATTGACTTGTTTATTGAGAAAGGCAATATTTTGTGCTGTTACTGGTGGTACTTTAAAGCGAGGAGATTAGGTGAAAGGCGAAGGACATAGGAACAAAACATGCACCCGATAAGTATGCTTGAAAGGAGTGCAGCCATAGGGAGATTAGGAAAATGTCATAAAAGAGCCCCCAATATGCTAAAAAAACAACCGAGACACTGATCTGTCAGATCAGCAGATTGGGCACTGCCTCATTGCCCTATAGGCCAATCCGACCCTGGACGAGTGGCTGGAGTTATCTCCTGAAACTTGCCTACGGACAATGATCTGGAAAACCAAAGTCAGTACACCAGTGGTCGGGAGGACTACGGCTGACCTCAAAGCCTTTACCCTGTGAAGCCACTGGCTCAGGGCAGGGGACACTTTGTTTGAAGGTCAGCTGTGAAATCCATTCCTAAAGTGCTTCAATGCCTTGCCAGGGTAGTAAGATCAGCTCTATAAATAAAATGCAAAAGAAGTTCCAGAGCGGCACAGGCCAATATGTGGACATACAAAGCTACAGAAGTTTGCTCATTGTGTGAACACCTGGAGACCCCACCCCACCCCACTTCTTTTTTTGCAGTTTCATATGGTGCAAACTCAGCCCTAAGGTATTGGAGCACTTTACATGAGCATCAATTACACTACACAAGTTCACATCCATTTCTCCGCTCCCAGGACTGAAAGTGATTTGGATTTGCCCATAATCACACAATGTTGAGCCGACGCTGGACTCGAACCCAGTTTAAAACCCAGCAGCTCTGATCCTGCACTCCAAAGCCGCACCGACAACAATGCATCTCTTAGAAACTAAATACACCTGTGAAAGAATTAACTTTATTAGAGAATGAAAATGTCTGTAAAGTCTCACACAGTTAAATAAATAGGAGAACCAGGCTTGTTCCAACGATGGGAAAAAACAAGGACAAATAAATATATTTCTCCTCTCTCCTTCTCCTTTGGCGTTATTCCATATTTTTGAAGCAACTCAAAGCCATGCTAAGTGGCTCTGCGTGGCTTCAAAATGTTGCGTGGTGCAAGCGTGATGCAAAATTGGTCATGAATATAGCCCTTAACTTGCATCATATTTCTCCAAAATGAGGCACCCCGATACTAAACAAGCAATGGTTTGCAAGAGGTTGTGATTCACGTATTTGTGCCTTTTCGTTTGGGGTGCCAAGGCCAATTTTTGGTCCTCATCTGAACCTAATTTGAGAAATTTAGAATACATCGATATTATGTATGGCTATTTCTGGGAGTTTAAACGCAAACTTCTCCTAAAGTGGAGGAGAGGCATGGTGCAAAACTCTTGAATTTTGTATTTACAGGCTGCAGAGGTCAGGCAGTTAAAAATTACGGGACAAAGTATGAAAAAGCAGGAAACAGGCCTTTAGGCACCAGTATTTGTTCATGGAAACCAAGAATTTACACCCGGTTCAGGGAGACCAGGGACAATGGCAAGGAAGTGTTTTCTTACTCTTCAAAGCATGTGATTACTTTCTTGATGAGAAAAAAGATTAGCGGGAATGATTACAAACATTTCAGAGACTCTTTACAGCTTGTCACGTTTCTATTAATTTCATGGGGGTATTAATTTTAAAACCCGCATCAGACTGTTTGGAAAGAAATCAAGGGACAGACCAGTTGTAAAGACATGGAGACACGGATTCAAATTCAGTAAGACTTGGACATCTGATTGTAAAATTGCTGGTGCTGTTGTGGTACCTCTCACCATACAAACTGGCACCTTTCGGACTGAAAGAATTTACACTCACAGGTTGGCAAGCTCAGCCTTCTAGAGGAGATGGCTTCACAGCCATGCAGTGGGAGGTGAGCAGTTGCTTCAGCTCTCCTGTCCCCTCGGCTTTCCAGCCCTCCTCCATCTCAAACCGGGTCAGGTTGATGACATTGGTGTTGTAGGGAGCATGGTCCGACATGGCGGTCCCAGAGTAGGAAACAATCGTCAGAGGACTGGTGAGGAGTATGGGTTACAGACTGCCACCGACTCACACAATAGTGAATTGAAATAGAAGAACACCCCTCCTCTTGATCCAAGGAACCCTAACCACGCCCTCCGTCTGTAAATCACACAAAATACATATTGGCCTAGAAGAGGGTGTGTCAGTGGGCAGTGGTGAGGGAAGGTCTCCCGTTTACGTGCAAAGAAACACGAGAAGTTGAGCTGAAAGTAAAGGACAGGCAAAATGTTGTACTCTTCTTCTGATTGGTTGCAGTGACTACATATCTTTCGGTCCCTTAAAACTATGAGGAAAGAGCTGTAACAGGTATCTAATGAAATACAGACTAAGGAAAAATAATTGCATGTCTCAAAGTCACAGCTCAAAGAATTGCAAGAAAAGAAAAATGAGTTATTTAAGTGAGTACCTAGTTGTGTGCTTACTGTAAGCACTGGATTCTGAAGCAGCTCTCCGCTGGTTGCATGGTGCTTCAAAAGTTGTTCGGAAAGGAGCACTAGAGTTGGTCCATGCTTTGGCCCCGGGGAGACTGTTGAGGGCGCTGCTCAGTCTACAGACAAAGAGAGCACCAGAGTGGGTCCCTCCTTCGACCCCAGGTGGACTAGTGAGTGTGCACTGCAAATGCCCTGCAGATTTGCTGACACGCTTAAAAAAAGTTCCACCAAAGTGGATGAAAACAGTACTTCGGTAACAGGAGACTGATGAGAGAAACATATGAGGAACAACAGGAAATAGTATGCTACAGCCAATAGAAATGGAGGAAAAGTAGGTGGCAAGCATAGGAATCAATGAAAAGCATGGGTGGGATGCAACCCCCTTTTAAGATTTATATTAAATACAATATTTATTTATTTATTTATTTTATTTACTAGCATTTTTAAAGCGCAACCAAATACCCGTGGGTGTCTCGGCGCTAGACTGCAGTAATGTCTGTCCTAAGGAGAAATACGGTGAGCTGAGGGTGTAGGTTACTGGTCAAATAACCAAGTTTTTAATTGTTTCCTAAACTGTAGGAGTGATGAGCTGGATTTGACGTGATGAGGTAGGGAATTCCAGATTTTAGAGGCTGCGGCTGGAAAACGACGGTCGCCCCAAGTAGCTGTTCTGCTGCGTGGAGTGATCAGTTGATTGAGTGTGGAGGAGCGGAGTGTTCTGACTGGATTGTAGAGTTTTAATTGGTCTTTAAGGAAGCGAGGCCCCTGGTCCTGCATCACTTTGTACACTATACACATAGCTTTAAACTTTATCCTGTTTTGGATGGACAGCCAGTGATAGGTTCTCAGAGTATCTGAGATAGGGGTGAATTTGGGTTTGTTGGATAGCAGGCGAGCAGCCGCGTTTTGTACCGTCTGTAGTTTTTTAGTAACTCTTTTTTGTGCGTTTAGAAAAAGGCCATTGCAATAATCAAGGGAGGTAAGAACCAGTGATGTAACCAGGGTCTTGGCGGCCGTGTCAGGTAGAAAAGGTAGGATTTTTCTAATCATCCTGAGTTTGTAGTGGGCCGTGGAAGCTACCTTGTTAGCATGAGTCATAAAGTTGAGTTGATCATCAAACATGACTCCCAGATTTCTGGCCTTAGAGACGGGACAAGGTGGGGGGCCAAAAGTTGATGGCCACCAGGCTGTGGGCCAAGATGGTGAGAGCTTGCCAAAGATGACCACCTCCGTTTTATCGGAGTTTAGCTTTAGGCAGTTATCTGCCATCCATCCTCCGATTGCCATCATACCAGCTTGGAACCGTTCGGCCACCTCCTGACCATTATCCTTAATGGCCAGAACGAGCTGCGTGTCGTCGGCGTATGAGGTTAGGCTCATCCCATGTGCTTTGATGACATTTGCAAGGTCCGACACGTAGATGTTAAAAAGTGTCGGACTAAGGGATGAGCCTTGAGGAACCCCACACGGTAGCGATCGACTGGCAGATTGGAATGGGCCGAGAGTGACTGCCTGCGTTCTGTTAGCCAGAAAGGAGGTCAGTAGGTCTTTTGCCGTGGACTGGATGCCCATTTTTTCGACACGGTTGACCAGGATCTTGTGGTCAACCGTGTCGAAAGCTGCAGAGAGGTCTAAGAGCACCAGCAGGGCAGTTCCTCCCTGGTCCCGGATGGTTCTAATATCATCTGCTGCCTTAATGAGAGCAGTTTCCGTCCCATGGTATTTACGGAACCCAAACTGGGTGTCATCAAGCAGGTTATTCCTCTCTATGTGGTCCGATAGCTGTTGGTTCATGGCTTTCTCCGTGATTTTGGCTAGGAAGGGGAGACTCGCTATCGGCCGATAGTTTTTCAGCTCTTGTCTGTCCAGAGTGACCTTTTTTAGTAAGGGCTTAATCAATGTGTTTTTCAGAACATCCGGGTAAAACCCGGAGCTCAGTATAGAGTTACAGACAAGGGTGATGACAGGGATAATAGTATCTGCAACCGAAGTTAGCACAGAAATGGGGCAAGGGTCCAAGGCTGATCCTGATTTGACTGAGTTCAGTATGGTCCTGGTTTGATCAGTAGTTAGAGGAGTGAAGCTCGTCAGAGGATTGCTCAGAGAGATAAGAGGAGGGGGGGTACTAGTGGTGCTTGATTCTGAAGTGAAAGTTTGGTAGATGTTATTTACCTTCTCAAAGAAAAACTCAGATAGAGCGTCGCATAGTGATTGCGAGGGTGGGGGTGTTAAGTCTGGTGTGTTACCTGATAATGTTTTAGCTATATTATATAGCTGTTTACTAGAGTTTTTGGCTAATTCTATATGTTTAGAGAAGAAGAGTTTTTTTGCTTCTATTATCATGGACTTATAGGTGGCTAGGGCCTTTTTGTATACATCCTTACTTTCGCCATCATAATCACGTCGCCAGTGTCTCTCCTTGTTCCTTGTTAGTTGTTTTTGTGTTTTCAATTCTTTAGTGTACCATTGGGCAGTAGGAGTGTTCCTATTTCTGGAATGGGACTTGGTAGGTACTAATTCCGAGGTGGCGACCCTCAGCCATTCATGGAATTGCTGAGTGGCAACACTGGGATTGTTGGATAGGTCTGGTTTGAGCTGAGTTAATAGTATGTTTAAATTATTGCAATCTAAATCTTTCCAAGCTTTGAAAGGACCAGTCTTAAGATGGGGGGTCTTTTTACTCAACGAGTCTTTGATGGTCATACTAAAGAATATGGCCGAGTGGTCTATACATTTCACAAGCACAGCGCTAGCACTGTGCAGGTAAAACCTAAAAATAAGAGCCTTAAATTGGAACCTCTAGATAACTGGGAGCCATTAAAGAGGGCATATGTGGCATGAGAACTGTCTTTAATTAAATATTTTATCCACAGCCAAGCCTGATCTCTCATATCAGTCCTCTTGAGTCTTTCAATCAAAATGGAATAGGAAACAGTATCAAACACCAATGCAAATCAAGTAACATCACCATAACAGGTAGGTTTGGTAAAGATTTTCCTTTAAAAACTCCCATACCTCAAGCAGGACAGACTCGGTACTGTATCCTGCACAAAAGCTCAATTGGGAGTCATGCAGCAAATAGTTGCACTGTAGGAAATGATACAGCTGCCTATTAACAATCTTCTCAAAAAGGTTTAGCTGCTGTGAGCGGTCTAAAGTTGCTTAGTACCTTAGTGTCCGAGGAAGGGTTTTATAACAAAGGAAGCAGCAAGTCTAGCTTCCAGCTGTTAGCTACAAGAGCCAGCAGGGGCGGCTTATTTTAGAATGGCAGGTGGAGAAGAATCCAAAGAGGATCACAATTTACATTTGTCAAGTTCTGCCGCCTATTCCTCTGAGAATGTGTGATCAAACTTAGGACCAGGGTGAAAAGAAAGTGCTACACCCTGAGCAGTGGAAATCAGCACAAGAAATTGCTCATAGGATTGAACTTTTAATTTTTTTTTAAATTAGAGGCGTCTTTACATAAATCAATAGAGGGGAAAGAATGTTCTTAGTTCATTAGGGGAAAAGAATTACTTAACAATTTTAGACAGCTCACAAGGTGTATTAAATGACTCTGTGATGGAGGAAGCAATGAAGGTTTTTTGAGCCTTCGGGATGGCAGCATGATAGCTTTTCAAGGCGGCATGATAAGTCGCTTTAGCCCCTTTATCATAACAGATCCTCCATCCCTGCTCCAACCTTTTACAGAAAGGTTTTCTCCTACATAAAAGCATCCAAAAACCAAAGATCTTTTGGAAGTGGAGGATTTTAGAGGGGAAACAATATCCAGGGCACTAACCAGCCAATTATTAAAGCTGGCCATATGCTGTTCCAAAACTCACCTGCAATTAAAAGGGATAGAATGTAATGTCTCCACAAGTTGGGAATCAGGAAGTTTGTTCAAAAGTCTAGATGTTTTCCATGTCTGCCCTTGTGAACTAAAAGGAACCATGGACAGAACATTAAAAAGTATCAAAAAATAGTCTGACCAGCTAAGTTACAGTGCAGTTTTAACCAAGAATGTCTAGGGGTTAGATATAATGAGATCGAGAGTATGACCCGCTTAATGAGTGGGCTCATTTACTAATTGTTCTAGATGGAAACCTTCCAGAGAGGTCAGAAACTGCTGAGCAAATCTGCGATTTGTGTTGTCCACACGCACATGGAAATCATCTAATACCATAAAAAGTTAATGAAGAGGAGACAATTGACCTTACCCATGGGAGAATGGCTGTAGGGAGTTAGCCGAAAAGTCAGCAGGATTGTAGGTTAGTGCTCCAGGTATGGCAACGGAGGGGTTAAAACAATAGTAAAGGCAAGCCCTTCAATGTTGTTAATGTTTGTGAATTTGGAAATCAAACAAGAGTAGGAGGAGGGATGTAGGATTGCCACCTGATGCCCTTTTTTCACTTTACAATCAATGTGCTTAATCAATAACTCAGGGGCAATATCAGTGTGCAAACAATCTTTAAGCCATGTTTCTGTTACCAACATCAATCCAATGGTTCTCAAAAAGTAAGTTAACAAAATCAAGCCCATGACTGTGTAGTGATGAACAGCTAATAAGGCATGCAGAAAAGTAAACGCCCATGGGAGGTGAAACCATACATTGGCCCCAATAGGACGATTAGTTCTGCCGCCCCTACCAGAGGTCCAGCTAGACTAATTTGAATAGCCAAAGGAGAACTCACAAAGGGGACTTTTGTTCCCCACTCCATCTTGTAGCCCCAGCTTCTTGGTGCCCTAAACCACCCAGTGAGCAAACAACAGAGAAGGTGTTAGGAACATAGACTTGTACTGTGTGTTATTGATGCTTAAAACATCTGTGCTTTTTCTGTCCTTGACTGCTTAAATTGAACTCTTTATTTCTGTGCAATCTGTACTTTTAAAACTGCTGTTTTTTCTACCTGCAACTGTTGAATGTATCTTCTAGTTGTCTCTGCACTGTGCTTAGGCCAGCAAGGCCACCCCACCAGTCCCTGCCTGTGTCTTTAAAAGTTAGAGAAAAAGTCTACCTACACCCTGCGAGGCTAAGCAGAGTGTGCATCTGAGACTGCTTCATCTGCTGTATGCTTTAAATTGTATTTGGAAAGTGTATGTAAGACTTGTTTTTGGATGGAAAAAGTAATTTGTAAAAAGTGCACTAACCCAGTATTTTCAGTCGTTTATATGTAGTTTTGGATCTTACCTGCTGGCTAAAACAGGACCTGAAAAGTGCGTATTGGGCCTGTCAGTATCCAAGGATATTCTAACTTCAGGAATGGCTCTCCTTTCTCCCTGCCCATCCGCCTGGTCTAGGTTTCGGTTCAGGCGTCATCATTGTTTCTCTCAAATTTCGTAGTACTGCAAGACTAAAAGATCCTACTTCTGGAAATGCTAACGCACCATCCTTTTTGGTATATCTAGCCCTATTTTCTAACCGTATACAGGTATGATAGCCATATTTTGTCATCATGTACGATGCAGGCGTTTTAGGAGGAGGAAGTCATTTTCCCTCTCTTGTCACTATTGCCTTGTCCTTCTTGAATACATTTTTCAATTTTTGAAACCTTGAAGATTTCTCTTTCTCCTCTCCGTAATAAAACTCCATTTTCCCGATGATTTCCTGACTTTCTAAAACAATTGCGCACCCTACCGAAAACTGCTTAGTTTCACCAGCCTATCACAGCTCGGTTCGCACTAACGCACCAATTAGAACAAGATATGTTTCATTAGTGCTCAACCAATAATCTTGCTGTTTCAACTGATGCACCAAACAGCTCTAACTCTGTTTTGGTCACGCGGACTAATTCCAGCGCGATACCTTTGACGTCAGCCCTGCTCCGGCTTCTGCAGCTTCGACTGACTCTCCTTTATAAAAATTTATCGGCACACTGTATTTACACTTTAATACAACTAAAATCAGTTAGTAACCACATAAAACAACTCCATTCGTCTGTTTCGCTAAAACCAAAGTGATAGTTTCCTCAATCACACAAGTATTCTGTATTTCCAGTAGACAGCGCTTACCTCTTCTCTACCACAGAATTTTAGACTCGCCGATAAAGTAGCACATCCCTCTACTTTACCCTTCTCTCAACCTTAAGTTAAGCTCTATTACTCTCCCATCAGTAAGTTTTAAATCAGAATACACAATGATCCCTGTACTTAAGGCCAAGATTTTATAGGCTGCCTTCACTATACATTTACCCTTTCACACTTAAAGGTCCCTAAACCTGTAACATACGACGATGTCACCACTTTGAAACAGACTATGTGATGTGCGACTACACTTGCCACACTTCCTCTGCCTGCAGACAGAGTAACCAGCTTCCCACACTTTCCCGAAGCCTTTTCCAGACTACATATAACGTAATACAAAGTCAACAGATGTTAGTCATAAATTCGGTACATCAAAATTCTGTATATATCGCCCTATACATCTTATCCTAGTTAATCCATAGCATCCAATGCTCTGCTACCAAGTAATTAACTGATGTAGCGCTACTCTAGAAATTTCTAATAAACCCATCACCATTTCCCTGAAGAACTTAATCACTCATGTACTCATCAGTGGGGTTCATAACACTGCGAGTCACTTGTACACACATTCCCCCTACTTCAAGGATTCCGGTGAAGATCAAAAGGAGAGCTGCTGGATCATAGCGGAGTGTCTAAATTGAATGCTAAATATTTATCTATACTAATATAATAAAGAGAGAGCCAAACCTTTGAGGCGGGTAATCTCAGGAACCACAGCACCAATCACAACACCCAATACAGCGTTGGAAAGGGCAGTTGCAGCAGAAGGACATTGGCTATTCAGACGCCCACCATATACATTTAAAAGGTCAAAGAACTGTGCCAGCAAAGTAGTCCCTTGTGGGCGTGTCTGTGTTGTGCTGTGAGCGTGTGCTGGGGGCATGACAAACGCTGGGGGCGTGTGGTACGTCCGCCCTTCATGCCATGTCTCATATCGTGTGCTAATCCCACCCTGCTCCCTTTAAATACCCCTGCACCCCATAATCATAACCCACCCTTGCGCCTTAAAATACCCCAACACCCTTAAACACTAACCCATCTTAACCCTATAAATGTACCCTGTGACCCCAAAACCCAAACCTATCCCTAAACCCTAAAAATACCCCTGTACCCCAAAACCCAAACCTAGCCCTGAACCCTATAAATACCCTTGTACCTCAAAACCCAAACCTACCCCTGAACCCTAAAAATACCCCTGTACCCCAAAACCCAAACCTAGCCCTGAACCCTAAAAATACCACTGTACCCCAAAACCCAAATATACCCCTGAACCCGAAAATACCCCTGTACCCCAAAGCCCAAACCTCGCCCTGAACCCTTAAAATACCCCTGTACCCCAAAACCAAGACCTACCCCTACCCTAAAAATACACCTGTACCCCAAAACCCAAACCTAGCCCTGAACCTAAAAATACCCCTGTACCCCAAAACCCATACCTATCCCTAAACCCTAAAACTACCCCTGTACCCCATAACCCAATACTATATCTGAACCCTTAAAATACCCAAACACCCCAAAACATATACCTCAGTACCCAAAAACATATACCCCTATACCCATACTTATCTTATCCAAACATTAAAAAAACATGCTTGCCTCTTACCATTCATGCATTTACAACGCTATATAATATTGCAAGGAAAAATAAAGTAGGGAAACTCGAGTTCACACACTACTGAACGCGCACTCTTAAGTGCATCAGTTGTGCACTGTGAATCGGAGCGTTTCACAGGCCTGTCACAGAAAAGAAATGCTATCAAAACGAAATCCTACTAAACAATATACTACTGGCCGGCAGCAATTCATACCCGGACAACGTCGGGACGGGCTGCTAGTACTATATACATCTGCTGTTTAAACTCTTTTATCATGGTTTCATTTTTAAAAGAAAATTATTCAGACACACCACCGGTATTTTTGTCAATGGATCAGCTAGTAAAAAATTAACTAAAGGATAAACAAGACCAGCTTAATTTTCCATTTATTTAATTGTTATTTTAAAGAGGAAATCTCCTAGCATGACCTGTATTTATTCATTTATTTTATTCATTTAATCAGAAATAGCCTAAGAAAGGAAAAGAGTAAATTCAAACATTTATATTTATTAGTTCAATATTTCAGGAAAAATACGCTGAATTATATTACCGCAATCCCAGGACACAGACATCAGCATAGGACAGAATAGTTCCCAAAGACCATCTCTCTATTCTCTCTAGTTGTTCAATCTCATCAAAAGACTCCGCACCCATTCAAAAGATTTAAAGTTCAGAAAAATTCAAAGTCCTTACGCCATAGGAAAGATTTAGCAATCCGGCAGCATGTCGGGGTGCAAAGGTGAAAATCGAAAAGAAGCTTTTTTTTCTTGATTCCAAACGTCCTCTTTTATACCCTTTTTCACTAACTAATCTAGCTAAAAGTTGAAACTTTTAGGGTCTTTAACAGTTCTGATTGGACAAGTCGAGGGGTGGATGAGCATAACTTCATCATCTTATTGTTCAATTTGTGTGCTGTCATCAAATATGAAAGTAGTCTTTGTTTTCGCCATAGTCTTTTTACTTGTGTCCTTAAATTTGTTATTTCAACTTATTTTCTCAGGCTCACAATGCGGATGTTAATTTTTTGTTGGCGTTCAGTTGAGTTGGCACGGCACATTGTCCTTGACCCATTCTGCACAGGCACAGGCAGTCCACTCTCGTCTCGAGCTCAGTCGCACATGCGTACAACACCACAATCTTGGAGTCACAGAAACCTCCATTTTAACTTATGCCGCATGGGCCAGAATGGGAACTATTACAGAAGCAAACACAATTAAACATTAGTTGTTGAAATATAACCCTTCTGTTTACCCACCCCCATACTAAGGTAACCCTGTTAGTTATTACCTAGCAGATAAAGCAACATATATGTGTGGTTTACTCACCATTCTCCATCTTTTATGCCACAAACAGACAGACAAAAGCACATGTATGCCGCTGTTGGTTAGATTATAGCAATTGCGTTAATTATAGACGTAACAAGATCACTTAATTAGTTGATTATGATTTGCAACGTAAGCAAATTTGTTTCACACGTGTATTTTTGTGTGTGAATTCTATTCTATGTTGGTTAATTTCAAAACCACACGATTAGTTCATGTTACTGTTATGAGGAAGTAACTTCACGAGCGGCTCACAAATTTGGCTTTCCAACCTCGCTCCATCAGTGGCGTAGAGTCTTCCACATGCCACATTCCAACTTCCAGTGCCACTGGTGGCATAGAGACTTCCACGTGCCACATTCCTACTTCCATATGAGAAGGGTTTGTTGCCTGCATTGACCAGGGAGGCCCTAGTGATGTAGTGCTTTTAAAATGCCGCACTCCTACTTCCAGTGCCACTGGTGACATAGGGTCACATGTACAAAGAATAGGAATAAAGATTTCCAAATAGTGATTTCATCTGAATCACTATTTTGAAATAGTATGCCTTATGTATGAAACTTTTTTCTCCATATTTGCAAATCCTAGTGGGTCACAAATTGGCCTACCTCATGAATATTAATGAGGTAGGTTGCAGTTTGAGACCCATCAGGAATCACAGCCATCACAGGGATGGTGGCCTGCTGAGGTAATTAGATAACCATGTCTGTGATTGCGTTTTGATAAAGGTCTTTATTGTGTTGAAATGCAACGCTTTTTCCTGATAGGATAAGGGCATCCATTCCAACAATGAAAATGTTTACATTTTGTTTCATTTTTTAATAGTAGGTTGCGGTCCGTGAGACCATTACATAAACAGTCTTTATCGGTATAAGTAACTACAAACACGTAATACATAAAGGGAATTGTCCCGTCATCTTGGAAGGGTGCAATCATTATCCCTGTACATAAGAAAGGCGACAGGGGTCTGCCGGGGAATTACAGACCCATAAGCTTGATAGCTACCATTCAAAAGGTGGTGGGGAGGATGGTGGTGAACAGGCTCATGGTCTAGGTGGACGAAAAAAATGCATTATCCCCTTACCAGGCTGGGTTCCGGAAGGCCACCAGTATGGTGCACCAGGTCTTCCGCTTCACTCTACTACGGTGGCAAACAGTGGTGCTGGGTGGGGGCAGCCTGTACGCCGCTTTCGTGGACTTGCGGGCTGCCTTCGACCTGGTTCCTAGGTCAAAGCTGTGGTCAGTATTGTGGAAAATGGGTCTTCCGGAGGATTTATTGACCCTGGTTATGAGGTTGCATGACGTGAATTTTGCCAGGATACAGTGGGGCAGTCAAGGGGAAGTCACTGCGGACTTCCCGGTTGAGCGGGGAGTTAGGCAGGGGTGTGCCATGGCCCCCCTACTATTCTCCTTATTTATTAATGGAGTAGTAGATAGAATGTTGTCTGCTAATTTAGACGCCCCTTCCTTGGCGATATTAAGGTCCCAATATTAATGTTCGCCGTTGATACTCTCATTATATCAAAGACCCCGAGTGGCTTGCAGAGTGCCCTTAATATTTTTGAGGAATTCTGTGGGGAGCACGGCCTTGAAGTCAATGTGACCAAAACCAAGCTAATGGTATTTAATCCTCACCGTAACTTCCAATCTAGGCTAACTATGAATCAGCGCCCACTAGAGGTAGTCAAAGCTTTTACCTACCTTGGTATCTATATAACCAATGATCTTAAATGGTCCCAGCACATTGATCTAGCGGCATTAAGGCATAGACAATTAGCTGGAACTCTAGGGTTTGAGCATAGAAAGTCAGAAACTAAACCAATTATGCCAGCCCTACAGGTTTAAGAGGCAAAATACCTTGGCTCAGAACTCTATGGGACGGAGCTGTGGGGATTTGGAAAACTTGATTCACTACAAAGGTCTGAAAATAAGTTTATCAGGACAATTATGGGTCTTCCCAAAAGCACCCCCCTTCTCCCCCTTAGATATGAGCTGGGCAGAAAGGCTGTGGGCGATTTGGCAAAACTTCATCCGATACTGTACTGGAGACGACTCTGAACCACTCCAGAACTTAAGCACTATGCCGAAGGTTTTTTGGCGATAATTAAAGGGGATCTTTTTCATAAAATTAAATGGCTAAAAGACCTCAGATCTCTGTTGTGTTTGTTGGGTCTCCAAACTCTTTGGGATAACCCATCAGGAGCACTATTTCCTAGTAAAATTATTGTAAAGGAGTTGTACTGGAATTATGTGACTGAGCGGGACTGGAGAAATACTGATTCGAGATCTATTGCAGGATGTTATCTGGAATCTAAAATCTCTCCCGATTACGAACCTTACTGGGACATAATAACAAAGCCATGGGATAGGAAGCTCCTATGCCAATTGAGGATAGGTACTCTTCCACTAAGGGCACTCACTGGCAGGTGGAGGGGTTCACTAAACATTTCTTGCCCCGTATGTGGATCTGAAAAGGAGACTGTTGGCCACTTTTTATTCGCCTGTCAAGCCTAGACAAACTTGGTTAAAACCTGCATGTAAAAATCTAGGCACCAAAAGTAGTATTGTAGCTATGAGAATTATTTGTACTAGCTCATACTTGCCATTGGCTATAGCAGTAGCGAAATTCCTGGGGTGGGCATGGTCTATTAGGAATAAATTGATAGTCGAGTAACTGTTTACAGAGGGTGAGTTTTACTATCACAAGATACTTGATGTCGCTTTTATTTTAAATTGTATATATGTATATGTACATGATCTTTTCCAAAAATTCTTGCTTTTATTTGTCTGGGGCAATCATCTAATATTGCTTATATGTGTATGATTCTTTGCCAAAAATTCTTGTTTTTACCTCTCTGAGGCAATCATTTAATACTGTTGTAATATTTTGTATGTATTGTGCTTTTATGAGAAATGCTCGAATAAAGCCTCTTTGAACTGATAAAGGGAATTGCACAACATGTAATAATTGTAATCAAGCACAATACACTAGCCTATAGATTCATCAAGCATCCATTCTGCGATTCCTAATTAGCGAAAAATAAGGATTCGCTAATAAGGAATAGCAAAAGGCAATGCATGAAGAACTCACTAAAAAAATAGCGATTTCTTAAAATTCCTTCATTGCGACTCGCAAATTGTGAGTCGCGATTAAGGAATACCTCCCCATTCATTCCTATGGGCCTAGAGGCCCATAGGAATGAATGGGAAGACATTCTCAAATTGTGATTCTCAATTAGAGAATCGCAAATTGAGATTGCAATTTCAAGGATGCCAGGGTGTCAAAAGGACACCCTGTTGCACCCCTGAAATCGGCATATGGGTAAATCTTGCACACACACATGCTCTAAGGGCATGTTTTTGTGTAAAATGGAAATTTTAAAAATGCACTTTAGTGCATTTTTCAAAGTTTTTGCGAATTACCATGAAGTTCAACTTCATGGTAATTTGCTCCCCCTATTAGCAAAATCGCTAATTTTTTTACTTTAATGCATTGCATTTAAGGAATCTCAATTTGAGATTCCTTAAATTCAATCGCAATTTAAGTAATCGCAATTTTGCGATTTCTTAAATTGCGATTTTTGCATTTGGGATGATGCATCCCAAATGCAAAAATACCGGTCGCAAAGGGGCCGATTTTAAGAATCTGCCCGTTTGCGACCAGTTTTTATCTTGATGCATCTATGCCTAGGTACTTCGTTAAAAAAATGATTTTCATATCAAAACAATGCAGACATAAATCGGTTAAAAATACTAATACCGGGTGATCAAAATATTGCATCTTTCTTAAGAAAACAGATATACTAAAAAATACCTCCAAAACCTAAACCTCTACTTTCATCATCAGAATCAGCCCCTGAGTCTCTCATTTAGACTGAGTCCCCAAAACCTGAGTTAATTGTACAGAAAACGAATTGCCAAAGTTGTCTCTCATTTAAAGGTGCAGTCATAGTTCATAGCAAATGCAAACTATTTTAGTTTTTCATGTAATGCACTGCTTTGCACCATCATAAAACTATGGTTGGTATCTCCAGCCAAACACAGCTACTGATTATGCCCCACAAAAGGCAGAATAATTCTGGAAGACACCGTTTTCAATATTATTTCATAGCTGAAGCTGAAGCTAAATTTGTAGAAATAATCTGGATGTGAAGTGTGTTAAGGTAAATATCTAGTTGCTATTTTTCCTTCATGTGGGCCTGGGTTTAAATAACACCAAGCATACTGCAGAAGTGGTGAAGGCATCACCTTTAGAACCAGGTAGGTAGATAAGTGGGGTTATTGTATTTATCAAATCATTTTACCATAGATCTGACAGCTTCTAAATTTAAAATTAAAAGAAAAAAGAAAACAAAATTACATGTTGCTTCCTTTTTTCGTACAAATTTTAGTAGTGCATCATAATCATCGATAAATAAATTTCTTTTTCAAAAAAGAAACGTCAGATAAATGAAGTAAATAAAAAACCCAAGCTGCTATAAGCAAGATCTAAAAATCTCATTAAGGCACTAATAAAAGATGGAATGTGATTGTTAAAACAACAGTTGATTGCCTCTCTTGTGGATCGAATAACTCTGAATATATTCCTTGCAGTCATAGTAGATTGTGGCAGATATAAATAACATGTTCTATAGTCTCTGATTTAAAACCACGTAAATGACATGAGCCATTGCCGATTATGTATGTGTTTCAAGGACCTTCGAATTGATGCAAAGGAATATATAAAGGTCTGAATCTTAAATATTTCCTTTTTCTTAGTTGCCTCTAGGTTAAAATCAAGGTAAGGCTGTCTTCGGAGGGAAAAGGGATTAAGGGCCATATGTATGAAACTTTGGTTTTGCGATTCTCAAATAGTGATTTTTTGAGAATCGCAAAATGCTATGTATGTAGGATTTGCAAAATAATTTTGTGAATCCTACATATTCCTTAATTGTGAATCGTAAATTGCAATTCGCAATTAAGGAATACCTCCCCATTCATTCCTATGGGCTTAGAGGCCCATCGGAATGAATGGGAAGACATTCTCAATTTGAGATTCTCAACTAGAGAATCGCAAATTGAGAATGCAATTTCAAGGGTGCCAGGGTGTCAAAAAGACACCCTGTTGCACCCCTGAAATGTACATGTGTGCACATGAGACACACATACATGCCCTAAGGGCATGTATGTGCGCCACATGGCACTTTGAAAATGCAAAAAAGTGCATTTTTTAAAGAAATCGCTAATTACCACCAACTTGAAGTTGGTGGTAATTTGTGTTTCCTTAAGGCCAAATTGCACTTTTTTATGCTTCTTACATTGCATTTAAGGAATAGCAATTTGTGATTCCTTAACTTCAATTGCAATCTCAAATTTTGCAGTTCCTTTTTTTGCGAGGCAGTTTTGCTTTCATACATACCACTGAGCCAAATTGCGATCACAAACGCCGAAATTCTGCGTATTTCGGCATTTGTGATTTCAATTTGGTATGATACATATGGCCCTAAATGTTAAGTCACTATGATGGTACTTCGAAAGAGAGCATAGACCTTTCTCTTGATAGTTCTGCTCAAATGTACCTTTTATTGGCCTTTCATCTTCAAGAAGTGATAAGCTTGAAAGAGAGAACAGGTCTGGAAGATTGTGTTGCGTGAGCACCGCCCCAGTGCTGTCCGATTTCAGATCACATTTATGTAGTTGCTACATTGCAGGTCCTTATAGATTATCCAAAAACAAGTGTAGAATCCTTGGGACTAATTTGCGCAGAAACACAAAGAAAAGATATTATTGAGTGTAGAACTGTGAAGAAATCACAGACGATAACACACAGACCTAGCTGTGGGATATTCCCTTTTTTAGGACGAAATCCCTAACTCACCAGAAAGTGAGTGAGACCCAAGGATTCTACACTTGTTTTTGTCTGATAACATTGGGGATAGAATCCTTTGCAGGTCTTTAAATTTCCCCTAGGGCCCTCCTACCTTAAACTTCTTGTTGTGACCTTATATATTTCCCCCTTAGTGTTACAGCACATATAACTTATGGTTGAAGCATTGTGGAAGCTATCCAACTTACTCGCATTTAATGTTAACCTACATTTGCTGTATGGAGTGGCTACCCTCAGGCTGAGATGTTGCTTAATGCTAGGCACATACATTTATTCCATTTCGTTTAATGTCCTATTGTTGAATACCGATAAGGCATATAGTAGCAATGGTATACGTTTGCTTGTTAGTGCTGGGGCCAACTGGGAAATTGCTCTTCCTCCATAGATGTTTGCAAACCTGCCAAATATTACTGTATTTTAGAATCAGGGCACATGAGGTCTTGTACCTGCATTCCTTCTTAGCAAACAGTGTGATACTAGGCAAATAACGGCATCTATCAACTACAGACCTTAATTTCCTTGACAATAATAAATATTGACATGTTGTATTGTGTTCTATGTGGGAGGGCGGGATTTTTGATCTCTATCTTATCATTCCAGATCTAAAACCCCTTCTGGTCGACTGAATCTTTATTGCCTGTCATTGAGGAAAGAAAGTGCATCCAATACCAGGTTAGTTTGATCAACGATGGACTAGACTCTGAAAAACCACAGACTACTTCTAAGTTTCAAAGGTTTATTACAGAGTCATTGATAACTGCAAATACAGGCATCTCAAAACGAGATTCAAAAGGTATAGAGGCACTAATATAAACATGTGTTCTCTAAAGTTTCTTAGGCGAGCAAAGAACACTACTAGGACTAGCTCCAGAATCAGCAGGGATGCAAGCATAGACACGAATTGCGATCTATCCGACATTCACAAAGGAAGGAAGGAATCAGGTTAGGCAGTCCCTACCCTGTACTAGATGGTATCCCTACTTAACCAGGTCCCGACCTATCAAAGGTGTCAGCTGTGAATGTCTTCTTAAGAAGATCACCCACTCTTAGTCTTAGGTGAAAACCCTATGATCTCCAGTCATGACCCCTCTCTGCCTACCCATCCGCTCTCTGAAGGGTCCTCAGGCATCTGCTCTAACTCCACCCAGGGATCCTGACCCTAATACAAAACACAGTTTACAGTCGAAACGCCCCTCACGAGACGCCCCTCACGTGGTGTCGATTCTGGCTTTTTCCATGATGATCTTCCTCTGGGCCTTGTGTTCAGCGTTGACCTTGCTTCTCAGGCTCTTCTCCGGCCCGCTGATACCCCCTAAACATTCCTGAATCCTCCTCCATGTCTGTACCAGTCTACTCAAACAGAGCTCTATTCATTAAACTTTTAATCGAAACCCCCTCGCACCTGCAGACAGACATCCGCAGCTTGAATCCCAATTCTCATAGACCTTTAACAAAAGTTTGCAACATTTCCCAATGCAACTCGACATGTATAAGCACGTGCAAATAAGAAACCCTTTTTCTCTTTTCAGGCCTACAACCCTTTTCTCAGAGGTTAACTTGAAATAACATGTTAGCATCTTATTCTTGGATAATAAGAAAACACTCCTATGGAATATAAATCTAATGAATAAACAAAATCACTATAACGTTAGTGCAATCCATGTTTATGTATGAGTGGTCATTTCTAGACCCATCCGCCCTGACCATGAGGCCTGCTCCCTTCGATGCTTTGCAGAATGACATTCCTCCATTAGCAGCTACATAACATGGATCATGATTAATCACATCTAATAAGAATACATTTTCCACATATTTCTGCATCAGTCCCACTTCTATATGTATTTTCTGTGTTAACTACACACGTCTAAGTATAGGTGAATATATCTTCGACACTTACAGGCACTTCTTATTATAATTGTGCGACTAACGTGTACTTATGGTGCACTCATGCGTTTTGTTCAGTTTGCGCTCTCTCAGTTCCCCCCTTTGATGACCTCTCGTGGTCATCACCAAATTCAAACTGAACTAGTTGCCATCCTCTCTCGTTTCAGTATTTCTAGAGCCCTCAGACTCTTGTACTGATTGTCCTGCATGGCAGCTAATCTTCGTTCCTGTTCTCTCCTGGATCTCTCCAACCTATTTGATCTGTACCATTGGTACGACCTCACCAATCCCCACAACACGATCACGCAGATCAGTATTATGATGATAGGTTTCAGTATGTACCATACAAAGCTCTTCCCTATGTTGGCGAACCAACCTCCAACTGTACCCATTCCATGACCCACTTTTTCCCAAACATTTACTTTAGTCAGGTCTTCGATCTCTTTGTGAATGTTAGTTATGTTCATGATAACTTTCTCCAGAGGTTTTGAATTGTCTGGAATGTAAGTGCAACATTCCTGGACCTTCAAAGCCTTACAGACTCCGCCCTCTTTTGCTAGCAGAACGTCTAACGCAAGACGGTTCTGAAGCACCATGGCCCTTATCGATTGCATCTCTCCTTCCACCAGCATTAAGGATGTAGCAGTGCTGGCAGACAACCTGTCTACGACTGTGGCCAGTCTTCTAATCTTGACATCATTGAGGATCAGTCCTAATATAGGAAATGCAGCACCAAATACATCTCCAACTAGTTCTGCATCCCCTACGTCTCTTCTTCCTCGTGTTGAGGCCTTGCCCTCTATGATCTCTAAGTCTTGGGCATGGTATATTTTGGGGAAGACAATTGCCAAATAACATGATCCGTACCAGTTATCAGGTAGTCTCACGTAGGCATTTCTTCCACATACAAAATATACATTTGGAATCACTTGCATTCCCTTCAAAAAGTCTTTTGTGTAATACTCTAATCTAAAAGCATGTTCACAACTGACCTCCCCTACAAATACATTTTCGTAGTACGTTTTGCTCCTGTGAAGGCATAACTTCCCTCTCTGTGTTTTATCCAAAGCTATAGGACCACTACTACCCTTTCTTTTATGGTCCTTCTCCTCCTCGGTCCAATCTGTCTTCCACTGTCCTGATTTCTTCAGAATCTTTTGCCTTCTATAACGATCATCCACTTGCCCTATAAACTTCTTCTCGACTTCTGACACTTTGCAAGTCAGATTATTTCTGCGGGCATGTGAAGTATCTAAAGTATCCCAAGGAATGAAGAACTTGGCCAATCTGTCTTCACTCTTATAATAGTCCCACTTATTCATTTGCTTATAATTTGGGACCTCAGGTAACACTGAATCATAATTAGAAAAATAATACTCAAAACTATCTCTACCATAAAATATGCTAAGCAATAAGCTACATGTAATGCAATAAGTCAATGGGAGATGATGATATCGAATGCCTTCAGCTACAGACGCAGGCAGCTGCATACAGACATAACAGTCTTTGACTTCCATGGCATCTACGTATTCATATAATAATTTGGCATAAGCATTTGACCTATAGTCGCCTTGGGACTCATCCATGTGTAACCTACGGGCTTCTGCTGCTAATAACGCTTTCTCCTGTTCGGTTTCACCTTTCCTACCGGCAGTGGTGGGTTTTGGTGTCACTACAGATTTTGTCTCTGGTACCCCTGCCTCACTCTCGTGTCCCACTACATATGATACAGTAACTACTAAAGCTATAAGAAGTATCACTCCTACAATAAGTGTGCCTATTATACATTTGGCTCTGCGGTTTGGACTACCGGCCTCCATTTCTTCAGACAGTACGGTTCTTGAATTCAGTCTTTAGAATCACACAATCGGAAGCTGGCAATCTTTTTTTTTTTTTTTTTTTTTTTGCAAAAGTCTTTTCGAACTTTCTCTCAGACAACCCTAGCCCTTCTCCGTCCACTTAAAGGAAACCTCTAAGTTTCTCTGCATTCCTGGGCGCTAGGTAATCTTCTTTCTTCTTGTTTATTTACAAAGTCTTTAAGCATCTACAATGAGGCTGGGACCAGCGGCTTGGATAGCATAGTTCAATAGCTCCAAACGAAGAATGTATTCTTCATGACTTGTTATCGTGGTTCCAAAGTCGAGGAATTGCAATTCGGTGAAGAACATGTGCTTTAACTTGCTCAGGTAGGGAGGGTTGGGGACTTTGAACGTTAGTGACCCTTCTGTTTCGACTCCAGGCACCAACAGCTGTACTTCTACTGTGATGATGGGTTCAACATTGGCCACTAGCACCGCCCTTATTCTCCCTGTCGTTTGTTCCCAAGACATCTGTCGCCAGATATGTCCACTCAGGAGTGGCGTATCTTCTGCTAGGCACACGTACTCGCCTTGACCTTCTTGGACCTGCTGCTTCAGTGCCCAGAGCACCTTCGTCCGGATCTGAGTCTTCGGATATTGGAACAAGAGTTCTCTCTGGAGTTGACCTCAGGCTCGACCTTCTCCTCTGCGGCCAACTAGCCTCTCTACGCCTTGCCCCTCCGCTCCTGGTCCTTCTGCTTCGCTCGGGCTCACTTTCAGCTCGGCCCGCGTCTGATTCGTACTCCCAGCTACTTCCTCCTTCTGTGGCGTCGTCGGTTTCACTATTGTACTGACCGTCCTCAGCTTGGTCAGACACACTCCCAGCTTCTTCTTGCACCTCTACAGCTTGGCTGGCCCCCTCTGTGGCTTCTCTGTCCGCATCTGGACTTACATCCGAGAGAGGAGCTGTTTCTTCCAGAGATGCTGCAACTCTCCGCGTATGAGACGCGTGGATCCAGTTGGGCAGACCTCCCACTTTCACAGCAGTGTTCGATATTAGGATGATCTGGTAGGGCCCATGCCAGCGGACATCTAGGCAGCTTCTTCTGACGTGCTTTTTGATCAGTACCCAATCTCCAGGGAACAGGTCATGACACAAGTCCTGGCACGACGGGACCTCCGCAGCCTGCACCTGAAGGGACACAGAATGAATGGCGTCAGACAGACCCTTACAATAGTCCAGGATCATATCATCTGTGATATTCAACAAGGCTGCAGTCGGTACTGATGGCAATCTCATCGCCCTCCCCATTAACACCTCGTGTGGCGATAGTCCCGTTCTTCTGTCTGGGGTACTACGGATGCTCATGAGAACTAGTGGCAAGGCATCGGGCCAACTCAGAGACATTGATGAACACATTTTGGCAATTCGGGTCTTTATGGTGCTGTTTATCTGCTCCACAATTCCCGAAGCTTCTGGTCGATAGCTACAATGCAATTTCTGGTCTATGTTCAGGGCTGCACAAATCATCTTCACAAGCTCGCTGTTGAAATGTGTTCCCCTATCTGATTCCAAAGAGGCCGGTACCCCGAAGCGCGGAATGAGCTCCCTAAGCAATAACTTGGCTACTGTGAGGGTGTCACACCTGCGTGTAGGGTATGCCTCGACCCATCTGGAAAATATGCAAACAACCACCAGCACGTATCGAAGGCGGTTGCACCTTGGCATTTCAATGAAATCAATTTGCATTCGATTAAATGGACCTCCAGACCTCCCTATGTGGCTCAATGTAACTGGTGTTCTTTTCCCTATGTTCAGCTGCTGACAGGTCACACAACGCTGGCACACTGCTTCGGCTGCTACTCTGAACTTAGGGTTGTACCAGGTTTGTCTGAATACTCTCAGCATAGCGTCTCTCCCCAGGTGTACTGGACCATGTATTTGTCTCGCCATTGGGCTCACCAACTCGTTTGGCAACACTGCCCTTCCATCGGATGAGACCCAAAAATCTGTGTCACCTATCACACATCCTGCAGTTTCCCATGTTCTTTTCTCAAAATCGGGTGCATTTTCTTGTACACATTTTAACTCGTCCCAAGTATCTACTGTCTCCAATATCATAGCTAATTCAGTCCTTACACTGATTCCACCCACTTCCACCTCCGTGAAGGAGTATCCCTGCTCGGCACAGTATCGTGCCACCTCGTCCGCGTATCTATTGCCCTGTGACACAAAGTCCATGTTCCTTGTGTGTGCGGTACATTTCACGACGGCAATAGCTGCCGGACATTGCAAGGCTTCCAACAATAGGCGTACAAACTCTCCATTTCGAATGGGGGAACCTGAAGAGGTCATGTAACCCCTTTGAGACCATAATTGCCCGTAATCATGAACTACCCCGAAACCATATTGGCTATCGGTGTATATGGTGACTCGAATTTTGTTGCTTGCCAGGCAGGCACGCGTCAATGCAATAATTTCAGCTACCTGAGCGGAGTGTACTCCTTCCAGGCATGCGGCTTCCACAACTCTGGTAATTGTACAAACAGCATAAGCTGCTCTCAACTGACCAACATCGTCTCTTACACATGAGCCATCGACAAAGAAAACTTCATCAGGGTCAGTCAGTGGCTCATCCATGATGTTGGGTCTTGGTTTGGTGCATAGTTCAGTCACATCGAGGCAATCATGGTCTGTACATACATCATCATCAATGTCACTTGGGAGTGGCATCAATGTGGCAGGGTTCAAAACAGAGCATCTCTTGAGGGTCACGTTCTCTGCAGCAAGAATGACTTGCTCATAGCGCGTGAGCCTGCTATTGGTCAGATGCTGTGTTTTGGTCCTGGTCATCAACAGTTCAACAGAATGTGGCACATACACCTCTAACTGATGTCCCATAACTATATTCTCACAACGCTCAATGCTGACACCCGTTGCAGCAACGGATTTGAGACATCCGGGCAACGCTGCGGCTACTGGGTCTAAGGTAGCCGAAAAGTAGGCAACTGGTCTACGGGCATTCCCATGGATTTGGACCAGGACTGACAAGGCACAACCCTCTCTTTCACAACAGTAAAGCAAGAATGGTTTGTCGTCATCTGGCATTCCCAGAGCAGGAGCACGACACAGGTCCTCCCTCAGCTGCAGGAACGCCATAAAACAATCTTTGTCCCATGGTACCGGATCACTCACCTCCTTGTGCCTCAGTTTTTGCAAGGGTTTTGCTTTCAGTGAAAAGTTCGCTATCCACTGTCGGCAATAACCCACCATCCCTAGGAACATCCTAACTTCTCTCTGTGTTTTAGGTGCGTTCATTTTCATGATCGCCTCGATTCTGTCCGGTGACACCTTCCGCTTTCCTTTTTCAATCCTGTGCCCCAAATACTGCACTTCTGTCAGGCAGTACTGTAATTTGCTCGGAGACACCTTGTGCCCGTTTACAGCTAGGTGATTTAGCAATGCAATGGAGTCCTCCCTGCAAGCTTCTTCAGTTTCTGACGCGACAAGTAGGTCGTCTATGTACTGGACCAGAACCGAATTCTGGGGCAGTACTAGACTTTCAAGATTTTTCTTCAAAAGCTGGTTAAAAATCGATGGGCTCTCTGTATACCCCTGTGGGATACGACACCATGTTAATACTCGACCTTCCAGCTTAAAAGCGAAAAGGAAATGGCTATCCTCGTCCAAAGGGATTGAAAAGAAAGCTTGACAAAGGTCTATCACTGTGAACCATTCGGCTTGGAACGGTATCTGAAACAATATCACTGATGGATTCGGTACCACTGGACAACATGAGAAAACTATGTTATTTATTTTTCGAAGATCCTGCACTATTCTGAATTTCCCACTTGGTTTCTGCAAACCCATAATCGGGGAGTTACATGGACTACCCACGATTTCCTTCAGTATTCCCTGCTTAATCATGGACTCGATCACGGGTTTTATACCTGCAATCGTTTCTGGGGTCAATTTGTACTGGGGTGTTCTCGGAAACTCAGCATTCGGCTTTACTATGATTTTCACTGGGTCCACTCCTTTGACTAGTCCAATCTCTTCCCCAGTGAAATCCCATACTTCTGGTACCACGGCCTCCCTTAGATCCCAGGGGAGCTCATCCACTGTCAGAGTGGGGTACAGCTCCACGCACGTTCTTGAGTTTGCGACCTTAAAGTCAGCGTCATCATCATTAGTCAGTACCTCCACTCCCTGCGGTGTGCAGTATATTGTACAATTTAACTTGCACAATAAATCTCTTCCCAATAGACATACAGGACTAGAATCACAAACCACAAACTGATGTTCATCGCTGTATTTCCCTATCTTCACTAGCACTGGTTCTGTCAATGGGCTTGTCATTCTCCTGTTTGCGACCCCCACCACTTGAATCGTCTCTCCGGACATTGGCAGACCTGGAACTACTGCTGATCTTATTGTGGATCGAGTGGCCCCTGTGTCTACTAAGAAAGTCGTGGGGCACCCTGCCACTTCGGCCTCAACGTATGGTCCCCTTTGATCCACCTCTAAGACGGCCCGAGGGTACAGTCTTCTCTCTCCACTCTCTGTCCTGTTAGGGGATCAACGTAGTAACACTCTTCTCCTCCTACGAAAAGAGGCATCTGTCTATAGGTCTTTCCCCCTGTCGCTATTCGGGGTGGCTGAGGGAACTGGGCTCGTGGTGCTGGGGTCCCCCCTTTGACCACCTTCCCTTGGTATGCTGTTGCCCCGTTTCCGGGAGTGTTTTGAACCCCTTCCTCCTCTATCTCTAGTTCTCCAATCTCAACGTTGTAGGGGCACTCGCGTTTCCAATGTCCCACCTCGTTACATTGGTGGCACCGGGTCGTCTTTTTCAATGTCGCAATATCTACCCTAGGTCTGAAGTTGGAGTTCTCCTCGTTACCTTTGTTCTGGTTATTCTGTCTCCTGCCCCCAGTCCCTGTTCCCTGTTGCTGTTGTCCACCCTTGCCAGCTGACTGCATCTGTACCACCATCAGTTTTTCTTTTAGCTTCTTGGCTTTTGAATCTATCTCATCGCTGCAGTACCTAGCATATCTCAGAATTTCGTCCAAGGGTTTATTTTGCCAACAGATCAAGTGTTGCTGAATCATTAAACAAATATCCGGTCTTAAGCCCAAAACGAATTTAGACACAAACTGCCCTATGTCTTTAGGATCCATTACGTCCAACCCGCTATATTGTTTAAACGCCTTCAGCAACCTCTCATAATATTCATGGACTGTCTCCTTGGGTTCCTGCCTAGTTCGATCTATTTTGACCCAATCTATGTCCTGCATTGGCACCTTATCCTTCAGCCAAGTCATCACTCTCTCATATTTGGCCATTACTGTCTCGGACGGCCCATTAGTCTGTGCATCTCTCTCTGGTTCTGATGTGGGCCATTCAGCACTGACCTTACATGCTGACCACAAGTCTCCTGGTACTACAATGTCAAACAGGGTGTTCAGGTCAATCCAGAGTACTTTGGAGATTTTTACGAACCTCTCTACCTGCTTATACCACTCCACTGGATTCTCCCTCAATTTAGGAAAGGAATTGGTAAAGGCAGCTAAGTGCCCCCTACTCCAGGGCACATGCACGTAGCTCCCGTTTGCAACCTCGCGCAAAGGGTATGCCTCTATCTTCTGCAGCCCTCCCTCTGGGGACATCCCAAGTGTGCTTCTCCTGACGGTCCCTTTCTTGGACCATCTTTCTTCCCATTTATCCAGTGCTCTCCATGTCCTTATTCCAGTGATCAGTTCCCTTATGTGTGTTTTTAATCCAATTGTTCTTCTCTCATCTAGGTCCTGATCTGAATAATGTAGCCTGTGGTTACCCTGTAATGCTTTAGTCCTTGACAAGTCTACCATGTATTTTCCGGCCAGTTCGACTAATTTCTCATGTGCTGCTCTCGCTTTCCTAGTGACGTCCTTTGCCATGAACAGTATTTCATCCTGTTCATACATTTCCATTCTCTCCAAAGGCAAAGTACCATCTACCATGTCGTCCAGATCTGCTCTTAAACTGGCGACATCAAGTCTCTTTGCTTTTATCTCAGCTCGCAGTATGTCTTTCCTAGGGTGTTCATTGCTATCTCTCCCATCCCAGCTCCGGGTCCTACGTCTAGGCTCAGGGGCGTTAAGGAGAGTCCTCCCTTGTTCCCATCTTTCTAAGTCCCATGCTCGGCCATCTTCCCTTGGAGGGTGGGGAAACACTGCCCTGTTTCCCCCACTTTCATTTTGTCCCTCCTGCCTGTTCTCCTTGGCCCCATGATAGGACTCTCTGCTGTTCTCCAGCCTGTCGCTATTTCCTCTTTGTCTAGTGTCGCTCAATATCTGGTAAGCCCCTTCTCGGCTCCCCATATCCTCTGGATTCCGTCCATGTCCGTGATCACAGGGGTCATGGCGAGACCTCTCGCAACTCTCATTTTGTCTGCTATTGCCAGACGTATGGGGTGTACACTTAAAGCTGTCCCTGTACTCCTGCGTTCTCCTATCCCCTTCACTGTAAATGGGGCGGGACACCCCCCCACACTCCGGGCTCCTGTTCTCCAATACTGGTCTACCTCCATTTCTGGTGCGACAAGTATCTTCTCTATTTTCCTGACTCCTCCCGTCCCACTCCGGACTGCTTTCGCCAGCCCCGCAGTGAGTCCGGATCCAGCTATCTTGGCTTTCCCTTTCAGCTTCCGCTGCTATCAGGCTCTTGTGAGCCTCTACTGTCGCATCCCATTCCTTCAGGTACTCTCTTAACTCCTGGAAGGATTTCGGCCCTGATCCCCTCAGATCCATCGGCCACCTCGGGCCCCCCTGATCTCTTGTGGGATCTACTGCTGTGTGTACTGGGGTACTCCAATCTCTTGGTCCTGGCAGCTGTCTTGGGGAATTGATCGTATCGTCCCTCCTCATCATTTCTGCTCTCTCCCTGTCCACTCGTACCTGTTCCTCCCCGCTGGCTCTCTCTGGGTCGTATATCGATACTATAGGACCTATTGTAACAGGTACTTGCAGGGCGTCTGGCAGTGCATAGGATGTGGCACGCTCCGTTTCTGGCGCCTTTTGTACCACAAACCTTCCGACTACCCTCTGCACCGGACCAGGTTGAGGCAATACTTTACTTGAAGTGGGATCCCAATCCGTGCTAGGAAGTGGTCTATACTCCCCTATGTCAGCCCCTCCTTCTCTGCTGGGCTCGGCCTTTTCTGTCTCTCTGTTGTACGGGGGTGGCCTATCTGTTAGCAACCTATTTATCAGGCTGTCCTCTGTCTCGCTCTCATCATCTTCCTCGAATGGGCTCTTGTTTTCCGCCACCTCTATCACTGGGTACAGTTTGTTTACTGCAAGGTTATGCACTCTCCATCTTTTAGCATCCGCATCCCATTTGGCATCCTGCACTGCTCTTACCGATCTCTTCACCCTTTCTTGGCGCCTGTTCTGGTTTCTATCGTGCGCTGCCCTAATCCATGCATTGAGGGCTTCAAACTGGGTCGGTCTAGGCAGAGGTCTCATTGCGGTCATAACTGTTTTTAATCGATGTAATACCTCTAATCTGAACGTCCCATACTTTGGGAACGTCAGTTCCTCATTTCCTTCTGTAATCTTACACCAATTTGAAATCCACAATATAGTATGCAATCCAACATTCGTCGCCATATAATCTGCCGGCGTACCCTCCGGCGGGGCTTCTTCCCCATCATAAGATCTCCGCCTCTCTCTCTTAAACGCCGCTCTTAACCATTTAAAACATTTCATGATTAAACGTACAATTTCCTGCTTCGCTATCCTGTTTACTTCCTGGCGACAATCCACCAATCCTAGCGCGGCTTTGTTAGCTGGCCTATCACAGCGCGGTCTCACCTGTGCCGGCCAATCCCAGCGCGGCACTTTCTGACGTCACTCGTCTCCCGTCTCGCAGCAGTTCCCCTCCTTTCTCAGCTCGTTTCCCGGTCACGCATGCGTCCCATTCATACACCGAAAAATGACTACTTCCGACCAAGCGATCACTTTTCTTGACTGTACGTCCACAGTCTATCTGTAATTGTCACCACAACTGACGAAATACCTTTCCAGGCAATCGTCTCTCTGATAGGTTGCTTACACACAGTAACTTCCGACCAGAGTCCGTTACTCACACGCTCACTCTTACGTTCCCCCTATCACGGTCCAGCGGGCGATCAATGGTACCTCATGACCCCCTTCACACTTGGTTGACAATTACTTTGGATGTCCGATACACCCGAACCACTTAAGCTCTCTTCTGAACTTAAGATTTGCACCGGTTGCGCGCGCTCACAACCTGTTCCACAGTCACTCTACAGGCATTCAACTCCGCCAAACATTACAACATAGATGCAACACGAAAACACCGCAATCTAACACGCATGACCCTTTCAACTCACTTTCGACCGTTACTGCTGCTTTTCTTTCTCGCGCCGTCAGCACCCTCTTCGGCGGGCGGTTCTTCCGATCATCGATTTTCGATTTCTGGGGCCTTGGGGTAATCTAACCTGGCCTAGATCACCTTCCTCAAGAAGGCAACCATCCTCTGCTACCAACTGGGAGGGCGGGATTTTTGATCTCTATCTTATCATTCCAGATCTAAACCCCGTTCTGGTCGACTGAATCTTTATTGCCTGTCATTGAGGAAAGAAAGTGCATCCAATACCAGGTTAGTTTGATCAACGATGGACTAGACTCTGAAAAACCACAGACTACTTCTAAGTTTCAAAGGTTTATTACAGAGTCATTGATAACTGCAAATACAGGCATCTCAAAACGAGATTCAAAAGGTATAGAGGCACTAATATAAACATGTGTTCTCTAAAGTTTCTTAGGCGAGCAAAGAACACTACTAGGACTAGCTCCAGAATCAGCAGGGATGCAAGCATAGACACGAATTGCGATCTATCCGACATTCACAAAGGAAGGAAGGAATCAGGTTAGGCTGTCCCTACCCTGTACTAGATGGTATCCCTACTTAACCAGGTCCCGACCTATCAAAGGTGTCAGCTGTGAATGTCTTCTTAAGAAGATCACCCACTCTTAGTCTTAGGTGAAAACCCTATGATCTCCAGTCATGACCCCTCTCTGCCTACCCATCCGCTCTCTGAAGGGTCCTCAGGCATCTGCTCTAACTCCACCCAGGGATCCTGACCCTAATACAAAACACAGTTTACAGTGGAAACGCCCCTCACGAGACGCCCCTCACGTGGTGTCGATTCTGGCTTTTTCCATGATGATCTTCCTCTGGGACTTGTGTTCAGCGTTGACCTTGCTTCTCAGGCTCTTCTCCGGCCCGCTGATACCCCCTAAACATTCCTGAATCCTCCTCCATGTCTGTACCAGTCTACTCAAACAGAGCTCTATTCATTAAACTTTTAATCGAAACCCCCTCGCACCTGCAGACAGACATCCGCAGCTTGAATCCCAATTCTCATAGACCTTTAACAAAAGTTTGCAACATTTCCCAATGCAACTCGACATGTATCAGCACGTGCAAATAAGAAACCCTTTTTCTCTTTTCAGGCCTACAACCCTTTTCTCAGAGGTTAACTTGAAATAACATGTTAGCATCTTATTCTTGGATAATAAGAAAACACTCCTATGGAATATAAATCTAATGAATAAACAAAATCACTATAACGTTAGTGCAATCCATGTTTATGTATGAGTGGTCATTTCTAGACCCTTCCGCCCTGACCATGAGGCCTGCTCCCTTCGATGCTTTGCAGCATGACATTCCTCCATTAGCAGCTACATAACATGGATCATGATTAATCACATCTAATAAGAATACATTTTCCACATATTTCTGCATCAGTCCCACTTCTATATGTATTTTCTGTGTTAACTACACACGTCTAAGTATAGGTGAATATATCTTCGACACTTACAGGCACTTCTTATTATAATTATGCGACTAACGTGTACTTATGGTGCACTCATGCGTTTTGTTCAGTTTGCGCTCTCTCATATGTCAAAACACAAACGTTTGGCCTTAACATCCTGTGGACTTCATTGTTTCCCTTGATTAGCCAATTTCCCCACCACCCTGAGACAACAAGGAACCAGGAACAAGAGAAACAAAAAGGCAGAACTGAGTCGAGATGAATGTCTGAAGGTGATTTCAGACCCCTGGGAGGTGAGAGTCATGCACACTAATGATGCCACAGAAACTGAGAAATAACAAACATCTGACCAGTGGAATGTGGCTCCAAGCAATTGCCAGCGGCTGAGATTGCTTCATGCATTATTTCCTTCGGTTTGTTGTTTATGGTGCTGTGCACAGTGATGCTGCATTTCTCCATCCTCAGGGGCTTTACACCAGCATTGAGCCTATTTCTAATCTGGATGCACAAACTTCTTAATTGCTTGCCCAGTGCCTGCATAAGGTGCAGTGTGGGGCAACAGGTGAAGGCAATTGACACTATGAAGTAGAGGGCATCTTAAAATATTCTAAAGTTCATGTGGCATCAATTTGTGACGGAGACGTGCAAGTCAGACCCATCCCAGAGTACGAATGATACCCACAACTCTTCCAAGAGAAAGGAGAGCATCATGGAGTCCCTCAGCTCTCTCATGAGTGGAAAAAGATGAACACTTCATTCCACTAGAACTTATAATAAGGTTACCTGGTGTCTCCCTGACTTAAAGGTTCCGTGCCTGTGTGACCAGAGTGCAGGTCTAATTGCTATGTCAATTACTTAAAATTCATAATTGTTGCTTAATGCAGTGCACATACTATTGCTAATCCAATCAGTTTAAAGCTGATTGCGTTTATTCCAGACATTCCAACCATGGTAGCACTACCATCCCTGTGATAGATTTCTTTGTTTTTGCAGACCCATACATCTGGCTTCCATTTTGAGATTTGAGTCTTCAGAATCTCAAAGTGCACAAATTAGAAAACAGGCAGTTTGTGTCCAAGGGATGCCTGACCAAGCTCAATGCAAGCTATGACTCTCTGCTCTCAGATCACCGCTCTATGTTGCACTCATTGGGTTTGATGTGTGATGTAAGTTAAGGTCCACAAATGCATCTGTGACTCCATCTTTGTATCCTCAACCACCCAGCCTAAGTTCCACATACAATTAACCATGTTTCCATAAGCAACATAGCTATTCAACACCATTTATGTATGCTACATATCTATGTCACTGATTAAATGCCCTTGACTATGCATCTTCTGTCTAATGTCCTCACTTGCCTGGAAAATCGAATGCAACTTATTATGACAGTTGTCGAGGCGCTGTGTATTCCATCCTTTAGCAGGGTATAAAGAAACATAAACATTAACGTGTTGAGAATTCAGAAAGATATACAGGCACATGCATCAAAGCTTTTTGCGATCGCAAACAGTGCGATTCGCAAAAATCGGCCGCTTACTATCACAAAATTAGCTTTTGCGATGCATGAAACAACTTGACACTCGCAATTTAAAAAATTGCAATTATCGCGATTTCTTAAATTGCGATTGCATTTAAGGAATCGCAATTTGTGATTTCTTAAATGCAATACAGTAAAGTAAAAAGAATTGCGATTTTGCAATTAAGAATCGCAATTTACCATTAAATGAAAGGTGATGGTAAATTGTGATTTTTTTGAAAAAAGCACCAAAGTGCATTTTTCAAACTCCCATGTTACGCACACACATGCCCTTGTGGCATGTGTGTGCATAACATGGGAGCACATATCAGTTTCAGGGGTGCAACAAGGTGTCCTTTTGACACCCTTGCACCCTTGAAATTGCAGCCTAACATTAGCTTCGAAAAATTGGAAAATCTTCGCCCAATCTCCCTTTTACCCTACATGGCTAAAGTGGCGGAGAAGGCGGTGAATATGCAACTAATAGAGTTTGTGGAGGAGGCAAGCCTCCTTCACGACACTCAGTTCGGATTCCGGCCCCGGCACTCCACGGAGTTGGCCCTACTTAGAGCAGTCGAGACCATGAGGCAGGGGGTGGATGAGGGCCAAACTATGGCCTTGATCCTGTTGGATCTCAGCGCAGCATTCGACAGTGTAGCTCATGCCATCTTGCTACAGTGTCTGAATGAAGGTGGGATCTCTGGTGCTCAGTTGAAGTGGATCCAGTCCTTACTGACAGATAGAGGCTTTCAGGTCAGGCAGGGAGACTACTATTCGAGAGTGGTTAATTTGGGTCAGGGCATGCCCCAAGGGTCATCCCTGAGCCCTACTCTTTTTAACCTGTATGTCTCCCCAGTGGGCACTATAGTGGAAAGCCATGGGCTTCGCATAGTGTCGTATGCCGACGACACACAGCTGGCCATCTCCCTATCGCCAGCGCCCGGTCTTGCTGCAGAGAAATTTAGAGTATGCATGCAGGAGTTGGCAACCTGGATGTCTGCCAACTGCCTAAAGTTAAATGGCAGCAAGACGGAGGTGCTGGTGGTGGGGGGAGGTCCGTCAGTGTGGTCGTCGGCATGGTGGCCATCCTGTCTGGGGTTGACACCTACACTGTGTCAAGAAGCCAAAAATCTTGGGGTATGGCTGGATGCTGACCTCACTTTTGGACCCCAGATAAGCCGAGTGGTGGGGGTATGCTTCAGTGTCCTAAAAAGACTACGGAAGATCCTTGATTTGCTTCCGATGGAGGCCCGTAGGACGCTGGTGCACGCCCTGGTAACGGCGCGACTGGACTACGGCAATCTGCTGTATCTGGGGGTGACAGGAAAGAACATCAGTCGTCTCCAGGTATTGCAGAATGCCGCGGCCCGTTTGGTCCTGAGACTACCTCGAAGGTCGGCCTCAGGGAGAGCGCTCCAGGCACTTCACTGGCTCCCAGTGAGAAGCAGGATTGAGTATAAGGCATTGTGTACATGTCACCGCATTTTGCACGGTAAGGCGCCGATACCGTTGCGGGACCTGATTTCTCACTATGAGCCATCTCGTGCCCTGCGTTCCACCGGTGCGGGGCTACTGAAAGTCCCCAAAGTAAGAAAGGCTCGGATGGGGGGCAGGTCCTTCCGGTATCTGGCAGCCAGAAGCTGGAATGGACTGCCGTCAGAGCCGCGCCAAGAGCCATCTGAATCCAGATTCAGGGGGAACTTAAAACCTTCCTCTTTATCCGCTAGTCTGGCAATGCTACTAGCCGCCTGATTCTGTCACTTCCACTTGTCACAGCGCGGGGACACGCCGGTGTGCGTAACCAGGCGCTCTACAAATCTCCCTATTACTACAATGACCAAAGTCATCTTGCAAGTCCAAAGGAACACTGAATGACAGTCTACACTGCGGACAGCAGAGCTCACAATTTGAATTCAGTCTTGATTTATTACTTGCAGACAGAATTGTACTATATGTCCTCAGACTTTGTCTAGAGGAAGTGACAAAAAGAATTCCTTGATGTCTGTTCTGACTACTGCCTTCGATCTACACTGTGGACAGCAGGGCTCACAATTCAGATCGAGTCACGATTGCAGATGATGTAGTCCAGTAGGCAAGAGACATTGCATCATCACTGGCTGCGCACATGCTGAGTGTCACACCTACCACTATGTCTATGTGGCTCAAGTCAACGCCACGTGGCTGTGGGCCCTTCCTGACCACTGCCTTCGGCCTACACTGCAGTCAGCAGGGCTCACAATTCAGATTGAGTTGCGATTGCAGATGACGCAGTCCAGTAGGCAAGAGACATTGCATCATCGCTGGATGCGCACACGCTGAGCGCCACACCTACCACTAACTCCATGCAGCTCAAATCAACTCCACATGGCTGTGGATCCTTCCTTAGCGCAGCCTCCGACCTACACTGTGCTCAGCAAGGCTCACAATTCAAATTCAGTCTTCATTCATTAATGTCAAAGTCCAGTAGGCAAATAACTATAACATCCCTGAAACCTACATATTTCAACAGTGTATTAAAAAAAAATCATCTTTTGTTCCATACACCTACCCTGCGGTCAGCAGAGCTCACAATTTAAATTGAGACATGATTTATTTATTGCAGAGAGAATTGTACTCTATGTCCTCGAATTTTTCAAGAGGAAGTGACTAAAAGCATTCCTCGATGTCTGTGCTGACTACTGCCTTCGAGCTACACAGCGGACAGCAGGGCTCACAATTCACATCGAGTCGCGATTGCAGATGACGCAGTCCAGTAGGCAACAGACATTGCTCTCACTGCGGCTCGCCCACACCACGTATCATCGCTGGCTACGCACACGCTAAATGCTTCTGATGCCCCTATCTCAGTGCAGCACAACTCATGGACCCTTTATGATACAATATTTTGTGTATAATTTCACATCTGTTTCCCCCATTCTTAGAGTACCACAAGTCATGGACCCTTTACGATAGAATCTTTTGTGTATTATTTCACATCTGCTGCCCCTACCTTACTGCAGCACAAATCATTGGCGCTTTATGATTGAATCTCTGTGTCTGATCCAAAGATTCCTGTTGTACTTGTTGCCAGCACCAACCATTCCCGGAGGGCTGGCTTACAATCACCCCACACGCATCCAGCACAGACGTCACTGGACATGTGACCCTGGCATTTAAAAGGAGTCGAGCGCACGTGCCTGTACCCAGTTCCACTATCTATCTGTGTCGGTGTGTTCATTATGTATGCAAGATGCTGCCCCTGGGTCCTACCACATTACATTGTGCTATGGACAGCGTATGCAACCATTTTACCTCTGGCAGTGGGGAAAACATTGGTTATATAACTATGTCTCAGTCATTGTACAAGTACGCACGTAGAGACTGGATCATTAGAGTACTGCAAGGAGAGTGTATAGTGAATTTATAAGTGCTTGGTCATTGGCGGAGTGATTGTATAAGTACATATGTTGGCGCAGCCTAACCCCGAACACAAGCTTGGCTCTAATTAGCTGCCCTCCATGTACCAAAAACTGAAACTTGAACTTTGCAGGGCCCTGTATTGCTACAGCTGCAACACTCCACTGAATGTTCAATAAACATTCATATCCACACAGATATATCTTGTCCACCATCTTTCATGTGTGGAACTATGGATGAATGTAGGGTCAGTGATTCCCTGTACCTTCCATGTTGGTCATGTTGTGGGACTTGACTCACAGAGTGACACATTGGTGCTTGCGACCCAGGTGACAGCAGCACTACAACAGAGATACCCGCATCAGTTGATTCCTCATACAGCCCAGGACGGAGCCACGCCCATAGCTCAGAAGTCATTCTTCAATGTCTCACGCAGGACTGGCATACGCCAGGCCAGCCCACTCTGCTTACGCTTACAGGAAAGGACAACAACACTACATGGCCCAGGTTTTCATTGCAGTGATCTGCTGGTCACAGCCTAGTTGTCAGTACGCCACAGCCACTCCCTCACGGGTGGTATACACCCACAACACAGCCATCCAGCACAGGCGTCACAGGACACGTAACCCTGCCAATAAAAAAGCCTGGGCACACGGGCTCTACAGCATTTCAAAGTTGCTCGCATCGGATGCGCTGCGGCCGGCACAGGCACACCGGCAGCAGCCTGGGTGCGCAGCAGCGGGCAGACACCCCTGGGCAGTGGAAGTGGATGGGGTGCACCAGCCTGGAAGCACAAAGGCGGGACAGCAATATAGGCGTGGGCAGTTGTATGTACTCTACCATTACTGATTCCATACTATGTTTCAGATGAGTAAGCTTTAGGGCTCCACTATGTCCCAGCACGTGGTTGGACCCACACCGGTGGCGGAAAGGTGAGCTGTGAGGGTTTTGTCCACAGTGTGGGCACTCGCTGTCCCTCTCCATCTCTTCCTTGCTCTACCTCACACTCTTTCTCTCTCTCTTCCTCTCTCTCACACTCTATCTCTTCCACTCTCTCACACTGTTTCTCTCTTTCTCTCTCTCGTCCTCTCTCTCTCTCTTTCTCTCGCTCTTTCTTTCTCTCACTTTCTCACTCTTCCTCTGTCTCTCTTCCTCTTTCTCACTCTGTTTCTCTGTTTCTTTTTCTCTTCCTCTCTCTCACTGTTTCTATCTCTCTTCCTCTCTCTCTTACTTTTTCTCTCTCTCGTCCTCTCTCTCTCACTCTTTCTCTCTTTCTCTATGTCTTCCTCTCACTCATTCTCTCTCTCTCTCTCTCCTTTGATGGACCCATGACGCACAATCTTTTCTTGCTTTTTGTTTAGCAGGCTGTGATTCACAGATTGACGACCTCCCCCGACACGGACCTCCCGCCATGAGGCGAAGACTTCAGTTCCACTGAGTTAGTGCCACGAGAGCTGAGCGTGTGTGCAGCCTGCGATGATGCGTGGCCATCTTGGCAATCAACACCCACGTTGAATTGTGAGCTCGGCTAGACCGCATGTACGCAACGGCTGAGAAGGTTGCTTCGGCACCTGGTGGATCCTCTTAGACACACGCCGGTGGCGGAAGGTGAGCAGGGAGTCTTGTTTCCGCAGTAGTGGAAAGTCACCTCTGGGCGTTGGGAGTGGATAGTGTGCAGCAGCCTAGGTGCACGTGTACGGGCAGACATGTCCGAGCAGTGGGAGTGGATGGCGTGCAGCAGCCTGGGTGATCAGGAGCGGGCAGACACCTCTAGGCAGTAGGAGTGGATGGGGTGCAGCAGTCTGTGTGCACAGGAACAGGCAGTCACCTCCGGGCAGTGGGAGTGGATTGGGTGCAGCAGCCTGGGTGCACACCAGCGGGCACACACCTCTGGGTGATGGGAGTCGATAGGGTGCAGCAGCCTGGGTGCGCAGGGGTGTAGCAGAGAATTAGGCGTCTGCAGTTGTATGTACTCTGCCATTACTGATTCTATACTATGTTTCAGATGACTAAACTTGAGGGCTGCACTATGTCCCGGCATGTGGTTGGAGACACACCGGTGGCAGAAAGGTGAGCTGTGAGGATTTTCTCCACAGTGTCAAACCTCACTCTCCCTCTCCATCTCTTCCTTTCTGTCACTCACACTGTTTCTCTCTCACTCTCTCTCACTCTCTATCTCTTCCTTTCTCTCTCTCACACTCTTTCTCTCTTTCTCTGTCTCTTCCTCTCTCATTCTTTCTCTTTCTCTCTTTCTACCTCAGTCTCACTTTCTCTCTCTCTCTCTCCCTCTGTCTCACTGTGTTTCTCTCTTTATCCCTGGTATCTCACTCTTTCTCTCTTTATCTCTCTCTTCCTCTCTCTCTCACTCTTTCTTTCTTTCTCTCTTCCTCTCTCTCACTCTTTCTCTCTTTCTCTCTCTCTCTCTCTCTCTCTCTCTCTGCTTTTGATGGACGCATGACGCACAATCTTATCTTTCGTCTTATCTTGCAGGCTGTGATTCACAAATTGTCGTGGGATGACATGCCATGCCTGTACCTACTTTTATTTTGTTGTTTTGTTTAAATAAAATGTTTTATATCTAAATCCACGGAGGACTGAGATTCTTATTTGTGCAACCTCACATGCATCTTCTTAATTATAACTGTGCGACATCAGCCAGTTTGTTACCTTCCAGATTTTCTAAGGTTGCTGTCACATTTTGTTTGTGGGGGGGTGAGAGGGGATGGCGGACCGGTGGCTGGCGGTGGGGGGTGTCAGAGCAGTGTTGGGTGTTCGAGCTGCACGATCGTTGGCTCCATGGCATCTGTTGTCGTTCAGGTGTGGCTCTGGGCTCTCTTTCATGTTGCAGGTTGTAGTCCGACTTTACACCACCTCAGAGCAGGTGTTAACTTCCTGCTACTAACGCACCTTATAGCCTGTTTTGTACTCTCTTCGACGATCTTGCTGGTGGTTGAGAAACTTGCGAAATTATGTGTTCGCTGCTTTTTGCACAGAAACGCCTACTCTACATCTCATTAGCAATATTTGCGGAGGTCATCCAAGACAATGCTTTTTGAGGCTGCTATTGCTGGTAAACTGGTGATATGGGCTGTTTGCTCCAGCTTGTGAATGGTGCGTCCAATGTATCACCATTTTGGTTGCGATAAAGAACTGTTAACTCGGCGATGTGTCCTTGAGAATATACCCCTCGGTGTTTGAAAGACTTAAGAAGTACTTGAGTGCCGCGCTGAGAGCCGCACACCCAACGCTTTCACACAGGGCCACGCTGAGAGCCGTTTTAGAGTCACAACTCCATTAAAAAAATTATTATTTTTAAACGTCCACTTTCACTAATTTACATTCGCCTCGTGACCCCATCCCCTGAAGCATGCCGACATGTTAATTTTTTTTTTTTAAACAAAAAGAGGGCCACTTTGGCCCCCCTCCCGTGGCCAATTCCGGCCCCAAGGGCCCCAAGGACCCCATCTCTTGTGGCCTGGCCTCGCCGTTGGGGTCCGTGGGGGGAGCCCCAATGCCCCCACAGTCCCGCTGCTCCCCACGTCCAGCGGGATCCGGCATTGCTTTTCCACACGGGGAGCTGCTGATATGCAGCTCCCCGTGTGGAAAAGCAATCAGCTTTGTTTTTGGTAGCAAGAGCATGTTTACCAGCTCTCGCTTCCAAAATCCAAGCAATCTTGCTATGACAGGGCCGGAGCCACGTGGCGGGGGGTGTCAGAGCAGTGTTGGGTATCCGAACTTCATGATCGTTGGCTCCATTGCATCTGTTGTTGTTCAGGTGTGGCTCTGGGCTGGGCTCCCTTTCATGTTGCAGGTTGTAGTCTGACTTTACACCACTTCAGAGCAGGTATAAACTTCCTGCTACTAACGCACCTTATAGCCTGTTTTGTACTCTCTTCGGCGATCTTGCTGGTGGTTGAGAAACATGTTAAGTGATGTGTTCGCTGCTTTTTGCGCGGGAACGCCTACTCTACATCTCATTAGCAATATTCCCCGAGGTCATCCCTGACAATGCTTTTTGAGGCTGCTATTGCTGGTAAACAGGTGGCTGTTTGCTCCAGCTTGTGAATGGTATGTTAAAGTTATCACCATTTTGGTTGGGATAAAGTGGTGTTAACTCTGCGATGTGTCCTTGAGCATATACCCCTCAGTGTTTGAAAGACTTAAGAAGTACTTGAGTGCCGCGCTGAGAGCCGCACACCCATCGCTTTCATACAGGGGCCGTTCTGAGAGCCCTGCTAGAGTGGTGACTCCATTAAAAAAATGAAAACATTTTAAACGGCCACTTTCACTAATTTACATTTCCCTCGGGGTCCCCATCCCTCCAAGCATGCCGACATGTTAATTATTTAGAGAGAAAAAAACGAAAAGAGGACCGCCTAGGCCCCCCTCCCGTGGCCAATTCTGGCCCCGAGGACCTCATCACCCGGGGCCTGGCCTCACCAGTGGGGACCGTGGGGGGAGCCCCAATGCCCCAACGGTCCTGCCGGCTCCCCCGTCCTGCAGGAGCCAGCATTGCTTTTCCACACGGGAAGCTGCCGACATGCAGCTCCCCGTGTGGAAAAGCAATCAGCTTTGGATTTTGGAAGCGAGAGCAGGTTTCCTAGCTCTCGCTTCCAAAATCCAAAGCAAGTTTGCTATGACAGGGCGGGAGCCGCGCGGCTCCCGCCCTGTCATAGCAAACAGCAGTGTCCCGGGGGTGGGCACTGCAGGAGCATATATATATACAGCCTGTCCCGACGTTGTCCGGGTATGAATTGCAGCCGGCCAGTAGTATATTGTTTTGTAGGATTTTGTTTTGATAGCATTTCTTATCTGTGACAGGCCTGTGAAACGCTCCGATTCACAGTGCACTGCTGATGCACTTAAGAGTGTGCGTTCAGTAGTATGTGAACTCGCGTTTCCCTACTTTATATAGCGTGAACTCGACAACATGGCATGAGCCCAATTTACATTACAGAAGAACACATTCATTTGTGGTAGGCACGGGGAGACAAAGTGATTTGCCTGGAATCACAGGATGTTGAGCTGATGCCGAGATTCGAACGTAGCTCCCTAGCTCTAAAGTTCGCAATTCTAGAACTTGTGGCGGGAGGTGTGTCTAAAAGTGTATGTCGGTGCTGGCCATCAATGAGAGAGACCTGTGCATTTTTCAAATGGGTGGTGAAAAAATATGAGTATGTTGCTGGAGATGTGGGCCGCCGTGCCACCAATGTACTTACCGGGGGAGGGTAAACACCCATTATTCCGCAACTTTCTTTCCGCATACCATCACTCCGCATACTTTCATTATGAAAGTACCATGACTCTGCAATGCCATTATAACGCATGGCATTACATTTTATATGCTTTTACCACGCATACATTTACAACGAAATTCGTTGTAAATGCATGAATGGTAAAAGCATGTTTTTTTTTTATGTTTGGATAAGGTAAGTATGGGTATAGGGGTATATGTTTTGAGGTACTGAGGTATATGTTTTGGGGTGTTTGGGTATTTTAAGGGTTCAGATATAGTTTTGGGTTATGGGGTACAGGGGTAGTTTTAGGGTTTAGGGATAGGTATGGGTTTTGGGGTACAAGGCTATTTTAAAGGTTCAGGGCTAGGTTTGGGTTTTGGGGTACAGGGGTATTTTTAGGGTTCAGGGGTAGGTTTGGGTTTTGAGGTACAGGGGTATTTATAGGGTTCAGGGCTAGGTTTGGGTTTTGGGGTATAGGGGTATTTTTAGGGTTTAGGGATAGGTTTGGGTTTTGGGGTACCGGGTATATTTATAGGGTTAAGATGGGTTAGTGTTTAAGGGTGTAGGGCTATTTTAAGGAGTAAGGGTGGGTTATGATTATGGGGTGCAGAGGTATTTAAAGGGAGCAGGGTGGGATTAGCACACGATATGAGACATGGCATGAAGGGTGGAACTTACCACACGCCCCCAGCGTTTGTCACGCCCACAGCAGACGCCCACAGCACAACGCAGACACACCCACAAGGGACTACTTTGCTGGCACGGTTCTTTTACCTTTTAAATGTATATGGTCGGTGTCTGCATAGCCTATGTCCTTTTGCTGCAACTGCCCTTTCCAACGCTGTATTGGGTGTTGTGATTGGTGCTGTGGTTCCTGAGATTACCCGCCTCAAAGGTTTGGGCTCTCTCTTTATTATATTAGTATGGATATATATATATATATATATATATGTTCTCAATAAGCACAGTCCATATCCCACGCTCTCAGGAAACAACTCGGAGACACCACATTAGAGCCAGTGCTGTTTTAATTCACAACGCGTTTCGCCGACAAACGGCTTGATCACGTGAATTGGTGTTAACAAATCAGTGCCATATATTACAAAACAGTGGAAATAGAGAGAGGACTTCCCTTTCATATCATAGTGAGAGTAAAGTATGTAAAGTAGTACGTTTACAAACTGAAGTATTGATAAAGTTAATTGTCGACATGTTATGAGAACAATGTTACCATCACATGTAAATCAAACAATGCCAACATGTAAATGAAAGCTGCCTACTCACGGCAAAAACGCAGCGGAAAGAGGGGGCAAATAACACCAAAAAGACCGCTAAGTCACATATTGTCTACACCCATGGATCGCAATGCGTGTAAGACTCGGGGCTCACTCAGAGGCGCATGGAAATACAAGCGCGCATGCGCACAGAATTTGCAAATGGATAGTGAAGGGAAGAGGAATCCCATATCAGAGGAGCAGAGCGAGATCAATTAATGGCAAGTGCCCAAAAACAAATCTCCTGATTACAGTCAAGTCCTGATGAACGTGATCTTAATGGCAAGTGCCTAAAAAAACTCTCACAAAGGAAGTCGGTCCACTTAAGTTTTCAGTGGTGGCAGATTCTCAACGCAGGGGTGCTCATGTGACAAGAACCGGATAAGGGGAGGGGTCCCGTGAGGTGAAGTGCCAAGGTGAATTGGGCCCCAAATCTCGGTCCTACAACAAAACAAATAACAAAGACAGTTAAAAACAGTTTCATCAAATTGGAAGGTTACATGTAGCTAAAAATTACATTTTCAGACAGTCAAAAACATGGTTAAAGGAGAACGCTATAAACTGAACATATTATTCTTTGAGGTGCACGGCTAACTCCTCATCCTGATTAAGGCCCCCCGGTGTCTTAGTTTGGAAGTCTATGATAAGCTTGGACTCCCTTTGACGTAACTTGAGTACCCTATTACCCCCTCTGGGATTTTTCTTGATCTGTTCCAAGATGAAATAACTCAGATCCTTGACATTAGAGAAGTGTTTATCCCTAAAATGTCGTGCCACCGGGTATTTGGGGTCAAAGTTACTGATGGCTCTGGTGTGTTCCAGTATTCTCTTTTTGGCCATACAGGTCGTGCTTCCTATATACCATTTATTGCAGGTGCATGTAATGGCGTATATAACAAACGTGGAGCTGCATGTTAGGAAAGGTACAATCTTTTTCTGGACACCGTTATACATCACTTCTTTCACAGATTTGCTGTTGGCACAGGCTTTGCAGTGCCCACACGGGAAGAAACCGGATAGTCCCTGTATGTTGCTGGGTGGGTACACAGTGATATCACTGTGCACTAGCATGTCCCGAATACTTCTTCCCCTTCTGTATGTTATACTGGGTCTAGGAGGTAGTTCCTTCCCTATAACACTGTCTGCTTTGAGAATGTCCCAATTTTTGGCTACAATTCTCCTGATGTCTTGGGAGTCATTGCTATAGGTGAGGATGAGTCTGGTGGAGTCACCTCCTTCCTCTTTCTCTTCGCTATTATCTAGGAGGGTATCGGGTCTTTGGATAGTGTTGGCTCTGTCCTTAGCTTTTTTCAGAACCCAATTGGGATAACCTCTCTCCTTGAATCTGTCAAGAATGATACCACTCTCCTCCAAGTATGCTGTCGCAGTGTTGCAGTTGCGTTTGGCCCTCAACAGTTCTCCAAACGGAATACTCCATTTCAGCTTGTCTGGATGACTGCTCAGGGCATGTAGTACACTATTGCCTGCGGTCGCCTTGCGAAAGAGTGATGTATGGATTTCATTATTCACAATCCTGATTTTAATATCAAGATATTCAATGTCTGTATGGCTTTTACAGCCACTGAGAACAATGTTCCTGGAGTTGCAGTTCAATTTCATGATGAAATTATCTGCCTCCTCAATGGTTCCTTTCCATATAATGAAAAGGTCATCGATGTACCTCAGCCACATCGATACCTTTTTGAAATCCTGCTGTAAAGTGGGATCAGAACGAATGTCACTCTCCCATTTACCCAAAAACAAATTGGCAAAACTGGGTGAAAAACACGAGCCCATGGCTGAACCACTGACCTGTCTAAATAGTTCGCCATTGAAGAGAAAGATGTTATTCTCTAGACCGTATCTCACCATGTTGAGCAACATCCGAGTGTGCTCTCTATATTTTATGTGTCTCTCTTTCAGAAATTCCTCACAGGCTTCAACACCTTGCTTGTGATCAATAATGGTGTATAGACTCTGTACATCAAGTGTTATAAGTACAGAGCCTGTCTCCCAATCATACTTCTCAATTTTATTCAAAAAATCTTTGGTATCACGTACATAGCTTGCTAACGTGATAACATGTTCTCTTAGAAAATGATCTATATATTTTGAGACTTTTTCAGACGCACTGCCACGAGAAGACACAATGGGCCTCCCCGGTGGTCTAGTGGCATTTTTGTGTACTTTGGGTAACAGATAAAGTACCGGCAAGACAGGATAATCGCATTTCAAATACTCATATTCCTCCCACGTCAAAATGCCCCTCTCTTTCCATTCAAACAGTAGGTCCCATAAACCACAAATACTTTTTTCATAAATTTCCATTTCAATGCATTCATAGAATTTTTTATCAGATAATTGTCTGTTAGCTTCTTCTAGATACATTTCCCTGTCAAGGACAACAATATTTCCTCCCTTGTCAGCAGGACGGATGACGATAGAATCATCCTCCATTAGTGATTTAATAGCCTCTCTCTGTTTGTATCTGAGATTCTGTTTGTTTTTTGGTTTGTGTCTCTGTTTGTGTCGTAGTTCATTTAAATTGTTATTGACACATTCATGAAAAGAGTCAATGTTGTCATGAGGTAGGATAGGTATGAACTTGGATTTATTCTTAAACTTAGTGTTGGCTGCGGCGTCTGTGCATATGTCCAAATCTCTAAGCATTTGTGTGGAACTGCAGGGGGTGCCACCCTCCCCCTCGGTGATACCTAATTCCATTATAGTTTCCAAATTTTCAACATCAGCTATGTTGAAATTATATACACTAGAGATGTCAATGATATCAGAAGGGTTTTCAGTGCGATCTCCCTTCAATTTATACCATTTTTGTAGTTTCAACTTACGTGTATATTTGAATAAATCTATGCGATTGTCTGTATACCTGGATGGGAAAGAGGGGCAAAATGACAATCCTAGACATAGGGTTCTCTTCTCATTCATGTTGAGTTTCCTTCTAGATAGGTTCACTATGGTCATATTTACCATTTGATCATCCATCAATATTTCTTTTGGGCGCGTCCCTTCTTGGTTCCCATATCGCCACGTCCCTTGTCGCTTTTGCCATCTTTGTCTGATCCGCGTTCTTCTGTTGCGGCGTTGCCCCTTCCTCTTCCTCTTCCTCGAGTTCCCCGTCCCCTGGGCTTTGGTACCGGAGTCTCCCTGGTTGTTAAGCGCCCCCTTCTTAGGGTCCGGTATTCGTCTAAAAAAGTCTGCTTTTTTCCTTTAGGTGGTACAGTTTCACTAACCAAAGAGATGTCAGACTCGCTGCCGCTGGTGATGACCTCTTCAGTGCCCCCTACCGCTCCTACTTCCTCAGCATCTGCATATCTAGTCCACATTTATTAAATTCAAGTATTTATATTATCAGCCCGATACTCTTCAACATTTATATGAAACCTTTGAATGCGGTTGTTAAAGAGCATGGGATTAACATCACAAGCTATGCCGACAACACGCAGCTCATCTTCTCATTGGATAGTGAACAATCTATCTCTATTGCTGAGTTTCATTGCTGCTTGCGTAACACGGCTCAATGTTTGAAAGATAACTCATTACAATTTAATGCCGGTAAAACGGAGGTTCTCTTCTGCCCTGTGGACAGGATTCCTTCAGCGCTGCCTAGCAACTTTTGGCCTAGTGATATGTCAATTGCAGTGAGACCAGTGGAGAAGGTTCGCAATTTGGGCATTATGTTTAACAATAAGTTGACCATGGAGGCCCAAGTCACCAGAACGGTGGGAAGTTGCTTGGTGATCATTAGGTCACTACGTAAAATTCTTCCCCTACTACCTCCTCAAGCGCGGGCACTAGTTGTACAGAGCACAGTCTTGAGTAGACTGGACTATTGTAATGCCCTTTTGCTTGAATCTACCAAGCCCCTACTGGACAGACTTTTGAGAATTCAGTCTATCGCAGCTAAACTTGCTTTGGGCTGGCCGAGATGGTCCTCATCCTCCAGGGCCCTTGAAGAACTACACTGGCTTCCGGTGGGACAGACAGTAAAGTTCAAGTCCCTCTGTCTTGTGTTTAAAGCTCTGCATGGGGCGGGCCCGGTCGTGCTACAGAGGAAATTTGAGTGGTATGTTCCAGCTAGGGACCTCCATTCCGCCTCAACTAGATTGGTTAAGGTAGCCAGCTTTAGGAAAGTCAGAAGCGGTGGCAGAACTTTTACGGTTGCTGCGGCCAGACTTGGGAACGGACTTCCTTTGGAATTAAGACAGATCAGTGATCTTTTGCCTTTTAGAAGAAGGTTAAAAACTTTGCTTTTTCCTAAAGCTTAGCTGTTATACTGTTCTGTATTAGTTGCCCCTGCCTCTCTGTTTTTCTGCCGTGTACTCCGAGTTTCTCAGCGCCAGGATGCTGTCAGGTGATAGAGCGCTTTATAAATGAAACAAAACATTTTTTTTTTAAATCTATCACATTTCTATTTACTTTTTAGTATATCTATTTGTTTTTTAACATGTTTTGTAAAGTAAATGTATTTTTTTTAAATTACTTGAATGTTAAATACTTTAAAATAAATAAACTTAGCTAGGTAATTTCGTTAAGGTTAACCATGACATTCGTATAGTAGATATTATTTGAACTTTACAGAGTAAGTATTCGAGGTCGATATTTTTGTACTTCATGTTTTTCTGCAATATTTTTGCATTGCTATATTTTTAACCTCAATATTTTGTGATTGAGGCGATGACATGGAGGGATTTATACTGTTCCCTTTAACTGTTCCTTCTTTCTTTTTTCTCAAAGCCCTTTAACAGCAGATCGACCACAGGGCTGAACTCTAAGGACATGGAATAACCATGAATGAGAGTTAATAGTGTAACTGATATGTTGCACTCCACTGACTGAAACACATTGGCACCACCTGTGCCCACAGGAGGGTTGGGATATCTAGTTCATGCAAGAGGCTCTCCGACATCATCTTCCACCAGCCCAGGAGCACTGGACCCAGTAGTTCTTCTCTGACACTCCATCAAGGAGTAGCAGCAGCAACATATGGGTGAGGGATAGGGGTCTTGCGGTCTGTACCAGGACACAAATTCATTGCATTTCTAAGCAGCCTCGTTGCATCCTGAACAGAATGTATATGAATTTGTGACACGGGGTGAATTTATAGGTGCAGTACACATACAAGGACTCATAATGCTTTGGAATTATACATATTTAATACACTGCTTATTGATTCAAAACTATACAAATGCCTTAAATAAATATAATAATGACAAGCAACAGAGAATTCACGATACAAGTACAGTTTAGAGTGTCCATGGTCCATATCTCAGTTATCTAATAAAAGTGGAAAGTAGGTACTTTTCTAAGCTCTGAAATATTTTGTTATTTATGTTAAGTCAACAGTTTGCTTCACAGAGTGGAGAGAATCTGAGATTACTGGACTTAATATACTTCATTTAGCATTTGCACGACAAAAATTAAAGCCTGAGGCATGAAGTTCAGTCAATAGCGTCTCTAACTATGGTGGACATTAGCAACAGTGCTCCGTCATTTATTGAATTTCAATTACAATAATCGATCCCCGTGTGCAGTAGGAGGGATAGTGCTTTTCCATCAGTGATCTGCTGCCAGAAGTGTCCCTGTGGTTCAGAAAGCCTTACAGAAGAAACTGGGTGCATGATCTTCGAAATGCTTATATTCATCTGTTCCGGCGACCAGGACTGTGGCAGGAAAGGAGCGAGGGCGCTCTGGGTCCTAGAATCATAGAGTAGAAAACAACATCAGGATGAGAGGGTTTGGCTTTGACAGACATATGAGCCATTCCCACAGGACCACCAATCATTGTTTAATGATTCTCTCAAAGTCTCTCTCACCACACAATTTAAATTCAAGACTTGCGGGATCATTTAGAAGTGGGTGGTACTGTTAAAGAGTGATAGATGCCCGTTCACCCACTTCGAGGTTGTATTATTATATTTCCAACAACAGAATTTCAGCAACCCCAACTAAGATCCATCATTATAAACACCTTCCCAAGAGTCCACTAAGCTCCACTAGGGTCCACCATTATAAACACCTTACCAGGAGTCCATTAAACTCAACTTGGATCCACCATCATAAACACCTTCCCAGGAGTCCATTAAACTCAACTTGGATCCACCATCATAAACACCTTCCCAGGAGTCCACTGAGCTCCACTAGGGTCCACCATCATAAACACCTTACCAGGAGTCCACTGAGCTCCACTAGGGTCCACCATCATAAACACCTTCCCAGGAGTCCACTGAGCTCCACTAGGGTCCACCATTATAAACACCTTACAAGGAGTCAATTAAACTCAACTTGGATCCACCATCATAAACACCTTCCCAGGAGTCCATTAAACTCAACTTGGATCCACCATCATAAACACCTTCCCAGGAGTCCACTGAGCTCCACTAGGGTCCACCATTATAAACACCTTACCAGGAGTCCATTAAACTCAACTTGGACCCACCATCATAAACACCTTACCAGGAGTCCATTACACTCAACTTGGATCCACCATCATAAACACCTTCCCAGGAGTCCACTGAGCTCCACTAGGGTCCACCATCATAAACACCTTCCCAGGAGTCCACTGAGCTCCACTAGGGACCACCATCATAAACACCTTCCTAGGAGTCCATTAACCCCTTTCCTGCGCCGCGAAAGCAGCCGCGATGTGGGAGGGCCTAGGGGTGGGCGTGGCGCTCCGGTACTTATGACGGCTCCACAACGTCATGAGTCACGGGCGGCATGTGCTCATGACTGCATGGAGCCTTCACAACCCTGGCCACTCATTCATTCGCCCGCACAGGCGGGGAACTAGTGCCACGTGGGTGGAGTGGCAGCGGCATGACGGCTCCACACCGTCATGAGCATACGCCGCCTTGTGACTCATGACGGCGTGGAGCCGTCATGTGCATGCAACAGGTTAAGATCCACCATCATAAACTCCTTCCCAGGAGTCCGCCTGATGCAGGACTGTTAACCGAGCATCACCAGGGACTTACCCTATTTAGGACGGATCTCCCAATGAACTTCCAGCTCAGGATCATTCTGCGAGATAATGCGGCCTCTGACAAGAAGACAAGAACAATGTCTGTGACATGCTGAGAGGAAACTCCTGCCTGTCAGGGGCATTGAGTTTTTATTAATCTCAAGAACAAACCTTTATCTCTGGGGTTGTCTTTGAAAAACATGCTGACCAGTCTGTCATCAAACCATGGCATGGCACGCTGGTTGCCACTGTGCGTTTTAGTGTGGCCGCATCCACCACAGGCACTAACTTAGCAGCACAGCTTAACTTCTAATAATGCACTTTGTTAAGCTTTGCGGAAAGCAGACATAAAATGTATCTTACCTTGAGTGTCTTACAAAACTAACCACCTTCTCTCACAAACAATCAAACGAACAACCCTTTATAGTCTGCAAACCTACTTAACCCAACAATGTACCTCCAAATTTGCTACTTTCAAAAACTATTTATGGGTCTAAATTTACTAAATCCTAAAACCTACTAACATGCGAAACTGTATAATATCCATTTCCCAACCTACTTAACCTTCAAAGTCAACTATTCTCCTGGGTTAACTAGCATCAAAATCTAACAAACCTTTAAAATGTTCTATTACCTTTAAACCACGCAACTTCCAAAACTAACCTGCACAATGTACCAATCTCCACAATAGGTAATCTCCAAAACTGATTACCCATGAAAAGACAGTACTACACTATAAATACATGACCTCAATAAACGATTGCAATCCAAAGCTCACTAATCCCTACAAGCATCTAACACTGATTGGTCTCAAAACATGCCCAATGTCAAATTTACAGAAATCCAGAAGCTGCCAGATACAAATCAGAATGCTAGAAAATTACTTACAAAATGATGTGTTTCTCCTTGTGTGAAGCTGTGTTTTGTTCCCTTTAGCGCTTGATGCCTGGTGCAGCGCTGTGCAAATGGTACAGCGTCTATTCTGTAGGAAGCTATGCGGTATATTAGACTGTTCCTCTGCTTATATGTGGACGCCTACTGGTTTCCCCAATGATGTAAGCAATTGTTCTTCATTTTAAGTATATTGAATACAAAACTACCTTCTATTTGTGTTTTTTAAAATACTGCAAAAGCATTTAACAGTTCACAGTCAATTGATGGCCCTCTCTGGGGCTGCATGTACAGGCTTCAGAAACTATTAGGATTTCATACTGATGTGTCCTAAAAGTGTCCTAAAAAGTACCAGGGCAACAGATACTCACTTTCAGAAAAAAAAAAATTCTAGAAATGGTAAAAGATCTGAATTTTCAAAGTGGGCAGGGAAATTGTAGCAGCTGTTCTATATTTGATTTCTGGTTGGCAGGACTTGCACCTGAACTGATAGACGGTCTGTCCAATTCTGATATCCTTCGACTCCACTCACCGTCACAGGATAGGCTCTAGTGGGGATATACCGGATCACAAATCCACATCTTCTCCTGTGGGACATGTTCGGGTCACTCGCATGGATGGTCAGTCAATCATGGATCTGGAAGGACAAGATGATGATATTAAATATTTAGGAGTGGACAGGCACATTAAAGGTTTATAAGGAGATGGACCAAAGGACGAAGAAGAGTATTGGGGTTAGCGGTCCTTACTTGCAGTCAATATTTACTTCTACATAGTTATACCTTTCTATTACGAGAGATCATTAGCACATCAAGGCTCAGATCCATGAATCTCTAAGCAAATCCTTGGGAAAATGGCAGACTAAGACTACTGATACTAGCTAAATGGAATGAATGCTCTCTAACATGGTATCCTGTGCACAAAAGTATTTTTGTGTTCATGAAATTAGTGTATTGTTCAAACCAATGAGAATCCAAAGTGCATGTAAACAGAGCAACAGGGCATTAAGAAAGGTCCGATTATCCGGTGTTTCTTGAATTTGATAAATTTCTTGATGGCTCAAAAACTATTTTTGAATGTGCTCTTGATAGCAAATGTATACATGACTTCATACAACAGGAAAGACCACATAAATGTTTGTCCCCCGCAGTAAAATTGTCAATCAAGACATTTGACACAAATCTAAAAACACTATGACATTTTCATATCACTTGTGTTATTATTCACTGAATATGTCTTTGCCATGGGGAAGTGAGTAAGCATACAAATAATATGTTGGAAGGCTGTTTGAGTTTTATAGCGTACGTTAAAAGAAACATTAATTGGCCAGTCAATTTGAATTAGTATGAACTCCCGAATTTGAACTGAAGAGTACCTCACAAACCTTCCTGTTTTTAGAAGATTTTGAAATAACATGTAAGGGAAAAAATACATTAGTGAGAGTACCATTTGAACAGTACCAAAATACTACAAAACAAATTAACAAAAAACCCTCTAACAGTCAGAAAATAACTTTCTCTATGGAATAAGTAGTTTTTGTCCTGTCTTCTTTAGTTTCTTGTCAGTGTCTAGTTTGTGATGTCTAAGGATTGCGCTGGCACTATTTGTGCAAGTGTCTCCTAGGGCACTGACGGTTGGGTGCTGGAATGACCTGCAAAACTATAGTCAATAAAGTTTTCAACAAAGATTTTCTTTTTAACTTTTCATAAGTATTTTATTCATACACACAGAGGTTATTCCGTGTAAATGCATGAAATTTGTTCAACCATAAATCATGTATATCCGACTTTGTTTTCAACAAATATTCTTTTCATCCGACTTTTTTATCAAATACATTCCAATGCATTTCGGCCATGGGGCCTTCATCGGGGAAATCTGTGAAACAAAGGTTGTATCTATCACTATCTTACATATTCACAAGTATTTATCAGTAACAAGTGTGTTGTAGTAATGTTCAACTGGGTTTCAATATTGGTTGAAAAATATGATCCATATGTCTACATTAAACATAAACAAGAATTAAGCAGGACAATCACTGTTGCATTAGCTAAGTTTGATGACTTCCCCTTAATCTCCTATCGGGGCGCAATCTAATTGAAAATGTGACTCGGAGCTAATACGCATTACGCGCTAGAATCTTAAGTGTGACATTCCCTGCGAGTTGCCCACCCTAATCGGCATACTCATGGCATTCTAATGCGTTGTTTTCACGGCTACGTGCTTACCGGAATCGGCATTTTTACGGTGTTAACATTTGCCGCGTTTATTTAAAAAAACGCCTTAGTGCCTTGTTTATAATGCTCGCATTTTGAGTTACATACAAGGAGCATTTTAAAGTTTAGCGCTCAACGAAGGTGCTTACCGGAATCGGATAGTTCGTGTTGTTCAATCGCGCTGCCTGGATTACTGCCCCGATGAAGGCCCCATGGCCGAAATGCATTGGAATGTATTTGATAAATAAGTCGGATGAAAAGAATATTTGTTGAAAACCAAGTCGGATATACATGATTTATGGTTGAACAAATTTCATGCATTTACACGGAATAACCTCTATGAGTATGAATAAAATACTTATGAAAAGTTAAAAAGAAAATCTTTGTTGAAAACTTTATTGACTATAGTTTTGCTGGTCATTCCAGCACCCAACCGTCAGTGCCCTAGGATACACTTGCACAAATAGTGCCAGCGCAATCCTTATACATTACTTATACTCCTTAGCGGGGAGTAATCCGAAGGAGCACGACTCACGCCCTAAACCACTGAACAAAAAGCGCAGTGCACGGCCATTATCCACAGTGATTTGATTCGTTCCTGCTCATTGACTGTAGCACGCAACTCAGGACAAAATGCAATATGATGAAATTACCAAACTTACGGAAACCAAAGCAGATACATTTGCATACTCGAACGAGGAATCATCAAAAATATACTCACTTATCCATGAAGAAACTATCGAATATACCACAACTAAATCAAAAGATCAACAAGTGAAACAACTCTTGTATTTATCACGTAAAATTATCAATCAGCGGTTACATGCCAGCACAATGATTAGATACCACAAGGTGTCAAGAATCCCAAGGGGACTGAGAATATTATTCAAACCATCTCTTTGCAAAAACTCCAAGAAATTCACTGATAAATGGTACGCAATCCTTAATAAGTGCTCCTTAGACCTAATTCTGTTGATTATTGAAGAACTGTCCCAAATTTTGGAAGAATTAGAGAAAGATATCGTTACTGTTAAAGAAGAACTAGGAAAAACGATGACCCCCGAACAACTGAACAAAATATTAGACGACATCAAGACTCAACTGGCAAAACATTCTGAAGAAGTGAATGAAAGAAAACTGCGCAAATACTGTCGAGACACCATCGACTATAAACTGGGCGAAGTTTATAATTGGGCTGAAGTATATGCAAGAAAAAGACAAAGCCGCCCATATACACAACAGACGGATACATCCTCTTCAGATACTGACGCTACTTCAGAAACATCCAGAAAAAGACCTACAGTACCTACACCCACCGCTAGTACAAGCACAGTTGTTCAGCCTTTTTTAGGAGTAGGCCCCAAAGCAGGAGACGACCCAGGAGGTCAAGAAGAAAACTCAGAACAAGAGAAGGAGAAAGATCCTCCACAAACTCGGAATGTAACGACCAAGAAAGACAAGAAAAAGAACCGATAGACAACTTGGTAATCAACATTTCAGATGTTAACTTAACTAAACTGCAAATTAAAACTCTTCAAAAAGGGACATCGTTTGTGCCCACCGCACACACAAACCACCTAGAAGTCAATATCAGCCTGTTCAAACTTATGAGAAAGTTAAGACTTCGACACTTCTTCACTAACATTATAGGAGAACACCAAGACATTAAGGAAGACTCCCTTAAAGGCCTCACCACCACAAGCACATATATGGCCCCTATCAGCCATAAGACACTGGATTTGTTTGAACAATTAGTCAAACAGGATCTAAATAAAATCAACTATCGAAAACAAACCAAGACCAAGAATCTCACTCAAAAAGAATATGCCATCCTTAAAACCATAGCAAACAACCCCATGATTATTTGCCAAAGAGCGGACAAGGGTGGTGGTCTTGTCATCATGAACAAGGACTATTACAATTCACAAGCTTCATTACATCTACAGGATGAGAACACGTATATGGAACTCAACTCTAACCCCACGAAAGAAATACAAGCAGTACTCCAGACTATCATCACAGAGGGCATAACAAAAGGATGTGTAGATGACAAAATGAAAAAATACCTTACTATTGATCATCCCAAAACACCAAAATTCTACTTGACACCAAAAATCTATAAAGATCCTATCAAACCTCCCTGTCGTTCCATAGTTTCAACTTGTGGGAGCATCCAGGAACCAGTGGGCAAACTGATTGATAAGTATCTTCAACCCTACGTCATCACTATGAACTCTTACATTAAAGACACCACTGACTTTTTAATCAAACTAGACAACTTAAATCTTGAACCTGACGAAGAGATAATCATGTGTACTATTGACGTCCAAGCTCTATACACCTCTATACCCCACATGATGGGGTTAGAAGCAGTAGAAGAAGCATTGCTTCACATGGAATATGAAGAAAATATGAAAGTATTCTTGTTAGAATTACTCAACTTCACCCTAATGCACAGTTATTTCAGATGGGAAGATAAATGGTACTTACAAAAATCGGGTACTGCTATGGGAAATCCGGCAGCCCCTTCGTACGCTAACATTTTTATGCATCAATATGAGAACACCCACATCCTACAAAAAGAACAATGGCAACAAGGGTTACGTCTATATCTTAGATATATCGACGATATTTTCATATTGTGGAAAGACACGAGAGAGAGCTTGATCTCCAACATTCAACAACTAAACCTCATAGACCAACGGATACAGTTCACCTATGAAATCCACGACAGTCAAATCAACTACCTAGATGTAACAATCAAAAAAACAGGTGACAAATTTGAAACCACACTTTACACCAAAACAACAGATCGCAATAACCTACTATCAATTCAATCAATTTGTAATCTTTATTCGGTTCTTAAAAAGACACCATAAAAGCACAAATACAAAATACACACAAAAATGTTTAAAAACGAGAATAATTTTCCATTAAAAGGTTATAAATGTTAAAATTATCTGGCACCATAATTCAGAAGGCTAGGGGATCAGGAATTTAAATGTTCAAGGGGACAAGTAATGTTAGGGACCAGTTTCTCTAGTGTTCCTCAGTCGTATTGCCACCCGAATAAAGTTTATGGTACAAAAGAGGGTATAAGCATCCTCCGCTTCCTGTAAGAACCTCAGGGCCAATTTTGCATGTTTGAACTTTAAGTCTTTCAGGATCCCCACCAGGAACTTACGTCTTGGGACGGTATAAAATGGGCACAGTAAAACAAAGTGAAGGGTATCCTGCGGAGACCTGTGGTCGCAGCCGCAGGTACCCTTCTCCTCCACAGTGTGGGTGAACCCAGCCGGGACCGCGAATAGATGGTGGAGCATGTTGAGTCTAAAACGAGTCATGACGTAGCGATCCTGAGCGTTATACATGACCCTCAGATAAGGTTCCATCCCGTGCTTCGCTGTGAGTTCATTATAAGAGAGATTAGTGGGTTTATGGTTTTCTTTTTCTGCCCTTGATAACTTAAGCTGTGCCGGAAAGAGTTTTTTCACCAGGGCCTTGCTCTCAGATGTTAGAGAGTCTGGAGATGTAAAAAAGTTAGTACAATCAATCTCTGCTAAAGATTTCTTGACGAATTTCAGCCAGGGGATGGTTTGACCTTTGTCTCGTTTGAGGCAGTCCAATATAATTTGTCTTGTTAGGGCCGCCTCTGGGTTGGTCCATACTTTGACCCATGCCAGGAGAGGTTTAATTTTAATCCTGTCTTCAATGAAGGGTTCTCCCACTTCCTCATGGATGATGTGGGCCGATACACTCTGGGGCACTTTCAGAATTCTTCTCAAGAATTTATTTTCTTCTGTCTGGATCTGCTGTACTTTATTGTCCAGGAAGCCCCACACTTCTGCCCCATAGGATGCCTTCGCACAGCAAATTGACCTGTACAAGTTCAATATTTGTTCTGGGGACCATTTTCCTAGTCTTTGCCCGTACCCCATGATGGCTCCTACTGAGGCTGTCAGTTTCATAGAATGCTTTTCTACCAGAGGTTTAAAGGTAAGATGATGATCAAATAATACCCCCAGGTATGAAAAGGTCTTGACCTGGTCTATTTTGTGTGACCCAATGTGATAGGTGAAATTCCCTTTTGTCAGTTGCCCTGATGACATAATATAGGATTTTTCCAGGTTTGTCGCCAGGTCCAGTTTGTCCATGAACATGACGAACCCGTCAATCAGTTTTTGTAATCCTATGGGGGTTCTGGCAAGCAAAACCGCGTCATCGGCGTAGAGTAGTACAGGCACTGCACGATGACCGATTTGGGGTGAGTCCACCTTAAGTTTGAGGAGGTCGTTTTCCAGCGAGTTAATATAGATAGAAAAAAGAAAGGGCGCGAGGATACATCCCTGCCTTACTCCACTAGTGCAGGTGAAGGGGTCGGTCTTTTTTCCCTCTTGATTGTACCTCACACTTGCGGTGGTGTTCCGGTGGAGATTTTGCAGGGTGTCGACTAGCGGTTGATCCACTCCTAGTTCTAACAGCATGGACCAGAGCTTTCTTCTATTTATGCGGTCGAAGGCCGCTGAAAGGTCCATAAACCCCATGTGAATGGACCCCTTCCCAGCGATGGTATATTTAGCTATCAGGAGGTATAAGTTTAGACATTGATCGGTGGTGGATCTACCTTTCCTGAAGCCATATTGGATATCCGAAAGGACTTGGTGCTCCTCGGCCCAGTCTTGCAACCGCTGTAGAATGACTCGCCCCAATACCTTTGCTGTCACATCAATAAGAGAGATGGGTCGGTAGCATTGGGGGTCATCACGGTTCCCTTTTTTGTAGATGGGAACTATGGTCGCCGTTGACCAGGACTGAGGCAGACCTGCCACCACTGCCTCGTTTAATACCCTGGTAAGCAACGGGGCCCATAGATCGGGTCTGCTTAGAAATAGGTCTGGTGGGATTCCGTCCGGACCCGGTGCCTTATTTTTACTGAGCCCTGCTATTCCCATTTCGATTTCTTTCAGGGAAAAGTCCAATTTGGCCGGCTGATAGCCCCTCGGAGCATCCTCCAGCGTTAGGTGGCTTGAGTGATTGTATAGGCTCTGGAAGTGGTTCTGCCATTGTTCCGGCAGAATAATATTCATAATTTTTGGTGCCCCTTGATCCTGAAAACATGGGGAGTTAATCACCTTCCAGAAACTTGCAGAGTCTTTCCTTTCAGCGGCGTCCCTTAGGTCCTCCCAGGCTTGATTTTGTAGGCTTTGCTTGCGTTTCTTCAGGGCTTTTTTATATTCGGCTCTGTTCTGTCCCACCATGTTCTTATCCCTTGGTTTGGTGTGGAGGCTATCCTTCAGTTTTTTAAGTGCCTTGGTGCAGTTCGAATCAAACCAGCGAGGATTTGAGGACGTTTTATTAGACCCAGTAGTCTTTAGGGAATTATTTACATGGCACGCAATTTCTTCGAATGCCCTGACCACCTGAACACCAACCACACTTGGATCAAGACATTTGTCTATTGCTTCTGAGGCCTCTGTTAGTAGTTTTTTGTAAAATCTGTCCCCATCAATCTTGGCCCATTTAATTCTTCTTCCTTGATCCACTGCTTTTTCCATAATGTCAGGTCTCTTTGGACACAAGTTAAAATCAAAACCTTCAATTGTGATAATGACCGGGTTGTGGTCACTAAAGATGCTGGCCTCTATTATAGTTTTGCTGATGTTTCTTTTTAATATGGGAGAGACTAAAACATAGTCAATAAAGGAGTGGCAACCTCTTCCTTTGAATGTTGGGGTTAATTCTCCTTTTTCACCCAGCGCCACGAGGTCTAGAGTTTGAGTCAGGTCATGCCTTTTTGTTAGTCTCTCCAGGTCCCATCCCTCTTTTGAATGAGTGAAGTGTGGGCCTTTCATTATGGTGCATCTTGACCAGTCTTTGTTAAAGGGTTTTAGTTTATCACAAAGGTGGCAGTTAAAATCTCCCATAAGTATTAAGCTTGTGAGGCTTGGTGTCTTATTTAAAAAGTTCAGATTTTTTAGACAGGCTTCCAGCTCGTTAGCGGCGGTTCCCTTCTCCGTCGTTCCAGGAGCATTGTACCAGTTGACTAGGAAAAAGGTTAGTCTTGGTGAGACGAACCTTAGTGCTGGGAGGTTATGTGAAGCCCATTTGATGTTGGACCAGGTGCCCTTAATGTCCAGGTTGACATATGTAACGAGTCCTCCGCTAGCTCTCCCCGAGGGTACTTTTTTAGCTGGGACAGAAAAACTTTTGTAGCCTTCCAAGCTGTAATCATTTAGTTCGGTAGCCCAGGTTTCTTGCAGGCATATGATTTGGAATTTGTTTATATAGCTAAGCCATTCCTGAGATTCAAATTTGGACGCTAATCCTGCAATGTTCCAGGATGCAATTTGTAAGTTTTCTTGGGTCATATCCTTTGGAGTACCTTTTGGGTCTCCTGAAGGGAGCATTGCATATTTTCCCGCTTTCGATGAAATGACAGGACTGGGTTGTATACTGCTAGGGGCAGCTAGTCTGCTCTGTTTGGTGGTTGACCTATATTTTGGGGGATTTGTCTTTTCCTCTACTTGTGTTTGGCGATTTGGTACTGCTTCCTTTACTGGGCACAAGTACTGTTCCGTTTCCTGCCCCCGTTCTTCTTCCTGATGATAGTGGGCTTACCTCCTTCCACCTTGCGAACTTAGGGGGTTGTTTATCCCGTCCCTGTCAGTCGACCTCTTCAAGTGTGCTGAACCTATTCCAGTGTGCATGCTGCATTAGGGAGGAGTCATAATTTGGAATAACATAATTTGGCCTTTGCCACTGGGGAGGTCCATATTGAAGGTCCATATGGGGTATTCTAGTCGGTGGTGGTCTGTTGCTCTGCCTGGGTCTTTGAAATGCGAAAGGATAAAAGTAGGATAGATGTACCGGATGAATTTGTGAACGGGTATAGCTCGGGGGGCATTGCAGATAAAGTTGACTGCTGCCATGTCTCTGAAGTTTACCGTGATTATGTCCCCTGCTATGGTCTTTGTACCTTTACCGATCCACTCCCCCCTTCTTACTGAAAGAATCTCCCCATAAATATTGGGGGGCAGTGGTCTATGTATTTGTAACCACTGTGCACATTTGTTTTTTAGCTCTACTTGTGATTCCCGTTTGCCCTCCCTTAAAGGTGGGACTCCTGTTAAAACTACTACAAAGGGTAATGCTTCAGGCGGAAGGTTAATTGTCCTGAAGCGAGTTGCTGTTTTATTTTCTTTGGTGGTTGTTGTGGAGGGAGTCGAATTGGTCTTCGGATTCGCTTTGGGGGTTTGAGCATTATTACCTTCCAATGTTTGAGGGGGTCCAGGGGGTAGTTTGTTATTATCAGTGATTGCTTGTTTATTATTTTTACCTGTGTTCGGTGTGGTAGTAGCCTTTTGTGTATCTTTGATGCTTTTTTGTGTGACTCTGTTGGAGATCTTTGCTGCCGTATCGGGTGTTGCAGCGGCCTTATCTTTGGTTAGTCTTTTGGGTATTGGCTCATTCTGTTTTGTTAAGGCACCTTCTTGCACTAGTTGGCCTTTCGAGCCGAACCCCTTATTATTTACGAGTGATGTTAATCTATCGATTTTGGCTATAAGGGGTTTTATCAGCACAGTGATGGAATGTTCAAGGTCCGTTTTGAGGTCAGCCACCATATTGGTGATCCAACAGGGTATTCCTGGTGTGGATGGATTTATAGGCGTTACCAAATTATGGTTTCTAGTTTTTAGTGATCCTTTTTTACCCCCGCATTTGGGACCTTCCTTATGTGAGGTTTTGTCTGTAATATTTGATTTCTTATTGTAGTTGTTTGTTTGTGCGCCAGATCTCTCACTACTAATTTCGGTGGACACCTGGGCACAAGGGAGGTCGATGAAAGAAGAGGGGGTGAGGGGCAGGCTAGTGTCAAGTTCCTCTGCCAGATTTTGGGAAGCTTCAGATAGATTAATAAGGGATTCCTGGGTTTCTTGGACAATAGTCACGGGTGGTAGGGACATCCTTCTTTCAGTGTTTGCGATGGTATTAGATACCGCCCCTATGGTTTGTTTGAGCATCTTGTCGATAGCGGTTAAAGTTGGTAAACGCGGAGGCAGGTCCGTTTTGGATTTTGTGCTTGATCTTAGAGTAGGCATCTTGGACTTCTTGGCAGTCTTCCTCATAATCTACAATGCAGGATGCGAGAGCAGTAGGTGGGTTCGACAGATGTGAATAAGTCAAGATTAAATACCTGATATGCGATATGCGCTGGATCCAGTTAGGGAAGTGGCCCGGACCGGCCTCTTTTGGCCTCTGAGGGCCGCAGAGGGCCCGCCCTTTGCCCGGGCTTCGCTCGGCGTCCCGCTCGCGTCCCGCTACGCGATGGGACGCTGTTCATAAGGGGAGGCGTTGCAGCCGGGGGGCGTGTCTTACTGGGGGCGCGGCCGTGCACACCTGTGCAACGCAGGGACTCCTGGTCTTGAGAGTCCCTGCAGCGTGCGCCCTCAGTTGGATCACGGTGCTCTCTCCTCCTTTCTCCGTCTCACGAGCACTCCAGCAGCCTCGACCCCACGCCACACGCCGCGCAGCGGCACCCGCGAAGCGCGTGCTGCAAGTTGTAGGAAAGCGGCGGGGCGGTCAATACCTCCTGGGACACGGGGAGGCTGCGAGTGAAACCGGCGTTTTTCCTGCAAGATTGGGCGGCAACACAGTACAGGTACGATTCCAAACAGGAAAGGGTCCCACGTCAAACAGGATGTCTTCCTGCTTAAGAGTTCTGGTCAGCCGGGGGCGTGTCTTACTGGGGGCGCGGCCGTGCACACCTGTGCAGCGCAGGGACTCCTGGTCTTGAGAGTCCCTGCAGCGCGCGCCCTCAGTTGGATCACGGTGCTCTCTCCTCCTTTCTCCGTCTCACGAGCACTCCAGCAGCCTCGACCCCACGCCACACGCCGCGCAGCGGCACCCGCGAAGCAGGTGCTGCAAGTTGTAGGAAAGCGGCGGGGCGGTCAATCCCTCCTGGGACACGGGGAGGCTGCGAGTGAAACCGGCGTTTTTCCTGCAAGATTGGGCGGCAACACAGTACAGGTACGATTCCAAACAGGAAAGGGTCACACGTCAAACAGGATGTCTTCCTGCTTAAGAGTTCTGGTCAGCCGGGGGCGTGTCTTACTGGGGGCGCGGCCGTGCACACCTGTGCAGCGCAGGGACTCCTGGTCTTGAGAGTCCCTGCAGCGCGCGCCCTCAGTTGGATCACGGTGCTCTCTCCTCCTTTCTCCGTCTCACGAGCACTCCAGCAGCCTCGACCCCACGCCACACGCCGCGCAGCGGCACCCGCGAAGCGGGTGCTGCAAGTTGTAGAAAAGCGGCGGGGCGGTCAATCCCTCCTGGGACACGGGGAGGCTGCGAGTGAAACCGGCGTTTTTCCTGCAAGATTGGGCGGCAACACAGTACAGGTACGATTCCAAACAGGAAAGGGTCCCTATTAACCTACTAACTTATCAGAGCTTCCACCCCACTCCACTCAAACAACATTTACCATATTCACAACTCCTCCGTGTGAAAAGAATTGTCTCAGACCCTGAAGAATCAATGACGCAATCTCGAATCATGTAAAACAAATTCAAAAAAAGAGGATATCCAAATGAGGTGTTAAACTCAGCTCTTGAAAGAGCTCAATTAAAAGACAGAAAAACACTACTTTCAACGCCAAAAACCAAAAAGGTAACCAAAATAACATGCGTAAGCAAATTTTCCACAGCGAGCCCGCAGTTCAAAAAAATCATTAAGAAACATTGGCGAATACTACAAACTGAACCAGATTTTAATAACATTTTCCTTGATGAGCCAGTATGTGCGTTCTCAAGAGCAAAAATGTGGGAGCAATCATCAAGAATGCTACAGTAACCAAACCTAACATGAAATTCAGAGGCACAGTCCCATGTAAAAACTGCAGTAATTGCAACAATATCATGGAGGGTAATACCATCACCCACCCTATGAGAGGGAATAAAATCAAGCTAAAAGTCAATGGTACTTGTGATACTAAAAACATTATTTACATGATGAAGTGCCCGTGTGGAAAAGCCTATGTTCGACAGACAGAACGCAAATTGAAAATAAGGCTAACCGAACATAAAAGCAACATAAGAACTAAAGTGTTAAAATCAGCAGTAGCCACCCACTTTGTTGAGCATAATCATCAAATCAATCAAATCAAAGCTTGCATATTGGAAGTTGTGGAAAAAAATGAAACCGACAACAGAAAAGCCCTGTTAAAACGTGAAAACTACTGGATATACCACTTACAGACCTTAAGCCCCCATGGGATTAATGAACGGACAGAATTTAGTTGCTATTTATGAACATTTCATTTATAATGTATCAATTCACGTTTTGTGCTGTGCAGAATACCGATGTTGCATAAGTGTTAGCAATGTTCATGATAATTAGATATCAGTTATGGGTACCCCCACATCATGTTTATATTTAGTTGCATTTAGTGATGTCCTTTTAGGCGGCATCACACATCTTTTAGTAAAGTCCCTTTAATTCCCATCAGTCTGGCCCTTTAAACATAGGCGCGCGTAACTCTCACATAATCACACCCTAAACGCGTCACACGCCAACATCCCTGCAGGAAAGGCAGTAATCCAGGCAGCGCGATTGAACAACACGAACTATCCGATTCCGGTAAGCACCTTGGTTGAGCGCTAAACTTTAAAATGCTCATTGTTATGTAACTCAAAATGCGAGCATTATAAACAAGGCACTAAGGCGTTTTTTTAAATAAACGCGGCAAATGTTAACACCGTAAAAATGCCGATTCCGGTAAGCACGTAGCCGTGAAAACAACGCATTAGAATGCCATGAGTATGCCAATTAGGGTGGGCAACTCGCAGGGAATGTCACACTTAAGATTCTAGCGCGTAATGAGTATTAGCTCCGAGTCACATTTTCAATTAGATTGCGCCCCAATAGGAGATTAAGGGGAAGTCATCAAACCTAGCTAATGCAACAGTGATTGTCCTGCTTAATTCTTGTTTATGTTTAATGTAGACATAGAGATCATATTTTTCAACCAATATTGAAACCCAGTTGAACGTTGCTACAACACACTTTTTACTGATAAATACTTGTGAATATGTAAGATAGTGATAGATACAACCTTTGTTTCACAGATTTCCACGATGAAGGCCCCATGGCCGAAATGCATTGGATGTATTTGATAAATAAGTCGGATGAAAAGAATATTTGTTGAAAACCAAGTCGGATATACATGATTTATGGTTGAACAAATTTCATGCATTTACACGGAATAACCTCTATGAGTATGAATAAAATACTTATGAAAAGTTAAAAAGAAAATCTTTGTTGAAAACTTTATTGACTATAGTTTTGCTGGTCATTCCAGCACACAACCGTCAGTGCCCTAGGATACACTTGCACAAATAGTGCCAGCGCAATCCTTATACATTACTTATACTCCTTAGCGGGGAGTAATCCGAAGGATCACGACTCACGCCCTAAACCACTGAACAAAAAGCGCAGTGCACGGCCATTATCCACAGTAGTTTGTGATGTCACCACAGCATGGTCTATGTAAAATGTAGTGTTCACAAAATGGGCCAGTGGAAGTTACAGTCTTATTAGGTCATGGGCTAAGCACACGTCAGTACTGCTTCTGATGGGAGTTTTTGTAGTATTGGGCTTTCTGGAACTATAATTGGAATTAACTTGTATTTATAGCATAAACATTCTAGGCTTAATAATTAGATTTCTAAAGAATTTGGATTCATACAGATAAAATGATCTGATGCCAATTTTAGCTTTTCTAAAATAAAGGGCTAGTAATTGCTGGGTCACAGACCAGTTACTTTGAGCTATCACATAGTCTATTAATGTTATTCAGTCATATGCAGGGGTCCAGTTTGGTAACAGTGGTACATTGGGCCGACATTGTTGGAGCAGTGATCAACTCCAAGTGAGACAATGCTAATTTGGGTATCCTGTACATTTACTATAGGTAATGCAAGCTGTACACTGATTTCTCTAAGTCGGACATACATAAACTACAGGTGATGCAAGTTGTATACTGATCTCTCTATGTGTGCCCACACACAGACCAAAGATGATCAGAGGTCTGTGGTTATCTCCCTAAGTCTGCCATACTTATACTATAGGTGATGACAAGTGTATGCCTGAACTCCCTAAGATGACTGTACATTGACTATAGCTGATGTGATAAGTGACACTCACCTGGTGCATAGTTTAAAGATGAAAGATAATTTTAAGATGCTCACCACTTCTTAACTGGTTCTCAATCAAAGAGTATACTCTCTTTAAATCATGCCTGCCTGGTATATCTTTCATCTAGGGTGGCCAGGTGTTCTCAGGTGTGCACACTTAAGACTCCTATTTCGCCATATCAAAGAGAAAAATGTTTCTACATTAGGATACGTTTGCCTTGATTGGCCTTCCTTGAAATGTCTAGACTGTCCCTGCAGCTACTTCCTTCAGTCACCTGCTCAAGACTCATTTGAACTAGGCAACTGTGCTAGGTCACCCATCACTGTTAGGGTACTGTGTGGTAGACAAATCCTACAGTAAGTCAGTCGATTAATTAGAATTAGTTAAAATACAATGTGCAGGAAAATAAAGGAACAAGGTGCACTTACCAACATCTGCCCAGCTTTGAGCGGACACTCCACCGCGTTCTCTGCATCCACCAAGTGTCGGGGAATCTCTTGATTAGCAGTTAACATGTTTCCTGGGTTGATGGCTGTTTGGTGTTCTAGGATGCCCCGCGTGTGACTTCCTACAGAGGACACAGTAGTAGTAGTAGTATAAGCTTTATTTGATTTTCGTAAAATCATAAAAGCACAACACATACATATAAAAACATCACAATTAATAATAAATGCTTGCGTATGAGATTTAACAGTTAAAAAACAGCAATTGTAATAATCAAGTGTTAAAAATTCATTCAAATACAATACAATATGAAATGGAATTTGTGCTGACCAACACAGTAGGCATAGAGGGACCCAGGCAAGAATGTTTTACCACATGGTTTTCCGCAACAACATGACAGATCTTAAAAAACAAGATACCGCAAAAATCACGTGCTCGTCTTCAAGTTTTAACAGTCTTAAGAAGGCAGGCCTACAATTTCTTACACCCCAACGGTTTAACAGAGGTTTTAAATAGAGTTTTTTGGGGGTGGAATAGAAAGAGCAAAAAAACATTAAATGCAAATTAGATTGTAATGCGGTATTGTCACAGATTGAGTGTAAACATTTTCATTATTTCCTGATGGTGACCCCTGTCAAGACCACCTCTGTACCCCAGCCACACATTCCCAATGTGAAAGGGCAGACCATGAACAACTGGGTCCTGCTTTTTCCACAAGCATCCATCTAGGGACCATCACATGCCTTCTCCTCTTACCTCTTCCCTCTTCCCGCCACCTCACCAATCACTCTCATACTTCTGGGTACTTCTGTGTCTCTACCTTCATAATAATTAGAGGGATGTAATTGTGTGTTGTTACGTAGGACTTATAAAGTAGCCACATAGAATAAGGGGCCCTTTAGAATATGGATGCTCAGGAGGAAGGAGGCGAAGGCTGGTTGAGGAGCGGTCATGGCTGAGAATGAATTGTTGAATGGATTGGTGGCACTCAAGAAGAAGACCAACAGAAGGTTTGTAGGAAGTGTTTTTTGGGGTCTCAATGGAAATAGAGAAAGCGTTGCCTATTATGAGAGCTAGGAGGAAGGCAGTCTCAGAGGAAGATCTGCTGGTGTGACAGGATTCTTCTGTCTCTTTTGTGTTGATTTCTACATTCCCACTTTTGGTGAGCTATTTGTTTCCAGGTGGCATCACAGCTGATAGATTCATTGCTGAACTTTGGGAAGTGAATCTGATTCTATATGTTCTGTCTGAGACCCTGATCAAAACACTGTAAATATATGGACAGTTCCCCAACTTCATAACGTTTGCCAAGTTGCTCCTAATGACACAAAAGCTCTTTGCTGAAAGCAAGATAGGTCTCTCCTTCTCGCTTTGCCCCAGACTCTCAGACTGATGCCCTGCACATACCTGGAATAACCTGAAGGACGCCATTTTCTGTGTCTACGTCATCCAGGGCGAGCCACACCGAGGCCACTGGCCCGCCCTCGAAGCCCCAGTACCTGTGAAGGGTAAACAGAAAGACCAGCTGTAATACATTAACTGAACGTCAACACATCCTCGGTCAGGGGTGATATTGTCAAACCAGTTTAGCTATTAATGCCGCTCACATAATGCCTGTAAAAATGATTTCTGGCTCTCAACTCACAATGTGTAAATTATTAACTGTGAGGCATAATGTCAGCAAAATATCGGTTTTGCGAGAGAAAGAAGTTATCACTCGACTTTTTCAAAAATTTCCTTTGATAACTTAATTTTTAGGAGCTAGTGGCCTTTATTTTACAGAAAAAAATAACATTCAAAATGTCCACATTTAATACAATAACAAACGGATGAATGGGGGCCAATGAGGCCTGCACCATTGCAGTTTTACAGACCTCTAGTTTAAGCCCCCATCTGTCCCCAAAGGTATGAGGATCTAGTGCGCATGCGCGTCGCCTTACTTGATATCCTGGTGCCAGGCCATGTAGGGCACCGCATCATCTGTGTGTGGAATGTCGGAGGAGGGGTATTTACAGATGAACCGGGAGTCCGGCAGGATTATGTCTGGTCCCAGCACAGCAGTGATGACCTTCAGGATGTCCAGGTGGGCGGCCAGGTCCATCACCCAAGGGTGGGCTAGGTGGATTTTATGCAGGCTGTACTGGGTGTGCTCCTTACCTGTGTAACACACGGAAGAAGCATTCACTGAGTAAACAAACAGCACAGCCTCCTGTGCTAAGGGGAGGCTCAGCAAGTGATCCTATGGATTATAGGGTCACCAGATGCGGGTGGCCATGTCTGCTAAGGTTGTCATCCATGCTAAGAAAGAATGGGTAAATGTTATTTTTTCTTATTTACATAAACTGTGAATTGAGCTGAAAAAAATATTTACAAAACATCTAATATGGGGAGCATATCTAATACATTTACAGTTGAGAATTAAAATATTTTTAGAGAAACACGTTTTGTAATTCTTTTTGAAAAATATGCTGTTTTCTCAGATAAGCCGTTTTTTTAAAGAACTAAATTATGTAATAATATGTAAATTTGGCGTTTAAAGAATCACCTCATTGTTTGAGGAAAACAGTTAGTTTTTTTTATGACAAAATGGTTTTGCATTTTTCACACAGCAAACTTGTTCGGTGACAAGGGCAGGTTTGCAATTCACAAAATGGCGAATGTTGTGCCAGCATGTGTTCAACTCCAGCTGCTGATGTCACCGCTATAATCAATATTCCTGTTTTAAGTATTTTTGTGCTACTGTAGTTATGTGGTACAGAGCCCCCAGCATAATTATGATGCGTTTGTCGCATTTGCCACCTAATCCATTATCTGTTGCATAATTCGAAGATTTTAATAGATGTTTTGGTTCTACCTCAAATGGATCAAAAGTTATTAAAACAGGGACCCACACAATGCTGAGCTGTGGTAGGTCCTTTGCAAACGTTATCGGGTCATCTTTGATAATTTGGCCCTCCTTTGAAGCATAATTCCACTGACGCTGAGTATTTGATGTAGCTCAGACCTTCTTTGACAGACACTATTAATGCGGCAACAGCATTTCGAGCCTTAGGTTGTAAACACTGAACACTGGGGTCTGGCGGGCCTGGTTCAGAACAGATTACAATGGGGAGGGGGGCGAGTGGGAGAATTAATACCTTTCTGTAGAGTGTAATTTGCATATTTACACATATTTACAATTATGATAGATTTGGGATTGTCTCCGGTGATTTACGCCTGTCACCCCCTCCCTCTGTCCTCAAAGGTGAATATTTGCTGTTGAGTCCAGGTGCTCCTGTGAGGAGCGTCTCTGCTCTGCCTGTGTAACATTGCAACCACAATAATGTCACCTGCACACAGATGCAAACACACCTACAAAGCCAAAAGGTCTGTCTTTTGTGTAAAGTCGAGGAAGCTTGGATTTGTACAAAGGATGGACAAAGGCCCTTTTGTTGGAGTGCATGTTGTATTTTGTGAACAGGCCAATAACCATTAGACGCCGGAAGAGCTCAAAAGTAAACATGGTGAAAGGGCGAAACTCATTTTATGAGCATTTGGTTGTGAGGATTTTGTCCTGTAGTGGTGTTTGCTGGAGGTAGAATGGTCTTCTAATCCGATGTAAACATACAATCCATCGGTTGTAAAGATAATTTCAGTTAGTCCAGATTAAGGCACCTTGCACAATATTCATCAGGTGTTGTTCACTAGTGTGTACCCCATGCTTACTCTTACCGCCTGATTCATCATGCTCCCGTTTTGCGAGGCCCTAATAGCGATTCATAGCGAATCGCTATTAAGGACTCGCAAAACGGGATTCAAGTAGGAATATGCAATAAAAATGCGATTCCTTACAATTCCTTATTTGCGATTAGCTAATTGCTAATCGCAAATAAGGAATAACTCGCCATTCATTCCTATGGGCCAAAAGGCCCATAGGAATGAATGGGGAGTATTCCTTATTTGCGATTAGCAATTAGCTAATCGCAAATAAGATTGCGATTTGAAGGGTGCCAGGGGTGTCCACAGGACACCCTGTAGCACCCCTCAAATGAAATTTCACACAGGTGTTGCACACACACATGTCCAAAGGACATGTGTGTGCGCAACATGCAACTTAGAAAAATGCTTTTAAAAGCATTTTTCTAAGTTTTTGCTATTTACCGAGAGGTCTGACCTCTCGGTAAATAGCGGCCCGAAATTGCGAATTAGCAATTTAAAAATGGTTGATGAATTGCATTTAAGGAATCTCAAATAGAGATTCCTTAAACGTAATTCCTCGCAATTTAGCGAATTAGCAATTACCGATTTTTGCATTTGGGATGATGAATCCCAAATGCAAAAATAGCGCTCGCAAAGGGCCAGATTCTCAGAATCTGACCCTTTGCGAGCCGATTTCAGCTTGATGAATCAGGCTGTTAGTTTCAGTTATTGTTTTTTCACATTTCAGTGTGGTTATCTAGTCTTTAGTGCTTCAGGGATGTGGCGCAATGTGTTGTGTTCTTCTTCTTGGGGTGCTGTTCATTGTGGTGGTCCAGTCTTAAGTGTTTCAGGGATGCAATAGAGTGTGTTGGGTTAGTTTTCCTAAAATGCAGTTCAGTGTGTTGGTCTATTTGTAAGTGTTTCAGGGATGCAGCACAGTGTGGTGGGTTAGTGTTCTTAAGAGACAGTTCAGTGTGGTTGTCTAGTCTTTAGTTCTTCAGGGATGCAGAACCGTGTGGTGGGTTAGTGTTCCTTGGAGTTGTTCAGTGTGTTGGTATAACCTTATGTGCTTCAGGGATGCAGCAGTGTGTTGGGTTAGTTTTCCTAAAATGCAGTTCAGTGTATTGGTCTATTTGTAAGTGTTTCAGGGATGCAGCACAGTGTGGTGGGTTAGTGTTCTTAAGAGACAGTTCAGTGTGGTTGTCTAGTCTTTAGTGCTTCAAGGGAGCAGTTCAGTGTGTTGGGTTAGTGTTCCCAAGATGCAGTTGTGTGTGATGGGCTAGTCTTAAATTCTTCAGGGATCCTGCGAAGTGTGTTGGGTTAGTGTTCCTTGGAAGCAGTTCCGTGTGTTGGGTATAGTTTTAGTGCTTCAGGGATGCAGAACCGTGTGGAGGGTTAGTGTTCCTTGGAAGCAGTTCAGTGTGTTGGTCTAGTTTTTAGTTCTTCAGGGATGCAGAACCGTGTGGTGGGTTAGTGTTCCTTGGAGTTGTTCAGTGTGTTGGATTAGTTTTCCTTGGAAGTAGTCAATAGAGTGATCTAGTCTTAGGTGCAGTGTGATGAGCATTCTGTGCCTAATATGCATGGATGATGCTGGCAGACAGAGCAAATGTCCTCCAAAGCCTAACCTAAAAGGTGGTGTGCCGGACAGAAGTGTAATTTACTGAGAACTCTGCTGTGCACATGGGGTAATGTATCCACAAATGTACCACAACTACATACAAACTTCCAAATTTTGAGTAGCCATTGGAATCTGCAGCACCGCCACCCCCAGGAATGCACATTACAGCTGCTCTTGTGAATACGGTAACACTGATGGATCTTTTGCATTCACAAGTGTACATTACATTATTGCAGTCTGGGCGTTACTCTTGCAAGTGACTGAATTGTGCAGAAAGGTCTGCAAAACCATTTGTGAACTGGGACCTGCCCTTTTGTACTTACCATACTCCTTCTCCAGCTCTTCGAAGGCTGTACTTGTAGCCTCAAGGTCCTCGGTGCCCAGCACGGGTAGTCCAGTCAGGAAGCCATTGGCATTGTAGAATGTCTTCACCTTCACAGCCTCGGTGGTCATGTTGAGCTTAGAAACCGGTGCTTCTGGGAGGTGTAGTCCTCTTGCTCTGAAGGTGCAGCAGTGCTCGCTGTTGGTGGTTTGCCGTCCACTGCCAGCTGTGGATGCCTCTCCATCTTATGCTTCCCTTATTTATGTATCTCGGTGTTTCAGGCCCAACCCTACCATAAAACGAAAACCTGGGCAATAGCAAATTCGTGCTTTATTTACTAAATGGCGCTATAACACAAGGGCGAGAGATGTGTCACACAGCAATATCTTTGTAAATCCCACTGCGTTACTGTTACATTGGTATTTGGATGGGAACACCCACCTTGCATACATTAATGACTGCGTCACACAGGCCAGTGCAGCCCTTCCACCACGCAAGGCACCAAAAATGATGCAAGCGGCCTACTATACCACTTTGACTTAAGCCTTGCGTTGCCTTGGGCAATACAAGGGATTACTAGATCTGGACCCCAGTGACATCAAACAACTTTTGACTTCCAAGGACACTGCCTAAACATCACATTCAGATCTGGGATCTCATCTCAGAGGCACAACCTGACTTATGTTTCTTCACCGAAACTTGGCTAAAGCCTCACACTGCCCCTACCATTACATTGGGAATACCGGAGGGATATAAAATTATCTGCCAGGATAGACCCATAAAAAAGGGAGGTGGCTTAGCCATTGTGCACAAGGATAGCATTATGGTCTCCATTCTCGAGCAATATTGCTCTGCAAAGATTGAGATGTTGGTTTTTAAAATCTATACCTTGCCTAAATGCTTTGTGAATGGTGCTCTGATCTATCGCCCTCCCGGACCCATGAACAATTTTTCCAACATGTTATTGGAATTATTGGCCCCCCATGTTAATGGAGATAAAGACTTTTTACTATTGGGTGATTTTAATATACATGCTGAGTTACAGGAGGAAAAAGAAACCCAGGATTTTTTAAATGCCCTTTCTTCATTGGGATTCCTGCTCCGTAATATTGGACCTACCCATAGGGCCGGACATACTCTGGACCTCATCTTGTCCAGGTTTCCCGGAATTGAGTGCTCTGCCCCTATCGTAAATGTATGGACTGACCATTTTACGTTAGAATTCTCTATTCCTGAGATAGGACCTATTCCTAAAAGATCCACTCAGATTCCTATTAAACGGAGACAATGGCACAAGATAACTAGCGAATCTCTGAGGGATGCCTTCTCTATTCAAGATCATGTCACAACGAACGATATCGATGTGGCACTAGAAAATTATGAAAAGGCAGTAACTATTGCCATTGAACATATAGCTCCATTGAAAACCTTTAAGACCCGCCCGACCAAAAATCAGGAGGTGTGGTTCTCAGAGGATTTAAGATCCATGAAACGGAGTACTAGGAAATTAGAGAAAATCTGGCGTACATCCCATCTGGAGTCAGATAAAGGGAAGTATCAGACGGCGCTAAATTCATATCATAAAGCTATTCGAACTGCCCGCAAACAACATATTTCCTCACAATTAGAGGCGGTAGGAAATGCGCCAAGGATACTCTACCAGATACTGAACTCCTTCCTGAAGCCGGCAGCATGTGAGAGTGTTGACACTTCATCTCAACAACTTTGTGACGATACTGCCAGCTTCCTCACGAATAAGATCGATACCATCTATGAAAAGATTCATGCCTCCATAGCATCCATTGGACATGTTATCTTTCCCACTGTGGTCCCAGCGAGTAAAAAGGTCCTCGCCCCCACCTTCACTAATTTTCCTAACATCACTGTGGATGAAGTGGAGGGACTCATTACAACTATAAAAAGTGGGAGCCCCATGGATCAGCTTCCACCGAGAGTGATGATCTCAGTGAGGAGCATATTGGCACCAGAAATCCAAAGTTTGGTCAACCTCTCTTTGGACACAGGATGTGTCCCTTTAGAGTGGAAGAGAGCCCAAGTGCGACCCATCCGCAAGAATACCGCCACTGCATGGGCTGACATGACCAATTTGAGACCTATTTCCCTCTTGCCATTCTTGGGAAAGCTCATAGAAAAGCATGTCAACAAGCACTTGTCCAATCACCTGGAACATACTGGTGCACTTGATCCATCTCAGTCGGGCTTTAGACCAAAATACAGCACGGAAACAGCATTGCTGTCAATTACCGATGATCTACGCATGCTCCAGGACAAAGGAACATCAGCTGTCCTGGTGCTGCTAGATCTATCGGCAGCTTTTGATACCATCTCTCATGAAATTTTGGTTGAGCGCCTGACTGAGACTGGACTAGGGGGCACGGCACTGGCTTGGCTAAAGAGCTTTCTTCTGGATCGAACCCAATGTGTCACCATGGGAGATTTTCGATCCAAGGAGACCAGGATTACTAAGGGGGTGCCACAGGGCTCTTGTTTGAGCCCCACATTATTCAACATCTATGTGGCCCCCCTGGCGAACATCCTGAGAGCCTTTGGCTTTTGCCCAGTGTCATATGCTGATGATACTCAGCTGCTCTTTCCCTTTGACCATCTAACTCCAGAGGTATTACACTCTTTCTCTGAGGGGATGAGAGCAGTTTCCCAATGGATGTCTTTGAACAAGTTGCAGTGCAACGTCTCAAAGACAGAGGTTATGCTCTTTGGTGAGGCCAAAATCTGCTGGGCTCCTGACTGGTGGCCTTTAGACCTAGGCCCAGTCCCTGATCCTAAGCAGATAGTTAAGAACTTAGGGGTCCGTCTGGAACAAGAACTCAGCCTGAAGCAGCATGTCACCAACATTGTAGGGTCCTGCTTTCGAACTATAGGGCTTCTACGCCGAGTTTTTCCTCTGCTTCCAGACACTATTAGAAAGACCCTGGTCCAGGCGCTGGTTATCAGTCGTCTCGACTATTGTAATGGCCTCCTGTTGTCAGCCAATGAGGAGGATTTGGACAGGTTGCAGGTTGTGCAGAACACTGCAGCTAGGCTGGTGGTAAATGCTCCTCCCAGAACACCATCAAAACCTCTTCTCGCCAGGCTTCATTGGCTCTCCATCCGGCAGAGAATCACCTTTAAGATCTGTTGCACGGTACATAAAGGTTTTCATGGTTTGGGTCCCTCTTATCTCGCAGACAAGTTTGTGCCGTATGTCCCTTCCCGTGCTCTACGGTCCAGTGATCAATTGCTTCTTGTGGTTCCTAGGATCAAGCGGGCAAGGCAAGGGGGTAAGGCTCTGTCGGTAAGGGGACCAAAGATTTGGAACGGCCTCCCCCTCCAGCTTAGGCAGCTTGAAAATCATCTGGCCTTCAGGAAAAAGTTGAAGACGTTTCTGTTTCAGGTCTAGCTTTACAGGTTTCAGAATTGGATTACAGTTATATAACTTGTTCCCTGGTAGGTTTGGCAGTCATAAAGCGCGGAGATACTCCCCTGGGAGTCTATTCAAGCGCTCTATAAACTCGCAAAATAAATAAATAAATAAATCATAACTGGATCCCTTCTTCCCATCCTTAACTTCCCAGTAGCTTTGTATTTGCACCAGAGGCGTCTTCCCTCACTCTTCTAATTAAAACCGGATTCCAGTGATATCCCTAAGCCTCGAGTTTGATCAAGGGTGCAAGTGTGCCCACATACACTTTTAGAAAGCACCCATGCCTCACAAAGCAAACAATAAAGATAATGTTTTGAATTGAAGTGTGGCTGCCTGCTCCGTCTTTCTGCCAGTTGCTATAGTCCAGCGACCCAATGCCCACAACTAGTGAATATCAGGTCAGAGGTGGGGTCCCCCATAAACCAAAGATGGCATGCACCCAGGGAAAACCCTAATCAATTCCACAGATAGATAGCTGCACCACAAACAAGTCTGAAATAATTGGCTCCAATAAAACCTGTTTGGCCAAAGATTCACGTTCACCAGAAATACCACAAAGCTAACTACCACATGTAGATAGGCACGCTCAACGAATCACGACATAACAGGTCACCACAAGCGGCAATCACACGCTCCTAATTGCCAGACATCTGGACACATACACACTGACCCACACTAACTCTCCCTGAGGCCGAGGGCCATCTGTGTCCTTATCAGATGCTAGAGTTTGTTAATGTACTACTGAGATGCTCTTTGGGAATGTAGACTTTTTTTACTGTACCTCATGAACTGTGTAAATTGAACCCCAAAACGTTGTACATCGAGAAATTTTGAGCAGACACGTTTTGTCCAGGCACTCCCAGCCGCATCGTTTAATTAAACCAACTTGTTCCTGTTTTTCCAAATGCCTCTTGCCTTTTCATTTATTTAAGGTACATTCATATCCGTGCAATACAATTACTCCGTTTTTTAACAGTTTTTTCAGTTGATTTCAAGGGGTTTTTTACACTATATTTTCAACCCCAAGTGTGCACATCCTTCAGGCAGATCCTGTACCCAACCTTCAAGGGGTGGTGGAGCAATCCCGCTGTGCACTGCCCAACCCACTGTAAGCACAGATCCCCTGCTGTGTGCAACGGTGTGAAGCAGGGCATGGCTAATGGGCCTGGCCCAGGCCTGAGCCCTGCATCTAACCTGCTGTGACCGCACAACTGTGACTGACAACACCACCCCACAACTGTGCATGAACTTTGGCTTGCCTCTATCTGTCAATTATTCTCTGTTTCTCTCTTTTCATCTCTTTGCGTCACACCACAAGACTTTTTATTTACCTTTTATGAAAGTTGCAAATTGAATCCGCTTTTTTCACAAAATGGTGGACAAACCCGCTGTTTAAATTAGTGGCCAGCACACTCATGTTTTGCTCATGAATCATGCCTTTTTTCTGTTTTTTTTCATGGAGTGATACTCAAGTTGTCTATGATTCTGGGTCTCCCGAACACACCCCTATGTTCCGACACATTTCATCATGAACCCTACCATTGCTGGGAAATATGTTTTTCCACAGCGAAAAAGTCGCTAACCTGATTTGATTCACAATTTTCAAGATGTCAAAACATATTCTACCTAGCCCTTTACCAGTCAATCACATTTGTCCCAAAGCAACCCCTTCCTCTTTGTGAATGGTGAAAAAACATTTCTTTAAGGTAAGCACTTAAATAAATGTTGGTAAACATTTTCATTTTCTATTTTTTAAACGCATCCTGTTTTCCTTTCAGGAAAATGGCTACATTTGAAAACAAAGATTGCTTTGTTGAAAATCAATCATGGTGTCCTGTTGGGGTCTACTGACCCCAACAGGACACCATGCCTGTGATTGTAGCCAATCATAGTGGGTTGCAAGTTGCTATCTACCTTATTAATATTTATGAGGTAGGTTGAATTGTGACTCACTGCAATCTGGTATTTTTGATCGGTCACAAAATAAGAATGCATTTCATAATAGTCAGTGGAAAAATTGCAAACACTTTTATCTAATGCATTCTTTGTACATGAGGTCCTATGTTACTCAATTAAATTTTGGTGAATGTTTTTATTTTCTTTCTTTTTTAAATAACACATTCATAAAAAGGTTGCCAGGACTCGCATTAACGCATCAAACTGACTCGATCAAGCCAGACCCAATCCAAAATGGCCTTGATAAGGCTTTGCATCATTGCGCATGTTGTGCACAGTACACAGCTGCCTCCCAGTGTTGATTTGCGTCAGATTAAATGACTGGCGTCAACTTTGAAGGTTGTGGCCGCGCTCAAAGTATACTTTCAAAATGAAAGTTATTGAGCCTCAATTCATCCATAAAACTGGTCACATGTACAACTTTTGAATTCCAAATTATATATAATTTTTATTAATAAAAAAACAATTTGAAAATCGGTATCTATTCCCATTAAAAACTCCAGAACAAAACACAAATCTCAATTATCCCATTAATTGGGATTATTTTAAAACTTTGAGAAAAAAAACAACAATAAACTAACAAATATGGTTTTTATGCTATTACCAACTCACAAATCACAGTATCTGAAAAACATATTCAAACAAGCAGTCTCACATCAGAAACAAAACTCAGTGCGAAGGGTGCTTAACAGACCCGGAGCAGCAATGAAAAGAGGAAGTTCTGGGTTCTCAAAATCTTTGATGTCATTTTTGGAGTTTTAAGTCTGGCGCTGTGTTTAGCTTAAAGAATTGCATGGAGTAGTAATAAAAAGATTATATCAATGAAATACATTCTTGACATTAGGACACATTTAAAACATCATACTTTTCCTTAGATTGAATGATTTTAAAATATAAGTTGCAGTATAAAAACAGATATCAGGCTCTTGCATGGTAAACAGCAGACTCATAGCAGCATTTTTAGTTAAAGTACAATATTTTTTAAACAAGGGTTTAAGGAAGGCAATACGGAGGTTCAAATATAAGACACAAATAAGGAGAAAGTGCAAAGTGTTCCGTTTAGTATGTCCATTGCATGGGCACGGGGTAGTGGGATACTTTTTAACACAAGGAAATGCTACCAGATGGTGGACAAGGCCTAATCTCATTCTTGTAAGAACGAATCGATGTGATGGCCTGGTGACCTGACACAGATAGGCCTGGAACCCCTCAATTTCTATATGAGAGTAATAGAACTGGCAAGTTGTCAGAAGCTCACTCCTTTTTTCACGGTCACAGTTTTTCTCCCGGAAAAACATATTTTTCAGTTCAATCTTAGGAATTTCTATCATTCCATTGGGGTTTTCCGTTATATTTATATTACATAGGTCTTTGAAGGTTTGCGCTATATAGTTGAGCCAAGGAATCTTTAAATAATTGTCTAATCGAAGACAATCTTTGATAATGTTTCTGTTAAATGTAGTCTCTTCTTTCAACCATATAGATCTCCATAACAGTAATGGTCTTAACCCAATTAGATCTGTCAGGTAATTAATCCCCACTTCGCTATGTATAAGATCAGTGGATGCAGAAGTGGGCAAACAGAGCAACTTTTTGAGAAACTTATTTTCCTCTGTTTGGTGGTCATCATGGTGGTAATGGCCCCATACCCCTGCACCGTAAAGTGCAATCGAGGTACATCTGGACTGGTAAATATGCACCATATCTTTAATTCTGCAGTCCCCGATTTTGGCAGCAGTCCTAAAAACTCTGTGCACACTTTTTGCCAATTTGGACCTAACATTTATCATTTCCTGCCACCATTTACCGTTACTGGAGAAACTTATCCCTAAGTAACAGAACTTATCTACTGTTTGTATTTTCTGTCCTTCTACAAAAAAGGATTTGATTTTCCCGGGCCTCAAGCCACAAATCATAGAATAAGTTTTGGTCTTATTATTCTGCAATTTTCTACCGTTAATAAAAGCAACAAATGTATCTATTAACCTCTGTAATCCTATAGGAGTTCTCGATAGGAGCACGGCACCATCTGCAAAAAGCAGAACCGGCACATCATGACCATCCACCTGAGGAGCATCCGACTTAACAAGTTTAAGCTCTGCAACCACTGCATTAATAAAAAGTGTGAAAAGCAATGGAGCAAGGACGCAGCCTTGCCTAATGCCCAATTTAACTTCAAATTTAGGGGTACAGTCGCCCCTTTGGCCATATCGCGCAGATGTCAATAATTTTTCATAGAGCCTAGCCAAAAAAAAGATTATAGGCTCTGGGGCACGAAGACCAAGTAGGATCGGCCATAACAGGGCATGATCCACTAGATCAAATGCGTTGCTTAGGTCAGCAAAGCATAGGAAAAGGGACCCTTGCTTTGCACATGTACATTTTCCTATTATTAAATCCAAATTAATGCACTGCTCAAGGGTTCCTCGCCCTTTCCTAAAACCGTATTGGGACTGTGTTAAAATCCCATATTCCTCTGCCCACTCCTCTAACCTAACTAGTAAGACCCTACTCATAATTTTGATTGATGAGTCTAAAAGAGAAATCGGACGTTAATTGTTTGCTTCGGATCTATCCCCTTTATTGAAAATGGGAATAATTATTGATTCACCCCATGTAGGGGGGGATCCTTCCATTAAGACAATATTAAAACCTCTATTTAATATGGGGCACCAGAGAGCAGGAATGACTTTATAGACATCTATCGGAACACCATTCAGTCCAGGGGCTTTCTCTCCCTTGCTGCTGTTAATACCTTATTCCACCTCCTTGAGTGTAATGTTTAGTGGTAGAATTGGCCAGATGCCTGAATCCCTGGAGTACGTTGTAATTACATTTCCAGGGTTAAAAATATTAGCGAAATGCACGACCCATGCCACACTACTGACATACGATGTCATTTCAGGGACCTCTTCATTTTTTAAGAAGGGTGAATTAACTGTTTCCCAGAGCAACTGGCTGTTAGATGTTTCAACGGCCAGTGTTAATTTGTCCCAGGCCTCCTCTTGGAGCTCTCTCTTTCTCTGATTGAGTTGCAATTTATAGGTCAATCCTAAGTTCTTAACAAGCTCTGTGTCCCTACTCCTACTAGAAAGTACATGTTTTAACTGATTCAGTGAGTGCGTACATGCATGGTTGAACCATCCTCTATTCTGGATCGATTTCTTGTTAGAAGTCCTAGTCATAATATTATCAATAAATCCATTGATTTTACAAAAATTCATTAAAATCTGGGCTTCTTCGACGTTAACTTCCAAATTCTTCATAATCTCTGTGTAGCCAACTGTAATAATATTTTTTAATACCTTTTCCGGGTTAACCCCCTTCCATTTTATCCTGGTGCCATTGGATCTACATGGGGTTATATTACCAATCCTTGTTTGTATTACTGGGCATCTATTGCCTCATACATCTAAAGTCATTGTAATACAATTATGGTCACTTAATAATAGATCTTCTACCCGGGGTGTGAAGCATAGAGAGACAATGTTTGTTGAGACCAATATGTGATCTATAATGGTGTTAGCATTTCTGCCCGGGAATGTAGGAATCAACTTTCCATTGCCGTCTTTTACACTCTGCATTATATGCAAGCCGAATTAAGCCATAAATGTATTTAAAATTTTGCCGTAATGATAGTGTGGGAAGTGCACACAGTCATCTCCTATATTATTCTTAAACCCACATATCTTAGTTGCAGACAGGGGGCACAATTGTGTATTAAAATCACCCACCCAAATTATATAAAAAATAACCCCTGCATCACAACACAAAATATCAATTACATTCTCCAATTCGGTAACTATCTTGTGACGTGTATGATCAAACAAATTATTATAAAAGTTGATTACCAAAATTTCCCTACCATTTTTCTGGTGTAGCCAAAGTACCTGTGAATGGCAGTCAACATTATTAGATGTTTTAACTTCTATCGGCAGGTCAATGGACATAAGTATTAACAAACCCCCCTTTGCTCTACCTGCTATAGAACGCAAAGCAGATGGCAAGTTATAAGAGACAAACCCATCAAAATTTACATGTTCGACACACCAGGTTTCCTGGAGACAAATAATGTCATGTTTGTTAACAAAGTCCATCCATCCTAACATATTTTGTTTCTTAATCAGTCCGGCTCTATTCCATGAAGCTATACTGAACCCTCTAGTTTTAGATTTCTCTATGGTTTCTGCTATCTGGGTCATTGGCCGCTGATTATCCCCAGTCGCGTTAACCATATTGGGCACAGCATAGTTAAAAAAAACTGCCTCTGTAGGTACATTCCCATTGCCATCTATAGTCTCTCCCTGTTCTTCACTCAGATTCCTGCCTTCCAAAATGCTTATATCCCCCTGTAAACTTGGGACCCGACCAGATGACAGTTGCCCTACTGAGTTCTCGGCCCCTTGTTGCCTAGGGCTCTTAAAACCTGCCATTCTTTTATTGTGGTGGGCAGGTTTGTGTCAATCATTATCTTCGAGGGAACTAAGTGGTAGGAATCTATTGTGTACAGGGAGGGCAAATTGTTGCAAAGATGGCAATGACCAATTAGTTCTTGGATGGGCCCGATCTAATGCCATGGGTATATCTCGTTTTAAATGGCTATAGAAAAAACCAAGGGGCAGGGCTAGAATACTACGATCATTATCTGTCAGGGCAGAGGCTCTCTCCAATGTAATCCTGGCATAATATGGGTCCTTAAAATTCACAATAACACAATCCCCCTTCTTTGTTTTCCTTGTAGGACCGATCCAGTTTACTCTTCTGGTCGTAAGGATCTGGTCTACATGACTAAATTGAAAACCGCATTTACGGTTTAGCCAATCGACCATTTTATTCTTTAGGGATGCATGTGTTTCTTTTGAACTCGGGCTAAGGGGGGGATGTTGACTAAAACTGCCACATAAGGACAACAATACGGGGGCAAATTAATGGATCTAATCCTTATTCCTGCCTCTGCGTCTTTATCTGTCGGATTTGTGGATATCTTAATGGCCTCCTTATTCCTAATGCCTTGGCTTTCTGTCTCACAGGTGTAACTATCCCTTGCTAGTTCCTTTCTTTGTCCTACAGGGACTAAGTTATCTACTGGATTAAGTACTTGTGACGAGGGCGGCGTGCCACTGGGTGCCACGAAGGCCGCTACCACCCCGTGTGGGTATTCACCTTGTGACCCCCCCTCCTGTCATTTCAGCCTTCCCAACCACAGGTCTGGTCAGTGCCTGAAGAACGCTACAGCTGCGATGATGAGGAAATAGACGACTGGCCCTTTAACTGGAAGCGGAGCAGTGAAGAGGAGGAGCCCAGACACGCCTTAAATCCGGCAGGTGAAGGCAGTCAGGTGTGCTTGTACACCGGAGCGGAGGACCGCGAGCGGAGAGAAGCGAGTTGGAGAGAGAGGATCGAAGACAGAACGGAGAGAAGAGAACCCGGTTTTCCATCTACCGAGGGAGAGGAGGAGCAGAGAGACCCGTTGACGGCGCGGGAGCCTGGAGGCCAACAGCAACACGAGCCGCCAAGCCGCACGCGACCTGGAGGCGTGTGTCTCACCGAGGTACGTAATCGTATCACGGGCTGGTTTAAAAGAAGAGGAGGGAACGTAGAGTAACCAGAATCCCGTTTCCCCTCGTTCCCCGGAGAACCCTTCCTGCACACCCTCCCTGCCCCAACACTTGATGTAAATATTCACCAGTGGTGCCCACTCACTCCCTTCCCCTCACGAGTGTGTCTGGAGAATACCTCGAATTGATACGTCCTCTCTTGTGTCTTCTCCCGAGGCGGCGAGCACCATAATCACGGAGACGGATCAGGTGGAGATGAGGCGGAGTCCTATTCGGAGGAAGGAGGAGGAAACTCAGAGAAAACAGCGACCCGAGCGAAGCAGATCCCCGAGACGGACTCACAGTAGAAAAACATGTACTGATATCCTGTATCAACAATTAAAACCTTAACGAACAAAAACTCGCCTACTGCCCATTTCTACGCACCCCGCTACAGTACTCCAGGATGAGGGCTTATTGATTGCCCAGCCCTACCGTGCCCTAAGGTGTCAGATACGACCCCTAGGGCAGTTGATGTTCCTGTACCCTGTAGATCTTTATGGTGACTATTAACATTATCTTTGAGCAACTTTTCTAAATTGTTAAACATCCCGTTAAGTCGAACCACCTCACTGTTAAGTTTATTTATTCTTTCTTCCAGTGGTTCAAGATATTTTTCTAGTGTAAGGGTTAGGGCTGTTATGATCTTATTAACTTGGGCATCACACATAATCCCCATATTAGATGGATCTTCCACTGTAGGATTAGATGATAGAACCTTGGTACCTTTATTAACTGTCCCCTGTTTTTGCTGGTTATTTCTACAGGTCCTTTTCTTTTTAGGGGTAGGTGGTTCTTTACTTTCCTCTATACTATGTACTTCTCTAGGTTCCGAGGAAGAATCAGGGGCATGATCTTGGAATAAGACATTCGGGTGGGGGGTAATATTACTAGTACTAGGCTCAATATTAGACTCCAATAATGAGTCAATCGCTTTCGCGGGAACGGGTACATTTCCTGGCCCTAGCAAAAGGCGCCGCTCAGCCTTATCTATCTCAATGCTAATGGCGCTAACCGCCTTCACGAGGTAGCATTCAATAGTAGAGCCCGGGGTCTCATTATCGTTATTTCCTTTTTGAGTTTTGCGTTTCGACATATTGTTAGTGGCGAATTTAAGTAGAATCCGTAAATAACAAACAATAAGACCCCACTTAATAAGGTATTGTTTTTTACTTAGTAATAGCCGGAACACAGGTACCCTTATATACTCGGTATTACGAATGTAACCCTTATTCCAAAAGCCTGAGCCTAGTACTCTAATATAACCAGCAATCGGGAGTGATAGTACAGATTTAAAAACCAGTGTCGGGTCAAATATCCTTATTACACAGAGACCCTTAAAATTATAAAACAAAAGCTTAACTAAAATTCAGAAAAAATGTGCTTCTGCTATTTTTAAAACTACAAGACGGTTAAGCTTGTCCAAGGGAGCCGGTTCCATCAACTTTAACAGAACACTAGCATAACCGGTTACTCAGAAGTTCTTCAACAGTCTCACGTTACAGATCCAAAAGGGTTGACCCAGCCCAGCCTCGCACAGTCTCGGACGGGCTCAGATGGGCCTGCCCTTGGCCCGGGCTTCGCCCGCGCGCGTCCCGTGCAGCGTGTGCCACGAGATATAATATAGAGCTTGTGGGCGGGGAAACAGGCAGCACAGGTGAACAGCGTTGCAGGGCTCATGGTCCTTGGAGTACCCTGTACTCAGGAAACAGCAGCCAGTCCCTAGCGAACCCAACAGCGAGCGAGTGTCCTTAATGCAAAATGATCTGATAGGCTGCTGCTGCTGGAAGTACATGTTTTACTAAGAACACTAGATTTTATTTTCACATGGCTCAGGAAGATAGTGTGAATTTATAGAAAATGTACTCTCTTTTTTACTTCTAAAGCACCTTCTGTAATCTCTATGAGAAAATCATGAGAAAAAGGTTTTCTCTCAGACAAGGTTCAGCAAATCCCAGCAGAGAGTCATTGTTTTTCACTCTGTAAAATTACCTCGAGAACCCACCTGAATTCCTACAATGAGCATAACATCTTTAACAAATGACTTTCATTGTGATTAGAATCGGTTGTTACCCTCTATACGTGCTCCTTTTTGTGACCCTCAAAAACATGTTTTTACCTAATTTATTTCAATTACGACCATATCCACGAGCCATGTAATGACTGCCACAACATGTCCATGCTGTGGCTAGCCAATCAAGGGTGGAGGTCCCTTAGCCCCTTGGGGTCATGGTATACTCATTACTCATGCTTCCCCCCTCATATTTTTTAATTCATTTTCAGAACGTATAGTTGAGTATGGCTTTGTACAGTATTAACTGTCCCCTGTTTTTGCTGTTTTTTTCTACAGGTCCTTTTCTTTTTAGGGGTAGGTGGTTCTTTACTTTCCTCTATACTATGTACTTCTCTAGGTTCCGAGGAAGAATCAGGGGCATGATCTTGGCTAAAGACATTCGGGTGGGGGGTAATATTAGTAGTACTAGGCTCAATTTTAGACTCCAATAATGAGTCAATCGCTTTTGCAGGAGCGGGTACATTTCCTGGCCCTAGCGAAAGGCACAGCTCAGCCTTATCTATCTCAAGGCTAATGGCGCCAACCGCCTTCACGAGGTAGCATTCAATAATAGACCCCGGGGTCTCATTAACGTTGTTATTTCCTTGGTGCCGCGAGATGTAATATAGGGCTTGTGGGCGGGGAAACAGGCAGCACAGATGGACAGTGTTGCAGGGCTCCTGGTCCTTGGAGTCCCTGTACTCAGGAAACAGCAGCCAGTCCCTAGCGAACCCAACAGCGAGCGGCTCCCGCGAAGTGGGGGCCGCGAGATGTAATATAGGGCTTGTGGGAGGGGAAACAGACAGCACAGGTGAACAGCGTTGCAGGGCTCCTGGTCCTTGGAGTCCCTGTACTCAGACTGTGCTGACTCTACCACTCATGGACCGGATGCCGGCCAACGCCATCGCCACGCGGTATCTCTGCAGCAATGCCTTCGCCCAGCACCAATTCCCCTGTATGGCACCGGTGGAACCTGTTACCGTATTTGTTCCATATGCACCTCTGAAGCAGATTAATCAGCCAAATTTATTTGCGCTCGCCACTATACCTCACCACCGCAAACCAAATCATTGCTTCACGCTTTCCCGAAGTTGAATTCCCTCACTCCTTCGCTCAGGGGATCCTGCGACCAGCGTAACCAGCCCCCATGTTCCGCCAGTGCACAGTGTGAGCATGACGCATGAGTGACCCTAACATCAGACATCTCTTCAACTTGTGAAGCTAAGTGCCACTGCTAACTAACTGCTTCAAGATAGCCCCAAAGAAAGATGCTAAAACTGCTACCAGGAAAGTAGCCAGTGAGAAGAAGAAGGAGCTTACCACCACCATCACCACTGGCATGTCACCCCAGATGTTTTTTGAATAGCAAAAAACTGGGCCTGCCGCACCGGCCTCTGGGGAGCAAGCTAGGAGCAGCACATCCAAACCAGTGGACCCACCCAATCTAGGCCCGAGCCCATGTCTGTCACAGAGGCAGCCCGTCTAATCACGGCAACACCAATGAGCAGTGATGTTGACATTGACTTATCTCTAGCGCAACGTAGTATCCAATCATTGCAGGAAACTCAGAGAAGTGAACAACAACAAGAACAACAGCCACAACTGCTAATAGTAGTTCCGCCTGAGGTAAGAGCAGTTCAAGAGATTGAGCTTCATGTTGAGGAAGTAGAGCAATCTGATCCAGATGATCCATTGTCTTCCAGATCTCCAGCGAGAAAAAGGAGGGTTAGTAATGCATCATCTTCTTCTTCAAGCCCCCCTTCTGATGATCTAGACACCACTTGTATGCTGCCTCAGTCTGAGTGTGAGATATGCCACGAGATGACTGGGATGAGGCTAGGGAAAAGGAAGGTTCTAGAAAGCCTTAGGTTTATGGAGGCTGATGTAGAAGAGGAGGATGACGATGAGCCAGTCATCATGGATGTTAGCCCAGCCCCAGTGGAGACCGACGTTACCCCATCCCAACTACCCAGGCAGGATGTGGCAGTGGCACCACAGATCCAACCACCACCAGCTGCCATATTTGCAAATTCCTGGCAGTGACCTAAATCCACAACGACCTCAGTAGAGGTAGGTACTGCAGAGAGTCAAATGTCAAAACGTCCACCTACCGCTAGTTCATCCAACATTGGCAGTGGCACCAGGTTCAGAATACTGAGCTCCCCAGTTTGGGATTTCTTTTCGGTAAGCCAGAAGGAGGCGAACATTGCCATAGACTCCCTTTGCAGAGCAAGTGTTAGTCGGGGTAAGCTTGGTATTGGGGGCCAAACAACACATTTGAGAAAGCACCATATGATCCACTGGGAGGCACACCTTAGCGGCCAAAAAACTGCAAATGCTATTGGTTAAGAGGGTAAAAGCCTACTAGGCAAGGAATCAGAATCCCATCCAATCACGGTGGAATGTGAAGAAGAGGAAAACATCTTCATTATGCAAAGCAGCCCTCTCCCCAGCAGTACAGTAACATCGCCCTCATCAGCAACATCGCAATGGCTCAAGACTCTGGTTGAAACACCAAGGTAACATAGGACAGTGACGGCCCTGCTGAAAAGCACAAAGAACCTACAATTGCCTGCTCTCAAGACGTCACCTGAATCAGTGACATCAGGGAAGATAAAAACTCTGGCTGCCATTCCTGCCGAGTTTAGGCCAGAGGAGCAGTATAAATGCAAGCACTCAAAGGCATGTTTCTACAATGCAAAGCTGGCTAAAATGTTAGCACTCGACCTCCTTCCTTTTTCTTTTGTTGACGGTTGGGTTTTCTTGAATTTTTGCCAGCCATCAGCCCAAAATGGAAGGTTCCCAGCAGGTCCTATTTTGCAGGAGTTGCGGCTCCAGCGCTACATCACGGTGTTCTTGAATTGGCGAACCACCAGAGTTTGAGGACGAGCTCAATTTCCTGACTATTAGGCTCTCTTTCTTTGACGCCCCCCCAAAAAATATATAGGTAGCTATGGAGCATTATTTACTCTATTATTTGTGTGTGTCTGGTTGACCAATTTATCTCCACCGTCTTACTCGTAGACACATTTTATTGTCGGATTGAAGTCAGACTCGCAACTGTGTGCAGTGAAGAAGTCACGACTCGCCCTCTAATGCCATTTCCCTCAAGCAAGACATTGGGCAGAGAGTAAACAAATGTGTGCCTGCCTCCAAGCCTGGGCTGTGATTGTTTCTTTCCTTCCCTAGAGAATCTGCCTCACATGTGACCTTATTATAATTCGATTTACACTGGCAATTCTCTGCTTCGCAAACAAATAGAGAATCTTTATACTGCAATGTACCACCAATCGATAACAGTGAACAGGTAAATGCCGGTGTGTATTGCATGCTGAGTGATTGTTGTGAAGTGTCATCTTCATGTATGTTGAGATTGAGAAGAGATGATTCATGTGTTGGCCGGGTGTTTGTTACACTTAATGTGTTAGTGATGATTCAGATTTGCAATTCATGATGTTGGTGGCCCCAGCACTGACAGCTGATCAATAATTTGCCCCTGAAGGTTATTTTTTTTCCTTCCCCTTTGAGAAATAGAATAGCGAAATTCCTTTATGGGGTCCACTCCACACACTCCACACTTCTTTGTTTTTTTAATTTGTTCATGCTTCATACTCCTCAAAGACTCTGACCAGTCCCTTAAGTTTCTTTCAATCAAACGAATCCACCAAAGGATTTCAATCACCCACCCAGATAGGCATCCTTTCACCCACACACTTTCACCCACCAGGCAGACTTCCCATCTGTATACCTTTCATCCATCCTTCACCCACCCATGCAACTTAGCTATAAGCCACCTATAGTATATGCATCTAGTGCCTTCACCCATGCATCCTTCTCTTTCCGTCATATACATTACATTTCACCCATCCTTTATCCTTCCATCCTTCTTTACGTTTTCCATCAATCTATAGTTAACCGTCTTGTTCAACTTTCTCTGCTGAGTTAAATATAGGAGCAGCCATTAGTTTCTCAGCGCAGCTCCTGCTGTGTTCACCTGTTGTTCACAAGTCAACACTATACCTTTATAGTGAGTATATAATTAATTGTCAATAAGCAAGCAATGTGACTCACCATTTGGAAAATACACGGAGCAGGAGCAGGACAGCAAACGCCGGTTTTTGGGGGCACTTACCAGTTCGTTGCCTCGCCGCCTCTGGGGTGCTCACGCTGTAGTTCTCTCCCGCCGCAGCAGTCCAGTGAAACCTGTGGACGCCGCGGGGAGACTACAGCTCCCAGAGTGCTCGGCCAGCACTTTCGCCCACTTCCGCCTGCCAGCGCGCCCGGAGGCGCTTCAAAGGGAGAAGGCTCCATCGGAGGAGCGAGGCCATTTGGAAAATACACGGAGCAGGAGCAGGACAGCAAACGGCGGTTTTTGGGGGCACTTACCAGTTTGTTGCCTCGCCGCCTCTGGGGTGCTCACGCTGTAGTTCTCTCCCGCCGCAGCAGTCCAGTGAAACCTGTGGACGCCGCGGGGAGACTACAGCTCCCCGAGTGCTCAGCCAGCACTTCCGCCCACTTCCGCCTGCCAGCGCGCCCGGAGGCGCTTTAAAGGGAGAAGGCTCCATCGGAGGAGCGGGGCCATTTGGAAAATACACGGAGCAGGAGCAGGACAGCAAACGCCGGTTTTTGGGGGCACTTACCAGTTCGTTGCCTCGCCGCCTCTGGGGTGCTCACGCTGTAGTTCTCTCCCGCCGCAGCAGTCCAGTGAAACCTGTGGATGCCGCGGGGAGACTACAGCTCCCAGAGTGCTCGGCCAGCACTTCCGCCCACTTCCGCCTGCCAGCGCGCCCTGAGGCGCTTCAAAGGGAGAAGGCTTCATCCGCGCCGCGGGACGCGCGCGGGCGTGCGCCGGGCTAAGCCCGGGCAAAGGGCGGGCCCTCTACGGCCCTCATCGGCAGGAATCGACAGGGCCAGAAACGCTGGCGGCACACGAAAAAAGCCCTAACAACCAAGTAAGATTCTGTTGTTTTTCAAATAGCTCCTATACTTAATTCTGAGGTGGTAGTCTTCTGGCCATAGCGACAGGATGCCGAAAAAAGGCGTTGTCACTACAACTAACACCATGGAAAATTATTTGGTTCAAACTGTGCAAAAAATAAATATACAGAGGAGAGAATCTTTGGGGCTGAGTCAATCTCCAGACTTACGCTGCTTGAGCCCCACCATACTTCCTCTCACTGATGATATTACACCTTTGGAGACTGATTCCGAGGACCGTCCTGTCCCTCCTACTAACCAGGATGGGAGCGATTTATCTGAGAATGTAATGCCTGCCCCCGAGGTACTTACTGCGGACCCTGAGATTGATATAGACTCTGACTCTGAACAGGAAGTACAGGTGTGTCTTTCGGATGAGGACCAGTCTACCTCAGACCACGCCCTTCGGCCTGAACGTTCCAGTGTAAAAAATCAGCCAAAACGGGGAGGGTTGAGGTCGGGGACAAGGAGAAAGAGGGCACTTACCCCAAAGATAAAACTAAAGGACAATGGAGAGGGGAAAGTAAAATATATTGCTGATGATGACTTGTTTTCAAAAATTGCTGAGCTGATTGAATGTAAAATTAAAGCCATCATTAAACCTCTAGTAGCCAAAATAGACAAACTACAAACTGAGGTTAAAAAGCTGGGAGGACAGCAGAACAAGGTAGTGGAGGGGGTTGAAAATATTACCACGTTGGTTGCTAATTTGGGCAATAACACTGGAGGGAATGCTGCTGGTGAGGGAACAGATGAACTGTTGCACAATAATCCCCCAACGCAGTTACCGGCGACGAATGCTAATGAAATAGTTGGTAAAGGTGATGGTTTACTAACAGTCGACATCCCCCCAGCACAAGCCCAGACAACGGACCCTTTACAATTTATAGTTGAAGCCTCACCTGTCGTATTAGTATTAGCCAACGTTCCCCCCCTAGAAGGTGGTATAGTAGAATCTTCCACATCTTTGTCAAATAAGGCATCACAATGGCTCACAAATAACATGAGGTTAGCCCCGGGGGGGGGGGGCAGCAACTGGCTCGGGAGATCAAGACCGCAAAAAGTGTTCCTTGGTTAGGAAGTCGTCCCAAAAAATGTAAAGGGGATTGTGTGGCAGTGAGTTTTTCACATCCAGGTGTTCTGCCAAACATCCTCACCAATTTACTCCCGCCCCAACGTAGACATGGTACCGTTGTCCCATTAACCCTAAAATTTTTCTATGGAGAACAACAGAATGTGACCTACCCTAGGACCCCTGCACTCGGGTGGGACAATAATTGGGATATGAATAACAGATGGGGCCAAGACCGAAACTGTAATACTGCAAATCATCCAGCTCTTTCAGTTCACCAAAACCCTTTTGCACAACCTCTTTTGTTGTCTAATCGTTATACTCCTTTATCCTTTCTGGACCAAAATGATTGACTTTTGCCTAAACAAAATAGCCATGAAGGGAAATATGTACCTGCACTTAGTATGCTTACTTGGAACATCGCAGGAATTAAGGCAAAAGTAGGTAACGCGGCATGGTCAGATTATATGTGTAAGTTCGACATTATTGCACTACAAGAAACTTGGGACACAAAAAATAGTTTTTCATTGGATGGCTATAGTCATTTTTGTATCCCAGCAGTGTCCAGTGTTGCAGGAAGAGCCAAGGGAGGCCTGTTAAGCCTTTTTAAATTAGATATTAAAGGTCACCTGAAGAAATGTGATTCGGGCTCCGACCACTGTCTAATTGTTGAACTTTCCTCAGCAGAATATCCCAATACTTTATTTATACATTTCTATAATGCCAATGCATCTGACTGTACTTTACATAGTCTAGATAGATTGGACCAGTTCTTGTCAGTCTACAGTGAAAATGTAAATTCTTTTGAAATCATTTTCTTGGGAGATTTTAATATCCACCCTTGTATATTAATGTGCGTTTGCGATGAAGGAGAATCCCCTCCTAACTGTTCGCCTATCCACCTTGAACATAACAAACAGGTGGAATGTTTAGAAAACTTTTTAGCAAGATGGAACTTATATGAGTCTGGGTGCGGGGAGGGGGGAGTTAGGGCCCCTACTTTCAAGGGAACAGACAATGGCTCTATTATTGATTATATATTCATTTCATTGAGTTTATTAGGTAAGGTATTAATGTATAAAACTGTGGTCTCTGTTTTTAGTGATCATAATCCTGTCTCCTTGGACTTAGTAACTACTGACCTCATAGGGCGAAAAGATGGTCCTTGCGACAACAGGCCAGCACTTAAAGTCAAAGACCAGGGTCGCAGATTGAAATGGGATAGCATAACTCCAGAATCCTTTGTAGAAGAGGTACTCTCCGATGCTGAGGACGAGGTTGGTGTGTGCTTATCTAGTGAGGCTCACAATAGGGAAGTGATATTTGCCTTTGGTAGCATCTGCAGCAAGATTAATCAAAGATTGCTTGCTGGCCCTAAAATGAAGACATTGCCCATCAAAAGATGGTTTGATCGCAGATGCTCAAAAGCACACTCTGCACTGTTAAATGCTTTGAAGGCCGTCCCGAAAGTCCCTGCACTCATTACTACCTGTAGAGCCCAGTATAAAAAAGCCATAGCAGATAGGAAAAAAAAGATTAAAGATGAAGCTTGTACCCAGCTATCAGATCCAGCAATATTGAAAAATAGTGGAGAATTTTGGAAGATTGTTAACCAACCTCTATTCACAGGAGAGGAAAATTCCCCCCTCGAAACTAACATACCTGATGAAGGTTGGATAAAACACTTTAGTGATATTTATTCTGACCACAGTAGTGGAGATCCTGGGGGTCAGGATGGCAGTATAGCCAATGGAAACCGATTGCACTTTGAGGTAACAGAAGTTTTACAAGCAATAGACTGTACTCTGAAGAAAAAGGCGCCAGGACCTGATGGTGTTCCTGCAGACGCCTTTAAATGTTTCCCTAATTTTTGGTCTAGACTACTCTGCAGGGTCTTTAATGCATTAAGCCATGATAATATACCAGAGTCATGGAAAACATCTATAATTATCCCTGTGTTTAAAAAGGGAAACAGGCAGGATCCTGCATGTTATAGACCAATCTCATTGATTGACTCATCAGTTAAGATCTTAGGAAGAGTCATTCTAGCAAAATTAAATGAGTGGGCAACTGAGAACAGTATTCTGACCAATGTGCAATATGGATTTAGACCCAAAAGAAGTACCCAGGACCAATGTCTTAATCTCCACTTGTTGATAGAGAAATATACCAAAGCTAAGGAGGGGTCCATGTACCTCGGTTTCATGGACCTCTCCTCTGCTTTTGACCTGATTAACAGATCAAAGCTTTGGTCAATATTGCTGGAAATGGACTTGGATAGGACAATAGTTAACCTACTGGCTGACTTGCACTCGGGCCTTACAGCTAAAATTAGAGTTAGCACGGGTGGAAGGTGTACCGAGGCCTTTGCTTCAGAAAAAGGGGTCAGACAGGGGTGCATTCTGGCACCCCTACTGTTCACATTATACGTGAATGCTTTGGAACCTGCCCTTAGGGACGTGACCCTCGATATTCTGCGTGCAGGGGAGCAGGGGATCCCTGTTCTCCTTTACGCGGATGACGCTGTACTCCTCACACGTACCGGGGTGGGGCTCCAAAGCCTTCTGGACGCCTTTGAATCCTTTATGGGCTCACTTGACTTAAAAATAAATGCAAAGAAATCTCAAATTATGCTTATGGGCAGCGCAGCAAGGAAAAATTGTCACAAAACCTTTTTTTGCGGACAGGAAAAGCTTGTTCGAGTAACTTCCTTCCCCTATTTAGGGATCACATTTGATGAGAAGGGTAATTGGGGACCCCAGGTAAAGAACAGAGCAACTTTGTTAGAAAGAACATCTTCAGCTCTTCAGGGGTTCTCTAGGAGGTTGGGGGCCAGGCCAATCGCAGCCATAATGAAAATTTATAAGGCCAAATGTATTTCAGTGGCATCCTATGGCAGCTCAATTTGGGGTTATAGGGGACTTGAATCCCTACAGATCATGGAAAATAAATGTTTTAGATCTGTTCTTGGTGTCCCACAATCGATTCCGTCCTACACTGTTCACTTGGAACTTGGGGAAGGCTACATCACAGACTTGATAAAAACAGCACCTTTAGTAGCATGGCTGAGGATGTGGCTTAACAAAGAAATCCCCTTAAACCATACCATTATGAGAGATTGTCTGTGTTTGGACAAAGTTAACAACATTAAGTGGTTGACTTACATCAAGGAAAATTTTTCCAAGTTGGGGAGGCCAGAATTATACTCTGTAACAGAGTCCATAACAGCCAAAGATATTGCGCTCACAAAGTGTGCAATGAGAGAGCTCTTATCTTTGGAGAGAGAAGAGTGTGAGTTGAAAAAATCAAGGGCCCCATTAGGATGGCGGGCGGGCTTTGCCCGCCCGCCATCCTGTCGGAAATCGGGACCGCCCGCCCTAAGGGCGGGGGTCCCGCACACACCATTAGGATGTGCCCGCCACAGTGGCGGGCACATCCTGTATTTTCAGCATTGTGGCGGGCGGTGCTCTCTGCACCGCCCGCCACAATGCTGAAAATGCACTTTCACATTTTCATTTGCAAAGCGGCAGGCACCGCGCGGTGCCTGCCGCTTTGCAAATGAAAATGAAGGGGGGTACCACAGGTACCCCCCATGTGCACCCCCCCACCTGTACTTCACTCTGGGGCCCCGCAGGGGGCCTCCAGAGTGAAGACCGCATGCCTTTCCGTGGCGGCATCGCCGCCGCGGAAAGGCATCTAAAAATGCCCAGTGTAATATTGCGGGTGGTGTCTGACAGACACCGCCTGCATGTTACTTGTTTTCCGCCCCGGCCGCAAGGCGACCGGGGCGGAAAAGTGGCGGGCGGTGTTTTGCTCCGCCGTGGTCCCCCCCGCCATTCTAATATGGCGGGGGGGAATACAGGGAAGGATGGCGGGCGGATTTCCCCCGCCAGGCTGGCGGTGGCTACCGCCAGCCTGGCGGGGGCAATCCGCCCGCCATCCTAATGGGCCCCCAAGTGTTAGGGCCAGTCTAATATTATCTATACCTGACGGCCCGGAAAACTACCTGAACAAGGTGACTCACCCTTACCATAGGTTTATCTTAACTCGTTTTTGTTTTAATTTGATACATTTTAATCTTGGTTTTTATCCTGTATGGAACACCCCAGAAAAGGCGTCACCATGTTCCTGTGATCATTTCTCCGAACAAAATACTATGCACCTAGTGATGTTCTGTAGTCATTACGTAGAGGCAAGGAGGAAGTTCCTTGTGCCCATCCTTAAGGAGGCTGGATTTATTCAAGTTAAACCTGCTTTTATCTATTTACAGCTTCTACAGACTCCTAGGATTATGTTCCATGTGGCTAGTTTCCTAGTGAGTGCTATTAGGAGCAGGAATATCAGATTAAAAAATACCGCAACCCCCCTTAGTAGCACAATCTGAGCACTTTAAAAGGCACTTTGTAATTATAATAGGATTTGTAATAGGGACATATCTGGTTTCAGATATGTCCATCTCTCTGGGGCTTTTAGCACTTTGCACTTTTGCATTTTATATTGACATGACATGTAATATGCTGTATGATTTTTATTCTTATTGTATTTTAACTGTTTTTAAAGTATGTATTTTTGTATGTATTTTAAACAACTTGCATTTTGCCATTGTCTTTATATGATATTAAGTTATTGCAATAAAGTATTTTGACTGACTGACTGACTCACCACCGCTCGTTACTACCGCTGGCTCACCCCTTTCCGCTGCCTCATTTGCAACCTGGTTGGCGGCATCACTGCTGGCCCTGGCACTGGTGGTCGGTGCAGCTAGAAATAAAGTTTACACATTTCTAACATGCCAGATACACCTACCCAAAATAAAAAAAAATTGTAAAATACACCACACACATCAGTCACCACAATTTGTATACATCACAGAGAGTATATTCTATAAAAAAATATCAGGTTGGGTATTTTGTTGGTGGAAATTTTTAAATAAGCCTCAAGACAAACTGTTAAGGGGTGGCTGGAGCTATTGATGAATCTGATGTTTTGAGAACAAATAGCATATGGCCTTTGTTGGCAAATGCAATGGGGCTGTCCTTCTTGTACTTCCTCCCAGCCATGGTGCATAGTCATCAGTTCACCAACAGCTGATTATAATACCAGGCCTAACTAAGAAGACACAACTTTGGAGTGTCCAACGTGACCATGGCCACTCTCTAGTTTTAGTGATTGAGCCTTCTCACCTCAACAAACATGCGTAGAATACCTTACTTGAGCAATGGGCATGCAATCTGCACGGCAGACTAGTAGTAGTAGTATGTGACTAATGGGTTCTCTGAGTCTTAGAGTACCACCAGTAGGCAGTCCACAACATAAGAGGCAAGAGAAAGCTGAATGACAAAGCAGAAGAAAGGAAGCTACAGACAGACTAGTAACTACAGACTAAAGACAGTTTGAAGTAAAGTACAGAAACTTTTAGGATTAGGAACAAAAAAAAAATGGATAGTCTTAATTCAAAAAGGAGGGGTAAAAATGAGGGTAATAAATATATTAATGTTAACACCATGAGGACTTACTGAAGCCAGTAGAGCCATTGGCTGAAACATTCTCAGAGGCATCTCCAGCTCCCGGACCGTCACCCTCCTCAGAACCTCTTCTTGCCCCTGGATACTGATGTAAGACATAAAGAAAACAAGCCTTTCCAATGCAATAGATCTCCCTTTTGGGACCTTATTAGTATTTAGTGATGTAGTACATCATTGAACATTGGTGCAATATAGATCTCTGTGGCTATAAATGTAGCACTGTGTAAGTGATTTACCCAATTCAAAGCACACGCTCCTCAAATCAAATTACAATATGATACACTATATAACAGTATTGTGACACAACACAAGGACATCTGTATCTTCTCATGCAATGTTTTATTCCATCTACTTCTTTTCATCACTTCTTTAACCAACGTGTTTCGTCGCAAAGGGGTAATACCCATAAGACTTCCTCAGGGCTACAAGTAATACAAATAACAATGTTGTAATACACACACGGTATACAGTATCAGTACATATAGTTCACATACCCTGTACAAAAATTTTAAATAATGAGGTGTTGAGTAACCAGTAAAGTTGGAAGACACAATTGAAAGCTCTTAAAGAAATTACTTATAATCCAAAGCATCTTATTCATGCAATTGTTCAAGTAATCAGGTAGCAGCCAACCATATTATAAAAGCAACAGGTGACAAGCCTTGTGACATACCTAGACGTTCTAGGTAAACAAAAAATGACAATATATATATATATATATATATATATATATATATATATATATATATATATATATATATATATATATATATATATATATATATATATATTACCTACTGGCGGTCGCCAGTAGGTATATATAGTTAGGATTTTTTCTCTATGGGATTTTTGAAAATTCTATGTCTAATAACTTTGGCGTTTGTGGACGGAATTGGGGGGGTTTCATCAAGGGGGGGCCGAGAAAAAAGGGGGGTCCCAAAACGCGTTTTCCCCATGTTAATTTCCATAGGGCGGTTGGCCTCACTTTTAGCTCGAACGGCTGAATGGATTTGCACGAAACTTGGCAAAATTGTAGGGACTGTTAGCCCGATGTGCCTTTGCTAGGTCTCAATGTATGTGCTCCAGTGGATTTTGAGTAATTTAGGTTCAAAAAAATATATATATCTGGGCGGAGCCTAACCACACATCTGATCTGATTGGCTGTCAGCACTTCATCCAAGAAGTGTTGGCAGCCATCTTGGGACCAATATACATGATAGCACCTCATTAAAAAGCATTGTAGTTAATAGAGGGTTTTAGGACTTTAGTTACATTATAAATCATTTGTTGATGGTACCATACTCGTTTTAGGAATTGTGGTGGGTTCTAAGGTGATTTTAGCATGTGAAAAAGCCTTCTGCTGTGATATCATGAATATTGTTTGAAAGAAAACTAATATCTCATGATTTTCCCACAGTGGTTTGGAAGGGGATCTATAAGCTAAACTGAAAGCATATTTTCTGTAAATTCACATTATCTTTCTCAGTCATGTGAAAATGAAGTCTGACATTCTCAGTAAAACATGTACATCCAACAAGGACAGAGACTGTCAGTTGATTCCTTTGTGCTCTACTGCAGCCTCCTAAAGTGTTCTAAAGAACAACTAGAGCGCTAACAGTCCTACGTATTACAAAGGTATAGCACACCTGGAGCCATTGTGATGGGAATAAAGTGGTAACTCTTAAAACATTTAATTTAAAAAGGAACAAAATGAGGGGGTATATTATGCAATAGAAGGTATTATTAGTGCTGCAGAAAGAAAAATTAGGGCACATTTTGAGTGACTTTTCAAATCCTCTTCTATTTCATTAAAAAATTCTGACATGCAGTCTCCCAAAATGGCCACCAGAGACAAAAGAGCCCAAATGTAGCCCAAATATCACCCAGATGTAGCCCAAGTATAGCCCAATGACAGAATGTCCCAGAGTGTTCTAAAGAACAACTAGAGCGCTAACAGTCCTACTTATTACAAAGGTATGGCACACCTGAAGCCATCTTGATTGGAATAAAGTGGTAACTCTTAAAACATTTAATTTAAAAAGGAACAAAATGAGGGGGTATATTTTGCCATATGAATTATGATTAGTGCTGCAGAAAGAAAAATTAGGGCACATTTTGAGTGACTTCTCAAACCCTCTTCAATTTCATTAAAAAATTCTGACATACAGTCTCCCAAGATGGCCACCAGAGACAAAAGAGCCTAAATGTAGTCCAAATATCACCCAGATGTACCCCAAGTATAGCCCAATGACAGAATGTCCCAGAGTGTTCTAAAGAACAACTAGAGCGCTAACAGTCTTACTTATGACAAAAGTATGGCACACCAGAAGCCATCTTGATTGGAATGAAGTGGTAAGTCTGAAAACACTCAATTTAAAAAGGAACAACATGAGGGGGTTAATTTTGCCATAGAAAGTATGATTAGTGCTTCAGAAAGAAAAATTAGGGATCATTTTGAGTGACTTCTCAAATCCTCTTCTATTTCATTAAAAAAATTCTGACATGCAGACTGAAACATGCACTTTGATTACCAGCAGCAGACGTCCCTGGTGAGCAGTAGCTTTACTACAGTGATCTAATGTGCAACTAGAGTGCTAACATTCAGAATTTATGGCAAATGTGTGACACATCTGAATGCCTTCTTGATGGAACCAAAGTAAACAAGCATTGAAAATGCAATAGATCTCGCCCTCGTTTAAGTTAAAGCCATTCTGTTTGTAATGAGGTGGCTTTTTAGCTTTGCTTTTATTAGTGTTTTTTCAACTTTCATGTAAATAACATACATCTGTATGCATATAAGTATATGTATGCATGCATTTATGTTTGTATTTATATAGATATACAGATGATATATGTTTATATATGTATGTATATATATATATTCACTGAAAAAACCATAGGTTATAGACCATATATAGTTAGGAATTAGCATTTACAAAACCTTGAAAATTCACTGAAAAAACCATAGGTTATAGACCATATATAGTTAGGAATTAGCATTTACAAAACCTTGAAAATTCACTGAAAAAACCATAGGTTATAGACCATATATAGTTAGGAATTCGCATTTACAAAACCTTATTTTACTCACACAAAACCATTGAAATTCCATATATAGTTAGTTGCACTAACTATATATCGCGCACCCGCAATCCACTGCTGATGATGTCACATATTACATCATTCATGACATGGTCAGTGACATCACTGATGACATCACTGATGACATCTCAAATGACATCACTGATGACATCACTGATGACAACATCCAGTGACTATGTTTCTGTAAAGTTAAAATATGTCTTACATATTCAAGAATGAGTGGATGTATAAGTGTCTGGATGAAGGATTTAGTAGGTGCATGACTGACTGTATGAGTGAGTGATTAAATGTGTCTCACTGAGTGCATGGGTTAGTGACTAAACTGTCTTAATTTGTGCATCATTATGTCTGTTGTTCTGTAAACTGTTGCATGTGTTGATAAGTAGCTATATGAGTAACTATATGGGTTATTGATTGGTTGCCCAAGTATTTGTATGGGAGACTGAGTGTGTGTGTGGGTGGCTGGGAGGTGTATGACTCTGTGCATAGATGTGTGAACAGTTGATTCACTAGATGTATGGTTTCAAAAGTGCATGTGGAAACAGCTGTATGGGCGGTTGACTGTGTGCATGAGTGTATTAGTGAGTGAATGGATATCTCAGTGCTACATGTCAAAGTAAGTACATATGTAAAACACAGTACATGTGAGAGTTGACATATATAAATAACTGTGCATAAGAGCCAGTGAATGTGTGAGTGGCTGTATGGATCATTGTGAACTTGTATCAGGGATTGTATAAGAGAGTAAATATGTGTTAGTATATGTTTGAATAAGTAAAGTTTGTATAACTGTATAGTTGAGGAAATGGAGGTGTGATTGATTCTTTGCATGACTGACTAGGTGTGTGAGTAACTCCATGGATGAGTGACAGTCTGTGAGTGTCTGTTTACACTGATTGTATCTAAGGTTATATTAGAGTCTGAAGAGGTTCATCGTATTATCACATGAATGATATCATCAGTGATGTGATCAGTAATGTCAAATGAGATGTCATCAGTGATGTCATCAGTGATGTCATTTGAGATGTCATCAGTGATGTCATTTGAGATGTCATCAGTGATGTCATCAGTGATGTCACTGACCATGTCATGAATGATGTAATATGTGACATCATCAGCAGTGGATTGCGGGTGCGCGATATATAGTTAGTGCAACTAACTATATATGGAATTTCAATGGTTTTGTGTGAGTAAAATAAGGTTTTGTAAATGCGAATTCCTAACTGTATATGGTCTATAACCTATGGTTTTTTCAGTGAATATATATATATATATATATTCAATGAAAAAACCATAGGTTTTAGCCCATATATAGTTAGGGATTAGCATTTTCAAAACCTTATTTTACTCGCATAAAACCATTGAAATTCGCATATATAGTTAGATGCGCTAACTATATATCGCGCACCCGCAATCCACTGCTGATGATGTCACATATTACATCATTCATGACATGCTCAGTGACATCACTGATGACATCACTGATGACATCTCAAATGACATCACTGATGACATCACTGATGACAACATCCAGTGACTGTATGTTTCTGTAAAGTTAAAATATGTCTTACATATTGAAGAATGAGTGGATGTATAAGTGTCTGGATGAAGGATTTAGTAGGTGCATGACTGACTGTATGAGTGAGTGATTAAATGTGTCTCACTGAGTGAATGGGTTAGTGACTAAACTGTCTTAATTTGTGCATCATTATGTCTGTTGTTCTGTAAACTGCTGCATGTGTTGATCAGTAGCTATATGAGTAACTATATGGGTTATTGATTGGTTGCCCAAGTATTTGTATGGGAGACTGAGTGTGTGTGGATGACTGGGAGGTGTATGACTTTGTGCATAGATGTGTGAGCAGTTGATTCACTACATGTATGGGTTAAAAGTGCATGTGGAAACAGCTGTATGGGTGGTTGACTGTGTGCATGAGTGTATTGCTGAGTGAATGGATATCTCAGTGCTACATGTCAAAGTAAGTACATATGTAAAACACAGTACATGTGAGAGTTGACATATATAAATAACTGTGCATAAGAGCCAGTGAATGTGTGAGTGGCTGTATGGATCATTGTGAACTTGTATCATGGATTGTATAAGAGAGTAAATATGTGTTAGTATGTGTTTGAATAAGTAAGGTGTGTATAACTGTATAGTAGAGGAAATGGAGGTGTGATTGATTCTTTGCATGACTGACTAGGTGTGTGAGTAACTCCATGGATGAGTGACAGTCTGTGAGTTTTTGTTTACACTGAGTGTATCTAAGGTTATATTAGAGTCTGAAGAGGTTCATCGTATTATCACATGAATGATGTCATTAGTGATGTGCTCAGTAATGTCAAATGAGATGTCATCAGTGATGTCATTTGAGACGTCTTCAGTGATGTCATCAGTGATGTCATCAGTGATGTCATTTGAGATGTCATCAGTGATGTCATCAGTGATGTCATTTGAGATGTCATCAGTGATGTCACTGAGCATGTCATGAATGATGTAATATGTGACATCATCAGCAGTGGATTGCGGGTGCGCGATATATAGTTAGCGCATCTAACTATATATGCGAATTTCAACTATAACTATATATGGGCTAAAACCTATGGTTTTTTCATTGAATTTCAATGGTTTTTGAATAACAAATATCAAAAGCTGTCAAATGTCAAGTACGTGATAGGTAAAAACATTTTCGTGTTTATGCACGCTGATGTGCTTTAAACGCTGCCCCCCCCCTCTTTTCTCTTAGAAGTACTCTCTCTTTGCAGATAGTGAAGGGTAGTTAACGCAGGCCTTTGCCCCCGTTGTAATCCGTCGTGCCTGCTTGTCTCTCCATTTGATTGATTGTTATCCAAGCATTTACTATTTTAGAATTTATTCTCTTTGGTTCATTCTCTATTTACTAACAAGCACAAAGCCGCAATACTCTGTTTAGTCTTTGCAGATAGTGAAAAATCGTGTTAAAAAAAAATAATCGAGCAAAATCAGTAGGCCACTAATGGGATCTCTTTTTGACCTCGCTAAAATAGAAACATTAGGAACAACCCTTCATGAGAAATACGAAACTAGTGAGATGAACTGAGCTCCACACCATGATGGCTGCAAGACAGCTCGGCTCCGCCACCCACCCCGCCCAAAATAACGATAAACTCTATGCAAATATTATAAATATATACAACACACCAGCAAAGTAACAGGGTAAAACATTTTATTAAATAACTATTTACATAACTATTTTATACTTTTTGTTGCCTGATCCGGCTAGCTCAATCGATCGAGCATGAAACTCATGCATTCTGATAGCAAGCGTTGCTGCTGATGCTATGCAAACAAAAACTGGTTTTCAGTTTGTACATTCTTCAAGATTTTTCATCCAAGGCTGGTTGAGAGTTTGTAGAACGATGGCTTCAGATTTTCAACATACGGTGTGGTGGCGCGGACTGGGAGGGTGCGCTTGACTTCTGCCCCCTCCCCAAGTCGTGTTGCCCTGGCGTGGCCTAAGATCGCCCCCGACATAGGCGGCTGGCTCCCGGGGTCCGGCGGAACTTTTTGCCTTTTGATGACTCTTCCATTCTGGACCTTATCCCACAATCCGTTTGACCTGAAGACACGCTGTAGTGGGGCGCCCCTTTACCGTTTCAGTTGCCATTCCGCCCGCTTTTGCTACACTGTGCCTCTTCCGCCATTCAGATGTTTACTGCCCGCTCTTGCGACTACAGCGTCTCGCTCACCATGTAGTTGAGTTGCTCCCGCTCTTGCGATGCAACTATAGGCGGCTGCCACAGAACTCTCAAAATGGCGGCCGACTCTTCAGATTTGGGCGTGGTCCACTAAAATGGCCATGGGACACCTTGGAACTCGGACGCTTGTCTGCTAGGGCTTGGGCCCCATTCTCGAAAGCGTCCACTGAGCCTTGAAGATTCGACAAAAGTCTTGGGGGCCCCCTACTCCCGCAGGCTTCTGGTGGGGAGCGGCTGCCATGATTGCTCGTGGAATGGCCACGACTGAGATACGAGATGGTGGTGCTCTCATGCTAACGCCAGCTTCAGTCTGAAACATCCAGAAACACTGTAGACTACCAATTCGATCAGTTCCGGTAGCGCCCCAACGTGACCCGGTAGGGAAGAACTTGCCCTCCCCTCTTTGACTGATGGTTCTTGTTGCCTGTCCCTTCTGTTGTCATTTAACAGAACTTTTTAGACTGCTGAAAGGGATTGTGTTCCGACCGCTGGTTGGTGGAGACATTTTGACTATATTCTGGACCTACGTTGTCGCGTAATGCGTTATATGACACGCCGCGTTAGCTCACCCGGAAGTACTCCAGTGCGCGAAGCGCAGCTTCCCGGAAGGGATCCGGGGCGCGGCGCGCAGCGCGTAACGTAAGCATAACAGGTCATGTGACTTGTTAATAAAACTTTTCATTGGTTCATTTTACTTTTGTTATACTAATGATGAAAGGCTTGGTCATATGACCTAAAAATTACGCTTTTTATTGCTTTCGAACATTATTTTTTCTTAAACATATATGTTATAATGTTCCAGGCTAATGTATTTTCCCGGAAAATTTACAACTGTCCTGCAAGTAAAATATATTCCTTTTTCTAGTAAAAGGGCGTTTCTTCGTCCCATGACGGAGCCGTTGAGCAAAAGATGCTCGGCCTGCTGTCTTAGTCGCCGATACGCCCGAATATCAGATTCGTATCGATCACTTTATGTTGCAGGAGTAAAAAACACAACAGCCCTTGACCATTTATCTTTACTGCGTTCCTGCGTATTATACCTTTTATCCGTCATGTAATTGGACTGCTTTATTTCACTTGCCTTTTACTGATTCGAAAACAATGACTAAAATTAAAAACTTTACCAATGTAAATACTACTACCATATTTTGTTTTAAAAACCTTTATTGTGAAAATGTCAGTATACAAATACGGGCCTATAACCACGTGGGCCGGCCACGGAGCAAACTGGAATCGTATATGATGAGGAGACATTTACACTGTAGAGGAACGCAACGAGCGGGCCATTAGGTTGCAAGAACTAAGGTGTCTAACAGTTGCGGAATCGGTGGACGTACATTTTGTAATTAAAATACGACAGGGCCACTTACAATAAAATTATCTAGATATACATTTGCGGGCAAGTACCATGGGTGACGTTAATTCGAACTTTCAATAGTACAGTAATCAATAACACATCAGAACTTAATATCAATAGGGATGTCGAAATATTCAATCAATTCTCATTCCCGCCCGCCATGTGCTTCAAAACTGCATACGTATCTCGTGATATCAAGGTTGTGCAACCAGTACACAACAAGGAGGTACGAGTCCCATTTATACCGGCGCCATTTTGGGCGAGGCCGGGCAGGTCCAGGATATAGTCAAAATATCTCCACCAACCAGCGGTCGGACCAGAACCCCTTTCGGCAGTCAAAAAAGGTTCAGTTAAATGACAACAGAAGACATAGGCAACAAGACCAACAGTCAAAAGAGGGGAGGGCAAGATCTAAAGCCATTGTTCTACAAACTCTCAAGCAGACTTGGATGGAAAAATCCTGAAGAATGTACAAACTGAAAACCATTTTTTGTCTGTATAGCATCACCATCAATGCTTGAGTCAGCTTTGTGTGAAGCCGCCATTTTGATTCAATCAATAGCGTCCCCCTGCACACATTCAGGGACCTGGTCGTGTCTAAAGGTTAAATGGATTGTGGGACAAGATGCAGAAAGGAAAAGGAAAAAAGTTCCGCCGGACCATGGAACTTTCGGCGCAGCATTGTAGGATGGCCACACCAGTGCGGCAACTTGCTAGACACCACCTCGGTGCCATCCAGATCTCGGCGCGTTGTGCTTCCTTCGGCCTACTGTAGCCGCAAGTGCGGACGCAACTCAGCTGGATAGCGAGTGAAACACCAAGGGGCGCCCCACTGCAGCCGAGGAGCCTCCATCTTGGGGGCGACGCACAGCATCACATTGCTTTCTCAAACAGCCCCCACTGACTGACGCGACCTCACAGGCCAACGGGGCGCCCCACGCCGAATTTCGGCGCAGCATTGTAGGATGGCCACACCAGTGCGGCAATTTGCTGGACACCACCTCGGTGCCATCCGGATCTTGGCGCGTTGTGCTGCCTTCGGCCTACTGTAGCAGCAAGTGCGGGCGCAACTCTGCTGGACGGCGAGTGAAAAGATAAGGGGCGCCGCACTGCACATCAGGTGCCTCCACCTGGGGAGGCGAGAGAGGCCAGTTTGCGCCACCTCCCCCCCCCCCCCCCCAGGCACCCCACGCCGACTTTCGGCGCAGCATTGTAGGATGGCCACACCAGTGCGGCAACTTGCTGGACACCACCTCGGTGCCATCCGGATCTCGGCGCGTTGTGCTGCCTTCGGCCTATTCGCACATCGGTCCGCTACTGACGCCGCCTCACGTGCCAACGGATTTTCTACGCTTTTTATAGCAGCGCGTAACGTAAGCATAACAGGTCATGTGACTTCTTTATAAAACTTTTCATTGGTTCATTTTACTTTTGGTTTCCTAATGATGGAAGGCTTGATCATATGACCTAAAAATATCACTTTTCATTGGATTAAAAAAAAAATTTTTCCCAAACGATGAAAGCCCCACCTTGTTTCTAGATGTTTCAGACTAAAGCTGGCGTCAGCCTGAGAGCACCACCATCTCGTGGCTCCGTCGTGGTCATTCCGCGAGCAATCATGGCAGCCGCTCCCCACCGGAAGCCTGCAGGAGTCGGGAGCCCCCAAGACTTTTGTAAAATCTTCAAGGCTCAGGGGACGTCCGAGTTCCAAGGTGTCCCAGGGCCATGTTAGTGGACCAGGCCCAAATCCGAAGAGCCGTCCGCCATTTTAAGACTCCTGTGGCAGCCGCCTATCGCTGCACCGCAAGAGTGGGCGCAACTCAACTACATGGTAAGCGAGACGCTGAAGCCGCAAGAGCGGGCGAGAAACAGCTGAATGGCGGATGAGGCACAGTGTAGCAAAAGCGGGCGGAATGGCAACTGAAACGGTAAAGGGGCGCCCCAGTACAGCCGACGAGCCTCCACCTGGGGAGACCCGTTCACGCCGCCTCCCCCCCCCCCTCCGGGGCGTCCCACGCCGTTTTTCGGAGCAGCATTGTAGGATGCCAAAACCAGTGCGACAACTTACTGGACATCACCTGGATGCCATCCACATCTCAGCGCGTTCTGCTGCCTTGGGACTATTCGCACAACAGACCGCTACTGACGAGGCCTCCCCGCGCACCCCCCGGGACGCCCCACGCCGTTTTTCGGAGCTGCATTGTAGGATACCAAAAACCAGTGCGGCACCCAGGTAACATCACCTGGGTGCCCTCCAGAACTCAGCACGTTGTGCTGCCTTGGGACTATTCGCACAAAACACAGCTACTGACCATTGTTGCTTCTTTTTTCAAAAAAATGTTTAAATGTATTTACTGTTTTTGTTGCGTTCTATATATTTAAAAGTTATTAAAGTGTTATAATCCTACTTTGTTGGAGTACTATATATTTATAATGTGACGCATAATTGTAAAAACTTTGATGTACAAAGAGGCATCCCTGGAATCTTCCGCTTCAGGCTCGGTCCCACACACCCTCACAGTGAGAATCCCCTCCCCAAGCACAATACAGGATGGTTATCAGATAGTAGGAACGCGTGTGGTGTGACAGATCTACTGTAACTCCTTTGAAGAGGGGTGATTCTCTACAGCTGGGGCCATAAACTACATCTGCAGGGCTAGGTGATGACCTGGGACCGGCCTGAACAATCGGACACAGAGGAAGAAGAGTGTCAGAGGGTGCGGTAGTGAATAGGGTGAAAGGGTGGTGTCGGGCAGGCACAGGGTGTGATTCTCAGGGAAGAGCAGCGCACATGGGAGGAGGTTTCTGGCCCATGCATGAGAGAGAGAGCGGGGGTGACCAGTGCGTGGGGGAGATGCTTGCGAGGGTGAGGAGCCATGCTGAGGATCGGCGGCGTGCAGAGAGTGGGTCTGGTCAAGGCATCTAAAATGGCTGCCGTGCTCAACAAAAGTGTGGCATTGCAAAAAAGACAAGATGGCGCAGACAATGTTTATCAATAAGGATTAATTTATAACAATTATTTAAAACAAAATATTTACTCGCAGTGACAAAATGGCGGTCAACACTTCCTGATTTCCATCGAATCGAACGTTAACAGACGTAACGCAACAAAAAAAAACCGCTCACGCACAGCCGCTGGAAGACATGTATCAACATATATGAGCCTCCTCAGCCACCCTCAGAAAACAAAAGGGGTCAGGATACGTCTCCTGTACCCCCTTATACCTAGTAATTTGATGAAATTGAAACACAAAATGGCGAATTCACGTTTCGCTACCAGTTTGCGAACCGAGAAGCGCTTCTACCTCAAAAAATCAAATAAATTTTTTAAAACGTTAATTTCTCAAAATCCACTGGAGCACATATATTGAGACCCAGCAAAGGCACATCGGGCTAACAGTCCCTACAATTTTGCCAAGTTTCGTGCAAATCCATTCAGCCGTTCGAGCTAAAAGTGAGGCCAAACGCCCTATGGAAATTAACATGGGAAAAACGCGTTTTGGGACCCCCCTTTTTTCTCGGCCCCCCCTTGACGAAACCCCCCCAAATTTTCAAGGGCTGCTCAGAAACAAAATGTGCCATTTTCCTGAAAATTTCAGCCGATTCCGTCCACAAACGCCAAAGTTATTAGACATAGAATTTTCTAAAGTCCCATAGGAAAAAAATCCTAACTATATATACCTACTGGCTATCGCCAGTAGGTAATATATGTATATATATATATATATATATATATATATATATATATATATATATATATATACTAGCAGCCCGTCCCGACGTTGTCCGGGTAGGAATTGCTGCCGGCCAGTAGTATATTGTTTTGTAGGATTTCGTTTTGATAGCATTTCTTATCTGTGACAGGCCTGTGAAATGCTCCGATTCACAGTGCACTGCTGATGCACTTAAGAGTGCGCGTTCAGTAGTGTGTGAACTCGAGTTTCCCTACTTTATTTTTCCTTGCAATATTATATAGCGCGAACTCGACAACATGGCATGAGCACAATTTACATTACAGAAGAATACATTTATTTGTGGTAGGCACGGGGAGACAAAGCGATTTGTCTGGAATCACAGGATGTTGAGCTGATGCCGAGATTCGAACGTAGCTCCCCAGCTCTAAAGTTCGCAATTCTAGAACTTGTGGCGGGAGGTGTGTTTAAAAGTGTATGTCGGTGCTGTCCATCACTGACAGAGACCTGTGCATTTTTCAAATGGGTGGTGAAAAAATATGAGTATGTTGCTGGAGATGTGGGCCGCCGTGCCACCAATGTACTTACCGGGGGAGGGTAAACACTCATTATTCCGCATCTTTCTTTCCCTATACCATCACTATGCATACTTTCATTACGAAAGTACCATGACTCTGCAATGCCATTATAACGCATGGCATTACATTTTATATGCTTTTACCACGTATACATTTACAACGAAATTCGTTGTAAAAGCATGTTTTTTTAATGTTTGGATAAGGTAAGTATGAGTATAGGGGTATATGTTTTGGGGTACTGAGGTATATGTTTTGGGGTGTTTGGGTATTTTAAGGGTTCAGATATAGTTTTGGGTTATGGGGTACAGGGGTAGTTTTAGGGTTTAGGTATAGGTATGGGTTTTGGGGTACAGGGGTATTTTTAGGGTTTAGGGCTAGGTTTGGGTTTTGGGGTGTAGGGGTATTTTTAGGGTTCAGGGGTAGGTTTGGGTTTTGGGGTACAGGGGTATTTTAAGGGTTTAGGGCTAGGTTTGGGTCTTGGAGTACAGGGGTATAAGGGTTCAGGAATAGGTTTGGGTTTTGGGGTACAGGGTTATTTTTATGGTTCAGGGCTAGGTTTGGGTTTTGGGGTACAGGGGTATTTTTAGGGTTCAGGGTAGGTTTGGGTTTTGGGGTACAGGGGTATTTTAAGGGTTCAGGGCTAGGTTTGGGTTTTGGGGTACAGCGGTATTTTAGGGTTCAGGGATAGGTTTGGATTTTGGGGTACAGGGGTATTTTTAGGGTTCAGGGCTAGGTTTGGGTTTTGGGGTACAGTGTTTTTTTAGGGTTCAGGGGTAGATTTGGGTTTTGAGGTTCAGGGGTATTTATAGGGTTCAGGGCTAGGTTTGGGTTTTGGGGTACAGGGGTATTTTTAGGGTTTAGGGATCGGTTTGGGTTTTGGGGTACAGGTATATTTATAGGGTTAAGATGGGTTAGTGTTTAAGGGTGTTGGGGTATTTTAAGGGGTAAGGGTGGGTTATGATTATTGGGTGCAGGGGTATTTAAAGGGAGCAAGGTGGACACCGGGAGCTGGAATGTACAGAACCTGGGTAGAAAAAACAATGAAATATTGGGCACAACGCTCGCTTTTTTTCCATATTCCCGCTCCCTGCACAAGCCCATGCCCCCAGCACACGCCCACAGCACAACGCAGACACGCCCACAAGGGACTACTTTGCTGGCACGGTTCTTTCACCGTTTAAATGTATATGGTGGGCGTCTGCATAGCCTATGTCCTTCTGCTGCAACTGCCCTTTCCAACGCTGTATTGGGTGTTGTGATTGGTGCTGTGGTTCCTGAGATTACCCGCCTCAAAGGTTTGGGCTCTCTCGTTATTATATTAGTATGGATTATACCTCTATGTTTACTTTGTACGCTTTTGTAACATGCACACGTAACTTTTTCGTCTTGTAATGCACCATTTGGCTCACTTTTGTAATGCTCCGTTTGCTTCCTCTTGCTCACAATTGTCATGTTTGCTTCATTTTCCCGCCGCTCACCTCTCCTAAATGAATAAATAAATAAATAAATAACCTACCTCATCCGCCGCTCACTGCTCCTCACCGCCTGTCCGCCGCTCCTCACTCCCTGTCCGCCGCTCCTCACCGCTCCTCCCCACGCCATGTCCGCCGGTCCTCCTCGCGCTCCTGGACGCCGTTCCTCCTCGCGCTCCTCACGTCAGCACGCACGTCGCAGCCGCGCTTCTTCCAAGGGACTACTTTTTTTCGGTACATTTTTCAAATACCGTATATTTATTATGTTTATGTAGCCTATGTCCATCTGCACACCCTCACGATTACAACGATGTATCGGGTGTGTGGATTGGCACTGTGGTTCCCGAGTTTACCTGCCTCAAAGGTTCAAAGTTCTTCCTTTATATTTGTAGTATAGATATATATATATATTACCTACTGGCAGTAGCCAGTAGGAATATATAGTTAGGACCTAGTTTCCATCGGAAATCCCTAACATTCTATTGGGAATAACTTTGGCGCTGGTTGATGAATCTTCGCAAATTTCTCAAAGAAGATGGCTCGCTCCGCTCCTCTCCTTCCCTGAAAGTTTGGGGGGATTCGTCAAGCGGGGGCTGAGATAAAAGGGGGGTCCCAAAACGTGTTTTCCCCATGTTAATTTCCATAGGACCTTTAGACACGGCTACAGCTTGAACCGCTGAAGGGAATTACACTAAACTTGTCAAAATGGTAGTGTCTGGTACGCAGATCACGCTTTTGGTAAAATAGTGTAAATCCCTCCAGTAGTTCCTGAGAAAATAAAAGAGAAACAAATGATATATCTGTAAGTGCGAACCATGCGCGCACCCCGCGATTTTTCAGAAAAAAAAAATTTAGGGGGGGAGGCTTGGGGGGCTTCTCTCTTTTATTTTAATCTGTTTTATTTTAATTTCGAGGGTGCCCACCCCTCGTTTTACTCCCGAGATCACCGCCGCGGCCCGAGCCACCTCAAGATGGCTGCCGCCGCCGCCTGGTTGTGGGCGGGCCGGGAGGACTTGGTTTCCGCTTCCCTCTCCTGGGGGAAGCCCTCGATGTGTCCGCCCGGTCTCCCGTGCCGAGGGGGAGACCGGGTGATGCTGCCGTTTGGTGCGGGGCTCCCGTGTGCTGAGGGAGCCCCGGGAAAATACAGTTAATTGTTAAACATTTATTACATTGTCTACATAAAGGATGCGTTTGAGCTCATCCGTGGTGCATGTGGCTGCAGATTTATTTACAGGCTGTATAAAGTGTTGCATGTTACTGTCGGATGCCTTCAAAGCGCTATGCTGCTGATCATTTATTAACACATTTTACTGACACGAGGCTGAATTGTGAGCGCAGTCGGTTTTGTCAGTGATATGATGCCAAGGGTTTACCGTCACCGTTGGTGGCACATTAGATCTGTGGCAGAACAGATGTGGTTGTGGGCGGGCATCAGATGTCAGCGGGCCTGTTGTTTCACCAGCTTCTCGTGGCTTTTCTGCTCCTGACGTCTCGTCTTCGTATTCTGTGAATATGCTCCCGTCAGGCTGCAGTTTTTCCAGGATGTTTCCCCTGTCATTGGTCGGTGATACCTTTTTGAACCATGAGGTGTTTCGTGCCACTTCTTCTTCACCTTTCCGTGCCATCACCATGGTTCCCTTGGTTGACGTGACAGTCCAGGTACCTGGTTCAAAACGGGTTTGGAATTTTCCCCCAGGGCGCCTGTTCTTTAGGATAACTGGGGTTCCTGGTGTCATATTCTTCACAGCTGCTCCTCGGCGATAGCTGGCTCGCTCATTGCCTTGTCTCCTCCTCTCCTGAGCTTCCTCGTAGACTGCTGGGGCTGGTATTCCCCCCGGTCTGCTAGGGAGAAGATCTCGTCGGGACCCCTGACACATGAGGCTCCAGGGACTCCACTGAGTGGTGCAGTGGGGAGTGCTTCGATACTCACGCAAGAACTCATGCAGTCTCTGTTCGGGGTTAGCATGCTCTACCTGGGCGATGCGAAAAGTCTTGTTAAGCGTGCGCATAAATCTTTCTATGTCTCCGTTGGCTTGAGGCCATTGGGGTGTTATGCGTCGATGATGGATTCCCCGCTGTTGGAGGAAAGTGGCAAACTCAGTTCCTTGGAGTGGAGGGCCGTTATCGCTGCGCACCTCCTGTGGGTATCCAAACATCGCGAAAACCTTCTCTAGTGCTGGTCCAACATGGCTGAAAGCAGTGGAGGCCACTTTTTCTACCACTGGATATTTAGAATAAGTGTCCAGGATTACCAGGTTGTGTCCTTCCCCCGGGAAGCTCCCAAAATCTACACTCACTTTGGTCCATGGCATTGAGCAGGCCTCTTCGGTGATGACAGGTTGGGGCCTGTCGGGGTCGCTTGTCAATTGGCAAGGCATGCACCCTCGCACATATTCTTCCACCATCGCTTCCAGGTCCGGGAACCACATCTTTTCCCTCATTCTCGTTTTCATTTTGTGATCCCCTGGTGCCCTCCATGGGCAAGTTGTACCGCTCGGTGCCTCAGGGACTGTGGGATGACTATTCGAGATCCTCGCAGCAGGATGTTGTCTGCGGTTGCACTCAGCTCATGTTGAATCCGCCACATCTTTGTGAGTGCCTCTTTGTCTTCCGTGACCCAGGAGTTGGTGTGACGAAGATATTCAGCCCATGATCCCTCCTGTACGGCTCTCAACGTCCGGGCGTACACTGCGTCAGTGGCAGCTGCTTCCTTGATTTCGTCCAGGGTCATGCTTTGGGGGCACGAGGTAAGCGCCACCCACTGGGCAAACTCGTCACAGTCCCCATCTTCCCCCTTTTGGCTTTGTTCATCTGGATGGCGGGAGAGGACGTCCACTGGGTTTTTGGCACCCGGACGATATATTACCTCCATCTCATAGGGTTGTAGTTGAATCACCCATCTTTCTATGCGCGGAGGTGGGTGTGGGGCCGTTCCTTTGAAAAGGGATACCAGTGGCTGATGGTCGGTGATCATGACAAATGGGTGGCCCCTCAGGTATAGGTGGAAGTGACTGCATGCCCATTTGATAGCGAGGGCCTCCCGTTCAATTTGCGCATATCTGGTCTCTGTAGGGGTGAGAGCCTTGCTGGCAAAAGCTAAGGCCGTCCATTGGCCGGGTTCTTGTTCTTGAGTTAGTACTGCGCCCAAACCTACGGGCCTTTCCTTGTGATTGGGCTTCTTGTAGCTGCCAATGCTTGTTGTGCCTGTGCGATAGTCCCTAGTGTTGTCTTTTGGCAACCGATGCTCGTGGTGTTTGATTTGCTTGTGGCTACCAATGGTTGTTTGGCCTTTCCTTGAGGTTGGGCTTCTTGTAGCTGCCAATGCTTTTTTCCCTCTCTGGCTATTTTACTCGCGCGGGTGTTCTGCCCTTTGTTTCCTAGTGTCCTGTGCCTCAGCGTTCCTTCAGCGCTGCCTCACGCGGTTCGCGTGTCTATGGTAGGCCGCTTTTTCTTGAGCGCATGCGCGCCCTTTTTCCTGTCAGCAAAAGGCGTCTCCTGACGCACCACCCTCTTCCCATTTTCGCGCTCTTCTTGGGCCCTTCCCAGTCGGGCCGTCTCGCCGCTCCTCACGCCCCCTGCTTACCGGTGGAGAGGGGATTCCTCTCAGGCGAGTGCTTCTCTTCAAGCACTTCTGGTGTCAGCGTCGACGCGCGGCTTTCAATGTGCCGCTCCTGCGGGGCCCAGGTACGAACCTTCGCTTCTTTGTCTTGTGGGTGCCCGGGTGCTTGCTAGCATCCCACCCTCGTCGCTAGTGTTATGTTTGCTTTTTGGGGGGGGTGAAGGCCAATGACAGCAGGGGCAAAGCTCGCAGTGGCAGTTAATGACACTCGGACACTCGGACTCTTGGCCGGAAGTGACGCCTCCGTGCAGGCGCACCCCTTTTATTACTTCCTCGCAGGCCACGCCTGGCCTGCGGATGTACGGGTGCATGAGGGTGTAAACTAGACTGCTGACCATTACATCCCTATTCAACTATAACTTTTTTTTTTTTTACGACAACATCAAAGTCCAAACGTGTTACATTCAATGAAGTACAAGGGAATCATGCATGATACTTGCGTGTCCCTTGGTGAGAGTTCAGGGTCTCAGCAAACAGGGATAGTCCCTGAGTCTCTGGCTTGGTCGCGGATTGGGTCTCAAGTAGCCATTAGATCTGTGGCAGAACAGATGAATTAATGAGCTCAGAGGCCAAGAACAAAGAAGGCTGTGGTTCTAATAGGACTCGAATTTAGCCCTTAAGTCACTAATAGCCATTTGCCACCATTAGTAACAATCATCATAGTCATACATTATTCCCCAAAAATCAATGCTACAAACAATCAACCTACTAAGCTGTTTCAACTTGTAGACGTCTTAATTAATGCCACCTGCGGTCTGCACTCCATCACGCAATCCGCTGCTCGCTGCAATGAGAGTCCCGAGTACCTCTACTAATGACCGGGGTGAGTGCCGCGCTGGCGCGCCTCCAGCCGCTCTTTTAATCGCTCCAATGCATTCCTTTAATAGTCTCAGAGGACGGCCAACGTTTTCGGCTGACCTAGGATATTTCCACTCATTGGATATTCTTGATTTTCTTGGTACTCAATTTCTCCTTCCTGGTCGCTGCTCGGCTTTGAGTTATGCCCACTGTTCAGGTTTGCCAATCGAGGTGGGATCTTCTAATGGGTAGTTGGAAATGCCATGCCGTACCCTAAAACAAAAAGTTGGTATTTCTTGGGGAAGAGCAACAGACATTCAGAAGTAGCCGAGGATCACAGCATCATTTGGAGACGCTGGGCCTCGGTATTTGGGGGGAGTTACGATAGCGACCAGTAAATGCTGGTACTGCTACTGGTATTTGCTTAGTGTGGTATTAGGTTCAACCTTTGATTGCCTCATCTCAGAATCGGGGAAAACGCCGAAATTACACAAATTTTTTGGGGAATTCCTGCACTGTATTGACCCTTTACAAATCTACTAGGTTTAACCTCGTGAAAAATGTGCAATGGAAACAGGCAGTGTTACCGCACCAGATATAATATTGATTTGGATGCATACTCCAGCCTTTGCAATGAAAGCAGAGTATTTTTTCTAATAAATCTGGCCCATAATAACCAGTGTCGTCCTTCAGTTCGTTTACAGATGTACACAAGGAATGCACCGCATGTCAGCTGTTTGGGTACATTTTCAGGGTACCCCTAAACCCTAAGTTCGAGCAGAGGCACAGACTTTGTTTTGGAAAAGGGCCCTATTTGAAGAGTTCACCCAAACATTTTGCCTTCCGCCTCCTCTTTTTCTGACCTTCTTGTTGTTGTCTTTAGGACCACTGCTGACAAATGCAATGGAGCATATGTTCTCTCCTCTAAAGGAGGTATAAATCGTTTACTACTGTTTGCCATATTTAACTGACTTGTACTGTCATGTGCTTATCTAGGTTCCTGATCGATACTGTGACCTTATGCCCCTATTCGGCTATAAATCCATTTATTCCCTATATTGGCATAACCGTTCAAGTGCGATTTTCTGTAAAGTCATCTCTGGCCTCACACGAGCAGAGCCACAGAGCCACATTCCAGCATGACTCTCTGCTACTTCCTTTGCGACCAATTAGTGCAATGACAGAGCAGCAGTCACTATCTGATATTCCTAGATAACACTCCGAGTTCTTCAACAAGATAAAAACTTAGCAAACCTGGAAATCCCCGCTTGCTATGTTTTGATTAGTAATGGAACTCTAATGAGCAACTGATAACTATCACTTCCTAGTGACATCTTTAATTGACGTCTTATGTCCAGCAAACTTGCGTCAAACCCGGCACCTGTCAGGTATAAATATTACCAACGTTGCCTTAAGCAATGAGCGAACATGTTGCTGATGCCAGCTGCCTGCATGACCCCGTGTTGGTAAAAACTAGCACTCTGTCGCTGCAGCCTGCTATCCTGTGGTGGTGAAGCTACTGATTACCATTATCGCCGCTACAGCGCGAACTATGGTTCAGTACGCTTGAGGAGCCGTGCAGCCGTCCTCTGCGAAGACATCCAGCCCAGCTGCCCGCGGACGCTGTCACCCCTCCTTCCTCGACGCGCTGAGAGAAGCCGCTGCCTTTCTCGTGCAGAGAAATCCAGTCCCGGCGCTTCCAGTTTACCCTCGCAGGTGACTGGGATATCGAGAGAGACCCCTGAAGGAGATACCAATCCTCCATCATTCTATTCAGAGGTATGGTGTTGACTAAACCCTTAGACGAGAATTCTTGAAACAAACCTTGGCAAAACCAACTTAACTTAAGCTACTTACTTACTCCCCCTTCTCACGTGTTAGGCTTAGGTCAGGCACACTGGGGTAGGCTTAGTTAGAAGCACCAGTTGAGTATGTTAGCCTAATGTATATATGACTGTATATATGTTTTATTACTTTTAAACCATTGTATGGCTAAGAAACCATATCAATGCTTTTACAGTTCTATTTCGCTATTCTTATCTTACTGTACGTACTTTTTATAATAACAGTTATTGCAATTGTGGCAATACATTTCTCTTGTACGAGAAGAAAGACTGTTCAATAAATGTTAACCTTTATTGATACACGCCCGTCTCTCTATTCTCTACATACTGTGAAAGTAAACTGCACTAGACTGACTGAGTGAAATCTATGTCTATTGTTTCACACGACCCTAGAGATCGACTCTTGATCTGAGGAGCTGTGAAAAAAATGCAAACCATCTTCCTATCGATGCCCAGGCTGCTGGCGCAAACCGCCTTAGTTCTCATGTTGAGTAATTACCAAAATAAAGAGACGGGCGCTGGAAGCAGGAGTCAAGAGCAGAATTTATTACTCATGAGGAGAGCCAGTCATTTCGGACACGAAACACAGTGTCTTTCGGGAGGTGCTCTAACAAGTGAGCTGAGACTCTGGCTTTTTATACTCTACAGAACACATGATAACACAATCAGGTCGGTGTGACGCAAAAGGAAAGACATCCCCATAATCCTCGTGGTGATCCTACCCATATACATTCACAATGGGGGCCCTTGACCTGCTGATAAGAGGGGAGGTCAATCACGCAACTGAGTGTTTTGCAGGATGTGTACGCCTGATCATAGCCCAAGGGGTGGGGGTGGCTAAGACCAATAGAGGATCCTTTGAAGAGGAGTGACTTCATACAATAAGGGCAGTAAATGGTATCTCCTGGCTCAGGCGATGGCCTCGGACATGTGTGGTCAGTCGGACACGGGGTGAGGGGTCATAAATGGAGTGGTATTCATGTCGCATGAACAATCCAGCGCAGAGGGGAGGTTTATCAACAGAGGGGCATTCATGGGAGGAAAGGAGGTGTTGGTCAGGCGCTGGCGTGACTTCCCAAGGACAGGGTCATGCAGAAGGGTCATGCTCATAAAGAGGAGGGAGGGGGAGCCAGGGTGCGCGGAGGATGCTTGCTGGGTCACAGGGGCGCGCTGGTGATCGATCGTGGGCAGGGAGGCCATGATATCTAAGATGGCTGCCGTGCACGTAATGCATAAGTGACAAGCTGTATGACTTGTTCATGTGAGGAGAAGGGAGGGGTAGCCAGGGTGCGCGCAGGGTCAGAGTCGCACAGAGAGAGAGAGGTCTTATGACCCGTACATGAGAGAACAGGGGCAGTCAGATACAGCTGGGGGGCTATGTCAGCTGAGGCGAAGGATGCTTCTTCAAGAGGGAAATGGGGGGGGGGGGGGGTGCCTGGGTCAAGCAGGAGGGTTGCCTTTCATAGCAGGGTCGCGCAGAGTGCTGGGTTTCATGGTCTATGCATGTGAGAGTGGGAGGAGGGTGCTCAAATGCACGCAGGAGGGAAGCCGGGGATTTTATAAAAACGGACAGAGAGGCCATGGCCCAAAAATGGCTGTCATGTACATATGGGCACGGGCTTTCATTGGTAGAATGATGCGGTCAACATTTCAGGGTATACGTGGTGCCTACAGGGAGGGGGACGGGAGAGGGCAAATGAACGCCGCTTAGGTACATTAATTTTGCTAATTTCCACAGTCGCCGCTTTTAACATAAGCGAGTTCATTTTCCTATCCTTCCTAGTTACGGGGCGTACATATAAACATGTGGTTGATGAAATAGCATTTGTCAATACTAACATATTGCAAAAAAAAAAATCATGAACAGTTGATGTGATGGGCAGAATGCAGCACGTAGGAAATTGCATTTGTCGAGTTCCTATCATTTCAAAAGCACTACATAGCATAAATGTTTCTGACTTAAAAAATGTGACCAATGAACGTCTTGACCAAGTAGTTGAGGGCGGAATTTAGTTCAATATACAAGATTTCTTCGTCCCAGTGTCTTTTTGTCAGTGAGCCATCACTGGTAGGCTCTAGTCCGAGTACTTTCGTTGGCGCTGTTGAGCACCGGCGGTGGAGCTACAGGTCCAGCTCGGGTCTTATCCTTACGTGTTGCAGGGTGCGGTCAGTCCTCTGCTATTAGACCACAGTCCTGTTCCCTAAACAATCCGGTTGGCGGCGCCTTATGCTCGGCACCCACAGTTCTATGGCAGCACCCTATTCCCAGTGAAATGCAGTTCGTTCCTTTGGCAAAAAGTCACGTGGAGAAGAGGGTGAGTGAAGTTCAAAATAGTCGATAGGGGAGAGGGTGGAGTTGGGTCAGAGTTCCTGGGACACGCAAAAGGGACCAAGGGAGCAAAGGATAACAAGCAGGCAGGCCCGTCAATCGGGCCCAAAGAAGGGGGACGGAGACTCCAGGCACGCGTGGGTTCAGCAGACGGAGGGCTTCAAGGCGGCCCACCGTTTTTCATTTTCCACGTTGAAATTGCGGTCTCGTCCCGTATCCTGTTTTTCTACGGCTCCACCTTTGGTCGAGGTCACACGAGTCCCAAGATCCGCAGCCAGGCTGTACGTCACTTCCGACCCATCTCCTTCGGTGATCGTGAATCTTTGAATAGGTACAAGACAATGTTTCAGTGAAATGGCAAAAGAAGATATCTATGCATGCTGAATTCCTCCCTCAATTATACGCTCATCGGTCATAGTCAGAGGTCCATTACCAAGCAGTGCACGTGTCAGTATTCCTACTGGGCTCATGGCAGGTCTATTCATCGTCTTATTTATAAACCAAGTGAGGTTCCCATCAACTGTGCATTACATCATTTTCAGCATTTTTACAGAACATTTCCCATCAGGACTGGCTATCCCTTTTGAACAGGGAGGGGGTGCTATTATCGAGAGTCAGGCAAAACAGGGTCTTCTCGAGGGTCAACAACTACTCATGTGTATCAAGTTTATATTCGGGACAGCAATCGGGGTTTACCGAAAAAAAAAATGGGGTGGGGCAATCCGGGCGTTGGGAGTTCAATCTGGTCGTTGGCGTTCGCCTCTGAAGAACAGACATAAGGTGCCATTGACATACAGTTCCCCTATAAGTGGCCAGATTTGGGGGACTTTAGTCGTCTTACCTGTCCTTTCCTTCTCAGCCAATTCAAGTTCATTCATTTTTGCAGAAAGGAGAGGCAGTAATATGGCGAGATACAATTATTTTAGGTTTCGGCCAATTTTCGCTGAACACCTTTGCGTTTAATATATATCAAATCAGACTGATGCCGGTGGGGCACAATTTTACAAATGAAAGAGAGAGGATAGGCAGACTCTCATAGAGAGTGAGAGTCGCCAGCAATCTAAACGAGCCATTCGGTACACGTATGACATGTAGGGAGAGAGAGAGAGAGAGAGAGAGAGAGAGAGAGACGTGTACAAAAATAGGTCATTTAGTGCGCTCACAACACGGAACAGCAAAGGTTAGGTAACATGCAGATACAGACAGAGGGAAGACATAAATCCGTACATTATACACAAACTCAGACAGGGAGGACGGCACATGTATTACACATATATAAGACATTCACGACAAGACAGAAAACAATTGTTAGCCTACAACATCTGTTTTTATCCGTATATCCTACGTATCTTTGCTATCCTGTTTTATCTATGGGCTTGCTCTTTCTACCCTTCCCCCCTTTCCCTTCTCGCTTGTCACGCCTGCGAGCGTTCCCAATTACCAATACTCACACCTCTGCTGGTCGATCAGTGATTAACCTGGTCGTGCTAGTTACCCATGGTTGGATGTTAAGCCATTTTTCTGTTCCCTCCTGTGGTGGGAAGTTCTCCAGGCTGAGGCAACGGCAAGCATTGATCGGGAGAACAGTCGGGCAGCTTGGCTATATCTATGAGAGTGTGAGAAAGGGGGTAGTGCATTTTGAACATCAGCAATATTTCTAACTTCCTAGACGGGAGGTGCCGTGGCAACCCTTACCTGTATAATTTTGTCTTTGTCCTTTCCCTACCTAGTCAAACGTCCAGTTACATTATTTAGCACGTCATTTCTAGTCAATTTTTCCTCATTCAGTACTTGTCCAGTTTTTATGTCAGTCCATCCTCTCAGTCGCTATGTCCTAAGGAGGAACAGTCATGTTAAGCCTACGTCTTTAAAAAGTTTATCTGTTATAACGACTAAACACAGATTTCCCCCTTTTCCTTCTTCGTCGGTGGTCCGACCGTCGCTCTTCCATACTTCAGTCGACGTTCTGACGTGACCTGCAGAAGGGAGGAAAAGAAGGGGTAGGGGGGGCAGCATTCAAAGCACATCATCATGCAGTAGTTCGAAAATGTTTTACCTACCATATACTCGCCCTATCTCCTCGTACCGCATTCCCTTGCCCCTTCGGCATTTCAGCCCAGAGGGACCAGTGGTGTCATATAGATAATCATTGACGATCTGAGTATCCACATGAGCTACCTGGTCGTAACCGTCTTTATCGGGTGCAAGGGTGACGGTCAGAAGGCATTTTCTGTGGTGTCATTTTTAAGGGTATCTGAAAACACTTTTCCGGTTGCTTGTGGTACATAAGGTAGCTGCCAAATATCTGATCTCTTTTGATCTACATCCATCATCATACTTAATCTTCGCTCGCAGTAGTAAGGCATTACAAAACTTATTAATGCAACTGCAACGACCATGCTTTCTCCTTCAAAATACTTTTAATAAACAGAATTGGTAGCAGTTCATTTCATAAAGTGCAGCAGTGCAAATAAAATCGTATTGAAATTACCTTACAGAGCAGACATGGTGCATGTCAAAAATTCATTATTAATCAATTCATAATTCATTATCCAATACTCATTCTTTTATCTAAATTACACCAATTCATTTTCCAACTCATAATCGGTACCCACCCTAAGTCAATTCATTGTCCAAGCACATGCTCAATATCCTTCATATCTACTTTCATTATCCAAAACGTTATATATATATATCTCGGGGTTAAAAAGTTGCAAGGTCATGGTACAATAAAGTTCATTCAAAAACTCTCATTTTGTGTCGGCGCCATTTTTGGGTGGGGTCAGGCGAGTTCCAGCACAGTCAGGATGTCTCTAGTCTTGCATGGCTGGCCCTGAGCCTTCCGTTGGGACTTCAAAAAATTTTGTGCTATAAGGTTAACAGTCTAACAATATGGACCATGAGTCAAAGAGTGGGAAGGGCGGCAACAATTTTCCTACCGGGTCATCCTGGTGTTCCTCCGGAACTGAACAAGTCTGTGCCGTGGCTGCATTTTAGCCATTTCTAATCCGAGGCTGGTGCCGGCAGGAGTTGCACCGATGTCGTGGTTCCCGGTGAAGGGGGCGGGGGCACCCATGCAGGGGGTCGGGGGCCCCCCGGCTCTTATAGAATCTTCAAGGTCGAGGAGAGGCGATATGGAGCGAGTGCCCGTCCTGGGCAGAAGACCGCTTTATGATGTTGACCCTCTTTAAGTAAGAGTATTGGGGTGTCGCTGGAAGCCTCCACCTGGAGGGAGGTGGGGGAGGGTCGTTCGCGCCGCCTCCCCCTTCCAGCGACCCCGCGCCGTTCCCCGGCTCCGTCGTCTTCGATATCGGCCATGCCAGCCATTGATGATGGGGGGGGTGGTCGGCGGCTGAGGCAAGACAGCCCCCCCCCCCCCTTTTCCTTGACATGTAGCGGGACTACCTGTGCCTATGCAGGCGGCGGCATGCGGTGAATTTGGCATGTGGCAGGACTACTTGATTTGCTGCCGTTTTCGCCTTGGCTTCGGCCTTTGACAAACAGGCGATGGCATGCGGCGAATTCGAAATGTGGCGGGACTACTTGATTCGCCGCCGTTCTCGCCTTCGGCTTCTGCCTTCTTCGTGGGTCCGACCAGGCGAGAGACAGAAGGGGGGGGGTGGTCGGTGGCTGAGGCAAGACAGCCCCCCCCCCGTGGCCTGCAGGGCAGCGGAAGAGGAGAGAAGGAGAGGACTCTGCCATTCTTTGGACCGCCTGCCCAACATCATCTCCTCCCAATCGTGGTCAGGCGGGACCCTCGTACCTCGAGGCCTCGCCTTCCGGATGGGCGTAACTGCGGACCTGTTGCACTTCGGGAGTTTTCCGGAATGGGGGTAGGTATCTATTTGATTGTTTCTATTTCATGTGACCGTTATTTGGGCGTGGCGGGCAATGAGGCAGGCATGTTGGGAGCAGGAACAGGCAGTGAAGCCTAGCTGCCCCGTGGTTATTTTTGCTGTCGCCATTTTATATTTCTTGTTACGAACTATCTCTAATGTTTCTTATTTTTAGTGAAGTCAAAAGCTCATCAGGGGGTTACTGACTTAGCCTGATTTCCTTTTTATTTTTCTTTCTCTTCCTTAGCGTGTTTCGAGCTAAAGCTTTCTGTTAGTAGGGAACGGTGATCACTTCATATTTTTATGTGTCCTTTTCACTGGGGGGGGGTGGGGTGGTACATCTGGACGGACCAGACGAGTCCCCTCCAATAAATGGTCCGGGGTGGAACGAGATTATCGATCAAAAGGGGAACATATATTCCTTCATTAGGGTATCATCCTGGACGGACCGAGCGATGTACTTCCATTTACCAGGGTAGCCTCCTGGACGGACCAGTCGGTCTATTTCTACTAAATGGCCCATGAGTAGAGAGCATATGTCCTCCATAAGAGTAGTCTCCTGGGCGGACCATGCGAGCTACCCCACAATAACCAACCAGTGGGGAGTGGGTAGGACTGACGAATTCACAAAGGGGCATAACCTACCCTTTTCTGCTTGCAAAGACTAGATAGAATATCTCTATTCCACGTTGTTTGCAGGCGGAAAATACCTCAAACGAAACAATGCCTGGAACAACAATGTCCAGGTTTTCAATCAATCAGTGGGGAGAAAAACAGGCATGACGGATTACAACGGGGACAAAAGTCTGCATTACCTGCCCTTCGCTATCCAAAAAGGAAGACAGAATATTTCTACTCGTCTCAGTTTGTAGACAGGGAAGATCTCAAAAGAACAACCATCGACTATCAACCGACTTCAAACAATTCCCAAAGGACAACAATCGGTTATCAATCGACTTCAAACAATTCAGTGGGGAGAAAGGTAGGCATGACGGCTTAATACCGGGGACAAAAGTCTACATTACCTACCCTTTTCTATCTGCAAAGAGGGACGACGTTCCTATTCGCCGCTGTTTGCAAACAGAGAATGTCTCGTTCTCAAAAGAGAACCAATATGTCAAGTAGCCCTCAGAGCTAAATGAACCAATACCAACAATGCCAGTATACAAATACTGGTTTTCAATACAAACAATCAATCAATCAGGTGGACAGAGCCACCCTACCAATCAGGCGTAAAAACACCCTACTTAATCTTACCCGGACCGGACCATACGGATAGTTCTTCGACTTCCTCCTCCAGCGCCCGATCGTTCTCTTACTCCATGTAGCATTCCTGTGGGATTCCAGTCAGGACAATAGGTCACTTGAAGAGAGGTCCGTTCAGAATTGGTGAAGTTCTATCGATCGGCCGCCGGGCGAGGGCCCTCTCAAGGCAGGCATGCCCCGATCATTTAGACGTTCACTTCTTCGTCTGGATCTCTCTTACCGAACCCTATGTCACTGATGGGCCCCGCGTTGGGACGCCAATTGTGAAAAAAATGCAAACCATCTTCCTATCGATGCCCAGGCTGCTGGCGCAAACCGCCTTAGTTCTCATGTTGAGTAATTACCAAAATAAAGAGACGGGCGCTGGAAGCAGGAGTCAAGAGCAGAATTTATTACTCATGAGGAGAGCCAGTCATTTCGGACACGAAACACAGTGTCTTTCGGGAGGTGCTCTAACAAGTGAGCTGAGACTCTGGCTTTTTATACTCTACAGAACACATGATAACACAATCAGGTCGGTGTGACGCAAAAGGAAAGACATCCCCATAATCCTCGTGGTGATCCTACCCATATACATTCACAATGGGGGCCCTTGACCTGCTGATAAGAGGGGAGGTCAATCACGCAACTGAGTGTTTTGCAGGATGTGTACGCCTGATCATAGCCCAAGGGGTGGGGGTGGCTAAGACCAATAGAGGATCCTTTGAAGAGGAGTGACTTCATACAATAAGGGCAGTAAATGGTATCTCCTGGCTCAGGCGATGGCCTCGGACATGTGTGGTCAGTCGGACACGGGGTGAGGGGTCATAAATGGAGTGGTATTCATGTCGCATGAACAATCCAGCGCAGAGGGGAGGTTTATCAACAGAGGGGCATTCATGGGAGGAAAGGAGGTGTTGGTCAGGCGCTGGCGTGACTTCCCAAGGACAGGGTCATGCAGAAGGGTCATGCTCATAAAGAGGAGGGAGGGGGAGCCAGGGTGCGCGGAGGATGCTTGCTGGGTCACAGGGGCGCGCTGGTGATCGATCGTGGGCAGGGAGGCCATGATATCTAAGATGGCTGCCGTGCACGTAATGCATAAGTGACAAGCTGTATGACTTGTTCATGTGAGGAGAAGGGAGGGGTAGCCAGGGTGCGCGCAGGGTCAGAGTCGCACAGAGAGAGAGAGGTCTTATGACCCGTACATGAGAGAACAGGGGCAGTCAGATACAGCTGGGGGGCTATGTCAGCTGAGGCGAAGGATGCTTCTTCAAGAGGGAAATGGGGGGGGGGGGGGTGCCTGGGTCAAGCAGGAGGGTTGCCTTTCATAGCAGGGTCGCGCAGAGTGCTGGGTTTCATGGTCTATGCATGTGAGAGTGGGAGGAGGGTGCTCAAATGCACGCAGGAGGGAAGCCGGGGATTTTATAAAAACGGACAGAGAGGCCATGGCCCAAAAATGGCTGTCATGTACATATGGGCACGGGCTTTCATTGGTAGAATGATGCGGTCAACATTTCAGGGTATACGTGGTGCCTACAGGGAGGGGGACGGGAGAGGGCAAATGAACGCCGCTTAGGTACATTAATTTTGCTAATTTCCACAGAGCAAAGTTGTCATGTTGCACGGTTGTTGGAAAGCTGAATCCCTTCTTGTCTGTGCCAAGGAAGCTGATCACTTCCTATGCAGAGAAGAAAGTTTCCAGTGACCTCTGAGCTAGTTGGTAACACAACCCAATTAAGTTTAGCATAGTCAGTGGAGGCCTGGAATATAAGCAGTTCCACGTCGATACTACTGTTTATGTTATTCCAATGCGCAGGGCCTAGTGGGAAACTAGGAACTACACTACATGGCGCCCAACGTTTGGTAAGGCGATAAACTAACGCAAGACTTGTAGAGTAACTCAGTCGTGCATATTTCACACCCCTTTCTCCCTTAAATACTCCAATAGACGTCTGGAGTGGGTGAAAGGTTAAAATCCGCCCGACCTTAGTAGGAAGAGATTCCTATGTAAAGCTCTGGTTTATTCAACGTTGAAGGATACAGTGTTCCAAAATATTGTGCATCTAATCTTTGTCTCCTTGGAGACCTACTCTGCAAAAACTGCATTTATACAATGTCAGTAGAAAACAACGGCACCACTGGGGCCGCAGCAGATGCGACTCAGCGAGGTCCCGAATACACAGACCCGGGTGCTATTATCATCCCGGTCCAGTTAAGAAGATCTATAACTTTAAAACTTATAGAAAACGGACTGACACCTCAAGGTGGTACAGTAATTTTCGTGATAGAGGCTCACGAGTATCGGCAGACAGAGGTATTCTATTCATGGATAAACTTTCCAGCGGTAAACGCTATAACACAAGAGTTTCACTATTACAAAATAGAGGAACCTCCGGGAGAGTACGCTCCTTTCGAGGAGATTGAAATCCCACTTAAATTTCAAGAGCACCTGCTCTGGTTTAATGGCGCCCTAAAACACAATGATCACATAACTAGGCTCGGTCCACTAGGTAGACCAGGAGCCACGTGGCCGGTTCTAGCCAGCTACACACCACATCCTGACATTACAAGAATGTCTAGAGAAGAGCTGTTAGCACAGCTAAACACATTAATAAAAATACATAGGCAATTAGTCCAATATGTAATACGGACTGCAACAGTCCAGCCAGCTGTTAATACACCACAGCTGACCCCTCATCAGGGGAACACAAATAAAATTACACCACAGAACATACAGTCATGTCTTGGTAAAACACCCGTAAAACGGGAACAAATTCCTTTCTGGTTAGCCCAGAAAATAACTCAAATAGAGGCAGTATTTCCTGATACTACCCCTATTGAGAAACACAGAATCTTGACCATCTGCCTTCCTATGGGAATCGCACCACACGTGGAGGACTGCGACACTTGGGGTACAGTCTTTGCTTCCATTTACACAAAAACACACGGTGTTCCGTCTATGGCGGTAATACCAGACGTGCTAAAACAGATTCAAAATGAATTCGGTCCAGAACCAGCTTTAAATCTAGGTATGAAATTACTGAAAGACTTCAAGCAGGTCACGGCTATATTATTAGCCAATGTAAAGGGAGAAGCAGCATCTGTGGCGATTCGCCAGAAGTTGAGGGAAACAGATATAAAAGATCCTGTTGAGCTTGCAAAAATCATAGAAAAATGCTATGAAGAATTAGGTAGAGACAGCTTGGGTGGGAAACCAGTTAAGCCCCAACTGCTCGAAAATCCAGAAAAATTATTTATTAAAAATAATTTAAACACTCCTAAAAAGAGCTGGGATGGAAATAAACAATCCACTCCCAAGGAAAAAGTTTTCCAGTCCAGAGGAAGGTCTCCTCGACGGAGGGAGAGAACTCCGACTCGAGAACGCCAGTCTCCCCAGAGGGAGCCCTCCGAGAAAAGATATAACCTTAGAAATAGGGATAATATAAAAAAACCTGATAGATATCAAAGTATTGATACACGTCCCTCTCGATCTCTTCCACAGAATTCGGAAAGAAGAGGACGGTCAGACCCAGGAGAGCACACCAAGTCCAAAGACAAGGAACCTGCTCAAAATAAGAAATCTCAATTTCAGAAAAAGAAGGTAGCCAGTATTAGAGTAATCAACCATGCCGAGAATACTGAGGACACAGTTGAAAAACGGGGAGTGGGCATTGACAATGTTGGACAGTGCAGCAGAGATCAGTATAGCGCGCAAGATCTTGATGAGTCATCTGGAGACAGTGGACACGAATGAATACATTCAGGTTGAAACTGCCGACGCCAGGCTTAGCGAGCCCCATAAAATATACGAAATAACATTACGTATAGAGGGTGATAAGACTAGGAAAATTAAGGGTCTATTTTGGGATAAGCTCTCAAAAGGCTATGATATTCTGTTAGCTGAAAAAGATTGGCCCCCGGAGTTTGTCAGGGAGTGCCCTCGTGGCGAAGAGGTAATTATGCCTGCCTTCTCGAATCACATTCCGATTCACAAAAAATACACATATGTAAGGAAATGGGCAGTAGCCCAGGCACCTGCATTGTATAAAAATCATGTAGGATGGGATGAGGATTCACCGCCTCACAAAATCCAACTAAAAAGTGAACCAACTGCCCAACGGCAGTATCCCATAAAGCAAGAAGCTAAAAAACAAGTCAGGGAGATCTTAGATCAACTTGAGTACCAGGGGGTGATTGAAACATGCACCTCTCAAATGAACAATCCTTTGTTTCCTGTCTCCAAGCCAGACAATTCATATCGTCTAGTTTTGGACTACAGACATCTTAATACATGTTGCAAAACTTTTGCAGTACAAAACTCGCATAGTGCAGCCCTAATGAATAATATAGTTAGGAAAAAATACAAAACGACATTAGACATTTCTAATGGTTTCTTTTGTCAAAACATTGCACCAGAAAGCAGATACTTGACCGCTTTCTCCGCATTTGGGTCACAGAAAAAATTCTGTCGACTCCCACAGGGGTTCAAGAACAGCCCAGGACTATTCTCAGCTAGGGTAACAGAGTTACTACAAATCTATGATGATGAAGCATTATCTTACGTAGATGATATTTATCTCACAGACGACGACTTGGATACTCACTTGAAAAGAGTGAACACCATAATACTTGGGTTCGCAGCAGAGGGTTACAAATTCAACTTTAAAAAGTCCCGAATTGCCCATCTGACAGTACTGTTTTTAGGGTACGAATTATCAAGTGAAGGGAAAAGCCTAGCGGACAACTTCTTAGAGAAGTGCGCTGTACTCCAAGCTCCAAAAACGCTGAAGAATTTACAATCCATACTAGGTTTTCTGAATTTCGGAAGAACTTACATCCTAAATTACGCAGAGAGGGTTAAACCTCTCTACGAATTAATTAAACCTGATTTAAAACAAATCAATTGGACTCAAAAACACACAGAAATTTTGAGATCACTGCAAACAGACATGTTAGCAAAAACAAAATTAAATACACGTGACAACACGATCGATCTAGTAATCCGAGTCATCCCAGGAAGATGCGGATTCACGTACCTAACCTCTAATGAGGGAGAAAAGGTACCAATTTCAATTAAATCTCACTTGTACACACAAGCAGAAAAAACATTCAGTCGCACAGAAAAAACTGTGAACGCAGTGCAAATCGCATTAGCAAATGAACGAGAACTAGCACACGGCAAACGGATTAATATCCTTACAGCGGAATCCGCCTTCGAGGCGCTATTCAGCCCAGTAAACCTGCCTACAGTGTCACTGGATCCGAAATGGATACAGTGCATAGATTCTCTAGGAGCGGAAGACGTGAAATACTATTTCGCCCCGCAATACAAAGAACTGAATGATTTAGAATATGAAGAAGAATATCCTCTGCCAATCGAAATCCTGCCTCTCCCACAATACGCCTGTATAATCTATACAGATAGCTTTGTACAGCATTTTAATGTAGAGAGTAAATCCTACAATGCAGCATGTGCGATCATTAAAGGTCGTTGGCTGTGCGGTAAATTCAGACCGAAAGTAACAAAAACTGAATCTGTAAGAAACTGTTCGGTTCAGAGAACTGAAATCAGATCTTTAAAGATGGCGCTCGAAAATGCAGAACGCGAATTCCCCACACTTATCGTGTGCGATTCTCATTTTTGCGTCAATTCTTACAACAACAAACTGCAGAGTTGGATCGAAAACGACTACAAAGATGACACAGGTGCCACAATAAAGCATAAAAAGCTCTGGAACGAGGTAGCGCTTTTACACAAAGAACTACAAAAGACTCACGTGATTCACGCACAGAGTCTTCAACGTGATGGCGTTCACGTTGCAGGGAATTCATTGGCTAATACAGCCACCACGGAAGCAACTAAACCGGCTTCCGTAGCCACAAAAAAGCGTACAGATAAGTATATAGACGGGGAAACCATGCTAGCAGTAAAAACGACCGTAAAAGGCGACTGTGCAGCACTACCCGTAAACTATCCACTCAATTATGCATACATAATCGATGCAAACTCCGTTCCTTTTGCTCGAATCCCTGGAGTGGGGGACAGAGTAATTCCAAACATGAACAGGAGAATATTTTTAATAGCAGACGCACACATGGGTTTGGGTCTACGGCACAGAGAGATCAAGGAATCACTGACTGAATTACAATCAGTATTCTGGTGGCCGGGAATGAGTGTAGAACACCAAATATATGCAAACAACTGTGAAAACTGCAATAGGGATCGCAGTAACGAACCTTGCTACCGGCTACCAGTCAGAAAGAGCGTAACGCTGCCTACACCCCATCCTGCGTCCTATTAATAGTTAAGACGAAATACACTTAAAAAAATGAGGCCACCAACGCTCGGCTGACGCTAGAACGGTTATAAAAGATTAGCGAGTCCATATCGGCACATACGCAATTACCACGTTCCATTCTGACCAGGGTCCTGCTTTCAGCTCTCGAGCCTATAAGGAGGCCATGGACAGCATGGGAATTGGGTTGCGGTATTCTTGTCCGTCGCACCCCGAAGGGAATAGTGTGGTAGAAAGAAAAAACCGGGACATAAAGCAATCTATAACAGCGAAGGTATTAGGTTCAGGCGCTGGGTGGGTCAAACATTTAATAAGTGTCCAGACTAGTCTTAACAACATGCCAAGAAATTCTCTAAAAGGTTTCAGCCCATACGAACTATTGTTCGGAATTAGAATGAGCGTTCAGGACCTCGATAGTCAGATGTCAGTGGTACAGGCAGAAACAAAGCAGTTTGAAGTAAAAGACCGTTTGGCTGTTTTACAGGAACTGAATGAAACAAGAAAATCATTAAGCAACATTAAGTTAAAGCAACAGCCAAATACCACTGACGAGGCACCACCCGCAACAGCCCCAGCAAGGCCTGTCTGGATTCCAAAGATTGGGGATCTAGTCAGAGAAAAGATCGCGGTTAAGAAGGAATTTGGGCCTTCTTACAGAAAAGCAGTACCTGTCTTAGCAGTCACCGGAACAAGATCAGTTGTGCTACCGCCCCTTGCTGGTAAAAAGGAGAACAGAGTCGTGTCCATCGACCTGGTAAAACCACAAGCATGTGGCCTATAATCAACAGTAGGCCCAGTGGACTCCCAAGAAACAACAGAATACCCAAACTTGCAACAATCCAAGAGGTTCAAACTGAAAGACTCATCACATTCGATCAGCCTGCAGTGCACAATGAAGGACTATGCAATAATGCCATGGAACTCGTGCCTCTTGAAACAGAGATTGAAACAGTTCGTCAAGAAACAACACCAGTCTACACTAATGTGGCATCAGAAAGTGCTACCGAGAGACAGATTGAAAAAACAATCCCATCAATTGACAGAACTGCCTCTGGTTATTTCATCAACTTCGACAACTTCTCTGAAGATTTAAACGACCCCGAAGTGATGCCAGAAACAAAAAAGTATTCTAAAGAAAATACAACAGGACTCCTTCAACAAATCAAAGAACTATATCTGGATTCACCGTTGATTGAGCATTGGATCATCTCAGGGGTATTCATACTCCTACTATGCCTAATTTTAGTTTTAATTTTAGGAAAGTTCATTACAATTGAATGGACACAGCAAGTCAGAACATCAACCTAGTCCTGAAACCACACAAATCATCCCACGTGAAGAAAAGAGAACTGTCAACAGTAAATGTCACGGCAATTCCAATACCTGGTGGGGTAGTATGGGAGAAAACAGACTATGAGATCTATGGTCCGGTCGAAATCCTGAAGTATCCTCATCAACTAAAGGTTTCCTTAAGTGACTTTGTGACACCAAGTACATTCTCTGATGATTGGGACTTTAACAGTATTAATGACATGATGTCTGATTTAGTAATGTCAGCTAGATTCACAGATCATGATTATTTACAAGGTTCATCTAGTTATGAGCAGTTATTCTGTTACACCCACTATGGGGATCATTACTTGCATAAATCTGCACAGCCTAGAAATGTTTTTATGTATAATCAATGGGAACATTGTTCTACACCACCTAAAAGCAGTTCTAAAGCATTTTTTGAGAAATTCAAATATTTTTCAGGGTTTAACACCAGTGATGCAGAAACGTTTTATTATAAACTGTTAGATAAAACAGGAATGAAAACAATGCTGACAAATTCTAAATTGATATATTCAGAAGCATTTTATGACAAAATGATGACATTTGGTTTTGATTATTGGAAAAATAATATTGAAACGAAATCAATTTGGGGTACAAAAGATTGGCAGGTGCAAGGCATAGAAGCACTTTTTAGAACCTGCATGATACCAGAACAAATGTTATTTTTAAATGACACTGTACACCAAACATCTTGTCTTGGCCTAGCCAAGAACAAAGAAATGAAAACACCGTCTATACCAAAGCCAATAGCTGAGAATACAACTGCAGATAATGAGTTAGACGTGTCAAACATTTTACATTTCAACAGAACACATCCTGATTGGAAAAAGTGGTTAATCTGGCCTACAGACACAAATAGCTGTCAAGATAGATTCCTGAATAAAACACAGGGTTTAAAAATGACCAGATTAGACTCGAGATATTCCCAGAGACAACATCCAGGAATTATAACCACATACAGTGTAGGGAAACTCTGCCTAGAATGGCTAACTACATCCACACTGGCTGAAATTAAGCAACACTTGTCTTTATTAAAAGATGGTGCTGATTTGCGCGATTTCATTCTTGGACCACGCAAACAGCGTCAAAAGCGTTTCATAGCGACCAGCATCTATGCTGCTTACAACGAGGCTTGGAAAGTAAAGCAAATTGAAACTGCTGAAAAGATACGAGAAATTGATCGTATTAATTTGGAAAAATCACTTTCTGTGGTAGACAATGGGTTAATGACTCTGTCTTCCAGAATATATTCTTTGGACAATATTGTATCCTCTGCCTTTGATGTGATAGACAGAGATTTGCTAATGTTACAACATGGCCAGTCTCAATTACGCTCTATTATAGAATTAGGCTGGACGCTGCAAAATCTTCGTTCAGGCTATGTGCCTTGGCGTTTTATCAACACAACGTCATTATTTTCCATTTTTAACCTTACTGATAAACAGATCAGTTTTGCACAGAAAGGAGCAGACTATACAATCTTGAGCATCGAGAAACTCGAGAGATTACCATTGACAATGTCAGAGAGTCCTGTCATTGAATGGATAATACACGGAATTATCACAATTCCGATAACAACTTTCCGCTTTAAAAAATGCCTTGAATACATACCTGCTGGCCAGTATGAACAATTGGGTAAGGGATATGTTAAATCCGAATGGAAATTACCATACACTCATTCTTGCTATAGTGACAGCGACAAAAATGTATTTCTTAGTGGTGACAACTGTAAACACTCACTAAGCGGTATACTTTTGTGTCAGGGTATTAATTTACACGGAGCATGTGATGGCAATTCAAACAACCTTTCATGCCACCAGCTAGTCACACCTGCAACTCAGATAGAGCCCTTCTTTATGCAACTCGCAAACGGGAGTTACATTCTAAGAACGGATCACAGGTGCTGTGGCCTCGCGCCCGGAAAAAGTTATCTAGTACAAGTAACGTCCATGGTCAAATGTTGCATGCAAGCATTGTTCCCGAGCGGGCCTCCAGACTTAGTGACTCCCCTCTGGCCTCGTCTGAATCTCTATTCTATACGAATTGATACATTAAGCAAAATGAAATCTGTGCTTTTACAGACAACAGTGCCTATAACGTCATCTAAAGAGACGTATGATCTTCTAGTCGCAAGGACGGCTACTGAGGTCCATGACCTTTTATCAACAAATTGCCCCGTGCATTTCGTACAAATGCTCGACCAACTCCTTAACATGTCTAGAGCTACAAGCATCCCAGGCATATTTAAGACAGTCTTTACGGGACTGCTAACACCCTTCCAGGCAATTTTGGGAATCTTTCCTAATTTTGTGCACTCCATCTTTGGTGGTATTCCACTATTTTTTGGACTCATCGCAGGGATTCTATTTTTGACCCTTCTGCTACGTTATGGCAAGCCTCGGCTCAGACATAGCTCCCATGGGAATGGAAGAAACAATCCTAGCAATGCGCTACAGGGACAGGATAACTAACGTCCTCGGATTGGCCAGGCTGAGAGATCTAAACATGACCTGGTTCCTTTCATTCAGACCAATATGGCAAAATTGCATTTTACCTGTGCTACGGTGTATGCTTTGCGGCGATGAATGCGTGTTGGACATCTGTCTTTCACTTCCATCAGCAGTACCAATGGACGTCGATACTTTGCTAAGTCCAATAACGGCTCACGCATTGTGTTGTCCCCAGCGGCTACCAATCCTGATGACGGCATTCGTGGAGACTCCTGTACTACAGCCAAGTGGTAACAGTGGAGCGAGTGACAAAAGCAACATCATCCAGGTACAACGTTCTGTGAGCAGGGCTGGTCCTGTCTTCGATGACAGCAATCATTCTCACACCTGCCAAGTTACAGCGCTATCTAATTTGGTTGAACTATCACCTGATTTTGTAGACCAATTCTTTGCGAGCCTGTCTGATACGATGTTCTCACCCACAGAGAAACAATAACTTTTGAATAGCTTTCCGACACACGGCGTTCCCATGAACTCTGAATTCGGCCTTCAGTTTTGATCAACATAAAACTGCCAGGAGCTTTGGTAAACTGATTTTTTCTTTGAATTGGACAATTTTTAAAAATATTGACCCTCTCCTTTTGGCACGAACAATTATTTGCTTAACGTAAAAACTATTCTTAGAGAACAGAAGCTTCACACTTCTATTTCTAAAAACACATCTAGAGACATAACAACATAACACCAGCCTCTAGCACACATATTATTGCAATGCATTTTTATGTGATGATTTATCTCGCATTTCTTCTGTCAGAGATACTTCATGTGTAATTCTTTATGCATAATCGTTCATTGATTTCATATGCAATAATTTTTTGAATGATTACTATGCTTTTAAAACTACGTACAGTACCTAAATTCCATGTATTACAAGTACGCCTATTTCGAATGCATTTATGTATTTTGGGGTGGGCTATGTTACACCATGTTACACATGCATCTAATTGCTTAGTTTTAGTAATTTTGATGGACATGAATTCGTGGAGTGGGTGTCATGTGCTTATCTAGGTTCCTGATCGATACTGTGACCTTATGCCCCTATTCGGCTATAAATCCATTTATTCCCTATATTGGCATAACCGTTCAAGTGCGATTTTCTGTAAAGTCATCTCTGGCCTCACACGAGCAGAGCCACAGAGCCACATTCCAGCATGACTCTCTGCTACTTCCTTTGCGACCAATTAGTGCAATGACAGAGCAGCAGTCACTATCTGATATTCCTAGATAACACTCCGAGTTCTTCAACAAGATAAAAACTTAGCAAACCTGGAAATCCCCGCTTGCTATGTTTTGATTAGTAATGGAACTCTAATGAGCAACTGATAACTATCACTTCCTAGTGACATCTTTAATTGACGTCTTATGTCCAGCAAACTTGCGTCAAACCCGGCACCTGTCAGGTATAAATATTACCAACGTTGCCTTAAGCAATGAGCGAACATGTTGCTGATGCCAGCTGCCTGCATGACCCCGTGTTGGTAAAAACTAGCACTCTGTCGCTGCAGCCTGCTATCCTGTGGTGGTGAAGCTACTGATTACCATTATCGCCGCTACAGCGCGAACTATGGTTCAGTACGCTTGAGGAGCCGTGCAGCCGTCCTCTGCGAAGACATCCAGCCCAGCTGCCCGCGGACGCTGTCACCCCTACTTCCTCGACGCGCTGAGAGAAGCCGCTGCCTTTCTCGTGCAGAGAAATCCAGTCCCGGCGCTTCCAGTTTACCCTCGCAGGTGACTGGGATATCGAGAGAGACCCCTGAAGGAGATACCAATCCTCCATCATTCTATTCAGAGGTATGGTGTTGACTAAACCCTTAGACGAGAATTCTTGAAACAAACCTTGGCAAAACCAACTTAACTTAAGCTACTTACTTACTCCCCCTTCTCACGTGTTAGGCTTAGGTCAGGCACACTGGGGTAGGCTTAGTTAGAAGCACCAGTTGAGTATGTTAGCCTAATGTATATATGACTGTATATATGTTTTATTACTTTTAAACCATTGTATGGCTAAGAAACCATATCAATGCTTTTACAGTTCTATTTCGCTATTCTTATCTTACTGTACGTACTTTTTATAATAACAGTTATTGCAATTGTGGCAATACATTTCTCTTGTACGAGAAGAAAGACTGTTCAATAAATGTTAACCTTTATTGATACACGCCCGTCTCTCTATTCTCTACATACTGTGAAAGTAAACTGCACTAGACTGACTGAGTGAAATCTATGTCTATTGTTTCACACGACCCTAGAGATCGACTCTTGATCTGAGGAGCAAAGTTGTCATGTTGCACGGTTGTTGGAAAGCTGAATCCCTTCTTGTCTGTGCCAAGGAAGCTGATCACTTCCTATGCAGAGAAGAAAGTTTCCAGTGACCTCTGAGCTAGTTGGTAACACAACCCAATTAAGTTTAGCATAGTCAGTGGAGGCCTGGAATATAAGCAGTTCCACGTCGATACTACTGTTTATGTTATTCCAATGCGCAGGGCCTAGTGGGAAACTAGGAACTACACTACAGTACATCCCTTGTAAAGTGGTATATCATATACCCACGGTCTGTAAATCAACCGCTACTAGAGGGCCTGCAGCACTGATTGTGCCATCCACAGAAGTAGCCTTTCAACCCTGGCCCAGGCTTGCACTACAGGGCCTGTGTGTGCATTTTACTACCACTCTGACTTGGCATTTAAAACTACATGCTAACCCTTAAACACCCCTACTATTAAATATAATATACACCTGAGGTAGGCCCTAGGTAGCCCTAAAGACAAGGTGTTATGTAAGCAAAAGGTAGGACATGAACTTTTATGTTTTGCATGTCCTGGTAATGACAAACAATCTATTTTGTTTTTCACTACTGTGAGGCTGACACCTGTCATTGGTTAGCATTTGGAATACATTAATTTGCTTTTACCTGTAATTCCTTATCAGAAAAGAGTGGCTTTTTCATGTTTTATGTAATGACCAATTCTCCTTACTAGTGAAGTTGGATTTAATATTACTGTTTTAGAAATGCCACTTTTAGAAAGTGTACATTCCACTGTGCTTATAACTCTGTGTACTTTGCAGCTTGCCTCCAAAACACGTCTGGGCTGGGTGGTATCTACACTTTGTGTATTCTCTCTAGACATCCACAAACACAGAAAGTTGAGGCTCATCTGCATTTTAAGCACTCATCTGCCTTCAGCTGCATTCTGATGAGTCTTCCTAGGCAGGGAGGAATGGGAGGGGCTAACACTTTCACTTCAATTGGTAGGTAGTGTCGTGTCCAAAACACAAAACACGGATTTAACCTCTACAGATAGCCTGGCAGAGAGGACTTATGCACTCAGAGAGCTGCTTTGAAGTCACCCCCCTACATCAAAGGCACTTCTGGGTATAAGTGCTGGATCTCTGACCTCCTGAAATCTCCAAGGACTTGCTGGCTTGTCTCCTGTTTTCTGAAGTCTCTGGATTACAAAAGACTTCCTGCAATTCTGTTGGTGCTGCTGGACTCTGACTTCTGTGAGTCCTACCCTTGCCTGATGCGCCCCTTCCAAGTTCTGGGCCTCAGAATTGGGTTCTGCAGCTGCTCGCTTAAAAAGCGATGCTTCGTAACCATTGCCCGATTGGAACCGATGAATCGCTCTTGATGCTGATGCACAGGCTGCTCAACAACAGTGGTTCTACAGCCTGCACAGCCTGATGATGACGCTCTGAGTGACTCGAAGAGGATGTATTGCCTTTACTTCAGTGAAGTTCGACGATAATGCAGCGGCACTACTGCGTTTAAAAGATCGATACATCTAGCCCTAAGCATTAATGATTTGCTCCATCCAAGCTCCTTTCTCAGTGGGCCCTGCATGAGTCCTGTAGCCGCCCTTCCCTCCATCGTGGTCAGCCTGAACTTTGGATTTGCACCAGTCCCTCACAACCTCAAGTAACCTCTCGACTACTAGTGACTTCTAAGCACTAATATTGTATTTCATCTTTAAAAATCCAAATCTCGACTTCTACTGATTGAATTTTTGCCATTTTCATCTCATTTTGCTTAAATAAATATTCTCTATATTTTTAAACCTGTGTGAGTCTTTCTGTGGTGTATTCATTGTGTTTCTGTGTGTGTGTGTTGCACAAATGTTTTACACATTGTCTCTTTAGATAAGCCTGACTGCCCTGTACCAAGCTACCATAGGGTGACCGCAGGTTATCTTTAATGTGTATCTAGTTTTCCCTGACTAGAGTGGTGGTTGCGACCTGGCCTGAGTTCATACCTCAGCCAACCAGGAATCCCATATCGAACACCTATTCAGACAGCATGCTTGCTGTAATTTGGTGTAAATCTATTCAACTGAATTAGAGAAATAATTAGAAATGTATAGATAGCTAGCTAAGGTAGGGTGGCAAATGAAGCATAATGGTTGGCTGAATCCATGGAACCGAGACCGGTCCTCAAGAACCGAGGACTATGATTGACTGGAGGCAACATAAAGAGAAATGTTGCTGCCTTTATTCTAGGTCCCTTTGTCGTGAAAATAAAGACAAATAAATGAGGGTGCTGGGTAAGGGTAACCTGACCTTTTGCCCCTTATTGGGTGATCCCAGAGGGACCCCCCTATAGGTGAACGTACAAAAAACAAATGTTCACTATGCCGCAGACTCGAGGTACTCTTGCACTACTCTGTGTGGAATTTCACAAACGTACTGCTAAATTATTGCAAGATTACTCTGGATGTCATGGGTTGCTGTGTGATCTTGGGGGTTTGCCAACAATAGGGGATTGACCACCTGGGAGGGGTTTGTTGCATCGCCTGGGGTAGCCCTACTTAGATGCAGTAATGAAATATTTTTTTTTTTGCAAATTACTAAAATGATCTCAACGATAATATCACTGTGAATGTTGAGGGCTTGAGTTATAGTTCCATGAGTTAATTATCACTGGTATGTGTATATATATATTCACTGAAAAAACCATAGGTTTTAGGCCTTATATAGTTAGGAATTAGCATTTAAAAAACCTTGAAAATTCACTGAAAAAGCCATAGGTTTCAGGCCTTATATAGTTAGGAATTAACATATAAAAAAACATTGAAATTCCTCCTATATAGTTAGTTGGACTAACTATATATGGTGCACCCGCAATCCACTGCTGATGATGTCACATATTACTTCATTCATGACATGGTCAGTGACATCACTGATGACATCACTGATGACATCTCAAATGATATCACTGATGACATCACTGATGACATCTCATTTGACATCACTGATGACATCACTGATGACATCATCCAGTGACTGTTTTTTTGTAAAGTTTAAATATGTTTTACATATTGAAGAATGAGTGGATGTATAAGTGTCTGGATGAAGGATTTAGTAGGTGCGTGACTGACTGTATGAGTGAGTGATTAAATGTGTCTTACTGAATGCATAGGTTAGTGACTAAACTGTGAATGTGTGCATCCGTATATCTGTTGATGTGTAAGCTGCTGCATGCGTTGATCAGTAGCTGTATGAGTGGCTATATGGGTTATTGATTGGTTGCCCAAATATTTGTAGGGGAGACTGAGTGTGTGTGTGGCTGGCTGGGAGGTGTGTGACTCTGTGCAGATCAATGTGTACTTGTATCAGTGATTGTATAAGAGAGTAAGTATGTGTTAGTATATGTTTGAATAAGTAAGGTGTTGTGTGTATAACTATATAGATGAGGAAATGGAAGTGTGATTGATTCTTTCATGACTGACTAGGTGTGTGAGTAACTCCATGGATGAGTGGCAGTGTGTGAGTGTCTGCATAGGTGTATGAGTGCATATGATAGTGTTGTATTGATGAGTGACTGTATGTATGAGTGATTGTATGGGTGAATGACTGGATGTGTGAGTAGACCTAGGAATCAGTGAGTGCCTATGTAGTAACTGGTATTGGTGTGTCAATAGTTTCAAGAATGGGGGAGGAGCTTCGCGGGCAAGCAAGATGGCCGCATGAGCTCGGAGCTCCGGAGACCCTCCGCATAAATCCTGTCTGAAATCCTGGTCCACGACGGTGGATTCTCGTTGGTGAACGGTTGCGGAGACGGGTCCCGCTGTCCGATTTAAAATCCGACACTCCTGGACAGAGCTACGTCGTGCTGAAGATCCGTGCCAGGGACGGGCTATTGTCTCTGTGGTGGCTGGTGACGACGACACCGCAACGCACGATCGAAACGCTATGTGAGTGACTGCTACGCTGGCCCTACGGAGCACGCGGAGTTGCGGAGTGAACGGCTGAGAAAACACCGGTGGCCGCTTTACTTTGAGATTGCTTTGCCCAGCTGGAGTGGCTTTGGTGTACCACCCTTTGTTCAGCTCCCCGACTCCATCATGGCGGGCAGGGGCGAGCCAGACAGAACGGCAAACCGAGTCAGTAGGAAGACTACTCTTCCCCAGTCTAACAAGATTGATCGCTATGCCCAGCAAAGGACTTCACCGAGTGCGACTACCCGGCAAAGGATTCACATCGGGAGGGTTCGCCAGACACATCGGACCCTACACTAAGGGACGTTATGAGCGCCATAGCTGGCATCAAGACGGAGATGCACAAGCAGCATGAGGTCCTGACGCACAAAGTGGACACTCTGGCGATCGAACTTAATCTGATTCCAGCTGACCTGGGTAAGACCAACGACAGGGTCAAAACGTTGGACATTAAAACTGCGAGCCTCACAACTGATGTCTCGGACCTGCAGACGGAGGTCCGAGATTTGAGGTCGGCCAACGAATTCTTCTCGAGGCGACTGGAGGACTTTGAGGGATGTGCCAGGCGGCAGAATGTCTGCATCACCGGAGTACCGGAGGGGGCAGAGGAATCGGCCACTGATCTGTTCGTGGAGGACTTGGTACAAACTCATCTGGCCCCGGCGGGCCTCAGTCGCTTCTTCTCAGTGGAGCGGGCCCACAGAATGCCCGGGGGGCGCCCCAAACTGGGTGCCACGCCGAGACCCATTATAGCACGGCTGTTTAACTTCAGAGATCGGGACGTTATCCTGCAACCCTCGAGGCGGAACGGGCCCCTAAAATTTCAGAATGCGGACATCAACTTTTCTGCGGACTTCACTCGGGCTGTTCAGCGACAGCGCCAGAGTTTCGCGGGAGTGAAGAGGGGCCTTAGAGACCTTGGGATGAAGTACTCAATGATGTTCCCCGCGAAACTACGCATTGAACACGATGGCCGTGCTCTGTTTTTTGATCTGCCTGAAGCGGTGAGCGACTGGCTGGACACTTTGCCGCACAGACAAGATGGACGGGAGGAACATTCGGAGGGCGCATCGGGAGGCCCTGAGCAACAGGAGTAGAACTCACTTTATGACTTTGTCGGGCGGTGGCCCTGTTGACGACAACCAATGCTATATTGCTGCACTTTACGGTGTATATCCTTCTTTCCGTTATGGAGGGTGGCGGGGGGGGCCTGTGTGATCTCCTTTCTCCTCTAGGGTTCTTTTTGTAGTGTAGTTAATGGGGCGACAGGCACACTGCTGGTTGGGGGGGCTTTTTAGTCTGATGCAGGGGTGCAGGGTGGGGGGAGGTTTGATTGTTGTTGTGTTCTCTTGTCTTTCTTTTTCTTTCTCTTTTTCAAGGCAATTCAAAGACTGTGATATTCTTGTTTGTGTGACTAGGTGGCCGGCCCGGGGCGGAAAGGGCCCACGATCTGACGATGGGGGTAGGAAACTAAAAGTGCTGTGTTGGAATGTTAATGGTTTGGGTGACCGTATTAAGAGAGGGGTGGTTTTACAATTGTTTAAGAGAAATATGCCTGATGTCATTCTGTTACAAGAGACACACTTGGTGGGAAATACGTGCCAGGCACTCAACAGGAAGGGATTCAAGATGGTGGCTCATTCGGGGTTCTCCTCGGGGTCCCGGGGGGTGGGGATCATGGTGCGCGCGTCTCTCCCCTTTGAGATTAACTCTAGCGTTGTTGATGAGAGAGGGCGGTACGTTGCCGTCTCGGGGAGATGGGAGGGACAGTCCCTGGTTCTGGTTTCGGTTTACGTCCCCCCTGGGTTACAAAACAACACGTTCCAAGACCATGGAGGCGCCATCTTGGGTCTATCCGAGGGGCTACTCATTGTGGGGGGCGACTTCAATTCGGTCTGCTCGGGGACCTTAGACAGACATCCATCCAGAGATCTCCGGAGTTCGCAATCCTGGCTACCCGATTTTCTGGACACCATGGGACTGATCGACTGCTGGAGGCTTAGACATCCTACCCAGCGTCAATACTCGTTCCACTCGGGGGCACACGGTAGTCTTTCTAGAATCGACTATGTATTGACTCTAGCGGCCCACGCGTCCACAGTCTCTGAGGCCCGCTTGCTAGCGAGGGGTATTTCGGACCATTCCCCGGTCTGGGTGTCCTTCGACTTTGACATTGAGGCAACCGACCGAATGGTTGCGATTAACCCATGGTACTTCCACAACCCAAAGACTCGGGGACTCTTGGTCAAGGCTATTGAGCTCTACTTTTCTGAGAATGCGGGGTCGGTTGCATCTGCCGTCACCCTATGGGAAGCATTTAAGATGGTCTTAAGGGGAAAGGCGTTCTCCCTTATTGCGGACGTTCGGAGACGTAGAGATGCGGATGTGGTGCGTATCGAAACTGAGATTAGAGATCTTGATTCCCGACTGGAGGTCGGCCCGACACCGGAGCTACTCCATGCTCTCTCACTTAAACAATCAGAATACCGAGCTACTGTCACTGACGCTGCTAAGGTCATGGGTAGAGAGCAACAGGGTAGGATCTATGATGTCGGGGATAAGGCGGGCAAGCTCAAAGCTTGGCGGGACAGAAAAGAAAGAGCCAGTCGGGTGGTCCCAGAAGTGGTGGGGGAGGACGGCTTGGCTGTCACTGACCCGAAGGCCATAGTCGAGACGTTCGCAGACTACTTTGAGGCCATCTACACCTCGGTCACTGACCAGTCCGAGACTGACTCCGGGGAGCTTTTGGCAGAGGTGAACCTCCCGTGTCTGTCGGAGGAAGACCGGGATGACCTGGATAGGGAAATTTCCGCAGACGAGATAGCCCTCGCCATTCACTCCCTTAGGCCCGGCAAGGCACCCGGCCCAATGGTATACCAGTGGAACTTTATAAGATTAAACCCGATGTCATTACCCCGGCCCTGCGGAACATGTTTCTGGAGGCGCGGGAAAAGGGCATGCTTCCTCACGACCAGAGACTGGCCACCATTGTGGTCATTCATAAGGAAGGGAAACCCAGAGATTTGTGCCGGTCATATCGTCCCATTTCTCTGTTGAATGCGGAGCCTAAGATCCTGGCTAAATTGCTGGCCAACCGTTTGATTGGCGCGATTGGCGACTTAGTGCACCCGGACCAGTCGGGCTTTATTCCACACCGCAACACTGCCCTTAACTTGCGGAGACTCCATGGAGCCCTTGCTAGGGCCCACACGCTCAGGGAACCAGCCGTCCTGGCGTCCCTGGATGCCACGATGGCTTTTGACTCCCTTGAATGGAACTACCTGTGGGCAGTGTTGGCGAAGTTTGGCTTTGGTTCGGAATTCATTGGGTGGGTTAAGCTTTTATATGCCGGCCCGCTGGCCAACGTAACGGTCAATGGTCAAGTCTCCGCGTCCTTTGTTCTCCACAGGGGCACCAGGCAGGGTTGCCCCCTGTCACCCCTGTTATTTGCATTGGCGCTTGAACCGTTGGCTGCGTGGCTACGGCACCACCCAGACATAAACGGGATATGGTGGTCCCCTGGATTCGAAGACCGAGTGTCGCTATACGCTGACGACGTTTTGTTGTATCTCACCTCTCCTTGCAAGTCGCTTATTGTGGTGTGTGATGTGCTTCGTCTCTTTGCCCGGCACTCCGGCCTGGTTATTAATTGGTTGAAGTCACACCTGTACGTGCTGAGAGGAGGGACGCCTCGACTTCCAAGGGGCTGTGGCATACAGGTCGCGAGGCAGGGCTTTAAATACTTGGGGATCTATATTTCATCGGACCCCAAGTTGCGCTACAGGAACAACTTGCTTCCCCCTCTCGTCCGTCTCCGACGTGACGTAGAGGGCTGGCGTAACTCCCGCTCTCCCTCCCTGGACGCGCGGCATTGTTTAAAATGATGTCCCTGCCCAGATTCCTGTACGCCCTACAAAATACCCAAGACCCGGTTCCAGCCAGTTATTTTAGGGAGATCGAGGGTTTGCAACGTGCCCTGCTCTGGGATGGTAGGCCACGCATAGCTATTACGAAGCTTACGCTCCCGTGGTATGATGGAGGTATTGCTTTGCCTGACATCCGGCGATATTATTGGGCCTCCCAGTTGGCGGCCCTTAACCACGGTCTCTACGGTCCAGCAGAAAGCCCAGGATATGCCATGGATCGGTGGCTCCTGGACGATGGGAAGTACCACAGGGCGTTGTACTCGAGATCTCTGGATGGTCGAATGTCGGGGCCAACGAAGACAGCGGTGCACATATGGAGGGCGATTACGAAGTCACAAGGGTGGAAGGATAGACTCACGATGGCAACCCCTCTCTATGACTCTGAAATACTGGGTAAACTGTGGCACACTAAGGGATTCGATAAGTGGGACATGATAGGTATCTCCAAGGTGGAAGATATGATAGTGATAGGGGAGATAAAGCCATTTGCTTCATTACAGACGGAGTTCCAGCTGGGCGGGGCGGAATATTTCCGGTACGCCCAGCTCCGTCATGCACTACTGGCAGCTATGCCGGAGGGTGAGAAGATCCCTGAATACTCCCCCTTGGAAGATAGGGTGCTGGACGGCCATATGCCTGATAGCGCTATTTTCCTAATTTATAAAAAATTGATCAATGTACGTACTGACCTCCTCCTGGGGGTGAGAGACCAGTGGGTGCGGGATGGGATAGAGCTCGATGATGAAGACTGGCAATGTGCGGTGTCCTCCCCCAAGGAAGTTGCTATCCCTGCCAGGCTGCGGTTGGTACAATAAAAAATTCTCCATAGAGTTTACGTCACGGGTCCCAGATTGGTACACATGGGTCATTCAGTGGATGGACTTTGTAGGCGTGGATGTGGTGCCACAGCCACCTTCATGCACATTATCTGGGAGTGTAGTGCAATAGACTCCTATTGGAAGCGGTTGCACATGATCATGAGTGAGGTGACCGGGGTGGATGTTCAGGCGGAGGCGCGGCGCTGCCTCTTGAATGTCTGGGGCCCTACCGATTACAACAATGCGCAGACCCAATGGGTTACCCTGGGAAATATGGTGGCGAAACGGGACATTGCACAGCTGTGGGGCGCCGCAACAACCCCAAAGGTGGTACAGTGGAAGGCCAACATGGATTGGTGTATGTTCCGAGAAAAGACGGTGTACGTGGCTAGGGGGAAAACCCAAAAAATGGCAGAAGATATGGGGTGCCTGGAACGAGTATAGGGGTGACATATGCCTACCACCTGACACCGCCCCACTGGAGGAACGTTTGACCCCATAACCTATAACGCCAACACACGTTTAGAATTGCATAGCCATCCTGTGTTTCCCCTCCCCCTATGGTCCTACACACGAGTACTGTTTTTGATTACTACTGTGGTTACTGTGCCTAGCCGAATCCGGGATCGGGCTCTGCTGTACAACTGTTTAATTGCCTTGTTCCTTAGCGCTAGTTCTGGTGCTTTCTTTCTCTCTTGTTACTCTTTAAAAAACAAAAATCAACCTTGATAGGTACTGGTAACTTACTCCTTGTACACTGGCCTTCTGGTTACTGATCTGCTGCCTAGCCTCCGGGATGTATGGCTAAATAGCTGTGTGCACTGATTTGGAAATAAAGGCTTTGAAAAATTTAAAAAAAAAAAAATCGTTTCAAGAATGGTACTCTGTATGTAACACTGGGTGTATCAAAGGTTATATTACAGTGTGAAGAGGTGCATCGTATTATCACATGAATGATGTCATCAGTGATGTCATCAGTGATGTCAAATGAGATGTCATCAGTGATGTCATCAGTGATGTCATTTGAGATGTCATCAGTGATGTCATCAGTGATGTCACTGACCATGTTATGAATGATGTAATATGTGACATCATCAGCAGTGGATTGCGGGTGCGCCATATATAGTTAGTCCAAATAACTATATAGGCTACATATATAGGCTATATGTGGGGCGCCGCAACAACCCCAAAGGTGGTACAGTGGAAGGCCAACATGGATTGGTGTATGTTCCGAGAAAAGACGGTGTACGTGGCTAGGGGGAAAACCCAAAAAATGGCAGAAGATATGGGGTGCCTGGAACGAGTATAGGGGTGACATATGCCTACCACCTGACACCGCCCCACTGGAGGAACGTTTGACCCCATAACCTATAACCCCAACACACGTTTAGAATTGCATAGCCATCCTGTGTTTCCCCTCCCCCTATGGTCCTACACACGAGTACTGTTTTTGATTACTACTGTGGTTACTGTGCCTAGCCGAATCCGGGATCGGGCTCTGCTGTACAACTGTTTAATTGCCTTGTTCCTTAGCGCTAGTTCTGGTGCTTTCTTTCTCTCTTGTTACTCTTTAAAAAACAAAAATCAACCTTGATAGGTACTGGTAACTTACTCCTTGTACACTGGCCTTCTGGTTACTGATCTGCTGCCTAGCCTCCGGGATGTATGGCTAAATAGCTGTGTGCACTGATTTGGAAATAAAGGCTTTGAAATTTTTTTTTAAAAAAAAAATCGTTTCAAGAATGGTACTCTGTATGTAACACTGGGTGTATCAAAGGTTATATTACAGTGTGAAGAGGTGCATCGTATTATCACATGAATGATGTAATCAGTGATGTCATCAGTGATGTCAAATGAGATGTCATCAGTGATGTCATCAGTGATGTCAAATGAGATGTCATCAGTGATGTCATCAGTGATGTCATTTGAGATGTCATCAGTGATGTCATCAGTGATGTCACTGACCATGTTATGAATGATGTAATATGTGACATCATCAGCAGTGGATTGCGGGTGCGCCATATATAGTTAGTCCAACTAACTATATAGGCGGAATTTCAATGGTTTTTTATATGTTAATTCCTAACTATATAAGGCCTGAAACCTATGGTTTTTTCAGTGAATATATATATATATATATATACAATATATATTATATATATTCGTTTTAATATGCAAATTTTCCAGCGTAGTGAAGAGTGCACAAACTCCAGTTCAATTAAAAGCCTGACGCGTTTCATGCGATACGAGCATTTCTTCAGAGGCTTCTTGAAACAAACAAAGTGTGAAGCACCAAAATCTTCAATCTTAAACACCTGCCTCAGTGGGCGTTGGCTCACCCAGAGCCTGCTGGTGTTTGTAGTCCCTTTGAGTATTGCTCCAGTGAGCGGCTCCACAAACCATGTTAATTGTTCAAACAGTAAATGCTCCCGTGGGTCTTGAAGTTGTCACAGTGTCTCTGCGCAGTAATTTAATTTTTGCAATACGACCTTCCTGCCGCTGTTCGTCCCGTGACTGCAGCTTAGACAACTTTTCATGTGGCAGGGCTCCTCCTCGACCGGGATCGGCCGATAAACATTCCATCGTAAGAGTTACCCCCATTTGGAAGAGCCACAAGCAGGTTGGTGAAATTTACGTTTTAATATGCAAATTTTCCAGCGTAGTGAAGAGTGCACAAACTCCAGTTCAATTAAAAGCCTGATGCGTTTCATGCGCTACGAGCATTTCTTCAGAGGCTTCTTGAAACAAAGTGTGAAGCACCAAAATCTTCAATCTTAAACACCTGCCTCAGTGGGCGTTGGCTCACCCAGAGCCTGCTGGTGTTTGTAGTCCCTTTGAGTATTGCTCCAGTGAGCGGCTCCACAAACCATGTTTATTGTTACTGTTTGAACAATTAACATGGTTAATAAACAACGCCACGGAACTTCGTTGCTTGCTCTCCTGTCTTTTTGGGAACACAACGAAACCGGACCCATTCAGGTAGTTTGCGAAGTTCTTTATTATTCGTGCAACACCTTCGCCGCCATGACGCGTTTCGGGCCCTCAAGCCCTTGATCACATATTTATTAAATATGTATATATATATATATATACACACACACGCACACACACACGCGCGCGCACACACACACACACACACACACACACACACATATATATATATATATATATATATATATATATATATATATATATATATATATATATGTATATATATATATATATGTATATTCCATCGTAAGAGTTACCCCCATTTGGAAGAGCCACAAGCAGGTTGGTGAAATTTTCGTTTTAATATGCAAATTTTCCAGCGTAGTGAAGAGTGCACAAACTCCAGTTCAATTAAAAGCCTGACTCGTTTCATGCGATACGAGCATTTCTTCAGAGGCTTCTTGAAACAAAGTGTGAAGCACCAAAATCTTCAATCTTAAACACCTGCCTCAGTGGGCGTTGGCTCACCCAGAGCCTGCTGGTGTTTGTAGTCCCTTTGAGTATTGCTCCAGTGAGCGGCTCCACAAACCATGTTAATTGTTCAAACAGTAAATGCTCCCGTGGGTCTTGAAGTTGTCACAGTGTCTCTGCGCAGTAATTTATTATTTGCAATACGACCTTCCTGCCGCTGTTCGTCCCGTGACTGCAGCTTAGACAACTTTTCATGTGGCAGGGCTCCTCCTCGACCGGGATCGGCCGATAAACATTCCATCGTAAGAGTTACCCCCAATTGGAAGAGCCACAAGCAGGTTGGTGAAATTTACGTTTTAATATGCAAATTTTCCAGCGTAGTGAAGAGTGCACAAACTCCAGTTCAATTAAAAGCCTGATGCGTTTCATGCGCTACGAGCATTTCTTCAGAGGCTTCTTGAAACAAAGTGTGAAGCACCAAAATCTTCAATCTTAAACGCCTGCCTCAGTGGGCGCTGGCTCACCCAGAGCCTGCTGGTGTTTGTAGTCCCTTTGAGTATTGCTCCAGTGAGCGGCTCCACAAACCATGTTAATTGTTACTGTTTGAACAATTAACATGGTTAATAAACAACGCCACAGAACTTCGTTGCTTGCTCTCCTGTCTTTTTGGGAACACAACGAAACCGGACCCATTCAGGTAGTTTGCGAAGTTCTTTATTATTCGTGCAACACCTTCGCCGCCATGACGCGTTTCGGGCCCTCAAGCCCTTGATCACATATTTTTTAAATATGTATATATATATATATATACACACACACACGCACACACACACGCGCGCACACACACACACACACACACACACACACATATATATATATATATATATATTACCTACTGCGGTCGCCAGTAGGTAGTTATACTTAGGACCCAGTTTCCGTAGGAAACTCGTTTTTTGTTTTCCCAATAACTTTGGCGCCGGTTGATTAATCTTCGTGAAATCTTCAAAACTTATGGCCTGCTCCGGTTAGCTCCTATCTTGAAAGTTTCGGAGTGATTCGCCAAGCGGGGGCCAAGAAACAAGGGGTGTCGCAAAACATGTTTTCTCCATGTTATGTCTCATAGGAAACTTTAGACACGACTACAGCCCTGAACGGAATTACACCAAATTTGGCAAAAAGGTAGTGCTTGATTCAGAAAGCACCCTTGTTTTTAAATGTTGTAAATCCATTCAGTAGTTGCTGAGAAAATAAAAAAATAAAGGTAAGAAAAGGCATTTCCCATAGGAAACTTTAGACATGGCTACAGCTCAAACTGCTGAACGGAATTGCACCAAATTTGGTAGTGATTGGTCCAGAAAACTCCCTTTTTTTAATTGTGTAAATCTGCTCAGTAGTTGCTGAGAAAATCCAAAAATAAAAGTTTAGATATTTAGAGGCGCGGTGGATCCGCGGACCCTCCCGTCCACGAGCTTTATTCTAATTGGCTTTCATCACTCCAAACCATGAAGTCTTGGCAGACATTTTGTGACTCGGTAGAACCGGGTCACATCAAAACAGGAAACTAGAGGTGAAAAAAAGAAAAGGAGGCAGGGTAGAAACACCCTGACCCCCTGGGCCTGCTCAGGGGGTCCCACAAGGCCCTCCCAGGGCCAAAAAAAGCATTAAAAAAATTTGCTGGATGATGCGCACTGGGTGGGCGGATCCAGATGAAAGATTTTAAAAAACGAAGTGAGGGCTTCCTTGCTTTGTTAATTATAAGCCCCTGGGTGGGCCAGGTCCCAGGAGGATTTTTTAAATGTATAGCGGGGGTCCACGGGGGCCCTCGCAGCCCCAGGTATCCTGCCACCTCGCTGGGGCTCTCTTTATTTTAAAAGTTGGGAGGGGGGCTGCACAGCCCCCCTCCTGGAGCCTTTGATAGCCCTGGGGACCGCCACCCCCCAGGGCCGGCTCCTGCAGTGTGCCGGGGACCGGGGTGCCCACCTGCTCTCTCTTCCAAAATCCAAACCAGATTGCTTTTCCACACAGGGAGCTGCATGTCAGCAGCTCCCCAAGTGGAAAAGTAATGCCGGCTTCCGCAGGACACGGGGAGCCGGTGGGACCCCCCACGGTCCCCAACAAAGATTTATATTCGTCCCAGGGACCCCATCCCAAGGAATGGGGTCCCTGGGACGAATATAAATTACTGGTAGCAGTGGGGGAGGTTTTAAAAAAATTGGCATCGCGACCCAAGCGCGGAGCTCAGCGCAGCCCCCTGGTTTGAACACGAGGAATGCGCGGCTCTCAGCACAGCCCCCTGTAAGGTTCTTCGGTTTTCAACTTCGTCCCGTATTCGGCCGCCATTTTGTGTCCCATCGCCATTTTGTGTTGCCCTCAATCAGGCAGCACGGCGAACGGAGTGTTTATGCCTTTTCCAGCTGCTACGTGTCTCTTCTGTTAAAAAGTAACCCCCTGCCCTTGTTTACGAATCCGAAGTCAGGGTCCGGCCGAGTCCACTAATCCATGTCTAGGTTGATTGATCCCTGTCTCGACTGATTGTTTGGCTTCCTCTATTCTGTCCTTACTTTATCTTATCCGACTGGCCTTCGCTATTCTCTCCATGTATTCTCTTCTTACATAACTATCCTTTGAGGCACACAAATACGTCCTGTCACCTGCAAATTGGATTGTAGGCACTAGCACTGATTAACTTGTGGGGAGAGGTGACACACAGGGTCTAAAAGAAGGGCGTATTTGGGACACTTGATAGCTTGTTTTCCAACTTTTCCTATTGGTTAGCCTTGTATGTATTGGGAGTATACGTTGTAAATATGTGTGCTATAAAAGATTGTGCGCCACGGAATAAAGTGGCAGTCTCCTGAGAACCTACTCTGTACTTCTGGGACAACTGTGCTTAGCTGCAGCTAATAAACCTGGTTTTCTACGCCTAACAGATTGTCTTGTGTCTCTGTCCGACAAGGCAGGTGAACTCGGAGATTCAAGACGTACCCTGCGCCGCCAGGCCCATAAGGCCCGGTTCTTCAACTGGCGCCCAATGTGGGGCAGCTTCAGTGGTAGCGGTTCAGCCCGAGGGTCGTGAGGAGACTCGCAAGAAAATTCCAGAGGATTCGCGAACCATGTCAAGCGACCCCTGTATGTCAAAGCGGACCGAAGGTCTTTTGCAGCGCGGCTACTCCTTTCCGACGGCTGCTGACGACTGCTGCCCTGACTGCGGCCCTGCCTTGGCCCATTTGGTGATGACTGGTATTGCGACACGTTAGACGGACCTCTGTTGGCGTTAGAGAACACTTAGTTGAGTATTCGTGGATTGCGCCCACTTCTTTGTTTTGTTTTTGGGTTTGTTATTCGACCATTGCAATAGCCGAAGCCAAGGGGTGAGTACGTTTGTGCTGTGTTATTTGCTTTAACCCCTTGAAGTTTGTAAACAGACCAGTGAATTAAAGATGTCTAGTCTTAGCAAGTTTAGGAAATTTTGTTGTCTTCGTTGCAATAGGGATTCCCGGCTAGAGGTCTCTTGTCCGATTCCTCCAGTTGGAACTCCTACTTATGAGCTCTATTCGAAACATGGTGTTGGACCCATTGCCTTTAACGAGGCATGGATCCGATACACAAAGAAAGATGGTGTTCTGCAGTGGCCACAAAATGGTAGCTTTGAGCCTGACATATTAGACAATCTAGAAGCAATTTTGTTCAAAAGAAAAGCCGGCCAGCAATGTTTGACTCTTTTCGCATCTGGCGTAAGAAAGCCAAACAGAGAGAAATTAAGCAGGCAAAAAGAGATAAGAAAGCGAAAGGTATGACGATTATACAGGCTGCCCAGCAGTTTAAAGAAAATGAGATTGATCGGGCGATTGAAGTCTCAGAAAGACAGCATCGTATGGCGATAGATAGATGTTACCCTGTGTTGCCTACTTCTCCACAGAGTAAGGATCTTGACGAAGATCCCTTAATATCCCATTTGTTGAGATTGCCTCCGCCCTATGTACCAGGTGCTAACACACCTCCATTATTACCACTTGTCAAGCAACCTGTCGTTCAGCCAGTTGATCCGGCTCTTCCACAATTGCCCCTTCCAGTATTGCCACCCTCGCCTCCTTTGCCACCTACTTCTGTACCTCAGTCTCCTTTACCCTCGGTTTCTCTTGTAACTGTCAGCCCCTCTCCTGCTGTGCTTCATACCTTCTCTCCTGTTTAATTGTCAGATTCTCCCACAGCTCGTAGACGATTGGTCCATGCTGTTTCTGGTCTTTTCTCCCCTCTCTTTGGGTCTTTTAATCTGACTCCTGCTCTTTCTCGAAGACAATCCCGTAGTCGGTGCACAGACATAATATCGAGTCCAAAATATCGATTGGACATAATATTGAGTTGTAAATATAGACTGGACAAAATATCGACAGGACAGAATATAGAAAACCAAAATATCGTTTTTAAGGTAAGTGATGTAATATCAACTTTTAAAAATATAGAAAGTTAGTAATAATATAGATAGTTAAAAATATCGATTTTTTATTAATATCTAATTTTTTTATAGTGTATTTTTATGTTATAATACGTGTGAAAAGTGTGTATTTATGTTATAATTAATTTTAATTAATGAATTTTGTTTTTATAATTATTGCGTAATTTAATTCTGTAGCAGGTTGTGGGTTTATAGGGGAATAGGGTGGGAAGTAATTTAATTATAATTAATTAAATATGTAAATTTATTTACTGATAGTAATTTTTAATTAACTGTTAATTAATATATATTTGTTAATTAATTACATTTTAATTGGTAATTCATTTTAATTAATTGATTAATTGGTAATTATGTAAATTTTACTAATTTATTTTCTGTAGCGGGTTGTGGGTTTATAGGGGAACTGGGTGGGAAGTAATAAAATTATAATTAATTAAATGTGTAAAATTATTTATTGGTATTTATTTAGAATTAATTATTAATTAAGTATTTATGGGTAATGATAAAAATGTTATTTGCCAAATAATTTAATTTAATTGATTAATTGTTAATTATGTTTATTTTAATAATTTATTTTCTATAGCGGGTTGTGGGTTTATAGGGGAATAGGGTGGGAAGTAATTTATTAATAATTAATTAAATAATTAAATGTATTTAAATGTATTTAATTGGAAATAATTGTTAAATAATTTTTAATTATTAAAAAATTAATTGTTAATTTTTCATTAATTTGTATTAATAGGTGATCAATTGAAATAATTATTGTTAATTAGTAATTTTAATATACTAATTATTATATTATATAAAAAGTTTAAGTATTTACTTTCCTTAATGTTGTATTCTCGGGAGTGGGAATAGTAATTTTAACCCCTACGCTATCCAACACTTTCCCTACTGTTGCACTCTTTGGAGTGGGAATAGTAATTGTAACCCCTACGCTATCCAACGCTTTCCCTACTGTTGCACTCTTTGGAGTGGGAATAGTAATTTTAACAACTACGCTATCCAACGCTTTCCCTATTGTTGCACCCACTGGAGTGGGAATAGTAATTTTTACCCCTACGCTATCCAACGCTTTCCCTACTGTTGCACTCTTTGGACTGGGAATAGTAATTTTAACCCCTACGCTATCCAACGCTTTCCCTACTGTTGCACTCTCTGGAGTGGGAATAGTAATTTTAACCCCAACGCTATCCAACTCTTTCCCTACTGTTGCACCCACTGGAGTGGGAATAGTAATTTTTACCCCTATGCTATCCAACGCTTTCCCTACTGTTGCACTCTTTGGAGTGGGAATAGTAATTTTAACCCCTACGCTATCCAACGCTTTCCCTACTGTTACACCCACTGGAGTGGGAATAGTAATTTTAACCCCTACGCTATCCATCACTTTCCCTACTGTTGCACCCACTGGAGTGGGAATAGTAATTTTAACCCCTACGCTATCCAACGCTTTCCCTACTGTTGCACTCTTTGGAGTGGGAATAGTAATTTTAACCCCTACGCTATCCAACGCTTTCCCTACTGTTGCAACCACTGGAGTGGGAATAGTAATTTTTACCCCTACGCTATCCAATGCTTTCCCTACTGTTGCACTCTTTGGAGTGGAAATAATAATTTTTACCCTTATGCTATCCAACGCTTTCCCTACTGTTGCACCCACTGGAGTGGGAATAGTAATTTTTACCCCTTCGCTATCCAACGCTTTCCCTACTGTTGCATTCACTGGAGTGGGAATAGTAAATTTTACCTCTACGCTATCCAACGTTTTTCCTACTGTTGCACCCACTGGAGTGGGAATAGTAATTTTAACCCCTACGCTATCCAACGCTTTCCCTACTGTTGCACTCACTGGAGTGGGAATAGTAATTTTAACCCCTACGCTATCCAACGCTTTCCCTACTGTTGCACTCTTTGTAGTGGGAATAGTAATGTTTACCCTTACGCTATCCAACGCTTTCCCTACTGTTGCACCCACTGGAGTGGGAATATTAATTTTTACCCCTACGCTATCCAACGCTTTTCCGACTGTTGCACCCACTGGAGTGGGAATAGTAATTTTAACCCCTACGCTATCCAACGCTTTCCCTACGCTTGCACTCTTTGGAGTGGGAATAGTAATTTTTACACTTTTGTTATTGTACGTTAATAATATTGGCTATTATTTAATTATTTTTTGTTACTTTATATATATGTTTTAACAAATATGAATTATTTTTTTTTACTTTCATTAATTATTGAATTATTATAAGTTAATTTAAGTATATTTTAGTAATACATTTTTAATATTAATTTAATTTAACATTGTTTTTAGTAAAGTCGATATATTTTTTTTTTGTTTGATTTATTGAGGAAAAGAAAAAGAGAAGGAGGGAAGGGGAGAAGAGTTACAATAAGTGGATCAAAGAAATAAACAATGTAATAACAATAATAATTTCATAAAAAAGTAAGCATTACAAGCATGAAAATCATGAACATATCATTAGAATGAAAAATCATAAGTAAAACATAATACAGTAAAACGTAATAATGATAGGTAATCAAATAATCAAGTAAAAAGAGAAAACAGGTAATAAGCAATTCATGGAGGTTTGCGAACTTCAACTAATACAGGTGTAGGAGATGGAGGAACGAGGGAAGAGGAAGAGAGGTATGTCACTAAAGGGAGCCAATGTGTGTACAAAATCCTAGGCCATCCACAGGATAAGTGACCATAAAGGCTAGGACCAGTGGAGAAAAAGAATTGTCGCAAACTAATGTGTATATTAAAAAATATATATATTTAATTAGACATAGATAAAAATCATATAGAGACTCAAAAATATAAGTCAAACTATATGATACAGTAAAATAGTGACATATACAAATCTTTGAAAAAAACACATCAAACACATTCATTAAAAAACAAATGCATCATAGTAACAGTGTAGATCACGACTGATTGTAACGATTATACACAAAAAATTCTAAAATGACAGTTGCAATTACTGAGAGATTATTAAGTGGACTCGACGCGCGTTTCGGCAGTAGAAAGACTGCCTTCTTCAGGAGTCGTTGATGAAACTCTGGAAAGAATATTATAGGAAAAATATTATATATAACAGTGCATGTATTCTTTTGCATAATTACTATACATGCCTAACTGTATACCTATTTACTTGTTACACAATACAGAATTCGTAACAACTCTTAATCTACCTACGAGGTCCAGACATAAAAATTAGTCACTTAACGTCATATGATAGACAGATATATGTACAAGGTTAGTGCAGTACTTAGCTAAACAAGAAAACAGTCAGTCATATAGGATTCATTATTGGTATAGGTACAGTTGATTGTCGTAGAGAGCATTTACAAATAATTTCTCAATAGGAATCTCATAATGTAGACTGATCACGAATGAAGTATTGTGGTCTCAGTTCTGAGTACAAACATGTCAATTAACTTACATTTGCGAAGTTGTATATCATTCCATTCTTTACAAAGGGATCGATGATAACTTCCTTTTTTTTAAAAAAGACCAAAAACACAGGGCCACTTGATGGGGCTAATACCTAATTTAAATAGAAAATATTATTAAGATCAACTACATGGTTGAAAAGGGAAGAGAACACTTTGAACACAATGAGTTAACTTAAACAATTGCTAAATGCAAACGATGCAGTCTCTAATGGAGAGGATATCAGGATTCATAAAATTAATAAAACTGTAGTTGTCAAAAAGATATATTTATCGAGTGAAGAATTACATATTTCCACTATTTTTGTGACCTATTTTGAATAATCCTGTATTTGAATATATTAATACGGAAAGAGCAAATCACTGAGGGCAAAGGTCATTGTTGGAATCGAAGTTTAAAATGGCATATCACTGTGCTCGGGATAACAAAGACAAAAGAAGGTAAGAGAAACTTATAAAGGGAGAACTCTGCCGATAAAGATATCGATTTTGAGCCTATCAGCAATTGGGCAATGTCTTTAATGAGTGGGTAAATAGTTTTTGAAGAAGAAAAGGTTACCTATTGTTTTCACGGCATGGATAGTGTGGCTCACTATATCGAGATATTTCGCTTCATAGTAATGTCCAATTAGTGGCAAGTAACCATCACTGCAGGTAGATATACAAAAGATATAAACAAATCTAAGGTCACTACTATTATGTAACGAGTGTTCAGAAACATACATTAAGGTGCAACTTGTTAGACTCAAAGTGCTCGCATAGTTAAATCTAAAAGGTCATGGAAATTACCTTTAATTATATGGTAGCTGATATTCCAATCGTAGTTCACATTAGTTACTGGATGTAATGACGGAGTAAAAATGCCAGGGGCATTGGATAGGCTGAAAGAAATAGATAAAGGAACGTCGGGCGTTAAAGCAAGCCAACTATAGCTCTATGTATGTCAAGGCTTAAAAAACGGCGGCTCAGTAGATGACAAAATTAACGTATGATGTAAGACAACATACGACTAGAATTGCGAGCGTTAATGATATGCCGATATGACGGGTGAATAATTACCTTCAAAGAGGCATCTAGATGCCGGCAGCAAGGTGGTGCTGTTCCACTGTATAAAACGAGTGAAAATATTAGCCGGTCATAAAGCGGATGGCCTAGAATTTGTACACACATTGGTTCTTACCCTGCCCTAGGAATCTGTGTATTATTGATACCCAGGGGGTCCTTGTTTTCTCTCAACTAAAGGGAGCCAAATCAGGTCACGTTTTACAGCCAGGGAAATGGGGGATACATAATTAGGCGTCGATTCTGATCTGGTAAAATGCGCTCCGAATCGTCGTATGGAGCAATTTTCCCCGTACGAATCGTACCCGTAAACGTCCCCGTGCGTACGACGAAGTACGATCCGTACCAGGAGCCAAAGACCGTACGAGTCGTACAGGACTCCGTACGACTAAAATATCCGTACGAGTCTCACTCGGAACCCGCTGTACGTGACATCGCTACGGTTCGCGTCTGGTTTTTACGACCCAGCAAGTACGATTCGTGTCGGGTACGCACCGTACGACCCTTTTTTATACGGGAGCTGGAAACGGCCGTAAACGCATAGTTCGCACCAAAACAAGTACAGAACGCCCCCCCCCCTGGGGACGCCGCGTACCCCCCATGATCGCCGGCGTACGAGCCATACCCCGGCGATCATGTGGGGTACGCGGCATACACCCAGCGTACATGGGGTACGCACCGTACCCCATGTACGGTGGGTGTACGGTGCGCACCCCATGTACGCTGGGTGTACGGCGCGTACCCCACATGATCGCAGGGGTACGGCGCGTACCCCGGCGATCATGGGGGGTACGCGGCGTACGGTGTGTATGTGATGGAGCGCTTTTCCGTACGAATCGCCCTTACCTGACGCGGACCGTACGAATAGCGTCCTGATCACCCGGTCCGGATCATACTCGCCGGGTCGTACGGTGTGTTTACGAGTCATACGGATTCGGCTACGAATACGAATCGTACAGGGGATTTTTTTTACCGGATCGGAATCGAGCCCTTAGTGTCTAAACGATGATTGAAACAGATTGCATTCCACCAGGACTGATAAGAAATATTTGCAGCTTGTTTCCAGTTAGAAGTAACAATATGAAAGGCAATAGCAAAGGTCAAGTAAAGGGTATTGGTTGGGAGATTGAGGAAGGTCTGAAGAGAGGGAGCCAAGAAAAACTAGTGAAGGTGAAAAGGGGACTTGAAAATGGAAAATCCTCTGAATTTGCCGCCAAGCCAACTGCCAGAATTGGGAAGTAGGCGGGCAATCAAATAACATATGTTTGAGGTCAGCAGAAGGGCAGGGACAAGACCAACGGGTAGAAGGAGTGTCTGGTGAAAAATGGGACAAAGCCAGTGGAGTAAATAAAGTTCTATGATAAATGAAAAATAAAGTTTGGGTGGTGTTAGCAGCTCTAGAGGTCTTATGAAGTTTAGTCCAAATTTTATCCCACAAAAGTACAGGCCAGTTCTGAGAAGATCTAGCTCCCATGCAAGTTCAATGTGAGATTTCGACCTATCAGTAATAAAACGGAAAGAGTTATATAGAGTAGATGCAGAAGGAGATGCTTCCAATAAAAGGGAAGTAGGTCTGCGATCCAAAGGAATATCGTTGGAGGATGAAAGAGATTGAAGATAGGAGAGCAAGACAGGATGAAGAGAAGTATATTGCGAACGGGCAGAAGCAGGTAGAGAAAAAATAGATTGAAGATCGTGGAAGGAGAGAGGCGTATTATGAGAGAGTAACTGGGAGATCCAACATATTCCTCGAGAATGCCAAGTTTTTCAATAAATAGTACGATTACGGATTTTAAGATGAGAGTTATTCCAAATTGGTTGCTCATGGATGGAGTGTGAAAGAATAGGTGTGCGAAGACGAGTTAAAGAAGATGTAAAGGACAGAAATTCACGAAAGGTGAAAGGAGAGATAAAAGAGCATTCCATGCTGAGCCAGACAGGGGGGAAGTGAGGCAGAGTAGATGAAAACCAGCGAGTCGATTGTTTCATAGAAAAAGCACGATGATATTGTTTGAAATCAGGAAAACGTACTCCAGATTGCGCTTTATCCTTCCGCAAAGTAGCAAGAGCTATTCGAGGACGTTTGCCATTCCATAAGAATTTTAGTAATAAAGAGTCAGTTTTCTTAAAGAAAGAAAGAGGGATGTGTAAAGGAAGCATGGAAAGAGCATAAAGGAGCAAGGGAGATAGCATCATCTTTATAGAGTTGAGGCGACCCCACCAGGATAAAAAGAGTGGATGCCATCGAGTGATAGCTGTGCCAATTTTCTTGAAAATATAATCAAAATTTTACTTGAGAGTGTCAGATAATAAAGGAGCGAACCAAACCCCTAGGTATTTGATTTTAGACGGTTGCTATGAAAAACCTGTAGAGGAAAAGAAATGCTTCTGACAGAGAGGATTCAAAGGTAAAATTTCACACTTGTCGGCGTTTAAGCGGTAACCGGAAACTGCAGAGAAGGAAGAGACCTGTTTAAGGAAAGAGGGAATAGAGGTAGAAGGGTCGTAACAGTAAAAAAGAATATCATCGGCATAAACTGAAAGTATGACTTGTTGGGAACCAAAGTGAAAACCAGAGATAGAATCATCTAAACAAATTTTGGTAAGAAAGGGTTCTAATGCTAAAACAAAAAGTAAGGGTGATAAGGGGCAACCTTGTCGAACTCCTCTGTGTAAGGAAAAATAATCCGAGGTCATCCCATTTACAAAAATAGATGCTTGAGGGTCAGAATAAAGTAAAGATATAATGGAAATGAATTTAGAAGGAATACCAATCCAACGCAAGGCCTGAAACATGAAATCCCACCCAATCCTGTCAAAAGCCTTCTCTGCGTCTAGGGAGATAGCTGCAATAGGAAGAGGCAAGGAAGAAGATTTGCTAAGAATGTTAAGAAAAACTCGGGAATTATCAGAGGAAAGACGTCCTTTTACGAAACCAGATTGTTCTGGGCCAATAATTTGTAGTCAATGTTGACTAAAGATATTGGCCTATAATTTTTGCACAAGGAGTGATCTTTATCTTCTTTTGGAATTAAACAAATTAAGGCTTGTTGAAAAGAACCACTAGATGAACTGGCAGCGGAGAAGGATTGGAATAAAAGTAAGAGTTTAGGAAGAAGGAGAGAGGCAAAGTGACTATAGAATTCAATAGTAAACCCATCAGGGCCTGTGGATTTGCCATGACAAAGTTTAGATACAGCGTGAGAGATTTCAGAAAGTGAAATGTCTTATTCTAAAGCGTGAAAATCAACATATAAAACTGAGGGAGGTGGAAGAGATTGAAAATAAGAAAGGAGATCATCAGACGTAGGAACTTGTTCTGGAGTATAAAGAGTATCATAAAATTTGGCAAATTCAGTGAGAATTTCTTTATCTTTATATGTAGATACTCCAGAAGAAGTTTTGATAGATTGAATTTTTGTGCGTTCTTTACGAATCTTTAAGTAATTGGCCAAAAGTTTCCCTATTTTATTCTTACCCACATAGTATCTAGAGTTACATTTTAGTAGAGTATTAGAAGCAGCGTCTGTAGTGTATTTGTTAAAAGAGATTTTAGCGTCAATAAGAGCTTTAAGGGAGGAATCAGATTTAGAAGCAAAATAAGCAAGTTCAAGGGCTTTAATGTCAGCCAAAATTTTCTCAGACTTGGCCTCTCGAAGGTTCTTGCGGCGGGATACAAAGTTAATAATAAAACCCCTAGAGGCTGCTTTAAATGAATCCCAAACCATAACAAAAGAGGAGTCAGGGGTTTGGTTTAAAAGAAAAAAATCCTTGGCAAAGGCAGTGAATTCTGAACAAAAAGAGGGTTCCAAAAGTAAAGCATTGTTAAACCGCCATCTGCCAGAGTGGGGAGAAAAAGGGAGTAAGTCAAGGTCTACAAACACTCGGGCATGATCGGAAAGTAAGATGGAACCAATTTCAGAACGTATAGCGTGTTGGGACAAGGATTTGCTTAAAAATATATGATCAATGCGGGATTGGGATTGGTGAGGAGGGGAGAAAAAACTATATTCTCTAAGGTCGGGATTGCATAGTCTCCAAATATCTACTAAGGCATTGTTTTGAAATGAGTACACAAACTGTGTGTGCATTCTAGAAGGAATAAAAGTGACTTTTGAGTGTCGGTCGAGAAAGGGATCAATAACCTGATTACAGACTCCTCCGAGAAGAATGTAATCTCCAGAAAGGGAAGACAACTTCGAAGAGATAGCAGGCCAGAAGGATCTGTCGATCCCAGTGGGGACATATACATTAAATAGAGTGAGTGGGATGTTATCAATAAGCAAGTTAACAATAAGCCAACGACCATCAGCATCACATTCATGGGTAATCGAGGAAACATTTAACTTTTTATGTAACAAAAGTACAACACCATTTTTCCTAGACGTCGTAGGAGAACATAGAACTTTACCCACCCAAGAACGTTTGAGTTTCAAAGCCTCCGGCTCAGCAAGATGAGTCTCTTGAAGGAGGGCAACATCAGTTTTCAATCTCGCTAAATGTGACAGAACCCTCTGTCGCTTAATGGGATTGTTTAATCCCTTAACTTTCCATGGCATTACACGGAACGAAACAATTTAGAAAAACAGTTGAGCGTAACATGCTCAGTAATGCATAAGAAATACAATGGAGAGAAAGGAAGAAGAATGAATAGGAAAAAAGAATAGAGAAGGAGATAAATAGAAGAGGAGAAAACGAGAGAAAAAAGAAATAAGCTAGTGCGAATGGAAGAGTGTATCGAAAAAGAGAAAAAAGAAGAAGAAGAAGGGAGAAACCATGAGAAATACAAGAGAGAGTGCAAGGATGAGAGTGAGAGAAAAAGGACAGAAACAAAAATACACAAAAAGACAGTACAAGTCCAAAACGAACGACTGAGAGAATGGAAAGTCCAGAACAGGGATGGGGATGGTGGTGGCGGGAGACGACGACGAACAACCAGAACCGGCATCGAACTTCTAATACCATAAATCCAATGGGTAAGATAAGAAGACAATAGGAGAGATCAGGATAAAGATGAAAGGGGACATATCTGAAGAAAGGAGAAAAAACATTAGGAAAAAATACAAGGGTTTATAACATAAGACAGTCAATGTAACAGAAATAGTAAGGAAAACACATCATGCAACGACAACCAAGAAAACAGAAATGCAATGCAACGGGATCAATAAGGCAATGAAGAACAAAGTCACTCATCCAGGTTTGGAGGTATCCATGACATCAGGAGTCTACTGACGTAGGAAAGCTTGCAAGGCCTCAGGATCTTCGTAGGTGGTTGTTCTGTCCTTATAGGTGACCTTGAAAAGACATGGATGTAAGAGGCCATACCTGGCACCAAGGGCTCTTAACAGCGGCCGCAAGTCCAAAAATGTTTTTCTCCGATCTGCGGTTGCCTTGGAGACATCCTGGGAGAGATAAAGGCGATGACCTTCCCAGATAATCTGTTTTTTGAGCTTGGCGGCTGAAAGGACCTGTAATAGGTCAGTATACTGCAAAAATAGCATAATCACTCCTCTAGGCCTGAAGGCAACCTTAGGACCGAGACGATGAGCTCGTTGGATGTTAATGGAAGATAAGGCCGGATTGTCAAGGATTTTTGCGAGAAACGATTGGAAGAAGATGGTAGGATTGGACCCTTCTGAAAGTTCCAGAAGACCATATAAGCGAAGGTTGTTTCTTCGATTTCTATTTTCCAAATCCTCTGTTTGACGCCGTAGGAGAAGAAGCTCAGCTTCTATTGCAGGTATGCGAGAGGAAACAGAATGAAAAGAGTCCGAAGATTGTTCCAAAATCGTAACACGGGAGTCCAATGATGACCATTTCTCCTGCATGGCCTGCATGTTTTTGGTGGTTGCTTCCATAAAAGGTTTGAAGGCTCGTAATTCTTCCAAGATAAGGTCTACGGAGGACAAAGCGTTACTCCCAGGAGATGGTGGGTCCTTTTTCAGACGCTTGGAAGAAGTTAAAGAGGATTGAGTTTTCCCTCCATGTTGAGTCTTGGGGATGGCCCCATGTATAGAGTCCGACTTCGAAGATTTACCCTCCTCCATTTCCTGGGTAGGTGAGTCGGAGTCAGAACCAATGGGTGGCTTCGGTAAATTGGTGAGTTTCAGAGTGCGAAGCTTCCCCATGTAGGGCGGCCAATAGTGAAAGTGGAGGCAAAATGTCAATATTAAATATGAGGTGATCCTGACAGAAAAAAGTACCTGAAGAGTATTGATAGGAAAAATCAGCACCAGGTCATGGCTAGAGGAAGGAGTAAACCACAGTTTAGTATCAGGTACTGTGCCAAGCAGAAGAGCACATCAGGATGATAGAGCCATTCAAACGGACCATGAGGTAAAGTACAAGAAGTTGCCAATGAGTTGACACGACGAGGAGAAAGTCATTAAAGTAAATATAGCCACATTCAGCATCGCAAGAGTTCTTCAAACAGAGAAGTGACAATCCTCCAAACTGGAAATAAAGATGAGAAAAGTCATATGGAAAAGTGGAGGGAGCTTTGCTCAAATTCCTGAGGCAAGTCGTGAAGAAAAACCTCTTGACGTAGTGTCTCAGTACATGACAAACGAAAGGGCGAAGTCAGGTATAGAGAAGATCTGCAAGAGCTGGAGACATTTTAATCCAATGCCATGACGGAGAAAGCAAAATAGTGAGGCAAAGAAGCAATGAAATAGGAAGGCAATGAGGTGAATTACCACAGTCCCAAAATGGCGCCAGAAACCATAAAGAGAGTTGCGCGAGATATAAAGCGCGTTAGATAGAAGCTTCCAGCTGAATCGTGCTCACCATTGATGGAGTGTGTAGAGGGTGTCCTCCGTTAAGCGAAGATGAGGCAAAGACAGCCGCAGAAGGAGATAAGCCGGCCGCCTCCGATAAACGTGCCCGGAGCACAAAATGGCGGCTGCAGCTGTGAAAAAACGGGACTCCCTCGTAGTCGCCGAGCAAGTCGCAAAACCGGGAAACAATGAGGGCGCTAGGCTCTCCTCATGTTCCGGTTCGCGGGACTCGGATCATGATGGCAGTAGACTTGGGTAAACTGCCCCAAATGCGTTGAGTGTGAGGAACGCTCCGGAGCTCCGGGATTACGCCGCCATCTTGGCCAGCGTCCCACCCACGCCCCTCAAAGTCAATATTTTTAAAAACTATATTTTAGTAAACGATATTTTTAACTCGATATTTTTGTACTTACCTGTTTGTAGATAGAACTCGATATTTTGTCTGTCGATATTTTTTCAACGATATTCTTGAAGGTCGATATTCTGTCCCTCGATATTATGTCAGTGATCCCCCGTAGTCAACTTCCAGGTTCTGACGAGCGAATTATGTTGGACTCTCTTGCTCACAAATGGATCATGAGTGGTCCACAATATAGTGTGCACGATATCATGAGCACCTTTCTCCAATGGAATGCGGCCACGCAGAGTTATGTTTTTAATGTTATGTGTGACAATCTTGTCAAAGGATGGGAGGATATGGATTTGGGTTTAGCTCCCCAGGGTTTGTTAGACATGCAGGCTAAATTTGATAAAGGACTTATTGTGGATTCTGAAGTTGAGGACGCCGTGAGGACACTTGTCACTTTCAGGTCTTTATTTTCTTCTCAGACTATTCTTGAACCTGATCCTGCAGTAAGACAGAAAATGAAACATTATCCTATGAGGGAAGTTTCTACAGTATGGAGAGAAGAGGTTCCACAGGCAGGCAATATTCTGTGTGTCCCTGCTCATTTCCTGCGTATATGGGTACATGTCCCCTGGAAACGATCTGAAGTTTTGGTGCTTAAACAGTCTTTACCGGACCCTCGTAAAAATCCCGCTGGGTTTTATAAAGAGCTGTCCCAGACTGTTGATGCATGTATCATGAATTTGGCCGATATTGATATGCTGATGGGAAATGTAGTCCCACAAGCGTTATGGGCTCGGATTCGTAGGGAGGACCACGACCAAGCTTTAGGTGGTAATTGGGCTGCTATAACTGCTGCGGATGCAGCACAAGTAGGTGGTGCTAAACCAGATGATTTGATTGCACAATTGCCCGGTAGGATCATCACTTTAATGAAAACGATGATGCCTGCCTTACGTGTTAACTGGGATAAGTTAGCTGCGTGTAAACAGAAGAAAGATGAGAGTGTCTCCGATTTCTTTACCCGTTTTGAGGAGACGTTCATCGACCACAGTGGTCTAGATATGAGTACTGAGGGTGGAAAGCAATTATTCGTGGATAAATTTGTATTTAATTTACTTCCAGAATTATCGCATAAATTGAAAGAGTCCGAAAGTTCGTGGGCTGTTTCTTCGTCTGCCCAGATATTAGCCACTGCTTAGTATTACGAGAATAGAAATAAGGAGGAAAAGGATAAAATGGAGATAAAGACTAAAGAATTGAAAACGAAGGTTCTTTAGCAACAGGCTTATCCCCCTCGTTCTGCTCAGCGCCAATTTCAACAGCCTCCCCAGTTCCAGAGGTTGTTACAGAAGCCTGAAACCTTTGTTCCGCGACCTTTGCTAGGTCCTAATCAATGTGCCTATTGTAAAGAGGAAGGTCATTTTAAGAATAGCTGTCCGGTTTTATTGCAGCGTAATGGTGGATTCCCAGGGCCTCGAGGCCGTGGTGATTTTCAATCAGCACCCAGAGGTAGAGAGCGAGGTGCATTGTCTCAGGGACAGCGTTCCTTCCCCCCTCAGAATTCTATGAATTATTTTGACGAGCAGAACACTCAGTCTGCGCAATATTACAATTACGACTATTTTGTTGAAAGTGAGAATCAGGATTTTCACACTAGCTAGGACAGCCATGGACAAAGCAAGGGAGTCGTGTCAGTTCCAGTGGATCAGAATGGGCCTTATGTTGAAGTTGTTGCATTTGGTGTTTCAGAGCCATTTCTTTTGGATACTGGTGCGATGAGAAGTTCTATCATTCACTCCAAACTCCCTGGGGCACCTTTGTCTGGCTTAACAAATGTTTCTGTAGGATTCTCTGGCGCCCCAGTTAGTAACCCGGTTTCTTGCCCTTTGCCTATCTCAATTGGTCTTTATGATTTGGAGGCCCCGCTCATTTTAACGACTGGTTGCGGCGAGAATTTGTTGGGTTTGGACTTATTGAAACGTCTACATGCAACATTGTATTGTTCCCCCTCTGGTGTGCATCTTACTTTAGGTGAGAAATTGGTTTCTCCTATGTATTTGTCTAAGGACCAACTCCCACCCGAATAGCATTCTCTTCCTGCTACGCTTTGGGCTACAGGTCCGAATGATGTTGGTCTGCTCCAAATTCCACCTTACGTGGTTACTGTCAAGCCTAATGTTAAATTACCACGCATTCCTCAGTATAAAATTTCCAACGATGGTGAAAGAGCTTTGTTGGCTATCATCTATGATTTAGTTCAGAAGGGTGTGGTCGAAGAAACAAGAGGAAATGTTTGCAATAGTCCTGTTCTACCTGTTCTTAAACGCACTGATCCTTCTCAGCCTCCTGTATATCGTTTTGTGATCGATTTTCAGGAGGTCAACAAAATTGTTGTCCCCCAGTTTCCTGTCGTCCCAGATATCACTGCCTTGCTCACAATGAAATCTGCTTCAGCTGCCTGGTTCTCAGTTATTGATCTCAAAAATGCTTTCTTTAGCATTCCTATTGCTGAGGAGAGTAGGGATATTTTTGGCTTCTCTCTCGGAGGCCGAAGTTTCCAATTCAAACGTGTACCTCAAGGCTATTGTGAGAGTCCCTTCATTTATAGTCAGGCTTTGAGATCTCAGCTTGATGCTTTCACTTTGCCCCCAGGTGCTACTCTTATTCAGTATGTGGACGATTTGTTAGTTGCTGCTGATTCAGAGGATGTTTGTAAGAATGTGACTGTTTCGCTGTTGCGTCATTTTTCTGACCTGCATCACAAGGTGTCACCCTCTAAACTACAATATTGCCACCAAGAGGTTACCTACTTAGGTCATCTCTTGTCGAAGGAGGGAAGGCGATTGACCCCAGAACGTATTCAAGCAATCGCACAAATGTCTGTGCCGTCCACACAAAGGGAGGTGTGTGCCTTTCTGGGCGTTACCTCTTATTGTAGACAGTGGATTTCAAATTTTTCTTTGTTGGCTAAACCTCTGCTGGCACTAACTCTGAAAGACACACCCCAACCTCTTCCTTGGACTGACGAATTTCAGAAGAGTTTTTCTGACTTACGTGCTGCTTTGTGTTCTGCCCCTGTGTTAGGTACTCCGGATTACAGTAAGCCTTTCACACTCTACGTTCATGAAAGAGAAGGTTGTACGTTGTCAGTTTTAAAGCAACAATTTGGCGACAAACAGCGGCCATGTGCCTATTTGTCGGCTACATTGGATCCAGTTGCCAAGGCATTGCCTAGTTGTCTCAAAGCTACAGCAGCAGCAGCGATCTCCATTCGTCAATCTGCTGGATTGGTACTGGATAACACTCTTGTTGTAACGGTACCACATGCAGTGGATACTCTTTTGAACAGAACGAAAACACAACATCTCCCGAGTGCCCGCTTGTCAGGGTACGAGCTGACGCTCTTGGCTAGTCATATACACATCAAGCGGTGTAATACTTTGAATCCAGCAACACTGTTACCCATTCCAGAAGAGAAAGACACCCAAGAACAGCATGATTGTTTTCTCCATACAGAGAAGGAAACAAAAGGCAGAATAGACTTAAAAGATACCCCACTCGTGGACCTGGATAGGATTCTATGGGTGGATGGCTCTTGTTTCAAGCTTCCCAATGGCGAGACAACTGCGGCCTATGCTGTTACCACCTTGTATACAGTAGTGGAGACAGCACGCACTACACAGAATTCAGCCCAAGCAGCTGAGCTGATTTCCCTAACGAGAGCGTGTGTATTGGCTAAGGGAAAGAGAGTGAATGTTTACACTGATAGCCAATACGCCCTTGGCGTGGCTCATAGTTTTGGTCGTTTGTGGAAGGAAAGAGGATTCTTTACTTCCCATGGGACTAAGATACAGCATGGTCAGTTGGTAAATGACCTTCTCGAATCACTTGCTTTGCCTACCCATATAGCAATAGTGAAGTGTAGTGCACATAAAAGGATCACTGATGATGTGGGTCGCGGGAATGCTTTTTGCAGACGAGGTAGCGAAAGAAACAGCGAGAGATGCTACAAGTCGCATGTGTGTTGCAGGCCCTGTAAGATGGGTCAAAGAAGGAGGAATGTGTGAAGACACAATAGAAAGTGTGAGAATGATCCAATAAGAGGCTACAGAGAAGGAATTGAGTGAGTAGACAGAAAGTACGGGAATGTTGGACGCGACAGGGTGTTGGACGGAATTGTCAGAACATCAGCGTTGGCTGTTACCAGACGCCTATGTACTGCCTGTAGTTACTATGGCGCATGGTCAAGCCCACATCAGTGCGAAAGGGATATGCAAAGTTCTGGCTCCAGTATGACAGAATGAAGGAATCCCTAAATGTGCGGAAAATGTGGTGAAACATTGTATCGTTTGTTTGATGCATAATCCAGGAAAGGGAACCCCAACTCCGGCAGGTAATTTTGCATCCCCTACATATCCTTTTTAGGTATTCCAAATTGATTACATTCATATGGAACGTTGTAACAACTTTAAGTATGTTCCGGTGGTGGTGTGTGCCTTTTCCAGATGGATAGAGGCCTACCCCCTAAAGGACAATACTGCTTTGTCCACTGCCAAAGTCCTTTTGAAGGAATTCTTCCAGAGGTTTGGTTTGCCGCAAATTGTCTGGAGTGACAATGGAAGTGAATTTGTAGGCCAAATTATGCAGAAGGTGTGTGCGGGTCTTGGTATTAGGCAGAAATTCCATGCGGCAAACCACTCTCAGTCAGCAGGTTTGGTAGAGTGCTATAATGGCACTCTCAAGCTCAAAATGGCAAAGATTCAGGCCAGCACGGGTCTTGCTTGGCCCGATGCTTTACCTTTGGCACTCTTATCTACGAGAACAGCTGTACATTCTCGCTTAGGACTCAGCCCATACGAGGTCATTTTTGGGCAAACAGCTAACGTCTGGTTAGTCCATCGACCTAAAAAATACTCTGATATTCTGTATCCTTTTTTTTGTCCGATATTTTATTGATGGCACAAGCAATAGAGAAAACACAGGAGACAAAAAAAAAGTACAGACATCGAAAAATAAAAGCATACAGTCAGAGAAAACAGTGTAGGTAGCTCCGATATGAACATAAATGTCAAATCTTTTCGCCTCAAATCATAACTAGGAGAGAACCCCCCTGATTTTATCTATTTTCTTTAATGCACGGTCACCTCTAGTTCTAGCTAAGGCGAATTCCATATCTTGTATTTCGTTCACCAAAAACCACAAATCCTTTACCTCAGGAGGTTGTTCCGAAATCCATGCCCTAGCAATAATCAATCTAGCACAAGACAGCATAATAAAACAAGATCCCTGTATGGAACAGTAATAGGTAGTATACCCAGCAATATCATCTCAGCAGATAATGGAGTATAAATTAACTGTTTTATTTTCAGAGCATTTTCTAAGCTATCCCAAAATAAACGCAGTTTTGGACATGATACAATCATATTTTCTAGATCAGCAGCCTGTAAACCGCATTTCAGGCATTTTGTACGATCATTAGGAGCATTATTAATAGACCATTTCGATATTTGCAGCGGAGTATAATAAAGCTGGCAAACAGTCTTATAAGCTGGGAGTTTTAAACTGGAAGAATGAACAAGAGTGTTGATGTTATTTAAAAATGTTGAAATATCATTTGATACTATACCAGTCCCAAGTGTAGGGATCCATTTCTGCGCAAGCTTAGGGCATTCATCTGTTCTGAGTTGGCTCAAGCATTTATAACCTAGACTAATTATAGATTTATTCTTCTCGCCCCCATACATACAAGCCCAAAAATCTGAATCTGAAATGTTCTTAAGCTTCAGCTTACCTATAAAATAATCATGAATCTGTATATATTTAAAGTACGTATGATTGGGTAATTTGTAAAGTAGCCTAAGTGTTTCAAAATCTAGAAAACCAATTGAGCCATATAGATCTCCCAGCTTAGTTATACCTTGAGTGGCCCATATTCCCCCTACCGAATCGTTAAAAATGCATGGTAATCCCTGGTTATTCCATAATGATAGATTCAGGTGGAAAATCGAAGTCTGGTTATTTGCCAGGATCATGTTCCATATACGAATCGTATCCTTTGCTGTCTTAAACCTAACTCTCTTAAAGTAGTTAGGGTCAATTGTTCTCGTTAGAAATTGTGTGGCGTTAGAGTCGAACCTAAATTGCTGAAAAAATACGGATTACCGGAATTAAAGAGAATACGTAAACGCCCTAAGAAAGAAGCATAAAAGTAAATTTTGAAATCTGGGAAATTGAGCCCTCCTTTACTAAAAGGCAACTTAAATGAAGACAATGCCTTACGTTTTTTTTTGTAACTCCAAATAAAACTTCCAAAAATACCGTCTAGCTTTCTGAAAAAAAGATTATTAATAAGCAAAGGTATACACCTAAATAAATATAAGAATTTTGGCTGGATGTTCATTTTGATAAGATTTATACGTCCAAAAAGATTTAAAGGAACCGTGTGCCATTTTTTTACAAGATTGGAAGTATCTTTTAATAAAAGATCATAATTAAGGGCCTTAATATCGCTAATATTAGAAGTAATTTTGATGCCAAGATAGATGGCAGTGTGACAAATACCAGTGATCAAAGTCTGCGGTTTGTAGTTCATGATAATTTGTGTCTTATTCAGGTTTAATTTGTATCCGGAGATGGCACCGAAATCATCAGCTTCTTTAATGATCGCAGCCATAGCTTCTGAAACATCCGATGTGTAAATTGCTAAATCGTCTGCATAGGCTGTGATTTTAAGCAAGTTGTTACCATGGGTAAAAGGTTTGATCAATCCTTGTGATTGTATAGCATTAATGAATGGTTCCATTGCCAGAGCAAATAAAAGAGGTGATAAGGGGCACCCTTGACGAGTGCCTCTTGAAATAGAAAAATTAGAGGATAACAAATTAGCGTACCCTATTTTAGCATTTGGGCAATCGTAAAGAGCTTGTATCCTCCTAAGAAACTGTGTCTTAAAACCAATTTCTTTAAGAGTAGCCCAAAGATAACCCCACTCCACTCGGTCGAATGCTTTCTCAGCATCTAGTAAAATCATACCGAGTGGGGTGGAATTAGTAGCCGCGACATCAAAAGCACTAATAGCCGTATTGACATGCAAAGTTGTATCTCGACCTACTACAAAACCGTGTTGATGTTGACTAACTAGCTTAGGCATAAGAGGAGAGAGTCTTGTAGCAATTAATTTTGCATATGCTTTTGCATCAGAATTAATCAGAGAGATGGGCCTATAAGACCCACACTCTACAGGTGTTTTATTTTATTTTTTTTAAAAGATTATCTTTGCAGTTTTCCATGACATTGGAGCTTTGCCCGTTTCTCCAATCTGATTAATAACAGAGCAAAGCAGAGGAAGGAGTTCTTCACTGCAGATTTTATATATTTCAATGGGGAGTGCATCTTCTCCCGATGCTTTCCCTGAAGGGAGTGAGAAGATAGCTGTTTTAAGTTCTATAAGGTTAAAATCTCTTTCTAGCTCTTCCATCACTTTAGTATCTTTTTCTATTATCCAATTCTTTTTAATGTATCTTTCCACTATCTCTTTATTAGGAAAGTGTTTGGGAGAATATAGCTTACTGTAATAGAGAACAAATTGCTGTAATATGTGTTCTGGTTGAGTATAGTTAACTCCGTCCTCTCCTTTTATATTTTTAATTAAAGAACAGGCTCTGTCTTCAGCAACTTTATATGCAAGTATCTTACCTATTCTATCACTGCTCTCATATTGTGATAGCTTGTACTTGTGTAGCCTTGAACTAATTTTGTCTCTTAAGAATGTTTTAGTCTTAGACCGTAAAGTAGTTAGTTTAAGTTCTAGCTGCAGTTTGTTTAATGTGGTGGATAGCCCTAATCCTTCTAACCTGTTAATTTCAGCCAGATGTTCTTCTAGTGATCCAATATTCGAGGTAATTTCCCAGATCTCATTTTTTCAATTTTTATTTTGCCTAATGATAAACTGTTGCGCAAAACCTCTAATACTTGCTTTACAAGCATCCCAGACATATATAAGTTGTGCTGAGTCTGTATTAAACTCTAAAAAATCCTTAATGTGTTCTTTCAGTTGGTTAATAAATATTAAGTCTGATAACAAATATCTGGGAAAAGAAAATATTCTTGCTTCTTGTTCTTTAAATATTAAATTAAACTGTATAATGATAGGGTTATGGTCTGAAGTTACCCTGGGGCATATCTCCATTTTGAAGCTTTCAAGTATATTATCGGGAGCCCAGGCCATATCGATGCGGGAGCACATTTTGTGAGGTATAGAATAATATGTATACCCTGGCAGTGTGGGGTACAGGCTTCTCCATACGTCTTTTAGATTATGTATCCGGGCAAGTTCTAGAATAGCTGCTCTTGTTTTACGCATACGTTGTGATGGACTAGCTATCGTTGTGTCTATTTGATAATTAATAACACAATTAAAATCGCCCATTAATACTAGTTCCCCCTCCCAATCTAATAATTCTATGTTAAGGCGATCATAAACTGCTGCTTCATCATAGTTTGATCCATAGACTGCGCAGAAAACATATTTGCAGTTTGATATCATAAATTGTGCAATTACCCATCGGCCAGCTTTATCAGAAGCAGTTCTAAGTATTTCTACCTTAAATAGTTTCTTCTTAATTATGGCCACCCCTCGTATTGGCGCGTTAAAAGATGTACATATTACTAATTCATACCCGCCCTGTTCCATTATTTTCCTATCTTGAAAACGTATATGAGTTTCATTTAATAACGCTAGATGGGGATTATACATTTTAAGTTCTTCAAACACAAGTTGTCTTTTACTTTTGTTATTAAGGCCTGAAACATTCCAGGCTATGCAATTAATCTGATACGTATCTTACTTCAAATATGTTCACCTTTCCTAACTGTTTTCCTTGTTTATTCGACTTGTTAAAAAAACTAATATTTTCACAAATTCTGTGTCTAAAATCTTCCATGTTTGAGCCATCTATTTTCCCCCTTAACCCCTGACCCCCCCTTCCCTGCAACCCCTTTTCCCTACCCTCCAACCCATGTCCCCTCCCTCCAGTACCTACCCGGAAGCCTACCTCTATCTTCTGCTGCCGCTCTAAGGGGCAGCCAATCAGAGAGGTCTCCCCCAAATCCCCATCCCTCCGTTACTGTCATACACAATAGATATTCGAAAACAAAACCAAATGCCCTAGTTAAAAAAAAAAAAGTAAATAAATAAATAATAATTTTTAGATAGTGGTAATCAATCGTAAATCTTTTTACCTACCCCTCTCTCACTCCCTACTCCCGCTCTCTCTCTGTCTATCTCTCCTCTGACTTTCATTCCTCTCCCTTTATTTACGTTTTTAAATCCATTTTTGCAAGTAGTTGCTCAGCTTCTTTTATCTCAGTGAAGTAATAAGTGTGGCCAGCTTTCAAAACTTTAAGACGAGCAGGTTCTTGAAGATAGACTATTGCCCCTCGAGACTTAAAAGGATCAATCAATTTGCGTAACCCCGATCTTTTATCTATAGTGGTTTTGCTAAGATCAGATTTTACAAAGAAGGTTACATTATCTATTGTCACAGGAGTATTTGGTCTAGCTTTGATTGAGACCGCTTGTCTTAACAAATAATTGCCGAAATAACTCATAATAGGTCGTGGGTATTTACTCTCTTTGTTTCTTAAAGTTATCGGCAGTCTATGTACTCGTTGGAGTTGGGAATCCCAATCCCAGTCAGAGAGGTCCGGGAATGCTCTTTGGAAAAGTTTAACCAAGTAAGCCCTGGCATCGGAACCCTCTGACCCCCTCGGGTATCCCAAAAAGTCTCAGGTTCTGTCGCCTTTGCCTATTTTCCAATTCTTCGACTTTATTCTGTAGAGACCCTATATCTTCTGTATGTTGATTTGTTTGGGTTGTAGTAGTAACCAGTGTCTCCTCTACTTCGACCACTCTTTGTTGTAACTCTTCAATCTCCTTTGTAACGCCATTTAATTTGTTAGTAACTTCCTGTATGCAATTATGAACCTTAATGTTATCTTCCCTTAGTTGAAGAGAATGTTGTTGTGTCTCTTGGCGATGTAACATTAAAGTTTGTAAAATCAAATCCAGAGAGGAGATATCAGAGGGTATCTTGGAAGAGTTGGGGGAAATAGGAAGTGGTGAAGGGAGTGATAGAAGCGCTGATTCTGGGATAGTCTCACAGCCAGAAGTGATACCAACTTGGGATTTTTCTTTGTCTTTAGAATTAGAATTCAGCTGTATATATCCAGTGGATAGTGTAGTGGCAGCAGAAGCAACAATTAAAGGTGTCTTGAGCAACTCTAAGTCTACATCTGGATCTAATAAATCCACGTTTTTGAAGGGGGAATTTTTCGATTTTTTTGATAAATCAGTTTCTGTAGAGATTGTATCTGAAGAGCACGAAATCATATTCTTGTTGCCCCCTTTAGGTTGCATCCATTTGAGCAAAGGTGTGTGATCTCTTGTAAGTTTCCCTCCAATGGATGTCGGTACTAGTGTAGTAGTTAAAACTGCAGGTTTCAATTTTCTCCCACCTTTTTTTGTTTTATTTTTAAACTTTCCCCATTTCTTGAGACCCGAGAGGTTACTTTCTCCAACTTGATATATAGAATGTTCTCTTTTATCGGACCCTTCGCTTTCCTCAACAAGTTCCTCATATTCTTCATTAGAGTCGTTCTCTTGTATTTCTTCCGGCACCTCAGCACCATCAATATCTGCCCCCGGAGTTGAATCTGGTGCTGGCGGTTGTACTTGTACTTGTGCTTGTTTTTTAGTGATAGTAGTTGTGCATTCGCTTGTAATTTCCTTTGCAATTTCCTTTGCAACTGCCGTAGCTGAACTAGCTACCATTGTCCCTGCCACTGCCACTGCAGCTGTTCCAGTAGTAGGCCCTGTGGGAGGTCTTATAATAGTATTATTACCAGATTGAGTAGATTCAAAAGTTTGGAGAGATTGAGGAGGAGTGCCATTTATTAACGATATTTCCATCTCCTCCACCTCCACAACCAGTTCTTTGTTTACTCCCTCTAACCCCCTCTGCTCCTCTATGAACACCTTGATCCTCTCAGACCCCTCACTCAAATTCTCATTAGGTGTAGCAGCCTCTAATGAATTATTAGTATCTGAATCAGTCAAGGCAGTCAAAGCAGTAGAAAAAAGACCAACTGACCCGCCATTGTTAATTAGGGTCTTATTAGCAAACAATTCTTTTTTCTTATCCTGGTTTTTTGGAGTTAGCAAGAGTTTTTTGTCTTTAACAGATGTAGGTGTAGAAGGTATAGAGGGCGTAGTAAGAGGAGTCGGGAGAAAGAGAGTAGGCTGAGGCTTACTGGTCTGTTTCTCTGTATCAGCTGAGTTCTCAGGGGCTTTCACGGTATTGCGTGGCATCCTCGCAACCACCGCAGGCGATTTTGGTTTTATTGTTTTAAAAACCAATGCAGTTCCTTCTTCTGTGCTCTCCCCTGGGGGAGTACCTTTCACTCTATTCTGCCGCACTGGGTTCTTTCGTGTCATCGGGGCAGTTTTATTCTCAGTCCCCTGCGAACAGTAGGTACACAGCAGGCAGCCTCTCCGTCTCTCCCCCTCTCCCCGCAGCCAGCAGCCAGCAGCCAGCCCTCAGCAATCAAGCGCTGCTTTTGCAGCCGTCACCTTTTGCCTGCCTCGGAGCGTTTTTTCCTTTCCCAAGTATTTGAATTCGTCAGTTTTTGTAGAAACGTAGATTCCGAGTATCTCCGTATATCAGAACAAAAAGGTAAGCGGGGCAATAGCTGCAGAAGCACGAAGCTGCCAAATCACGATGATCCCATTTCTTCCGTTTCTTCCGCACCTCCGAGATCCAGTCACCAGATACCAGTTGCCGGTAGCCGGTAGCCAGTCACCAATCAGTAGTTATAGCCACATATATTTGTACTTATGTACTCATGCACTTCTCCAAAAGCCTCGCATGTCAAAGGGAAAACTATTAATCAGGTTTAATCGGTGAAAGACGCCAGTTCCTCCGGAGTTTTCAGGGCACCAGCGGGGAGCGACCTCTCAGCGGCGTCTTCAGTCCGCCATCTTACGGAAGATATTCCGTATCCTATGTTGATTGACTACTTACATGACCTCACCACTAAATTGCGTGTTCTTCACCAACAGGTTCAAACGCTTTGCCGGAGGCCTCCATAGATCCAGGTCATTCCATCCAACCCGGAGACTGGGTTTGCCTGAAGAATTTTCAGAGGACAAAGAATTTGGAACCTTGTTGGGGGCCGCCTCGGCAAGTTCTTCTAGTGACACGTACAGCAGTAAAGGTCGTCGTAAAGAAGAATTGGATCCATGGCATGCACTGCAAAAGGGTACCTTTGCCTTTGCCTTTTGACCAGTGGGTCCGCAAGGGTGTAGGTGATAGTGAGAGCGAAAGGGTCCCACGGTTGGTACCTTTCAGTAGTGCATGTCTGGATCGGACAAGGTCTGAAAAAGAAGACGACGACGTGTTGCAAGAAGCTGTACCATCCCATTTGCGATTGAACACAACAAACTCAGAGATTTTGTTTCGAGAGCAAACTGTACCTGGCAAGACCCGGTACAACCTAAGACCTAGACTGATTAAGAACAATTGAACTTTTTCTCTTTTCTTTTCTGGTTATATTTTTGAGAGACATTTCTTTTAACTATCCATCAAGTTGCAGGGTCACGGTAGGAGTCTTAGGCTGTGACCTGAGTAGTGACAGTAGGTCTGCAGGACTTGCAGTGTCATAGGACGGCTAATAACCACAACTAAGTGATCTAGGAAGATTACCGTGAGCAACGCTTTAGAGAATGGATATTAAATTGGCAAAGAATGATAAAAAGCAAGAAATGAAAAGTAAAAATAAGAAATTGTTGTTTAGTCCATGTGGCGTAACCTTGTGCATTTTAATATGTTCATGTGTTTTATTGGCTTGTGTGGGTTGGGTTGTTCACACTATGCAGCAAGCACCTGTTCCTACTTCTGTTTCTTTGCCTTTTTCTACTACTGCCTCCCCGCATCAGTTCCATATACTCCAAGAGCACAAGCACATTAGGAGAACAGAATACTTTAACAATTCATTCATCCAGCTGTTGCATCAGCATCAACTGGTAGTCAATACTACTGACTGTTGGGTTTGTGGACTCATGCCCCATAACACAGAGAGAGGGATGCCATATTTAGTCCTTCCGTTTTCTCACGAAGGTTCTGCTTGGGCCTATTTGGCCATGTTTTCCAATGTATACCAGAATCAACTTTGATATCCTCCTGGTGGTCCATATGGTTGTGGAGCAGATTTTAGTCATAGTTCTTTGATAAAGGGAATAGTGGCCATGGCTAGAATTGCCGAAATTGGTAAGATTCCTGTTGATGAGAAACGAGCATATGATGGTTGGAACGTGACACGTTACGTTACTAGCCTCACAGATAAGGCTAGATGAAGGAGATCACCAATTTGGACCGTACCTCATCGGGGTAATTTATGTCTACAGATAAATGGTCAAAATATTAAAACCCAACAGGAAAAGAGTGTTTGTTCCCATACATATATCTATTCACCCCAGATTTCTTCACCATTAGTGCCATCTCAAGGCACATATTTTGTCTGTCATGACAGAGCTTACACGTGGCTTCCCACCTACTTTTCAGGAACGTGTTATGTGGCTTTTCTTCTCCCTCCGACATACACTGCTCCTTCAGGTCATCACAGAAAAAGATATGGCAGAGGGGTTATCAATTACAAAGACACAACAGGACAAGAAGGAGGTGACTTTATCAAAGGGTTTTTTCCTTTCTGGGGCCCAATGGCCAATAGCAGAAACATTAGACAGTTAGTTTGTGTTGTTGAGGCTACCATAAATTTGACTTCTGGAGCCTTGACTAATCTAACAGCCGAACTTCAGGCGGACCGCCTTATGACTTTGCAGAAGCGGATGGTTCTAGACAATGTCCTTGCAGATCGTGGAGGAGTCTGTAAATTGATCGGGTCTAGTAGCTACATTTATATTCCTGATAATGCCCTTACGGTATACCAAGCCATCTCTAAATTGCATGTAATTTCCGAGTCTATTCACCAGGACATAGGAGATTGGTCTGTGATAGGATGGTTTTGGGGACTACTGTCCACATGGGGGTGGAAGGTATTAACCTTCCTTGGAATGATTTTGGCCATCATTTTCTCTTGTCTTTGTTTACAGTGTGGCCCTGCCATATATGTATATATATTCACGGAACTTCGTTGCTTGCTCTCCTCTCTTTTTGGGAACACAACGAAACCTGACCCATTCAGGTAGTTTGCGAAGTTCTTTTTTATTCGTGCAACACCTTCGCCGCCATGACGCGTTTCGGGCCCTCGAGCCCTTGATCACATATTTTTAAAATATGTATATATATATATACACACACACACGCGCACACACACACATATATATATATATATATATATTACCTACTGCGGTTATACTTAGGACCTAGTTTCCATAGGAAACTCGTTTTTTTTTTCCAATAACTTTGGCGCCGGTTGATGAATCTTCGTGAAATTATCAAAACTTATGGCCTGCTCCGGTTATCTCCTATCTTGAAAGTTTCGGAGTGATTCGCCAAGCGGGGGCCGAGAAACAATGGGGGTCACAAAACATGTTTTCTCCATGTTATGTCTCATAGGAAACTTTAGACACGACTACAGCCAGAACTGCTGAACGGAATTACACCAAATTTGGCAAAAAGGTAGTGCTTGATTCAGAAAGCACCCTTGTTTTTAAATGTTGTAAATCCATTCAGTAGTTGCTGAGAAAATAAAAAAATAAAGGTAAGAAAAGGCATTTCCCATAGGAAACTTTAGACATGGCTACAGCTCGAACTGCTGAACGGAATTGCACCAAATTTGGTAGGGCTTGGTTCAGAAAACTCCCTTTTTTTAAATGGTGTAAATCTGTTCAGTAGTTGCTGAGAAAATCCAAAAATAAAAGTTTTGATATTTAGAGGCGCGGTGGTTCCGCGGACCCTCCCGTCCACGAGCTTTATTCTAATTGGCTGTCAACACTCCAAACCAGGAAGTCTTGGCAGCCATTTTGTGACTCGGTAGAACCGGGTCACATCAAAACAGGAAACTAGCGGTGAAAAAAAGAAAAGGAGGCAGGGTAGAAACACCCTGACCCCCTGGGCCTTCTCAGGGGGTCCAACAAGGACCCCCAAGGCCAAAAAATGGTGTACAACCATTACAAAGCAACTATTACAACGGACTACTTTTACAACACAACCACTACAACGCAGGATCCTTTACAACGAATGCCTTTACAACGCATGACATTACATCGCAGATGCTATTACAACGCATGCCATTACAACGTAAGTCTAGGTAAGTATATCATTAAATTTAAACATTTATTTAATTTAGAAAAAAACATTTAATATATTAAATATTAATAATTTAATAAATATTAAAAAAATAATTATTTTAAAAAATACTTTAAATACATTAAATAAATTAATTTAAGTAATTTTAATATTTATTTAAAAAGTTCTTAAAATAAAAAAATATATTTAATTTTTACCCCTACACTATCCAGCACTTACCCTACTTTTACACCCCCCTGGAGTTAGAATAGTAATGTTTACCCCTACACTATCCAGCACTTACCCTACTATTACACCCCCCTGGAGTAAGAATAGTAATTTTTACCCCTACACTATCCAGCACTTACCCTACTATTACACCCCACTGGACTTAGATTAGTAATTTTTACCCATACACTATCCAGCACTTACCCTACTTTTACACCCCCCTGGAGTTAGAATAGTAATTTTTACCCCTACACTATCCAGCACTTACCCTACTTTTAAACCCCCCTGGAGTTAGAATAGTAATTTTTACCCCTACATTATCCGGCACTTACCCTACTATTACTCCCCCATGGAGTTAGAATATTATTTTTAAACACCTACACTATTTTAAACAAATATATATATATATATATATTTACAAATACATAAAAAAATACATTTAGTAAATAAAATTAATTACATATTTATTAATTACATTTTTATTAAAAATTATATACTTGCCTATACTTACGTTGTAATGGCTTGCGTTGTAATAGCATCTGCGATGTAATGTCATGCGTAGTAAAGGCATTCGTTGTAAAGGATCCTGCGTTGTAAAAATTGCGTTGCTATGGTATGCGTTGTTAAAATATGCGTCGTAACGTCATACATCCCCAAAAAAAGCATTAAAAAAAAAATTGCTGGATGCGCACTGGGTGGGCGGATCCAGATGAAAGATTTTAAAAAACGAAGTGAGGGCTTCCTTGCTTTGTTAATTATAAGCCCCTGGTTGGGCCAGGTCCCGGGTGGATTTTTTAAATGTATAGTGGGGGCCCACAGGGGCCCTCGCAGCCCCAGGTATCCCCCCACCTCCCTGGGGCTCTCTTTTTTTTTTAAAGTTGGGAGGGGGGCTGCACAGCAGCCCTCCTGGAGCCCTTGATAGCCCGGGGGACCGCCACCCCCCAGGGCCGGCTCCTGCAGTGTGCCGGGGTGCCCACCCCCGAGACACTGCTGTTTGCTATGGTAGGGCGGGAGCACGTGTCCCGCCCCATCATAGCAAACTCTGGTTTGGATTTTGGAAGAGAGAGCAGGAAACCTTCTCTCTCTTCCAAAATCCAAACCAGATTGCTTTTCCACACAGGGAGCTGCATGTCAGCAGCTCCCCAAGTGGAAAAGTAATGCCAGCTTCCGCAGGACGCGGTGAGCCGGTGGGACCCCCCACGGTCCCCAATGAAGTGTCTAGGTCCCGGGGGATGGGGTCCCCGGGGCGAATATAAATTACTGGTAGCAGTGGGGGGGTTTTGAAAAATTTGGAGTCGGGACCCTAGCGCGGAGCTCAGCGCAGCCCCCTGGTTTGAACATGAGGAATGCGCGGCTCTCAGCACAGCCCCCTGTGAGGTTCTTCGGTTTTCAACTTCGTCCCGTATTCGGCCGCCATTTTGTGTCCCGTCGTTATTTTGTGTTGCCCTCACTCAGGCAGCAGTGTGTATGCCTTTTCCAGCAGCTACGTGTCTCTTCTGTTAAAAAGTAACCCTCTGCCCTTGTTTACGAAACCGATGTCAGGGTCTGGCCGAGTCCACTAATCCATGTCTAGGTTGATTGATCCCTGTCTCGACTGATTGTTTGGCTTCCTCTATTCTTTCCTTACTTTATCTTATCCGACTGGCCTTCGCTATTCTCTCCTTGTATTCTCTTGTTACATAACTATCCTTTGAGGCACACAAATACGTCCTGCCACCTGCAAATTGGATTGTAGGCACTAGCACTGATTAACTTGTGGGGAGAGGTGACACACAGGGTCTAAGAGAAGTGCGTATTTGGGACACTTGAAGGCTTGTTTTCCAACTTTTCCTATTGGTTAGCCTTGTATGTATTGGGAGTATACGTTGTATATATGTGTGCTATAAAAGATTGTGCGCCAAGGAATAAAGTGGCAGTCTCCTGAGAGCCTACTCTGTACTTCTGGGACAACTGTGCTTAGCTGCAGCTAATAAACCTGGTTTTCTACGCCTAACAGAGTGTCTTGTGTCTCTGTCCGACAAGGCAGGTGAACTCGGAGATTTAAGATGTACCCTGCGCCGCCAGGCCCATAAGGCCCGGTTCTTCAACTGGCGCCCAACGTGGGCGGCTTCAGTGGTAGCGGTTCAGCCCGAGGGTCGTGAGGAGACTCGTAAGAAAATTCCAGATGATTCGCGAACCACGTCAAGCGGCCCCTGTATGTCAAAGTGGACCGAAGGTCTTTTGAAGCGCGGCTACTCCTTTCCGACGGCTGCTACGACTGCTGCCCTGACTGCCGCCCTGCCTTGGCCCATTTGGTGATGACTGGTATTGCGAGACGTTAGACGGACCTCTGTCGGCGTAAGAGAACACTTACTTGAGTATTCGTGGAATGCGCCCACTTCTTTGTTTTGTTTTTGGGTTTGTTATTCGACCATTGCAATAGCCGAAGCCAAGGGGTGAGTACGTTTGTGCTGTGTTATTTGCTTTAACCCCTTGAAGTTTGTAAACGGACCAATGAATTAAATATGTCTGGTCTTAGCAAGTTTAGGAAGTTTTGTTGTCTCGGGTTGCAATAGGGATTCCCGGCTAGAGGACTCTTGTCCGATTCCTCCGGTTGGAGCTCCTACTTATGAGCTCTATTCGAAACATGGTGTTGGCTCCATTGCCTTTAACTAGGCATGGATCCGATACACAAAGAAAGATGGTGTTCTGCAGTGGCCTCAAAATGGTAGCTTTGAGCCTGACATATTAGACAATCTAGAAGGAATTTTGTTCAAAAGAAAAGCCCGGCCGGCAATGTTTGACTCTTTTCGCCTCTGGCGTAAGGAAGCCAAACAGAGAGAAATTAAGCAGGCAAAAAGAGATAAGAAAGCGAAAGGTATGACGATTATTCAGGCTGCCCAGCAGTTTAAAGAAAATGAGATTGATTGGGCGATTGAAGTCTCAGAAAGGCAGCATCGTATGGCAATAGATAGATGTTACCCTGTCTTGCCTACTTCTCCACAGAGTAAGGATCTTGACGAAGATCCCTTAATATCCCATTTGTTGAGATTGCCTCCGCCCTTTGTACCAGGTGCTAGTACACCTCCATTGTTACCACTTGTCAAGCAACCTGTCGTTCAGCCAGTTGATCCGGCTCTTCCACAATTGCCCCTTCCAGTATTGCCACCCTCGCCTGCTTTGCCACCGACTTCTGTACCTCAGTCTCCTTTACCCTCGGTTTCTCTTGTAACTGTCAGCCCCTCTCCTGCTGTGCTTAATACCTTGTCTCCTGTTTTACTGTCAGATTCTCCCACAGCTCGTAGACGACTGGTCCATACTGTTTCTGGTCTTTTCTCCCCCCTCTTTGGGTCTTTTAATCTGACTCCTGCTCTTTCTCGAAGGCAATCCCGTAGTCAACTTCCAGGTTCTGACAAGCGAATTATGTTGGACTCTCTTGCTCACAAATGGATCATGAGTGGTCCACAATATAGTGTGCACAATATCATGAGCACCTTTCTCCAGTGGAATGCGACCACGCAGAGATATGTTTTTAATGTTATGTGTGACAATCTTGTCAAAGGATGGGAGGATATGGATTTGGGTTTAGCTCCCCATGGTTTGTTAGACGTGCAGGCTAAATTTGATAAAGGACTTATTGTGGATTCTGAAGTTGAGGACGCCGTAAGGACACATGTCACTTTCAGGTCTTTATTTTCTTCTCAGACTATTCTTAAACCTAATCCTGCAGTTTGACAGAAAATGAAACATTATCCTATGAGGGAAGTTCCTACAGTATGGAGAGAAGAGGTTCCACAGGCAGGCAATATTCCGCGTGTCCCTGCTCATTTCCAGCGTATATGGGTACATGTCCCCTGGAAACGATCTGAAGTTTTGGAGCTTAAACAGTCTTTACCGGACCCTCGTAAAATTCCCGCTGGGTTTTATAAAGAGCTGTCCCAGATTGTTGATGCATGTATCATGAATTTGGCCGATATTGATATGCTGATGGGAAATGTAGTCCCACAAGCGTTATGGGCTCGAATTCGTAGGGAGGACCACGACCAAGCTTTAGGTGGTAATTGGGCTGCTATAACTGCTGCGGATGCAACACAAGTAGGTGGTGCTAAACCAGATGATTTGATTGCACAATTGCCCGGTAGGATCATCACTTTAATGAAAACGATGATGCCTGCTTTACGTGTTAACTGGGATAAGTTAGCTGCGTGTAAACAGAAGAAAGATGAGAGTGTCTCCGATTTCTTTACCCATTTCGAGGAGACGTTCATCGACCACAGTGGTCTAGATATGAGTACTGAGGGTGGACAGCGATTATTCGTGGATAAATTTGTATTTAATTTACTTCCAGAATTATCGCATAAATTGAAAGAGTCCGAAAGTTCGTGGGCTGTTTCTTCGTCTGCCCAGATATTAGCCACTGCTCAGTATTACGAGAATAGGAATCAGGAGGAAAAGGATAAAATGGAGATAAAGACTAAAGAATTGAAAACGAAGGTTCTTTAGCAACAGGCTTATCCCCCTCGTTCTGCTCAGCACCAATTTCAACAGCCTCCCCAGTTCCAGAGGTTGTTACAGAAGCCTGAACCCTTTGTTCCGCGACCTTTGCTAGGTCCTAATAAATGTGCCTATTGTAAAGAGGAAGGTCATTTTAAGAATAGCTGTCCGGTTTTATTGCAGCGTAATGGTGGATTCCCAGGGCCTCCAGGCCGTGGTGGTTTTCAATCAGCACCCAGAGGTAGAGGGCGAGGTGCGTTGTCTCAGGGACAGCGTTCCTTTCCCCCTCAGAATTCTATGAATTATTTTGACCAGCAGAACACTCAGTCTGCGCAATATTACAATTACGACTATTTTGTTAAAAGTGAGAATCAGGATTTTCACACTAGCTAGGACAGCCATGGACAAAGCAAGGGAGTCGTATCAGTTCCAGTGGATCAGAATGGGCCTTATGTTGAAGTTGTTGCATTGGGTGTTTCAGAGCCATTTCTTTTGGATACTGGTGCGATGAGAAGTTCTATCATTCACTCCAAACTCCCTGGGGCACCTTTGTCTGGCTTAACAAACGTTTCTGTAGGATTCTCTGGCGCCCCAGTTAGTAACCTGGTTTCTTGCCCTTTGCCTATCTCAATGGGTCCTTATGATTTGGAGGCCCGCTCATTTTAACGACTGGTTGCGGTGAGAATTTGTTGGGTTTGGACTTATTGAAACGTCTACATGCAACATTGTATTGTTCCCCCTCTGGTGTACATCTTACTTTAGGTGAGAAATTGGTTTCTCCTATGTATTTGTCTAAGGACCAACTCCCACCTGAATTGCGATCTCTTCCTGCTACGCTTTGGGCTACAGGTCCGATTGATGTTGGTCTGCTCCAAATTCCACCTTACGTGGTTACTGTCAAGCCTAATGTTAAAATACCATGCATTCCTCAGTATAAAATTTCCAACGAAGGTGAAAGAGTTTTGTTGGCTATCATCATTGATTTAGTTCTGAAGGGTGTGGTTGAAGAAACAAGAGGAAATGTTTGCAATAGTCCTGTTCTACCTGTTCTTAAACGCACTGATCCTTCTCAGCCTCCTGTATATCGTTTTGTGATCGATCTTCGGGAGGTCAACAAAATTGTTGTCCCCCAGTTTCCTGTCGTCCCAGATAATACTGCCTTGCTCACAATGATACCTGCTTCAGCTGTCTGGTTCTCAGTTATTGATCTCAAAAATGCTTTCTTCTGCATTCCTATTGCTGAGGAGAGTAGGGATATTTTTGGCTTCTCTCTCGGAGGCCGAAGTTTCCGATTCAAACGTGCACCTCAAGGCTATTGTGAGAGTCCCTCCATTTATAGTCAGGCTTTGAAATCTCAGCTCGATGCTTTCACTTTGCCCCCAGGTGCTACTCTTATTCAGTATGTGGACGATTTGTTAGTTGCTGCTGATTCAGAGGATGTTTGTAAGAATGTGACTGTATCGCTGTTGCGTCATTTTTCTGACCTGCATCACAAGGTGTCACCCTCTAAACTACAATATTGCCGCCAAGAGGTTACCTACTTAGGTCATCTCTTGTCGAAGGAGGGAAGGCGATTGACCCCAGAACGTATTCAAGCAATCGCACAAATGTCTGTGCCATCCACACAAAGGGAGGTGCGTGCCTTTCTGGGCATTACCTCTTATTGTAGACAGTGGATTCCAAATTTTTCTTTGTTGGCTAAACCTCACCTGGCACTTACTCTGAAAGACACACCCCAACCTCTTCCTTGGACTGACGAACGTCAGAAGAGTTTTTCTGACTTACGTGCTGCTTTGTGTTCTGCCCCTGTGTTAGGTACTCCGGATTACAGTAAGCCTTTCACACTCTACGTTCATGAAAGAGAAGGTTGCGCGTTGTCAGTTTTAACGCAACAATTTGAAGACAAACAGCGGCCATGTGCCTATTTTTCGGCTACATTGGATCCAGTAGCCAAGGCATTGCCTAGTTGTCTCAAAGCTACAGCAGCAGCAGCGATCTCCATTCGTCAATCTGCTGGATTGGTACTGGATAACACTCTTGTTGTAATGGTACCACATGCAGTGGATACTCTTTTGAACAGAACGAAAACATAACATCTCACGAGTGCCCGCTTGTCTGGGTACAAGCTGACGCTCTTGGCTAGTCATATACACATCAAGCGGTGTAATACTTTGAATGCAGCAACACTGTTACCCATTCCAGAAGAGAAAAGACACCCAAGAACAGCATGATTGTTTTCTCCATACAGAGGAGGAAACGAAAGGCAGAATAGACTTAAAAGATACCCCACTCATGGACCCGGATGGGATTCTTTGGGTGGATGGCTCTTGTTTCAAGCTTCCCAATGGCGAGACGACTGCGGCCTATGCTGTTACCACCTTGTATACAGTAGTGGAGACAGCACGCATTACACATAATTCAGCCCAAGCAGCTGAGCTGATTGCCCTGACGAGAGCGTGTATGTTGGCTAAGGGAAAGAGAGTGAATGTTTACACTGATAGCCAATATGCCCTTACTTCTAATGGGACTAAGATACAGCATGGTCAGTTGGTAACTGACCTTCTCGAATCACTTGCTTTGCCTACCCAAATAGCAATAGTGAAGTGTAGTGCACATAAAAGGATCACTGATGATGTGGATCGCGGGAATGTTTTTGCAGACGAGGTAGCGAAAGAAACAGCGAGAGATGCTACAAGTCGCATGTGTGTTGCAGGCCCTGTAAGATGGGTCAAAGAAGGAGGAATGTGTGAAGACACAATAGAAAGTGTGAGAATGATTCAAGAAGAGGCTACAGAGAAGGAATTGAGTGAGTGGACAGAAAGTACGGGAATGTTGAAGGCGACAGGGTGTTGGACGGAATTGTCAGAACATCAGCGCTGGCTGTTACCAGATGCCTATGTACTGCCTGTAGTTACTATGGCGCATGGTCAAGCCCACATCAGTGTGAAAGGGATATGCAAAGTTCTGGCTCCAGTATGACAGAATGAAGGAATCCCGAAATGTGCGGAAAATGTGGTGAAACATTGTATCGTTTGTTTGATGCATAATCCAGGAAAGGGAACCCCGACTCCGGCAGGTCATTTTGCTTCCCCTACGTATCCTTTTGAGGTATTACAAATTGATTACATTCATATGGAACGTTGTAACAACTTTAAGTATGTTCTGGTGGTGGTGTGTGCCTTTTCCAGATGGATAGAGGCCTACCCCTAAACGACAATACTGCTTTGTCCACTGCCAAAGTCCTTTTGAAGGAATTCTTCCCGAGGTTTGGTTTGCCGCAAATTGTCTGGAGTGACAATGGAAGTAAATTTGTAGGCCAAATTATGCAGAAGGTGTTGGTCTTGGTATTAGGCAGAAATTCCATGCGGCAAACCACCCTCAGTCAGCAGGTTTGGTAGAGTGCTATAATGGCACTCTCAAGCTCAAACTGGCAAAGATTCAGGCCAGCACGGGTCTTGCTTGGCCCGATGCTTTACCTTTGGCACTCTTATCTACGAGAACAGCTGTACATTCTCACTTAGGACTCAGCCCATACGAGGTCGTTTTTGGGCAACCAGCTAATGTCTGGGTAGTCCCTCGACCTAAAAAATACTCTAATATTCCGTATCCTATGTTGATTGACTACTTACATGACCTCACCACTAAATTGCGTGTTCTTCACCAACAGGTTCAAAACGCTTTGCCGGAGGCCTCTGCAGATCCAGGTCATTCCATCCAACCCGGAGACTGGGTTTGCCTGAAGAATATTTAGAGGACAAAGAATTTGGAACCTCGTTGGGGCCGCCTCGGCAAGTTCTTCTAGTGATACGTACAGCAGTAAAAGTCGTCGGAAAGAAGAATTGGATCCATGGCGTGCACTGCAAAAGGGTACCTTTGCCTTTGCCTTTTGACCAGTGGGTCCACAAGGGTGTAGGTGATAGTGAGAGTGAAAGGGTCCCACGGTTGGCACCTTTCAGTAGTGCACGTCTGGATCGGACAAGGTCTGAAAAAGAAGACGACGACGTGTTGCAAGAAGCTGTACCATCACATTTGCAATTGAACACAACAAACTCAGAGGTTTTGTTTCGAGAGCAAACTGTACCTGGCAAGACCCGGTACAACCTAAGACCTAGACTGATTAAGAACAATTTAACTTTTTCTCTTTTCTTTTCTGGTTATATTTTTGAGAGACATTTCTTTTCACTATCCATTAAGTTTCAGGGTCACGGTAGGAGTCTTAGGCTGTGACCTGAGTAGTGACAGTAGGTCTGCAGGACTTGCATTGTCATAGGACGGCTAATAACCACAACTAAGTGATCTAGGAAGATTACCATGAGCAACGCTTTAGAGAATGGATATTAAATTGGCAAAGAATGATAAAAAGCAAGAAATGAAAAGTAAAAATAAGAAATTGTTGTTCAGTCCATGTGGCATAACCTTGTGCATTTTAATATGTTCATGTGTTTTATTGGCTTGTGTGGGTTGGGTTGTTCACACTATGCACCAAGCACCTGTTCCTACTTCTGTTTCTTTGCCTTTTTCTACTACTGCCTCCCCGCATCAGTTCCATACACTCCCAGAGCACGAGCAAATTCGGAGAACAGAATACTTTAACAATTCATTCAGCTGTTGCATCACCATCAACTGGTAGTCAATACTCCGGACTGTTGGGTTTGTGGACTCATGCCCCATAACACAGAGAGAGGGATGCCATATTTAGTCCTTCCGTTTTCTCAGGGAGGTTCTGCTTGGGCCTATTTGGCCATGTTTTCTAATGTATACCAGAATCAACTTTGATATCCTCCTGGTGGTCCATATGGTGGTGGAGCAACTTTTTGTCATAGTTCTTTGATAAAGGGAATAGTGGCCATGGCTAGAATTGCCAAAATTGGTAAGATTCCTGTTGATGAGAAACGAGCATATGATGGTTGGAACGTGACTCGTTACGTTACTAGCCTCACAGATAAGGCTAGACGAAGGAGATCTCCACCAATTTGGACCGTACCTCATCGGGGTAAGTTATGTCTACAGATAAATGGTCAAAATATTAAAACCCAACAGGAAAAGAGTGTTTGTTCCCATACATATATCTATTCACCCCAGATTTCTTCACCATTAGTGCCACCTCAAGGCACTTATTTTGTCTGTCACAACAGAGCTTACACGTGGCTTCCCATTTACTTTTCAGGAACGTGTTATGTGGCTTTTCTTCTCCCTCCGACATACACTCCTCCTTCAGGTCATCACAGAAAAAGATATGGCAGAGGGGTTATCGATTCCAAAGACACAACAGGACAAGAAGGAGGTGACGTTATCAAAGGGTTTCTTCCTTTCAGGGGCCCGATGGCCAATAGCAGAAACATTAGACAGTTAGTTCGTGTTGTTGAGGCTACCATAAATTTGACTTCTGGAGCCTTGACTAATCTAACAGCCGAACTTCAGGCGGACCGCCTTATGACTTTGCAGAACCGGATGGTTCTAGGCATTGTCCTTGCAGATCGTGGAGGAGTCTGTAAATTGATCGGGTCTAGGTGCTGCATTTATATTCCTAATAATGCCCCTACGGTGTACCAAGCCATCTCTAAATTGCATGTAATTTCCGAGTCTATTCACCAGGACATAGGAGATTGGTCTGTGATAGGATGGTTTTGGGGACTACTGTCCACATGGGGATGGAAGGTATTAACCTTCCTTGGAATGATTTTGGCCATCATTTTCTCTTGTCTCTGTTTACAGTGTGGCCCTGCCATCTGCAGTCTTTGTATTGGTATCAGGGCCGTTTCTATGTGTTTTGCCATCCTAGGCAAGAATTGAAAAATGCCGCCCCCTCCCTTTTACTACCATGGCCTCTCCATTATACCAGGCTTGCATGCCTCAGTCACAGATCAAAATGGAATGCTAAACCCAAAGAACACCTCCCCAGTGTATAGCTGGCAATACTCCATATTATTTCAACTTTGTGTCCCATTACTATTTAGCAGTTTTTTGTAACACGTATGAGGGTCAGAATGCTTTACATATGTCAACAAGATGTGACAAAAATAAAAGCAACAGCATATAACAAACATTATGGATAATAAGGAAGAAGGAAAAAAAGTCGTCCAATCGGGTACAATAAGAAAATAAGTAATATAGAAGTGCTTAAGTAAGTCTTAATTCGCAGAATCTGTTAATTATATTTCTAAACATATCCCTCACTTAATAGCATAAGATAGCCCTGATGGACCGAATTTTTTTCGGAGCCAGAAAACACTCTTTAATAGTGATATGGAATTAGGAAACCGAAAAATCTTTGCCAGTTTGGTTAGAAATTGACCTCCAGTTTTAGACAGAGTAAAATCCACAGTGGGTACTTCAAAAGAAGATATTCATGGACAGAAGTGTCAAACTTCATACTGTTATGGTTGTCTGACACATTTTCTTTGCTTCATTTAGAACACTGTATGCACGTTTTAGATGTTTGCTTTGCTCAGTTTATATCATTAATTTTACCAAAAGAATTTGAAATGAAAGCTAAGGCTCCACACATTTTGATAAAAAAAAAAACGAACAGCGCTTGCCGCTGCTTAAAGTGCCGTGTATACACTCTCTACAGTAAAAACAATGAGATTCTCAAATGCCTTGCACCACGCCCACTCACACAATTAGTTGTTAATATGAAAATAATTGGAATTTTTTTCTAGGCACCTGCTGCACATCATTTAGAGACGAACAGGCAACAAATTAAACCCTCGACTCTACACTGGGAATTTTCACTTTACTCTCCACGTTACAAATACCTGTCACTGATGTAAAAATAATTCCAAGTTTCGCACGTAACAACCCGGCCACAGCAGGTGCGGTTTCATGTCCCCAAAAGTGTTCTTACCTTTCGTCATCCGATAAAGAGCATCTTAAAAATCCGACAACAGGTACGCCTTGCTTACGACTATGACCCACTTCAATATACGAAGAACTTTAACCGACTTGAAATAAGTGAAGACAGGTAGAGGAAATCGGAAATCTGGTTTATTCTGATTGACATGGCCGGGCCGGTACTGGGAGGGAATTGGGGTTTGATTGCACTGCCCCATACAATTGTGTGATTGGTTAGCAATAAACGGCACGCTCCGGAAAAGACACAGACCAATGAAGAATTCAACCTCTGCTGCCCCGGAAGCGATAACTCTGTAGAGCCTGGGCCGTCGGTGCTTGCTTGTGTTGTATTGTATTTTATTATATTGCAATATTTATGTTGGCTTTCAACTGCCAGGAGGGCACGGAAACCCGCGCTTACGTGAGCTGTAGGCTACGGCGTGTAGGCTGTGTGGGTTGGAAGTGTGTGGCTTTTATTCTGTACAGTCTGTTGTACACGTTTTGTATTTGGGCGCTAAATCATCGTGAAGGCTGCATTTGGACAAATGGTCTGAATTCTGTCCACCAGCTTAAAAGACCATAGTGGCTTTTCCCACAGTGCGAGGCAGGTAATAGGGTCAGTAAAAAGCATGATATATCGCTCACAAAAGAGGGTGAAGGGAAGACCCGCTGCAGCATTTCTTTAGATGCATGTGAGCAGTGCTTTAAATGAAAAGTACAGGTACTCATCAAAATGACTCATTCCAAATCCCAAGCTCACGTTTTCTGCCGCCCTCCTCCTTTTGCCACCCTAGGCGGCCGCCTAGTTTGGCCTAATGGTAGAAACGGCCCTGATTGGTATACAACAACCTAGGCAGACAAATTGCTTGTCAAATAGATATTACATGTGCAAGGGACCATTTTCAAAGTGAGGTTTAAAAAACAAAATTTATTGACAAATACATCAAAAATTCATAAAATATTTCGAAGTAATTTCGATGAGACACACATCTAATAAAGATAGTTCAAAGAACTATAAATAGATACAAAGCATGAAAGACAATCAATATATAAAAAATACAATTTAAAAAACAAAATATAAAAGATATGTTCGTGGCACAGAAGTAATCAATCTCGACGCGCGTTTCGGCGACCAGCGCTTTCTTCAGGACAAGCCACACAGTAACCTAAGTCTGTATACGTTAAAAGTTGCCAGATCGTATTATTTTTGAAGTAGAGAGCGGAGGATATAAAAGAATTCTATTAAAGGTGAGGATAAATCTGAATTCTTTGTGGCGCAACCCTACCCTACACAGTATTTCACTAGTGCAAAATTATTATTCTATTCATTGCAGGAATATGGAAGAAGGCTGTTGATATTTGTGTAAACGTGATTATTGAACCACGGTTAATGTCATAATAGCTTCAATGCTGACTGATTCATAAGGGCTAAGAGTTATTACATATGGCTACATAATAAGACTGACCAATCATTGTTTTGCCTTGCCTCAGGAAAGCTTATGTGACTATATTTTGTAAATGCTACAGTAAAAATGTGCACATCACACTTAAATGAAACTTTAAAAACATTACCAAACTTAGGCTCTATAAAAAAAAGGTGTTGTAAAATTTCAAGTAGAGAAAAAGGGAGAAAATAAGCGACTCGGTAGGGAAGCTGCCTTGTCTTAATTTGTCTTGACCAGTCTCATGTTGCTCTAATAATGTAAGTATAAAAAGTGGTATTAATCTTCTGTGGTGTTGAGCCCATTAGGGAATTTGTTGTCTAGCTCTAAAATCATTTGAGACTCCATTCTTCTTAACATTTTTAGTTTTTTCTCTGTCTCCTCCCCTACGTGGTTTAGCAATAGCTGATAATACAAAATATTTGAGACACTGCAGGTCATTGTTGTGCACAGACCTGAAGTGTCTTGCCACTGGATATGAGCTATAATTGTTCACGATAGCCCGGAGGTGCTGGAAAATCCTGGCATGCACCTATAACTTTGTGCTACCCACATATCTTAAGTCACAGGTGCATGTCAGGACGTAAACAGCAAATTCCGTTTTACAATTGTAGGACCCCTTGATTTTAACCAACTCAGGACGGTATGGGGTAGCATATTCTGTGGTATTGGCTCCAAATCTGCACGCTCTGCAGCTGGGGCACTTAACAAATCCCTGCCGGGATTGTAACCACATTGGATTCTTGCTCAATTCCGGACAGTTTCTACTAATTTGAGTTATTATGGAAGGTCTCTTCCTATAAGTAATAGTTGGATTAGAAGGAAGTCTAGGAGCTAAAACAACGTCTGTTAAAAGAATGGGCCAACTTTGTGTAACTATGGACCTGATCTTTCTTTCCTGACGATTGTAAGTCGTTATGAGCCTAGGAGCAGGATATGGGTCATTCACCGGTGTCATCGTTTTTGAACTGTTATCATCTTTAAGCAGTGAATCCCTAGTTCTGGCTTGGACCTTTTTAACTGCTTGGTTTAAAATAGCATCCTTATATCCTCTTTGCTTAAATCTTTCCAATGCTTGTGGGGTACAGCTATTTAGATCATCCTCAGTGCTACATATACATTTCAGTCTAAGTAACTCCCCATAGGGAATATTGTTGAGGACATGTTTCGGGTGAGCACTGCTGGCGTGGAGTGTAATATTGCCAGCCGTGCTTTTCCTATGGAGTTTGGTGGTGATTTGTCCCTCATGAATGAAAACCTTTACATCTAAGAAATCTCATTCCTTATTACAGTTGGATGATGTAAACTTAAGATTTTCATGGTTCTTATTAATTTCAATTTCAAATTCTATGACACTTATTTTATCACCTTTCCATAAGACAAAAACGTCATCAATGTAGCGCATCCATTGTAAGATGTGCCCCGTTAAGGCTGCATTGTGTGTGCGCATGAGGACCTGCTCCTCCCACCAGCCCACGTGTAAACACGTGTAGCTGGGGGAGAAAAAGGCCCCCATCGCCGCACCTCATTTTTGCAGGTAGATATCGTTGCCAAATATAAAATAATTGTTGTTCAAACACCATGTTACTAATTCTAAAATCATTTTGTTATGATTGTAACAATGTATTGGTCTTGTCCCCAAATAATGTTCCAGCGCTTTTAATCCTGTACAATGTTCTATACTCGTACATAACGATTCGATATCCAGTGTCATGAATATCAAATCTTCGGACCAAGGAACATGTTACATTTTTTTGAGGAAATCCCCGGTGTCTTTAATGTATGTTGGGAAACCTCTAACCAGATCCTGTAGAAAGTAATCAATATATTCTGTGATATGTTCCGCCACACTCTGTATCGCTGATATAATTGGGCGTCCTGGGACGGGAAGGGTCTCTTTGTGCGCCTTAGGTATTAGGTACAACTAGGTAGAACAGGATTGTCCACATGTAGGAATTGGAATTCTTCTGTGGATATCATTCCCTCTCTTTTCCATTTGAAAAGGATTTTTTTGATTTGATCTCGTTCACTGTTATATTGTTTTAAGGTGGATTTGGAATAGCAAATCAGATGCCCAAGTTGTTTTTGCGCTTCTGCAACGTATTCCTTTTGCGGCCAAATAACGATGTTCCCACACTTGTCAGATGTTGTTACAATAATCTGATTGTCTTTTTTCAATATTTTAATAAGGGATTGATATTCCTTTTCCTGCTTACTTTTGTACCTTCTTCTGTGCTTAATTTGGAAGTGTAATTTCTTCAAATCTTCCACAATGACATCGTGGAAGGTGTCAATGGCGCCCTTAGGCATGTTAGGTATGAATAGAGATTTAGGTTTGAAAGGACTTGTGTTTGCCCCAATTTGCGTGACTGCAGCCTCTGCTAACTCCTGTTGGTCGATCTTTGTTCTGTTTTTTGCAGCAGTACTATTACCTCCAAGCTGATGCATTGTAAGGAACATTCTGGTGTCGGCCGCTGTAAGCTCAAGATTTGTTGGATTATTGCCAATTGATTCCATTTCTTTAAGACCATCTTTTATACTACAAAACGTTTGCAACTTTAATTTCTGAATGTAACAAAAGATGTCTACACGTGTACATGTGTAATTAAAGTCTGAAATAGGGCAGTACGACAGTCCCAAGCTAAGCAATTGTTTTTCTGCTGTGGTAAGAACCGACGAGGACAAATTAATTATCGTGTTTGCATTTATAGTTTTTTCCGCCAGTACTGCTTTTTTGGTTTTTTGAAGGAGGTTCCGCTTTTTTGGTGCTCTCCCCGTCTTTTGTTGTTGCGTGTTTTTTTTTCTTTTGATTGCGTTGTCTTAGGGTTTGCAAACGATCGAATACTAAAAATCAACCTCTTGTCCTAGGTCTAATACTCTTGTTTTCTCCACTGTATCCAGTCTGTTGGAGCTTCCCTCACCCGATGACATAGAGCTCACCAAGGATTCACTGTCACTGCTGTCTGCCACTATATATACATTCACTGAAAAAAACAGGTTTCAGGCATGTTATAGTTATAAATTAGCATTTAAAAAACCTTAGAAATTCACTGAAAAAAACATAGGTTTCAGGGGCGTTATAGTTAGTTGGACATTTCACTCGTACAAAACCATAGAAATTCCCCTGTTATAGTTAGTTCAGCTAACTATAACTCGCGCCCCTGCAATGCACTGCTGATGACGTCACATATTACATCACTCATGACATGGTCAGTGACATCACTGATGACATCACTGATGACATCTCAAATGACATCACTAATGACATCACTGAGGATATCATCCATGTGATAATTTCATACATCTTCTCTCACCCTAATATAACTTTTGATACAACCACTCTAAATTACAGACTGCCATTCTCAAAACCATAGACACTCCAACACCAATAACTACTTACCCACTAACTGATTCTTAGGTTTACACACCTCTACAGTCACTCATACATATGGTTACTCAGTACAGGACTATCATATGGAGTTACTCACACACCTAGTCAGTCATGCAAAGACTCAATCACACTCCCATTCCCTCACCTATACAGTTATACACACACCAGCTCACTTACTCATACAAATACTAGCACATTCTTACGCTCTTATACAATCACTGATGCAAGCACACACTCATCCATACAGCCACTCTGACAACCACACACTCTCATTTATAGCCATTTATATACTCCAGCACACATATATACTGCCTTTCACATATGTGGTTACTCACACATGTACCATTGAGATATACATTCACTCACTAACACACCCATACACAAACTCACTCACCCAGTCCATCACAGATGCACTCTTGAAACCATGCACCCAGTGAATCACCCACTCACACATCTATGCACAGAGTCACACACACACCAACCACAAAAAACACTCAGGCACCCATACAGATACTCAGACACCAATCAATAACCCTTATAGACACTCGTGTAGCCATTCACAAACCCATGCAGCCGCTTACACACCAACAGAAAGACGGATACAGACATTAACACAGTTTAGACTTTAATCAAAAGGAGACTAGCTGAAGTTTGAGGGGGTTAACAAGATTTAGTATTAAAATCTAAGTGACTCAGTCTTGTTTTGTCAAGGGATAGTGACACCTAGTAGGTGTGCTCATGAAGCCCTCACCCACCAACCTAGTTGGTGGCATGCTTCATCATCGGGCCCACCCAGTGACACCTAGCGTGTCCCGGGTGTGCTTCGACGCCTGATTACAGCGGAGCAGGTATGTCACTGTGTGTGCGGTGAGGGATGCTTTGAATGTGAATTTAAAACGGCTTGGCGGAGGTCCCAGTACCCGAAGGTGATTAAACTTTAATACCTGGGCCACCGTCAGCGGTTAAAAATAAGGCTGTGGGACGTTAGAGGCGAGTTACGACCTCCCACGTCCTTTGATGGGTCAACATGTTTCAGCCAGTGCCTTATGAATATGCTGGCTTTCTTCAGGACAGATAAAAGGTGTGTGCAATTAAAACTAGTGGATGTGTGATACAGACTATGTGTCTACACGCCCTAAAGTGTATCTATGTGTGAGAGGGGGATTCCCTTCTCAAGAACACCTGTACATGTAACATGTAAGGACAAGGACAAAACAAACATGGGAAAAAGAGAGTCACTAGAAAGTATTGTATACATACTCATGACAGCCGACTTTATAGCGTTGGAGGTGCAGGCTATAAGCGGCTAGGGTGTAATGATACTGGTGGTACCATTATTGTGAGGATCGCACTTGAATTTCGTTGGTGGGGTGACTAAAAAGACGGTATTCACAACAATTAGTGAAAGCAGTGGTAATGAAAAAGGAAGCGCAGGAATACTTTCTTACGCTAGTTTTAAGGAGTTTTTTCTTCAAGGTTTTTGAAGTGGCAAGGGGTTGGTCCTATGGGAAAGAAAAAGGTTTTGCCACTGGGGTTAGGAGACCTGTAGGGAAAGAAAAGTCGTAGCGCTTACCCATAGTAGAGATGGTAGTTCGTCATACTCACAGGATTACTGGCCAGAGCCTGCTTTGGACCTGTAGTGCCTCCTTCGCAGAACCGGTAAGTGATGGTCTGTGCTGCTGGGTTTTATACTGCAGTTGATTAGCTAATTGTGCGCACCTGTAAGGTTTGGGAAATGGTAGACAGACTCAAGCTGCTGAGTCATAATGATACCCAGGTGCGGGAGGAGTGCTTGCGAGTCTGCGCGTATGCTGGCGGGGTTGTGGCCAGTGTGTGCGCATGCGCGGTGGATCTCGCTCTCAGAGCGCATGTGCGAACGAGAGTGTCTTCGCACATGCGCATTAGTGGGTGTATGCGCGAAGTGTTGGCGCGCCTGTGCAGACCGATCTCCGCAGTGTTGTTGTGCAGAGGGGCATTAGACCTTGCAGCAGGGCATCGGAATGTCTGTGCCCTGATACAGTTTGGATAAAATAAATATTGAGAAAATTAAAATAAGCAGTGTGCCATTGTGAGGCTATCCTTAAGGAGAGGTCCTGGGGTAATTTACAGGGGGGTCATAAGCATGGGAGTGGATCCACAATCCCATTTCTCAGAACTAGGAGGCTCTATCTCAAAGGAGATATTTTACAAGGGGGATTCCAGTGTCAAGTGGGCAAAAAAGCCCCTTGGTTACAGGGAAGTTAAAGAATTCCACGGAATGGCATCGTTCAGACCATCAGTGGCAGTTGAAAGGCGATATATCCATCGTTGTTCTTTACTGAGGAGTTTCTTATCGTTGTCAATGGCGCTTTCTGGGATTTGTTCAATGACTGTCCAGCTGAGGTCATTGGGTGTATGGCAGTGGGTGATAAAGTGATTGGTCAGTCTACTGATGTTTTTCTTGCATCGTATAGTACTGCGATGCTCGGTTATTCTGGTTTTGACTTTGCGTGTGGTCATCCCCACATATCGGAGGCCACACGTGCATGTGAGAAGGTATATCAAGTTACGTGAGTTGCAGTTAGTGTGGTTCCGTTGAGTCCAGATCTTGTTGGGTTCAAGGTTCAGAGTTTTGGTGTGGGTTGTGAGGTGACACACACTGCAGTCGTTGCAGGGGTAATGTCCAGTGATCTTGGGCAGGCCCCATGCATTGAGGATTGTGTTTTCGGGTGGCTTTGGTGGTAATCTCGGTCTGGTGCTCACCAGTTGATCTTTTAGATTGTTGCACCTCTTGTACGCAAATCTTGGTGCGTCCCAATTCCTCTGCCCGGAGTTGATTATTCTCCAATGTTTTTTAATAATCTTTGCTACCTCGTTGGAGGCCGTATTGTAGGTTGTGACGCAGGTTATTGGTTGTTCCTGATCCTCCTTTGTGATGGTTTCAAGGAGTGCGTCACGGTTTTGGTTTCTCGCCCTTTTCTGTGTTTTTCGAATAATGGATTTTGGGTAGCCACGGCTTTCCAGTCTGGTGGCTAGATCTGCTGATTGTGATTTGTAATCACTGACATTGGTGCAGTTTCTGCGTATACGGAGAAACTGACCGAATGGTAAATTTTCTTTGAGAGGGCGAGGATGGAAGCTCGTGTAAATGAGCAATGAGTTCCTTGCTGTTGGTTTGTAATATGTGGTAGTGATAAGGGTCCCATCTTTGGCTGTGATTTCCAGGTCTAAGAAAGGTAGTTGATGGTTGCTTGCTGTGCTAGTGAAATTCAGATATGGATCCCTGGTGTTGAGCCAGGTCATGAATTTGTCCAAGTCATTCTGAGAGCCTTGCCAGATGACCAGAATGTCATCAATATACCTGTGCCATTTCAGGATGTGATGGCTGAACGGGTTGGTTTCCCCAGAGATGTTGGTGCATTCAAAATGGTGTACATATAATCCTGCCACGCTCGGGGCGAAAACACTGCCCATGGATGTCCCGTTTGTTTGTAGATAAAAGGTGCCCTCATATTCGAAATAATTTTCTTTGAGGGCCAGAGTGGCACATGCCAGTATGAAACTCCTCGGAGTGTGGTAAGGCCAAGGGGATTCTTCTAAGATGTCATGGAGAACTTGCAAGGTGGCATCCTGGGGGAGACTGGTGTACAGGCTCTCCACGTCTAACCCTACCAATAATTGGGTATCAGGGTCAAAGTCCATATTGTTTATGACCTGTAGTAGGTGCTTAGTATCCTTTATGTATGTAGGTGTTTTTTGCACCAAAGGAATCAAGAAAAAATCACAATAACGCGATAATGGTTCCAGTAGGGAGTTTATGCCTGAAACAATAGGTCTGCCAGGTGGTGGGATTTTGCCTTTGTGTACTTTGGGTACAGTGTAGAAGTACGGGGTCCTGGTGTGTTCAGGGCATAGGTATTCAGCTTCCTGTTTGGAGATATGTTCCGCATCTGCTGCCCTCTTGACAAGTGCAAGGATGGTCGCTCGTAGATTGTCTGTTGGATCCTGTTCCAACCTGCGGTAGTTCCTGTTGTCGCAGAGGAGTCTGCGACATTCAGTGTCGTAGTCTGCTTTGTCCAGCAGTACAATGCCTCCCCCCTTATCAGCCGGTTTTATGATCAGAGTGGGGTTATTTTGTAGGCGTTGTATCGTTTGTCTATTATCCCAAGACAAATTGTTGAAGTGATTGGTCGGGTTAAGGTTCTCAATGTCATGGTATACTGCCTGTTCAAATGTTGTGATTTCTGCAGGGATGGTGGAAGGTGGTGGGACAAAAGTTGACTTGATTCTGAGACCCGTGATGTTGGGGTTCTCGTGAGGTTGGTCACTTTCTGGGGTGGGTTTTTCAAAGAACGATTTCAATTTAAGTTTTCTGAAAAATTGTGCCAGTTCGACATGTAGTTTGAATTTGTCGAGTCTGGTGGTTGGTACAAATGACAGTCCTTTTTCCAGGACTAACTGCTCTTTGTCAGATAGCGGGGTACTGGACAAGTTAAATACCAGTGATGGCTGGGCGGTGGCGTTCACTATTTGCTCGGTCCCGGTGTTGCTTCTTTTGCTTTTTGGCGTGTGTTCGAGCTGACTGGGTTCTCTTCTTCGGCCCAGTGGACCTGTGTGTTGTGTTGGAATGGTCTTCAGCGGCCCCGCGCCCTTCGGCCCTGTCCTAAAAAAGGAATATGTGGGCCCTGGTTGCCCGCAAATAGCGGCATTGGTCCCGGAGGGTACATTGTGGGGAAACCGTAGTAGGGGTTCTGTATGTGACCGAAGTTGGGTGGGAAGCCGTAAAATTGGCTTTGTTGTCCTCCTTGCCAGGTGTTAGGCCAACGTTGTCCTCTTCGTCCTCTTCCACCTCCTCCTCTTTTTTGTGATCCACTGCTGGAGTCACTGGAGATCGAACTATCATCACCTGAAGAGTTGGACATGTTAGTGTCCTTGGTTGGTGGTGTGTAGTTTTCTTCTGAATACGGATACACTTTGGCATAGCTAAATTTCTTGAGGTCTTTGTCAAACTTCTTGATTTTAGCCTGGGTCAGGTATTCCTTATATTCATTTATCTCTCTGTTTTGGTCATCTAGTTTTTTCTTGAATGCAGTAATAGTGGCTTTGAAATGGCTCTCTGTGGCTTGGATTTCGATCATAATAGCATCCGATAGGCGCTTTGCTGTTTTGAGGATGAGTATCTTCCAGTCCCTGGTACAATGCCAGGCGATCTGGGCCCAGTCCTTCCTAAACGTTGGGTCATCAAGGAAGATCCTGGGTGCGTTGGTTACTAGAAGGCCCCTTGGAGCCGTATTAGTTCTGAGGTATTGGGCCAGGATTGTCCCATGAAGGATGGTGCGTATTCTGTTGCGCTTTTTCTCTGTAAGGGTCTCCCAATCGGTGGTCTGTGCGATGGTGCTGGAGATGTTAAAATCCGCTTGGAAGGACGTGTCAGACAGGATGTCTGCCACGTCACTCTCAGTGAAGGTTAAGCCATGGTTTTCTGCCATGGTTTGGATATGCTCTCGCAGCTGTGCGCTGCCAGTATGATCGTGTATCAAGAGGGAGAGAGAGGACCAGCTAGCTAGTCCGTATCCCCAATTTATATAGACTTTAATCAAAAGGAGACTAGCTGAAGTTTGAGGGGGTTAACAAGATTTAGTATTAAAATCTAAGTGACTCAGTCTTGTTTTGTCAAGGGATAGTGACACCTAGTAGGTGTGCTCATGAAGCCCTCACCCACCAACCTAGTTGGTGGCATGCTTCATCATCGGGCCCACCCAGTGACACCTAGCGTGTCCCGGGTGTGCTTCGACGCCTGATTACAGCGGAGCAGGTATGTCACTGTGTGTGCGGTGAGGGATGCTTTGAATGTGAATTTAAAACGGCTTGGCGGAGGTCCCAGTACCCGAAGGTGAATAAACTTTAATACCTGGGCCACCGTCAGCGGTTAAAAATAAGGCTGTGGGACGTTAGAGGCGAGTTACGACCTCCCACGTCCTATGATGGGTCAACATGTTTCAGCCAGTGCCTTATGAATATGCTGGCTTTCTTCAGGACAGATAAAAGGTGTGTGCAATTAAAACTAGTGGATGTGTGATAAAGACTATGTGTCTACACGCCCTAAAGTGTATCTATGTGTGAGAGGGGGATTCCCTTCTCAAGAACACCTGTACATGTAACATGTAAGGACAAGGACAAAACAAACATGGGAAAAAGAAAGTCACTAGAAAGTATTGTATACATACTCATGACAGCCGACTTTATAGCGTTGGAGGTGCAGGCTATAAGCGGCTAGGGTGTAATGATACTGGTGGTACCATTATTGTGAGGATCGCACTTGAATTTCGTTGGTGGGGTGACTAAAAAGACGGTATTCACAACAATTAGTGAAAGCAGTGGTAATGAAAAAGGAAGCGCAGGAATACTTTCTTACGCTAGTTTTAAGGAGTTTTTTCTTCAAGGTTTTTGAAGTGGCAAGGGGTTGGTCCTATGGGAAAGAAAAAGGTTTTGCCACTGGGGTTAGGAGACCTGTAGGGAAAGAAAAGTCGTAGCGCTTACCCATAGTAGAGATGGTAGTTCGTCATACTCACAGGATTACTGGCCAGAGCCTGCTTTGGACCTGTAGTGCCTCCTTCGCAGAACCGGTAAGTGATGGTCTGTGCTGCTGGGTTTTATACTGCAGTTGATTAGCTAATTGTGCGCACCTGTAAGGTTTGGGAAATGGTAGACAGACTCGAGCTGCTGAGTCATAATGATACCCAAGTGCGGGAGGAGTGCTCGCGAGTCTGCGAGTATGCTGGCGGGGTTGTGGCCAGTGTGTGCGCATGCGCGGTGGATCTCGCTCTCAGAGCGCATGTGCGAACGAGAGTGTCTTCGCACATGCGCATTAGTGGGTGTATGCGCGAAGTGTTGGCGCGCCTGTGCAGACCGATCTCCGCAGTGTTGTTGTGCAGAGGGGCATTAGACCTTGCAGCAGGGCATCGGAATATCTGTGCCCTGATACAGTTTGGATAAAATAAATATTGAGAAAATTAAAATAAGCAGTGTGCCATTGTGAGGCTATCCTTAAGGAGAGGTCCTGGGGTAATTTACAGGGGGGTCATAAGCATGGGAGTGGATCCACAATCCCATTTCTCAGAACTAGGAGGCTCTATCTCAAAGGAGATATTTTACAAGGGGGATTCCAGTGTCAAGTGGGCAAAAAAGCCCCTTGGTTACAGGGAAGTTAAAGAATTCCACGGAATAGCATCGTTCAGACCATCAGTGGCAGTTGAAAGGCGATATATCCATCGTTGTTCTTTACTGAGGAGTTTCTTATCGTTGTCAATGGGGCTTTCTGGGATTTGTTCAATGACTGTCCAGCTGAGGTCATTGGGTGTATGGCAGTGGGTGATAAAGTGATTGGTCAGTCTCCCATGCTTATGACCCCCCTGTAAATTACCCCAGGACCTCTCCTTAAGGATAGCCTCACAATGGCACACTGCTTATTTTAATGCGAGGCTCTCTTGTGTTGTGAAGTGGCAGCGACAGATCGACGTCACGCTTCTTGCTCGTGAGTCGCGCTTCCAGCTCCTTGCGATGCACAGTTCCTCAAAAAGTTTGCGCACAACTGCAGGCACTTCCAATGCAAGCTCTTTTCACAAGCCCTTGGAAATCCTAAAAAGTTGATAAACGTACACATAAAGTTCCTCTCTCCTTTCTTTGGCAGTCAAGCAACCACTGCAGACCAATCCCCCAAGCAGCACTTCTGCTTAGGGATAGTCTCTCTGGTTCTGCTCCTCAGCATAGGTTTCTTCTTGTTTTCCAAAAGTGATACACAGTTTCTCTTTGTTCTCTGAAGGCAGAGAGGCCTTTGCCTAGTCCAAACTGGTTCTGGTCAGTCCTGGAGCACTCTGTTTACATGACTCCTTTTTTCCTTTCACACTGTAGGGCAGAGACATCAGACGCACCACAGGAGGTGGAGCCAGCATTGTGGAGGGAAGGCACAGCCCTATTTAGGTCCCAGGTGCAACTCCTCCCTCCCATCTAGATGCAGATCTCTCTATTCAGCCTGTGCTGACTCACCCTGTCTCCTGGAATCCCCCAGCCCCTGTCACTCAAACTCCAGACAAGGAATACACAACTTAGCAGAGGCAGGCGTGGATAGTTAGACAAGAAAATACCTACTTTCTAAAAGTGGTATTTTCAAACACAGAATGTTAAAACGAACTTCACTAAAAGATGCATGTTTTCATTCTGAGTTAAGGCATACCAAACGAGAATTTCTACCTAGTTCCCTGAGTCAGTTAGGATTATAAAATGAATAATCTAACTGCCCATTCTGGCTTATGGGGAATAGGTAGCCTTGCAATAGTGAAAAACGAAAATGGCTGTAATTCACTATTAGGACATGCAATACACATCACGGCTTGTCCTACCTTATACTTACAATGCACCCTGCCCTTGGACCTACCATGGGGGTGTCAGATATGAAGTAAAGGGAAGGTTTAGGGACTAGCAAGTGGGTGCACTTGCTCAGTCAGCATGGCAGTACCAGATTGCACACAGTCTCTGCAATGGCAGACCTGAGACTCGCCTTTACAGGCTGCCTTTGTGAGTGGCACAACCAGTGTAGCAAACCCACCAGCAGCATTTGGTGTACAAAGCCCTGGGAACACTCAGTGCACTGTACTAGGGTCTGACACGTAAACCAAACCAGCCAATCATGGAATCACTAATCCATACATCAATTTACAATAGGGAGAGCATATGCATTTTAGCACTGATCAGCAGTGGTAAAGTACTCAGAGTCATAAAACCAATAAAAGCAGGTCAGACAAAATACAGGAAGGCAAAAAGTTTGGGGATGACCCTGCAAAAAGGGCCAAGTCCAATACAACCCCCTTCCAGCCAAAACGCAGGGGAGACCAATCACTACCTTGATGGGCTTCTCTGCTTTGGGCGATAGAACATGGACCTGGCCCGCAACAGCGGGGGCATATTTCAGTTCTATGCCAATCTGAACCCATTTCACTTCCTCTGTCCATACTCTCAGGGTCTACCAAGCTAACCCATGGGGAATCCTTCTCCTCACCTGTGGAAACAATCTGTGCAGCACCTAACCTTAGCTTGCTCACAGGTGTGTCCCAACAGACAGACAGCAAGCCACAGTGGCCACTGACAGTAGTCAGCGATGAGACCCTGGCCTTATGTCTCTCAGGGCTCTCAAACCTCTGTGGCGTCAGAGACCAGGGGCAGTAGCCCCAGATGCTTGACACCCTTTGTCCACTCTCCCTCCTGTCAGGTCAGGTATGACATCCTGACACTGACCCACCAGCCCCATGCCTCTACCTGGCGGCTGGGCAAGAGACTGGGGTGGGCTCACCCACACCCGGTCCTCCTCCTTGGGGCTTTGTACCGTCCTACCTGGAGCAGGTACCCCCTTCCAGAATTGTCAGGGCACCTGTGGCAGGTGTCCTGCACAATTCGCCCACCAGTTCAGGGGTTCTATCCTGCAACTGGGCTTCCAGGTCAGGGGGGAACACCCTGAACCTGGCCCTCCAACCTAGGGTCTAAACCCTCCAGTTGAACCAGGGTAAGAGTCAAGGACTCCCTCCCTCTGCACCCCCTTCCAGGGTGCTGTACCCTCCCACCTGAGTGGTACCCCTAGAAGCTACATTGGTCAGGACACTGATTACAGCTGCCCCTTCCTCCAGGTCAGACAACACCTGAACCTGGCTTCCTAACCCAGGGAACAATCCCTGCGGTTGAACACTTGCCCGGCGTACAAGGACTTCATTGGGAGCACATATGCTCCCCCTGAGGGTGACACATAACTCATGTGTTGTGTGACAATCTGCCTGGCACAGATCTCCTGACCCCTGTCCATCTGACAGTGCGCAAAGATCCCCCAGGACAGAAGTGGTGTCACCATGGTCATTCACTGGTGACGCAGCCCTTCCTGCTGGCCCCTGACCAACTGGTTCTTCCACTGGGGACTCTCTCCCCCTCTTACTCCTCAGTCTGGACCTCTGTACCCTCCACTTAGAAACGGTACTGCCAGACACCAGAATGAATGGAGGCCTGCTTACAGACACTCCCAGTTCACCAGACACTAGGGGATCTCCCTCAATGGGTGGTCCATCAGGACAGCTTAGGTTCCCCACCTGGTGTTCCCTTAAAGAACCATCCAGGCCCTGAGACTGGGTTTGGGCACCTGGGGACATGCAGCCCCACACTCACTCCTTCTCCACTGAGACAGGACGTGAGCCCCTATACCCCTCCCACTACAATGGGACCTAGCTGAACTACTCTGCACCACTTCCACCACTCTGAGTTGGAAGAAACCTGAGGCACTCACCACAGGGTCACTCCCCCATGCCTTTCCAGACCCTCTGGAATCCACCAAAAGGTCTGCCTCCCATGTGAGCTCCCTGGGGTCAGAGAACTCACGCTCCAACAGGTGTTGGCATAGCACTGGAAAACAGGTACTTACAATATGCTCTCCCACAATTGGATCACGCAGCCCCTCACTGAGGTTAACCAAACTATCCTTCACCTCACCATAAAGTACCTCGCACACAAATTCCACACCACTCTCCTGAGATTGGCAAGACAGTATCTGACGGTCTCTGTCACTCAACCCACACTCTTCTGGGCGGTCTTCACACTCACATACTAGGACTTCAACTTTAGGAGAGCCCCTCTCCCAACACCTCTCATCTGGAGTCAGTAGAGTGTCCCTCCCACCACTAGGACCATGAACCCCTGCATCAGTTTCCCTATTCTCCTCAGGGACACTGCGCTCTACTGGAGCTACCCCATGTCCTTGAATCTCCTGGTGCATGTTAACCCCCTCCTTCAAGTCAGGTGCCACATCTCTGGGTGTATGTACTGCTCCCTCAGCACTAGATAACTTAATTTTGCTGCCGCCATCTGAGCTGGATTCCACCTCCAACTCAGCAAATCTCATACTATTAGCTACACACATTTCTTTTTGCTGGGCTGGGACATTCATGGCCTCAAGCCTCTCGAGCTCCAAATCAAGCTCCCTCATTCTCAACTCATGCTCCAATAGCATCCTCTTTTCCTCTAGGGCCAATCTCCTATTTTCTAACTCCAGTTGCCCACCCAATTTGAGCTTGACAAGCTCCATCTCGTGCATCCTGTTTTCCTTCCTGTCTGCCAGCTCCTCTGGGGACAGGTTCTTGGCAGAGACACTGCTACCTGCTGGGGAGGGTACTCTCCTCCCATCTGGACCCAATGGCTCCTCTAGCTGCCCATCTGCATTCTCAGCCCCTTCCACAGGGGTATGCCTTGCTTCAACCCAGGCCCTCAACGCCTTATGGTACTCCTTCTTCTTGGAGGGACCGGTCATTGAAGCTTTGAATCTTCTGCAGAAATGCTTAAGCAGTCTTAAGTTGTAGCATTCTAGTCTCTCCTCTTCCCAATCACAATCAACAGACGCTATAGATCCTGCTTTACTCATGGTGGTTAAACTTGGCAGTTCTTGGCAAAAATAGAAAATCCCAGGAAAACAATCTACCAAAAGTATATGGTCGCGTTTTGGTCTGCACTCACTAGTATATGAGTCAGAAATGCAAGTCCAGAATCCTCACCGCTGGACCACCAATGTTAGATTTGGGGGTCTCTAGTTGGCATAGGTAGATACCTCAGACAAATAGGGGCCCTTGGGACTAGTCAGGGTAAGGGGGTACACTCCTAAAATAACCCCTGCTCACCCCCTTGGTAGCTTGGCATGAGCAGATACACTTATCTCAGAGGCAGCGTGTAAAGCATTTGTGAAAACATACAGTAACCCAGTGACAACAACATCACAGATGGACACCAGAGAAGTTGTAGTATACAAATAAGTATCTTTTATACAGATTTAACACAAGACCACAAGTGACAAAAATCCAGAATAATATACTTAAAATGGTAGAATTAGCTTAGGTCTCTTTAGATCTTAAAATGCGACACTTGGAGTAAATGTACCTTAAGATGCGTATGGCAATACAACGAAAGTGTTGCAAGAAAGGTGACACGTTGGTGCCTTACTGCGCTTCTGTGGTGATGCGGGAAGCAACACCGTGATGCGATGCAGTTTTGGTGCAAATAAATAAAGATGTCGTCTTCTTCTTGCTGCGATGAGATACGATGTGGACCGTGACAGGCCCTGCGCCGCGCTTCCCGGTGATGCGGTGGCATCTGCTGCAACGTCGATCCTCTTCTCTGCCGATGCGTGGTGCTTCAACAATGATGCAAGCCGTGACAGGCCCTGCAACACGCTACACGGTGATGCTGCGGCGTTTGCTATGACGTCGATGCTCTTCTCCGGCGATGCGCGTTGCTTCAACAATGATGCGCGCCGCTACAAGCTCTGCGCCACGCTTCCCGGTGATGCGGTGGCGTCTGCAGTGACGTTGATCCTCTTCTCCAGCGAAGCGAGGTGCCTCTTGGACCCTGCCATGCCTCAACTGTTCTTCTGGGCTGTGACAGGCCCTGCGACACGCTTCCCGGTGATGCAGTGGCATCTGCTGAGATGTCAATCCTTTTCTCCGGCGATGTGAGGCGCTCTCGTGTTGTGAAGCGGCAGCGGCAGTTCGGTGTCACGCTCCTTGCTCGTGAGTCGTGCTTCCAGCTCCTTGCGACACGCAGTTCCTAAAAAAGTCCAGCGCAACTGCAGGCCCTTCCAAAGAACCCTTGGGGAGCGGGGTGAAGTATGTTGTCCCTGAGACTTCAGCAGGAGGCAAGCTCTTTTCTCAAGCCCTTGGAGATCCTTACAAGTTGATGAAAGTACACACAAAGTTCCTCTCTCTTTTCTTTGGCAGTCAGGCAACCACTGCAGGCCAATCCCCCAAGCAGCACTTCAGCTTAGGAACAGTCTCTCCTCAGTCTCTTTGGTTCCGCTCCTCAGCAAAGGTTTCTTCTTGTTTCCCAAAAGTGATCTAAAGTTCTATGGTTTGGGTCCCCTCATTTATACACAGTTTCTCTTTCTTCTCTGAAGGCAGAGAGGCCTTTGCCTAGTCCAAACACGTTCTGGTCAGTCCTGGAGCACTCTGTTTACATGACTCCTTCTTTCCTTTCACAGTGGAGGGTAGAGACATCAGACACACCACAGGAGGTGGAGCCAGCATTGTGGAGGGAAGGCACAGCCCTATTCAGGTCCCAGGTGCAACTCCTCCCTCTCATCTAGATGCAGATCTCTCTATTCAATCTGTGCTGACTCACCCTGTCTCCTGGAATCCCCCAGCCCCTGTCACTCAAACTCCAGATAAGGAAAACACAACATAGCAGAGGCAGGTTTGGATAGTTAGACAAGAAAATACCTACTTTCTAAAAGTGGTATTTTCAAACACAGAATGTTAAAACCAACTTCACTAAAAGACGCATTTCATCATTCTGAGTTCAGGCATACTAAACTCGAATTTCTACCTAGTTCCCTGAGTCAGTTACGATTATAAGATGTAATAATCTAACTGCCCATTCTGGCCTATGGGTAATAGGTAGCCTTGCAATAGTGAAAAAGGAAAATGGCTGTAATTTACTATTAGGACATGCCACACACATCAGGCCTTGTCCTACCTTATACTTACAGAGCACCCTGCCCTTGGGCCTACCATAGGGGTGTCTGATATGAAGAAAAGGGAAGGTTTAGGGACTGGCAAGTCTGTGCACTTGCTCAGTCAGAATGGCAGTACCAGACTGCACACAGCCTCTGCAATAGCAGACCTGAGACACACTTTTACAGGCTGCCTCTGTGAATGGAACAACTAGTGCTGTAAGCCCACCAGCAGCATTTAGTTTACAAGCCCTGGGCACACTCAGTGTACTGTACTGGGGTCTGATACATAAACCAAACCAGCCAATCATGGACTCACTATTCCATACATCAATTTACAATAAGGAGAGCATATGCACTTCAGCACTGATCAGCAGTGGTAAAGTGCCCAGAGTCATAAAACCAACAAAAACAGGTCAGACAAAATACAGAAGGAAGGCAAAAAGTTTGGGGATGACCCTGCAAAAAGGGACAAGTCCAACACTGAGGCATTTGGAGATCAATTGCTTTAAGTTAGTCAAGTAAATACAAAATGCAGTGATTTAAGTTAGATTCATCAATAATTGGCACTCAAAAACGAAAGCAACAAAACACATCCAATGCTCCCTACTAGTAGAAGCTCAGTAAATGCCATCTGCTCAAAAATGCGGTGTGTACCATATTAGATATCCTAATTACTAGTAGTTAAAGGGTCCTAATGCTTAAATATCAAATGGAGTTACACAATTGACCCAAAGTCTCCAGTTACTATGCTTGCTCAACAGAAAGAAAGTATTGTCGCAAAGAAGTATTTAAATGAAGATCCAATGATTAGTCACCCAAAAAATATTGCAACTCATGATCAAAATTAAGACCATCTTCTACTGCCTTAAGACGCATTATCCATTTTGCTTCGTGTCTGCGCAATTTGAGTTCTCTGTTACCTCAATGTGGGTCTCTTGGAACGTGTCCAATCCAAAAAATGAAAAGGTTTTGTCGGTCCTTGTTTCTCACAGTTGTGTACATGCCCAGCAATCAGGTATCTAACAGCATTTTGTTTAATGGCCCTCATGTGCTCACTGATCCGAAATCTTAATGACGTTATCGTGCTACTGGAAAGGTGGGATTTTTACCTCTAGAATCAGAATAGTATTTCTAGAATCCCGCCACAGGTCGACTAGACCTTTTTACCTGTCATAGAGTGTAGAAGGCAATCTATCTTAACATCGTAGTGTCAATTTGAACTATCCCCATTGCTTTCCCCAAAGAACCACTGACAAAAAGTCAAGTTTAAAGATTTATTATAAAGCCAAAAGCAGTTGTGTATATAAACACCTCAGTAAAAGGTTCAGAAGATAAACAGGCACTAATACAAACATGATCCTACGGAAAAGTCTCAATCGACTAAGAAACAATACAAGTATCAATTCCAAAACCACTAGACTAGCAAGAATTGCTATAATCTGGGTTTTAGTAGGCATCGGAAAAAAAATCCAGATTAATCTGTCCCTACACTATACTAAGTGACATCCCTACTTAACAAAGTCTCCTCCTAACAAAGGTGTCAGCCGTGGTGACTTCCAAAGAAGCACACTCACTCTGTTCGGACTTAGCCTAGGAACCCATTTCGCATAGCAACGCTCTCTGCCTACCCAGCATCTTTCTTCGCCCTCATGCGCATCTGCTCTGCTCTCCTACGGGGTGCTGTCCCTAATATAAACCCCACAATATGGGCGACACGCCCTAAGGTATGCCCCTCTCTAAGGTATTAACTTTCAAAAGCTCCATTACGACATCTTCATCCTTGTTCGTTGTAAAACGTCCTTGGGTCCCAGAGTCTTCTCCTCTTGAAGTTGCTTCCCTAAATTCCGCAGCCACTCCTCCATGTCTGGGACTACCATCCTAACGCTCATGCACAATCGGCCCTTCTCTACTATCTCTAGTTAACCTTGCACCTGCAAAAGAACGCACATAAATCGATTCACAGTTCCATGCTACTTGCAATTAATTTTCTAAAGCAACCTTCTAGGAAAGACATTTCCATGATTTAATGTGAAGTGAAACATTCTTCGCTCGGCCTACACAGTCCTTCTCCCCACCTGGGCCTCTGCAAGTTTCGGGATATCAGATTCTAACATTGGCAAACATTTTCCCGTTCATTAGACCTTCATCATTATAGCAAAAAGGATACATTTTCTAACTTAACACTTCTATGTCGTTATATGAATACAAAAGTGAATTTCTAATAAAGTAGCTCGATACTCTAATGGCTTATTGAACATCTCTTAATTGTATTAATATTTCACTGCAAACAATATTTCTAAGTTAACATGGCATTAGTACTTTCAAAACACTTCACGTTACAGCTATGTAAATTCCGGCACATGGTTTCATAACGCTCTGCGTCACATTTAAACATGATTATAATCCTTTATATATGTGGGTGCTGATTGCTCATGAATATGGTGCACCCCTACAATTGCTAACTCAGTTATGCGCTCTCTCAGTCCCCCCTTTGATGACCTGTGTCATCACCACCAACCCAACATTCCTTAGGGTAGGGACCGAGCTACACAACACTTGTCGCAAAGTTCCCTCGTCTGAGCATCTCTAATGCCCTTAGACTTCGAATGTGAAAGTGTGTTCACAGGTTGTCTGGCCCACATACACATTTTCATAATACGTCATCGGTCTGTGAAGGCATAACCTCCCTTTCTGTACCTCGTCCAATGCTATTGGACCATAACTTTCCCTTGTCTTATGCAACTTCTCCTCATCAGTCCAATCTACTTTACCTACCTGACGACTGCAACTGCTTCTGTTTTTGATACCTATCCTCTACTTGTTCTATGAATTTCTTCTCTACCTCTGCCAATGAACAGGTCAAATTGTGTCGATGAGCATATGAGGTGTCTATTTCTCGTGTTGGAATGAAAAAGTATCTAAGTCTATCCTCTGACTTATATTAGTCCCACTTGTTCAAATGCTTATAATTTGGGACTTCCGGTAGCACAGCATAATAATTAGAAAAGAAATATTCAAAATGATTTCGCCCATAAAGTATGCTAAGCAGCAAACTACACGAAATTCCATATGTCAATGGCAGGTGATGGTATCTAATACCCTCGTCTACTGAAGCTGGCAACTGCATACACACATAACAATCTTTCGCATCCATCGCATCAATGTACTCATACAACAACTTGGCATAAGCATTCTTTCCAAAGTTTCCTTTAGACAAATCTGCATGTAATCTACGGCTTTCTTCTGCTAGCAAACCTTTCTCGGCTCCTATGTTTACCTCTTTCTTGCTAGGAGTGGTAGGTGTAGGTGTTCCCTCGACCTCCGCTTCCTGCTCTTGTGGTGCTAAATAAGAGACTAAAACTACTAAAAATATAAAGAATATCACTACCCCTATAAGTGTGCCTATGATACATTTTGCCCTACGAGTCGGGTTCCCAGCCTCCATGGTCTCAGACAGTGTGATCCGTTTCCAGCAGCAACACAAAATCTCTTCCTTGGCTTTATGAATTTCTCGAACCACACCTAGAAGCAGAGATCCCCTTTCAATTCTTCATTTCCATTTGCATCCAGGCGACCCTGACCCTTCTCCGTCCTCTAAGGGATGTCCCTAAATTTCTTCTTCTTCCTCTCGGCTCTAAGTAAAATCAACAGCTATTTACAAAGTCTTTACTGATCGATTATGAGATTTTCTCCAACTGCACATAGTACGTAATCCAAGAGTTCCATATGAAGGACTACAGATTCATAAGCAGGTATCTCAGGGCCAAATGTAGGAAAGACCAGTCTATTCAGGATTAAGTCATCTTGCTTAGGAAAGGGGGATTAGGAATTGTGATTGTCAGTATACCTTCAATTGCCAGTCCCGGTACCAACAGTATCACTTCTAACTTAAAATTGGGGGTCGTATTGGTCACAAGCACCGACCTCACCCTCCCGGATCTCAGTACACCTGGCATTTGTCAAAGGGTAGGTCCACTCCGGAGTGGCGTATCTTCGGCAAGGTACTCTCACCCTCCTTGATCTCCTCGGACCCTTTTCCTCTGACTCTTTGTTTTCCCCGTCCGGATCTGATTCTTCAGATACAGGTCCAAGATCCCTCTTAGCGGTCAGTCTCACGTTCAGCCTTTTCCGCCTTCCAGGCCAACTTGCCTCTGTGCTGTTCACTCCTCTGCTTCTTGTCGGCACAACCTGCTCATCACTGCCTTCAGCTCTTTCAGGGTTGAGATCACCTTCACAGCAGCTTCCCCATTCTGAGGCGTATTCCGTGTCACTGCCGTCGTGATCTTTCTCAGCTCGGTCAGATGAGTTACCAGCCTCTTCAGACGCCCCCATAGCTTGACTTGTCCCCTCTAGTGGATCTTCCTCCACAGCTGGATTTCCTTCAACAAGAGGAGCTGTTTCTTCCAGGGGCGCTGGGACTCTTCGAGCGCGAGAAGCATGTATCCAGTTCGGCAATCCACCACACTTTACGGCAGTGTTCGTCACCAGGATAACTTGAAACGGCCCTCGCCAGCGCACATCCAAACAGCTCTTCCTCACGTGCTTCCGCACCAGGACCCAGTCACCGGGACATAGGTCATGACAAAGGTCTCTAGAAGCCGGGATTTCAGCAGTCTGCACCTGAAGAGACACAGAATGGATGACATCAGATAGTCCCTTGCAGTAGTCAAGAATCAGATCATCTGTGATATTTAGCAAGGCTGCTGAAGGGACGGACGGCAATCTCATAGCTCTTCCCATCAACACCTCATGAGGTGAGAGTCCTGTCCTCCCCTCTGGTGTACTACGCATGCTCATTAACACCAATGGTAAAGCATCTGGCCATTTCAGGGACGTGGATAAGCACACTTTCACCATTCGAGCTTTGAGGGTTCCATTTATTTGCTCTACTATGCCAGAAGCCTCTGGTCGGTAGCTACAATGCAGTCTCTGGTCAATGTTCAGTGCAGAGTAGAGCATTTTCACAACTTCACTGTTAAAATGCGTCCCTCTGTCCGATTCCAAAGAGGTCGGGACCCCGAATCTAGGCACTAACTCCCTCAACAATAATTTTGCTACTGTGAGTGTATCGCACCTACGAGTTGGGTATGCCTCAACCCATCTGGAAAACACACATACAATCACCAAGACATATCTGAGGCGATTACACCTCGGCATCTCAATGAAATCCAGTTGCATTCGGTTGAAAGGCCCTCCAGACCTCCCAACATGACTTAACGTGACTGGTGTCCTTTTCCCAACATTCATTTGTTGACACGTAACACATCTCTGACACACCGCTTCTGCAGCCGTTCTAAACTTGGGATTGTACCAAGTCTGAGAAAACAAAAAAGAGTTACCTGGTCCAAATGATTACCTGTGTGTTGTGTCGCGCAAAAGGACCGCTAGACCAACATGTCATCACAATGATAATACTGGGTTGGAAAAAATTCCCATCAGCCCACCCTTTATGGTGGAGTGTCATCATGTGGGATACATATCATAAACCCATATCTCTCCCAGCGCACCTGATAATGATGCGGAGATGGATTTTGAAAAATACTTTTCCAAACCACAGTATTTCAAAGGTAGGACTGATGGAGTGCAGTGCTCGTGAAAAAAGAAAATGAAGTGTGAGTAAAATTGGCTCCTGAGACAAAAAATATGTTTATTGAGTATTACCTCAGGGTCAATGTTAAAAAACAGCGCCTAATAGTCTTTTTCTCTCTAGTGCTTGTAAATTTGGACACCTGGCTTTTATGAAAGAACCCATTAGAGCTTAACCAATTTGTTATAGAGCCCCCATGCTCTTGGTAAACATATTCCTCAGTTAGATGTAGGGAATGTCTTTCCTGTTACCCCCCCTTTTTCAAATTGAAATTTCTTTACATTGAATTTTTCAAAATTTAATTTTGCATTACAATCATGGCCATTTCCATGCTTGGTCATCACCATTGCTTCTTTAGGGGTTGAGTCTCCTTGCCAATCAACTGGTATTTGTTAGTACATATGTTTGGATTAGTTGAGTATGAATACTGTGTACCTTAAAAAAGTTTTTTGAGGTCCTTTTATACTTTTCCATTTCTAACAGAGCGGGGCCTCCTTCTTCCCGAGTAGGTGCCGGGTGAGGTGAGGTGTTCTCCCACAGAACGCTGGGTGAGTGATAACTTACAGTTAAATGTTTCGAAATCCTGATAACTGATGGGATTAAAATCAGGAGAACTTTATAGCTTCTGATGGGCGAAGAAAATCTCTCTGTCGCCTTGCCTGTTTTGTTGTGCTGTGTTTTAATCACCAATATACCACATGCGTCTCTTACTCTTTGTTGTTCTTTCACTCTAGGAGAATCACGAATAGTTGGATAAACACCTGAGAACATTTGGGCTCAAAGTTCTGGTAGGATTAATCCAAATTGTCAATATACTTAGTTTTCACAAAAATGCAGATACTTAATATCATTTGGTCCTGAAGAAAGCTTGGACTCACGGTCCATATAAGCTGAAACATGTCGACCTCCATGCACTGCGCCGTTATATAGTCATTCTTTAAGACTATTAGGCGCTGTTTTTTAACCTTGACCCTGAGGTAATACTCAATAAACATATATTTTTTGTCTCAGGAGCCAATTTTACTCACACTTCATTTTCTTTCTTCATGAGCACTGCACTCCATCAGTCCTACCTTTGAAATACTGTGGTTTGGAAAAGTATTTTTCAAAATCCATCTCCGCATCATTATCAGGTGCGCTGGGAGAGATATGGGTTTATGATATGTATCCCACATGACGACACTCCACCATAAAGGGTGGGCTGATGGGAATTTTTTCCAACCCAGCATTATCATTGTGATGACATGTTGGTCTAGCGGTCCTTTTGCGCGACACAACACACAGGTAATCATTTGGACCAGGTAACTCTTTTTTGTTTTCTCAATTGGTATAGGGGTTTGAGCTACCGTGGTCGTTAAAAATTCCCCTTAGACCCCCCCACCTGCTTTTTTTAGTTAATTGTACCAAGTCTGCCTAAACACTCGTATCATTGCATCCCTTCCCAAATGCACAGGACCATGTATCTGTCGAGCCATCGGGCTCACTAGTTCATTTGGCAACACAGCTCTCCCATCAGCTGAAATCCACAAATCCAGATCTCCTTTGATGCAACCAGAGGTCACCCACACTCTTTTCTCAAAATCTGACGCTTGTTCCTGCATCTTCCTCAATTCATCCCAAGTATCTGCCACTTCAAGTATCATGTTTATCTCGGTCCCTCTATGCATCCCCTCGATAACTTGGTCAGTAAATGAGTAAGCTTGTTCGGCACAGTAGCGTGCAACTTCATCAGCATAACGATTTCCCAGGGACACAAAATCAGCACCATTGCTATGTGCTGTACATTTCACCACAGCGATTTCTGCTGGGCCCTGCAACGCCTCCAGCAGTAACCTGACGAATTCTCCATTCCTGATAGGGGAACCTGACGATGTCATGTAACCCCTTTGTGACCACAACTGACCGAAGTCATGAACCACACCAAACCCATATCGGCTGTCGGTGTATATGGTGATTCAAATTTTGTTGGCTGCCAAACAGGCACGCATCAACGCAACTATCTCAGCCACCTGAGCGGAGTGTACTCCTTCTAGGCAAGCAGCTTCGACTATCCCATGAATCGTGCAAACAGCAAAAGCCGCTCTTAACTGTCCAGCTCTGTCTCTTATGCATGAGCCATCTACAAAGAAAATTTCATCAGGGTCTTGCAGTGGCTCATCGACAATGTCTGGTCTAGGTTTGGTGCACAGTTCAGTCACCTCAAGGCAGTCGTGGTCTTCACAATCATCATCTAGGACATTTGGCAATGGCAACAACGTAGCAGGGTTCAAAACCGAGCACCTCTTAAGGGTCACATTCTCCGTGGCAAGTATGACTTGCTCGTAGCGTGTGAGCCTATTGTTGGTCAGGTGCTGCGTTTTGGTCCTGGTCATTAACAGTTCTACTGAATGAGGAACATGTACCACCAATGGATGTCCCATCACTATGCTCTCACATCTCTCAATGCTGACACCTGTTGCAGCAACGGATTTGAGACATCCGGGCAACGATGCGGCTACTGGATCTAAGGTAGCCGAGAAATAAGCAACTGGTCTACGGACACCTCTATGATCTTGGGTTAAACCTGCTAACGCGCAACCCTCTCGCTCGCAGCAGAACAATGAAAACAATTTGATGTAATCAGGCATTCCCAGAGCCGGAGCACGGCACAAGTCCTCTCTCAACTCAAGGAAAGCCATCATGCAGTCTGTGTCCCATGGTACCGGATCACTCACGTCCTTGAGCGTCAGTTTCTGCAAGGGCTTCGCCTTCGGGGAGAAATTAGCAATCCACTGGCGACAGTAGCCAACCATTCCCAAGAACATTCTAACCTCTCTCTGTGTCGAGGGCACCATCATTTTCATTATGGCCTCTATCCTGTCTGGAGATACTTTTCGTTTGCCCTTTTCTATTCTGTGTCCCAGATAGTGGACTTCAGACAGACAGTACTGTAGCTTGCTGGGAGATACCTTGTGACCATTTTCTGCCAGATGGTTCAACAAAGCGATTGTGTCTATTCTACAGGCATCTTCAGTTTCTGACGCAACAAGGAGGTCGTCTATGTACTGTACGAGAACCGAGTTCTGGGGCAGTACTAGACTCTCAAGATTCCTCTTCAACAATTGATTAAAGATCGATGGGCTCTCTGTATTCCCTTGAGGGATACGACACCATGTTAGCACGCGATCTTCCAGCTTAAAAGCGAAAAGAAATTGGCTTTCCTCATGTAATGGTATTGAGAAGAATGCCTGACACAAGTCAATCACTGTGAACCACTCAGCCTGTGCTGGAATCTGAAACAATATCACTGATGGATTCGGTACCACTGAACAGCATGGGACAACTATGTCATTCACCTTTCGTAAATCCTGCACAATCCTGAACTTCCCGCTAGGCTTCTGCAAGCCCATGATCGGAGAGTTACATGGACTACCCATTACTTCCTTCAGAATTCCCTGTCTAATCATGGATTCAATCACAGGTTTTATTCCTGCAATTGTTTCTGGAGTCAGCTTGTACTGTGGTGTTCTTGGAAACTCTGCATTAGGTTTCACCTGAATCTTAACTGGCTCCACACCTTTGATCAATCCAATCTCCTCTCCTGTAAAATCCCAAACTTCCTGTCTGACTGTCTCTCTCAAATCCCAAGGGAGTTCCTCCACCGTTAGTGCAGGATACAGTTCTATGCACAACCGTGTGTTTGCAACCTTGAAGGCGGCATCATCATCGTTCGTCTCTAGCTCTACTCCCTTAGGTGTACAGTAGATGGTGCAATTAAGTTTACACAACAGATCCCTTCCTAACAGACACACAGGACTTGAATCACATACCACGAATTGGTGGTTGTCCCTAATATTTCCTATTTTTACTGGGACTGGCTCAGTCAGCGGGTTTGTCATCTTTCTATTTGCGACTCCCACAACCTGGATAGTTTGTCCGGAAAGGGGAAGTTAGGAACTACTGCGGTCCGTACGGTAGAACGAGTAGCACCCGTGTCCACCAGAAAGGTGGTGGGGTGTCAGCTTCTACAAAGGGTCCTCTCTGGTCTATCTCTAGCACCGCTCCTAAGGTACAATCTTCCCCTTCACTCAGGCACCGCCCTGTCACTGGGTCAAAGTGATAATACTCGTCTCCGTCTACCAGGAGAGGCATCTGTTGGTAAGTCTTGTTCCCTGCTGCAATCCTCGGTGGCTGGGGAACTAGGAGCGGAAGTCCCCCCTTTTGCCGCCTTGAGCTTAACTACTGTTGTTTCCGGTACTTGAGGGGCCTGACTCTCCTCTTCCTCCTCCTGTACCTGGTTTTCTGGGTTAGGAGGACACTCGCGCCTCCAATGTCCGATATCGTGACATTGATGACACCTAGTTGTCTTTTTCAGAGTCGCCAGGTCCACCCTTGGCCTTGGACCATCCTCGCTGTCCCTTTTCTGACGGCCCGATCTTCTTCCTAATGTTCCATTTCCAGATTGGCCCTGTCCTCCCGGTTGCATCTGGACTAGCATCAACTTATCCTTGAGCTTCTTAGTCTTAGAGTCTATCTCATCACTGCAGTACCTTGCATACCTCAGGATCTCGTCTAAAGGTTTGTTCTGCCAACAAATCAAATGTTGTTGTATCATGAGACAGATCTCAGGTCTCAGTCCCAGAACAAACTTGGACACAAACTGTCCCATGTCCTTTGGATTCATAACATCCAAACCACTGCATTGCTTGAATATTTGCAAAAATCTCTCATAGTACTCATGGACAGTCTCCTTCGGTTCTTGTCTAGTTCGGTCTATTTTCACCCAGTCTATGTCTTGTGGTGGCACCTTAGTTTTTAACCATGTGATCACCTGCTCGTACTTTATCATCACCCTTGGTGAAGGTCCATTTGTGAGTGCATCTCGTTCTGGCTCCTCTGTGGGCCATTCAACGCTGACCTTACATGCTACCCACAGATCTCCTGGAACCACAATGTCAAACAAGGTGTTCAAATCAACCCACAGTACCTTCGAGATCTTGACAAACCTCTCTACCTGCTTGTACCACTCTACTGGGCTCTCTCTTAATTTTGGAAATGTATTCGTAAAGGCAGCCAAATCTCCCCTGCTCCAGAGTACATGCACATATCCTCCATGAGCTACTTCCCTCAAGGGGTATGCTTCTGCATGCATCAGCCCAGCTCCTGGAGATGTCTCTATAGTGCTCCGCCTAACACTTTTTTTTTTGACCACTTTTCCTCCCACTTGTCCATTTGAACCCATATTCGGATTCCCACAATTAATTCTCTGATGTAGGTTTTTAATCCGATCACCCTCTTCTCGTCTAAATCTTGGTCAGTATACTGTAACCTATGGCTACCCTGAAATGCCTTTGTCCTGGTCAAGTCCACTGAGGATTTGTTCGCTAGTTCGGTTAGCTTTTCGTGGGCTGCCCTAGCTCTGCGAGTAACATCTTTCGCTACAAACAATAATTCATCTGGTTCATACAGTTCTATTCTCTCCAGGGGTATTGTACCTTCCACTATCTCCTCCACCTCTGATTTAGGTCTCAGCACATCTATTCTCCTTGCCTTTATTGCTTAGACCCCCCAGTTCTCTGGATGAGTCTGCTGATGCTGCCAAAGGGGTGCTCCTTTCTATAGGTCTGGACCATTGGTTCCACTCATCCGCCACATTACTTCTATCTTTGCTGACATTCCTTTCTCTATCTATTTGTGGCAGACTCTCATTTTGTGTCAGTTCTGGGTTGTACACTGATACTCTGGGACCTATGGTGACAGGTACCGTAAGAGCATCCGGTAGCCTCTGGGTACTGGCTCCCTCTTCGCAGTGTACTTTCTGTACCGTAAATCTTCCCACTACTCTCGCTTCTGGGGACTGTTGAGATGCCCCCCCCTCCTTCCACTGAGCCGAACCTGTCCCCTACTGGGCCCAAGTCGCTCTCCCTTAAAACTCCACCGTCTACTGTAGATGTCTCTCTTACCGTTGGTGGTGTTGGCCTCCCTTGTACTTCTGGGTTATATGGAGGTGGTCTCTCCGACAACAGTCTCTCTATCAGACTGTCTTCTGTTTCACTATCATCATCCTCTGTACTCTTTTTCTGCGTTTCCCCTGCATTGACCAGCAGTGGGTACAGTCTGTCTCCCTCTATGGTCTGCACTCTCCACCTCTTGGCCAGTGCATCCCACCTCGCGTCCTGTACCGCCCTAACTGATCTCTTCACTCTTTCCTGTCTTCTATCCCTGTTCTTTTCGTGAGCTGCCCTGATCCAGGCATTTAATGCTTCAAACTGTGTTGGTCTAGGCAAAGGTCGCAAAGAAGCCATAGTCGCTTTTAACTGGTACAACACCTCCAATCTGAATGTCCCGTACCTAGGAAAAGTCAATTCCTCACTCCCGTCAGTCATCTTACACCAGTTCTCAAGCCACAGTATGGTGTGTAACCCAACATTCGTAGCCATGTAATGGGCTGGCGTATCCTCGGGTGGAGCCTCTTCCCCACCCCGAGGTTCTAGCCTCTTTTCTCCCGAAAAACAACTTCGCAATCCTTTTAAACATTTCATGGTGAAACCCACAACGTTTCCTTGTTTACTATACTCGTTTACTTTACAATGACAATCCACCAATCTCAGTGCGGCTTCACTCTAACCGTCCTATCCCAGCGCGGCTCTTTCCTGACGTCACGCGCTTCTCGCTAACCGCCCAATCTCAGCGCGGCTCCACACTAGCCGTCCTATCCCAGCGCGGCTCTTTCTGACGTCACTCGCCTCCGCTTCGCAGCAGTTCCCCTCCTTTCTCCGCTCGTCCCTCGGTCATGCATGCGTCCCACTCATACACTTGAAATGATCACTTCCGACCAAACAACCACTTCCTTGACTGTACGTCCACAGTCTGACTGTAATTGTCAACGACTGGCAAATGTCTGTCCACTTAACGATCAGACAATCGCCTCTCCGATAGGTTACATACACACGGCAACTTCCGACCAGCGTCCGTTACCCACGCATTCACACATTCGTTCCCCCTATCTCGGTCCTGAGGGCGATCAATGGTACCTCATGACCCCCTTTCAATGGTCGACAATTACTGTAGGTGTTCGATACACCCGAACCACTTAAACTCTCCTTGAGCTTAAGATTTTCACTGGTTGCGTGCGCTCACAACCTGATCTCCTTTCATACTACAGGCACTCAACTCCGCTAGACAATACAATTCAACAACACAATGCACACCGCAATCTAACACGCATGACCCTTTTCATACTCACTCTCTTACGACCTGCTGCTTTCTGCCGCACCGTCACTCTCCGTCATTTTCCGTGGAACGCCATCCTCAGTCCACTGCTCTACGGACGCACATCTCCAGATCTCTATGGGCCTTGGGGAAATATTAACCTACTCTAGATTACCCTCACTCCAGAAGATAAACCATCCTACTCTGCTACCAACTGGAAAGGTGGGATTTTTACCTCTAGAATCAGAATAGTATTTCTAGAATACCGCCACAGGTCGACTAGACCTTTTTACCTGTCATAGAGTGTAGAAGGCAATCTATCTTAACATCGTAGTGTCAATTTGAACTATCCCCATTGCTTTCCCCAAAGAACCACTGACAAAAAGTCAAGTTTAAAGATTTATTATAAAGCCAAAAGCAGTTGTGTATATAAACACCTCAGTAAAAGGTTCAGAAGATAAACAGGCACTAATATAAACATGATCCTACAGAAAAGTCTCAATCGACTAAGAAACAATACAAGTATCAATTCCAAAGCCACTAGACTAGCAAGAATTGCTATAATCTGGGTTTTAGTAGGCATCGGAAAAAAAAATCCAGATTAATCTGTCCCTACACTATACTAAGTGACATCCCTACTTAACAAAGTCTCCTCCTAACAAAGGTGTCAGCCGTGGTGACTTCCAAAGAAGCACACTCACTCTGTTCGGACTTAGCTTAGGAACCCATTTCGCATAGCAACGCTCTCTGCCTACCCAGCATCTTTCTTCGCCCTCATGCGCATCTGCTCTGCTCTCCTACGGGGTGCTGTCCCTAATACAAACCCCACAATATGGGCGACACGCCCTAAGGTACGCCCCTCTCTAAGTTATTAACTTTCAAAAGCTCCATTACGACATCTTCATCCTTGTTCGTTGTAAAACGTCCTTGGGTCCCAGAGTCTTCTCCTATTGAAGTTGCTTCCCTAAATTCCGCAGACACTCCTCCATGTCTGGGACTTCCATCCTAACGCTCATGCACAATGGGCCCTTCTCTACTATCTCTAGTTAACCTTGCACATGCAAAAGAACGCACATAAATCCATTCACAGTTCCATGCTACTTGCAATTAATTTTCTAAAGCAACCTTCTAGGAAAGACATTTCCATGATTTAATGTGAAGTGAAACATTCTTCGCTCGGCCTACACAGTCCTTCTCCCCACCTGGGCCTCTGCACGATTCGGGATATCAGATTCTAACATTGGCAAACATTTTCCCGTTCATTAGACCTTCATCATTATAGCAAAAAGGATACATTTTCTAACTTAACAGTTCTATGTTGTTATATGAATACAATAGTGAATTTCTAATAAAGTAGCTCGATACTCTAATGGCTTATTGAACATCTCTTAATTGTATTAATATTTCACTGCAAACAATATTTCTAAGTTAACATGGCATTAGTACTTTCAAAACACTTCACGTTACAGCTATGTAAATTCCGGCACATGGTTTCATAACGCTCTGCGTCACATTTAAACATGATTATAATCCTTTATATATGCGGGTGCTGATTACTCATGAATTTGGTGCACCCCTACAATTTCTAACTCAGTTATGCGCTCTCTAACTACCCACATACATTTTCCCACATTACTTGCAATAACATAAATAAAAAATGTGTTGTTAAAGTTAATATTAGTAAGGATGGTACCCATCTTATTTGAAACAGTGCTAAATTGTTTTGTTTAACCTGTGCCTACCTGCACATCCAGAAGTGGCCATATTTATAAAACCCTTTAGACAATTGTGTTAACCATTGCTCTTGTTGTACTTCAACTGGATAACTGGGGCTTAGAATAGATGTCCAATGTTTTATCCCTGCTTTAGGTAACCTGTGGTTTATTGGTAATAAATTCCTCGCATGTTCTGTCTGCTTGCAAGATATGCAAATGTTTATTTACGTAGGGCAGTGCACGAATGTGTGTAATCTGTTAGCATTCTAATCGGTGTAGGGGTTTTTTGTTTGTCAGAAGTAGGTTTTAAGGTATTTACACGTTTAGTCTTCAAAGCCCTTCCCTTGGCCCTCAATACATTGTGTCTGGGGTAGCCCCTTTTGACAAATCATCTCTCCATGTCATGTATACAAGTCAAGAAGTGGGACTCCTCACTACAATTACGCCTGGCTCTAACCATCTCCCCATAGGGGTTTGCTTTTATTTGATGGCGAGAATGAGCACTTGTGGTATGCAGAAGGGAGGTACACGATGTAGGTTTGCGATACATCTTGCTGTGTATCTGATTGTCTTTGATATATAATTCTACATTCAAAAATACCACACTGGTTGTACTGGAATGTGTGGTCAATCTGATATTAACATCATTATCATTAAGGTAGTTACAAAATTCTTGTAGGTTAAGTTCAGGCCTGTCCAGATCATAAAACAATCCTCAATGAAACTTCCCCAGTAGAGGATATATACATTTCAATGGCATTCACCTGGGCCCCAGATCATCACCACCTCAAGCCCACCTATAAAGAGATTTGCATAAGCAGGCAAAAACCTGGAGCCCATGGCTACTCCTTGTATCTGCCTGAACCATTTTTCTTTGAATAGAAAGAAATAAGTTTGAGCGGAGATACGTTTGATTGGAGGAGCGGCTACTCGCGACTGGTGCCCCGGGACACGAGGGGTACGCTGTGCTCTTGTGAAGGAGACCTGTTGCCTCCATCTTGTGGTTTCCTACAGCGAGAACACGTCCGTGCTGCGGCGCTCCCTGCTGGTCTTCTCGCTTGCAATTGGGGCCCTGGAGGGCCCGTGCCACCAAATTAACAGGTACCGGGGGAGGTGCAATGTGTTTGGAGGCTCTGCACAGCCTGACTCCTCCCTGGGGACCGCCGCTCCCTACACCTGGAGGCGCATGATGGGTGCGGATCCCAGCTTTATCCCACCAAAACATTGACTCTCCCTCCCCCACGGTGCGCTGAGGGGGTGCCTTCCCGGGGTGGACCGACGCCTAATACTTTGGGACTCTGCCAGGCTGTGTTCTCCATGCACAGTACAATACTCAGTTTTGATCCTGCTGGATCTGAGCGCGGCCTTCGACACGGTCTCCCATAAGATCTTGCTTAAACGACTTGGGGAGGTCGGGGTCTGTGGCAGGGATCTGGACTGGTTCGTGTAATTTCTATCCGACCGCTCCTTCCAGGTCCACGCCCCGCCGTACTCATCCAGTATGTTCCCTCTAAGCTGCGGTGTCCCTCAGGGGTCTGCTCTCAGCCCCACGCTGTTTAATGTGTACGTCCGCCCCTGGCCTTGATGGCCAGGGAACGAAAGATTAAATTAATTTTGTACGCGGACGACACACAGCTTATTTCCACTTTCTCCAATAACACTGAGGTGGACTAAGCTAAATTTCAAGAAGATGTTCTAGCCATCTCAAGCTGGATGACAGAGAACTGTCTCCAACTTAACTCCTCTAAAACTAAGGTGCTCTTGATCGGCCGTGACCCTCAGAAGTGGGATGATCATTGGTGGCCACCCATGTTGGGCCCATCTCCTACTCCAAAGAAGAAAGTCAAAAATTTGGGGGTCCTTATGGACAACTCACTCTCCTTCGAATCTCATGCAAAAAGAGTGGCGGGCACTTGCAATGGCCGCCTTCGCTCCCTTAAGCCCATTTTGGGCTTCTTCGAACCACCTACCCGCCAGACAGTAGTCCAGTCTCTGGTTCTATCTCATCTGGACTACTGTAATGCCCTTATGCTTGGCTCAAACCTGACGGTTACAAAAAGACTTCAAAGGGCTCAAAAGGCGGCTGCCTGCACTCTCTTTGCTCTGCCGAAACATTGCCACACCTCACACATTCTACGACGTCTACATTGGTTGCCCATAAAACAAAGAATTCAATTCAAAACCCTCTGTCTAATCCACAAAATTCTACATGGCCATGGGCCTCAAATACTGCAGGGACTTTGTACTTTTTACACTCCCACCCGTGCTCTTCGCTCCGCAGATCTCCACCTTGCCCGCACCATCAGGGTTCGTAGGAGTAGAGCAGGGGGACGATCATTTAAGTACATGGCCCCGATGCTCTGGAATTCCATCCCCCCAAAGGTACGCGCCACTAAGGACCATCAGCTCTTCCGGAAACAAATTAAAACCTGGCTGTTTACCTCCATCTAGGGTATCCCGCACTCCGGGCACCTGCCATACTGTTACGTGTCCGCTGTGCTCTGTCGTCTGGCTTGTTTGCAAGCGCTGGGATGCCCTGTTGCTGGGGTAGCCATGCGCTATATAAACTTGTTTAACATAACATAACATACTACCTGCTGAACATGAGTAATGTAGGCACTACTAGGACTACGTTGATGGTGCTGGCTGGTGGGAGCGCGTTGGGCCCCCATTTGCGGCTTGAGGTGCAGGCCTGGAGTGGCAACAGCCTCTTGAAGGAACTTCTCTGTTGTGGCGCATGTCTGGCACTTTGAAGGGAGCCCTTCTTCCCAGTTTTACGCTTTGCTACTCCTCCCTTGAAGATTTTACCGACGGAGGCTGGCGGTGGCACCACAAAGTTTATTATAAGTGGCAGCTGGAGGAGACAATGTGACTGTTGGGACTTTACGAGAGGGCGGTTCCCTTGTTCGCCTGCCTACATTTTTCCTCCGCATGCTTTGAGGAAAGGATTCTGGAGGGGATGTTGATGCAGCGGGCGGATTCATCGTTCCGCCTCTTTTTCGGCTTCGCTCTTTGTTTGGAGGCGCCCCTTGTCGGCCTCGGTGGCTCTTCTCAGCTGTACTACAAACACTCTTGGCCTTTTGCCCAGAGGTGTGCTGGACCTCCTGCCCAACGCTCCAAGCCTAGCTCTCCACTGTGTGCATCAGTGTCTGAAGGGTCATGCCATGCACTAAAGCTGGGAAAGAAGTTACTGCGACTCTGAAAGATAATCTTGTAATGGCGTTGTGGAATAAACCCAGTCCAGCAATCTCCACGACTATGGCGTCTCCAGCTGAGGGCTCTTCGGACGCTCTCACCCAATCCTTCAGGGATGATTTCTTGCAGCAGATCAAGTTGGAAATTGCATCCCTCAAACCTGAGGTCCAAACAGGTATCAAGGAACTCAGCAAAGACAATACAGAAATTGGGGAGAGGGTGGACGATCTCGAGAAGACGGTGGATGCTCGCACGGAATATCAAGAACATCTCTGGCAACAACTAGCCCTCCTCAAAGAGAAACACATTGAGCTCCAAATAAAGCTGAAGGACTTGGAAAATCAGAGCCGACGCAACAACCTGCGCCTCCGAGGTTTTCCTAAAGGGGCAGAGGACAAAGACATTATGACTTTTGTTGCGGAGCTCCTTCACGAGATCAGAGGAGATGATGACTTCCCCCCGCCGGCACTTGACAAAGCTCACCATGTAGCTGCACCCCCTGGACGCTCTGGTCTGGTTCCTGACATGCTAACCAGGGTCCACTTTTTCACGGAGAAGGAGGCGATCTTAAAAGCAGCAGTAATAATTTGAAGCTGTCTTACAAGGGATTTACTATTCAGCTCTTCTAAGATTTTGCACCCTCCATGCTCGGGCGTCGAAGGGACTTTAGACCTGTCACCGATAAGCTCCGCGAGCTGGGTATTTAATATCAATGAGGACATCCTTTTGATCTCATCTTCAACTGGGAGACTAAACATCTGGTGCTGTTCTCTCTCTAAGAAGCCACCCAGCTGCTCCGCCTCCCAGCCTCCTCTGCACCATCTAGCCATTCACGCCTGCTGCCTCTGGACCGAGAACCCGCGAAGCCACAGTGGCCCAGGGTGCTCAGATAGCGTCGACCACCTAAGCATGGGGAATGGTCCTCCTCTGCAGCCACGCAGGACATTATCCATCATCTTCATTCCATGGACGGAGAGAACCCCCCCCCCCTTTCCCAAGAAAAGGAAGACTGAAGGATCTTTTGTGCTAGAAGGTTTGACTGACCTTTGTCATCAGCGCTCTCCGCTGAGACAGAGATGGGTTCTCAAATGCAGCAATTGTTTTCTCTTTGCCCCGGCTACAGCATGACAGCAGAGCCGGTGTCTCTTATCTGGCAGTAGTGCTTTGTTTCACGAGACTCGCCCCCATTTCTCTATTCCTAAGAGAGTGACATCTCTGGAATGGCTTGTGCTATTGAGCCTAGCCTGTTCTTAGGCTGGAGTAGGTCTTGTTGGCCACGTTGGCCGTTGTTTATTCTTGAAGTTTTGCCCTATATTTCTTTTTCTTTCTTTTCTCCTTTTCTTTCTATTGGAGGGAGTGAGGGCTATTGCATTGTGAGCATGCTAATTCCCTGCTTTTGTCTACTGCTCTGTGTACTAGACCCACCCCATTCACTGCCGGATGTTGGGGTGCATTTTTGCGTTGTCCACTCTACCTGGTGGCTTGTTGAGGGTAGAAGCGGTGCTCTGGGCTCTGTATTGGTATCTCAACACTTGATGGCGGATGGGTACATTTGGTATTCATTATGACTGCCGTACCCTGTTTGAAGATCCTCTTCCTTAATGTGAAGGGACTTAATGCTCCTAACCAGCGCCGTCAAATCTGGCTCTATTTGCTACAACAGAGCCTCAGCATTGTTTTCTTGTACGAGACGCACCTTCTGAGGAAGGATACACACTGTATGGTTCACCCTAAATACCCCCTTCTGTGTTGGGCATCTGCACCTACAAAAACAGCTGGGGTGGCTATTCTCTGGAGGGTAGATATTTGCCAGGGAGCTGCCCGAGCAACTTGAGGCGAGGAGGGTAGATTTCTTAAACTAGAGGTCCAGGTCGGGGCACAGATGTCTACACTCTGTAACATTTATGCTCCCAATCAAGTACAGGATCTTTTTGTCAGAAAAATCCTATGGGAACAGTTAACGCAAGATGACCATCAGGTTATACTTGGGGGCGATTTCAATCTGGTGTGGGATGCGGGACTGGATCTAAGTGCTAGTACATTTCATGGGGTTGGGGCCATGTCCGCTTCTTTGAAGAAAATGTTTACTGATCTGGGATTATTGGATTCATGGCGCTATCACTCTCCTGCTACACACGATTATTCATACTACTTACATGTCCATCGCTCTTATTCCTGCATTGATTACTTGTTTATCTCTCATTCCCTGGTACGCGATGTTTTATCTGCTTCTATGTCAGATATCTCCATTTCAGGCCACGCACACTTGGAACTGCTACTACATAACCGCGCACAACAATTGCGGGGCCCGCCCCACTGGCGACTTCCCCCTCACTGGGGCGGAGCTCCGCGAAACTATCGTTTCATATTTTTTGTCTAATGATCTTCCAGAAATACCATTCCCCCTGGTCTGGGATGCCTTTAAAGCCACTATCGGGTGTCAAATAGCTTCCATACTGATAGCCCGAAAAGCCCATTTGATAGGATAACTTGACTAAGGATGTTAAAGCACTCGAGAAATTAGATTAGGAGCAAGCCCTGGTTATTCATAAGCGACGGTTGGCTATGCTTCGGGGCCAGTGAAGGGCCCATAGGATCAATAAAGCTGAACGAGCCTTCCTCGCATTGAAGCAAAGATACAATGATGGAGGCGATAGGGTTGGAACAGTGCTAGCGTGTCATCTCAGGAAGTGGCAGCAAAGGCACATATTGCAAAAATGTAACTAGTAAACTGGTACATGCGCTACCACCGAAACTGCTAAGCTAAAAGCCTTTCATGACTATTACTCTTCTCTCTATGCAAAGGAGACTCCCAACTCAACCCAGATCCAAGTGGTCTTGGAAGAGTGCAGGTGGACCTCGATAGATGGGCAACATGCACAGCTTCTTGAAGACCCACTCACGCTAGACAAAACTAGTGCAAAGATTTCCCTCTTGGCAAATCTCCAGGCCCAGATGGTCTTTCGGTCTCTTTTTATAGCCCTTCTCCTCCGCAGATACAAGATCACCTGCTACACCTTTTTAATTATTTTACAGATGCTAGTGGTCCTTTCACTTCTATGGCACTAGCTGAAAGTTCACTGCTCCCCAAGTCGGGTAAGGATCCCAAATTGTGTTCCTCATTCTGCCCCATTGCACTTTTGAACATGGACCTAAAGCTTTACACCAAAATTCTGGCCAGCCGCCTTTATTCCCATTTGCTAGGGCTCATTGAACCTGATCAGGTTGGCTTTATCCGGCACCGACAGGGTGCAGATGATGTACGGCGAATAGAGCATCTGGTAGGGAAGGCCCACCACTGGGATATACCTGATTTCTTGTTATCACTTGATGCTGAAAAAGCATTTGACCGAGTGGGTCAGTCTTACAGAAGATAGGGCTGGGGCCTATGATGGTTTCCAGGATTATGGCACCATACACCCCCCCTCAAGCACAGGTCCGGGTCAACGGTCAACTTACGGGTCCTATACATATCCACAGAGGTACCAGACTGGGATGTCCTTTATACCCTCTACTCTTCGTGCTTGTTATAAAACCTCTTGCAATACTGATCCGTCAATCACCAGACATTAACTGCATCATTCATGGAGGCGGAGATCACAAAATAGCCCTTTTCGCAGATGATCTCCTTCTTACATGATCAAAACCGCACACTTCCCTGACGCCACTTCATACTCTACTGCAATCTTTTTACGTTGCCTCCGGCCTTAAAATCAACCATGCAAAATCTTGGGTCTTACATCTTACAATTCCCGTATCTGAGATTTCCGTGCTTCAATCACTTGTTCCATACCAATGGGCCCCTCATTCCATTAGATATCTTGGACTTAATCTAACCTCCACTCTTACATGGTCGCAAGCAAACTGGCAGGAATGTAAAACAGCAGTCATGGACGATTTACGAACTTGGAAATCCCTACCTATGTTGTGGCGTCTGAAGGCTGTTAAAATGTAAGTGCTGCCGAAAATATTATACTTATTCCAAACATTGCCCACTCCTTTACCACAAAGCCAAATCCAGCACCTCCAATGCAAGCTTACTACCTTTATCTGGTGAGGGAGGCGGCCGCGCTTTTCCAATAAATTACACATGCTACCACGGGGTGTTGGCGTTTCCTAACCTGATGGAATATTACTGGGCCTCGCATCTACGCTACATTTCAGAGTGGGTTGTGCTGGAAACTGAGAAGGTCTGGTTCCACATGGATAGGGCTGTGGCATGCCGACCTCTGTGGGATCTTCCTTGGCTCACACAGGAGGCTCGACGGCATAGTACCTACATGGCCATACGCACAAAAAACGTGCTGGGTATATGAGACAAGGTTGCACTGTCCAGGCGCCTCACCTCCTTTCCATCACCCACCACCACCATTTCTCGTAATCCACATTTTCCGCCCGCCCTGTGGCCCCATTCCTTTCTGGCTTGGTCGGAAGGAGAATGTTGAATACTCCGGGACCTTTTGGTGAGAGAAACTTTCAAATCTTTTGAACAATGAAAACAGGAATTTCACTTTTCTGAGGGCGAGAGATTACAATATCTCCAGCTCCGTCACTGGGTACATGCATCGTCCACTGTCCAGGGAGCCACTTGCCCTTTCACTCCCTTTGAACTGCTGGTTCGTTCTTATGAAGGATCCAGTAGACTGATATTCCGCACGTACCAAGAGCTCCAACATGCCCCCCGGATCACTCCACATACCTACCAGTTGCAATGGCGATCCAGTAGTACTGATGAAATCACACACAAACATTGGGAACAATTTTGATGTGACATACCAAGGGTCTTCCGCAGCATGCCCCAGAGAGAAACTGCCTACAAAGTTATGACATAATGGTATTACACTCCCTACAGGTTACATAAAATGTTCCTTAACTCTTCTCCTGTTTGTTGGCGTTGGGCGAACGCTATTGGGGATTGCCTTCACATTTGGTGGCACTGCCCGCTACTGGCCACTTACTGGAAGGAGATTCTCAGTCACATTAAAAAGGTGATTGGCTACCCCATACCTGAAGCCCAGACCATACTTATCCTGGGACTTAAACCTGTGAATCTTCTTGCTATGACACACGCAGATTGACGCTTAATCTTGTACATGCTTCGTGCAGCTAAACAGACCATAGCGGTGTACTGGAAGAAGGCTGAGGCGCCCCCAGTGACCGTGTGGTTCACTCGCCTGTCGCATACCATGACGATGGAACTCCTCACGGCACGGCTTCATCGTCACAAGACCAAATTTGCAAATACCTGGCAACCATTCATAGATTACATCTGCACAATTGAACACGCTGACTTGCAGCCCCCAAACATACTCCCTTCCTGCACAGACGGACTTTGGGGTCTGAACAGAGATAGCACTTGGATCCCACATGGCTCTGGACAGCTGCACAGACACGCCTTCCCATGGGTCCTCCTTCACCTTTGGCTCTCCCCTTCACATGGATTCTCCTCCTTACTGTGGGATATTTTGCTTCTTCCGCTTCTGTTCTACATTGGTATTTTTCCTTTTCTCTGTGCACCATTTAGCCTCTTCTCACATGTTCACTGCTATCGACCTTGTACGATATCTTTCCACATGTTAAAGATTTGAGACACGCAACTGCTCCGTATCTTTGTTTTAACGTATCAATATCCCCGGGATCCCAATGCTGCGCTCTTTGAAAATGTGGATTTGTTTTTACCCTTGCCCTTCCCATTTCCCTGCTGTTTTCCTTTTCTTTTTTGGTACTGTTTTTCCTTCTTTCTTTTCTCTATGCTTGTTGTTCTATTGTTTGAACTTGTATTTTCACTAAAATAGATTTGAAAGAAAAAAGATGTCCCAGACGGATATTTTTTCAAGGCATTTTAGCAGCTTCCATCACGGGGGAGGAGAACATGTTGATGCAGATTAAATGGTATAAAATGCATATAAATTAAACAAAGCCAAACATGCGGCCAGAGGTCCTGTTAAAACTGAACAAAAGCCAACATTCCAAAAACATGATCTGGTCCGAAAACAAGAACACAAGCATTTACAATGCAATGGTCTCTGCAATATTATAGGTAGAGCTATTGGCATTGCTCATTCTTTTTTATTTTTTTTTGTATCCCTAAATAAATGGCATTGTCATTTATATTGGCAATAGCTTAATTGCTTGCATATGCGAGACCTATTGCATTAGCAGAGAGAGAGTGAGGTAGTGAGATAGAGAGAGAGTGAGGTAGTGAGATAGAGAGAGAGAGTGAGGTAGTGAAATAGAGAGAGTGAGGTAGTGAGAGAGAGTGAGGTAGATAGAGAGTGAGGTAGTGAGAGACCGAGAGAGTGAGGTAGAGAAAGAGTGAGGTAGTGAGGGAGAGCTATCTACCAACACATAAAAATGTAGCACTTAACTGTATATCTTAAACAAACAAATAGCAATTATTTACTAGTGTCAGTCCCTAACACCCCCCCATATTACCATATTATTATTCGTTGCTCAAATCCCTTGTTGCAAGAAGACCTGTTCAACTATAACTGTAGGCCTGGCTATCAGGTAGTGCTGTTGTACTATGGAGTGCTCTAACACCTATGCGGTAGGGCAGTATCATATAAAAACCTCAATTGATGTATGCACTAATGCACACATATAGGAAGAAATGTCCTTTGAACTGAAGCAATCAGTGTCTTATTAACATCCTATTAATTCCTTGTTCAAAGAGAAATGCTTTGATCTTACCCCCGTATGGAATGAGGACCTTTAATGAGATTCATGTCTACGCTGGAAAGCAGGAAGTCATGGTGAAAAGAGCAACATACAGCAACATATATATTGCCCAGATATAGCTCTCGGCTAGGTGCAAACTATGCAAATACCATATACATAAATATAAATACACATGGATCTGTTGGAAACAAGATTCTCACCTTCGTTTAACCCCTCTCTCTTTCTAGCAGGTTACTTCCTAAAACGCTCACATGCGACGTTCCAGCACAAGATTCATACTGGTCCTTTGTCTATTAAACTCCCTCTACCCTTTCCCGATCTTTTGGCCTTTATTACCCGCTCCGCTCCACTCACTATATACACTGATCTTTTTTTTAATGGGACGTGTACTGAACACCTTTCACTTAAGCTGACTCTGGTCTCCTGTTAAACCCCTTTCAAGTTCCCTCTTGACTCCCTAATGTTAATTCACATGCCCACTGCGTCGCCCCCGTAGAGTTTCTACAGCGGTCAGAATTAACCTACTGGCTGTGACAACAGTAGAGTTTCTTCATACCTACCCCAAATATATTCACATTTACATACATTGTCCCCACCTTCGCTCTTGTGAAGTACAACTTACTCCCTATAAGAGCCGGTGTTGTGTTAGCTTTAGCTTACAAATTTACGGGACCCCAAAGGTTCATCAAACGCCTTCGACTAGAAGGGGGCTGCATGGCACCAGGGAAGTCTTCGTGATCGATCGAGAGTGCTTTGAAAGACACACTGTCTTACACAGAAAAATTAAGGTTCTAAAAAACCCAGAAGGAAAAAAAAAAGGATTTTCTCTTTCTAAAGCGAAATCTTATTGAACAATTGTTGCCTGGAACTTGAGTACCTAAAATCTACCTGTGATCTATGACGCTTTCCTCTTGAAGGGGAGAACACAGCAAAAAGATGTTGAGAGCACAATATCATGGCAACGCTCTATGATGCATAGACCAACAACAACCTTTTCTAGCAACAAAGGTAGTGGCTGACTGCATTAACCGGCTTAGAGAGCCCAACTTTTTAGCAAATGCATCTATGAACCCAGAAGTCACCGCCAACACTCTTAGCAAACACAATTCATTCAACAGACATCTACATCTTGGGAGAGTCAGACACTGCACTTTATTAACAAAGTCGTGCATTTTAACAATTCAAAGTTTGAGAACAAAGGAGAGATTTATTTTTTGGGTGTGCAATGTGTGTGTGTGTGAGGGGGGGCAGAATGTGTGGAGGGGAGGGCCGGTGTATGAGTGTCTCTCTTTTCACACAACTAAGAAGATCAGAGGCGCAAATGCAGGCAGCAGGGCACCCATGGGTGACGGCGGGGCTGCTTCGGGCAAACAGTTCCAAAATTAGAAGCTTCCCGAGCCATTTCCATACTAAGTGTCCCAGGGCAAGCCTATGCATCATGAGAAAGCCTGTTTTCTGAAACGACGGAAAGGCGGCAACTTTCCCCTCCTTTGAGGAGCAGCATTAAGCAGAATTGGTATGAATGCGACGGGGGAGGGGGGTGCGGGAGCGCTACGGATGAGGGCAGAGGGAAGGGGGGGAGCCGAACAGCTCCTGAAAGCGCTGTTTGCACAAGGTGCCAGGAGCAGTGCTACTGTGCACAAGCGGTGCTTGGCACAAGTGTGGAACTCTGTGGAAGTCGCAGTGAGCACACGAGGAGCCGGAGAATGAACCGGGAGCAGAGGCTGAGTCACTCACTGCAAAGAAATCGTTTGGCATAAGTGGGCACAAGGGAACTAAACACACTGGCAGCGGGGGGCACAAGGGATACTATCTAGCGACAACGTTTGGCATCAGTAGGCACAAGAGGATCCTTTCTAGCGACAACGTTTGGCATCGGTAGGCACAAGAGGTTACCATCTAAAGACAACGCTTGGCATCGGTAGGCACAAAGGATACTATCTAGAGACAGCGCTTGGCATCGGTAGGCACAAGAGGATGCGATCTACAGATATGGTGGGGACGGGGAGACGGATACGGTGGGGAGTGAGGGTGAAGGAAGAGGGGGAGATAGAGAGACGTACGAGAGAGGCACAACGGATACTATCTAGAGACAGCGCATGGCATCGGTAGGCACAAGAGGATGCTATCTAAAGACAGCGCTTGGCATTGGTTGGCACATGAGGACATTATCTAGTGCTTAGCATCGGTAGGCACTTACCCTGTGTTGACCTCCTAGTTCCGGTGGAAGCCCCCTGCTGCTGCTTGTCTGGGTCTGGAATGCAGTGTGAAGTAATAACAACTCCCTTCCGATGCCGCTCTCACCCCCACGCACGGTGTCCACGCCAAGCTGAAAAGGCATCTTTTTGACAGCACTAATGGCATTTATTCCTGCCGCCGCTGTTAATGACCCTGCTTCTATGTTCGCCAAGCGCCTCGACCAGCTGCACTGACATTTCACTTTCAACAATAACAAATATATTTATCTTTATGAGAAGCACGTAAAGAGTATCAGTCAATAACTGTAGATTGGCAGCTAGTGGTAACACCTAAGCCCTCATCCTAACCACCCCACCCCGTAGCTATATAGAAACTATATATAGGAGATAGGCTTTCAAATAGCCCCCCTTCTCTACAGCACGGTCTCTTCTGCCATGCTTACACAAAAATTAGTTTGCGATTATCAAATAATAACATACAAAAATAACACGCAGCGCTCAGTAGGCAGCTGTTCCTTTCTAATGAAGCCAGTGCTCACGTTGAGTAAAGTACATATGTGCAGCGGCTCGGCTCCATGTAAACATTTTTAAACACGTTTGGTTGCTAACTCCTAAAACAACAAATGTCACTTGTCCCCACGTCCACCCCGAAATTCAGAAAAATCGAAGCACCCCAGTGCCACATCCACCGCCATGCGATCATGAATAAACAAACATGGCGAAAGTGGCCTGGGCCTCTTGCACCGTCAGATCATTCTTCCGGAGCGAGCATCAAGGCTTTTGTTACAAGCAAAGCGGTCATTTGCATCGGAGAACTGGCAGGACTCCTGCTGCTCCTGCAGCCTCGGCGTGCACGCACACCGCTGCAACACGCCCTCCCCGCTGCCCGTGGGCGCCCTCCACACAGCCCCGGGAGCAGCGCCCGAGGTCGCCCGCGCCCACTCCCTGCCCAGCCGCTGTTTAGGTAGGAAAAGAAGCGACAAACCTCAGAAGCGCTGCTGCCCCAGCCGGAGTTCCCTCTCCCTCGCTCCCCTCGGCTCTCCTCTGACAAGATCAGCCCGAGATTAGCAGGCCCATTCTCCCTCAGCGCCTCGATGACTCCTGGGGGCTCCCCGGACACCCGCCGATCGATGTGCAATTTTCACATCATCCAAGCTGCAGGAAAGTGTTAAGCTTTCAGATTGCCGCCGGAATGGTGCCAAAATCGTGAAGGACACTCACTTTCAAGCCATCCATTATCACCTCTGATGTGAAAGACTGACTGAATATATTTCAATGATTTTGATGGCGATAAAAGAAACCCGCATAGAACCCCGGCCTAGCTGAAACAAGGATTTGAAGAAAAAAAAATCACGCGGTCGACCTGGACACACTTCCACGCTCTTCCATACCTCGGCAACTGATATCAAGGCGCAGAATAACATATGTTTATTGTAACCTACTAGTTTTTGGGGAGCGGACTTCCGCGCGAGCCTGTAGGTGCTCGGAGAGACAGCTGCAAAATGGCGGCTGCAAGCTTCCGATTTTTTGGGAATTGGGGGCGTGGTTTTGTGGTTCTGAGTGACAGACTACGTCAATGTCTAAAGAACAGCAAAACTTACGCCCCCAAATCCGAAAAAGACGGAGCTTCTTTGGAGGGACGGCTCTCTCCTCCAATGGCTGGCCTCCGTTTAGGAAGCCAGCCAATGGAGGAGAGACAGGGCAGGGAGGCGGAAACCAAAGCGCTACTAAAGAACATTAATTCTCCGACCCCAGACTGCGCAAGCGCAGCCTTTAGGTCCTCGACCTAAAAACAGTGTGCACACAAGTCCCAGTTAAAACAGAACAAAACCAATCATTCCCAAAAGATGGGCTGGGCTGAAAGCAACTAAAATTTACCCAGTCTATTGCGCAGGGTGTGGATCTTGTGAGGGAAGGCAGGGAGGGGCTCTGGAAGAGAGATTCAGGATCTGAGGCTCTTTAAATTTAAAGTGAAAGCGCTTGTTGTGCATGTCTGTGTCATGAAGGGAACGCACTTCCCATGCGCTCACAGGGGAGCTCAGGGAATCAAAATGGAGGAAGGGGTTAAGGGTGGGTGCATGGTGGGAGGGTGACTTGGTGAGGGAAACAATGATAAACCCTATAAACGCTTCCATGCGGCAGACGGGGCGTCTAACGTCACAGTGGGCGTGTGTGCAGGGGCGTAGGAGACACAAAAATTCTGGGGGGGACAGGGACAACTTGTGGACTTTCCAGTGACCCTATACAAATCACTGCTCGTTAAACAAATACAATTGCATACTTTCAAAGTGAAATATTGAGAAAAGCAGGCATGTTGTCACAGTTTTCATGTATGCTTTATTGGTATTTACTTTCATATAGTAATCAGACCAAATGTTAAAGAACCATGTATATGAATCTTGCTGCACCAAGCAAACATAGGTCGCTGACTTAGGTTGGGGACGTCGTGTTTGCAAGTGCATTATGATTTGAAAAGTACCTGCTGCTGCATTCCTGGTCTCCAGCAATTTTCAGGCAACAATAAAAATGTGAAGATAACTTTGGTGATTAATGTTCTTTATTGAGAGAGATCGGAGGTTTGTCTAGTGGAAGTTTTGACTCTTGGTAAAGTAGACACAGTGGGTTAATATGCCTGCTGCAAAGAATGTGTAGCACGCATATCACAAAATGCATCATGTAAATTGGTCAGTGAGTTACTGCTTTTGTCTGAGAGAATATTTTGATATTTGCAGTTAATAAGTTAAAATCCTAATATTGAACAGTGAGCTATTAACCGTCATCAAAGAGCTGCACGAAAACTTCAAGGTATAGATTAGAACATTATCATTTTTTCCCAGTCTTTCCTTATCATAACGTTGGAAAATGGGTTCATTAGGATAGAAATCAATTCTGATTATTAAAGAGAACCCCCCAACCATAGTGTTATGTTTTAAATTCTGAGTTTGTGCTTCTTTAGTTTTGCAAAGCCATCCTGTGCCCTCCCCATTGTTTTGCTGACTGGTACTGGTGGTACCTGACTCTGACTGACCCTGGCCTCTACCTGAACAGACACAGGGCCAGGGCTATTCTGAAAGAGACACTTAAAGATACTGTGAAACACCTACATACACTAGGGTGCACTATGGATTAGGGTACCCCTATGATTGGCATGACCTCTCCTCTAAGGCCCTAGTTCATAATAAGGCAGGGAGATTAGAACTACCTTTAAGTCCCTAGAATATAATAGGGCATGGCAGTTTAGAAGCCAGCAGCCCTTTCTGCGTTTGCATGTGTGCACTGCTGAAGCCTGGGGTCAGTTTAAAAGTAGCCCTGCGTTGTAGGGCTGCTTTTAAAATGCAAATTGTGCCCAAACTCGACTTTTGGGTTATAAATTGATCAACTACAATGCTGGGGCAAAATTAAGTTAAGTGGAAAAATGTTTTCATCTTAACTATGGCTGTATCATATTTGCCACATAATACATCACCTGCTGCATAATCTAACAATTTGACCCAAAACAATTTTGTAGCTCAAACGGATCAAAAATTACTAAAAGAAATGTGACTTATGTTCTGTGAAGTGCAGGGCCCTTTGCAAAGGTTGACTAGTCACCTTTCCCTCTGCTGCATTTGTATGTTACACAGGTACTAATGAGGCAAAAGCTTTGCAGAGGCTGTTAGTATGTATAAATATGTTAAAATAATAAAGTATCATAAAATGCACCGCATCACACTGCAGCCTTTTTATTGTTGCATCATTTAGTCAACACTGCAACATAATTTTGGCCTCCATTGCTGCATAACTCCAGTGGCCCAAAAGAAGGCTGCACATGTTAAAAGTGTTTGTGCATGAAGCAGAGACCATGAAGTTTACAAACTTAGGGGCTGATTATGAAGGCAGGCGGATTTCAGTCCGTCCGCCATCGAATCGGGAAATGGGACCGCTGGCCTTCAAGGTGGTGGCCCCACGATAGGCATTACAATGCGACCGCCCCTATGGCGTTCGCGGTGCCTATCTTTTACATTGCAGCAGGTGCTGCTGGCTGCATCATCTGCTGCAATGTAAAAACTGACATGTTACATATATCACTGCACTACGTGGCAGGCACAATGCGGTGCCTGCCACATGGTGCAGTGATATGTAGGGGGGCTTCTTAGATGCCCCCCAGGTCCCATGTCTGGGGACTGGGGGAAAGCGGCCCGCTATGGCCTCCAATGTCCCTTTCCACCAAGATTTCTTGGTGGGTGAACTGCCATGGATAAGCTGGTGGGTAAGGGGTATCGTAATCCTTACTGTGGTGCCTGGTTATTACCACCAGCATTGTAGGAACCACGAGCCCCTCCTCCACACTGGCGGGCTCAAGGAGCCAGTCGGGTGTGTGGCGGTTGATATTTCTGACCACCAGGGAACCACCCGCCATTGTAATATGGTTAGCGTAGATGCAGTCACCGATGGCGGTGGGACTGCCACTGACGGGGTGATGTGGCGGTTCCACCTCCATTATAATCAACCCCTAAGTTTGGTGTGCATGCAAATTCTACATTGCCAATCCCTGGTAAGTTGCACCACTACCATGAAAAAGGCCAATGGAGGTACCAATGGATGCGGTGGACAGGCCCCAAGGATCTTGTGACAGTCACTGTCAATCTAGGGTGTGCTTCTTCATATGCCTGCTCGCAAGACTGGAGGTGAACTGCAGTATGGATTGTGGTGGACAGGCCTTCACACTTGCCACCGTTAGGGTCCACCTGTGGGTGCTAAGACACCAGGACTTCTAAGGTCTATCGGTCCTTCTAAGGTGTAGCATCGGAATGAGCTCGGTCAGAAGTGTGGTCTGGTGGACTGGTCATGAAGGCTGAAAATGGTGCCCCAGTTCCAAATTTAGCAGCTCTGGCCAGAGTGCCACATCCTCTCCCACACTGAACACCATAGTGCCCCACTGAGAGAAACTTGCACTGCCTTCAGCTACAACTAAATTGTGCTGCAACTAAATTCAAACTATGCACTAGACAACAGTAAAATGCTGTCTGGAAAAAATGAAGAACACACTGCTAAAAGCAAACACTCATAAGGAATGCAAGAATAAGCAAATCATGTGAAATGTATTTAGGAACAACATGGTTACCTTAACAGTTTCAAACTCATTATTCAGAAATTTAAGTGATTTTTCCTGAAAAGTTCAGGACATGACTACAGGACCAGGAAGGGACCCGTTTCAATGTCCATTGCTTATATCCTTTCAAAAAGTAAGCAGTTGGTTTAAAAAAAAATCACATCCCCGAACACAGAGCCGCAGTACACATTGTATAAGCTAAAATAATTAAAACAGTTTAAAACGATTGCATTGAACATTTCCACTTCACCCATTAACCAGGTATTGCAGTCCCTTTAGGAATGGTGCACTTCCCCACCCTGGGAAAAAAATGTTGTTCAAACAAAGAAGAAAAAAAGAAAGCGCTTTCACTGGCAAACTCTGTAAAGTGGTTCTAATATGTGTGGATGTAAATAACAATCTGGCCTGTCTGCTGACCACTCTGTATTGCTTAATTTAGGTATTTCATTTTTTTTCTCTCGGTCCCGAGGTTTTTCTTTGGAATTATAAAACGGTCAGTAAATGAGGACATTTCCAGCCAAAGTGTCCGCCTATTTTGGATCCATTTCTATGGGAAACAAATAAAGAAAAGAAGATGCAAGAGAGAGTACATAAGAGCGCTTGAAATCAGAACTTAAGCAGGAGCGAGACAGAGACAGAAATGGGTATGAAGGAAAAGAGACCATTTTTTCCCCCTTCTCTGCCCTTCCCAGACCACCGAGCCTTCCTGCAGCATAACAAAGGGCAGAGGGAGGGTGGCCTCTTTGACTCCAGGCAGGGCAAGTGCAGGACCATTAGGTATCGCTTTTGCGTGCTAATGGCCCTGCGAATGACAGAAGGGAGAGGGGAAATTCTTTTGTCCCCTCGTCCCCGCCACCCTTGTCCCCCGTGTCCCCCCACTCCAAAATCTGGGGGGGGGGATATATCCCCCATGTCCCCCACACTTCCTCTGCCCATGCGTGTGTGGGGCCATCCGAACCACGCACATATGGAATTCTCTCGCACAGCGGGGGCATTCCGGCCACAGCGAAGCGGCTAAAACAAGCATAATGTGAAGTCTGTGTTCTTCACCTATACTAAATAAGGACACTGACTCTATTGTAGAGGGGAAGTCTGTTTATTTAAATTATATGGCCACAAGAAGAGCGCCGAGCGTCTTACTCACCCCCCGCTCCGGTCGCTTCTCCCTTCGCGCCGCGTTCCTTGCGCATGCGCACATCGTCTCTCTCTCTCGCGACCGCAGGGACTAGAGCGCAACACTACATATCTCCCCCTTTTTATACATCTGCAAAGGAATGTCAAGGGTCCACAGGTTTAATATTCCCCCAGTTCAAAGTCTCTGAAATAAGCAGGCTTGACCACTGCTCTTCCAACACGTGTACATCTTACCGGTGTAGAAGCTTCTCGAGCACCATCTTCTGCAGGGCTCAACATGCGGTTCCTCTGCTGACTCAGTTAATTTCTCTTGGGGGTCACGCTCTTCTCAGCTTGCTCTTCTTCCACACCCGGCACTTCTTGATCTTCTCCCTCTACCTGAGATTCTCCTACCACTTGGCATTCACCTCCTGCAGTCATTCGTTCCTCGCTGCCTCTCGGTCCTTGATCTTGTCGGTCTTTCTCTTCCTCCACGGGCCACTGCAGGATCTTGTTAATTTTAGCCATGCGGTCTTGGGACCACACATTTCCATCACTGAGTAACGCAGCTCTATTATATACTTCTTCCACTTGCATGGGCGGGCTGTACTTGCTTTCTCCTTTCCTTTTCAGTACCGCCAACGGGCTGTACCCTGTAGAAGTGGGTGTGATCCTGTACCCCCATAGCATGCTCTGGACCTCTTTCTCCCAGTCCTTGACCTTCATGATGGCGGCTTGTATGGTCCCCATGAGGAACCTATTGAACCTTTCCACCTGTCCGTTGCTCGACGGATGGTACACTGAGGTGTGTTTAGTTTTGATTCCATTCCTCTCTGTATACTTTCGCCACTTTTCGGAAGTAAATTGCGGGCCATTGTCACTCAGGATTGTTCTCGGGATCCCTTCTTTCAGGAACACTGAGGTGAGGAACTTTATCACTGTGTCCGACTCCATTTCTTCCTGCACGTGAACTTCCGGCCACTTAGAGTATTTATCCACCAAAACACACAGGTACTTTGGCATCCCTTGATTGTCCAATACCGGTCCCAGGATATCAACAGATACATCTTCCCACGGGTTGCGAGGGTGCTCGAATTTTCCCAACGCTGGTCTTAGCGGTTTCAATATTTTGTCTGCTCCTTGGCACTGGTCACAGTCTCTCACATGCCTTTCTACTTGAATGTCTAGTCCCGGCCACCAGTACATCTGCTTCACCCGCAGTTTGGTTTTTACAATGCCGAGGTGTCCTTCGTGTAGCTGTTTCAGCAGGAGCGGTATCAACTTCGTGGGGGGCACCACTTTGTCGCCCCTATACAAAAAGATTCCAGAGTCGCTCATCGATAGCTCCTCCCGTACTTCATAAAATTTCCGAGACACCTCTTTCAACCGCCTCGTCTCTGGCCAACCACTGATTAGACATTCTTTGACCTCTCTTATATCCTCGTCCTCCTCATATGCTTTTGCCCATTCTTGCTTGCTGATCACTCTTTCTGGGTCCTCCATCATTGCTATCATCTCTTCATTCTCCCATGATGAAGTGGACACTTCTTCCATGGCTGAGGCCCGACTGAGGTAGTCAGCAACTTTGTTGCGCGTCCCCGGTATGTACTCCACATGGTACCTGTACTCCAACAACTTCAGCGTCATCTTGGCTATGTGTGTGTTGCATGTCCGCTCGAGGTGAGTACCTTGAGTAACGGTTTGTGGTCGGTTTGTAGACGAAATCTCGTACCCCACAGGAACTGCCTGAACTTCCCCATGGCCCACACCACAGCCAGCATTTCCTTCTCAATCACGCTGAATTTCTGTTCTGTGGGAGATAACACTCTGGATGCGAAACTGAGAGTCTCCACATTGCCATCTTCTCTCTCTTGCGCAAGGACTGCTCCCAGCCCTTTCTCGCTGGCATCCGTGGTCAGTATGGTCTGCCCTTGGGGATCATGTCCATGTAATGGCACCGCTTGGCTTATGTCTCTCTTCAACTCCTCGAATTCCCTATGTGCACCTTCATCCCAATGGAACGCAGTCTTGTCCCTTATGAGCTGTCTCAAGTTATGTGTCTTTGTGGCGAAGTGCTGGACAAACTTGCTATAATATTTGGCCATCCCTAAGAAGGATCTCACCTCCTCTTTGCTGATGGGAGCTCTGGTGTCGCAGATAGCTTTCACGTTCTCTCTCTTAGGAGTGATCCCTTTACCTCCTATCTCGTGTCCTAGGTAGGTGACGGATGTCATACCTAGTCGACATTTATTCCACTCAGCTGTTAGGCCCTTCTCCTGGAGTACGCTCAGCACCTTGTTCAATTTCTTGTCATGGTCCTCTCGGTCCATTCCCATTACTAAGATGTCGTCTTGAAAATACTGGATGCCTTCCACGTCCTTAAACAGGCGATGCAGCAGTTTTTGGAATACTGCTGCGGCTGATGCCAGCCCAAAGGGCATTCTGCGAACTTGATAGCATCCAAAGGGCGTTATAAAGGATGTGAATTTCCGGTTTACTGGGTGCAGGTCTATCTGATGATAGGCAGATGTGAGGTCGATGGTGGAGAACCACTTTACTCCCCTCGTTCTGGCCAGCATTTCTTCTATTCGGGGCAACGGGAATTTCTCCACAATCAGGCACTTGTTAAGCTCTCGAAGGTCCACACATAGACGTACCTTGCCGTTGGGTTTTCTTGCTACCACCAAGGGCGCCAGCCACTTCGAGCTATCTATGGTTTTGATTATTCCTTGCTCTTCCAATCTGTGTAGTTCCTGTTGTACGGCTTCCTTCAGCGCTATGGGCACATTCCGGGCTTTATGGAATACTGGATGGGAGTTTTCTTTGACCAGGATCTTGTGCATAAATTTCTCCAGTTTGCCAATCTTTCCATCGAACACTTTTTTTTTTTTTCTTGCACAGAAAAAGAAATTTCAATTGACACAGCTTCTGGCCTACAACCCCTCCGGGCCGGCCGCATCACAAGTATTTCAATCAAAACTATACTGTATGTTACACAGCCTGGTGGCCGACAACCCGGGCGTCCGGCGGCGTGAAGTAGAACTTGTATTCTCATTATCTAGTCTTGCTCTTAAGTGCAGGCAGCGTCCATTATTCATGTGCATTTTTTGACTTTTCTCCCTCTGAAACAACCCTATAACTCCCCTGTGGAACTACCCGCCCTCCACCCATCCCTTAGCATCATAAAAGTTTCCTGCTCTAGTTCGTGTTACCCGCGCCTGTAGTAGCCTGACCCACACCCGACCTCTCACCCGATAGTGCCTGTAAGCCCGGTGGAAAAGGGCCCTGAAGGTGTTCAGGCTATCTTTCTAGGTGTTAGTATGGCGTCTAGATGTACCTACGTGTGATGTATGTTCCCCCTAGTAAATCCCAGCTGATGCACCTCGCACTCTATCCTCCCTCCCTACACTTATTGTTCCCACCCTTGGTAACGCACTCAGACCTGCTCCCGTCTCACTACGTCTGCGCAAGTGTTCTGTACAATGTCGATCTTGGGTTCTGCCACCTACCCTTGGGAAATGCTGTCTGTGGAACTCACGTCCTCGTTTTGCTGTCCCTGCAAATAAGTCTGGTATAAAGCCCAGAAGTTTTTCGGGCGGCTTTTTGGGGGTAGTAATTCACTGTACGTCTCCGTCTGTGTGCTACAGTACAGCATATCTCAAGCCCATCTGGCCTTAGTCGGCAGAGGGCCTCGCATCCAGCACTGGGCCACCACCCTCCTGGCCATTAGCATTAATATCCGTGAGTCTGCGTATCGCACCCGGGAGCCCCCTTGAGTTTCCTATGAGTGCTATTCCCGGATCGATGTCCAAGTCGACCTCCAGAATTTTGCTCATCTCGGCAAATATTTCGCGCCAGAACGCCTGTATACCCGGGCATCCCCATGACAAATTTCCATCGAACACTTTTGAGAAGTCTCTTTTTACTCTCTCCAGGTCCGGCCAGCTCTCACAGTCCATCAGCAGCACTTGCACGTCACCTCCTGGGTCCAGTTTTATTCCAAGGTCCCCTTGGTCCTTCCACCCTAGCACCGAGGGGCCCTTTTCTGCCACATACAGTTTGCACTCCGCTGTTCTTCCCCTGAATTCGAACTTCAGGGTTCTGTAGCCTACCATGGGGATCAGATTGCTCGTGTACGACACCGGTCATATGTCTGGCGGTTCCAATCTGGGTCCTAGGCTGGGCATGAACTCTTCCTCCCACACTGATCTTTGGACTATGGTGTAGGGAGATCCTGAATCTATCGCAATCCTGATCTTCACTCCCCCTATCAGCATGTCAGCACGTGGTTTACTCGAGCGTTTGTTTTCTATTCCCAACACTTTTTCCTCGATACACAATACTAAGTTATCTCCATCCTGCTCCTCTGCTTCTTCACCTAGTTGGTCCTGTGCTATGTACTTCACCACCGACCTCTTCCCTTTCCTTCGACATACTTTCTCGTAATGTCCTATTAGGCCACAGAACATGCATTTCGCCCGGAACGCCGGGCAGCGTTTATCTTGGGCCGCGTGCGTTGCACTTCCACACCTGTGGCACGTGGTTTTGCTATCCTCGGACTGTTTCCCTGCTTGTCCTGGCTTTCCTGCCCATCTGCTGGTTCCTCTTTGATCTCCGGGAGTTGTTCTATTTCTTCCCGAGGGCTCTGCAGCATCCACCTTGTTCACCATGGTCCTCTGGATGTTCTCCCTTTTTGCCCGCGCGGCACAACGCTTCGACAGTTCCGCCTTCTTTACGTTCGCTAGAACTTCTTTCAGCGTCGCTTCTCCGTGTGACCACAGCTTATCCTGTACTGTCTTGTTGGTGGTATGCATAACGATTTTGTCCTTTATGAAGTCGTCTTGGAGTGCCCCATACTTGCATGTGATCGCCAATCTCCTCAAGGCTGCGACGTAGTCATCTATGGATTCTCCCATTTCTTGCTTTCTCTGCTGGAAGTTGAAACGATCAATGGAGACACATACTGCTGGCCGGTAGTGATTGTCTAGATCCTCTAAGGCATGCTTGAAGACGTCATTGTCCGCCGCCAGTCTGGGTGTAGGCATTAGGTTCGTGAACACTCTTATCCCCTCCGGGCCTAGGTTATGTAAGAGTATCCTTCTCCTCCTCGCACTGGGAAAGACTTCCCCACATTCATCCTCCAAGGCCTCAAGGTAGTTCTTAAAATATTCCCTCCAGTCTTCCCACTTCATCTGGGGTTCGCCTGGCTTGGGCAGGAATGGAATCGGCGTTGTGAGCGACGATGCTTGAGTGCTCATTTTGGCCTGTTCTTCCGGTTCCCCTCCCTGGCTTCTAGGACTTCCTGGCGTGCTTGCGTTCCCGCCTTGCGCCGTGTTGGGCTGGGGTTCTCCTTCTCCCCTTTCTCTGCGGTCCCCCATTCTGCCATGGCCTCTGTGCGGGTGCTGCCGCCCTCTTACCGTGCTACTTAACGGTTGCCTCGGTTTCTGGCTCTGGTGCACGTGGTGGGAGCTACTTGCTTCTTTGCGCCTCTGCCTCACTCTTCTTGCGATCTCCTTGCCACTGCCACTGTGCTTCTTCTCCCCTTGTCAGTCGCCTGTGCAGTGCATCCTCTCCTGATTCCTGCTGCTCCTCTGTAATCTCCAAGTTTATTTCTGTGTTGTTCTCCTTTTGTTTTGTTTTTTCTTCTGCACGCGAAGTCTTCTTGTGGGGAATCCCACTCCTCGTCGCCACTGTGAAGTCTGTGTTCTTCACCTATACTAAATAAGGACACTGACTCTATTGTAGGGGGAAGTCTATTTATTTAAATTATATGGCCACAAGAAGAGCGCCGAGCATCTTACTCATGCCGCGCTCCGGTTGCTTCTCCCTTCGCGCCGCTCTCCCTGCGCATGCGCACATCGTCTCTCTCTGGCGTCCCTGCGTGTTGCGTCATCACAGGACCGCAGGGACTAGAGCGCAACACTACACATAACGTCTTTAAACAAGGAGGTGGCTTAACATTTAAAGCTGCTGACTTTGGAGCTTGGTGAACAGGGTTCGAGCCTCAGTGTCGTTGAAATTATTAACATATCACTTAAAAATAAATGAATAAATGTCAGAGGGGAGGTCAAGGGGGTAGGTAGAGACAAATAAAAAAAACACAAGGGCATGGAGTTTTATTTTGTATTATTTTAATTGCAGGTCATGACAGAGCCGAAGAGCGGTTCGAGTCTCCTTGAGCGCCAGGTCGGGACTGGTAGTCCCCTCTGGTTAATGTGGCATGTCACTTCACGCATGTATTATTCCGCCCCATGTGAGGACTTAAGTGGGTGTGTCTGCTAGGAGAGAAAACACCCCTCTCCGTGAGAGATAGAAGATTTGTCTCGGGATGTGATATTTTGCTGGATGTGAGGGTTACAGGGTACTATTTATGTCACAATTGTGTCTTCCAGTTGATGAGATAGGCTGCTCTGCTAGATGGCTCTGGTGGGTGTCTCTTTCAAATGAGGAGAACATTCCACTCTCAATGAGAGGTCGCCTTCTGTGGTTGTTATCTCTCTCTCTCTCTCTCCTCTCTCTCTCTCTCTGTCTCTCTGTCTCTCTCTTTCTCTCTCTCTCTCTCTCCGTTTGAGGGTTCAATGCTTTGGGAGATGTTTTGTCAGTCTGTGTGAAGGAGGAAGTGGTACATTCCTGATTGTGATACCCGGGCATTGCTCTGTCTGAAGCACTTGTCTTTTCTGCCCAGTGTGACACCGCATGCTATGAGAGGGCTAGACTAGTGGCACTTCGTCCGCGTCTGCTGATGTGCTTGTGGTACTGAAATGTCTTTTCCACCCCTGTGACTGAGGCATGCTGTCTCCTGCACGTCTGAAATCTTCTCCATGTCACACCTGTTGTCATGAGTGCGATGTAGACCTCTGTGATACAAGTTCCCCGCGCGCCTCAGAGGGCTCGCGCTAGGCCAAAGCCTTTTTTATATTTCTGAGGCAGCATAGCCAGCATGAGAAGACTTTAGGTACAAACCGTACATATTACGATATGCAGTGCAGTAGCAAACATATTTTGCTCTAGCTCACTGGCCTCAGTCACTCTGAAGGTTGCAGGCTATTCACAGTGTTGTTAAAGCAATTTATTTGGTGTTACCGGCATGGCCAATCCTTTTGTTGTGGCATCTTTCCCAGGGTGTGTCAGATGGCAGGACAGTCCCTTTCTTCTGATAGGTTTTTAGCTATATTGTGCCAGTAGATATTTTCTGAATGCGTTGAAAGAAGGCAGGGCCTTTCTTCCAGTTCGGCAGTGCTCATTAAAACAAGCATTGCGTAAACATACAATGTACGTGAAGGGGGCGCCCTAGTAATTACATTTAAAAAACAACCAAGTGGGCACTGTACTAAAACACGGAGCAGAGCCCGTGTATATAAAACTTGTGCGCACGATGACCTGTAAAGCGCATGACGTGGTGAATGTTGCAGGAAAGTATGTTTTGCCTGCAGCAAGGGAAGCGCATTAAAGAAAATAGTGCTTACAGACTGAATAAGACATGCCGTTTAACAACAGAGGTAAAAGGGGCAGTCCTCATGGGAGGTTACAAATGAAGACAAGGAGGTCCTAAGGAGGGACTAACAAGACTATTGGCCAATCAGAAGCCAGCATTTTTTAAGGACAATGACACAAGCCAATGACAAATATGGATGGAGAGTGGGCAGGGCTTCAAGTACATATTCAAGTACATACTCTAATACAGCATGCCTCGCAGCAGTGGATGCGCTTTCCAGGCTCGACCTAAAAAAAGATTTGTGGTAAATTAATAGGTATAGAGTTAAAATATCGAGTTTTTATTATCGACTAGACATATTATCGAGTAAAAAAGATAGAATAGACATAATATCGACTAGACATAATATAGACTACCAAAATATCGACTAGAAAATTTTAATATTGAATAGAATGGACATAATATCGAATCAAAAATATAGAATGGACATAATATTGACTACACGGAATATAGACAACAAAAATATCGAATTTAAGGTAAGTTAATATTAATTTTTAATTTTTAATTTTTGTGTAATATAATTCTGTAGCGGGTGTGGGTTTATAGGGGAATAGGGTGGGAAGTAATTTAATTATAATTAATTAAATATGTTATTTTATTTATTGGTATTTATTTAGAATTAATGGTTACTTAATTATTAATTGGTAATTAATTAAAATATAATTGGTAATTCATTTTAATTGATTAATTGATAAATATGTTAATTTTAGTAATTTATTTTCTGTAGCGGGTTGTGGGTTTATAGGGGAATAGGGTGGGAAGTAAATTAATTATAATTAATTAAATATGTTATTTCATTTATTGGTATTTATTTAGAATTAATTAATAATTAATTATTAATTGGTAATTAATTAAAATATAATTGGTATTACTTTTATTACATTATTTTCTGTAGTGTGTTTATAGGGGAATAGCTTGGGAAGTAATTTAATTGTAAGTAATTACATTTTTTAAATATTTTTTGTGTCTAATTTTTATTTATTTATATATTGTAAATTAATGTATCGGTGATTGGTAAATAATTAGTATTAGTAGGTAATTTTTATTATTAGTTAATTTTTATTTGTAATTTTAATTGATTAATTAATATATTTTATAAAATTGTAAAATATTTTAATTATTTTGTAATTGGTATTAATATTTATGTTATTTATATTTATATATGAAGTATTTACTTTCCCTACTATTGCACTCACTGGAGTGGGAATAGTAATTTTTACCCCTACGCTATCCAACGCTTTCCCTACTGTTGCACTCTCTGCAGTAGGAATAGTAATTTTTACCCCTACGCTATCCAATGCTTTCCCTACTGTTGCACTCACTGGAGTGGGAATAGTAATTTTTATCTCTACGCTATCCAACGCTTTCCCTACTGTTGCACTCTCTGGAGTAGGAATAGTAATTTTTATCCCTACGCTATCCAACGCTTTCCCTACTGTTGCACTCACTGGAGTGGGAATAGTTATTTTTACTCCTACGCTATTGTACGCTATCCAACGCTTTCCCTACTGATGCACTCTCTGGAGTTGGAATAGTATTTTTTACCCTACGCTATCCAACGCTTTCCCTACTGTTGCACTCACTGGAGTGGGAATAGTAATTTTTATCCCTACGCTATCCAACGCTTTAACTACTGTTGCACTCACTGGAGTGGGAATAGTAATTTTTACTCCTACGCTATCCAACACTTTCCCTACTGTTGCACTCTCTGGAGTGGGAATAGTTATTTTTACCCCTACGCTATCCAATGCTTTCCCTACTGTTGCCCTCTCTGGATTGGGAATAGTAATTTTTACCCCTACGCTATCCAACGCTTTCCCTACTGTTGCTCTCTCTGGAGTGGTAATAGTAATTTTTACCCTCTCACTATCCAACGCTTGCCCTACTGTTGCACTCTCTGGAGTTGGAATCGTAATTTTTACCCCTACGCTATCCAACGCTTTACCTACTGTTGCACTCACTAGAGTGGGAATAGTAATTTTTACCCCTACGCTATCCAACGCTTTCCCTACTATTGCGCTCACTGGAGTGGGAATAGTAATTTTTAACCTTACGCTTGTTGCGCTCTCTGGAGTGGGAATAGTAATTTTTATCCCTACGCTATTTAACGCTTTCCCTACTGTTGCACTCTCTGGAGTGTGAATAGTAAATTTAACCCTCACGCTATCCTACGGAAAAAATATTGTATATGTTTTGTTAATAACATGTGTATATATATATATATATATTTCAAACTGAGTCTCCCAAAGAATACAAGATCCCCCGGAAAACAAATGAAGCCGCCACTCCAGTCACTCGAATTGTGTGAGACAACTATCTTGGGGGTGGTGTGTAGCGAGTGTGCCACTTGTTTGAGCGCTCTAGCGCTCACTTGGACCACAGGTGAGCCCTACTTAAGGCGAGCTTGGCAGTTGCTCGGCCTTGGAGAAGGTAGTAGCACGCACGCGCGTTATGCTGCTGAATTGCAATCCTCAGCACTGCTGATATTTTAAAAATACTGCTTTTGTATCTTGGTTGCTATAATTTGCATTTCCCCCGTTTTTAATTCAATCTTTGTGTGCCCTCTTACTTGCACCTTAAATTGGGCCCCCCACCGCGCTTTTCGCGGATCTGTGTCACTTTTTCTTCTGCCTTCGTGTTTGGCGCCGGGCGCCATCTTGGGGGTGGTGTGTAGCGAGTGTGCCACTTGTTTGAGCGCTCTAGCGCTCACTTGGACCACAGGTGAGCCCTACTTAATGCTCGCCTCCTGCGCGCAGCGGTGACGCGCAGCGGTAGCGCCGGACTCGCGCCGGAGTCAAGCCAGAGTCCTGCCCGTCTGCGCCCGTCAGCGTCCCGGAGGCGGGCGGAGCGGCGGGTGGGGCTCTACCACCAGGGATGTGTCCCCCTGGGACTCCTTTCCACCATTATTCCCCCTTGGAACTTCGTTCTCTCAACCCTCGGGTCTCTGGCTGTCGCACTGTTTTTCCCGGACGTCATCGTGGGAAATCCTGTTGCCCGGGTTGTGGCTGGCGCCCTAACCGCTCGCTCTTTCCACGGCCGAGCAATAACACCCATAGTGTGGGCTTCTGTTGCATGCTATTAAACACCAGGTCAGCATGTAAACATGCGCAAGACATTTTTGAGCTCCTAGATACAGTGAAGCCACTATGTCTTATGCTCACTGAGACGTGGTGGGGTGATTTCTCCAACCCTGATGTTGTTACGGCAATCCCGCCTGACTACAACATCTTCAGGAAGGATAGAGCTAAGGGAAGGGGCGGTGGAGTGGCATTGGTGGTCAAGAAAGGTACCCCGTGTGCGATCCTGCCAGCAATGGACATCCGAGGCTCGGAGACCCTAGCCTTTTCTATTACTCTGTCGCCACATCAATCCTTTAAGGGATTACTCGTGTATAGGCCACCTGGCGCACCCGGCACTTTCTTTGAAGATCTGGATTCTGTGCTGTTGGGGCTGGCCCTGAAAGCTGAACATTGTATCGTGGCAGGGGACTTCAACTTTCGGATGGATGATCCGTCCGACCCTGCTGCCATCAAACTTTCCGAGGCTTTGACCCCGCTGGGACTGATCCCTTATTTACAGGAGCCTACGCACGAGAAGGGGCACACTCTTGACCAGGTATTCTCGTCCTCCCCTCTTGAGGAGATAGAGATTACTCCTGTCCTATGGTCAGACCACTTCCTTGCCAAATTTGTGATCAAAGGCATAGCTAAACCGGTGCCTACCTTGGCACAGCAACAGGGTCGTGTCCATAGGGCATATCATCGAGTAACCCCAGAGATGCTGGTCCAGGCAGCAGTGGTCCACCCTTGCCCCCTCTCTGGCGATCTGGACAGGGATCTGCAGACCCTGCAGGACTGGCTTTTTGACAGGCTAAATGATCTTGCCCCGGAATTGACATCTCGCCTGACACCGAAACGGGTCTCCGCGCCTTGGTTCACCGCTGCACTGTCGGCTACGCGGCAGCAGTGCAAGGTAGCCGAAAGAGCCTGGCGGGCACAATATGATACTGTTGCCAAGCTGACCTACAAGACGGTGGTTAAGGCCTATCACCGGGACATTCGCCTGGAAAAAAAAAGCATATCTAGCCAGGAGAATAGAAGCTGCTTCTAACTCCTGCAAGGAGATTTTCTCCATTGTGAGAGAATTCACCTCCCCATGGTCTAACACCTCGGATGAAAAGCCATCTGGTACCTGGGCTACGGATCTTGCTGATTTCTTTACGAGCAAGATCCAACGCATTCAGGATTCATTTCCTTCACCAGGGCCTATGGTCCAGACTGAACCTGAGACCACCATATCGCCGCAGACCTGGCCAGGTGTGACGCTGAGCGTGTTTCCACCGATCTCTGCTCCTGACTCCCTAGCGCTAATGGGCAATTTAAAATCGGGTTCACCCCTCGACCCATGCCCTGCTAAATTTCTAGCGAAAGTTGCGGAGGTGATCAATCCACTGGCTAACCCGCTGTTAAATCTCTCGCTGAGTCAGGGATTGGTCCCACAAGCCTGGAAACAGGCGATGGTGATTCCTTTGCTCAAAAAACCAGGCCTAGATCCGAAGGCCCCGGTTAATTATAGGCCCATCTCTCTGCTGCCGGCTCTCACGAAGATTGTGGAAAAACACGTTCAGGGTGTGCTTTCCAATTTTCTTGAAACCAACGAGATCCTGCATGCCACCCAATCGGGTTTTCGCCCCCATCTAAGCACAGAGACTGCGCTCCTTGAGGTCGCAGAAACCATTAAAGGGGTTCTGGACTCTGGGGGCAAAGCCATGCTGGTGATGTTAGGCTTGTCGGCGGCGTTCGACACCGTTCCCCATGATGGTCTTCTCGCAAGACTCTTTGAGATAGGTCTACGGGGGACGGTGTTCGACTGGTTTTCTTCCTTTCTTGCCGGCCGCCGGCAAACGATCTGGGCTCCGCCTGATTCCGCCGTGATGCCGCCTCTGGGAGTCGGGGTCCCGCAGGGCTCTATCTTGAGCCCGACCCTGTTTAACATCATTATGACCCCGTTGGCGGCGTTGGTGGAGTCGCATGGCGCCCAGATCGTATCCTACGCTGACGACACCCAGCTCCTCTTCTCATGTAAGAGAGGAGGTGACTTTGATGAGGAGAGTATCCGGGATTGCCTTGGGGCTGTTTTGCAATGGTTCCAACTGAACAGCCTCAAGTGCAATTCCGATAAGTCCGAGGTACTTTTCTTTGGGTGTGACACAGAGCCAGATTGGCAGGCCTGGTGGCCGATGAATATGTTCCCTCCGTCTTGCTCCTCCCAGGTTGCCAAGAATCTGGGGGTCAAGATGGATAATAGGCTAACTTTGAAATCCCAGATCCTGGGGGTGTCGGGCACCTGCTTCGGCATCCTTAGGATGCTGCGGAGGTTTCTGCCCCTGCTGTCCGAGGAGCACAGGAAATTGACAGTGCAGGCTCTGATTGGGTCCAGGTTGGATTATTCCAACATTCTTTACCTGGGCCTTCCAGAGTACTTGTTGCAGCGGCTTCAAGTGGTGCAGAACGCCGCTGCAAGAGCAATCTATGGTCTAAATAGACGGTCCAGTGCATCGGGCCTGTTGAAAACCTTGCACTGGCTTCCCATCCGGAAACGGATCGCCTTTAAGGCTCTGACTCTGGCCTATAAAGCTCTCCACGAGGGGGGAGCAAAATACCTTCAAAAGAGACTGGTCTTTTATCAACCGACCAGGTCTCTGAGGTCGGAATCCCTGTACTTGGCAGTTGTTCCGCGTGTAAAGAGAGCGCGCCTCGGAGGCCGCTCTTTTGGATTACTGGCACCACAGTTGTGGAACTCTTTGCCACTTGCTCTGCGGGGAGCTACTAGCCTGTTGGCTTTTAGAAAAGGCCTTAAAACTTGGTTGTTCACTCAGTAGCCTGTTTTGTTTGCGAGTTTTTGTTTGGCACTCTGTTCTTTCTTTTATTGGTGTTATGTTATTCTGTCGCAGTTTTCCTTTTCCAATAAAGCGCCGGGACACTCTTTTTGGGTAGCCGAGCGCTATACAAAAGAATAAATAACATACCATAACATAACATAACTAATTTATTCTTAAATCCATTGCAGCATTATTCACAGCGGTTTGGTTCCACCGCATGAAGCCACGCACCTGCAAGAAGCGCCCAACACGGAAGGAGACTTGAACCAACCTGTGTTGAATATATATATATATATATATCCAAATCAGAGCAGGAAACCCTTTAGGGAAGAAACCACACACGAAATGGATCCAAAAACTCCTTTAATATCGTCAGCTTGCCAGCAAGCTTCCAGCATTGGTGTTATCAACAGGTTTTTCGCCAGACACGTTTCGAGAGCTGAGCTCTCTTCTTCAGTGGCTTACAGGTTACCAGTCACAAAAGAATGCCTTATATTGCGCACATGTTTCAACAGTCCCCGCCCCCTGGGCGTGTTCCTCAAAGCGGCGTTATGGGATCTGTAGTGCCAATTTCTATGCCAAGTGGATGCATTCTCAGTTCAAATGAAACCAAAATAAAATCCAAGTGGGTGTGAAGACACACAATGAAGGATGCCTGCCCCGCTTTGCAGCTGACGATGGAGTGACACAAGGGCTCCCCTGCTGAGCCCCAGGTCAGTTTGTGTCCTTGTTGATCCTAAGTAGGTATCAGCACTGGTTCTGCGTAGGCAGCAGGTCTCTTCTCCACGACCGGGGCGGCCATTGTTTACATCCAAATCAGAGCAGGAAACCCTTTAGGGAAGAAACCACACACGAAATGGATCCAAAAACTCCTTTAATATCGTCAGCTTGCCAGCAAGCTTCCAGCATTGGTGTTATCAACAGGTTTTTCGCCAGACACGTTTCGAGAGCTGAGCTCTCTTCTTCAGTGGCTTACAGGTTACCAGTCACAAAAGAATGCCTTATATTGCGCACATGTTTCAACAGTCCCCGCCCCCTGGGCGTGTTCCTCAAAGCGGCGTTATGGGATCTGTAGTGCCAATTTCTATGCCAAGTGGATGCATTCTCAGTTCAAATGAAACCAAAATAAAATCCAAGTGGGTGTGAAGACACACAATGAAGGATGCCTGCCCCGCTTTGCAGCTGACGATGGAGTGACACAAGGGCTCCCCTGCTGAGCCCCAGGTCAGTTTGTGTCCTTGTTGATCCTAAGTAGGTATCAGCACTGGTTCTGCGTAGGCAGCAGGTCTCTTCTCCACGACCGGGGCGGCCATTGTTTACATCCAAATCAGAGCAGGAAACCCTTTAGGGAAGAAACCACACACGAAATGGATCCAAAAACTCCTTTAATATCGTCAGCTTGCCAGCAAGCTTCCAGCATCGGTGTCATCAACAGGTTTTTCGCCAGACGCGTTTCGAGCTGAGCTCTCTTCTTCAGTGGCTTACAGGTTACTTCGTGCCTTGCTGGATTAAAGCCTCTGAAGAAATGCTCAAGGGAGCATGAAACGCGTCAGGCTGGCAGATTTATGGACAGTCTTCCTTCCAGTGTGCTGTCACTTGCACAGAATAAACAGATTTTAACCTTCCTAATTTGTGGCTCTTCTAAATGGGGTGACTCGTTATTTTTGGTATTTAAACGGCCGGTCCCGGTCGTGTAAGAGCCCTGCCACGAGTGTTTGTGAACCAAGCTGCTTGCAAACTGGACAGCAGCGTAATGGACAGGAAGGTTGTTTAGTGCAAGAAGGCACTTGCAGCGCAAAGGTAACGGGACACTTTCCAAACCCACTGGGGTTTTATTTTTTCCAAAGTTTGCATCGTAGTGAAGCAGCTCACTGGAGTACTATTGAAGGCACTACATAGATCATCAGGCTCAGGGGAGAGCCGACGCCCACTGAGGCAGGTGGTGGGAGTCACAAGTAATGCTGATGCTTCGTGCCTTGCTGGATTAAAGCCTCTGAAGAAATGCTCAAGGGAGCATGAAACGCGTCAGGCTGGCAGATTTATGGACAGTCTTCCTTCCAGTGTGCTGTCACTTGCACAGAATAAACAGATTTTAACCTTCCTAATTTGTGGCTCTTCTAAATGGGGTGACTCGTTATTTTTGATATATATATATATATATATATATATATATATATATATATATATATATATATATATATATATATATATATATATATATATATATATATATCGACTCAAGATTCCGGTATATTACCAGTCCCGTTCGCGAGTGGGTCGGAGTAGGGCTCCCGGTCACCCACTATTTCCAACACAGGCTTCCATTCAATAGAACAGACGTCTCCGACACTCACAGGTTGCAGTGCACGTAGTTATTTTAATCAGCAGGAAAACTGCTGATTAAAATAACTACGTGCACTGCAACCTGTGAGTGTCGGAGACGTCTGTTCTATTGAATGGAAGCCTGTGTTGGTTTGATGTTACTGTGACTATTACACACATTTACTTCTGCTAGTGGGTGGCATGCAACTCTTCATCAATAGAGATTAAATTAGCGTGCCACCACCAATGCACTCCCTTAAAACATTAGAGTATAGCACTCGGTTTTAACAAGCACAATTTTGCACATTACCACTGAAATTGCACTTTATAACAGCATATTTTGCACGTTACCTATATGTGAGACTTTTTGCAACTTTGGAATACATTTATACATGAATTGGAGTGAATCATTAATTTGATGGGCAATGCACTTTATTCCACAGGCATCAGTATATAAAGATATATTTATTTGTAAATAGTATGTAAATATATTAATTTGCCTTGTCAAGTGTTTACATTGATATATATTTTACCATGTAATGAATTTGCCTTTTGCATATGGACCATTGTACATTGTTGATGGGATTTGAGATAACAACTCCGTTTACAAAGTATTTCTTCCATGTTTATGTTGCATTTAAGTCTGATTGGGAGCATTCACAGTATATAAGTACACTTATTGGTTCTTTGTAGTCATGTGATCAAGGCTGCCTTGCTGCAGCCGAAACGCGTCATGCTGGGGACAGAAGAACAATAAACCACCCTTGAATTAATACCAATCGCAGTGTTTGTGGTCTGTACCTACGTCGAGGACTCTGCACTTTTGCCGAGAAGTAGGAGTTGGAACGGATATATATATATATATATATATATATATATATATATATATATATCGACTCAAGATTCCGGTATATTACCAGTCCCGTTCGCGAGTGGGTCGGAGTAGGGCTCCCGGTCACCCACTATTTCCAACACAGGCTTCCATTCAATAGAACAGACGTCTCCGACACTCACAGGTTGCAGTGCACGTAGTTATTTTAATCAGCAGGAAAACTGCTGATTAAAATAACTACGTGCACTGCAACCTGTGAGTGTCGGAGACGTCTGTTCTATTGAATGGAAGCCTGTGTTGGATATATATATATATATATATATATATATATATATATATATATATATATATATATATATATATATATATATATATATATATATATATATATATATATATATATATATATATATATATATATATGTTTTAAAATAATACATTTGTTAAGTTACATTAATTATTTATTAATTTTAAGTTTATTTAAGTATTTTAAGTATGTTTACATTCATTATATTTATTATTATATTAGTTTTAAATTACTTTTAAGATATTTAAAAAATTCGATATTTTGACTGTCTATATTTTTTCCTATCGATATTTTGGAGTCAATATTTTTGTACTTACCTGTTTGTAGATAGGAAGTCGATATTCTGGCATTCTATATTTTTACCTCGATATTTTGACTGTCGATATTCTGTCAGTGATCCAAATTAATAATCTCCCTAAAATATTTTTTGACAGGAAAAGGCAATCGCAATAACATTGAACTTTTCTAAATCAGATGGACTAGTAGTAGTATATTGCGAACCATCCTATCCTATTACAAATTTTCAAAACCTACCTACCTAGCCCTATTCCAAATTTATCAATCTACATTTTGGATTTACTAATAATAAATTGCAACAAATTATGTTTGCTTCTTCTCAAATCTCATTCATAATCTCTCAACCCCCTTTGACCGGCTAATTCACTAAGAGGCCTTATTAATGAATTATTATGGCAATGTCGGGTGGATGTCGTTGCGGTTCTGGAACCTCCCAAGCTTAGGTTGGCAGTCCCGGCAGCACTATTATGATGCGTTCGCCCATAGGCCATAGGGCGGTCGCAAAACCTCCATTTTTAACTTATTACAGAACTTCTTACATAATCATCACTAATAGTACGATAACTAGGTTAGGTAGCGCCTAGCACCTGTCTAGAATAACGATCAGATTTGGGAAAAAATATAAGCTATTTTATAATTACTTAGCTACTCACCCTAGCCCCACAACCTCAACCCCTAGCAGGTCCAGCAAGTTCTGATCTTGGTCCTGGATGTCGGACCAGTGGTGTATGAACTGATGATAGGTACACCCGACCACCGGCCAGAGGGTGCACTGCCCAGCGCATCCTAAACCTCAAGGAAGGCGGATGCTACTTGCGCGCCTTGGTGCACCCTTATCTGCCACGGCGCAGTGGGGAAAAAGAGAAAAGAAGAAATGGGGAAAAGAAGGAAGGAAGGTAATAAGGAAGTAGTAAAGATAAAAAAAAGTACAAAACTAATGCAAAAACACACATAAATTAAAAAAACAAAATACACACTTAGGAAGACAGAGGGTAAGATAATAAACAAAAAAGATGGGGAAAAAAGTTTTGAAAGCCAAGGATTATGGAGATTAAGGAAGGATGAAAATGTAGGCCCCAGTATCATAAACAGAGTAAGAAACAAGGTGGCTGCACCCATGTGCAACAATGTGGTGCAGTTCGAGCAATATTTCTGCCTGAACACGCAATCTGCGTTGACGTATGGTTGAAAAATCACGCGAACGGGTGGGACAAGCATTTCCGCCAGCTCACGGAATACTGCATTGCGCCGTGGAGATTTTTCATTGCTTTGCGGAGTTCCACGTAGCTTGGCTATGCAAACTTCACCCAGGTATTGGTTTGGGACTTTGACTTTAAACATTACCCCATTGGTTTATTACAACAGTAGCTTTCCCAAAAACAATGCACACTAAATGTCTGGGGAATATCTAGAGGAATTTAAAATAGCATAGCAAACCCATTTAGAGACACATGAAAACCAGAACTTCATCAATCACAACAGCACAATTTGCTCATCCTTTCCCTCTGGCTACCTAGTGTTTCCCAGGAATTGAAGACGTGACTCCAGAGGTGTGTCGAAATTCCTTTATTTGTAATTTCAAACTGACTAAGAACTCAGTCGGTATATTTCACAGCACATAGCCTACTATTGCCAAACACAAAGTGCTGCCTCAACAGGTTTGACGTAGTGCCAGAAGCTGATGTAATGCAAATTGATGCGAAACTGAGCGTCTCAACTCCATCTTGAGAAATGGAGACAAATTTCAGAAAATGTACGTTTTTTTTAAAATGGAAATTATTTTGCATCATATTTGCAGCTCATATGTGAAGAAATGGGGAAACAGTATTTACTGAATGGCCCTATACCGGGTTGATACTCTAAAATGCAGAGCTATTGGTTTTGCCAAAATCTTTTGTAATTGCTTGCATGTGCACGCATGAAGACTCACACAGACGTGATGTGAGTGATGTCAATTTTCGAATGGGTTTTCTAATTAAGAAAAGAAACATGAGCAGACAGGTGTGTGGCTGAGGAAGCAAAGTGAAGAGTGAGGGGAGTAGAAGAAGTGGAAGGGGTGGCAGCACAAGGGAGAGAGAGAAAAATACACTCCCTTCCAGTGCTTACATAACAGGAGTTCATTTGTTTCAATCAAGGATCATCGTGTAAGGATTAAAGTCAACCAATCAAAACATTGGGAGACCAAAAATGCTCTTGGGAGTGATATACACATGAGCAGGGAAGAAAGCCATTGAATCAGAAGGAGGGTAGGGGTCTAAACAAAGCCATCTAATCATAGGCAATGTGCTGACCCAAAGCACTCTGAATGTATATTGGAAGCCAACAGTCTGGCAAACAGACAACTCAAGCTGTCTCTAGCCGAGCCCTAAAAAAAGTCCTACAAGACATATCTGCTTCATGTATGTTGTGACTTGTTTTGTTTGTATCGTTGTGATATTCTTATATTTATTCATAAACAAACTTTCCTTGTATATTGCTTTGGTCTTTTGCCATTGTTATTATTATCAGATACTTGGAAGGGTAGAAAAAGAGCCACAACAAATGTCAACTTTGTTTGTGTGGGTTGTTTTATCTGGCTTAACAGCATAACTATGTGTGGCCTATCTTTTCAAATATGGAGTTCTCCGCCCTGATCTTGGAGTCTCCACAGTCTTAAAGTTACTATTAAATTGCAGTTTTGTGAATACCGAAAGAATACATTTACACATTTGTAAGGTTATCTTGTGAACATGGCGCTGTGAGGGAAGGACAACTAAGACAAAGTCATACTTAAGTTGAATAAGCAAAACTTTAATAGGGTTGACAACATCAAAAGTGATTTTTTGCCAGGTAAAAGTGGGACATCTGACAGGAGCCAAAGGTATGTGGAATGTTTAGCACATGCATCCGTACCAGAGCAGATCTCTCAATCTCTTACCCTCCTATCTGCTTCACAATCCAAGCCAGGAGACCAAAAGTGAGATTTAATTAGGTTCTTGAGAGCTGATATTCCCAAGAGACCCTGGGGCCCATGCCCAAGCATATCTTGCCTAATTCCTTCACGTGTTATACACTTTCCATTTTTCAAAAGAGAGGGATCTGTAAACACTAGTGCTGTTGCTATGTTGTTATGCAACCTCAAACAACCATGTTGGCAATAGCCAACCTTCAGTAACATAATTTCTGTTCAATTTGAAAGACTCATACTTCCTCAGCCTCACATTCCCTGTCTGCACCCCCAGACTGAATGATTTACTCTTTCATATAAAGAGGGTAGTTTATCAGTTTCACAATCATCCTTGCTAACACTGAAGGAGAGTTCTAATGGAAGACGTGAGAGATAGTCATCAATTACATTCTTTTTGCCAAGACAAAATATATCTCAAACAAGTACTCTTGTAACTTGGACCAATATCTTGCAATCCAGGCCATAGACCTTTCCCCCTGAAGGTGATGGGACATTAATTAGAGGCTTGTGGTCAGATCAAAGAATTAATTAATTTCCCCCCACATAGTACCGGAGGTGAACATTACTCAGATACAAGCAATAAGTTCTTTGTCGATCCCTGCGTACTTGCGTTCAGTGATATTCGGAATTCTATTGATAAAAAGGGCACATTCCACTTTGAGCTATTAGGGCATTGAGAGAGTACCGCCCCCAGTCCATACTCCGTACATACTAGCGTCCACTGTGATTCCACATGTTTTAATATAATGCTAAGTCTTAGAAATAATTGCAGTGTAAACTGATGTTTCTACAGCTTCAAAGGCTTTTCCTTGTTTTTAACAAGTTGGTGACTCATAAAATAACAGCCTATGAGGTTACATTATTTTAGCAGACTATATGGCAAATCTACGGTAATATTCTCATAATCCAGCAAATGAGATTAGTTTCTCCTTGGGATCTAGGGCAAGGGCTCACCTAATGGTTTCTATCAGATCGGCTTTGGGCACTATTCTCTCTTTTGAAACAGAACGTCCTAAATAGTTTACCTTGTCTTGTAATACAGAACACTCCTCAAAAAGCAAAGCAAACCCATAATTAAGCAAGCTGGAACACACCTCCGTCCAAATTTCAAAATGATCTTTGTTTTTTAGAACAAGTTAGAACATCACCCTCGAAGATGTTAACTTTTATATCAAAATCCTTACAAATGCTGACCAAGGCCCTCTGTAATGCAGAGATTGCTGAACCCATACTCAGTGCAATTCTTTTAAAACATAACAAGCCCAATGATGTTAAGTAGGGAATAATTAGTTTGCTTTAGGAACCAACTCCACCTGATGTGTGCAGCTTTCAAGTCTAAAGCGGAGCAGCCCCATGTAGCATAGAAATAATTTCATTGATTTTAGGAAATGTTTGGACGTCTACAACCAAGTATTCAAGGCTTTTGGATCATAAACAATCAGAACCGACTAACCCTCTTCAAACCTATTCTGAGGACTTGGCTCCCACTATTACATCCGCTCTGACCATCTCCTCAAGTATCTCTTACAATTATCTCTTGCATTCATCGGTTTTCCCCCTTAACTCATGCTCAACTCACTTTCAAGAATGATCCTTTAATGATGGCTTTGCAACTTTCCTACAACTCCTGAACAAGCTTCACCGAACCTCCCTCTGATGAGCAAACTCAGATCTTCTTCGATATCCAGTTATGTTATGTTATGTTAACAATCAATCAATAAGGGGATTTTAAAGCGTGATACTCACCTGTGACGGTGTTATGTTATGTCATGTCATGTTATGTTATGTTATATAATGCTATATCATGTTATTTTATTAATGTTATGATATGTCGTGTCATGTTATGTTATATTATGTTATGTTATCAATCAATCAATCAATCAATCAGGGGGTTTGTAAAGCACGCTACTCACCCGTGAGGGTCTTAAGGCGCTGGGGGGGGAGGAGTTTGGCTCTGGATCAGTCAAACACCCAGGTCGTGAGGCTCTTCCTGAAGGTGTGCAGCGTGGGGGAGCGTTTGATGTTGACAGGGAGCTTGTTCCAGGTCTTTGCTGCGATGTAGGAGAAAGCTCTTCCGCCTGCTCTGGTTCTGCGGATGCGTGGGATCTCTGCCAGGGAGAGATTGGCGGAGTGGAGGTTCCTTTTAGGTACTTGGAAGGAGACTCTTTCGTTGAGGTATTTGGGTCCGATGTTGTAGATGGATTTGTAGGCATGGGTGAGTAGCTTGAAGGTTACTCTCTTCTTGATGTGGAGCCACTGGAGGTCTCGTATGTGTGGGGTCATGTGCTCATGTCGAGGGGTTCCAAGGATGGGTCTGGCAGAGGTGTTCTGGATGGTTTGGACCTTGCATAGCAGGGTTTTGTTGATTCCGGCATAGAGGGTGTTGCGGTAGTCTAGTCTGCTGGTTATGAGTGCGTGGGTGACAGTCTTTCTGAATTCAGGGGGATCCATTTGAAGGTCTTGAGGAGGATTCGGAGAGAGTTGTAGCAGGTGGAGGCAACGGTGTTGATCAGTCGGGTCAGGATAAGGGAGGAGTCTAGAAAGATGCTGAGGTTCCTGGCCTAGTCCGTCGGGGTGGGTGGGCTTCCGAGGGCCACCAGGAGCTGTCCCATGCGGTGGGGGAGGGTCCGAGGATGAGGACCTCTGTCTTCTCCAATTTCAGCTTAAGTCAGCTATCGCTCATCCAGGCAGCGACATCTTGTCATGTCATGTCATGTCATGTCATGTTATGTTATGTTATGGTATGTTATGTTATGTTATGTTATGTTATGTTATGTTATGTTATGTTATGTTATGTTATGTTATGTCATGTTATGTTTTGTTATGTCATGTTATGTTATGTTATGTTATGTTATGTTATGTTATGTTATGTTATGTTATGTTATGTTATGTTATGTTATCACCCGGGAGTGTATCCTGGCGCAGGTCAATGGCCAACACTTATTCTGAGTAAGATGGGTTGAGAAGCATCCCCAGCCTGCGTTGTTCTCTCCATCCAAGACACCAAACCCATCTTCATCCAAGATATATTTTAATGATGGTGCTACTGAATATCGACACCAACTATATCATGACGTACTAATATCGATGACAATATTGAGGGCCAAATATCAAAGGTAAGTGCTTATAGGGAAGCGTAGATTCACTATTCCTAACTCCACATCCACGTACCTTGAAAATATACGCACCAGGTAGGTACATATATGTGGAGTTAGGTATAGAAAATCTAGACTTACTTATTTGTCTGGATTTTATGTTTGATATTTTGTCTTCAATATCATGGTCCATTAATATTGTTGAATGGATATTTGGGGGCACCCCATTTTAATCTAAGTATTTCTGCACTTAAAACTCACCTCACCAGCACAGTGCCTGGATACCCTCACGGGTGATAAGAAGTGCTCTAAGAATATCGATTGATTGATTGATTGATTGAAAATACCCTATCGAGTAGTTTGTTTTGCAATCAGATGTATCTGACTTAGCACCATTGGTTTGTCATTCTTATTACATCTTTAACCCGTTAAATTGCTGCCGCGGTGCCGCGGGTTTAATGAGTTGGCGGGACCGCGTCGGCCAATGGACGTGCATAGCACTATGAAGGTAGTGCGTGCAACGGCCGTTGGCCGACAGCAGCACGCAGAGGGTTAAGCTTACCATCAAAATAGTGTTTAGTGATGATAGTAAAGGGGGAACCTGAATCAGCCATTACTTCGAACTCCTTTTCTCTCATACCAGTTTTCATCGACCTCATAAACTTGTGAAATTCCACAAAACCACAGGGCTCTACCCTGCAAAACACAATTGCAAAAATGTGGTGAATCTGTTCTATGGGCAAAATGTGTCATTGGCTGAATTCCATGGTTTTTGTTCTCCTGGAATGTTTCTCCCACGGCCAGAAGATACACCTACGATATCTGCAAACGACTGTCGCCAGTAAGAGAACTCTAAGTCTGAGGCTACCCTGCAAATTGCTTCCTACTGTGGTTCTCCCTACTATTTTAGGAATTTGTGAAATCTCACAAAGGTAACAGAGGCCGCTGATCCCCAAACAAATATGTGCTGTGGAACAGCCTTTGTGAATTAATTTTGGGAAGAATCTAGAATCTTTGTTTTGATATATTATTCTGTTTAATGCAGACCTGCCAATCTTCAAAACATGTTCACCCTATGGGAGGAGGAGGAGAAGTTTGGGGCCTGGTGAGGGGGCAAGGCACCGGGTTTTTAAGCTTATCACCGCCCTTCCAGCCATTGAGAGTGGTGGAGCAAAGTGGAACGGATGGGTTTTACAGTGCAGGATTTCTTGGCAAGACCTTTATATTCTCCCTAAAACACTTACAAAAACTTCAGAGGCTGCTGGTGATATCCTGGGAAGGCAGCATGACCCCTGATTGACATCAACAGAGCAACTCCTCCACAAAGAGCTAGAAACCCATTCTGTGCTGGAGTTTCCACCTCACCTGTCTTACACCATGTGATATTGGCACTTCATCAGGAGATTGTGGGGATAGAGTTGATATCATGTGGCACACTGTGGCATCATTTGAGATGGACGGTCTGTAGAATGTTACAATATAATGAGCCAGATTCACAAAGATTTTGCTATGATATGGTCTTACTTATTCTTGTAGTACTCCTGTTTTGCCAATAAAGTTCATGAGTAAGCCATGAGTAGTCTTGACTTACTCCCAGAATTCAATAGTAAGGCAGGAATGCTCCTAGAGGAATCTAAACAAATTCTGTCAGTCAGGCCACTGTTTTCAAGCACTTTCCCACTAGTATCTAACACCACTCACGGGCATGCTGGCTGGGGAGGATCTAGGCAATGGCTGGGAGAGTGATGTAGAAATCCTTGGGAATTGTGTATTCAGTCAGAAGACAAGCCTACAGGGGAGGCAGCTGGGGTTGCCACTAAGAAGGCTTTAAACTCCCATGTCAAGGGTCAAGCGACCTCTTCGTCCTCGTTGGCCTGCAGCCGTCTCTAGCCATGTCACACTTTAGGAACTGACGGGCTTGCTGTTTTACCACCCACCAACCTTGAAAGGTATATGGTGTTTGCCTGCTATGCTTTGAGTAACATTATGTTAGTGAGTCTGGTCAGAGAGTTTGATTGGTGTCGTGTTTTGAGGGATGTTTTCTGGGTAGACTCATACTTGGCCTTGATTCAGGCAGACACCTTAGCCTTTTTCGTCAAATTAATTACAGAAATGGTTCTCAATGACCTCAGATTTAGGTTTTGGAGCTTGACTAAGTTTGGGGATTGGCCAGATGCCTATGTGGCTCTTTCCAAACCTCAGCTGGCTATGCCCATGGGTGACGGACGATGGTCTTCCCCCAGGATCTTTCCTGGTAGCCCAAGCGCATCTCTCCGAACGGTGTCAGGGGGATGTCCCAATAGGGACACCCCTAGAAGGTCCTTCAGGTGGCATCTGAGCTGAACTTGTCCTTCAGAAGAGCTGAGCGTTCTTCCTCACATTTTGGTGGGGAACTCTTTGCCTTCAACCAGTGCGTTAGACGATGCTCTGCATCTATTTGAGAAGCCGGTCATGAGACTAGTTATTGCACTGTCAGTACTGGAGTGCACTGCATATATAATATATCATAGCTGTACATTAGGGGGCAGACTTACAAGCCCCTTGCGCCTCTTTTACACCGCCGTTGCATCACTTTTGTGATGCAGCGGCGGCAGCAAAGCCAGCGCCATGGTGAGGGATACTTACAACATGACGCATCCGGGAGATGCGTCACGTTGTAAAGCCCTGCGCCACATGTAGGCGTTCCGGCCCTGGGGGAAATCTACAAGATTTCACTCAGTCACTTTTAAGGCCATGCTGTGTCAAAACCCTGCGCCTGCTTGAAACAGACGTAAGGATTGACACAGCATGTTAGGGATAGGGCACCCGGAGCCTTGCTGGAGCTGTATCCACTTACGACGCAACTCCAGCAATGCGCTGCCTTTACGGCAGCAGATGCATCACGCATCTGTCCATTTTTGCACGGTACTTCGGTGGCTTACTTCATATTTGGAAGGCCATCAGCAAACAGTATGGGCCCCTCCTTTTTCAGCCCTCATCCCCTCTATGAAAGTAGGAGTTCCACAGGATCTATTCCGAGCCCGTCCATGTTTAATGTGTATATGGCACCCCTGGCACTTCTGGCAGAGGAATGCGGCGCCTAAGTAATATCCTACACCAATGACACTCAGCTGCTGTTCACGTGTGAGAAAGAAAGTATGCTGAGGGGAATCGAGATAAACGCTTGCCTGTCAAAGGTGTTTTCCTGGTTCAGACAGAACCAGTTATGTGCAACTCCGAAAAATCGGAAATCATTTTCTTTGGGCATAACCCGGATGAGGAATGGCGCCAGTGGTGGCCTCAGCATATGTCCCTCCAGTCAGCGCAGTCACCACCGTGAAAAATCTTGGAGTAAAATTAGACGTGGACATGTCCATGAAGTCTCAGGTCCAAACTGTGGCCTGACATGCTTTGATCTACTCAAAATGTTGAGGAACTTCCCTCCTCGTCTACCAGTTTCTCACAGGAGAACTGTAGTCCAGGCCTTAATAACATCCGGACTGGACTATGTCAATGTTTTGTACCTTGGCCTCCTAGACTACCTATTAGGCCGCCTTTAGGTGGTACAAAACGCGTCGGCACAGTCCATACTCATGGAAGGCCCCAGGACACATATGACCCCTCACCTGATATCCCTGCGCTGGCTTCCGGTGCGACAGAGGATACATTTTTAAGCCCTAGTTCTAGCTTTTAAGGCATTTCACAAAATAGGGGCCCAGAAACATCAGGAACAGAATTCAACATTATGCTCCCCATAGAACCCTGTGATCTTCCACTCAGCGACTGCCGACGGTGCTCGCTCTTGCATAAGGAGCTGCTCCTTTCAGGTGGTGGCCGCACAGCTGCGGAGCAGCCTGCCGCCTTCTTTAAGACAGGTTCAGGATCTCCACAGCTTTAGGAAAAATCTTAAAACTTGGCTTTTCCAATGCCAGCAGAGATCTCCATGTCAGTCTGTGTTCGCTGTTTCGGTCTCTGGGTCCTTCTTAGCGCCGGGACACTCTGTGGCGTAGCCGTGCGCTTTACAAGTACCAAGTAACATAACATAACATCTAGCTGCTGCATTGTTCTGGTAACTGGCGCCTATTGAAGGTTTTCTAAGGAGTGTTATCTTAGCTGATTTACAGCGAGATGCTTGCAATTGCATTTCAAAGGCATCTCTGCCCTCTCACCCCCTAGGTTGATTAACCCGTTACTGCCTGCAAGACAAAAAACAAGAAAGCAAAAAAACAACATTTTATTTTGCATTTCGCAACTCTGCACTTTGGCAGTAGGACAGAGGAAACCATCATCTATGTTTGTTTTCTTCAACCAATTGCACATAGCATTGCGGGGCTTATAGTTTTGCTTTTAACAGTTTCAAAATGGGCTGAAAATTCTAGCATACAAAGTGCTGTTGGTTACAATATCACAATTGGCAATTAGTCAACTATATTTTAAAAGTTATGCAAAGTAGTCAGCTATGTTTTAAAATTTTACAAAGTCGCTCCAAAAATTTTTTTTCGCATTTAAATTCAAAAGCAAGCTCTGCTCACATATTTTGTGAGAGTTCACTCTTACACTCTCATCGCGCATTAAAACAAACATTGGCAATGTGGATTTGTCTTGTGTAGCTTTTCAACACAATAAAAGTACAGTAGCAGCACGACCTTCTCTAACACTAATATTAAGTTAAGGACATGCGATAGTGTAAAAGGAGTCAAGTCATAAGTCAAGTCATAACATTTATATAGCGCACTACATACCCAGAGGGTTTCAAGGCGCTTAGGAAGGGGAGGAGGATTATTTGTCAAATATCCACGTTTTAAGCTGCTTTCTGAACGCTAGGTGATTCTGGGTGAGGCAAAGGTAAGCGGGGAGTGAGTTCCATGTTTTGGCAGCCAGGTATGAGAAGGATCTGCCTCCCATGGTGGTCTTGTTGATGCGAGGTACAGTGGCGTAGGCTTGGCTGGAAGAGCGAAGTTGGCGGGAGGGGGTGTAGAAGGACAGTCGAGAGTTGAGGCAATCTGGTCCGATGTCGTAGAGTGATTTGTGTGCGTGGGTAAGCAGTCGGAAAGTGATTCTTTTATTGACGGGTAGCCAGTGGAGGTCTTTAAGGTGACCAGAGATGTGTTCGTTGCGTGGGATGTCTAATATGAGCCTGGCTGAGGCGTTTTGGATTCGTTGTAGTTTCTTCTGGAGTTTAGCGGTGGTACCTGCGTAGAGGGTGTTTCCGTAGTCCAGTCGGCTCGTGACTAGAGCGTGGGTGACTGTTTTCCTTGTTTCGGAGGGGATCCAGCGAAATGTTTTTCTGAGCATGCGAAGAATGTTAAAGCAGGAGGAGGATACGGCGCTGACTTGTCTGTTCATTGAGAGTGAAGAATCCAGGATGACGCCAAGGTTCCGTGCGTGGTCTGTCAGGATGGGTGCATTTCCGAGGGCTTCCGGCCACCAGGAGTCGTCCCATGCAGAGGGGGATTTACCTAAGATGAGGACTTCTGTTTTGTCTGAGTTCAGTTTCAGACGGCTTTGTTTCATCCATTCGGCGACTTCTTTCATTCCTTCGTGTAGGTTAGTTTTGGCGGTGCTGGGGTCCTTGGTGAGAGATAGGATCAGTTGAGTGTCATCCGCGTAAGAGATGATGTTGAGGTTGTGTTGGCGGGCGATGGCCGCGAGGGGGCTCATGTATACGTTGAAGAGGGTGGGACTGAGTGAGGATCCTTGTGGTACGCCGCAGATGATTTCAGAGGCCTCGGACTTGAATGGTGGGAGGCGGACTCTCTGGGTTCTTCCGGTGAGGAACGAGGTGATCCATTCCAGTGCCTTTTCTTGGATTCCGATGTTTCTGAGGCGTTGTAAAAGGGTTTTGTGGCAGACTGTGTCGAAGGCTGCAGAGAGGTCGAGGAGGATGAGGGCGACTGTGTCTCCATTGTCCAGTAGAGTTCAAATGTCGTCTGTTGCTGCGATGAGGGCGGTCTCAGTGCTGTGTTTGGCTCGGAAGCCAGATTGTGAGGGGTCGAGTGATTTGTTGGCTTCGAGGAAGGCGGCGAGCTGGTTGTTGACAGCTTTCTCGATGACTTTGGCCGGGAATGGAAGAAGCGAGATGGGGCGGTAGTTTTTGAGTTCGGTGGGGTCTGCTGTTGGTTTTTTCAGAAGGGCGGTGAGTTCAGCGTGTTTCCAGTCTTCTGGGAAGGTAGCGGAGTTGAAGGAGCAGTTGATGACGTCTCGGAGGTGCGGAGCTATGACGGAGTCTGCTTTGTTGAAGATGTGGTGAGGGCATGGGTCTGTGGGGGATCCAGAGTGGATGGAATTCATCAGGCGGATGGTGTCCTCAGTGGAGATGAGGTTCCAGGCGTTAAGGGTGTTAACGGGGGGAAGATGGTCAGCTGATGGTAGGGTGGGTTGGCTTCCGGGTTGGTTGTCAAAGCTGTTGTGGATGTCTGCAATCTTGTTGTGGAAGAATGAGGCTAGGGAGTCGCAGAGGGCTTGAGAAGGGGTGATGTCGTTGGAGTTGGCCGAGGGGTTGGAAAATTCCTTGACGATGTTGAAAAGTTCCTTGCTGTTGTGGGCGTTGTTGTCAAGTCGATCCTTGAATGCTGTTTTCTTGGCTTTTCGGATCAGTTGGTGGTGAGTGCGGGTGGCGTTTTTGAAGGCGTCCTTGTTGCTGGTGGATGGGTCTTTTTTCCAGGCCTTTTCAAGGGAGCGGCACAGTTTCTTGGATTTCTTGAGGTCGTCGTTGAACCATGAGGCCTTCTTGTTGCCAGGTTTGTTTTGACGTTTTTTCAGTGGTGCTAAGGTGTCGGCGGTTTTGGATAACCAAAGGGTGAGGTTGGAGGCGGCTTCATTGGCGTTAGAAGAGAGGGCTGGGGAGGTTTGAAGGAGCGATGTGGAGATTTGCTCCGTGGTGATTTTGTTCCAGTTTCTTTGTAGAGTTGGTTGGAGGTGGATGATGGGTTTCGGCTTGTTGTAGGTGAAGTGAACGCAGCTGTGGTCAGTCCAGAGGAGATCCGTAGTGTGGCTGAAGGAGACATGGTTGCTGGAGGTGAAGATGGGGTCGAGAGTGTGACCTGCGATGTGGGTGGGGGAAGTGACCAGTTGTTTAAGTCCGAGGTTGGCGAGGTTGTCCAAGAGGGTGGCGGTGTTGCGGTCGTTGATCTTTTCAAGGTGGAAGTTGAGGTCTCCCAGAAGGATGTAGTCTTTGGAGGGGAGCGCGTGTGGGGTGATGAAGTCCGTGATGTCTTCACTGAATTTTGCGCGGGGTCCTGGTGGTCTGTAGAGGAGGGTGCCTCTGAGTGTGGTCTTGGGGTCGATGTGGATCTGGAAGTGAAGGTGTTCGGAGTTAGCGAGGTTGGCGTCAGAGCTGGTTGAGATGCGGATTGATTTCTTATGGACGATAGCGATTCCACCTCCTGTATGGTCGGTGCGGTCCTTGCGTGTGATCTTATAGTCATCAGGGATAGCGATGGCGATGTCAGGGGCGGAGGAAGCGTTCATCCATGTTTCCGTTATGAAGGCGACGTCTGGAGAGATGGTGTCTAGTAGGTTCCAAAGGTCAATGGCGTGCCTGTGGACCGAGCGGGTGTTGAGAAGGATGCATTTTAGGTGGTTGGGGTCGGGGATCTGTGTTGTGGTCGTAGCGGTGATGTTGTCGGTGCCGCTAAATTTGCAGGAGAAGCAGGAGAACGGTCCATGGGTGCGTCCAGGAGCGGCTTGGACGCAGTTGGGGGCGCGACCGGGGTTAAGGGCTAGGAGGGTGGCGGCATCGTAGGTAACGCGGGGGGGCTGGGCAGCGTGAGGGGCAGGGGGACTGGCGCTGGGCGCGGCCCAGGCGCGGACGGGCGTAGACGGGCTTACCTTTGGCGCACCTTCGGCGCGGGTTGGGCGCGGTCGCTGCGCGTGGACGCTGCGCGTTAGGTCATTGGTCATAAATGGATGGTAGAGGGGGCGGAGCGTGGGAGGGGCAGCAGCTGGGAGGAGGCGGTGGCGGGAGGAGGGGCGGACCAGGGGATAAACAAAACAAATGCACAAAATGGAGGGTCAAAGGCGAGCACAGCCAGGGCCAGCAAATGCACAGCGTAATGAAGCTTTACACGCACGACACAGCTGAACAATTCAGGGTTAATGAAATAAGTAAGGCGACAGTGCAGCACAATAAAATAATTAAATCAGCAGAGCAGCGCTATTCACGAGGTGAAATTAAAACGGCAGTACAGCGCTATGGAGCGATGGTGCAGCGCTAGCAAATGGGTGAATGCAGGGCAATGCAGCGTTGGGAGCAGAGAAATGGAAAAGCACAACGATACCAGCGTAACACAGGTAGCTAATAAACTAAAGAATGAGAGGAAAGTGTTACAGGAGTGTTGTGCAATTTCCATAAACATACAAGAAGCACAAAACTACTTGAAGAAACAGCCGAACCTTTTATGGAATTAACATATATTCATGTACTCATATAAGATGATGAACACTCTCCTATCCAGTGTGGTACTCATCACCAGTGGGTTCCATATCTAGTACTGGGAAGCATTTACAAGCACTGCTGTTCACAGTTTCTAGTCTCCTACTACGCGCTCCGTAGTTTGGCTGTGATTCTGTCACTTATGTCGACATTTAAGTTCTCCCTTTGTTACACTATTGAACTTATAGTAAACTTGTATGTGGGTGAGCTAAAATGTAGCTCATTGGTGGCTGCCTACATCAATGTTAAAAACAGGACGGCTGAGCAATGGACCCTACTTCTCTCCTCCATCCACATGCCATGTTGCTAGAATTTCACCCCTATGGGGCCAGGCATCTTCCCTAGGAGTATGGGTATCTCACATCGAGTGTTGGGAAATAGATCTTGCTTCATATGTCATGTTCACCACCCTCAGAAAGATGATGGGGAGGGCGATGTTACAAATTTCCTCAGGCCTCATTCCTTGTGCTACTGGGGAGGCTGTCAGAACGTGCAGCATGTTTCAAGAGCGAGTAACGTTCATTTTTTTATTTTTTTATTTTAGGAGTTTTCTATAGCGCTAGCCAGACCCGAAGGTATCGGAGCACTTTACAACAGTCGACATATGAGAGACAAACAATCTAGTAACTGTATTGAAGCCTGCTGTATGAAACAGGTCTTGCCCACACCACCAAGTCACACTTGTAGCTAAATGGGTGTGCGAAGCGGGAGTGCATAGGCCTTGAGATTGTGAACTACATGTCCAACACCAAAGCATAATCTGCCTCGCCACCTGTACGGCTAAGAGAGGGGTAGTGAGGCAGTGGCGGCCGGGTCCTATAATCCTGAGCAGCCCGGTCTGCGTTGCATCCTGTATGAAAAGTCAGCAGAGTGGAGGCTGAGATCAGCTCTCAGCTCATCCTGGACCTCCTAACCTGCTGCAAGTGTTGCAGACTGCCCATTTATTTATTGCTGTGGTGTGATTTTTTTTTTAGATAAAAAGTGTAATTTGGATTGTTTCCCTTAGCACCCTAGATTACATCACAGAACTGAGTGGCCTGTATTAGAATTAGAGAACCACACCCTTTCTGCCGTGGCAGTTTAATTAATGACTCAAAAGGCCAGGGTCACACTGTTTGGCCAAGCTGGGAAGCCAGGATTAAACCAGGTTTCCTTATTAGACATTGTGTAGCTCCAGTCCTGGATGGGTATCACATTATTTTATCTTCAGCCCTATTGATAATTGTGTTAGTGAATGAATGAAATGTCGTTAGACGCACAGATATTTTTGAAAGAAATGGCTTGGCACTGGAAGCGAGGGTAAGATAACCCAAGAGGCAAGTCAGTTGTCTAGCGCCATCTATGCAAGGCCTTTAATGTTCACATTAATGAAGCAACATCATGGTCTATTATACCATATACAATATAGGTTTTTGTACAGTGCTCATCCTGAACTAAATAATTTCAGGGTGCTCTCAAATGTGATGATCACGGAAAAGGAGGCAGAGCGAAGAAAAGTAACTTTCCCGGGTCACACAGTTTGAATAAGATAAAAAGCTGTGATTGTAACCAGAGTGGAGCAGGGCTACGTTAGTAGTGTGTTTCACCAGGTCCAACCAAAGCTTCTGACTGGCCTAGAGATGTTATGCAAGTGCATTCAAAATATCCTTTGTATTTTTATAAGATAGAGCAGCAGCATTATAAACACCCTTCCTGCTAGAACAGGTGCACGTTGGGCAGAAACAGCGCAAGCTTCCTAACTTCAGGGAACTGGTGCAGCGGGGGTAGCATCCACACAAACAGGGCTGGACTGGCTGTAGCAGGTACCGGGCGTTTCCCCGGTGGGCCGCCATGGTGGGGCCGGTGTTGGGCCCCTGGGTGCCCATTTTTGCTACCAGGGGCCGGTAATATCAGTCCCCTGTAACAAAATCGTCCGAAACAGGTCCTAGCAAACAGCTCGCACCCCCCTCCTGACCTCCAGGGGGGGCCGGCTGAGCAGTTTGCCAGGCCCGGTTTTGGATCCCCCTGCGCACAAACCTTTCCCATCCCAGAACGGTTACAATCCAGGCAGCAGCAGCACAGTCTTTCCTGACTCACAGAACAGGGCCAGTATCAGGTGTGAAACACCCATTGGGCTCAGGGGGCCTTAGACCCCTTCCCCCGCCCCTCTGTCAGCCTCCGTGGGTTGGGCTGAGTCTGGAAACAGCGTTGTCATGCACCATGGCGCTGCTCTGACCTGCTCATTGTTGGGACATCAAGCATTTGTGTCTCGTTGTGAAATCTGCATTGCAGAATAAAAGCACGGTGTTACACCCTTTTCAACAGCCAGAGCTACTGAATTTGGATCTGGGGAACAGGTTTGTTGTTTCGACATCCTGTGATTCTGGGAAATCCTCTTACTGTCCCCGTGCCTAAAAACGAATATGTGACTATGGGATGTAACTGGCCTTGAGGTCGAAAAAAAACCATTTACTCTAAAATACAAAAATACCTATTGCATTCCAGCCCCTCTGTTCTTCTTTTCATTAATGTCTATGATGTCATAAAGCCCCTGCTGTGATCTAACTCCCTTTAATGTATCTCAAGGAAACAGAAGAAAATGCATGGAGTCACTTCCTTGAAAGCACAAGCCTGATCCTAACAACCAGTAATCTACTCAACTAACCACCCATCTTAGGGGCGTATTAGCAAGGCGGGCGATATGACATTATCGCCGCTCTTGCGGCCGTTTTTGGACGAAAAGCGGCGATAATTTTATCTCCTTATCCAGGCCCGGACTGGCCGTTGCGGGCACCGGGCAATGCCCCGGTGGGCCGCAAGGGTGGGGGCCGGTTTTGGGCCCCTGGGGGCCGTTTTTGTTACAGGGCCATTTTTGCAGCATAGCTGCAAAATCGGCCCTGTAACAAAATCGGCGGAAAAGCGGCCCCGGCAAAGAGCTCGGTCGCACCCCTGTCCCCCCGGGGGCGGAGTGGGGAGGGCCGGCCAAGCACTTTGCCAGGGCCGGTTTTCGTTCCCAGTCCGGCCCTGTCCTTATCAGAAAAGACACGCAATTGCGTGTTTTGCTGATTTAGTGCCCTTTTCCACAACGCCCAGCCTTGCATCTCTAATGAGATGCAAAGTAGGCGTTCCAGGGCAAAATATAATTGCCCTGCCCTATCAGCAAGGTTTTCGCCATTTTCAATGGAATATCGCTGGAAAACCAGTGATATTACTTTGAAAATGGCGATAATCCCCGCTATTGCTGGGATTTTTATCTCGATGGCGTTAAGCGTTGTTCATACAACGCTACCATGAAGATTACACCAGCGATAGCGGGTGATAGAATTCCTCAATCTAGCAGCGGTCAGCGATAATTATCGCTGCCGCTTGCTAATATGCCCCTTAGTTTCCAGAAGAACTGCCCAATTCAGCTAAATGTCTCATTAGGAGCAGTAACCGCTATATAAATGCAACTGCAATACTATACCTTTGTTACATCAAAAAAGGTGTTAATAAATGCTAGTGTTACATTGGCTACAGGTTACAATTTTGAGACGAAAACATTTAAAAAGCACTGAAACACAATTTAAGGTGTTATTTTATTCATAACTTTTACTAAATATGGCATGATGCCATGTTATTTTTTGGGATTATTCAACTATAAAGTTTCTATTCAAATGCACCTCAAGTGGTGTACTACTGTCTTACTGCACTTTCTAGAAGTAGGGATCAAACAGTCCCATATTGCAGCAGGAGTCTGCAAATAAACTTCTTGAGGAGTCCACAGCCACAAACCATGCTTGCCAGTGGCTCCAAAAATCTTTGCAATATGTCGTTCTCTTAACAGAAACTTTGTATTACGTGAATGAGGATGAAAGAGTAAAGTTGAGTAGAACTTGTAAGCAGATGTTCAGCCTCAAAAAGTGTTTTTGGGTTCAAATGAATCTACCTTGGTTTGCCCATTGTATACTCATTAGAATAACAGTACATTTGCTTAGGCTCAGTTCCTGTGTGCCAGTCAGTTAACGTAGTGGACCTCCTAACAGTTGATGTATGCAACGCCATACTGTGGTCACTGGATAATAACCATAGCTATAGAATGTGCTTTGGTATTGGCTTTGTAGAGTACTTTGCTATATTGTAGCATTTATATACCACTTTTCTACCCTTATGGATGCCTTAAAGTTCTTTTGGGGTATTCGAGTAAGCATCTACTTAGGGTATGATGCATGGCTTGAACTGTGTGTGTGTTTTGTATTATGTTCTCTGTTGGAAGTTATTTGGAGCTGTGTGTGAGGTTTAGAAGCTTGCTCCAAACATGCAGTAGTAAATGAGTGACTGTGCATAACCAGGGCATGAAGCAGACAGATGTGGGAAACAAAACCATATTTGCCTACATTCCCCTACTATTCTTACAATCATTACTTGTTATGGTTACTGAGGGGTGAGCTGTCCCCGTTGCAGTGGTGGCCACCACAAACGAAAAGTGGTGGGGTGGGTGAAGGGGACACGGGAGGTGGAGCATGGCTAGGGAGAGTTTAATAATAATTAAAAAGAAAAAGGGAGACTTACTTGAAGCTTCCAGCGGCATCCCATGTTGCGCCTCTGTGTTCTTCTTCCTGGTCCCAGCGTTACACTGGGGCAGCATTACATACGCTTTGTGCAATCCCTGCGCTGCTCTCATTCTATGAGATCAGCGAGGGAATTGGCCTGAGCGGGCTGGTTTGACATTCCGTTCAGGCACAAGGAGTCAGTACTGTTTCTCCCACCTGGCTGATAAATGCAGCTGGATTGGAGAACCTAAGTGCGCATGTGTGTTTGGCTGGTCTAAGATGTCCAGATAAGCACACATGCACACTTAGAAGTGCACCAACGAGTCCTTCTTCCCCCTCCCATGGCCCCTCCCTACACACGCTGGCTCAGCCAGCAGGTGAAAAATAAAACTATGATAGAATATTGTTTTATTTGTTCACCTGCTGGCTCTGAGCCAATGGGGCAACACTCCTCTGCCATTGCAGAGGAGCCGCTACTGCCCAATTGGCCTTTTTGAGCAGGTGTAGGCTAGTAGCCTCGGCTAAGAAAGGGCATGACCCAATGCACATCAACAGGCACCGTTCTTACATGGTGCACTCAAGCAGAGATACCCTTATATAAGATGATCAAGCTATCCCATTCATATATGGGTGTATGGGCTGCACCTAGGGTTGGAAATTATGTGATATAAGCAAATCGAGAGACACTTATACGAGCCCCAGTGGCCCATGGTGGAGTGAAGGTGCACCAGCCCTAAAATCAGAAGATGCTGAGATGCTATTTCAGGGCAATCAAGAGACACCACATTTACGTAGGTACACAAGGTACATATAGAAGTAAAATGTGGCAACCATAGGAAACTGCTTGACACAGCTTCTATATTAGCCTTTGATGCCCACTCTGGAACACAAGATGCTACATCCCAGTATTTTGGTGAGAATAATATTGATAAATATTTTTGTTTTGTGAAAGTCGCTGAAGACAGCAAGTCCATATCGGGACAAAAAGTCCCTTGCATGGTTCTGAAGAGAGTGCGGCCCTGCCTTTGTTGTTTTTCCTGTTGCTGTATTTTCCTTCAGTAAGCCCAACAATCTGTCAAGATCACTGAAGCACCTCCATGTTGCATAGGTTTAGACGCCAGAGGATTGCTCTAAAATCGAGAAAGAACTCACTGTCCAGTGTTGCGGGGATTCTGCTCATGCACAGAACTATGCCCAGGAACCCAGGACCTCAGTGAATTGTGGTGTATGAAAAAACTCACCTCATTATCCAGAATCCCTATCCGAATAGCATCAGTGTCTCATAAGCTCTCCGTCCTACAGCGAAGCTACCAATGATTAGACAACCCAGAACATGTGACTTAGGCAACTCTCAGGAATGGTGGGAATCAAGAACACTCTTTCATTTTTAGGTCTCGCCTGTCCATGCGCATGCGCATCGAGCTTGCGAGACTATGGGGGCTTATCCACTCTTGAACCAACTTGCAAGGAATCGTGGCCATTCCTTGCAGTGCACGAGAAATTTAAGCTCAATGCGCATGCGCATTGAGCTTAAAAGCGCGTGCACATGCCCCCAGCCGCCTGCCTTGCCTACTCTCTGTGTCACAGCCTCCCCCAGCTCCGCCCCCTAACTTCTTGATTGCACGGCCGCTAGGCCGTGCCTCCCCTACTCTCCTCCCCCCTCCTCCTCCTACTCTCCTCCCCCCTCCTCCTCCTACTCTCCTCCCCTGCCTGCCGTGTCGCACCTCTCCCCGCTCCGCCCCCTCCCCTGCCCGCCGTGTCGCATTTCTCCTCCCTCCTCCCCTTATCTTCCTTCCCTCCGTCTTGTTCTGTTTTCTTGTTTTAAACATCCAGGTCCCACTTCAAGGCACAAGCCAGGGCAAAAAACTCCACCCTGTATCACCTCCCGGATCATCGAATGTTTTGAAAGTCATTGTGTATGAATAGGAAGTTGTGTCGAATAAAGCCGAGAATCAACAAGAAAATTCCACGGGACAGCAGTTATTCTAAACACCACTGTTTGAAATTAAATCATTTGACATTCTATATTGGTAAGTTCTCACGTTTCTAGAAAGAATAAAATAATATTTTCACATAAGCACATCAAGCATTTAGTTACTTTCATTGGATACACAGAATTTAAATAGTTGCTTTATCTAGTACTAAAAAAACTCGTACCATTGCTCAGTCTTTTGAAAACCTGTTACTACTGTTTCTATCGGTTTTTCTAATTGTTGGGATACATGCTACGAATTGTAAGATGGCCGACGTGCTCGCCGATAGACCTGCTTGTAGCAGTGGGCAGGAGCTCTGACGTCAAAATGAATAATTGCCTGACGTACAAGTGACGCGTCCTGTCACTGTGTTCTTTCTTTATCCCTACCTCTTCTAGTTTTATTTGCTGACCCGGAAGCCTTGGATACGTTGGGTCACCATGGGCAGCAAGATGGCTGCTGCCAGCAGGGTCGTTCAGGTAACTTTGCAAATGCCCCCAGTACTTGAAAGGAGAGACTCATAATCGAGGAACGAAGACAGTGCATTCAGCGTCAGCCTGTCTCTAAAGTGGCGAAAATGCTCTGGTTTCTTTAATGAGTCGTCCAAGAATTCCAAGGACGTTATTAACTGTCATAAAACATCTGGACGTTCTGATTACTGGTTCGAAAAGTATTGTGCTCCATTAAACTCTGTGTAAGGACCGTATTCGTATAAACTAATGATGTATTGCGGAAACTGCACGTATGATGCTCGAGTCTCGCACTTTGAATGAAGCTCGTCGTAGAACAGTCTTCAGCTCGGCCACTTTCAGTGGAGCACCGTTATAACGCTAATTTTCATCGCGCCTGTGAGACTACGCTTTTCGTTTTAATCTTACATTTTGATTTCGCAGCCTTAGTCTTAGTCACTTGTTTAGAGTAATGCATCCTGAAATCCATAGGGTATTTGTTAAAAAAAATCTCGGACTCTTGATAAATGATAGAAGTATGTCTCCGCATGCTATTACTCGTATGAAGTCTCTGCTTTGTGTGGCGGGTGACGCTTGCGCTCCTGATACATCTCACATTTTTTGTTAGAGGGGATCTTGAAATCAAGTTGTTCCTATGGTATTGGTTCTGTGTGTGCAAGGGAAATATACACTGGTAATGTCCATGGGTTGTTTGTGCATACTTGACCACTCACCCGCATTTCCGTGTTCATTCGTCATTCACCAAATGGATTACACTGTTAAAAGCCGGACTTCGCCCATGTTTTTTGTTCAGGGGTTGCCAGGTAGCAGTGTGTTTAAGATAATCTCATCCCGGGTTCATGCAACCCCCTTTATCCCCTGTAGAGGGCTGCTTTCAGGGGACACACATTGCATTACAAATGCTATAGGTGTCACATTTGCAAAAGTTAAAACTATTGACATTGTAACTGACAAAGCTATTAATTTTGCTACTTTCAAAACCAACACATAAATAAAAAAGTGTCATTTACAACACCAATAGCTCAAACTTTCCTAATGCGAGACCTATTGCATTTCCAATGCTTGTTATTCTCATACCAGTCCACAACGTGAGTATTCAGAGACACGGAAAAGTTTAAAATGTTTATTTTTACCTACTTTCTCTAAGATGCAGTATTTTGGCTAACATAAGAAGGCATATGATTAGAAATAAAACAATCAGCATTGTTACAATTCCATAAAACACAAAGGGAGAAATCATGTTAAAATGATAGTGAAAACAGGTCATATAGCGCCTTGTGAACCACCCTTCCCTGCTAGGAACTAGGACAAGTTGGCCCTGCACCTTCAAACAACGTTCCTGCCCAATAATACAACGCAGTTTGATGTGGCTCAGTCAGCTACCCTAGCAACTATTCTTCTGCCTCCTTGCTCTTATGAGGATAAGAAGGTTGCTTTGTAGATATAGGGATTGTGCACCGCCTTGGCTTTGTCAATGGTTTTTACTGTGCTCATGGAAATCACTCCCCTCCTGGAGTGTAAAGAGTTAATGCTGACCGGTTGCACACCTATAGAACCATAGGTGCGTCTCCCATGGCACCAGTGTATTTGCTGTACCAGCTAAAGTTTTGTTTCAAAAAATTCCAATCAACCGTTATGTCTTTTCAAAATGAATTGTATTTCACATTGTTTTTAGTTATCACAATGTTTCTTCATTCATCATTTGTAGCAACATAATCCAATGCATTTCGGTGAATAGGTTCACCTTCGTCAGGGATTTTCTACAAACAAAATAAAGGGTATACATTGTAACTTTCCTTAAATGAACATTTGTTACATTCACATGTTATTAGAACATTTGTATCTCTCACATAGCTATCTGTGTATTTTAAACTAAATATTTGCCTATCACTCGTGTTTACGCTAATGTGCGGTCGGTTACCGTGATAATGATGCGTTAAAGTTTAGCTCTCCGTTAGGCGGCGGCTTAGAAGAATAGAATGGACTTTAAAGCTGAAATACACGCGGTATGGATGTCGCTTCCATTCCGGTTACCCTTAATCTCGCCCTAGCTCACCTTGTGCTACCTCGAAATATCCTTCCGCTCCTTCCTGCGGGTGATCTGTTACGGAGTGAGCTCTCTGACTATAGGTAATGACGCTGCGTGTGTCGCGCATGCGCGGTGTGCAGGTTTGCCGAGTTTTTTTTACTTCAACAAGTGTTTTATGTGAAAAAAAGTTGTCAACACATATAACTTTAACCAACTTAGTCTCTTAGGTGCTCCGCTTAGTTACAGTGGGTAGAGGTTAATCAACGCACTCCAATGGTGATGTTGTGTAGTGTTGCTGTGCTGAATATCTGGTTCTGATGCGTGTGACATGCTGTGCAAAGTCTGGATTATAAATAACATAAAAATTCTGTTCGATCATTTAAGCCATTTGGCTTAAGACTGTTCAAGTAGTAAATCCAGTGATTTTCGCGTTTCAGCAAATTCTTTTTGTTCAATGCTCCTTCCTTCTTTGGTACAATTTCCAAAATGCAGGCTCTCAATTGATTTAAGTTGTGTCGTTTTTCTTCAAAATGGATGGCTATCGTGGATTTCGTGGAGTGGGTTCTTATATTGCTCTTGTGTTCTGTCAATCTTACTTTTAGTTTTCTCTCGGTGTGTCCCACGTATACGCTTCCACATGGGCATTTTAAAAGATAAACCACGTTAGTGGTGTCGCAGGTTGCGTTAACCCTCAGTGGTATTTTGTGTCCTTTCATGGGGTGACTGATGTTCGACCCCTTGATGATGTTGTGGCAATTGGCGCAATTTAAGCACGGTACTGTTCCTCTGTATATTTGATGGGGCTTGGTTTGTTTTGGTTTTTTCAACAGTTCACTTAAATGTTTGCCTCTTGAGTGAGCAAACAAAGGTTCCTGATCAAATATTCCATTGAAATCACTTTCCATTTTGACTATTTGCCAATTCCTGTAAATGATTCTTTTGAATTGGGAACTTACATTTGAGTATTTGCTGACGCATGTTATTCTTTGTGATTTGGTACTGGTCTTGTAAGTTAGTAATTCTGATCTGGTTTTCATTTGTGCTCTAGCCTGAGATTTTTGGATCATATCTTCTGGATAGCCTCTGTTTGCAAATCTGTGTGCCATGATTTGTAATTGTTCTTGGCATACGTGATCCTCCGAGACCACTCGCCTGACCCTAAGAAATTGCGTGTAGGGGAGGTGTTCCTTCAATGTAGGAGGATGATGACTAGAGTAATGTAGTAAGTTGTTCTTATCGGTGGGTTTCCGATATAAGTTCGTCATGATTGTTCCATTTTTCAATGTAATTTCCACGTCCAGGTATTGGATGGTGGTATCGTTGATATTCCATTTGAGGAGGAACACATTTATAATGACCAGGAATGGGCCACACACCTGTTAGCCTACATGAGATTCATTGATGATATGTTCATCATATGGAAAGGAACTCAAGAATCTTTGGAACAACAATTAAAAATATTGGACGAGAAAAATGAGAGGATCAAATTCACGTGGAATATCAACGATACCACCATCCAATACTTGGACGTGGAAATTACATTGAAAAATGGAACAATCATGACGAACTTATATCGGAAACCCACCGATAAGAACAACTTACTACATTACTCTAGTCATCATCCTCCTACATTGAAGGAACACCTCCCCTACACGCAATTTCTTAGGGTCAGGCGAGTGGTCTCGGAGGATCACGTATGCCAAGAACAATTACAAATCATGGCACACAGATTTGCAAACAGAGGCTATCCAGAAGATATGATCCAAAAATCTCAGGCTAGAGCACAAATGAAAACCAGATCAGAATGACTAACTTACAAGACCAGTACCAAATCACAAAGAATAACATGCGTCAGCAAATACTCAAATGTAAGTTCCCAATTCAAAAGAATCATTTACAGGAATTGGCAAATAGTCAAAATGGAAAGTGATTTCAATGGAATATTTGATCAGGAACCTTTGTTTGCTCACTCAAGAGGCAAAAATTTAAGTGAACTGTTGAAAAAACCAAAACAAACCAAGCCCCATCAAATATACAGAGGAACAGTACCGTGCTTAAATTGCGCCAATTGCCACAACATCATCAAGGGGTCGAACATCAGTCACCCCATGAAAGGACACAAAATACCACTGAGGGTTAACGCAACCTGCGACACCACTAACGTGGTTTATCTTTTAAAATGCCCATGTGGAAGCGTATACGTGGGACACACCGAGAGAAAACTAAAAGTAAGATTGACAGAACACAAGAGCAATATAAGAACCCACTCCACGAAATCCACGATAGCCATCCTTTTTGAAGAAAAATGACACAACTTAAATCAATTGAGAGCCTGCATTTTGGAAATTGTACCAAAGAAGGAAGGAGCATTGAACAAAAAGAATTTGCTGAAACGCGAAAATCACTGGATTTACTACTTGAACAGTCTTAAGCCAAATGGCTTAAATGATCGAACAGAATTTTTATGTTATTTATAATCCAGACTTTGCACAGCATGTCACACGCATCAGAACCAGATATTCAGCACAGCAACACTACACAACATCACCATTGGAGTGCGTTGATTAACCTCTACCCACTGTAACTAAGCGGAGCACCTAAGAGACTAAGTTGGTTAAAGTTATATGTGTTGACAACTTTTTTTCACATAAAACACTTGTTGAAGTAAAAAAAACTTGGCAAACCCGCACACCGCGCATGCGCGACACACGCAGCGTCAGCGTCATTACCTAGAGTCAGAGAGCTCACTCCGTAACAGATCACCCGCAGGCAGGAGCGGAAGGATATTTCGAGGTAGCACAAGGTGAGCTAGGGCGAGATTAAGGGTAACCGGAATGGAAGCGACATCCATACCGCGTGTATTTCAGCTTTAAAGTCCATTCTATTCTTCTAAGCCGCCGCCTAACGGAGAGCTAAACTTTAACGCATCATTATCACGGTAACCGACCGCACATTAGCGTAAACACGAGTGATAGGCAAATATTTAGTTTAAAATACACAGATATCTATGTGAGAGATACAAATGTTCTAATAACATGTGAATGTAACAAATGTTCATTTAAGGAAAGTTACAATGTATACCCTTTATTTTGTTTGTAGAAAATCCCTGACGAAGGTGAACCTATTCACCGAAATGCATTGGATTATGTTGCTACAAATGATGAATGAAGAAACATTGTGATAACTAAAAACAATGTGAAATACAATTCATTTTGAAAAGACATAACGGTTGATTGGAATTTTTTGAAACAAAACTTTAGCTGGTACAGCAAATACACTGGTGCCATGGGAGACGCACCTATGGTTCTATAGATAAGAAGGTTGCACCAGCTGACTCCTAAGCATGCATGCAACTTTTACATAGATAGGACTTGGGAGGCGTGCTTATATGACCAGTTGTTAGTTTAGTTTGCGGGGCAGTAGGAAGGAACACTGATTCGCATAAATGCCATTTCACAATGGATTTGCCTTTGTATCAAGCTCTCCTGCCCTCTGATGAAGGAAGACCTTCCTGTGGGGATTACAGTTCTCTTGACTGGGCCAAGACAACTTACTTGGTGTTATTTTAGCAGGGTGTTGTGCCCAGTATTTGGCTCTGGCCATAGAGGACTTGTAGCGGGAACAGGGAACATCTGAAGTACTGGGGGTCCCACTTTTATGCACAGGTGGCAGCCAGGCACTCTCCTGACTTTTGCAAAGCTAATTTGCATTTTCGTTGTCTGTCCATGTTGAGCATGGTTCTAGATTGTGTGAGTTCTATCTATTCTGTGTTTGCTTCTTGGGTTTGTTTCTAGCTTGTATCTTCCTTCCCAACCGTGGTTATGGGTTCCTGACTGTTCTAAATGAACTACTGTTCCTGTGAAAACGTCCTAAGTTACCAACAATTTGTAGTAAGATCAGATCACAAATCTTTCTCCAGAGCTCTAATTTTAGCTAGCTTAGATGCTTACGGTGCGCTTCAGGAGGCATTGCTTCTTGTTAGTGTCGCTAATCTACATCCTTTTTTTTTGTCCTGGAAAGAAACCACTCCAATAGGGAGTCTGTAAAATGATCACCCATTTTTTAGTATTTCACTAATAGTCTAGGACCAGTTATAGTGATCAATCAAAAATATATTGCGATTTGGGGCAAGGGACTTTATCTCCTCGTGGCTCAAGTTGTAAATAATGTCTAATGCACATTTTCATAAAACTGCTATACATTGTTCTGTCTAGTTGGCCCCAATTACATTATCACCTGGTTTTCTTTCGAAGATCCTTGTTAATATCAACCTTGTGAACAACACCGACAGCTACAACCTAGGTACCATAAAAGCGCAGATGAAATCCAGTTGCACTCCAGGGTACGCAAACAAACATATATTCAGTGCCACGCCATCACTTTAGCACCCAGGATAATGTACTGCATGGCTAAATACTTATAAGGTCCCAAAAACGAGACCTATTGGCTGTGCCAATGCTTGTTGTATATGCTGTTTTGCATCCCCCTGCTCCTGTTACAGGCAGATACTTGGTCCCTCCTACTTGGCATTTCCCCAAAGCGTAAGTGACTCGGCAGCTTGGGCGAGGCGTCTTCAGGGGAACCCCCAGGTGGCATAAGGGCATGCTGATTGCACACGCGGGGTGCGGTTTATGGGCACTTCCAGGCGTTGCTCCATCACTTCCTCCTCCGCCCTCCCCTGTCTCATCTGTGCCTATAAGAGCCGCGGAGGCGCCTGCAGAAGACACCAGCTCTCGCTCCCCTCTCCACAGCCTGTCCTGCACTGGAGCCCTCGCTGATCCTGCGTCCGTCTGTTTGACCCTGCGTTCTTCTGTTTGACCCTGCGTCCGTCTGTCTGTCCTCTGTGCCTGTAAGAGCCGCGGAGGCACCTGCAGCAGACACGAGTCTGAGCTCCCCTCACAGCCTGTCCTGTACCGGAGCCCTCGCTGACGCCGACCCTGCGTCCGTCTGTCTGTCTGCTGTGCGCGCAGCACCCACACCATGGTGAAGAAGGTGGCTGTCATCCTGGCCGGCTGCGGCGTGTACGACGGCAGCGAAGTCCACGAGGCTTCGGCGGTTCTGGTCCATCTCAGCAGAGCCGGGGCGCAGGTAAGACCGCGCACTGTGGATATACATGTTACATGCATGTGGGGGTGTTGGTCCACTCTGTACCTGGGCTTGTTCGAGTCCGGGGCAGCTGGAATCTGTCGTCCATCCTTCCTGGCTCTTCCCACTGCCCTGGGACAGTTCCTATTGGTAGCCGTGCAGTCTTTAAGTTGTAAAAATGAAATTGGATAATTTGTATTTACTGTGGCCGCGGCTCTGACCTCAGACCCGGGCTGTCACCGAGCTGTGGGGTCCGCTAGGGGTCTCTCAGACCTAGTGGCATCAGAGCTGCACTGTGACATCATCACTGGGAGGGATGCGGACCTAACCACCTCTAGCAGGGCTGTATTGTCACCGACTAGTACCGTGATGTCACTACCGCGGCCTGTGACATCACTGCCGGGAGTCTCTGAGACTGATGCTGACATAGTTGCCCGGGGCTTGGAAATCACAACTAGAACTAGATACAGTGTAGACATTACCGAAAACGGTGACGTCGCAGGAGCTGTGGCATCACAGCTACGGACTGTCACGCACCATTACTCCCAGAGACTAGTGTATTGTATTGTATTGTATTGTAATTGCATTTATATAGCGCTTACTATCCCTGACGAGGCGTCGAAGCACTTTTTGGGCGAGTAGCGCGCTATTCCGGGACCCATAGAGGATTAGTGTTGAATTAGTAAAGTGAAACATGCAAGTACATTTTAAGTGGTGGATAGGTTAGTCAGTTATTTGGATTTGGAATGATAGCAGAAGGATAGAGGAGGACAAAGGTTTGTTTTTATATAGCGCTTGTTGGCGCACGCTATTCAGGAAGCCTACAAAGGATTAGTGGTGAATTAATATGGTGAAATATGAAGTAATTTCAGTGGTGGATATTAGTTAGTTACTTGGAGTGAGAAGGATAGCGGAGGGATAAAAGGGGAAGAAAGATTTGCATTCATATAGCACTTGTTACCCCTGATGGATTAGTGTTGAAAATTAGTATAGTGTAAATATGATGTAATTTGAGTCACTATAATGGTCTCTAACGTGTATCATATCAGTGCCGGGGGCCGTGATGTTAGTGTCAGGCACTGCAAGGTTGCTGCCACATTTGTGGCATCGGTGACAGTCACTAATATCACTGTCAGGTTATGATGTAATACAGTAATCGAAAACTGTTTCATAACAAAGGCGACTGTGACGTCTCCGCCAGAGCTTGGCGCTGAGACCTGACTTGCTTAGACAACATATTGTGACGTTGCTGTGTGTGGCACTGACGTCACAGAGTCGAGAGTGGCCCCGCTGCCGGGGAGAGAGAGGACTCCGGTCAACTGAGTTCAATGCCATGCTGCATACACTCACAATGCGGCTTATTTATAGAGCGCTGCGTCACTTTTGCACCAGGTAAAGTGGTGCACGTGCAAAGCAGGGCTCTCATAAATATTCATGAGTGGCTTTGAGTGGCCTCATAAATCATGAGTACGGCGAACCAGCGCGAATCTCTGCGTCGCCTTCCTCTGCGCCCATGAGGTGTTCCAAGGGTTTTCCCGCGCAACACCCATGAAATGTGACCCTGCCCCAGATTTACAAAGTGATGTAACCTAGGGAAGCTCACATCAGTACGCCTCCCGAGGTGAGGCATAACCAGGAGAAAAATGTTTATTTCTCCTTGTTTTTTCCTCTTTCCATGTGTGCTGCATTCACCTAGAGAGAGGAAAACTTTTCATATGATTCTTTTTGTGCAGGAAGGAGCCCCTTCCTACACAAAAACAATCCTGCCTGCAGTAGAAGCACCCTTGCACCATGAGGCACTAGGCTGCCAAAACAGCGCCAGTGCAGGCAGAACGGACAGGAATGCACTGTATAGCGGAAATACTGCTTGCATTGCATTCCTGCCCTTTCATGTTGGCACAGGGCAGTGAGGAACAGTGCTTTGCAGCACTGCCCTACGCCAAAATGCCATAAATGCAGGCCCTATGTGTCTCAACAGGAATAAATGCTTCTCACCCGGAGGACACACAGCTCTCCGACTCCTCGGAAACCCCTTTAGTGGCTAGCTGCGGGGGCTGCGTTTAAAAACTATGAATGCAACGTATTTACATATTTGCCCGAGCCTTTTATTTGCCTCTATTTACAGAACTATGAAGCACTGGCCAGCGGTTACGTAGACCTCATGTAAAGCAGGTCTGTTGCATGTGTTAGGACAAACGTCTTGAGAAAGCGAGTCGATACAGTGTATCCTCAGCCAGACCGTTGTTGAATCCGTCACTTTAGTTTCGAATAAGGCGCATAGCTACTCTTGGCTCAGCTGGTGCACTTCACTAGGGCACAGAGCCCGAAGGATCCAACTGAACCCTGACAATTGGTGTATTTTACTACCCCAACAGCAGGGCGGGACTGGCCGTAGCGGGCCCTGGTTGTTCGCCCGGTGGACCACCAGGGTGGGGTCTGTTTTTGTTACTGGGGGCCGGCAATATTGGCCAGTGTAACAAAATCAGCCAAAACCGGCTGTAACAAAGAGCTCGGCTGCACCCCCACAAACTCCCAGGGGGACCAGCCGAGCAGTTTGCTAGGGCCGGTTTTGATTCCCAGTCCTGCCCTGCCCAACAGCACTCAATGGTGCCATTTTTCATGGCTTGCATAAGGTCCCATGGCATCCCTGCTACGCTAATTACTGTTCGGATCAGGCTATTTAGCAATTATTCGCACAGTGGTCCGCACCCCATAATGGGCCAGAATTAAAAGAAGGTTATGTGAAAGATGGTACATGTCCTGAGGAGGTCCTTGTAATTCAATGTTTGGGCCGACACGTCAAAAGCATCAAAGGGGCTGTCCTACAAAAATTATTCAAATAACAAAGAAGTATAGTGGACTTGATCCACTGTTGGGTGGGTCATTCCCGTGACTGTATATCATATTGTACACTTTCATTTTTTTAGCGCTGCGCCGTCGTTGATATTGCATTTACCGAAATGTCATGTGTATGTAATTGTCACCTTCTTTGGGCCGGTGTAAATATAAACATGCAGTGTTAAGCCTGTTACCATCCTCATGGCCATGATCATGTTATAGAAAAAATAAATAAATAAATATATACATTCATACATACATACATACATACATAAATAAAATGAATTAATCAATATATGCAAAGGAGTATATGGCTACTAATATTCCTGCTTCACTGTGACCCCTGTTCCTTAGGAAGAACTCTACGCCCCAAACATTGAACAGATGCACGTGGTGGACCACGTGACGGGGCAGCCCACGGCAGAGAAACGTAACGTGCTGGTGGAGAGCGGGCGCATCGCCAGGGGCAACGTCAAAGACCTCTCCTTGCTGAGGGTCAGCGACCTGGATGCACTGATTGTGCCAGGTGAGGGATCACTCAGGGGATGGTGGTATGTGTAAAGTGATCTCTTGATCCTGATAAGTGAGAGGTCAACTGGGAGATGGGGGTATGTGTAAAGTGATCTCTTGATCCGGATAGGTGAGGGGGCTTCCACGATTTGGCGGTATGTGTAAAGCGATCTCTCGATCTTGACAGGTGAGGGGTCACCGAGGGGATAGTGGTATGTGTAAAGGGATGCCTTGATCCTCATAGGTGAGGGTGCTTCCCGGGGATGGTAGTGTGTGTAAAGCGAGCTTTTTATCCTGATAGGTGAGGGGGCTTCCAGGGGATGGTGGTATGTGTCAAGGGATCTCTTGATCCTGACAGGTGAAGGGTCACCCAGGCTGATGGTGGTGTGTGTAAAGTGATGTCTTGCTCCTGATCGGTGAGTGGGCTCCCAGGGGATGGTGACATGTGTAAAGAGATCTCTTGATCCTGATAGGGGAGGGGGGCTCCCAGGGGATGCCGGTGTGTGTAAAGGGCTGCCTTGATCCTGCCTGCAGCAGGGCATTTTGGGGAAAGAGGTCTGTCTAAAGGGCTGTGGAAAGGGTTGCCTTCATTCAGCCCGATGAGGCGGCACCAGAGGTGTGTGACGCGTGTGTGAAGTGCTGGTTTGTCCCTATGTCGGGGCATCCATGGGAGTGGGGTCTGTGTAAAGGTCTGTGGGGGGGGTTTCTTGATTCTGCTGGATGAGAAGTACCCAGGGTATTATGGTCAGTGGAAAGGCCTGTGTGATGACCCTCCCATATGCTGCCAGGTAAGTGGGAACCAGGACAATGTGGTCTGTAGAAAGGAGATGACTTGATCCCTCTGGTGAAGGAACATACTAGAGCGGCGAGAGCAGGTGTCTACACAGGGAGCTGCCAATGGAAGGGTCTTCTTGTGTAAGGGGGTGAGAGCACAGGGCGAATGGCCAGGGCGGAAACTGTTTGGTGTGCGTCACCTGTGGTTGTAGCAAAGTGAACTTTGAGTGTGGGAGCATTTTTGAAGGTGGTCCATGATCTGATGAGATATTAGATTCTGCCAGGATGGAATCCAGATGCCTGAGGGTCTTTCATCTCACAGTCAGGATCCTACTCACCCTGGAGCTCTCCCTCTCTGATGTTCATGAGTGTTGACATACTTCCTGTTTACTTCCTCCATCTTGTCAAACCCTTCAGATCACTCTAACAGGGCTTGTGTTTGCAGGTGGCTTCGGGGTGGCGAAGAACCTGTGCTCCTGGGCCGTGAACGGGAAGGACTGCACCGTCAACCAAGCGGTGGAGGACACCATCAGGGCCTTCCACGCGGCCAAGAAACCCATCGGCCTCTGCTGCATCTCCCCGGTGCTGGCGGCCAAGATCCTGCCCGGCTGTGAAGTCACCGTGGGCCAGGACGCAGAGTGTGACGAGTGAGTGATAGTCATGACTCTAGACTAATGTAGGGGGGTGTGGGTTCCTGAGTGAAGTCTGGAGGTCCATGACAAGGGCTCAGTGCTTCCAGCTCAACCCAATGATGTCCATTGGGGGCCTCCAGGGGAGGCAGAGTCCACACCTAGCTTTCCTTTGGTGTCCCGGGCACTGCCATGGCTGCCCCATTTGTCAGGGCCTGTGAAGGCTGCGGCAGAAAAGAAGCTAACCAGGGCTCTAAGCACCAAATTAACTTTCTACAAGTTCTTAACTAATCTCTATATGCTCTGGGGTAATTCAGAGGTGTTGAGGGTCAGAAGGTAGAGCAAAGTATCAATCATGTGATGTCATCAGGAGTCAAGGGGTCTGGGGTATGTCTAGCTGATGTTAGTGACTGCATCAACCAACCAGTCAATGGTGCAAGAATACCATTTTTGAGCCTGTAATTCAGAAACTTGTGCACTTTGCTCACCCTGAAATTGTTCAGACTGGGTTGTTTTATATAATTTGATGGACACCGTCTTGGTGGATGTCGTACTGGCCTTATATACATCAACCCATACATTATATATGGCCATTGGAAGTACGGAATGAGTTCTATAGAAAGAACCTAGTTTCTTTAAGAAGTCACGGAGCTAATTCCAATATCCTTATAGTGTACAGTACGGGGTGTGTTATTCCTTATAATACATGGTCATACAACCACTCTTTCCTACCGTCTTTAAAATACTAACACATCACTTTGAAGTGGGTGATGAAAGCAGGTGCAAATAGCGTACAAATGTAGTTTTGCCCGTTGCTGGCTGGGCTTTACACCTGATTATACCTTTGGAAAATGGGGAATCACCTGCATATCATGGTTTTGCCACTTACTTGTGCTTGTTACTGCTCCTACTGCACGCAGTTGTGCAGGCAGTTTTCTCCAGTGAGGACCAGCGGCCTCTTAATGACTGGCCCGGGGCAGAGGTGACAGGTTTCTTTGCCCCTTCCCACCCTATGCCGCATACACTTAACTCGGAGTTTCTCTGAGTTAGTGCCCGAGCTGCAGCCAGCGCAGCTTGGAAACAGTAAGCAGTAGTTGCCTCTCTGTTTCCAGGCTCTGGTGCCTGCAGTTCATGCAAAAATTCTGGAATATTGGGAGTTAAATGTATGCGATTTACAGTGGAATCGCATAAAACCGAGGCATAGCTTGGAGGGGACCTATGCACGCACACACATTCATGATACTGCCTCATTTGGTAACTTCTTGCACAAGACACAGATGTGACACATTTCCCGCCTCCTCCGGTGTTGTAACCTTTATTTATGGGTGTGGCTAACTGCTGCAATAAAATCTGATTATATTCATTGTGTCTGCACATCCTGTACCTCTCCAGGCAGTATTCAGTGACTGACGTCTCTTCTCATCCCCAGGTGGCCCTTTGCCCAGACCGCGCAAGGCATCAAGAGCATGGGCTGCAAGCACGTGAACAAAGACGTGCACGAGGTGCACGTGGACGCCAAGAACAAGCTAGTGACGACCAGCGCCTTCATGTGTAAGGCCCCCATCCATCAGGTCTTCGACGGCGTTGGTGAGATGGTGAAGGAAGTGCTGAAGCTCGCGTGAGCGGAGTGAGGATGCAACATTTGTACGGCTGCCACATCCAATGGGGAGACCCCCCAACTCTGTAGTGCCACTAGACCCACCGTAGCAACCAGAGTCACCTCTGCTCTCAAATTCAACGCTGGAAAAACTCTTGTGTAGCACCAAACCTACAGACTAACAGTGGGACCCCGGTCAGCTCTGCTACCACACCCAATATGGCGCCTCTCAAGACCCAATGAATCGTGAACTATCAAACACTACAACAGAGACTGATATTTCAGGGCCCCACACCCAATATGGAGACCAAAGTGCATTTTATGACTACACCCAATATGAAGACCAGGAGAGTCCCTTCTACCACCACTTGCACTACGGAGATCAGGGCCGCCTCCACAACAGCACACAATATGGAGGACAGAGTTCCCTCTCCCGCCACACCCAGTACACACTACTACTACAGCGCACTAATTCCAGGGGTGTAGTCCAAGGCACTGCTGAATCCTGCACTGATGTATTTTTATATTGAATAAAATTACTTTATTTACATTATACTCATAAGCATGTGTCTTTATTTTGTTATTATGGTCTGCCTTGGCAGCGGAACAGTCGCCATATAGTTATGTGAGAACCACCAGGAGAGTAGCTTTTGCTCTGCCCACATGCTGGGAACCAGGAGTACATGTTTTAAATGGGCAGGAGTTGTGTGCTTCCACAAAGAAATTTCTTGTTCGCCATAAAACTGTGATCATTTCATTTATATATCTACCTGAGCTTCAACTTTCAGGGGCACACACGGTAGTAATGGTTGTAATGCATTAAAGTGTCTTAGATAACTAGATGATTTATGGTGTTTTTGTCTGGCAGCAGCACAGATGGGAGGAGGACAGTCGACAGCGTACATGGGTTTTTAGGTCTGGCTTGACAGTGCATTCATAAGCCAAACCTATCAGCATTGGCCAATGCTTGTTATAGCTAAAACCACTACGATGTACTGTACCCCCTCTACCACCGGAACCAATAGAACTACTCACTCACATGTAATGTGTGTCCTCTGCCCATGGACACCTATAATCAATATAATTTGTCCTCTTGTTGCCTTTCCAAGTTCCCTGCCATCTTCTTTCCTCCATCCATCCATCCACTACACTCCATTCCTTCCTTTGTCTGTTCATTCATCCCTTCTGGATAAGCAAAAGGTTGCAAGCCTGCAGGGCCATTAACGCCAATAAGGGCCTGGCTGGCCTGTAATTCAATCTGGCATTTCCCAGGTGGACTGGAGTTTTTTTGAAGGTTCAGGGCCACTGCTGATGAATCTGTCTCTTTCCCCAGTTCCCCGAGTTTAACTGCAGCAGACACAGGGGGGGCTTCAAAATAGGGATGGAGAGACGGCAAGATATCAGTGAGAGAGAAGTGTAGGTGGTGAGAAGGAGAGAAAGCTTGGATGAAAACAGAGTGAGGCTAAGAGGGGAGCGGGTCTGGTTTGAGCCTTTTTAGGTCTCACCTGGCGAAAGCAGCGCATGCGCTGCCCTAGCTATGGAGAGGACCTTTTGGAATTGATTCAGCCAAAGCTAAATGCACGCGCGTCCAGATGAACAAAGATAGCTGCTCTCGCCATCCGCAACGCTAAACATGCAGACGTAGGGACAAAAAAATGCACATGCATGTTGACAGTCCAACGCCATCTTTGTTTACTTTAATTAGCATAGGTATGTAGTACACGCGCGCATTTTTTTGTTCCTATGCGTGCATGGCGGCGTGCTTTCGCTTTCACTCCCTCCGGCGTATTTTCGCTTCCCCTTCCTTGAGGCCCGTCCAGCCAGAGCTCTGACTGGGGCCTACTCAGTTAAGTGCCAAGGCATCCTTTAGTGGCACCAGGCTGCTGTTAACAATCCTGTTCCACGCTACAAGATAGCTCACCCCTTCACAGGCAGCTGCTGCACTGGCACCGATGCCTGTCACCCGGACTGTGCCTGCTCTGCCTGCAACCGTGCCCCCAGAAATCACAACACCAGACCAACCGAGGGAATAAAAGCAGGGCTTGAGGTCTGTGGGTTCAAATTCTGCAGGGCTGTGTTGCTCTCTGACAGTGGCCTGTGTAAAGGTCCCCCTTAGAACTAATCGCTCTACAGACGTGACTAAAAAGCATGAAACAAGGAGCTGCAGATATTAGGAGCAACCATAAATGTCAGCAACGTCTCCCTAATACCAAAAGCCTCCAGATCCTTATTGGTGACAGGGGCTCTGGTGCAGACCCGAGGAAGCATTTAACGTCTTAAGCTTCAACCGATGAAGAAAACGTTAGTGCACGCGGACATTTGAATGTCTTCAAGTGCCTACTGTCTGTGTGTTAGTGTGTTAGTGTGTTGTCAGCATCTGCACACGGTGCCGGTCCTCGAGTGCTGTGTGTTCTTGTGTGTGTGTGTGTGCGGAACGGCCTGTTTATGTGCTGTTTGTGTGTTTGTGCCTCTATCTGTGTTTGTGTGTTTCCATGTGTGCATGTGTGCATTGGTTTCGGTAGGTATGTGTGTATGCTGTGCAGCGAGCAGCCATTTTTCTTTTTGTCAGTAGGTGCACCTGAAAATCATACAATGATAGAGAGAGGGCGGGGCATAAACGGCTCCCCATAAAGAGCGTTTGTGTGTGTGAAATTGAATGCTCTTTTGCGCATTGCGCATTATGTGCTGAAGTTGTAAAGGTCCTAAAGACAGACTGACACTTCCGCTGGTGCAGACTGTGGTTGAAAGACACTGGCACTGCTACAGGCGAGAGCTCCAACCTACGCAGAGTAACACTCTTCAGCAGGCAGTCTGGCAAGCTGGGACACTAATCACCCCGGAAAAAAACATACAGACAAAAAATGTATACATTTGGAAAGTGTGAGCAGGGATGTAGCTTGGTCACTAAGATCGGGGAGGGGAGGGGGGAGAACTTCAGATTTTTCAACAGCTAACAAAGTACATTACAGATAAACAGGGCGCATAATAGGGGCTTTAGGGGCAGTGGAAAGGGAGAAGAATACTGATGGGTGGGGGTACTAGGTGAGAGGAAAACCCAACATTTGATAAAGTTACCAATACTTTTGAAGACTTTCAAAACTGAGAGAGGTAGATAGTGTGTATAAATTCCTTGTGAAATCCAACAGACTCCTCACCATACACAACTGACAGCTCCAGCGTCCAAATGTATACCATAAAATTGTAACTCAATACCGAGTGAGAAGCAAAAAGGTGAGAGAAGCCTTAAAAAAAACATTGGCATAACCCATAGGTCTAGTTATGCAGCAGGTCACAAAGGCTAGTTTACCTGGGCTGGTCTTGGATCCCTAGTCCCGCCCTGATGTCGGTCTTCAAGGCAGGTTCTGGGTCAGATCAGGGGAATCTGACGAGTAAAGATAATTCTATGTACTTCATTGCATTACTGATTATTAGAAAAAATCATATCTGTTCAGGTTCAGTGCCACGGATAACATAAAAGAAGAAGGAGAAAACATTAAAGCATTAAAGGAAAACTAAAACCATACAATCAGAGATTACCAAATGACATTTTATTTAGTTTTGAATACAAAAAACTCCCAAGGAGGTCAACAAAACAATCACATTCTAATATAACACTTATATTCAAACCGCAATAACACTGTGATAAGAACAATATTCTATGAATTAGATTTTAAAAAATCCATCGTATAAAGTATGAACTATTACAGGACATCTTTTAATTTGTTTAAAAATAGTCTTAAAACTATTAAATATTTATATATTGTGGAGGGGCCTAGATACATTTCAAAGCTTTTTGTGGGCTGCAAACATCATTCCTCAGGAATATACTTTTTCAAGAACAGATGGTGGAACTGATGAAGCTGTATGCGATAAATCCGGGACATGAGATCTACAGTACAGGCAATTATGGTCCCCAATATTGTATGGTATCCATTCTATTTGTTAAAATTAATTAAAAGCAGAGAAAGATAGTGCAGAAATGTCAGAAGAGTTTCCGCATGGAGTTATCTCTCAACATTACCAAGTAGTGTTTCATTTGATCTGGCACTGCGGAATCAACAACTGTACGCAGGCTATTTATAGGTGAACAGTCATTTGTATTGAGAGACAAACTTAGGTGTCACCCCCCATTTTAAGGGTGTTTTTACATATTAATAATATGACAGGAATTTAAATTATCAATATCTAAATTTAAGATTTTAAGTGGAGCCTCAAGATTTTGGCCAAAGATTGAGTTTGGCTGATTAATAATACACAATTCTGTTTTAATAGTTCTTAAATTGTGTGAGTGGTAGCCTGCTTTATGGGTTAGATCCGAGGAATAAAAGCCCCAAGGGTTTGCACATAAGAACTTCTGAGTCCTAATTCAAATCTCAGTGCTTGGATGGTAAGTCTACCTCTTAAAGAAATTAGGGATCTCTGTAGTTTTCTCTCAAACCTATTTAGAAAGGATAGCTGTGGGACAAATATACACCCTAAGATAAACATTCTATTCTATGTAAGACTACAGAAGGTATTTCAGTGGTATTAACATTTAGAGTCTTGGAAACGTTTTTTCTCCATGTTCCTTGGTAGAGAGTCGTCAACCCAGCTGCATGGGAGACAACTTTACCTCCCACATTTCTCACATGAGAGGTTGTCTACCAAGACCATCCCTTAGTAGGTATCGTTTGTAACTCTTCATATAATGGTGCAGCGAAAACTCCATAAGCTTGGCCTTTGACTATTTATTTTCAGGAAATGATTAGTAGAATAATTAAATAACACTTCTTAGACTTTGCTGTAGACTAATTGGGAAATGATCGAAAACCATACACAAACACCACATATATCGAATTAAAGGAAAAAACAGCACCCGCCCTCAACCAAGAGAAAGTTCACAATTCAACAGCCTAAACACATATTTACAAATACAGTATGGCATTTAGTATTTCATGGATTATGCAACGCACCGATCTCTGCGGCATAGGAACTCTGAATTTATGTACTTCGGAATGCGAGAAACAAGGACAGCAGATCTAGAAAATATTTGTTCAACTCTATCAGTCTATATTATAAGATGGATAGAGTAAATATGAGAGTCTCCAGGTATCAGTATGGGGCAGATGGTGTAACTCTAATATGCTCCAGGCTTGACTGTGAAGCACTTAAGTTTGGAATCAATCTAAACAAATCATTCACGTTTAATGGAATGCTAGTACACCGATAAAACCCAGTCGTTTATGGAATCCTGTGCGACTCAGGCCAGCTTTAAGCTGGTAGGGGATTTCAACTATCACTTTGAGCTGCCCTCTAACAAGAACTCAGGGCAGTTGATCGACATGCTGAACAGCTTCAATTTACATCAACTAATAGATGCTCCAACGCACACAGCAAGCCATACGCTAGATGGAGTCTTCACCAATAATGCAGACCTAGTTATTGACAAACTTCTGCCACTCCTATGGTCAGATCACAAGGCCATCTTCTTCTCAGTCACAACCGCAAGCAATAAAATAGATAGCACCAGTGTTAACAGAACAATCAAATACAGGCCCTGGAAGCATATTAAAGTGGTAGCATTGTGTGAGGCCCTATCTCAATTAGCTCCTTTGCCTTAGAGCAATTTAGACTGCGCCACTACTAGCTTCACACACTGGCTCGATGCGGCTTGTTCTAAAGTGGTACCTGAAAAAATACTAAGCCATAGGAAAAATCCTTTGGCTCCTTAGTTCTCACCAGCACTAAAAGCAGAACAGCTTAAGTGCAGACTGCAGGCGCATACTTGGAGGAGAGACTATGGGTTGGAAGAAAGTGCCAAATACAAGAAATGTCTCCTGGAGTATAAACAGCTAATCAAAACAGAAAAGATTAAATGCTTCTCAGAAAAGACCAGGCTCACGGCAAACTCCACCAGGGAACTCTTCAAAACGGTCAAAAACCTGTCCAATTGGAACAATAGCAACATTTTTGTACCAGATGTACCTTTCTGCAACAAACTGAGTTCTTTCAACATAAGGTCAACACTATCTTTCAAGCGTTCTCCTTAAACTCATGTAGATCCGATCTCTCCCCTCATCAGACTGAGGCAATCACCTTAGTGACATCCTTAGGGGAAGGAGCTCCTTTGTATTTTGCGGAGTTCTCTCCTCTCTCACAGGAGAGAATTATCAGCCTTATGAGCTCCATTAATTCTGGTGCCCCCTCGGACCCTTGTCCCCCCTTGATTTTCAACAAAGTGGCCAGCACGGTGGTGGAACCACTTAAGGCCCTATTGAATGAAGTGCTTAGCTCCGCGCACCACCAAAGTTGTTGGAAAAAAGCCTCTATTCTTCCCTTGGTGAAGAAACCTTCCCTGGACCCAAAGCTTGTAGAAAGCTACCGGCCTATCTCTCGACATCCCTTCCTGGCCATGTGGAAAAGTCAGCCCATACGACAACTGATGCCCAGGCTGCTGGCGCAAGACGCCTCTTAGTTCCCATCCTGAATAGTTACCAAATAAAGAGACGGGCGCTGGAAGCAGGAACACATGAACAGAGTTTATTTCTCATGAGGAGAGCCTGTCATTTCGGACACGAAACACAGTGTCTTTCGGGAGGTGCTCTAACAAGTTCTCTGAGGCATCGCCTTTTATACATCACAAATATTCCTTATTACAATAATGACATTGTGAAGCAAGGAAAAGACATCCCGACCCCTCCCTGTTCTGGCGCGATCCAACACATGGCTACAGTACAGGTCCTCACCCCATACAATGGGAGGGGGCTATCACTCAGCTGATTCCTTTGGAATGCGTGTGTCTGATCGGATCTTAGGGGGTGGGGAGGTCATGATCAATAGTAGCTCCTTTGAAGAGGGGCGAGTGCATACAGTGGTGGGCAATGAACTGTATCCTCAGGCGAAGGGGATGACCAGTGGTCCGTGCGGACAATCGGGCTCAGTGGAGGGGTCATCAAGGGAGGGGTATTCATGAAAAGAAGGGAGGTGTTGGTCAGGCGCGGGGTGTGATTCCCAAGGACAGAGTCGCACAGAGAGAGAGAGGTCTTATGACCCGTACGTGAGGGAGCGGGGGCAGTCAGGTACAGCTGGGGGGGTTATGTCAGCTGAGGGGAAGGATGCTTCTTCAAGAGGAAATGGGGGGTGGCGCGTGGGTCAAGCAGGAGTGTTATTTTTCAGAGTAGGGTCGCGCAGAGGGAGAGGGTTTTATGGTCTATGCATGTGAGAGTGGGGATGTTCAATACACGTGGGAGGGGAGCCGGGGATTTTAGCAAACGGCAGAGGGGTCATGATACCTATAATGGCTGGCGTGTACATGGGTGCATGGGCCTACGCTAGCGAGACGAGGTGGTCAGTGCTTTGCAGTATCCGTTCTGTTCACAGAAAGGGGGTAGGAGGGACGAAAATGAACGCCGCTTATGTACATACTTTTTGCCATTTTTCACAGTCGCCGCTTTTAACATAAGCGAGTTCATTTCCGCGTTTATCCTAACTGATGGGGTGGATATATATATAGTCATGGGCAGTCATCGGAATAGCGTCTGTCAGTACTAGCAGATTTTGCGTATTACCATGTGCAGTTGATACAATAGACGGAATGCAGTACATATGAATTTACATTTGATAAGCTGTTCGTACAAGTCTAGGTATTAGCATACTACATTTTATAGCTGCTCTGGCTTTCCCTTCGGTGGCATCAATGTACAGTAAAAAGTGATCGGAAAACATTTTGGAAACAATACTAAGTGGTTGAGAGAGGAATTTAGTTCAATATAAGCAATCAGTCAAGAGGCAGGGGAATGATATCTTCGTCCCAGTGTCTTTTTAGCAGCGAGCCATCACTGGTAGGCTCTAGTCCGTTTTTCTTTCGTTGGCGCTGTTGAGCACCGGCGGTGGAGCTATCGGTCCAGCTCGGATCCAACCTTACGCATTGCAGGGTGCGGTCTGTCCTCTGCTGTTAGACCACAGTCCTGTTCCCTAATTAGTCCCTTTCAGGGGTGCCTTAAGCTCGGCACCTGCATCTTTCTTTTCCTTCCGTGGTGATCAAAAGTCATGTGAAGAAAAGGGAGTGTCGTTGAATAGTCGAGGGGAGAGAGGGCGGAGTTGAGTCAGATTCTCTGAAGCAGACCCAGGGAGCAAATGATAACGAGCAGGCAGGCCCATTGATCGGGCTCAGAGGGGCGGGGACTTCTGGCACCAGTTGGTCTGCAAGCAGGGGGCTTCGGGCAGCCCTTCATCCTTTCTTTTTCCGTGTTTTGGGGGGTGGTGCCTCGTCCCGCGTCTCGTTGCTCTGCGGCTCCACCTTTGGTCGTTGCTGCATGTGCTTCATGATCTGTGGCCAGGCTGAGCGTCACATCCGGCCCTTCTCCTCCGGTGATCGTGCATCTTTGAATGGGTACAAAACAAGTTTTTAGAGAACTGGCAGGAGAAGACACTTATGCATTTCAATTCCGCCTTCAATCCTACGCAGTAGGGGGGCGCGTTCATCGGTCACAGTCAGAAGTTATTACCATGGAGTATGTATGTAGGCATTTCTACTAGGTCTGTATTAAGTCTAGCTGGTATTCATGGCATGTAAGGAGAGTAGCCAGACTCATATCAACTGCATATTCTATATTATCATATTTCAAAATCAGTCTGGGGTAGAGACTCGTTTTCCTAACCCGAGTCCTGTCAGTCTTATAACTTCCTTCAGGGTTGGCTAACGCTTGCAAATGGGGGTTACTAACATCTAACATCATGAGAGCCGGACAGAGGCTAAAACATTCTTTTCCCAGAGAGCAGTGGTTTGATCAGGGTCGTCAGTTATGGTTCGGGGGCATCTGATATGGAGCTGGGGTTAATCGGGAGAGGTGAGGACGCTTTGGACATCCATGCTTGGGTGCAGTAGGGTGGGACAATTCTGGGCATTGGGGATTGTGTTTCTAACGAACTGAAAACAGATGGCCATAGACCTATAGTCCCCCGATAAAAGGCCAGATTAGGGGACTTCAGCCGTCTTACCTGTCCTTTCCTTCTTTGCCAATTCAAGCTTCTTAATTTTACAGGAAGGAGAGGTAGTAATATGGCATGTTGTGATCGTTTTAGTGTCTGTCAATTTTGCCGAACACCTTCGTGTTCGGAAAGGACCCAATTGGACTCGTGCCGGCAGGGCACAATGTTACCACATAAAGGAAGAGGGATCAGGGGGACCCTCGGAGAGAGAGTCGTCCGCATTCTAAACGAGCCATCCGGTACACGTATAACATGTAGAGGTGTAGAGAGAGAGAGAGAGAGAGAGAGAGAGAGAGAGAGAGAGATAGAGAGGGAGAGAGAGAGAGAGAGAGAGAGAGGCGTGTACGGTAATAGGTCATTTAGTGCGCTCACAACACAAAACGGCAGGGGTCAGGTAACACGGAAACGCAAACAGAGGGAAGACATAAGCCCATACGTTACATACACACAAACTCAGACAAGGGGAGACAGTACGTGTGTTACATACAAAAAAATTCACGACAAAACATAGAACAGTTATTGGCCAAAAAGATCTCTTTCTGCATGCTGCGCATCCTTAGTATCCTATTTATCTACGTGCTGAGCTCTTTTTACCTTTTTCCTCCTTTTCCTCTAGTTTGCCATCTTTGCGAGTGTTCTCGGTTGCTAATACTTACACCTCGGTCAGTTGGTCAGGAATTAACCTGGTCGGGCTACTACTCACGGTGGGATCTTTGAATCATTTTTCCTTTTCTCCCTTTGGCGAAAATGTTCTCCAGGCTGAGGCAACGGAGGGCATTAATCAGGAGAACAGTGGGACAGCTTAGCTATATCTATGAGGGTGCGAGAAGGAGGTGGTACATTTTTAAACATCAGCAACATTCCTAGTCTTCCAGACGGACGGTGCTTAGGTAATCCTTACCCTGGAACTTTCATTGTCCTTTCCCTATCTAGTTAAACGTCATAGTCGTATTATCTGGCGTGCTGGTTTGAGTCATATTCTGTCATATCGTACTAACCCGTCGAGTATCTATGTCAGTCCATCTTCCCAATCGCTAGGTTCTGAGGGAGGAACAGTCATGTCTAAGTAAGGGGGGGGGGTGCTATATCTTACAAAGCTCTTCATGTATAAGCACTATGCTCAAATTCCCTACTTCCCCGTCCGTCGGTCGTTCGGTCATCACTCCTTCAAACTTCAGCCGATGTTCCGACGTGACCTGCAGATGGGAGGAGAAAGAAGTGGGGTGGGGACAACATTCAAAACACATCAGCGCGCATAAATCCGAAAATGTTTTTACCTACCACATACTCGACCTATCCCCATGGGGTGCATTCTCTACCATCTCGGCGTTTAAGCCCAGAGGGACCAGTAGTGTTAGAAACATAATCATTGGCGTTCTGCGTATCCACATGAATCACTCGAGCGTGGTCTTTTAGATCATGCGCAAGGGTGGTGGTCAGGTGGCATTTCTTCGGTATTGCTTAAGGGCATCTAAAACGTTTTTCTTGTTGCCTGTGGCATATAATGTAACGGCTTAAGTATTGGGCTTTTTTAACCTTCAACCTTAATAAAGCTGCTTACATTTCGCTTATCGGAGACAGTAGTAACACATTCGAAACTCATTAATGCAATCGCTACAATTGTACTTGCTTTTTCAAAAAACCTTTAATAAAAATGTTGGCACACAAATACGAGCCTACAACCCAGTGGGCCAGCCATAGAGCAGACTGGAGCCGGGCGTGAGGGGAACGGAGTCGGTGGCCATTCATTTCATAATATAAAGTGCGGCAAGTGCAATAACATCGTATCGAAATTCATTGGGAGTAGGCATCATGAATGTCGAAAAGTCAAACTTTCAATAACCATGGTGCGTTAAAACTTAATATCAATTCATTGTCCGAATGCCCAATTAGTACCTATCTCATATCAATTCATTGCTTTAACACATAATTGGTACCCACCCTATACCAATTCATTGTTCCAACACATAGTCAATATCCATCTTATATTACTTCCTTTTCTGAACACATTTATCAATATCCATCTTATCTACTTTCATTGTCCAAAAACTACATGCATATCTCAGAACGTCAAGGCTTGAGCAATCAGGGTACAACAAGGAGCTGAAAGTTTCATTTGTACCGGCGCCATTTTGGGCGAGGTCAGGCAGGCCCAAGTATAGTCAAAATGTCTCCACCATCTCGTTGTTGGACCAGAACCTCTTTCGGCAGTTCAAGAGTTTGTTTTCGAAAGGGCAACGGAAGAGACTGGCAATGTGAACCATCAGTCAAAAAGTGGGGAGGGAGGCAACAATTTTCCTACCGGGTCACACTGGTATCCCACCGGAACTGTTCAAGTTGGCGGTCTTGCAGGGTCTTAGTCATTTCAAAACTGAGGTCGGTGACGGCAGGAGTGCGCCGATGTCGTGGTTCCCAACGGGGGACGGGGGCGCCCGTGTGGAGGGGTCGGGCCCCCCCGGCTCTCATAGAATCTTCAAAGTTGAGGAGAAGAGCACAGGACGTGCACCGGTCCTGGGCCAAGCGCCGCTTTTCGATTGGGACCCTGTTGATCGACGCATTGGGGTGTCGCTGGAAGCCTCCACCTGGGGAGGTGGGGGGGGCTCGTTCGCGCCACCTCCCCCTTCCAGCAACCCCACGCCGTTTTTCGGCTCCAGCACTTTGGGATGGCTGTACCAGGCAATGAAGAGAGGGGGGGGGGGTGGTCGGAGGCAGCAAGACATTCCCCCCCCCCTCCGTTGTCAGGGCCATCAAAAAGGAAAGAAGAAGTGCCACCGTGTGCAACCCTCCAGTGTTGTCGCCGAAGGGGACTACCTGCAACTCTCCAGTGTTATCGCCGAAGGGGACTACCTGCAACTCTCCAGTGTTATCGCCGCAGGGCGCCACCAACCTCGGCTCCGGTTTAATTTTTCTGGCGGCCGGAGCAGGCGATAGAGGGGGGGGGGGGGGGGGTCGGGGGCAGAGGCAAGACACCCCCCCCCCCCGTGGCCCGCAGGGCAGCCAAAAGAAGGGAAAGGGGAGACCAGCACAATTTTCGGGCCGTCCGCCCCACAGCCTCCCTTTCCAATGGCGGCCAGCCGGGCCCTGCTCTACACGCGTCGAGGCCTCGCCTTCCGGATGGGCGTAACCGCGGACCTGTTGCACTTCGGGAGCTTCCGGAATGGGGGTAGGTATATGCTGATTTATATCTACTTCATGTTACCGTTATTTGGGCGTGTCGGGCGGTGGGACAGACATGTTTGGATAGCAAGGGGGGGGTGGGGCCTAGCTACCTCGTGGCTGTCTTGGTGTCAAGCTTGGTTTCTCTCGCTATTTTTACATTTCTTATTGCAGGCTATTTCTAACGTTCTTTTTTTATTTTTTGCGAAGTCGATAACTCATCAGTGGCCTACTGATTTTACTCGATTTCTTTTTCTTCCCTTTTCTAATGTGTTTCATGCTAAAGTTTCGGTTAACCTGATGCAGTGATCACTTCATTATATGTCCCTTTTTATTAGGGGTACCCTCCGGTTGAGCCAGATGATCTACCTCCAATAAATGGTCCGGGTGGAACTAGTTTATCAATCAGTGGGGAGAAGACAGGCATGACGGATTACAACGGGGACAAAAGTCTGCACTACCTATCTTATCACGGCGGGCAAAGACTAGACAGAATATTTCTATTCTTCGTTGTTTGCTGGCGGTGAATACCTCAAACGAACCAATATCGAACAATCAATGTTCGGTCAATCAATCAATCAATGGGGAGAATAAGTGGGTACGACGTGTTAAAGGTTTGCGTTACCTACCCTTTCGCTACCTGCAAAGAGAGAACCCGTTCTTCCCCGTTTGCAGGCAGAGAATCTCCAGAATCAAACAATCAGTGGGGAGAATAAGTAGGTACGACGGGTTAAAAGTTTGCGTTACCTACTTTTTCGCTACCTGCAAAGAGAGAACCTGTTCTTCCCCATTTGCAGGCAGAGAATCTCCAGAATCAAACAATCCGCGAACAACAGTTCGGGCCAAACAATCAATCAGTGGGGGAGAAAGATAGGCACGACGGATTACAACGGGGACAAAAGTCTGCGTTACCTATCCTTCGCTACCTGCAAAGAGAGAGAATTATTTCCCTGTTTGCAGACAGCGAATCTCCAAGAGCAACAGAGCAACCAATCAATGAACAATATCAGTATTTAAATACCGATTCCAATACCAACAATCAATCAATCAATCAGATGGATAAAGCCATCCTACCAATTAGACGTAACAGGCGTCCTACTTATCCTTACCCGGACCGGACCATGTGGACAGTTGTTCGTCTTCCCCTTTCCAGCGCCCGATCGTTCTCTTACTCCATGATTTTACCGCAGCAGTCCTGTGGGATCCCAGTCAGGACAGTAGGCCACTCGAGAGAGGTCCGTTCGGAATCGGTGAAGTTCATTCAATCAGCAGCCGGACGAGGGTCCTCTCAAGGCAGGTATACTCCGATCGTTTAGATGTTCACCTCATCGTCTGGACCTCTCTTACTGGACCCCATGTCGCTGATGGGCCCACCGTTGGGCGCCAAATGTGGAAAAGTCAGCCCATACGACAACCGATGCCCAGGCTGCTGGCGCAAGACGCCTCTAAGTTCCCATCCTGAATAGTTACCAAATAAAGAGACGGGTGCTGGAAGCAGGAACACATGAACAGAGTTTATTTCTCATGAGGAGAGCCTGTCATTTCGGACACGAAACACAGTGTCTTTCGGGAGGTGCTCTAACAAGTTCTCTGAGGCATCGCCTTTTATACATCACAAATATTCCTTATTACAATAATGACATTGTGAAGCAAGGAAAAGACATCCCGACCCCTCCCTGTTCTGGCGCGATCCAACACATGGCTACAGTACAGGTCCTCACCCCATACAATGGGAGGGGGCTATCACTCAGCTGATTCCTTTGGAATGCGTGTGTCTGATCGGATCTTAGGGGGTGGGGAGGTCATGATCAATAGTAGCTCCTTTGAAGAGGGGCGAGTGCATACAGTGGTGGGCAATGAACTGTATCCTCAGGCGAAGGGGATGACCAGTGGTCCGTGCGGACAATCGGGCTCAGTGGAGGGGTCATCAAGGGAGGGGTATTCATGAAAAGAAGGGAGGTGATGGTCAGGCGCGGGGTGTGATTCCCAAGGACAGAGTCGCACAGAGAGAGAGAGGTCTTATGACCCGTACGTGAGGGAGCGGGGGCAGTCAGGTACAGCTGGGGGGGTTATGTCAGCTGAGGGGAAGGATGCTTCTTCAAGAGGAAATGGGGGGTGGCGCATGGGTCAAGCAGGAGTGTTATTTTTCAGAGTAGGGTCGCGCAGAGGGAGAGGGTTTTATGGTCTATGCATGTGAGAGTGGGGATGTTCAATACACGTGGGAGGGGAGCCGGGGATTTTAGCAAACGGCAGAGGGGTCATGATACCTATAATGGCTGGCGTGTACATGGGTGCATGGGCCTACGCTAGCGAGACGAGGTGGTCAGTGCTTTGCAGTATCCGTTCTGTTCACAGAAAGGGGGTAGGGGGGACGAAAATGAACGCCGCTTATGTACATACTTTTTGCCATTTTTCACAGCCAAACTGCTATAAAATGCTATGAACGAAGACATTTTAGCATTTCTGGATGCACATCAGTTGTTAGATCCGGCCCGATATGGGTTCAGAGCTAACCACTGCACAGAATCAGCTCTGGTAGCTGCAGCAGAGGAGGTAGGACTAAGAGTGGACAAAGGCGGCAGAGCAGCCCTAATTTTCCTGGATCTCTCTGCTGCCTTTGATACGGTCCACCATGCTTTACTTATAAAGCGTCTGTCTGCTTTGGGTTTCAGGAAATCTGCACTACCACTGCTGAGCTCCTTTCTGGCAGATAGAACTCAGTGAGTGGAGATGGGAAACGCAAAATCACATACTTTCTCGCTCCCCTGCGGAGTGCCGCAGGGCTCGGCACTTAGTCCCACTCTTTTTAATGTGTATGTGACTCCCCTGGTACAATTGATTCTCAGTTTTGGTCTGACGGTGCTGTCATATGCCGACGATACACAGATAGTGGTATCCATCTCATCTCAGGTTGAGAAAGACGCTGAAAATGTTTGCAGCTGTATGACGCAGTGTCGAGTTGGATGCGGACCAACTGCCTTAAATTAAATTCGGACAAAACTGAGGTATTACTCTTTGGGAGAGAGACCTATTTCTGGAATGTGTCCTGGTGGCCGGCAGAGTTGGGCAACCTTCCAAAGCTGGGGCAGAAGGTTAAAAACCTGGGAGTATTATTTGACACAAAACTGTGTTTTTCTGCTCAAATTAATGCAGTAATGTCGGGAGGCTTTTTCATGCTGCGTGTACTTCAAAAAGTCCTCTCTTACATTCTCTTCGACCTGCAAAAAACGGTGCTGGTGGCCCTCATCACATCCAAAATGGACTATTGTAACTCCCTTTATCTAGGGGCTTCTAAATATCTGCTAAGAAAATTGCAGTCTCTTCAGAATGCTGTAGCACTGACACTTCTGAAAATTGCTAAATTCAAACCAGTATCCCATTTACTGCATGATCTGCACTGGCTGCCTGTGGAGAAAAGGGTGTCTTTCAGGCACTGTGCCTTATGCACAAGGCGCTTTTTAAGACAGGCCCGTCGTACTTTCAAGAGCGGTTCTCCTGGTACGTGCCCAACAGGAGCCTTAGATCCAGCTCTGCATTTATGGTTATGGTCCCTAGAATCAAACGAGCCAACTGGGGTGGCAGAAAGCTAGCCTATCAGGGAGCAAAACTATGGAACTCTCTCCCCCTGGCTCTCCGCGCACAGCCAGCATTGCAGGTGTTTAGGAAGCAGCTGAAGACCTGGCTGTTTCCACATTAAGTCAAGGAGGTCACCTGGTTTCTCCTCTCCCCACTCCACAAACCTATGACCCCCCTCGTTCTTTCCAGACTGAGACTGCTCAGCGCTAAGACACCCTCGGGTAATGCGCGCTTTATAAAATCATCTCATTCATTCATTCATCTCCAGCACAATTCTTTGTGATAAGAAGGGTGTTGTAAAGCTGAGATGCTCCACGTATCTCTAGTCCCAGAGTTGGTGAGTCTGGTACAAGACAGATAGTCTCAAGCTGAGATGCTTCAGACAACATTGGAAGAGGAATGGCGTAAATCGGAAATATTCCCGGCATCAGTATAAAACATGGCGTTAAATTGAGGTGGCATTGCGACAAGAAGGAGGGTGTAAATCTGAGATGCTGCACACGGAATGAGAGGAGAGCAGAGGTTCATAAAGATATTCTCCCGGAGCGAATCTAACAGACTGATTTAGACCCCAGATTTGAGGGTTATGCTGAAGGCAATAGAGGGGCAAAGAAAGCCCTCTCTTCAAATAAAAGGTGCCTCACACACAATTTGTGGCATGCTTCACCATTGGGTCTTATCTCACCCCAGTGATCAGTGATGGTAATCCAAGGTGGGCTAAAATTCTCTTGTTTTTTTACTTAAGGAAATGGAATAGAATGGTAAAATTGTCAGTGAGATTAATCTCCTGAAAGGATACAAAATTGTGGTGGATGCAGCTTGCTGCAAATTCTCCAACATTCTTTAGTCATCAACATGTTTCAGCTACTTTTTTAAGCCTTAGTAGGTTAGTGGCTTTTGTCAGGATGTTAGTTCCCTACTGCCCACTGCCTATTTGCAGGATTTAGTTTTTATTCATATTTCTATTGATGACAGTTTGTTGGGAGATGGACACATTCATCTCAATCACTCAAGTCACACACCCATGGTACGTGCTTGTATCCACGGTGTACTTGTAATCCCTATTGTTTCAAGCTACTTGTCCACAGGAGAGGGAATTGGAAAGCTCACTAGCGACTGTGCCTTCAAGAATGTGTGACTACGGGGAGTCTTCACCTTCCCATCTCACAGGAGGCAAATAGCTTAAAAAATGAGAACACATGTGATGGATATTCTGGGACTGATTGAGGGCATGATTATGACTTTGGTGGTCTCGCAGCGGGCCGCAACGCCAGCACCCGCTGCGAGATTGCGAAAGCCGTCCACACACTTCCTGCCAGATTAGGAGTTTAATTCTGGTCTGGTGGGCGGTGCTTGGCAGCACACATAGAAAGAGGAAAATGCCTTTCAAGTCCTCCTTGTCTACAACGCAGGGACCCTTGCACCATGACGCAACAGTGCCTCCATTGGTGCTAGGCTGCCAAAAGTGTGCCAGCGCTTAGAAAGGATAATAATGTGCCGTATAATGTTAAATATGAAGCATTCTGCCCTTTCCCTTTCACGTAGAGCAGCATAGTGCAGCGCTGTAAGGTGGCTTGCTGAATTGTGCTGCATGAAAGATTGATGAATCTGCCCGTAGTCTGTCAGTTTCTGGCTGCGGGTCAGGTTGGGCCTCCTATTGTATAGTTGACTCAGGAGCATAGCTGTGTGTTCTTCCCTGGTCTCACCAGGCTCTCGGTCTGGAGTGTCTTTTTGCTCTGTGGATGGTGATATCAGTCTCTAAGAATGGTCCATGCCTGAAGAATGGTCCATGCCCCTTCAGAGCGTCTTTTCCTGCCATTGAGCTTTCCACAATCTCAGATGCCTCCTCTTCATCCTCAAAACCCTCCTGGTCCCCCTAAGATATGACCGTATTGAACTACAAGACATGTCAGGTAACCTTCTCATTCCCTAGGTAGTCCCTTCGATTTTTTCTATTGTCCACAAACCTTCTTCAAACAGAATCCAAACCCTCCAGCCAGGATGCCGATCACAGACCAGCACTTGGTCTCCAGGCCCAGTCTGCGAGTCTCACACACTCTGCTTGTGGTTTGCCTGGTTATTGGTCCTCTTCTGCCTTCCTTGAACATCAAGGATGTCTAAGGTGGCTGGCTGTCAACCAGGCCAGATGGGTATACTGTCCTCCCTGCATTAAGTCCATGACATAGCACTTAGTTGTGATACAGGGTGTTCAGCATATTCGTAGGAAATTATATAAACACCTTTCTAAGTCTTCACCTTGATCTACACCAATGCGGAGGTTGTTGCTGAATGTGGGCATGAATAAGTCAACGTCCCTGTTGGGCTGTGACCATTTGGGTATGAACTAACCCTGGGCAAAGCACTACACTACACTCGCGTAGTTTGCGAAGTTTGTGCATCTTCGCACTACGTGAACTGCACTTAGCTCCAATACCCTGCCATCATTACTTGAACCCTGCAGTCCCCCAGACCACCTGCACACAGTGTGGTTTTCAGTTTATAATGGTACTGCCAAATAACACCACTAGAAACCAGCACAAGATGTTTCTTCTAAACTGCAGGTCCCTTGTAAAACACTCTCTTGAAATCCACCTACTTATAGAAGAGCTCAATCCAGACATCCTATATCTGACAGAAACATGGCTCAACGATGAATCTGAACCAGACCTGGTCCAGGCCATCCCCCAAGGCTACCAAATATCCCGCCTAGATCGTACAGTGGGGAAAGGGGGGGGGGATGAGCTATTATCTTCAGGGACTGCTTCCAGTGCCGCAGCTCCTCCAATCTGATACCGGACTGCGAAAGTCTTTCGTTTGTGATAGACTTTTCTCCCACCAATACGTTCTCGGGAATCCTCTTATACCGCCCACCTGGAACCGTAGGAGATTTTGCCAACAACCTCCCCTCCATTACGGCCAGCCTAGCTTGCACACCAGCGAATTTTACTCTACAGGGTGATCTCAACATTCACTTTGACGACACTACCAATCACACTACTCTACACTTGCTAGCAAGCCTCTCAGCCCTACAACTGACTCAATTAGTACTCGAACCAACCCACACAAAAGGTCATCTACTCGACCCTATTTTTAGCAACTGTACAGATCTGAAAGTAGGCACTCCCTCCCCCATCCCGTGGTCTGACCATCATCTGATCCCTTTCTTCTGGACCGCTCCTGACCGGCACCACCCGTCACACACTACTACACTTATGCAAAGAAACTGCTCCAAACCCCCGCTGAACGACTGGCGAATAGCTCTAGATAACACTAGACCACACAACAATCCAGACCCCATTTCAGCGAACAAGGAATATAACAGCTGGATCTCTAAACCCCAGTGGCGGCTGGTGAGATTTGAAAGTGGTTGGGCTGGAAATTTTTGGTGTAGAATGCCGTGCGAGCGAGCCGAACCACCTAAAATTAGCAGCCAAATGGTGGATTTTCAAGACTTTCGGAAGCCATTGTGCTTAACAGAAACAGGCCACTGCCTCCCCTAAAACTATCATCAGTTCCAATGCCTCATGAATAAACCATTCTAAATTGCAATAAACCACAATTAATTTTAACAATGTTGCATAAATAGGTTGGATCTGTCTACTGACCAAGTGGCTACTTGAGATAAAATGGCATTCAAGGTAGCCCATCAGAGTAAAATGCCTACTTTTTCCACATAGAATTGAATCTCATATTGGTTAGTGTTCATTTTTTGGAACTCGATAGCATGCATAAAGGCACCATGTATAAACAAAAAACACATAAGCATACAGAGATAAAATATATACATGCAACACATAAAATGTTTCCCCTACCTTTGCTTGTCTGTTTCCTTTATGAATCATTTGTTCAAAGCCAAGTACACAGGAGGTGAATGAAATCTTCATATGATATAATTGGCTACAGATAGAAATATTCATTTGAAGAAAAAAATAATTCAATCTTTAAGACTGTCAACCAAACTTTGAGCCGGCTAGCTTTACAGTTGAAACACGAAACGTAAATATCCCTCATCCCAAAGCCAATTGTTCAAACAGTAATGTAGAATGCTTTATATAGATTTACATTTAAACAATCAAGCATGGTAAAATCCTTTCAAAAAAAAAATATAAGGAGCAGGAAGATGACCAAAACCTTTGTGTAGAGAAGGTTTAATAGTACAAGAAGTATGTTTTATATACTTTAAATTTAAATACTTTGTACATCACTGCTAAAGTGTCTGGTTAACCAGTACTTTAAAAAAACATGTATATTTACATGAAATATGTATTGGTGTATGGAAGAAACATAACTGTCTCAAAGTCGTATGGGTTCACACATTTATATTATCTAACACCCATGAGGCCACCAACAAAATATTACTAGTAGATAACTCTATATGTTCCAACAAGAAAACAAACATGGTTATATCATTTATGAAAGTGAAATGAGCCAACATTCAGACTCCTTGCATGCAAATATAAGTGCTCCCTTACAGATGTTGCATCACTGCAGATGGCAATTCGCATCAGATTCTGCTAAAGTAATGGAGTTGATGAACATGAAGTGCTGCCGCCTTAATATAATTGTTTGAATTTTTTTATGGTGTGTTGAGTATTAAGTATGAGGCAATGAGTCATGAGTAGATCTAAAGAATCCACTCAGTATCAGTCCATGATGGTCAGTGGTAGAGATCGTTAAAAAAATACGTCCAGGATTCTACAGGCCTCTACCACACAGCAACACTACAGTGTATCAGTTTGCAATTAGGAAAAGAGCAAACAAACTACAGCTTCATCTAACGAATAGCCAGAAGAAAATTGTTATTCCTAAAGGGCACTGCATTACAGCAAAAGTTTGTAAAACGAGACTGTATTCAGGACTGACTATAATACCTGGATCAGGACTGACTATAAAGATGAAACCAATAAACAATATCCTGTAATTCTTACAAGACTGACTGTAGCCCAGTATGCACCATCTTTAAGTATGTAATGGAAGGTGCATGGTATCAGTGTGTCAGGCTATAGTTTGTAAGTTAATGCAAATCTTGCCAGAGTGTAGGATATTCACAAAACTGGGTCATGTTTGCTGGGGAACTTTGTAAAAAGGTGGAGAGAGAGGTGCATTAACTAATACCCTGAAACAACACTAAGCTTATGTGGCTTTATAATGATATGTCTGAATTACTCTCAAGTCATGCAAGGTACTGAAACATAAATTTAACACATGGTACATTTGCTTTCATAGGTTCCTGGACCTGCAGTATACTTGAAAGGCTGCTTGCAATACAAAGTAAACAAAAACTATATTTGTTAGCACCAATGATTCACAGCACCACGTGCATTTCCATGGTTTCTATTTGTACAGAAAGTTTGCACGCCGTTCTTTAATGTGAGCAAACGTTTCAATCGTTTGCTTGTTAAAATCTGGAATCTGATTTATTAGTTCTTTTACCATTGACAGCATGGCCAATGCATTAAGTCGAGCTTGGGTCATTGTGTTCCTTAAAAATGTTTTTATCCTTTTCAGTGTGGAAAAGCATCTTTCAGCCTCAGATGTTGTCATAGGTGTCGTAATGACAATTCTCAATAATTTAAGAGTCTCACAAAAAGAAGTATGCAAGTTGTTTTGACATAAGAATATATATAAAGCCATGGCACTGCCTGTAGCCTGCTGAAAGTCCTGTCTTCCATACAGGATTGATAGTTCAGTGCGCAATCGTGACCTATTTAGCATTGGATATGCTTCCACTGTTTCATTGAGAGCTGCAGTAGGAAAACATTTGCTATGTTTTAGAAACAGGCCACTATCCAGTAGTGTTGCACTGACTAGATGCCTTGTAAATGCAAAGCGCTCCTTGGCATGCACCACAATAATGTCGCATACTTCCTTTCCTTCCTGAATCAAGGTGTTTATCTGCAGTTTGCGGTTTGTAAATTGAGAATCATCTGGAAATTCAGAGTCCAAATTATCAATGGATTCTCGTATTTTGTTGATGCTGATCATAAAGGCTGAAGTGCATTTTTGGGCAGATACAGTATCAATGTCTCGTTTTTGAAATTGCTCTTACAACATATTGACTTGTGGCATTATATCGTGAAACAAATAAAGAAAAAAAAGAAACTCCTTGTCTTCCAGAGTCCTGGTAAAGCCCTTAGCTTCACACACAGAAGTGGAATCAAATGTCTTCTGTAATAGATTTCATGCATTCTAAAAGGTCACCCCTGTGTTCGTGAATTATATTGACAGCTCGGATGTTGAAGTTCCAGCGAGTTGCAGACCCTCTCGGTATTCTTTTTGCCACTATCTGTTCAAGCACTTCAGTCCGTTTTGGCGAACGGGAAAAAAAGCAGTAATACCACCCAACTCTTTAAAGAAAATTCTGCATCTGGATATTTTTGAAGCAGCCTGTTCCATGATTAGATTTATTTGGTGGGCATAGCAATGGACATAGTGCGCGTTTGGATAGATGTCTCTGATCTTTTTCTGTACCCTACCAGAGGCACCACGCATGACACTGGCACCATCATAACTCTGAGCAATTAGCTTCTCTTTACCACTGTGCTCTGGGAAAATATGTTCAAGTTCATTAAGAATAGATGCTGAAATTGTATCTGCAGTTGAATCTTTAAGATTTGAAAAGCACCAAAATCTTTCTACTACCTTGGAATTGCCATCAATGTAGCGGAAAACAAGTACTGACTGCGTCTTGGTAGAGACATCAGTTGTATCATCGGCCAGGATAGCTACGTAATCAGTGCTTCTTATTTGCTGTACAATAGTTTCTTTTGTTACCTCCAGCATACAGTCAAGCAACTCATTCTGGATTGTCTTGGATGTGCCTTTAAATACAGTTGCACTTTTTAAGTGCGCTTCCATTGCACTATCTATACTGGACACAAAATCAACCAGCCCTTTGAAGACGCCAGGATTTCGGGAATGTTCAGTTTCATCGTGGCCGCGCAATGCCAATTCAAAAGCTCCACAAAATTTTACACAGTCAATCAGTTTGGATAATATATAACGGTTCTTATCAACCTCCTCATTGTGTTTGATTACCCCCTTGCGGTAGGCTTCATTTAACTGTAGTGCAATATTTGATTTTCCAAACAAAGACAACTTTAATACATTGGTCAAGTGGGCTTCACTGGAATCATGCCTCTTTATTTTTTCTGCCAGATATTTAAGGTCAGTAACTCCTGTTTTAGTCCAGCTAACTTCACCCCCAAAGAGCAAGCAGGGGAAACAGAACAAGGCATTCGTAGAAGAGCTGGCAGTTAACCACTCCATTTTATCAAACCAGCTCCGTGTAAATCTACGTGTGTAACCCTTGCCCCGGTCTTTTGTAGACTGTTCAATGTTTATTTCGAGTTTATCACGTCCAAGTCCTTTCACCCGAAGTTTATCTTTGTGTGTCATTCCCAAAAATGGTTTTGTGAGTAAACTGTCAACTGTGTTCATTTTGACAAACAATGAAATGAACAGTTCAAAGAAAGCCTAAACTAGATTATAGATGTATCACCTAACAGGAGTCACCCACTTTCCTTGTGCTTATCAAACTATCTCTTGATTTCCTGTTGGTGCCTGTAGAAAACCTTTCTGCTGGTTTCCTCTCTGCTGCCTGTAGTTTCGTTTATTAGCTATTTGTTGATTTCCTCCCTGGTGCTTGCCGTACTATCTGTTGATTTCCTCCCTGGTGCTTGTCAAGCTATCTGTTGATTTTCTCTGGTGCCTGTTGATAAGCTTTCTGCTGGTTTCCTCTCTGCTGCCTATAGTTTCTTTGATAAACTATCTGTTGATTTCCTCTGCCTGGTGCTTGTCGAACTATCTGTTGATTTCCTCCCTGGTGCTTGTCAAGCTATCTGTTGATTTTCTCTGGTGCCTGTTGAAAAGCTTTCTGCTGGTTTCTACTCTGCTGCCTGTAGTTTCTTTGAGAAACTATCTGTTGTTTTCCTCTGCCTGGTGCTTGTCGAACTATCTGTTGATTTCCTCCCTGGTGCTTGTCAAACTATCTGTTGATTTTCTCTGATGCCTGTTGAAAAGCTTTCTGCTGGTTTACTCTCCGCTGCCTGTTAAACTATCTGCTGATTTCCTCCCTGGTGCCTGTGAAAAGGTAAAAAGGACGTAAGCTTGGAGAATAGTGTCCACTGGATACACAGCAGAAACCACTGAACAGCTTGAACAATTTGAAAGCAGCTGTTAATTTCACATTTGCATCAAAACCAGATGCCGCAACGCCACAGGGACTGCGGTGTGTAGGTTTCTCGGTAATATAGGGTTAAATGCATTCTTAAAGGTTTCATGTACATTGACGTTGGGGTCTGTGGTGGAAGCGTATGAAATAATATAGGCAGTCACGGAGTAGTGCTCTGTGGCACTTCTCCTGAGACATGGTGGACCTGCACCACAATTGAAACCTACAGTCCTGTATATACTCAGACGGTGAAAAAACAGTTGAAAACAGGAATATCCTGGGGGCGCAGGCATGCTTAATGCACCTTGCATGAGGCCTCTTTAGCTTTCATTACATCAGTGTACTGCAGTCACATACTAAAGTATATTCAACAATTTCCATGTCATCACATTCAATACTGCTTTAAAGCTGTCTGAATCATTTTCAGTAGTAGCTTCTTCCCTATCGTGTTTTCCATTAACATACACCTATCACAAAATGAACAGTTTCACTAAGTTAAAAACCATGGCCTAGATGTATCAAGCAGTTTGCAATTCGCAAAGGCCGGAATTCGCAGAATTCTGGCGTTTGCGAATCGCAAACGGTCTTTTTGCACGTTTTGGCATGCAACAACAATTCGCACAATAAGGAATCGCAAAAATGTGCGATTCCTTATTTTGCTTTAGCATTTAAGGAATCGCAATTTTGTGATTCCTTAAATGCTATGTATGTAGCATTTTGGAATTGCGAATTTAGGTCAAGAAATCGCAAATTACCACCAACTTGTAGTTGGTGGTAATTTGCGACTTCTTTTAAAAATGCAGAATTTGGCATTTGTGAAGGTGGCATGAGGCGCACATACATGCTCATCAGCATGCTTCCAGAAATCCAACTTATGTACGTTTAGACAGAGACCGTCCAACTCTTTCAACAGGAACTGCAATGAGGCACAAGCACAACACCTTAAATAACATCAAACTCATCTATCTAATCTTTTAATACACCCAGTACATGCCCTGCCACTTGTAGTTTGGAGATTAGTGGGCCTTTTCTGAGCGCAGTTTAGTTGGAAGAAGGGATGCTACTGTAATTGACAATCACAGCATCTAGGAATCGGATAAAGTTAACCCTACAGCAATATACTCGGCCACATTAATTACAACCCAGACTGCGCCAACTAGGCCCGAAGAGAGGCCTGGGCTGTCAGATGCATTAACGCTTACACGTACCCAGTACCTCACGAACCAGATCCAAAACAGGTGATTAGAAAGCTTTTACAACGTGTCAGAGAATTATTCAGCACCAGCCGAGGTGGTGGTTTTTCAGGCGCCTTATTAAAAATGCTTTCCTTTATACAGTGTATAAAATCAAATATGTATTATATTCCTCACGTTTCCCTACATTTCTACTAAATAATAATAATTATGAACAAGCAATGGCATAGCCAAGAGGTCTCACCTTTGGGACCATATAAGTGTTTAGCCATGCAACAGTTGATGTTGTTGCACCAGGGATATTGTGCTGGATAACTTAACAGTTATAAAGTCCCAAAGGTGAGACCTATTGGCTATGCCAATGTTTGTGTGTAATGTCTCTGTTGTTGTTTAGATATATAAACAGCAAACACATTCATGTTGCACTATAAGCATACCCAGAAGCATATACAGACAAAATGTAGAGAGATATGCAGTGAGACAATACACAAAAGGCAACATGCAGACACAGGTGGTTGTCAATGGATGCGCTGATGGCTGTTAAGAGGAATACATAGTTAACACCTTCGCTGCTAAGGCAATTCACGCAGTGTGCTGAGAAATGCAGGATCCCATTATTCATGACGAGCTCAGCTCGTCATCAGCACACGACCAGTGTACTGCATGACGAGCTGAGCTCGTCATGAGCATGGAAGGGGTTAAAGAGACTGTTGGCTGACTGTATGTGCATATTAGGGTGGATCGGTGTTAATCACATAAGTAGCTTGATGCACATGCGAACATATGGGTGAACACCCGGGTGTTAGAGGATGGATCAATGCGCAGCTAAGAGTGGATGGATATGTGCTTGATTGAAGGTGGTTCAGGGATGAATAGGTATGGGTGGATATACAACTTTACGCAGATCCATGTGGATAACTGAGCAGGATAAGTGTGGGTTCAAGGGTGGTTGGGCCAAAGATTAAGTGAGTGCATAGCTGGGGCATGGGTAAGGGTAGGATGCGTGGATGTAATTGCATAGGTGAATGGAGGAATGCATAAGAATGGGAGTGGATGCCTCCAACAACATTTAAATTAAATGAGTAATGGTTTGCTCGTGACATTCTAAACATTAAAAAAATTGGGACCAAAAGAGGATTAGTATTGAATTAGTATAGTGAAACATGCAAGTAGATTTTAAGTAATGGATAGGTTAGTCAGGTATTTGGATTTGGAATGATTGCACGCAGAAGGGTAGATGAGGAAAAAAGGTTTGTATTTACAGCACAGGTTCACAAAATGGAAACTGATCAAAAATCACGTAGGTGTGCAATAAGTGGTCTTAAAACAGGCACAAAAACGAAATAGCAATTGATTCATAAAATATAGTAGCATGCCTTAGGGAACATGTGTGGATTTGCATTTTAATAGTATATAAGCTTGTATGCAAGTGAACATACTTTTTCAGTATAATAAAAGAGCTTTCCTTGCCTACTCAAACAACTGTGACCCCATAAGCATAACCTGTACTAGGCCCAGTTTAGTCAGAACCCCTATGTCAGCCTATTAATATCTGAAGTGTAGGGTGAAATTATTGAATTAATCTCAGCCAAATGTAACTACCCAGGGACGAATTATAGTCTATTGCTTACTGTTCCAATACACACAGCAAGCCCCCTATGCAAATCAGTATAGGCCACACCACAAAAAAGGGACCACTAAAACAACGAGGCCTACTATGTTTTTCTGTGTTGTCGAGGTAGGTGGTGACTTTGCAGCAGGTCATTCTTCATGCAGGCAACAGACAATAGGTTTGCTTCCTTGCAGGATTCTCAGGCTTTCCAGCACAGGGAGCACACATGCCTCCCCCCCCTCTCCCTGCACCGCATCCTATCCCAGATCTGTGTCCCTTCCCACCAGTTGTCTTTGTCAGCCTCAACAATTTCATCACCTTGCCCCTACCCCTGTCTCATACATCTCAGGTGGTGTTGGCCCTTGCCTCTTGTGTAGACATGCTGTGCAGGAGTAAGTGGTGTGGGTCACCTTACTGTCAGGTCTGGAAGAGGTGGGCAGGAATGAATTCCTTCAAACCCAGGATGGGCAGGAGAGCACCATATGCATGTTGGGAGACTGATTTGATTTTTGCTTCACCTTTGGCTTGTTTGAAACTTAAGAATCTGGATTTTGTATGTGAACATTCCGGAATTATGCTTTGGATCAAGTTTTATGGGCATTTCTAGTACTCTTTCCTGGAGCCAGGCAGTATTTTTTACTTTTAACGTTTGTACAGACACAGGACCCCCATCAACACCATCTCATATTCACTCCACAAATCACTTTCCTATCATTAAGTTTTTTTTTTTATAAATAATTCTGCACCATAGGAGTAAGTTGTGCTGTCCCTTGTGAGCGTCCCGCTTGAGCGTGCCTGTTGATTAAAGTTCTAAGTGTTGGTTGGAATTTAGATTGGATATGACCATATATTTTGCTGACATCTCAACATTTTCTACACATGTCTTAACACCACTATGCAACACAAGGTAGGTGGTAGGGTTTGACCCACATAGATGGAAGAATCATTATGTCCCTGTAAATGCATGTTGATAGAGATTCAACAGGAATACTTCACACGGCCCAACTGAACGAGCATTAAATGCCACGGAAGGAACCCCTTCTCCAAAAACACTGCTATTCAAAAAGAGCCACAAAACTTGGCAGCTAAAACATTATGTACTCTGCATAAACAAATCCTCGAGCATCCAGACCGAGGGCGCCTGTAATTCTCTTTCCAAGTGACCTATTAGCAACATGCTGTTAATATAATTCAATTTCTAGTGAGCACTGAGCAGCATTTGTTTCCTATTCATAATTTATACTATTAAACCATATACAGAGAGCGAGTTAAAAGCCCGAGCTGTCAGCATTACTTAAGAGATGCCCGTGCCGTGCCTGTGCACAATAAATTGAATCAGGGCTGTAATTGTGAGGATTTGTATTGTAACTAGGGTTTGGCCCACATACATAGATGGAAGAATCATTATGTCCCAGGCTGTAAATGCATGTTAATAGAGATTCAACAGGAATACTTCACACGGCCCAACTGAAAGAGCATTAAATGCCATGGAAGGAACCAAAAACACTGCTATTAAAAAAGAGCCACAAAACTTGGCAGCTAAAACATTATGTACTCTGCATAAACAAATCCTCGAGCATCCAGACCGAGGGCGCCTGCAATTCTCTTTCCAAGTGACCTATTAGCAACATGCCGATAATATAATTCAATTTCTAGTGAGCACTGAGCAGCATTTGTTTCCTATTAATTTATACTATTGCCAATTTGCCAATGCTCGTATACAATGCAGCCCTGTGCATTCCTTCCCGGGTGCTGGCCCCCACAAGTATTTTTATATTTATATATATGATTCATGCTTGTTTCCAATTGCATGTAGATATTCTGTTAAAGAAAAGTGCACAGTGCACTGCATGGCAATCTTTTCCTAGCCAGACAATTGATGGAGCTGCCAGAGACAGGGGCTTCCTACTACTAGGCCACTTTCAGATGTGTTCAAACAATGATGCATTCTCCCAAACTTGAGACACACAAGACATTCAAATGTCACAGATAGGCACACTAAACACTTGGAAATGTCCCTCATAAGCAAACTGAAAACCTGGAAATGTTAGACATAAGCAAACTACAACCTTGGAAACGTCAGGCATAAGCAGTAAAGCAGACTAAAAATTTGGCAGCTGCGCATAATTATTGTCAATGCCACTGATGCCCTTGTGTAATATATACCCATATCTCGAGAGCACTGGTCAGGGAGGAGCTCGGACACTTCACTGCCCCTGGTTTTCTTCCTCGCTGTTTCCATCCATAAAGGTTTCCGTCCTATGCCATATTCTGTGTTCTATGTGTGTTTGGAATAGCTAAGACACGTCTCTATATTTCTATAGCGGCAGACCTGGCTCTCTGGACTTCTAGCAGCAACCAGAGCTCATGGTAACTACTCTAACGGTGATCAAATAAAAACTGCCCGCCTGTGGACGATACTGATTTCTTTCAACGCAGAAAGTACTTAAGATGAAGAGATCTTAAGAAAATTAGTGCAATCAAATTGACATTCGACATCACTCTGCATTGTTTAGCCGCAGTCTCAAAAGTATATATTTTTGTCGTTATCGTTATGCATAAGCATCGAAGAGGTTCAGCAAAAATGCTTCTCTCCGGGTTCCCATTAGACGGTGCGATTTTTATTTACATATATTAATAGCATCTCAAGACTGGATTACTACTGTTTCTTTATTGACAGTAGTAACTTACACTCGTAAGTTTGGCTCTGCTGCCTTTTTCATGTGGTGGAGATGTGTAAGTCTACACTTTTGAGTAACTTTACACTTGGATTTTGAGAATAGCTCAAAGAAGTAAAGTTACTCAAAAAGGGAAGAGTAAATTACATATGGAAATAATTCACAAGTGTAAGTTACATTTGCCTGTCTGTGACCAGACATTCCTCCTGCAAGAATAAACCTTTAGGAACCAGAAAGATACAGAGGACGCTTCTGTGCTCCACAGGAATGGAAAGTAGATCAACACAATTCAAGGAGGCTATTCAACATACAGGGGAGGGGTGGGAGATATAAGTTGACCTCTTTGTCACACGGCTGTATATTGAGGCCAGCATGCCTAATGTATAGGGAGAGGTCAGGCCTGTCGCCTAGTTTCAACAGGGAAGAATCTAAGCCTCCACTCTGCCATTCGCAAGGCTCTGCGGATGTTAAGGTGGAGCAGCAATTCCTCCTTGATTCTCGGGGATTTTTTTTTCTTGGACCAATTATTTCTGAAACGAAGTCCCAGACCTACCCTAATAATGGAATTCCGTGTATCAGCTGATTGGGACAAGTTTTCACCCCTCTCTTCCACTACTTAACGTAATGGCTTAGTTCATGAAGCACCAGCCCACGCTCACATTAATATTTCAGAAGGCAATCTTAAAATAACGCATGGTGCCAGGGGAGACTTCACCAGGAAGCAGCACAAAATCAAATTTGCGAGTTACTGATATCGGGGCTGATTAAAAGGTACATTCTCTCCTGTTGCAGAAAGCTGATCACGTCTTGTCTTTTCTGACTTACCTAACGAATATAGGGATTCTTGCATATTCTCGAAAAACACATACTACAGCAGGCCCACGTCGTTTTAATGAAGAAACATATTCTATTTGGCTTCGCCACAACAGATCCCGCTGGTGAGTGAGTGGTGTGCGACCCCACCCCCTTTTTGAAATATTTAAGCGGGCTGACGAGCCTGGGACCCCGCACCCGCGCGCCCGTGTGGTACTAGACCTGGCAATATTTGGCAGCCACCGGCAACCCCAGAAGATAAGAAGATGGCCTATTCCCTGCTGATGAGGGGTAAATACCCCGAAACACGTGTCCAGGGATGGCGAAGAAAGATACATCGCAGAATACAACGCTACACTGACCATAGTCCTTAGGGGCGATCCCGCTGGTGAGTGAGTGGTGTGCGACCCCACCCCCTTTTTGAAATATTTAAGCGGGCTGACAAGCCTGGGACCCCGCACCTGCGCGCCCGTGTGATACTAGACCTGGCAATATTTGGCAGCCACCGGCAACCCCAGAAGATAAGAAGATGGCCTATTCCCTGCTGATGAGGGGTGAATACCCCGAAACACGTGTCCAGGGATGGCGAAGAAAGATACATCGCGGAATACAACGCTACACTGACCATAGTCCTTAGGGGCGATCCCGCTGGTGAGTGAGTGGTGTGCGACCCCACCCCCTTTTTGAAATATTTAAGCGAGCTGACGAGCCTGGGACCCCGCACCCGCGCGCCCGTGTGGTACTAGACCTGGCAATATTTGGCAGCCACCGACAACCCCAGAAGATAAGAAGATGGCCTATTCCCTGCTGATGAGGGGTAAATACCCCGAAACACGTGTCCAGGGATGGTGAAGAAAGATACATCGCGGAATACAACGCTACACTGACCATAGTCCTTAGGGGCGATCCCGCTGGTGAGTGAGTGGGGTGCGACCCCACCCCCTTTTTGAAATATTTAAGCGGGCTGACGAGCCTGGGACCCCGCACCCGCGCGCCCGTGTGGTACTAGACCTGGCAATATTTGGCAGCCACCGGCAACCCCAGAAGATAAGAAGATGGCCTATTCCCTGCTGATGAGGGGTAAATACCCCGAAACACGTGTCCAGGGATGGCGAAGAAAGATACATCGCGGAATACAACGCTACACTGACCATAGTCCTTAGGGGCGATCCCGCCGGTGAGTGAGTGGTGTGCGACCCCACCCCCTTTTTGAAATATTTAAGCGGGCTGACGAGCCTGGGACCCCGCACCCGCGCGCCCGTGTGGTACTAGACCTGGCAATATTTGGCAGCCACCGGCAACCCCAGAAGATAAGAAGATGGCCTATTCCCTGCTTATGAGGGGTAAATACCCCGAAACACGTGTCCAGGGATGGCGAAGAAAGATACATCGCGGAATACAACGCTACACTGACCATAGTCCTTAGGGGCGATCCCGCTGGTGAGTGAGTGGTGTGCGACCCCACCCCCTTCTTGAAATATTTAAGCGGGCTGACGAGCCTGGGACCCCGCACCCGCGCGCCCGTGTGGTACTAGACCTGGCAATATTTGGCAGCCACCGGCAACCCCAGAAGATAAGAAGATGGCCTATTCCCTGCTGATGAGGGGTAAATACCCCGAAACACGTGTCCAGGAGAGGCGAACAAAGATACATCGCGGAATACAACGCTACACTGACCATAGTCCTTAGGGGCGATCCCGCTGGTGAGGGAGTGGTGTGCGACCCCACCCCCTTTTTGAAATATTTAAGCGGGCTGACGAGCCTGGGACCCCGCACCCGCGCGCCCGTGTGGTACTAGACCTGGCAATATTTGGCAGCCACCGGCAACCCCAGAAGATAAGAAGATGGCCTATTCCCTGCTGATGAGGGGTAAATACCCCGAAACACGTGTCCAGGGATGGCGAAGAAAGATACATCGCGGAATACAACGCTACACTGACCATAGTCCTTAGGGGCGATCCCGCTGGTGAGTGAGTGGTGTGCGACCCCACCCCCTTTTTGAAATATTTAAGCGGGCTGACGAGCCTGGGACCCCGCACCCGCGCGCCCGTGTGGTACTAGACCTGGCAATATTTGGCAGCCACCGGCAACCCCAGAAGATAAGAAGATGGCCTATTCCCTGCTGATGAGGGGTAAATACCCCGAAACACGTGTCCAGGGATGGCGAAGAAAGATACATCGCGGAATACAACGCTACACTGACCATAGTCCTTAGGGGCGATCCCGCTGGTGAGTGAGTGGTGTGCGACCCCACCCCCTTTTTGAAATATTTAAGCGGGCTGACGAGCCTGGGACCCCGCACCCGCGCGCCCGTGTGGTACTAGACCTGGCAATATTTGGCAGCCACCGGCAACCCCAGAAGATAAGAATATGGCCTATTCCCTGCTGATGAGGGGTAAATACCCCGAAACACGTGTCCAGGGATGGCGAAGAAAGATACATCGCGGAATACAACGCTACACTGACCATAGTCCTTAGGGGCGATCCCGCTGGTGAGTGAGTGGTGTGCGACCCCACCCCCTTTTTGAAATATTTAAGCGGGCTGACGAGCCTGGGACCCCGCACCCGCGCGCCCGTGTGGTACTAGACCTGGCAGTATTTGGCAGCCACCGGCACCCCCAGAAGATAAGAAGATGGCCTATTCCCTGCTGATGAGGGGTAAATACCCCGAAACACGTGTCCAGGGATGGCGAAGAAAGCTACATCGCGGAATACAACGCTACACTGACCATAGTCCTTAGGGGCGATCCCGCTGGTGAGTGAGTGGTGTGCGACCCCACCCCCTTTTTGAAATATTTAAGCGGGCTGACGAGCCTGGGACCCCGCACCCGCGCGCCCGTGTGGTACTAGACCTGGCAATATTTGGCAGCCACCGGCAACCCCAGAAGATAAGAAGATGGCCTATTCCCTGCTGATGAGGGGTAAATACCCCGAAACACGTGTCCAGGGATGGCGAAGAAAGATACATCGCGGAATACAACGCTACACTGACCATAGTCCTTAGGGGCGATCCCGCTGGTGAGTGAGTGGTGTGCGACCCCACCCCCTTTTTGAAATATTTAAGCGGGCTGACGAGCCTGGGACCCCGCACCCGCGCGCCCGTGTGGTACTAGACCTGGCAATATTTGACAGCCACCGGCAACCCCAGAAGATAAGAAGATGGCCTATTCCCTGCTGATGAGGGGTAAATACCCCGAAACACGTGTCCAGGGATGGCGAAGAAAGATACATCGCGGAATACAACGCTACACTGACCATAGTCCTTAGGGGCGATCCCGCTGGTGAGTGAGTGGTGTGCGACCCCACCCCCTTTTTGAAATATTTAAGCGGGCTGACGAGCCTGGGACCCCGCACCCGCGCGCCCGTGTGGTACTAGACCTGGCAATATTTGGCAGCCACCGGCAACCCCAGAAGATAAGAAGATGGCCTATTCCCTGCTGATGAGGGGTAAATACCCCGAAACACGTGTCCAGGGATGGCGAAGAAAGATACATCGCGGAATACAACGCTACACTGACCATAGTCCTTAGGGGCGATCCCGCTGGTGAGTGAGTGGTGTGCGACCCCACCCCCTTTTTGAGTCACTGTTGTGGCGAAGCCAAATAGAATATGTTTCTTCATTAAAACGACGCAGTTCAGCGCACGTTTTCCCAGCTAATGCGATGGTCTCGATGCAGGTAACACTAGGAACTTCCTAGTGTTAATTTTCACTGACTCAAGTAGCCTGGGAGATCAATGGGTACTCAGCCCAACAGCGGCAGCCATGTTACAACTCAGAGAAATGAAATCCATTCACCACAACAGAGAACGGTCCGGTAGGCCCTACCTGCCCGAGTTCACACACGTCTCACTCTCGGTCCGGACAGCAACCTCCTGCAACCAAATGGATGGTGGACTAGGCTGCTGCTGCAGGGCACGACCGGTCCGCTTTCTTTCTTCAAAGGCTACGACCTGACCTCCGCTCCGACTCGCTAGTCTCCACCGCTCCTGAGGCTCCTGACACACACTACACAGTCCGTCTGGAAAATGGCGGCTGCTACTCCAACATGCGCAGGAAGAACTACTCAGAGTCTGCGCAGAGGGTCCTATCCACTTGTCACAGGGTGGGTCTTACCACGCCCTGTGACGAGTTGGGAGGGGGTGGGGTGAATCACCAGCAAGCTCTCCTGTCTCCTCCACTCTCTGATTGACGTGGAGACGTTAGCAATCCCGGGCTTGTGTAAAAAACGCCTGGGGTTAACTTAATCTCCACACCATCAGGGGGTGGAGACTGGGCCTCCAGGCTATGTCTTTGCCTAGCTGATGGCGTCACAGCCTTCAGGGCTGTGAGGTTCTCAGCCGGCAAAGACATAGCAGGTGGTGCAGCGCGGCGGTATTGGCAGTGGGAGGCAGCAGACTGACAAGACAGTGCCCCGTGTTCTTTGCGGCGATGTGTTCTTCTTTGCGTTTTTTTTATTTTCTTAATAAAAAAAGAAACGTACTGGTGATATTTATTTTTATAAAATCAAAGGAAACGTGTTAAATTAACTGGGGCTAAATTACCTGGGGCGGAGCCCCGACGCCCACAAAGAGAAACCGCCACTGCTAAACCCCTAGACTTAGTACTCCCCCTGAAATGTGCGGAATCCAAGCGCAGCTCAAAAACCGCTCCTTGGTACACTTCCGGCTTACGGGAACTAAAATGTAAATGCAAAAGACTAGAAAGGAAGTGGAGATTGGATTTCTTCCCCGCCAGGAAAACTGCCTACAGAGAAATGCTTAGAACTTACAAAAACAAGATTAAATCAGCACAATCGGCCTTCTTTGTAGAACACAGCAGCCTCCAAACCGAAAGACCCTCCTTCAACGTCCAGAACAGCCCCCTGACCCTTTCAATACACAAGCCCCCTGCAACAACTTGGCTGAGTTCTTCCTCCACAAAATTCAAAATATCTTTTTTTTTTTTTTTTATTGCTTATTAAGCGCAACTGTCACCCCCAAGGGTATCCTGGCGCTGAGACCTAACCGTGCATCTATTAAAACAGCTACATTACTCTGGGAAACAGGTAAGTTTTAAGGCTCTTTTTAAAAGTGAGCAGATCAGGGCAGCTCCTTAATGCCAGGGGGAGAGTGTTCCACAGCGTGGCAGCCGCAAAACTACAAGCGCGACCACCCATTCTCGTTCTATTAATTTTAGGGACTTTTACCAAGAACGCCGAAGATGATCTTAAAGGTCTGGCTGCCTGATACCAGAGGAAGAGAGTCTGAAGAGGTATTGGTCCCAGTCCATGCAGGGCCCTAAAAACAAGGCAGAGAGCCTTAAACGCAATTCTCTGCTGGACTGGAAGCCAATGCAAATCGGCCAAAGCTGCCGATGAAGAGGCGGACCGTGGTCGAGACAAGGCCAGTTTAGCGGCCATATTCTGTATCCTTTGGAGCTTTAGGACCAGAATATTCGGGGCACCCAGAAGTAGTGCGTTGCAGTAGTCAATCCTACTGAGAATGGAACTACGCACTACCTCAGCTCTGGAGCCCCGTGGAAGAAGTGGCAAGATTTTCCGTAGAGCACGGAGCAGACCCATACATGTTGCTGCCGTTTTGTTTACGGAGGCATCAAGCTGCAAATTGGGTTCGAATAGAACTCCCAGGTTGCGAGCTGACTCTGCCGCCTCCACCGATCCCGGGATGGACACTGGCCAGAAATCTGCCGGTAGTGTACGGGGAGTTCGGTCCAAGGAGCAGTGGAGTACCTCCGTTTTTGACCCGTTGAATTGCAACGCATTGGCTCGCAGCCATGCTGCTGTGGCTGCCATACAACGGTGAAAGACATCCCTTGAAATAGTCTCTGAACCCTCAAATGAAAAAATCAACTGAGTGTCATCGGCATAGTTGACAACAGATATGCCGAATGACTTTATCAGTGCTATCAAGGGACGGAGATATATATTAAATAGGATCGGGCTAATTGCCGATCCTTGAGGGACTCCCTGTTTCACCCGCCTAGTGGCTGAACGAAAAGGTGGTAATGCCACGGCTTGTTGTCGGTTATCCAAATAGGACGTGAGCCAGTCTAGGGCCAGGCCGCACACTCCCGCACTCCGAAGACGGCCAAGTAGGACTTCATGGTCCACCGTGTCGAACGCGGCCGACATGTCAAGTAGCACCAAGAATGCAGACTTGCCCTTGTCGACTCGCGCTCGCAGATCATCCAACACGGTGACCAAGGCCGTCTCGGTACCGTGTGCTGGCCTAAAGCCAAATTGTGCAGCATCCAGACACAGATTTGTTTCTAGGAAGTTGGATAAGGCTCTTGTGACCCATCTTTCAAGGACTTTAATCGCAAATGGTAATAGCGAAATTGGCCTATAATTAGCCGAACAAAGAGGGTCCAGAGAAGCCTTTTTCAACAGAGGTGTTACAATAGCCAACTTCCAGCTGTCTGGAACTGACGCTGTGGTCAATGATTGACAGCAGATGGAATGCAGCGGAGGGAAAAGCTCATCTTGAAAGGCCTTCCAGATCTTGTGAGGCATAGGGTCCAGCGGTGATCCTGACGATACACTGCTTGCCAGGATAACAAATTCCTCTAACGAGGGAACGGGAAAGCTGGACAGCTGAGGCATACCTTCCTTGTTAGGTACCCAATTGGAGTCCAGGTTGTCAGACGGGTCCAAAGGAGAGACTGCGGATGTTACAGATTGTTCAGAGTTTTTCAGTCCAGTCAGAATAGTCCTGATTTTCTCCTCAAATGCAAGGGCCAGCGAGTCGCACAGTGCCTGTGAGGCCGGGATAGTAGACGCCATGCAAGGCGGGTCAGACAAAGTCTTGACCAGTCTAAACAGGGTCTGAGATTTGTTAGAGGCCTTCGCCAGAGTGTCTTCCAAAAACTTGGCTTTTGCGGCTCTTAACTGGGCCTTGTATTCATGCAAGGCTGCTTTATAAGCTGCCTTATCCTGCTCCCTGTATCCTCTCCTCCAAGTACGCTCCGCCTGTTTACAGCGGAGTTTGGAGTGCCCCAATTCTTCGCTGAACCAGGCGTTTAGGCCCCTGGGCCTGTCTCTTACCTTACGTAAGGGGGCCAGGTCATCGAGAGATGATACAATATGCTGGCAGAGAGAAGCGTAGCTCTTGTCCACATTCTCCTCCATCTGAAAGATTCCCGGTAGGAGTGTGGGTCGAATCGGTTCCCTAAGGAATCGGTTCCCTAAGAGGATATCTACACCTCTTTCCCCCCTATCCCCACCACCGCCCAATCAGCCACCCCCCCATCACCGACACCCAACCCCTTGCTATCTTGGAATCCTTTCCTCTTCTCAATCTCATCACACTAGAGTCTATACTGCCAAAGGTAAAATCAGGTTCTCCCAATGATCTGGCCCCCCCCACATTCTCTGAATTTGGTAAACAACAAGATTCTTCCGACAGTACTCAATTTGCTTAATGCTTCCGTAGCCACTAGCTCCGTTCCCCCTCCCTGGAAGTGCGCCATGGTTAAGGCCCTTCTTAAAAAACCCAACCTTGATCAGAGAGATCCTAACAACTATCGGCCAATCTCTCTACTCCCCTGGTTGAGTAAGATACTGGAGAAGCATACCAACACTGCGCTAGTAAAATTCCTCGAGACCAACCACATGCTCGACGTCTCTCAAACTGGATTCCGCCCCATGCATGGGACCGAAACCGCGCTACTTGCAGTAACGGAGGAGGCAAGGAAGATCTTGGACCAGGGGAGATCGGCCGCTATAATACTCCTTGACCTAAGTGCCGCCTTCGACACTGTCAACCACAGCATGTTACTTCATCAGCTCTCGAGCATAGGGATCTCAGGAAAAGCCATCTCCTGGCTTGAATCCTTCCTCTTCGACCGTTCTTTTCAAGTGTTCGAGGGTAACATCACCTCCCCGAGCAAGCCTCTTGTCTGCGGCGTACCGCAGGGTTCTTCCCTGAGCCCTACGTTATTTAATGTTTACATGGGCCCCTAGCTGAGATAGTCCGTCCGTATGGAATAAAAATCATTACCTACGCAGACGCCACTCAGCTAGGGGTGGCCCTTAATCAACTGGACATGAATCCCGACAATCTCAGGACCTGCCTGGAAGAGGTCTCCAAATGGATGACTCTGTCGTGCCTTAAACTCAATGGCGAAAAAACTGAGCCTATGTACCTAGGCAACCCCTCTCCACTCGCGCTCAAGTCATTGTGGCCCTCCTGCCTCAGTGCTTCCTCCATACCTAAGGATAAAATCAAGAGCCTAGGCATATGGCTTGACAAATCTCTCCATTTAAACGCCCAAGCTGCAAAACTGTCAGCGACCTGTTTCGGCCTACTCAGGCTTATACAGAAGATTCTCCCCTTACTACCTTTCCAAGTTAGGCAGATAATGATCCAGGGACTTGTTCTCTCCAGGCTGGACTTTGGAAATGCATTGTATTTAGGGGTCCCCCAATCTACCTTGAACACGCTCCAGATCGTACAAAACTGTGCAGCACGTACACCACTCCAAATCTCTGCCGACTCTCTGTAAAAACTGGTCTGAGGAGCCTCCACTGGCTCCCGGTAAGACAAAGAATTGAGTTTAAGAGCCTCTATGTAACTCACCGAGCATACTGGAAAACCGGAGCCACCATCAACCATTCATTGATTACTTCATATAGCCCTGCCAGACAGCTCAGATCATCGTCCTCTCTCCTGGTAACGGTACCCAGGATCAAGAGAACCAGATGCGGAGGTTGGTCCTTTTCGTACAATGCATCAATGCTTTGGAACTCCCTTCCCTACCACCTGCGCGCAGAGCCCAATCTCCTATCCTTTCGCAAGCAACTAAATGTAAATGTAGGTATACTTATATAGCGCGACCTGTCACCACAAAGGGCATCCTGGCGCTTGCCTAGGGAACCCGTCCTGGTATTCCCCTGTGAGAGGCCCCGGCAGGGTATCCACAAGGTGAAAGCCAGGCATCCCGCCGTGAGGGGCCGTTGTGGAGATTAAGCAAGCTATTGCCCAGAGTCACAGAGCGTGAACCCGTGAGTCGAGAAGGCACCGGAGCAAGAATTATCGAGACCGTGGAATTTTTGGCCCAAGACCCGCCGAGGCGGGGAATTGAACCCTGGTCCAGGGCCGATCTCAGCTTCCGGGTCTGCCGCCTCTAACCATTGAGCCACACTTCTCCACTAAAAACTAAAAACCCTGCTCTTCACATAAAGCGCTTAGTCTTTAATACTGCTCCCCACAACACACAAGTCTACAGCGCTTGGACGCCTCAGAGTAGCTACCGCGCTTTACAAATGACCTTTTCATTTCATTTCATTTCAGTCATTTACTTAGCACAGTGTGAACACGCGTAGCGTAGTGCAGAGGTCATTTTCTGCATGCTCGCGGTCCTCAACGTCAAGTTGACGACAGCGAGCAAGCAAAATGACATCCTGGAGAGACTTTTTCCTCGTTCGCGATCAGCAACATCAAGTTGCCAATCGCGAGCGTGGAAAATTAACCTCCCGGCGAGATTCTCAACGCAGTGCGGTCAGGTTTCTCATTGCGAGTGGTCGCATATGCTCGCGATTGCTCACGATGAGAAACTACCAGTCCGCGTTGAGAAAGCGGCCACTCGAGTAAAAATCTCCTAAGACCTAGTATTTGACCCAGAGTCTGCATGAGCAGCTGTATTACGGCACTGTAAACAGAGTGAAAGAGGCAGACTGAGGCAAGTGGAATGGATGAGTGAGCCAGGTGGTAAGCTTACAGTGCTTGATTTATAAAAGATTAAGTGCCGTTGGCCACAGATGTACCTCGAAGCCCAGGGCTGGTGCTTTTTCAATGTTGGCACGCCAAATATCAGGACATCATGTTCCTGTTTGTACTACCAGACACTCCCTGCCCTTTGTCTCACTCTTGCGGATTCCTACTTTCACCCTTTGTGACGTTGTTTCTGTCTTTCTCTTCCTTCATCTTTCCACTTGGTGTGATTTTTCCTGCCTTGTTCTCGTTAAATGTCTGATATTGAAAAATAAGTGCCGGGCCCCCAAAAGTCAGTGCGGTGGCCCGCACCGGCAACCACCGGCTCAAATTAAACACTGGGGAGGCAGAGTGAAAGAGATGGACGGAGGCAAACAGAATGGAGGAGGGAGCCTGGAGGTAAGTGGGGTGAAAGAGGCTTACAGGAGGCCTGTAGCACCGAAGAGACAAAGAGAAAGTTAGAAGAAAAAAGAGACAGACAAAAAGAATGAAATAAATAGAAAGTACATTGTGGTGCAGGCCCTTTAATTTCACTCGCACATCTTTTAATCAGTATTGCTTGCATTGGATGGAATCTGTGATCATAGGTAAAACCATCTCTGTATGTCATGCATTTGTGCGGGTCTGACTGGCCTACAGGGCCCTCTGGAGGTGCCAGATGGTTTTGTGGCTGTGTGTGGCCGGTTCTGTGGTGAGGTGGGCTGGTCTTGTTAACATCCTTGGTTAGTGAACAGGCTGCAGTGGCAAGCGGCACTGTGGGTGATGTTATCTCATGGTTTGATGGACCAATCGCATTTTGTGGGTAGAAGAGCAGAGAGGTGTCATTTTTAAAATATGTTTTATTGGGAAGGATCATAGTGGAATTCACTGCTGCATTTCTCGAAATTACCACACATATTGCCTATAGAGAGCACAAATACGTACAGTTTTCCCTTGAGAAACTACCCAGACAGCATGTCTTAAAAAGCAGAGTTTTGATTGATTTACAAATATGAATAACTTTTTTTTCACTACCCATTTCATAAATATACTTATTATTGTCCCAGTCCGACCCTGCCTTTGTGTGTTCTCAAAACACATCAACAACAAATGCCTCAGACAGGCAGGAATAAAGAGAGGGTGCAAGCAGAATGAAAGAGAGTGGAGGCAAACAGAGTGAAAGAGAGTGGAGGCAATCAGAGTGAAAGAGAGTGGAGGCAATCAGAGTGAAAGAGAGTGGAGGCAGTCAGAGTGAAAGAGAGTGGAGGCAATCAGAGTGAAAGAGAGTGGAGGCAAGCAGAGTGAAAGAGAGTGGAGGCAAGCAGAGTGAAAGAGAGTGGAGGCAATCAGAGTGAAAGAGAGTGGAGGCAAGCAGAGTGAAAGAGAGTGGAGGCAAACAGAGTGAAAGAGAGTGGAGGCAATCAGAGTGAAAGAGAGTGGAGGCAAGCAGAGTGAAAGAGAGTGGAGGCAAGCAGAGTGAAAGAGAGTGGGGGCAATCAGAGTGAAAGAGAGTGGAGGCAATCAGAGTGAAAGAGAGTGGAGGCAAGCAGAGTGAAAGAGAGTGGAGCAATCAGAGTGAAAGAGAGAGAGGCAATCAGAGTGAAAGAGAGTGAGTGGAGCCAATCAGAGTGAAAGAGAGTGGAGGCAATCAGAGTGAAAGAGAGTGGAGGCAATCAGAGTGAAAGAGAGTGGAGGCAAGCAGAGTGAAAGAGAGTGGAGGCAATCAGAGTGAAAGAGAGTGGAGGCAATCAGAGTGAAAGAGAGTGGAGGCAAGCAGAGTGAAAGAGAGTGGAGGCAATCAGAGTGAAAGAGAGTGGAGGCAAACACAGTGAAAGAGAGTGGAGGCAATCAGAGTGAAAGAGAGTGGAGGCAAGCAGAGTGAAAGAGAGTGGAGGCAATCAGAGTGAAAGAGAGTGGAGGCAAGCAGAGTGAAAGAGAGTGGAGGCAATCAGAGTGAAAGAGAGTGGAGGCAAGCAGAGTGAAAGAGAGTGGAGGCAATCAGAGTGAAAGAGAGTGGAGGCAAGCAGAGTGAAAGAGAGTGGAGGCAAGCAGAGTGAAAGAGAGTGGAGGCAAGCAGAGTGAAAGAGAGTGGAGGCAAGCAGAGTGAAAGAGAGTGGAGGCAAGCAGAGTGAAAGAGAGTGGAGGCAATCAGAGTGAAGGAAACAGATGTGTGGTAATCAATAAGGTTGACGGTGCACACTAGGAATACCATAACTAATGTTGCCCACCATGCTTTTTCTTTTTTTTTTTAAGGTTAAAGATTTTTATTTGCAAATAAGTAAAATACAATATAATATAAACAGGATAAAACCGTACACATAAGTTATCAAATTAAGAAAATATGCAAGAGGAAAAAAGGTAGGAAGAGAGGGGAGAGAAAGAAAGTCATTAAATTTTAAAAACAATACTTATAATCACATTTCAAGGAATAATATCAAAAGTCGAGAATAAAGGAGCAAGCAGAAAATTAATTATGATATAATTGTAAATGTCATATATGAAAAAACAATCATAGAGGTTTAGGAACTTCCTCAATGCATTAAGGGAACAAACATTCATGGCAGAAGTATCTAAAAAGGTAGTATAGGTTGCCAAAGGGAGTCACGTTTAATTGCAAGTGAGATGGGAGAGAGATATGCCCTATCTAATCTGTGATTATAACAAACCAAATACCACCAGGCTCGATAAGATATGTTTGCAGAGTTCTTCCATTCCCTTGTGATTTGCTGAAAAGCAACATCTAGGAGAAGATCTATTATGGAGAAATTGGTTACCTGGGAATCCCAAACTTCTGAAACACTCCCTAAAAAATTGTTCATAAAAGTAAGGGAGAGCTTGCTTATGAAAAATAGTATTTCTTTGTTGTCAAGCCTGTGTCCAAAAAGTATAAACATATTGGCAATCAAATAACATATGTTTTAAATCTGCTGTGTTAGAGGAACAAGACCAACAGGAAGGGGGAATAGATTTATTTATTTTGTGTAATGAAACAGGAGTCAACATGAGTCTATTATAAATATAAAAAAGAGATTGGGTGATATTAGCTGGTCTGGAAGAACGTCTTATTTTTAACCAAATCTTGTTCCAAATGTGGGTAGAGAAAGTGGTTTGGAGATCAGATTCCCAGAGTAATTCTACTTCTGTTTTTTCTCTATTAGATGACTGAGGTAAAAAAATGTTTATATATTTGAGAAGCAGAAGAGTTAGATTCCAAGAGTGTGATCAAATTAGATGAGGGAGTTGAAGATACCTGTGAGGGAGCGAAAGCATTATAAGAATCTTGAATCTTTGTGATTAAAGAAATGAATTCAGTTTCCTAGGACGCAGGCAATACAAATTTTACTTGAGCGTTAGCAAAGGATATGCACAGATTATCATGAAAAAGTTGAAACCCAATAAAGACCCTTAGCATGCTATTCCTTCCAAAAGATGGTTTTATTATTGATTTGAATGCAACGGTTGTACCAATTGGAGGAATGTAAGAATTGATCCCTAGGGGATTTGTGACAATTGAAAATAGGCTGAAAAACTTTTGAAATATTATTAAAGATTGGAAGGGATAAAGATAAAGGTATACGTGTAAAGGATAAGAATTCTTTAATGGCGAACGGATGTAAAAAGGTCTTTTCAATATTGACCTATAAAGGTAAGTCCGCATCATCGTTTTCCTGTAAGAGGAGAGCAGACTGTTTGAGAAAAAATGCCATATGATAAAAATAAAAGTCTGGAAAATTAACACCCCCCAGAAACTTAGGTCTTTTAAGTTTTTGAAGAGACATACATGGCTTTTTATTGTTCTATAAAAAGTTTGATAACTTGGAATAAATTAATTTATATTGAGAGTGAGGAATATTTATAGGAAGATTAGATATATAAAAGAGAATTATAGGGACCAACATCATTTTTATCACAGCCAAACGACCCCACCAGGCAAGAACAAAGGATTCCATCTGGAAGGAAGATTTTTCAAGGTCAGTTGCAATTCTTGTAAGTTCAAGGATACGCTTTTTTTAATAGTGGGCATGAACCATAAGCCAAGATATTTAATTTTATTAGGTTTCCAGCTGAAATTCAAAGAAATATAATCCGCCTGAAAACAAAAATCATTTAAGGGAAGAATTTCACATTTGTCAAAATTTCGTTTGTATGCTGAAACCTAAGCAAAGAGTTGTACTTCCAGTGGGAAGGCAGGAAGAGAGGTCTGTGGACGTGAAAGAAAAAGTAAAATATTGTCTGCATAAACAGAGGCTTTTAAATGTTTCCCACCATATTGAAAACCAGCGATTTGGGAATTCGAACGAATCTTCATCAGAAACAGCTCAAGAGCAAGAATGAAAAGGAGAGGAGAAAGGGGGCACCCTTGTCTAACACCCCTTCATAGAGAGAATGAAGAAGAGACAAGGCCATTAACTAAAATAGATGATGTAGGAGATGAATATAACAGAGAGATATAATCTATAAAAGTTTTACCAAAACCAGCGTCTAGTGCTATGAAATGGAGGAAATAGGTCTATATTTAAAAATACTGGGGCATGATCCGAAACAGGTATAGGACCAATCTCTGATTAAGTGATGTTTTGTGCAAGAGAGTGAGAGAGGAATAAATGATCTAATCTAGATTGAGAACCGTGTACCGGGGAGATGAAAATATATTCGAAAAGGGTGGGGTTGCAAAGTCTCCATGCATCCACTAAAGATCTTTGTGTAATGGTAGAAGTAAATTGAGTATGTATAAGCAAGGGGATGAATTTAGTTTTAGAGTTACAGTCAAGTATAGGATCAATAACCATGTTACACTCACCACCAATCAATAGATAATCATCTTTATATGTCATTAATTTGGATACAATTGTGGGCTAAAAGGTATTATCGGGAGAGGTAGGGGTATAAAGATTAAAAGGACTAATGGGAATCTTATTAAATAAAAGGGAAATAGATACCCATCTACCAAAATCATCAGAGTCTTGTGAAAGCAATTGAACATCTAAACGTTTGTGACATAAAATAGCTACACCATTACGTTTTCCATTACAAGGGGAAGTAAAAACATGGCTTACCCATTGTCGCTTAAGTTTGGCAACTTCTTTGTCAACAATATGAATTTCTTGAAGTAAAGCAATATCACATTTTGAATTAGAAAGCCAGGTTAATACCCTCTGACGTTTTATGGGAGAGCATATACCTTTAGCGTTCCATTATACAATTTGCAGGGTCATCTAAATAGTAATAAACAAGTACAACAAATTAAGTTGATAAATAGAAAGAGAAAGGAGTAATAAGAAGACAGAAAAGAGTATAAACATATGGTAAAGACTCAAAAAGCTAGCTGAAATCTGGAAATATATATGGAAAATAGGATACGATGTGATAATAAAAGAGATACCTAATAACATGAGATATAAAGGAGAAAGGGAAAAATAGATTATATGATATGAACGATAAAAGGACTGTCGGAAGAAGAAGAAGAAGGAAAAAAGGAAAAAGAAGAAGGAAAAAGAGAAAGGTAGAAAAGGGGATAGAAACACTGAATAAACGTAAAACAGAACAAAAATATCACAGAAAGACATACCAAAAACGAGGGTGGTGAACCACATAAGGAAGATGACACAACTGACCAAACATCTCAGGGCAAGGTCAGGGGGGAAAAACACTCCATCCGAAAGAAATCTGTAGGCACAAGGATAAAATAAACAGGAAACCAAATAAACAGGAAACCGCACCTAATATTAATAGAAGAAACAAGAGAATAGGAAACTATGAAGAAACAATTTGAACTTGACCAATAAAACCAAATTCAGAAGAAGAACAATATAAGCAACATTGCAAAAGAGAGAAAAATGATGTAATTATAAAATCAAATGTTAGAAGCTCTGGAGACGTCCATGTCCTCCTCTCTACAATTGTCAATGAAGCGTTGCAGCAAAACCGGATCTTCAAAATTTGTTGTTTTGTTTTTGTAAGTTACTTTGAATAGACATGGGTGCAATAGACCAAATCTAGCATTAAGATTTTGGAGTGCTGGACGCATATCTAACAAGTTCTTTCCTTTGCCTGCAGTTTCCTTTGCATAATCATGGGTAAAGAAAAGGTTAGAACCCTGCCAGGAATTCCCGCCTTTATTCTGGCTGCTTGTAGCATCTTCAACAAATCCGTATATTCTAAAAAGTACATAATAACACCTCTTGGCTTTGTAGAAGATTTTGGAGAACGTGGGATTTGGCCCAAGCGGTGTGCTCTCTGAATGTTGAGAATTGGGAACTCAGGAAGATCCAGAAATTTAGGAAGAAAAGATTTTAAAAATTTTATAGGCCCTGAGCCTTCTTGCCCTTCCACTAGACCATATAATTGCAAATTGTTACACCTAATGCGGTTTTCAAGGTTTGCAATTTATTTTTTAAGGGAACAAAATCTCCGTTTGCATTGTGGGGACCCGGTCTACCACAGCTTGAAGGGAGTCAACACGTTGTTCCACATGTACAACTTTGTTTTCCATGTGTGACCATTTATCCTCTAAAACTTGTAGACGAATATTAGTTTCCTCCATGAGAGGATGAAGAGCACGAATTTCCTTCAGAATTAGGTCTAGAGATGTAGGAGGAGGCGAAATGGCAGGAGTCAGAGGATCTTTTTTAACAGATTTGCCAGATGAGAGGGTGGACAAAACTGATGATTTAAACAATGGCTTTGTTGCTGTGTGTGGAATATATGAAGATAATGATGAAGCACCCACTGGGGGGATACATTATTATTATAACTCTCTTCCATGTTGGATTGAAGAATAGTGGAAGGGTTATAGTCTTCAAGAGGAGGTGATGAAGCAAACAATTGTGTGGAACGCCTCACTGTTCTCGTTCTACCCATATAACATACCGCGTGAAACCAAACCACTGTATTACAGCGAGGTCTATAAGTTGATGAAGTCCAGACCAGCGGGTAGAAAAATAGGCAATTGGGAGGGAGGTTAAAAAATATCCAAATATATCAGAAATGACCAACAGAGAAAACAGCCAACCTTTCTTGGATTCAAGTCACACCTCAATGAACAAAAACCTAAGTCAAACGTTTCATTATCTTGCCAGTGTAGGAATAAAGTGCAGCCACAAGTAATATTCTGGATAGAAACAATGCAAAATGTTGACAAAAAGTTGTCAGAGATTAAACACAGCCTACATAAACAAGCATTGGAAATGCAATAGGTCTCGCACCATTAGAGTTAGTGCTTTTAGAATTGTTTATGGGGTTTTTTTGTAAATGTTTAGCATTTTTGTTTCCTGTAGCCAATGCTAAAGTATTACAAATAAAAAAAGCCATAAACATTTCTAAAAGCTCTAACTGAAATGGTCTGAGAACTATTGCACTGTGTGAGGGTGAGGGTGAGTGAGGGTGAGGGTGAGTGAGGGTGAGTGTGAGTGAGGGTGAGTGAGGGTGAGGGGTTGAGGGTGAGTGAGGGTGAGTGAGGGTGAGTGAGGGTGAGGGGTTGAGGTTGAGGGTGAGGTGTTGAGGGTGAGGGTGAGTGAGGGTGAGGGTGAGGGTGAGTGAGGTGTTGAGGGTGAGTGAGGGTGAGTGTGAGTGAGGGTGAGGGGTTTTGGGTGAGTGAGGGTGAGGGGGAGTAGTTGAGGCTGAGTGAGGGTGAGTGAGAGTGAGGGTGAGTGAGGGGTTGAGGGTGAGGGGTTGAGGGTGAGTGAGTGAGGGTGAGGGGTTGAGGGTGAGTGAGGGTGAGGGTGAGTGAGGGTGAGGGTGAGTGAGGGGTTGAGGGTGAGTGAGGGGTTGAGGGTGAGGGGTTGAGGGTGAGTGAGGGTTTGAGGGTGAGGGGTTGAGGGTGAGGGAGGGTGAGTGAGGGTGAGGGTTTGAGGGGGAGGGGTCGAGGGGGAGGGGTTGAGGGTGAGTGAGGGTGAGTGAGTGAGGGTGAGGGGTTGAGGGTGAGTGAGGGTGAGCTGTATATAGCAATATATATAATAGATGTAAGAAATTGTGTTATTAGATGTGCATGATGTAAGGTTTGCACAAGAATGGGTCCATAATTTTCATTACTTGGAAAGAAGCAGTTGACTTTTTTTAGGGCAGCGAAGCAGAGCATTGTAAGCTGTACTCGGAGACGGTGCTGTGGAAGAGTCATTTATAATTGTGGGCATTAAATAATAAGACGCAAATTATTGTACAGTTTTAAGATTCAATTAATTATTGTCCAGTTTGTGCTTTTTCTTCGAAAACAGAACCATATATTTACTACACAGACTACTAAATTGCACATATTAATTTAACTTAGAAATATACAGGAGTTAGAAATATTTTTGCTAACCTTTTGAATTCACATTTTACTGTTAATGGGTTAAGGCCTCTAAACTCAATTTCACCCTCCTATACCATATAGAATAGTATGATATACATATTGCTTTGGGGACATATGTTACAGTAGCCAAACTTATACAAAATACTTTATTTGTGGCACTCCTTGAGGTTAGGTAGTATAAATAAATGCAACAGCTAAATAGAAGTTAAAACGCAGACAAATAAAACTCACAATTGAAGAGATCCACTGTAAGAATCACCCTTCAATGTAAAATAATGTTTATTTGTTACAGTAATTATTGATTTATTGGACTTTTTGATCCATAAAAATCGAATAGGGCCAAATAACACGGTCTCTTCTTAAGCGTGTTAAAGGCTGGCTGGTTCTTTAGTGAGAAGAGATTTTATCACGCGCTGTAATGTTGGAGTTGTCACACTGAATGGGTTTTAAGACTGAGAATTGCGGAAGATCACAAATTGTTACGGTGATGCAGTGTCAAATGTGGTTCCCTAGTTGCACATTTATCAGTTCTGTCCGTAATGCCACACCCTGTTCTCATGGAGAATTATTATTTTGGGGAGATATATAATAGTTGCCAAAAGTTTAAAAAATATTTTTTTGTGGCACTCCAGGAGATTGAGGTAGTATAAATGAACGTATCAGTTAACACACAAACTATAAAAAAAAAACCTCACAATTGAATAGATCCATTCAAAGAATCATCCTAAAATGTAAAATAATGTTTATCTAGGACAGCAATTGATTCATTGGATTTTTGGATCCATAATATGGGAACCGGGGCCATCATGCAGTCGCATGCAGTGCATTTGAAGAATGTCAAAACGTGCAGGTAAAATATAGATGGACGGTTAATTCAAGAATAAACACGAGCTTAAAGACAGTGGTACCAAGTGCACTAATCATCAAAAGACCTGAAATCATGTGACACACAATCACAACAATGGATTTGCATCCAGTGTACTTCATAATGGAACCTGCGCTTCAAGAATTAATAAACACACATATACCCACACTCTATGCATTATCTGAGACATAAGCTAATGCTGGTTATTAAGGCCACTGTTTTTAAATCAATTGTATTGCACGAGCATTAGATGTAGCCAGAAGCCACAATAAATTACTTTCACAGAAAATGTTAATTTATTATGAAAATATAGCAGCTTTTTATTACAGAGTGCACTTCAAAGCACATTTGTTGCAGTAGAAATGAGAATGCAAATTTAACCCATTTTATGCTATTAAATATGAAAATTATTATATAACATTGATTTATTGTATAAGTCCAGGAGGTTGAGGTGGTGTAAACCAACGCAACCGCTGAATTTAAGTGATTAAGTTAATCAGTAAGAGTGATAATTGAATGTGACTATTGTGCGACTGACCCAAAAATGAAATAGATTTCTTATTTGCTAGAACAATTACTTATTCTTCCATGTTTCGTATCCATTGGATCGGAACTGTGCCCCACAATGCAGTCACACGCACTGCATTTTAAGAATGTAAAATCCCCCTAGTTAAATTAACGAACTCCATGAGACCAGACAGTTGATAACAGAATAAACACACGCACAGACACATTGGCACAGAGTGCATTTTAAATCAGATAAGGACTGGAAGGTGCACACAATCAGAGAATGTAAAGGCGATGCAGAGACTCAAACACGTTTCCTCATTTCCTAAGTCTGTTTCTCTAACCGTTATGCCATAGCCTCGCAATAAAAGTCCCTGAAGACAAAGAGCATGAGAGTTCCAAAAAGCTCAACAGTGAAGTGCCGTTGGAGAAAGAAAGAAAGCTTCTTGTTGTATTATAGTAGCTCGGAAATACAACGCATGCTTCAAATCCCTTGTGTCGGAATAAAACTTCGATGGTAACTCAGACTGTAAGCGCTCAAATGTTGATTATTAATTGTATATACAGTCAAATTTAGCTGAAGGTATTGATTGCAGCAAACATAAGATTATTTGTGGCACTCCAGGAGGTGGTTATAGAATAAAACTCAACATTTGAATAGAAGTTAACATGCAGACAATTAAAACTCTAAATTGAATAGATCCATTGTAAAATTCAACCCAAAATGTAAAAAAAATGTTTGTTATGGCAATTATTGATTAATTGGACTTTCCTATTTATTGAGCCGGAACTGTGCCCCTCAATATTTATACGCACTGCATTTTAAGAATGAAAAAAACGTACTGGTAAAATTAACGCGCTGTGAGATAAGAAACAGTTAATTACAAAATAAACGCATGCACAAAATAAAGTGGGACAAACTGCATTTGAAATCAACAGACCTGAAATGAGCGGGTAAAATAAACAAAGAAGACGGAGGGAAGAGAGGGGAGGGGGGAGGAGAAATGCGACACGGCGGGAAGGGGAGGGGCGGAGCAGGTAAAATAAACAAAGAAGACGGAGGGAAGAGAGGGGAGGGGGGAGGAGAAATGCGACACGGCGGGAAGGGGAGGGGGCGGAGCGGGTAAAACAAGACGGACGTGCACGCGCTTTTAAGCTCAATGCGCATGCGCATTGAGCTTAAAAGTCACGGGCACTGCAAGGAATCGCCACGATTCCTTGCAGTGGATAAAGAGTGGATAAGCCCCCATAGTCTCGCTTGCTCGATGCGCATGCGCATCGACAGGCGAGACCTAAAAACTGTCATATTTGATAGGTGCAGCCCACAAGACTATACTGGTGCATGTTGAAATATAAAAGATGTGGTCCAACAAATTAAATCACTCAATATTCCCTTTACATCAATGAGGGAGTATGCAGTAGAAAATAACAATGATGTGCATTGTGCGCGCCGTGAACCATAACTGGTGAATTTCAATGATTTCATGAGATTGAGTCAGTTTAAAGCAGTGATTATTCAGTGTATTTCAAGGACTTTTTATAATGCACTTTATTTCTACCCCTTGCTGCAGCCAGGCCCTGCATCTGACCTGCCATTTGCAGCCAACTCCCACCACACATGGCCTCCTGCTGTGCACGGGAGGGATTGGCAACAGCCAGGTCCTGCATCTGTTATACCGAAATGGTTGAGATTGCTCCCAAGAATGCAACATGAGTTGTGTACAGTTTATGGCTCAGAGGCCTTGGGCACGGCAGCAGCAGGATGCCTTTCTCACTGCACCAGCCAACGCCTCGGTCTGGTGTCACTTGCCTTTTCATGATGTGCGCGGGCGGTGACACGGATGGTTAACCGACTGCTGTGCCTTTCGGATTCTTTGTGGCGCAATTACTTCAAGTGGCATCATTTACAATGAGGATCTGCCCTGATTCCTTGGCAGACGCTTTCTTCTTCTTCCTAGAGGACATCACATTAAGCCAGTATTGGGGGAGGAGCTTCTATATACCTTTCCCAATCCAAGGCTTATTTCAAGTAATTCTTGATCTGCTAATCCCAATCTAAGATGGAGAATTCAAGGAATGGTAGGATAACTACTGGTTTATTTACCTTTACAAAGAGATTTCAGCAGGATCTTCTCTGTGCCTCAGTGCATCTTATAAAGTATTTTTCCTCATATGCATTGCTACCTTGTGCTCATTTTTGTCTCATCCAATTCTTCTTTAGATGTTTTTCTTCTTGGATTTCTGGATATCGCCTGCTTTAGCCCTCAATCAGCTGCTTCCAAGGAACTGTCAGTGTTTATCATCACCACCTTGGAGGAGTTTTGTCATTTATTCATGGGCGCACTTTTTGTCTGGCGCTAAGCGTCCCCGCCATTGTCGTTACTTGAAGGAGTTGCCCTTTCTTCTGGCAGTCACATTTGGAAAAGAAGAAGCCACCTCTGCATCCAGTTTTTGGCTTCATCTAATGCTCTAAACCACCCACCCCCAAATATGCACAGCCTTTAACTGGCCAGACCCTGCACCCCAACCACAGCACACACTTTCTACTTTACACAGGCTCTGGCATGTCCCTCCCTGTCTTTTTTCTCTGCCTCTTTCTTTCCCTAGCTCTGTATTTCTGTCACATTTAATTATTTGTTGGTTGTTTTATTTCTTTTAAATCATGCAGTGATTTCAAAACATTTATGTTTCACCTTTACCTCTAGCTACCCATCACCCCTAAAAGCATACTTACCTGCTGGTATAGCTACCAACCCCTTAACCCTAATTTCACCCTCACCTACCTTCCTTTAACTCTAAAATCTAAATTAATCCTTACCTCCCTTTACCTCTACCCACCTACAAGCACTAAAGTCAAACTTACCTTGCTTTACCGATACCCACTCCTGAACCCTAAATTCACCCATACCTCCCTCTACCTCTACTGACCCTTAATCGCCAAAGTCACCTTTACCTTCCTCTACCTCTACCAACACCTGAACCTATCCATTCTCCACTCAGCAGCTCATTTTGTATATGGGACTCAAAGAAGTAATCACATCACACCCATACTGCTGTCTCTTCGCTGGCTTCACATCGAAGCAAGGTCTATTTGGAAGACTGCCTGTATCACCCACAAAGCCTTCATCACCTCCACCCCACGCTATCTGGCTAATAAACTCAAAATCTCAGGAGGCTCTAGACCTTCACGGAAGGCGAAAAACGTAATGCTCGAACCTCCTACCTTCAAAAGGGAAGGATGTATGGCTCAATCCTTCTCTGGTAATGCGACCAGAATCTGGAACTCACTTCTTCCAGTCCTCTGAACCACCACCTCTTTCCAGACCTTCAAAACAGACCTTAAAACTCTCTTCCTCCAAAGACACTTCCTGGAATAACTCAACCTATTTCTTGTCCATTACGACCATCTAGAACTCACATGAGGTCAACTTTGTAAATATGTATTTTACTCCTGTTTCAACCTAACGCTGCCAACTTTCATATTATTTACAACATAAATATACAACCTGTCTGCGTTGTAACTGCATATATGTAGCTTGTTAGCGTGATCAGCCTATCTTGTGTACCTGTAACTGTATATATAAAAACTGTTAGCGTTTTTAGTCATCTTTGTACCTTTTGTAATATACCTGGCACTCACATGAGGTCAACTTTGTCATTATGTATTTTACTCCTGTTCTAACCTAAAGCTGACACCTTTTATATTTTTACAATATAAATATGCAACTTGTTAAAGTTGTACCTACATATATGTAACGTTTAAGCGTGATCAGTCTATCTTGTGTACCTGTAACTGTATATATATAACTTGTTAGCGTGTTTAGTCTACCTTGTGTACCTTTTGTAACGTACCTGGTTCTTTTGTAAAGAGCTCTGACACCTTTGGGTAAAGTTTGTGCTACATAAAACTGCATTAAATAAATAAATAAATAAACTGTAATTTCATCAATACCTCACTTTAACTCTACCCACCCTGGTACCCTCAAGTCACCCTCTCTTTTCTTTACCTTTGCGCACCCCTTAACCTCCTCCTCCCTTCACCTCAACCCACCCCTCAGTCCTCAATTCAACTCCAGCTCCTTTGCCTCTACCCACCCCACACCCTCAAGTCACCAACGCATCCCTTTACTTTTACTCACCTTGGAACCCTCAAGTCACCCTCACCAGCAACTTTCACCTCCCTTTTCCTCTCCTCACCCTTGACCCCTCAAGTCACCCTCACCTCCCTATACCTCTACCTACACCATAACCCGCAAGTCTTCCTCAACTCCTTTTTCCTCTACCGACACCTGAGCCCTCAAGTCACACTCACCTTCTTGTACCTCTACCCACCCTAAAACCTCATCACCTTCACCTCGGTGTGCTCTTTTGCCGCTGTCTTCATGCGGACCATCATTGCGAATGTCTTATCAGGTTCAGGTTTAAAGTCTTTATTTTGATTTTTAACAAATCATAAAAGACACGTTAAAATACAAAAAAAATTTTTTTAACTACTTCAATTTAAGCAGAAACAACAGAAAAGAAGAGAACTATAAAAAGATTAAGCAACTAACCAAAATATGCAAATAAGGAACATTTAAGACAAATGGATAAAACAGGATTAAATTTCAATTATTGAAGAACCTGACTATTTTATAAAAAGATGAATTTAAGTTAGAAAAAGACATTACAGTTCAAATTCATTATCAATGAGCCCTTCCATGGCAAAAATACAAGGGGTGCAGATGAGACAACTAAGTCATTTATCAATTAGCTGATACATAATCAGTCGAATTATGACCGATTGCGAAGCATCTTGGTCCTTGGAGCTAAGGCATGATGTTTTTTAGCCTTAAAAGCCAAGCCCATCCCAAATATTTTGCCAGACTTACTACAAAGAGTTCGGAGGTGTTGGTCCTAAGCACCCATATAGCTTCCATCGATGTTTTGAAAGGTAGTTTTTGAAACAAGGGTTTTAACCATTTCTTTCGGGGTGCAGCGTACCTAGGGCAAGCAAAAAGAAAATGTCCTTCAGATTCAATATGACCTGGACAACATGTACAGTTGGGCGATGACCCTGTAGACCATTTGTTTAGAAAAGGGTTCAGAGGCAAAGAACCCACTCTAAACTGATGATACAGCTTCTTGTCTAACGGTCGAGTTATTACGTCCCAATAGGGCTCTCGCGATAGGTCGAGTTTGAATGTTAGGAACCTGCCTGTAAGGCTGTTTTTGTTAGAAAGCAGAACTCTCTTTAAGCGGGTCGTGGCCCAATACAGGGATTTGAACTCATCTTTGGAAGGGAAGACATTGGATTGAGGGGATGTCCAGAGGTGTTCCAAGCCCATATCATTAAGAATAGTTTTAACAGCAGAGAGCCATGGGATTTTCCCTGAGCCCGTAATAGACCTAACTTCGGCCAGTTCCTTTGCAAATAGAGATAGATCTGGAGATGTCCAGATCCGTCTCCACAGTGCCACCAGCCTAAATCTATCCATCTCATTAATCGGTGGGGAACCAAGGTCCAAGCAGAGGGGGATCGAAGGTGTCGACTGTGGGAGGCCTACTAAATTACGAAGGAATCTACATTGAGTTTTAAACAAGTTAAGCAAGTCCATGTGGCCCCAAAGATCCGCGCCATATAGAATGGCGGTAGAGATTTAAACATCATAGATCTTGAGGGCCGGAAGGACCCGCTTTGTAATTGATTCCTTTTGCTCTTTGATGAGGCAACCAGTCAGCCTAGCAAGTTTGAGATGTTGTATGTTAATCTGGTCCTTCCATCTCAGACGGCTATCAAGGGTAACCCCTAAGTAGGTCATGGTATCAACCTGCTCGAGGTTTACTCCATTTAACCTCACGGAACTCCGAACTGGATGGTTTTTTGTAAAAACCATGAACTTCGTTTTCCCCACATTTACCACCAGGTTGTTGATGGCACAGTACTCCTCGAAGCGGTCGAGTGCCCGCTGGAGTCTGCTACGGGTTTTTGAGAGGATTAAAGTGTCATCTGCGAAGATGAGAAGAGGAAATCTCATCCCCGCCAGCATTGGGGCATCAGTGGGGGTATCCATAAAAAATTTGACAACTTGATCAATAAAAAGGAGGAAGAGAGTTGGGGCCAGGACACACCCCTGGCGGACACCTCGAGTTACGGGAAATGTCTCCGTCACTTGTCCCTGGCCCCCCCACCTCACCCTCGCATAGTTGTCCTCATGGAGTCTAACAATGAGGTCTAATAGTTCAAATGGGCACCCCAGGTTTTTCAGCACACCCCACAGTTTGTCCCTTGGCACCAGGTCGAAGGCGGACTTCAGGTCAATGAATGCAGCAAAGATGGTACCGCCACCAAGCCATACCACCTTCCAATAGATCAGGCAGAATCTAAACACCTGATCTATGGTGCTCATTCCCGATCTGAAGCCCGCCTGCATGGGAGACAGAATACCCTCTGTTTCAATCCATCCCTGGACCCGTCCCAGAACCATTCGTGCTATTATCTTTTGGATCGAATCGATCAAACTGATAGGGCGGTAATTTCCTGGGATGGACTTATCGCCCTTTTTATAGATCGGAACAATTTCTGCTCCCCTCCATGATTTCGGGACTGTGGCTCCAAGGGCTAAGGTGTTGGCTATCATTGTTATATAAGGGACCCACAAGGCGGGATTAGATTTAAATAAATCCGCCGGGATCAGATCCATACCAGGGGCTTTCCCTCGGAGAGTCAATGCAAGGGCCAGCTCGGCCTCAGCAACTGTGAAGGTTAGTTTTTCTCTTTGGGGGGTCAGCAAGAGTGTATTGCCTGAGGGATTCATAGTTTCAGGGTCATCGGCTCTAAATTGGGCCGAATAGAATGATACCCAATCCTCAAGGGGCACATTATTTCCCGGGGTAGAAGAGTCCGAGTTTTTTCCCCATTTAACTAGATCCCAAAACCTTTTTTGGTTGTTGGTGGAGGATGCCTCCAAAAGATCTGACCAGAACTTATCCTCCCACTCCCGTTTAGCTTCTCTAAGGGTTTTCCTATAATTGAGCCTTGCAGCTTTCACTCCAACCATATCCCGAGATTTAATGGCTGAGATGAGAGCTGCATGTGCCTCCCTACATTTCCTATTGTACCATTTTTGGGGCAAAGGATTTGTTTTAGTAGGAGCATTTCGGCACGGGAAGGAAAGAAGGGTTTTTAAATGGTCAAAGCATTTAGTATGTAATCCCATCACATTATTAGCCAGACCAGGGTCCGCCCCCAAAAAGTCTATTTGCGACATTTAATTAAGCGCATTTTTTACCACAATATTGATGTTGTCCCATAAACACTTGTCCTCCAAGACCCGGGACCATTTCAGTCTCCTCCTATCATTAGTAAGTTGAGCGTCCCCTGTATAGGTGGCGGTTGGCTCCTCCTGTCTATTTAGACCCGGTATCTTCAGTGACAATGACAGCGGGTTGTGGTCACTTTCCGGACGCTGTAATACTGCCATGTCAATTAATAACTGCCAATGTTCCATGTTCAGCAAAATGTAATCAATGCGGCTCTGCCTCTGCCCATTGTCAAAAGTGCAATTGCCTTTAATGTCCAAAGTAGAACGGCCGTTACATGCACGAAACCCCTTTTGTAGACAAAATGCCATCCAAGATACTGCCGCCTCTGTTGCCTTTGCCCTTTTTACCCCTTTTAAATCGGGGATGCCCCAAACAGAGTCCTCTGCCATGCTCCAGGTGTCTCCCATATCAAACAAAGGTTCTATAGTGCAATTTAGGTCACCAGCAAGAATAGTGACATTACCTCTGTCCATTTCCGTGGTTATATGGTCAATGAAGTTCAACAAGGGTGGACTTCGACCACCAGGCAGACCTCTAGCATAGATATTAACAATGTTCATGATTTGCTGGTTCCCTTTGTTTAGTATGACGTGGAGGAGATCCAGATTCTCCACAGGCAGTTCAGTTGGATGGAAACCCAAGGATTGTTTCACCCAAATCAGCAGGCCACCTGAGGCCCGCCCTTTACCCCCTTTAGTAGCAGGTTTAAAAAAGTTAATGTAACCCAACTTGTAAACAGGCTCAGTTGCCCACGTTTCCTGCAACAGGATGATGTCATAATTGTCCACAAAGTTCGACCAATCAGTAGAGACAAGGCGGGCCTTAATACCCGCTATGTTCCAGGACAATATTTTCAAGTTATCTTTCGAATAGACCAAAGACGGAGGTTGCAAGGGTAAGGGCTGTGCAACTCCCTGAGGGATCCCTTTATCATCTTTAACCTCTAAGTGCTTAACACGATCTATTGGAGCTATGAAATTGTCCTTGGTCGAGATCTCCTGGACAGCTACGTGTGGTAGAGCGCTAAGTAGCAGGGAAGCTGGGCCTCCGTCCTCGTCTACTAAGTTGCTGGATTGATATGGGCGCACCATGCTATGCTCAATAGACTCTTGGGCTACTGTTTTAACAAGGAAAGACTCACTAGATGGATCGTTGAGTCAATCAATAGCCCCAAGGCCAGAGAGGGGGCCAAAGTGATTAAAAAGAAAGGGACGCTGACAGTCAAGAGGAGTTAATGCCAAGGGGTGTCTTATAGCTGGGCCCTTACGAAATAAAGGGTAGGATTGGGGGGGTATTTGCCTATGTGGATAGAAATATGATAAGGCTAATGTTTGTACATCCCCCTGCCTTGCAAACCTCGGTTCTCGTCGAATGGCATCTACCACCCACTTATCTTTGAACGAGATTAAAATACAATCTCCCTCCAAATCTTTTGACCCATGTCCCACCCAATCTACTCTCCTCACGAATAGTATCTCCGTAGGGGTGGAGGGAGGTAGCGGGCGGTTTTTATTTAGCCAAAAAATGACTTTATTACGGAGATCGCCATAAGACTCCCTGGCACCTGGTTTTAGTGGTGCTACACCTGTCAAGACAATGGTGTGTTGAGCTGCTTCAGGTGGTAAATCAACACAAGGGGTAGTTGGTCTTTTGCGTCCCCCTTCCCTGTGGTTGGTGAAGGCAGTACGTTGGTCTCTTTGGGTGCTTGGGGGGGCGGGATTTAAAGTAGATTGTGGGGGAGGACCCATGGTTTGACGCCCACCAGTGTTTTGTTTAACCACTGGTTTTGAGTGGGGCTTTGGTACCTGGGCGTGAATACTAGCACCTGGTTTGGAAGATGGAATATTAGATTTTTCACCCCCTTTAAGCGTGGTAATGTTCGACTCTGTGGTTTTATTAGGAAGTGTTTTACCCCTTTCCATATTGTTATTACCAGAGGCCTTAGTAGCTGTTGATGATATTTTACTGGCACCCGTATTTTTGGAACCAAGTAACGTTTGTAGCATTGCATGGTTTGAGTTAATCAAAGCCTCCATACTATCAATTTTTGAGGTCATGAGCCTTGTCCGCTCCAGGACTGGTAAAAGTAATGTTTTAAACATGGCCTCCATTTTTGCTAACAAAACTTCGTCGCTATTAAGGCACATGGGGCAGGTACTTGAGGAGCCCAAGGCCGAAAGGGAGGGAGATAGCATATTGTTAAATACAGAGGGGATTAAAGGATTTGGGGGAAGCTCAGATCCCTATCTCCTACCATCTTGGGCTTCATTTACTTTAGGGATTTTTAAGTCTCTCTCCCCTGACAATCTAGAGTCCAGCTTTCTCTTCTTAACGTTGGGGCCAGGGTTGGGTATCGGATGGTTAGAGGTTTCGACAGGATTAGAAATATTAGATTGATTAAGTGGGAGACATCCAGAAAGCTGACTAAAAATCAGGCCCCCCACTAATCAAGGAATCATTATCATCATCCCCCTGGCTACATTGGGAAGCATCTATACTATGCCTTTCTTCCTTCAAAGTATCCACTGTTGGGCTTCCCCCTATACTTTCTAAATGGACAATTGCCTCCGTAGAGGTAGTTTGGACGCAGTTAAAGGCAGCATGTGGGGCAGAGGGCGCAGGGGAGATGGAAGTAGCTAGGGCCCCCAGTGACGATCGCTTGCCACTGATGAGGTCTATTGAGAGTCTTTTCTCTACCATGGCAATTTCCTTTTCCAGGATTCCAGTGGCCCGTGATATGAAAGTGTCAAGGGGGCCGGACACAACACCCTTGGCGGTGTGGATTTTGACAGTTTGTTCCTTACCTGACCGTAACGGCATTTTATAGGGGTGACAGATGGCAGTGAAATGGCAGGCTGTATTATTTACACCAAGGGGCGGGAGATGTTAACCCCGAGTCCGCTGCCTACCTTATGGCCTTCTAATCGACCAGGGGGGGTGGGCCTAGGCCGGACTCTGCCGTACTCGAACAGCCTCAAACGGCCCGCTCTTTTCCCGGTCTTCGCCCCGGTCGCTCCCGCGCGCTCCCGCGCAGCGGATGCGCTGCCCTAAGAAATAGGATAGGTCAGTGGGCGTTGCCGGCAGGGAGAGCGGCCACAGGTGTTGCACGCAGGGACTCCTGGGCAATGGAGTCCCTGCTCGCCTGCTCGCAGCCCTGCCGGTGACCAAGATGCCTGATGGATTGGGGCTCCCCTTGAGCTCCCCGCAGAGTGTCCTTCTCCGCAGCGGGACCCACGCAGCGGGTCCGGCAAGTCGTAGGCTTTAAATCCCAATCCTGTTACTGGCGGTGAAGGCAAAGGGAAAGAGTCGCCTCCTTCAATGCTCCGTAGTCCGTAGTCTGGAAAGGTTTCCAACTTCAGCAGGAGAAACGCTGTGATTTTGAGCCGCTGTCAGGGGGCGTTGCCGGCAGGGAGAGCGGCCACAGGTGTTGCACGCAGGGACTCCTGGGCAATGGAGTCCCTGCTCGCCTGCTCGCAGCCCTGCCGGTGACCAAGATGCCTGATGGATTGGGGCTCCCCTTGAGCTCCCCGCAGAGTGTCCTTCTCCGCAGCGGGACCCGCGCAGCGGGTCCGGCAAGTCGTAGGCTTTAAATCCCAATCCTGTTACTGGCGGTGAAGGCAAAGGGAAAGAGTCGCCTCCTTCAATGCTCCGTAGTCCGTAGTCTGGAAAGGTTTCCCACTTCAGCAGGAGAAACGCTGTGATTTTGAGCCGCTGTCAGGGGGCGTTGCCGGCAGGGAGAGCGGCCACAGGTGTTGCACGCAGGGACTCCTGGGCAATGGAGTCCCTGCTCGCCTGCTCGCAGCCCTGCCGGTGACCAAGATGCCTGATGGATTGGGGCTCCCCTTGAGCTCCCTGCAGAGTGTCCTTCTCCGCAGCGGGACCCGCGCAGCGGGTCCCGCAAGTCGTAGGCTTTAAATCCCAATCCTGTTACTGGCGGTGAAGGCAAAGGGAAAGAGTCGCCTCCTTCAATGCTCCGTAGTCCGTAGTCTGGAAAGGTTTCCCACTTCAGCAGGAGAAACGCTGTGATTTTGAGCCGCTGTCAGGGGGCGTTGCCGGCAGGGAGAGCCGCCACAGGTGTTGCACGCAGGGACTCCTGGGCAATGGAGTCCCTGCTCGCCTGCTCGCAGCCCTGCCGGTGACCAAGATGCCTGATGGATTGGGGCTCCCCTTGAGCTCCCCGCAGAGTGTCCTTCTCCGCAGCGGGACCCGCGCAGCGGGACCCGCGCAGCGGGTCCGGCAAGTCGTAGGCTTTAAATCCCAATCCTGTTACTGGCGGTGAAGGCAAAGGGAAAGAGTCGCCTCCTTCAATGCTCCGTAGTCCGTAGTCTGGAAAGGTTTCCCACTTCAGCAGGAGAAACGCTGTGATTTTGAGCCGCTGTCAGGGGGCGTTGCCGGCAGGGAGAGTGGCCACAGGTGTTGCACGCAGGGACTCCTGGGCAATGGAGTCCCTGCTCACCTGCTCACAGCCCTGCCGGTGACCAAGATGCCTGATGGATTGGGGCTCCCCTTGAGCTCCCCGCAGAGTGTCCTTCTCCGCAGCGGGACCCGCGCAGCGGGTCCGGCAAGTCGTAGGCTTTAAATCCCAATCCTGTTACTGGCGGTGAAGGCAAAGGGAAAGAGTCGCCTCCTTCAATGCTCCGTAGTCCGTAGTCTGGAAAGGTTTCCCACTTCAGCAGGAGAAACGCTGTGATTTTGAGCCGCTGTCAGGGGGCATTGCCGGCAGGGAGAGCGGCCACAGGTGTTGCACGCAGGGACTCCTCGGCAATGGAGTCCCTGCTCGCCTGCTCGCAGCCCTGCCGGTGACCAAGATGCCTGATGGATTGGGGCTCCCCTTGAGCTCCCCGCAGAGTGTCCTTCTCCGCAGCGGGACCCGCGCAGCGGGTCCGGCAAGTCGTAGGCTTTAAATCCCAATCCTGTTACTGGCGGTGAAGGCAAAGGGAAAGAGTCGCCTCCTTCAAAGCTCCGTAGTCCGTAGTCTGGAAAGGTTTCCCACTTCAGCAGGAGAAACGCTGTGATTTTGAGCCGCTGTCAGGGGGCGTTGCCGGCAGGGAGAGCGGCCACAGGTGTTGCACGCAGGGACTCCTGGGCAATGGAGTCCCTGCTCGCCTGCTCGCAGCCCTGCCGGTGACCAAGATGCCTGATGGATTGGGGCTCCCCTTGAGCTCCCCGCAGAGTGTCCTTCTCCGCAGCGGGACCCGCACAGCGGGTCTGGCAAGTCGTAGGCTTTAAATCCCAATCCTGTTACTGGTGGTGAAGGCAAAGGGAAAGAGTCGCCTCCTTCAATGCTCCGTAGTCCGTAGTCTGGAAAGGTCTTATCAAAAGAAAGATAATTGAACAGTTTTTGTTTTGTGAAGGCAGATAATTCTTACCATACTAAGAAAATGGATCACAGCCCCTCACGAGCAAATCTGGGCACATCACTGCCCTCTTTTTATAACTTTTAACCCTGCTGTACAGCATCCACGCTGCTGTTCAACATGGCTAAAATAAATTGACAAAATCAATAGCTCTCCCACAGGGGAGACCTATTGGCTTTGGCAATGCTTGATTTGACTGATGTGGTCATTTCCATGCCTCGGGGTTCCCCCAAGACCTCCCTTTATTTCTACAGCACAAATATTAGGAATCAAATTCAAGGTAGAAGGAAAACAATTCTACAGAACCCCTGTGCAGCCAATCACATTTGTCAAAAGATTCAAATGTGATTGACAGAGGTTGCGCAGCACTAAAACATCATTTTAAATGGAAGATATGTTAAAAAAAAGTGCTACCTCTTTAAGAAAACACCCATCACCTTTTTAAATGCTTATATGTTTGAAAAAAAAGCGACTGAATGGATTTGCAGCAAGCCAAGGTAAGCACGGTTTCTGAAAAAAGTTATTCTATAATGCCAAGTTTGGTGTAAATCTGTTCAGCAGTTTTAGCTGTAGGTGCAGCAAAATGTCATATAGAAGCTAAAATGGGAAAACATATCTTCTTTAATTCCACCCCACTTGAACTTTTTTCTCCTGCATGGATCTGCGAGAAAGTTGGCATGCCAGACCTTAGCTGGCTACATCAAATGAATGCCGAAAATCGAAAGAATTGGTGTTATCACCACAAATGGAATGTATACACAAGCAATAGTCGTAAAGGGATTTGCCAACTGTGACCTAACATTTACGAGGCCAGAAGATGCCACCTGGGGATGTTAAACCAAGGTCCCAAGAAGCTCTTGAGCCATCTTTGGCCCTGTGCTCCTGCTCTGTTGATTGTTCCATTGGTATTTATCACAGCAAGGAAGTTCCCATAATTCACAGTTAATCGTTGCAGGTAGAAAGGGGACAAGGAAATAGCTGGTTATATTTTATTATATGGAAAACACTGAATTCGTTGCCAGTATGTTTTATACCCGGGGGTGAAGGTGAGGGCATGGACTAAACACATTGACGTTGAGTCACAATAATTCCAGGGGTGGCGAAAATGACACTGTGAGTCATTTGACACCATATGACATCAAAAAATTGACTTTTTGCCCCATCTTTAGGCCCTCAGCAGCATCCAATCTCCTGCCAAGGGAGCAGGACCAGGTCATTCCGGTGAAAATGCAGGCAGTACCCGTGATTCTTAGAGCCCTGTTTATTTCGTTTATTTGTGGCACTAACTTTAACGCCCTTGTTTGAGACCATGGGTACCAAGGGCAGTGCCAAAGGGTCTAAAGGACACGCCAGTGATGGCAAGTTCCAGCCCTGGCTGCCTGAAAGAGCATCCATGATGAGCTGCTTCAGGTCTGCAGCCCTCGTCAGCTGCATTAAAGGATACCTTTTGTGGTGGTTGAAAGTCACACCGTTCATAATAGTTTGTAACCTATGAACGGCCACCAGTGCCCAGCATCCCTAGGGTAAGCCTAGTCTAGAGTTGTCAGGCCAGGATTCTTCACCTCTGAGCCTAATACAATAATTGTGGAGGCTCATGATTGACAACTTTCAACAACTGCATTTGATAGAATATCCTTGTCCAGAGTCATCATGGAGTCCGCAGGATCACTGACATCCCTATAGGGGAGGGGCAGGTATAGAGTCATCATGGAGGCCTCAGGGTCACTGACACCCTTATAGGGGAGGGGTAGGTATAAAGTCATCATGGAGGCCTCAGGATCACTGAAATCCCTATAGGGGAGGGGCAGGTTTAGAGTCATCATGGAGGCCTCAGGATCACTGACATCCCTATAGGGGAGGGGCACGTATAGAGTCATCATGGAGGCCTCAGGATCACTGACATCCTTATAGGGAGGGGCAGGTATAGAGTCATCATGGAGGCCTCAGGATCACTGACATCCTTAAAGGGGGGGGCAGGTATAGAGTCACACTTGAGGCCTCAGGATCACTGACATCTTTATAGGTGAGGGGCAGGTATAGAGTCATCATGGAGGCCTCAGGATCACTGAAATCCCTAGAGGGGAGGGGCAGGTTTAGAGTCATCATGGAGGCCTCAGGATCACTGACATCCCTATAGGGGAGGGGCACGTATAGAGTCATCATGGAGGCCTCAGGATCACTGACATCCTTATAGGGAGGGGCAGGTATAGAGTCATCATGGAGGCCTCAGGATCACTGACATCCTTAAAGGGGGGGGCAGGTATAGAGTCACACTTGAGGCCTCAGGATCACTGACATCCTTATAGGGGAGGGGCAGGTATAGAGTCATCATGGAGGCCTCAGGGTCACTGACATCCCTACAGGGGAGGGGCAGGTTTAGAGTCATCATGGAGGCCTCAGGATCACTGACATCCCTATAGGGGAGGGGCACGTATAGAGTCATCATGGAGGCCTCAGGATCACTGACATACCTATAGGGGAGGGGCACGTATAGAGTCATCATGGGGGCCTCAGGATCACTGACATCCTTATAGGGAGGGGCAGGTATAGAGTCACACTTGAGGCCTCAGGGTCACTGACATCCTTATAGGGAGGGGCACATATAGAGTCACACTTGAGGCCTCAGGATCACTGACATCCCTATAGGGTAGGGGCAGGTATAGAGTCACACTTGAGGCCTCAGGGTCACTGACATCCTTATAGGGAGGGGCACATATAGAGTCACACTTGAGGCCTTAGGATCACTGACATCCTTATAGGGAGGGGCAGGTATAGAGTCATCATGGAGGCCTTGGGGTCACTGACATCCTTATAGGGAGGGGCAGGTATAGCGTCATCATGGAGGCCTCAGGGTCACTGACATCCCTATAGGGGAGGGGCAGGTATAGAGTCACACTTGAGGCCGCAGGGTGACTGACATCCTTATAGGGGAGGGGCAGGTATAGAGTCACCATGGAGGCCTCAGGGTCACTGACATCCTTATAGGGAGGGGCAGGTATAGCGTCATCATGGAGGCCTCAGGGTCACTGACATCCTTATAGGGGAGGGGCAGGTATAGAGTCATCATGGAGGCCTCTGGATCACTGGCATCCTTATAGGGAGGGGCAGGTATAGCGTCATCATGGAGGCCTCAGGGTCACTGACATCCCTATAGGGGAGGGGCAGGTATAGAGTCACACTTGAGGCCGCAGGGTGACTGACATCCTTATAGGGGAGGGGCAGGTATAGAGTCACCATGGAGGCCTCAGGGTCACTGACATCCTTATAGGGAGGGGCAGGTATAGCGTCATCATGGAGGCCTCAGGGTCACTGACATCCTTATAGGGGAGGGGCAGGTATAGAGTCATCATGGAGGCCTCGGGATCACTGGCATCCTTATAGGGAGGGGCAGGTACAGAGTCACACTTGACGCCTCAGGATCACTAACATCCTTATAGGGGAGGGGCAGGTATAGCCTCATCATGGAGGCCTCAGGATCACTGACATCCTTATAGGGAGGGGCAGGTATAGCGTCATCATGGAGGCCTCAGGATCACTGACATCCTTATAGGGGAGGGGCAGGTATAGCGTCATCATGGAGGCCTCAGGGTCACTGACATCCTTATAGGGAGGGGCAGGTATAGAGTCATCGTGGAGGCCTCAGGATCACTGACTTCCTTATAGGGGAGGGGCAGGTATAGAGTCACACTTGAGGCCTCAGGATCACTGACATTCTTATAGGGAGGGGCAGGTATAGAGTCATCATGGAGGAATCAGGGTCACTGACATCCTTACAGAGAGGGGCAGGTATAGAGTCACCATGGAGGCCTCAGGATCACTAACATCCTTATAGGGGAGGGGCAGGTATAGAGTCATCATGGAGGAATCAGGGTCACTGACATCCTTACAGGGAGGGGCAGGTATAGAGTCACACTTGAGGCCTCAGGATCACTGACATCCGTATAGGGAGGGGCAGGAGTAGAGTCACACTTGAGGCCTCAGGATCACTGACATTCTTATAGGGAGGGGCAGGTATAGAGTCATCATGGAGGAATCAGGGTCACTGACATCCTTACAGGGAGGGGCAGGTATAGAGTCACACTTGAGGCCTCAGGATCACTGACATCCGTATAGGGAGGGGCAGGAGTAGAGTCACACTTGAGGCCTTAGGGTCACTGACATCCTTATAGGGAGGGGCAGGTATAGAGTCACACTTGAGGCCTCAGGATCACTGACATCCTTATAGGGAGGGGCAGGTATAGAGTCACACTTGAGGCCTCAAGATCACTGACATCCTTATAGGGAGGGGCAGGTATAGCGTCATCATGGAGGCCTCAGGATCACTGACATTCTTATAGGGAGGGGAGGTATAGAGTCACACTTGAGGCCTCAAGATCACTGACATCCTTATAGGGAGGGGCAGGTATAGCGTCATCATGGAGGCCTCAGGATCACTGACATTCTTATAGGGAGGGCAGGTATAGAGTCACACTGGAGGCCTCAGGATCACTGACAGCCTTATAGGGAGGGGCAGGTATAGCGTCATCATGGAGGCCTCAGGATCACTGACATCCTTTTAGGGAGGGGCAGATATAGAGTCACACTTGAGGCCTCTGGATCACTGACATTCCTATAGGGAGGGGAGGTATAGAGTCATCATGGAGGCCTCAGGGTCACTGACATCCTTATAGGGAGGGGCAGGTATAGAGTCATCATGGAGGCCTTAGGGTCACTGGCATCCTTATAGGGAGGGGCAGGTATAGCGTCATCGTGGAGGCCTCAGGATCACTGACATTCTTATAGGGAGGGGAGGTATAGAGTCATCATGGAGGCCTCAGGGTCACTGACATCCTTATAGGGAGGGGCAGGTATAGAGTCATCATGGAGGCCTCAGGATCACTGACATCTTTATAGGGAGGGGCAGGAGTAGAGTCACACTTGAGGCCTTAGGGTCACTGACATCCTTACAGGGAGGGGCAGGTATAGAGCCACACTTGAGCCCTTAGGGTCACTGACATCCTTATAGGGAGGGGCAGGAGTAGAGTCACACTTGAGGCCTCAGGGTCACTGACATCCTTATAGGGGAGGGGCAGGTATAGAGTCACACTTGAGGCCTCAGGATCACTGACATCCTTATAGGGGAGGGGCAGGTGTAGAGACATCATGGAGGCCTCAGGATCACTAACATCCTTATAGGTGAGGGGCAGGTATAGCGTCATCATGGAACCCTTACGGTCACTGACATCCTTATAGGGGAGGGGCAGGTATAGAGTCACACTTGAGGCCTTAGGGTCACTGACATCCTTATAGGGGAGGGGCAGGTATAGAGTCACACTTGAGGCCTCAGGACCACTGACATCCTTATAGGGGAGGGGCAGGTATTGAGGCCTTTGGATCACTGACATCCTTATAGGGGAGGGGCACGTATAGAGTCACACTTGAGGCCTCAGGATCACTGACATCCTTATAGGGGAGGGGCAGGTATAGAGTCACACTGGAGGCCTCAGGACCACTGACATCCTTATAGGGAGGAGAGGTATAGAGTCACAATTGAGGCCTCAGGATTACTGACATCCCTATAGGGGAGGGGCAGGTATAGAGTCACACTTGAGGCCTCAGGATCACTGACATCCTTAAAGGGGAGGGTCAGGTATAGAGTCACACTTGAGGCCTCAGGGTCACTGACATCCTTATAGGGGAGGGTCAGGTATAGAGTCATCATGGAGGCCTCAGGGTCACTGACATCCTTATAGGGAGGGGCAGGTATAGAGTCATCATGGAGGCCTCAGGGCCACTGACATCCTTATAGGGAGGGGCAGGTATAGAGTCACACTTGAGGCCTCAGGGTCACTGACATCCTTATAGGGAGGGGCAGGTATAGAGTCATCATGGAGGCCTCAGGGTCACTGACATCCTTATAGGGAGGGGCAGGTATAGAGTCACACTTGAGGCCTCAGGATCACTGACATCCTTATAGGGAGGGGCAGGTATAGAGTCACACTTGAGGCCTCAAGATCACTGACATCCTTATAGGGAGGGGCAGGTATAGCGTCATCATGGAGGCCTCAGGATCACTGACATCCTTATAGGGAGGGGCAGGTATAGCGTCATCATAGAGGCCTCAGGGTCACTGACATCCTTATAGGGGAGGGGCAGGTATAGAGTCATCATGGAGGCCTCAGGGCAGGGTCACTGACATCCTTATAGGGAGGGGCAGGTATAGCGTCATCGTGGAGGCCTCAGGATCACTGACATCCTTATAGGGAGGGGCAGGTATAGAGTCATCATGGAGGCCTCAGGATCACTGACATCCTTATAGGGAGGGGAGGTATAGAGTCATCATGGAGGCCTCAGGGTCACTGACATCCTTATAGGGAGGGGCAGGTATAGAGTCATCATGGAGGCCTCAGGGTCACTGACATCCTTATAGGGGAGGGGCAGGTATAGATTCACACTTGAGGCCTCAGGATCACTGACATCCTTATAGGGAGGGGCAGGTATAGAGTCATCATGGAGGCCTCAGGGTCACTGACATCCTTATAGGGAGGGGCAGGTATAGAGTCACACTTGAGGCCTCAGGATCACTGACATCCTTATAGGGAGGGGCAGGTATAGAGTCATCATGGAGGCCTCAGGGTCACTGACATCCTTATAGGGAGGGGCAGGTATAGAGTCATCATGGAGGCCTCAGGATCACTGACATCCTTATAGGGAGGGGCAGGTATAGAGTCATCATGGAGGCCTCAGGGCCACTGACATCCTTATAGGGAGGGGCAGGTATAGAGTCATCATGGAGGCCTCAGGATCACTGACATCCTTATGGGTGAGGGGCAGGTATAGAGTCACACTTGAGGCCTCAGGATCAGTGACATCCTTATAGGGAGGGGCAGGAGTAGAGTCACACTTGAGGCCTTAGGGTCACTGACATCCTTATAGGGGAGGGGCAAGTATAGAGTCACACTTGAGGCCTCAGGATCACTAACATCCTTATAGGGGAGGGGCAGGTATAGAGTCACACTTGAGGCCTCAGGATCACTGACACCCTTATAGGTGAGGGGCAGGTATAGAGTCATCATGGAAGCCTCAGGGTCACTGACATCCTTATCGGGAGGGGCAGGTATAGAGTCATCATGGAGGCCTCAGGATCACTGACATCCTTATAGGGAGGGGCAGGTATAGAGTCACACTTGAGGCCTCAGGATCACTGACATCCTTATAGGGAGGGGCAGGTATAGAGTCACACTTGAGGCCTCAAGATCACTGACATCCTTATAGGGAGGGGCAGGTATAGCGTCATCATGGAGGCCTCAGGATCACTGACAGCCTTATAGGGAGGGGCAGGTATTGAGTCACACTTGAGGCCTCAGGATCACTGACATCCTTATAGGGAGGGGCAGGTATAGAGTCATCATGGAGGCCTTAGGGTCAGTGACATCCATATAGGGAGGGTCAGGTATAGCGTCATCATGGAGGGCTCAGGATCACTGACATCCTTATAGGGAGGGGAGGCATAGAGTCATCATGGAGGCCTCAGGATCACTGACATCCTTATAGGGAGGGGCAGGTATAGAGTCATCATGGAGGCCTCAGGATCACTGACATTCTTATAGGGAGGGGCAGGTATAGCGTCATCATGGGGGCATTAGGGTCACTGACATCCCTATAGGGGAGGGGCAGGTGTAGAGTCACACTTGAGGCCTCAGGATCACTGACATTCTTATAGGGGAGGGGCAGGAATAGAGTCATCATGGAGGCCTTAGGGTCACTGACATCCCTATAGGGGAGGGGCAGGTGTAGAGTCACACTTGAGGCCTCAGGATCACTGACATCCTTATAGGGAGGGGCAGGTATAGAGTCATCATGGAGGCCTCAGGATCACTGACATCCTTATAGGGAGGGGCAGGTATAGAGTCATCATGGAGGCCTTAGGGTCACTGACGTCCTTATAGGGGAGGGGCAGGTGTAAATTCACACTTGAGGCCTCAGGATCACTGACATCCCTATAGGGAAGAACCGGTATAGAGTCACACTTGAGGCTGACATCACCTGAACACTAGACACTAGTTCAGAGTCACTGTGGAATCCTTGGCATCCATGTTTTCCTGAAAGAGACAGGCAGGCAAAGATTTTCAAGGCCTTCTCCTTACTTTTCTTTATGGACAGGCTTCGTGGACTGTCACCATGGAGGACCACCTAGCACCGACCTCTTTCAAAGAGCCTGTTGTAGACCTCAAGTTGGCTTTGTTAATATTTGACTTCCATACAGGGCCATGCCGTAGGTACATCAGTGACTGACCTAACCAGATGGGGCCAGGAGCGGAGTCACCATGACGCCTCTCAATCACTGACCTTTCATTGGGAGAATGGAATAGATTGACCATGGGCTGCGAATCACTGACCTTTTCAAAGGGAGCGTGGAACAAGGAGACCTGCCAATGACTGACCTCTCCAGGGTGGGTGTGAGACAGTCATCACGGGGTCTCCCAATTTGTGACCTCTTTAGAAACAATGGAGTCGAGTCATTATGGGACCGGTCACTCACTGACTACTCAAGAATTGAATTATCCGGATATCTTCCACACATTCTATCTGCTCTCTGAGCCACAGCCCCATTTACTGGTAAGCCGTTTGCGTTGTTCCTGTGGGTGGAGCCACTGTCGGCACTCCAAGCAGGGGCGGCTTCTCCATTAGGGGAGAGGAGCGTCGCCCCACTGCTTTCTCGCTGTGCGAGAAGTAGAAACATTAAAATGGTATTTTCAATACCATTTTATGTTTCTGCTTCTAGCACTGCGAGAAAGCAGAACAGTATGCCTGGTTGGGGGCGGGCGGGCGGGTGGGCGGGTCGGGAAGGAGTGGCTTGCCCAAAGCTGTGGGCCCTGACTGTTGGGTCGGCCCTCTGGGCTGACTAAACGAGTCATGTGCACTCTGCGTTTTCTCTATGTAGGCTGAGAAAATGTCCTGCCTACAGGCGCCTGGCTGGGCACCGTCCGCACCAATCACAATGCTGCCATTGCAGTATTGTGATTGGTTGAGGGGAGGGGAGGGAGGATGCCTCCTTCCTGTTACTGCTGAACGCGGGACCCGACCAGGAACAGAGGCAGCCCGGGACCTGGAAAGGTCATTTTTTTATTTATTTAAATTCTCCCCCGCGCAAACTCCCGGCCGCCCGCCCCCCACCACCCCACCCACGAGTCATGCGAGCCGCGACTGACTACAAGGTACACCATTTCAGTGGACCTGGTGAAGACTGAAGCAGTGTTGTAGGGACCTCCCAAATATGGGATTTAGGGGGCACCAGGTTTCTCATTGATGACCCCTGCTTTACCTCCTGTCACCTATAACACTGGTCATCCAGGCCTGGAAATGTAAACAGTCTCATTAGATTCTTTTAATTCTCTATAACTGGCAGACAACAGGGATGTTTGCCTCCCATCAACCAGAAGTGAAACTTCCAATGCACTGAAACGAAATGATATCACAATTCGTGACCAGGAGGCAGGGTTGGCTTTAACACTGGTGGTGCCCGGCGCGACCATCATTTTTGGCACCCTCATACCCTATGACCACCTCCTCGGACTCTCTCACTACCACTGGGCAAAAGTGCCCCGCATCTCTCCAACCATAAGTTATTGCGAAACACTGTGCCTCCCCCCCCCCCACCCCCCTTTGAGGTCAGTGCACCCCTACATAGGTCAGCGCTCAGTGCTGCTGCACCAGTCGCACTGCCCTAGAGCCGGCTGTGTCTGGGGTCTCTGGGCCTCTAAACTAAGCTGCCTTTGCAAGCTGTGCTGTGATAGAATCTTCTGCAACAGCAACTGGAAATAACCAACGTGCAACATAAGTCATTTATTGTTGCTGGATGAGAGGGCCCAGGGAAAGGTGTCTCCGTGTCTCTGGCGGTCTCTGGACATGTTAGGGAAAGGGAAAGAAGAAAGAGGAGAGAGAGAGAGAAGCAGAGTTAAGAGATGAACAAGTGCAGGTAAGAGACCAGGACAGAGGAAGAAGACAACACAGATAAACACGTGAGAAACAGGGGCAAAGGTTGTGTGTGTGTGGGGGTGTGGGAGAGAGCGAGCGAGAGAGAGAGAGAGAGAGAGAGAGAGAGAGAGAGAGAGAGAGAGAGAGAGAGAGAGAGAGAGAGAGAGCGAGAGAGAGAGAAAGAAGAAAATCAGAAACAGTGGAGAGGGGAATCGGCAGAAGTTGCAGTGCTAGAGAACAACCTTGTGATAGAGGGAGCTATAGAAGAGAGAGGTGATGAAGACTGAGACAGGAGAGCAAGAGATGGGAAAAGATAGGTGAAAGGTGTGACAGACAGGCAGCTGAGAAAGACACAAAAGACAAGTAGAGGGTGAGGCAGTTGTGAGAAAGGGCTGCATAGAAAGACAGGTGTGAGGTGCAGGTGAAAAAGAGATATCTGAAAGAAAGGAAAGATAGACGAGAGACAGGTGTGAAAGAGACACTTTAAGGAGACAGAGAGGGAGAGTAGGAGACCAAGGACAGACTGAAAGAAACAGGGCATACGGGTGGAGGGGTGATAGAGAGACAGACAGATTAGACAGGAACAGTTGAAAGGTGAGAGAATGGATAGGTAATTATTAAGGGATAAAGAGAATGCTGAGAGAGAGGAGAGACAATCCAGAGAGGGACACTTTAAGGAGACAGAGAGGGAGAGTAGGAGACCAAGGACAGACTGAAAGAAACAGGGCATACGGTGGGGGGTAATAGAGTCAAGTCAAGTCAAGTCAGGAAATTTATATAGCGCACCACATACCCGGAGGGTTTCAAGGCGCTTAGGAAGGGGAGGAGGATTACTTGTCGAATATCCATGTTTTGAGTTGCTTTGAGACAGACAGATTGGACAGGAACAGTTGAAAGGTGAGAGAATGGATAGGTAATTATTAAGGGATAAAGAGAATGCTGAGAGAGAGGAGAGACAATCCAGAGAGCGGTTTAAAGAGATATAGTGGTAAAAGGCAGCTGAGAGAGAGTTAGAGAAGAGCACAGGTGCAAGGTAGGTGAAATAGAGACTTAGAGGAGAGAAATAGACAGGGGAGGCAGTGCGACAGAGATGTGAGACCGGCGAGAGAGGTAGCAAGGAGTCACACTAGAGAGGCAGGTAAGAAAGAGGGATCCAAGAGAGGAGGTGATAGATGAGAGTGGAGAGAAAGGTGGGGAAGACATTGTTCAGAGAGAAAGAGAGAGTAGGAAATAAGTGCTAGAGGGTAAAAGAGAGACTGTCAGTCAAAAATTAACTTTATTTGGTTTATCACAACCATAAAGTATACATATACAAATTACTAACTAGTAAAAAAAGGATTACAATTCATTTTCTTAAAATATTTTTGGTTCTAAAAAATAACACATTGTTTTCCTGTCCCCAGTCTTAAAAAGAGAGACTGGTGAGGGAGAGCTTAGAGTAAGAGGCGGACAGGTGAAGGGGTAATAAAGAGGCAGACAGCTTAGAATTCGCAGAGAGAGGTACATAGGATTAAAATGTGAGATGTCTGTGACAAAGAGGCAGCTGAAATAGAGGGGGCAGGTGAGAGCAGTGGCAAAGACAGAAACAGCTGAGAAAGAGCTGACTTGGAGAGAGGGGAAGAAATCTGAGTGGGTTGGTAAAGACACAGTAAGTACGTTTTTTTATTTGCACAATTAATTAAAATCATTGCAAAGTGCACTCACAGAAATGACCATTGCATAGTAAAAAGGGAGGGAAGGTACACAGATCAATTACGAACACAGAGGAATTAAAAATTAAGAGGACAGATGATATTGTCACTGGAGGTGAGACAGACGCAGACTAGGTCAAAAGACAAAGTTAGGGGAATTAATTTCTGAGATAAACTTAACAAAACGCGCCGCCAACTGCGGGGAGTCGCCCCTCATGCAAGCGTCTAATGCTTCTTGGCAAGTCCTGATGTTAAGGAGCAGCCACATCAGACGCAGCCAAAAGTTTATTTGGGCTTGGAGTTTGCGACATATGCACAAGATATGAGTAAGGTTTTCGTCGTCCAGCTTGCAAAAGCGACATTGCGATGATACTTCTTTTTTGTATCCTTGGCCAAACTTGTAGGCCATCTGCGAAATTAGGCCGAATCGGAGTCGCATTAGTTGAAGTTTTGTGTGGACTTTCATAGAAGATGCGAGATAAGATGGAAGAGTATTCGGGCGTATAATTTGGAGACCCAAGGACCATGGGAGAGCTGGGCGACACGTCGCTCGTCAGAATCGCTTGATAGAATTTTTGCTTGTTTGGTTAGGAGTTTTGTTTTCACGTCGATAGGGACGGAGGATAACCATATGTCCTTTGCTTTGAGGAGTTCAAGGCATGATGTCAGATATTTACTCCAAGAGGTTTTGTGGTTACTGAAAACTGACCATAAACAGCTCTTTAAGGTGTAAAGGCTAGCATGCTTAGACTTTAGGCAGTAGCTGATGTAGCGTGCACTCATTATCCATCTCTGGGAGGACAATAAAAATTCTTTTCGGATTTGGGCGTGTGCAGTTGAAGTTGGCAGTCGGAAGACCCTGCGGTAGCACGACGATTGAGCTCTGTCCAACCAATTATTCATTTTGTCCTTAAATGTTATTGAACCGAAAGAGATTGTGGGAAGAAATTTTACCGAAATCAGTTTTATTAAAGGAGCTAGGTCCTGGGAGTGCAAAACACTTTTCGTTCTTATAAAGGCCCCTTCCAGGGAGCGAGCAACAGCCTGCATTTCAGTTATATACGCAGAAGTTCTCCCTTTATGATCGATCCACACTCCCAGATACTTATAGGCGGAAACGGTTTCCAGTCTCTTCCCTTCGACGAGCCACGCTATTTTTTTAGTTTTTCCGGAGGATATTGTCATTGCTTTAGTTTTCGACACATTTATCTCGAGCATGTTCGTGATGCAATACTGGGCAAGGGAGTCGAACAGTCTTTGAAGACCCACTTGGGTTTGGTCTAGCAGGATGGTGTCATTAGCATATTGGAGAGTTTGGATCTTTCTTAACTCTATTCTTGGAGGAAAAACACGGATGTGTGACAGCCATTCTGGGAGATCCGCGAGGTACACGTTGAATAGCATTGGTGCAAGGGTGCACCCTTGTTTTAAACCTCTGGTGGTATAGATTTTATTGGAGGTCGACCAGCTTGATGTAACTCGCACATTTACCCATGTGTCAGTGTGTAAGGCGATTAATGCTTTTAACAATGACTGAGGAATGCCCCATCTTGCAAGTTTTTCCCATAGTTTTGGCCGACTTACGCTGTCGAAAGCTTTGCGAAAGTCAATGAACCCAAGATGTAGAGCCTTTCCTTTTGAGGCTAGGGTGGATTCCATCAGATGGGCAATACAAATCAGGTTGTCCTCGATGTGGCACCCTCTTTGGAAACCAGTTTGGGTGAAGGGGACCAAGTTGTTATTTTCTGCCCATTCGGTGAGTGCTGTTAATAGGATGCTAGCATATGCCTTCCCCTCCACGTCTAAAAGGGCTATCATGATGAGTTATCGGGGTTGGAGCGCGAGCCTTTTTTGTGGAAAGGAACGAGGAGCGATCCTTGCCAAGATTCTGGGATGGGGCCACCCAAAATTGCGGCCTCGTAGAGGGTTGTCAAAATCTGGGCCCATTTTCTGGCGGAGGCTTTGAAAACTTGGGTCGGGATTCCGTTCGGACCAGGGGCGCCGCCCGAGCGCATTTTCTTTATTATTCTGGTTATATCGTCCGTTAGTGTGTTGATGAGCGCCGTTGTTCCGTCTTGATTAGTTAGTTGATCAAAGATGGCCGGGCTGTTAGCACTTTGACCATCTGGTGCAGAATAAAGCGCTTTGACATACAACTCCCACTCCGCGGGGGTGATGTTAGTTGCGGTAGGAGGTTTAGTTGTTTGACTAGCCTTATTAACCCAGTTCCAGAATTTCCTTTGATCTTTAGACTTTATAATCTCAAAGGCTATTGCCCAATGCTGTTCTTCTTCCAATTTCTTTTGAGTGAAGCGAGCCTTCCTGTAAGCTTTTCGTGCAGCATTTATGTCCTCCTTCAGAAGGTTGTAATCACTTTCATTGTAGACAATTGTTCGTTGGAGCTTATTTAATTTACTTTTGGCAGTGATTGTGTGTTGTTGTTGCACTGACAGAGTTGTCGAAGTCAGGGTGTCCTTTGAGCAGGTGTTTAAAGGTTTTGAGGTGAAGTGGTCTCTGAAGTTGGTCAGTGTAGTTTCCCAAGTGGGGGCAGTCACATGGCTAATATCAGCCAGGGGCCCTCTATTCATAAGCTTGTCCACTTCCGCTTCGATTGCATCCTGGTTGCTCTCTGACCATCGGAGTTTCTTCACACTCTGTAGGCTGGAAGCCGCCCCTATCGGATTTATGATCGGACGTTGAGGGGGGCCCAAGGCAATGCTGCATGTTAGAATAGCGTGATCACTATCTGGAGAGGGCGTTACCAGGAATTGGCGTGCCAGGTGAAAGGTCGTTAATGATATCCATATATAGTCTAGGGTGGCCATTCGGAAGAAGGATGTATGTGAGTATGCCGCCGGTCAGTCAGTGGCGATCCTTCCATTAAGAGTACGCAGACCAAGATGGTTCAGTTTTGTTGCCAATTGTATTCCTTTCACTTCCTTTCGGTGGTACTGGGATTTTGTCTCCGGGATTGCCCATATTGCATTGAGAGATGTTATTTGGGAGGATTGGGCTGGGTCGATTTCCATTAGGTTTACATTGAAGTCGCCCGTTATCAGCCACAGGTCAGTGGGGTACAGAGTTTCAAGATTGTGCATTATTGGTAGAATAATACTCAGAGTGAGCTCTCGCCTTGCTTTTGTTGGATGTAAATAAACACATCCAAGAATCATTTTTTGTTTTGGTTTCCCCTTTGCTTGGCTCTTAATCTCAATACTAATGAAGACGTTATCACCTCCTCCCCTATGAAGGGTTTCTATCTTCGTAGTCAGAGAGTTCTTCACTGCTATCAGCACTCCCCCAGACGCGTGGCCGCCTACCTTGGACGGGATGGCAATAGATTCTATTATCGTAAAGTCTTCCCAGATGGTGTTTTCCAGGGCCCAGGTCTCTTGTAGGGCAAAGATTTCGTGAGTTGTCAGCGTTCCTGACGTTAATCGCTCCGCCTTTTCCTTTGTTAGGCCCCGGATGTTCCAGGAGCAGATGTTTAAATGATGGGCTGTCTCGTGGATTGGTTTGTGGGTGTGCGCGGATGCCAGCGCTTTACCCTAACACCTGGGAGAGCCAAGACCAGTCTTTCGATTTGTGCGGTTTTAGTATGCATTTACTTGGGCCGCCTTCTGTGGAGGCAAATACTTGCAGGGGGTGCTCGATCCATAAGGCTGTTTTTGGCTCCCGTTGGAATCCCGGGAGCATTGTCGATGACTCGATTAGATATTTGTCCTGTTTTTGATCTGGTCTGATATTAGCAGTCCTTTCTACGACACAGAGGTTTTTGAGGAAAATCGGGTAATTGGTGGGGGTGTAAGCGTTAGCCTGGATGCCCCGTTCGGACAGTTGTTTTTTGCTCCTCATCAACATTTTCCTCCGTTCCGGATTGGAAAAGGTTACTAATGTAGACTCATTTCTTTGTCCAGACGTGGGGTCTATGAAGGCCACCGTCTCAATATCCGTTGAGTTCACATTTTCTAAGCCCGGCAGATTCTGACATAGCCTTAGGATGTTACCTCTGTTTAAAATGTCCCATTGACCCTGAGACTCATACTCAGGGTAGAGCAGTATTTTTCTGTGCTGTTGTTGTCCGGGGCAAGGGTCTTGGTCCAGTTGAATCGGGTTGGTACTCGGTGCAGCGAGGTCATTACCCAGGGACTCAGAGTTGGCGTGGGTGCTTGATTTAATCGTTAGTGGGCGGACTATTTTTGTGGGGTCGCCACGCGTTGGAGGTTTTTGATGGAAGGGCGCCATGCTGACAGTACTGTCTGTGTTTGTGTTTGCTTTGTACTGTTTTCCTTCCTCTTCTGTTCGTGTCAGTTGGATGCCTCCCTCTGGTGTTCTTGCTTTTGGGCTCTGCTCCTTGGGGATCGGTTTGTGTGTTTTGGCCGCTGGGAACAAGGGGCTGTTATCGGAAGGGTTAGCGAGATCGTGATTTTGTTTTGGGCAATTGCCGGGAGGCTTGCGATCCACTGGTGGCTGCACGTAGTTCGGCATAGTTTCCGGGGATTCAGTGTTTATCTTTGCGGGGTGCTAGTTTTTCGACCTTATTGGTCAGATCGATGGACTGCCTGCTTACATTTTTGCCAAGCCACTGTGTTAGTACATTCCCCTTTCTATTTGCTTTGTTTAATTTCTTCAGCTTCTTCTTGTTCTTTCAAGACAGATGGGTGCCTGCTTTTAAATCGTTATCGGTCTTAGTGGCAGGGATATGGGGACTTAGTGAGGTAGGGAGAGACACTGTGGTATTGGGTTGCGTGGTTGGTTTTGGAGCACTCAATGTTTGTAAAGAGGAGTTATTGACTGAGTCCGGAGACGCGCATAAACGTTGCTCAGGGGGGATAATGGGTGTTGGTTCAAATGATCTGTGAGTTTCCGAGGCTCGAAGGTGGATAGACGGGATATCGTGGTTCTTTGTTCTGGTTTCGGCTTGCAGCTTCAGGTCTTCTATTAATGTTGACATTATATCAGGAAGTGCTTCAAGTTTGTTCAGTAGAGGCTCGCAAATACATCCACTTTGGGCGTGATTTAGATATGCAGTTGCGTTTGCAGTTGGTTCCAAAATTAGATTTGCGTCAGGGGCGAAATTTTGGGCCACATTATTTTGAACTCTTCGTATTAGCGAATTTAGTTGATCGAGTTTTGAGTCAATTCCCATTATGGAGTCAGCCACCAGTTGTAGGATGGCTATCTGGGTGTCAAGTTTGTCGGCGTGCATGTGGGCAGCACGGGTCATAGAGCTCAAGGCTCTGTTGGTAACGGCCAGGAGAGCTTCAATTTTAAGCATTCCAGGGTCAGGTTGAGTGGCTCCTTGCCCGAGGTCCTTTGCGAGTGAGTTTTTTACAGTGGAATAATTATGAGCCAAGGATAGGTTGATCGATGCATTGATATGTTCTTTTTGGGGGTGATTACTTGGGCTTAAAATAAGACTAAGATCTTTGGTGCTGATGTTGTGGCTGCTGCTAGTTACTGTCCTCCCTTTTAATGGACTTGCTTTGAACCCCTCCTCGAGCGAGCCATTAGTTCTGGAGCAAACAGAGTCTGGTGCCCCTCTAAGAAGAGGGGTGGATGTTTGTGACGGAGGGTCAAGACTGTGTTTGTGGGGGGGATCGTAATGCGAGCCCCGCGATGAGTTTATCGCCTCTTTGTGCACTAAGTCAGATTTCATTGGCGAAAGTTTTAAAGCTTTGGGTCGATGCGTTGTCGAGACCCAAATTATGGAGTCATCGTTGCTGCCTGCCGTTTTTTTGGGCTTATGTTTGCAGTCTCTATTTTCCAGCTCTGGAGTTAAGAGTTCTTTCTCTGATGGGAAAACAGAGGTTTGACTTTCAAAGGATGGCAGGGCGAGCGGAGCAGGCACTACCAAAGAGTATTGGTTATTGTTGGTGCTTAACCGAGGTGATTGGTGCTCTGGAGGTAGCGGAAAGGGTATCGCCTCAGAGGAGGGGTGCCTTATTAGTGATTTTTCCAGGGCAGTGGCAGAGGCTGTGGTCTTGCGTTGAATGATAATTTCCGGTTAAAGCGACATCAGAATCGGGGGGACTGATGGTGCTAATGGTGCTAATGGTTGTTGAGGGGATTTCCCATACATGCCATGTTGAAGTGGGGCAGTTTGATTTAATTTGCTGATCCGGAAAAAATGCTCTCTAATGTCAGCGGTGCTGCTGCTTTTTGTTTTTGATGGGTGTTGTGGGCAAGCGGGTTGTGGATGATTGATGATCATATTGTCGTCCTTGGAGTGTCCCTGCGAGGGCTTTAGAGGGTTCGCGACCACCGCTTCTGCTTGCTTCGGGTGCAGTTTGCAGGGGGGAGTTTGAGGGCCCCTGCCAGGTTCTTGTGTGTAAAGCAGTTTCGTCTTTTGACGCTTGGCAGACTTGTGAGGGCGGTGAGTATTTGAAGGTTGAGAGGTGCTCCTAGTGCGCATTGTTTTAGAGTAGCAAGATGACGTAATGTCTGAGCAGCCAATAGTGCTCGGGTTGTGGGAGCAGTTGTGAGATTTTTTAGAGCTGATAACGCTAATAATAGTGTCGAATGTTAAGTGTTGAGTGCTGATTGGATGTAATAGTCACCCGCAGTTGTCGGTGGTTGCTGGAAATCGCTGGGAGCTGTTGCACTTGTACTCTCTGCTGGAAGAGGCTTGAAAGGCTTAAAAGGCGTTTTTTACTGCTTTAGTTACTTCAGAGAAGGCTTTTTGCGGGGGACCCTTTGGTGAGGGGCCTGTTTGTAGGCAGCAGATATCGAGATGACAAGTAGCAAGCAGCAGCAAGCAGCAGATAAGAAGGACAAAGTAGATAGCGAGCGGGGCACACGGGGGCGGGCCTCAGGCAGTGTTGAGCCTAGTCAGCGCTGCCAGGCTCGCTGCCCCCTGGCTCTTACTTGGCGGCTGCCTCTAACGGCAGCTGCGCTCGCATGTAGTTGCTTGCTTGTTTGCGCACGTCCACCCTGGCTCCAGTCGTCAGGGCTGACTGCCAGGTGGCCCCCACGGTTGCACCTCACGCAGCATGCTTCTTACCACAAGACTCGCCCCCGTGCTCCCGTAGGTCCCGTATTCCGTAGCCCTGTGGTCCCGTTTGGCCCCCTGTAGGACTGTACACTCGGGTCCGGCTGATCGGGGCTAATCGGGGGTGAAACAGGGGCGGGCTTACCAGTCCTTTGAGTCCTTCAGAGTTCAGAGATAGGTTTGGAGGTTGAGGAGGTTTGGCAACATTAACAGCAGAATGGCATTGTAGATGGTAAGAGTAGTTGTGCGGAACTTGAGGGAGAAAATAACTCTTTGTGGATATCTACCAATCTACAGCTTTACTTTGGCATGCTGCTCCGGGTTCCCGCCCTCTCTCCAGTTGGCTTATTAATCCGTTATGAGTCGCCTCATCCTGAGCACCGGTCCTCCAGGAATGCTGGTTGCACGGAGGTAGCAGAAGCCAAAGCAGGGGGCCGGGGCTTCTTTGATTCCACAGGCTCTAGGTACAGGCACAGGCTCTAGGCTCAGAGCCCAACAGTCCCCGGGCTTGTGGCTCCTCCCTGCCGTGGCCACGGCCACTGCACCACACTGTACCACACCGCACTGCCGCTGGCTCCGGGCTCACAGCCCCTTACTTGCCTGCTTACTCCCGAATTCGCGGTAGTTCGCGGCTCCTCACCACCACTGCTGACACTACTGTTGTGTCGGGTGATGGGGGCAGGATGGCCCTAGGGAGATCTCTCTGGGACCTACACTCAGGGGCATCTAATCCTGACTAGGCCTAACACGTGGCCCTAGAATAAACTCAGCCAGACACTGGGAATAAGTTTGCTTGCTCGGTCGGCGCGTCTCTCTCTGAACCCCTCGCACGTGCTCGACCTCTTTTTATTATAGGGCGGTCACATGACCAACATGTCCGTCCCTCGAGACATCGGGGGTGGACCTTCAGGAACATAACATTCCTCCTAAAATAAGGAAAAACCAAAACAACTGCAACCATTAAAACATATTTCAACCATAATCTTTGTCTTAGGAACATCAGGACCGAGGCCTTCAGCGTCTTTCAAATGCCAGTGCATTCAGTTCAAACATTACGTGCATATATGTAAGTGAGAACAGTCTTACGTAAAGTAATCTCTCAGCCAGCCGGAGGGGGTGGGATTGTCACGTAGCTGGCGTTGGGACCCCCGATGAGTCATCAGTTCCGTTCCAACCTCTACTTCGTGTCTTGGTGCCTCGCTGTCGGCCCCCTCCGGATCTGGGGCCTCATCCAGGGCCTCCGTGTCACCGCCCACTTCTTCGCTAGAAACCTGATGCTCGTCATGTGGCCTGACCTCGTGCTGAGATGTTGATTCACCAGCCGGCAACGTAGTTGCAGTTTCGGTTTGTCCGCCGCCTTGCTGGCGCCTTGGCTCGCTGCTTGAAGGGTGATACAGTTTGAAATGAGACACATTGCGAGTCACCCTGTCTCGTCCTCGAGTGGCTGTGATGCGGGTGCCCTTCACACCACTGACTCGCCATGGTCGTTTCTCGTAATTGAGTTTGAATTTGCCACCAGTTGCACGATTCCTGATGAGCACCAGGTCGCCTCTTTTGAAGTGGGGGGCCACAGCCCGGCGTTTCTTGCTGATCTTGTCACATGCAGAACTTCTTTTCTTCTCCACTGTGTGTTCATCTATCATTTCAGGTGCCCACTGGGGGTGATGGGGAATGGAGTCAGTTATTACCCTTCCTAGGAGGAGATGTGCGGGAGCTACCCCAGTTGTGGAGTGCGGGGTCTGTCGGTAACTTCGGAGGAACGTGAAGATGGCCATTTCCACTGACTGTCCCTTGTCATGCGCAATGCGGATGACCTTGTTTAAAGTCCTCATGAACCTCTCGGCCTCCCCGTTGGCTTGAGGCCACCTCGGTGTGATGCGCCTGTGACGCGTTCCCAGAGACGAGAGATATTCCGCAAAGTCTTGACCCTGGAATGGCGGTCCATTGTCCGTTCTGAGTTCCCTCATGGCTCCATGGGTGGCAATAATTTTTTCTATCTTGGGGATCACACAGTCTGCACTGGTGCCGGTGACAATTTCGACCTCAGGATATTTAGAGTGGTCGTCTATCATTACCAGCGTGTGTCTTCCATCCGGAAGGCTACCAAAATCCATGCTGACTCTTTCCCAGGGACCTCGGGGCCTGGGTTCCACAATGATGGGGGCCTCACGGGGGCTGTCGCCCGTGGTTTGGCAGGCCATGCACGTTCGCACCACATTCTCCACCATGTCGTCCATGAGCGGGAACCACACCTTTGCCCGCAGCCGGGCCTTCGTCTTGACCATCCCCTGGTGCCCCACGTGTGCCAGTTGAACTACTCGTCCTGTCAGAGCCGTCGGGATTACCAGGCGATGCCCTCGCAGGAGGCACCCCGCCGCGTCTTCATTCAGTTCAGCCCTCACGTGGTACAGACTGTCCATGATTTTCTGGGCCTCTGGTGTGAGTACTTTCCAGCTCTCCTTGGCTTTCTGCCAGTTGGCCGTTCGGAGTAGATCCTTGGCCCGCTGTATGCAGGCATCCTGAGCCGTGACGCTCACAACCTCTTCCAAGGATATGGGGCGCGGGCATGATCTGGCCACAACCCATTGAACATAGGCCTCCGTCTCTTCTGCTTCCTCCATCTCCTCCGGGGTAGCCGGCCTGGGGTGTCGTGACAGGTAGTCCGCAGGATTCCTTGCCCCTGGCTGGTACTCGATGGCGCAGTTATATTCTTGCAGTTGCAATATCCACTTTTCAATCCTAGGGGGTGGCTTGGAGGAGGTGCCTGAAAACAGAGACAGCAGCGGCTTGTGGTCCGTCACTACTGTGAAAGGCTTGCCATATACGTACAAATGGAAGTGCCGGCATCCCCAATGTATGGCAATGGCCTCCTTCTCGATTTGGGAATACCTTTGTTCTGTGTCCGTGAGGGACCGGCTGGCAAAAGCAACAGGGGCCCAGTCTATCTCATCTCGGGCTCTCTGCATTAGAACAGCCCCCTATCCCGCCGGTCCGGCATCTACTGCAATGAGAGTGGAATGTCTTGGGTCAAAAAATGCCAATGTGGTGTTGCTGGACAGCGCACTCTTAATGTCTTGAAATGCCCTTTCCTGCTCAGGTCCCCAGTTCCATGGTGTGGAATCTTTGGTTAGTTCACGCAGAGGGAGGGTCAGGTTGGCTAAGTCTCTTATGAAGCGACCACAGTAATTTACCCTCCCGAGAAAACTTCGGACCTCCGTGACAGTGGTAGGCGGAGGTGCGTCCTTGATGTCCTTGACCTTGTCGGGATCAGGGTTGACGCCATCGGCTGAGAACACGTATCCGAAGAACCCTAGTTTGGTCTGAAGAAATTCGCATTTGTCTCTGTGCAGAGTGAGTCCAGCGCTGCGGAGCCTGCGGAACACCTGCGCCAAGCGTTGGTTGTGTTCGGGGATTGTTCTTACATGCACCATTATGTCATCACTGACATTGATTACCCCCGGTATGCCAGTAATGAGTTCTTGGATAACATTCTGGAACACCTCGGCAGCGCTGGATATCCCAAAACTCAACCTGGTGTACCTGCGCAGTCCGATGTGGGTGGAGAACGTCGTAATGTTCCGGGACTCTTTGTCCAGTACGAGTTGATGGTACCCCGCCCGGAGATCCAGCTTGGAGAACCACCTGGCCCCGGCCATCTCTCCGATCAGGTCGTCGATCGTGGGGGTGATATGTCGTTCCCTTTTGATGGCCGCATTGGGTAGGCGCATGTCCACGCAGATCCGGACCGCCCCAGGCTGTTTTGGTTTCCTTGTGACCACGATGGGTGATACCCAGGGGGTGGGTCCGGACACTTTCTCAATGATCCCCGCTGCTTCCAGCTTCTGTAGTTCTTCCTCGACCAGTGGTCTCAAATGGAACGCAACACGCCGGTGTCGCAGGGCCACCGGTTGAACAGTGGGGTCCACATGCAGGTGTATTTCCCGACCCTTGAAACAGCCAATCCCTTCAAACAGGTCAGAAAAGTCTGCAATCAGTTGTTGCACCGATTCCTCATGCACCCCAAACGCAAAAGAGACCACTCCCAGGTCCTCTGCCGTCCGACAACTCAGGAGCATGCCTTGACCTTCTTCCGACACGAAGATGTTGGCTCGCGTGATCTTGTCTCCGTGCCGGACCTCTGCTTTAAACTTTCCCCGAATGCGAAGGGGGACGTCCTGACCGTAGGCAAAAACGGTGATCGGAGTGGAGCGGAGGCTGGGAGGAGTAGCCATGTCTCCGTAGAGGGATGCACTCATGAGATTTATCGAGGCGCCCGTGTCCACAGTTGCCATGATGTCCTGATCAGCCACTTGTATGGCGCACTGTGGTAGTGTCCTGGTGCGTCTGGTGGCCGTGCCGATCATGTGCACCTTGTGTACGGATCGCTCCTCCTCATCGTCGTCCATATCACTGTTGCTGGGTCCTCCTTCCGCGCCTTCGGGCTCAGCCACCGTATGTATTGTCTGGCGGGGCTTGCTGAACTTTTTGGACCGGCACACTTTTTCAAAGTGATTCATTTTTCCGCAACCGGAGCATATTTTGCCCCGTGCTGGGCATTCTGGCGCCGGGTGTCTCGGGCCTCCACAGTAACCACATGACTGCGCCGAAGCTCCGCCCTGCGGAGTTGTTGTTCGCTTCGCCCATTTGGGCTGTGGGCGGACTTGTAGTCTGTTAACCGGTTCCACTTTCATGTTGGCCTGTAGAACTGCTTCCATGTGGGCTGCCCTGGCCTTGGACAGCTCCTTTGTGCGGCCCAGCGTGAGAATATCTGGGAGGGGTTTCCCCGACTCCTCCAGTATTCTCTCGCGTAGTTTAGCAGAGGCGCATCCCTGTATTATCTGGCCTCTGATCTCTTCCGTGACATCCTGAAATCCACACGTTAGTGCCAGTTTTTTTAGCCGGGAGTGGTAAGCGTCCAGCGATTCATCTGGCAGTTGCCGCGCTTGTCTAAAAATGAATCGTTCATAGTCTTGGTTGGCCATTGGTTCGAAGTGCGCGTTGAGTGCATTTATTAGTGTGTGGTGGGTTTTGGGAGTTGCCTCCGTAAGGGTGCGGGCAATGGAATGAATGTCCTTGCCACCAAGATGGAGAATCATGGCACGCTTCTGTTCCTTATGGACCTTGGTGGCCTCGAAGAATATGAAGAGCCTGTCCACCCATTCTTTCCACTTCGGTGCGAGAGTGGAGGGCGCACCCTCCACCACAAACGGTTCAATGGGCGGAATGTTAGCCATCGCTTCGGACGCCTAGGAGGATGTCCGTGGGCAGCCCGGAGATGATCCGGCGGCGACCGGAGCGCCTGGCCAGGCGTACCTCGGTGCGGTTCACACACGTGCAGCCCAGCACGGTGCGGAACTAGGCGTGGAGGGTCCACAGAGGGAGCACCTCGCGCGACCAATCAGACTCCTGTGCGCCGCAGGAAGATGTAAGCCAGCGCTGCTCACCTGATGAGAGCCAGGGATCAGAGTCTTTCCACCAGGCAAGCAAAGCGGGGGGGTGTGTGGTGGCAAGGCACGAGCACCGCAGACACGTGGGAGTGCCCGCAGCCGCCTCACCCCAAGAGGGACACACACCCGCACCCCGAGCGAGGGATCGACAACCACCCTCGTCGCCAATTGTTGTGTCGGGTGATGGGGGCAGGATGGCCCTAGGGAGATCTCTCTGGGACCTACACTCAGGGGCATCTAATCCTGACTAGGCCTAACACGTGGCCCTAGAATAAACTCAGCCAGACACTGGGAATAAGTTTGCTTGCTCGGTCGGCGCGTCTCTCTCTGAACCCCTCGCACGTGCTCGACCTCTTTTTATTATAGGGCGGTCACATGACCAACATGTCCGTCCCTCGGGACATCGGGGGCGGACCTTCAGGAACATAACAACTACCATGGGTGGGAGCGGAGGAGCGGGGAGGAAGCAAAAGCAGGGGGTGAGGAAGCTGGAAACGAGAGGCAGGAACGCCGTAACTCACCGCAGTGCCGCAGCTCTGCTCAGCTCGCGGTATGGCTCGGCACCCTCTGCACTCTGCTCTCTGAGATCTCTGCTCTCGATTGCCGCAGAATGCCAAAAGCCGCCGCTGCTGCCGTGAATCTCCTCTGCTCCACTACGGCGGCTCGGCAGCTCGGCTCAGCACAGCACAGCACAGCACCGGCACCAACATCGGCTCCGCGATCTCCTGGACACAACTCGACTGCTTGCGCTTCAAGCTGCTCACTAGACACAGATAGATGAGAAAAAATACCAGATGTAAAGGGAGGGGAGAGAGGTAAGAGGAAGGTGGTAAAGACACCAAAACGGTGGAGCAAAGTGAGTTGAGAGAGATCAAAGGGGCGGAAAACAAGAGAATGTGAGGGACAGTGGAGAGAGACCCACAAGACTTTTTTTTTTAATTTATTTATTTATTTATTTTTTGATTCACAGAGCATCAGTACAGAGCACGACATCATCTGTTCTTATGTCTATACAGCAATTGGCTTCATCTTATATTGTTCATTTACATAATACAACCATAATCATGATAGTTCGCTTTACTAGGAATACATTCGGTACGACAAGTCCTTTTTGCAGTGATCTATGTCCTGCGCACATCGACAGTGTACATGAATAAAATCAATTCAGATTACACATTTATACATTTCTTTTCAGTAGTTACAGTCTTGTGAGAGGTGTGCTGGTAGTTTGAGCAGTCCCTCTATCCCCTCCTGCTATTTCGTCTCATTCTCCTGCTGATTGAGCATCTGTTTGTCTTTGTAGATATTCCATGAGGGGCTGCCAAAAATCCTTTGGCCTTGAGGCCTGCGGCAGTTCCTAATAGGTACCCAGAGTCTCTTTACAATATATCATATCTGATAACCAGTCCTTGAACCTGGGTGGGCGTCTGCTGCCCCATTTAATAGCTACGCGCCTTTTGGCCAACAGAAGTGCCACTGCCAGTAGTTTACGACGTCTAATTGTCTTAAGCCTGTAGGCGCCTAGGCAGCACGTCAGCGGTGTGTTTGGAATAAATTCTGCCAGCATGAGTGTCAGCGCCTTCACCGCCCCTTGCCAATGCGCATCCAACATCGGGCAGGCCCATGCCATATGGAGAAAGTCAATAAACTAATAAGGGTTGGCTCTAATCAGTATGGCTGAGCCTGCATAGAACATAACAAAAGAGAAATTGCCAGTACTGATAACACCACAGTAACGTAAATTCAAAACACAGTACCTGAGGAAAGATTCAAGACTGGATGCTAATTAATAGCTTTTTATTCTTATTTATGATTTTATCAAAAAGTACTTTTTTTATTTTTCAAAGACAAACATATAAAAAACAATTCAATGACCAAACTCAAAACTAAAGGTAATCATTCATCATATCATTCATATCACAACCAAACGATCAACAATCATTCAGGGGGAGAAGGAGAACACTGAATAGAGGAACTACAAAATTTATCAAAACATACAATATTTACAATATAATACAATACTATACATGGGACAAGAGGAGCCAAGTGTCTGCAAAAACACTTAAATAAATTCTTTCAATAATCAATCACTTTTAACGTACATTCCTACAACTAAGTGTTTGAAATAGTTCTTAGATTTTCTGAAAAAGGATAATGTACAAGGATTAGTGATAAGCAACAGTTGTTATATCATTTACGCTTATCGCTAGAGCAGACAAAGAGATGGCTGGGGCCTACGCGTTTCGAATCCCAATGGTTTGTAGGGATTCTCTTCAGGGCCATTCGGGTTCTCTGCAAAAAAATGAAAAAAGAAGAAAAAGAAAAGGGGGAATTAGAAGAAACTCAGGATACAAGATTCACTTAATCACAAGATCAACATCAGTCACATACACTCAGTGTCTACCTAGACTTCCTCAGGCTACCGCTCATTTGAGCGATTAGAACTGACTGATCTTAGAAAATTTATTTTAAGGTCTTAAGCAAACCGCAGGTGGAGGTCTCTGTCAAAATTGACAAAGCTTTACTCACCTTCTGTGTTTTGAGAAATTAGGTAATCTCAAGTGGGGATTAGTGGACACAGTCTAATCGTGATTGACCTGCGCAGGAGAATAAAAAATATTTTCAGAGTGGAGAAACAGTGTATTGAATTTAAAGAACTGGTGATGTTGAGAGGGGGTCTCACCTGGTGAAAAGTATATGTATATATATATCGGAAGCCGTGTCTATAGATGCTGTCAAGTTATCGTATTCGGACGAGTCTTAGAAAAAATAGAAGAATGGAACATTCAGTAAGTCCTTTCAAAACGCATTTGTGGCAGAAAGACACCATCAATGTGGCTCCTTACCAATAAGCGTTGTTCTACAACGAAGATAAGTAGCACTTGTTCGTGGACAAACGTTTGTCAAAACCGGGTTTTCAATGTGATGTTCATCTGAAAAAACAGCGAATACCGGTGAGCGCCAGTGCGCATTGATTTTAAAGAGATAAGTTGAAAAATAAGGCGGCAGCTTACCGGCGTTACAAGTCAGCTACAAGTGGCCTCGATAGGTAAAGCACACGATGATACTAGTTTCCAGACGCCTCGAGGCTGGAATGGAAATTGCAGCGCGTGAGGATCGATTACTTTACAGCAGCCGCAGGTGACAGGGGCGTGCAACGCGAGCAATGCGTTTGTTAGGGGAAACTTAGTCACGGCGTCATCTCAACAATAAATTGAACTCAGTGCTTACCGGCAGATATTTCTTCAACGCCGTCAGCGGTGAATATTTAAACTAGAAAAAATATACGGAAGCCAAAGTAAGAGACTAATTCTAAGCGCTTAAACTGGGGGTGAATTTCGCGCATTTACGGTATCAAGTACTTACTTAATTAAATTGAGGCAAGTTTTCAAACAAGGAGGCGTCCAAGGCAGCAATACACAGCGGCTCCTGCGCAGTAGCAGGCCGAGGTGCAACTGCTCTGCCTATATACATGGCTAATGAGCAGGGGGACCGCCCAGTCAGTGCACAGGGTTACATGGGAAAACTGGACTGGATCCCAGGTAACTCATGGATCGGAGTATCTCAGAAGCACAAACAGTACAAGTATATTACATTACAGGGCAGGGGGATGAATATTTACAGCTTAAAGATTTCACTTAATTCGTTAAGTCCTGAAACTGCTGTATCGAACTTCACGATAAGGAAAGCCTCACGTTTAGATAGCGTCAAATTTAAATCACCACCTCTAGGATTTCTCTCTATTTTGGAGATTACTGTCCACTTTAGGTCACTCACAGTGTGCTGAAGTCGCATCCAATGTTGCACCAGGGGGGCATTTTCAACTTTCCTGTTGATCCTGGATTTATGTTGCGAGATCCGTTGTCGGATCTCTTGATTGGTTTTGCCAATATATAGCAATTGACAAGGGCATTTAATACCATATACCACATATTTGCTCTTGCAGTTACTCATCGTGTCATGTTTCCATGACACTCCGTTATGCTGAAACAAGGATCCTTCCATAGTGGACTCACAGCATAAGCAGTTTCCACATTTGTGGTGTCCAAGAATGGGCGGCATCCCTATCATTTGTCGTAACGTTTGTGGTTTGGCGATGGGCATGGCAGCCCGGACAATATGGTTTGCAATATTATTTTCTTTCTTGAAGGCAAATAGTGGTTCATTTATTAAACTGGCATCGAGATTCTTGACCAAGTGCCAGTTCTGTTTGATCACCCTTTTTAGACGATTGGCATTGGGGCAGTAGGTCGTGACACATACTTGCTTTTCTAAGGCAGGTTTGGGTCTACGCTCTAGAAGTGTTTCGCGTGGGGTCCATTGTGCTCTCTTCATACAATTTTTAACAAGTTTCTTTGGGTAACCCCTCTCACATAACTTAGATGTGAGGTTTTCTGAGTGTTGTTCGAAGTCTTTTTTATACGTGCAGTTCCTGCGAACTCGAAGGAATTGCCCATACGGGAGATTTTCTTTTAGATTTCTGGGGTGATTGCTGTTGAACATGAGTGACTTGTTACGGTCCGTAGGTTTAGTGTACAAGGTAGTTGCAAGCTTACCATCGGAAGGAAAGACCTCCACGTCTAAGAACGCGATCCTGCTGGTGGATTCAGAAATGCTGAATTTAATATCAGCTGTTCTATCATTGAGCCATTGATAAAACTGTTTTAGCGTGTCACTATCACCTTTCCATGTCAAAAAAATATCGTCAATAAAACGGAGCCATGTTCCGATGTATTGAGAAAAAGGGTTATTGGTGTAAATGTATGCATTTTCATACATGGCCATAAACAGAACCGCCAATTCTGGGGCAAAAGGGCAGCCCATGGCTACCCCCTTGACTTGGAAATAAAATTCACCGTTAAAACAAAAATAATTCTTTTTTAAGGCAAAAGTTGCCAAGTCTACTATGAACTTAGTGGGCACCCGCATTGGTCTTTGTCTCGAGTCGAGAAAGTGAGTCAGTACTGCTATAGCCTCATCTTGAGGAATCTGGGTGTATAATGCAGTAACGTCTAGGGTGACAAGCCTGTCACCGCTTTCATTGAAATTTATATTTTCAAGTTTTCTAATGAAATCAGTTGTATCCTGGAGATAGGATCTGACCTCAATCATGAATTCCTTCAAAAAGCAATCCACATATTTAGCCGCTGGTTCTAATACAGAGCCGCATCCTGCCACAATGGGTCTACCCGGTGGATGGTCAGGGTCTTTGTGTATTTTTGGCAATACATAAAACATCGGGACTTTAGGGTGTTTATTTTTCAAAAATTCGGCTTCTTTAGGACCAACGAAACCTGAGTCAAAGCCCTCTTGTACAATAGCAAAGAGCTCATTCTGTAGTTCCATGGTGGGATCTTTGTTTATCTTACGGTAACAGGTAGGGTCTTGTAGCTGTTTTAATACTTCGGTGGTGTAGTCATTAATATCCCACACCACAATGGCACCGCCCTTATCGGCTTGCTTGATTATAACAGTGTTGTCAGTTTTAAGGTTATTTAAAGCCGTCATTTCTTTTTTAGTGGTATTGAACTTAATGTATTTTTTCTCCTGTTCCATAGCCGATATGGCAGATAATACACTTTTCTCAAATGTTAAAAGGTTTTTTGGGACTTTGTTAGCTGGTGGGCAGAAGGTAGATTTATTTCTGAGGCCAGTAACCTCTACAGATTGGGTGGTTGGATTTTCACTAAAGAACACAGTTAAGCGTAGTTTTCTGCAGAACTCTATAAACTCAGACTTCATTTTAACGAAGTCAGTTCTTTTGGATGGTACGAAAGACAACCCCTTTGCCAAAACACTCACCTCATCCGTGGTCAACACTTTTTTTGAAAGGTTGAAGATAGGCGACGCGTTTAATTTTTGTAATGTTGTCGTCGCGTTTTCATCTCCCACTGGACGTTGGTTCTCACTCGACCTCTCGGGAGTGTTTGGCCTCTCCCTAAAAAATTCGACGACTGGTTCTGCTGTTGCTGCTGGTTAGTATTCCAATTTCTATTTCTATTGGGACGGTTGTATGAGTTTGCGGAGTCACTGTCTGTTCCAGAAGAGGAGGTATCAGAAAAGGAAATGAATTGTCTTCGGGATCTACCTTGGTTTCCTTGAAGGAAACGTCTTGATTCCGCTTTGGAATAAAAGTCAGCTTGTAAATAAGGATATATGTTGTCTAAAGAAAAACCTTTTTTGTCTTTTTCAAATTGGTTGGACTTTTGAGTAATCGTGTAGTCTTTAAATTCTTGTACCTCTTTAGCAACTTTTTCTAAGAGGGCCTTGGCATCCGCTATGGTAGGATTACCACTAATTTCTGACTCTAATTTGGCGATCTCAGCTAATTCCTCTTTTGATATTCTAACTGCTGTTTCAACCGTTAATACCATCAAGTCTCTACTACATTTGGTTTCTATCATAGAGAAGCCTTTTTTAAAAATTGGATCTTCTGTGAAAATCACAGGTATGTTCTTAACTTGTAGCCCAGCCGGGATCGTGCCTTCTTGGAGGTGTTTCAGCAAGAAGTGACCATGAAGATCTGTCCTGATCTGCTTCTTCTTAAGACGGATTAACTTGTCAGATTCATTAGATGTTGTTGCTGTTTCGCTTAAATTGACTGAGGAAAAAATAGGCGGATCACTGAGGAAGTTTCTGATGTGATCTTCTGAATAGGCAAAAGTGTCCTTCTCTGCCATTACTCTGAGTGCTAAAGAAAAAGAAAAAACAAGTTGGAGACATATAATCAAAACAGTTAACGTGACACAATACACAAAGACTAGTTTGAGAACACGAAGGGGAAGTTTGGATTAAGTCAACCTCCACACCCAAATTGATGGGCCAGAACAGAAAACCTCGCGAGCCTGCGCCCGCTATAATAACCAATAAACTAATAAGGGTTGGCTCTAATCAGTATGGCTGAGCCTGCATAGAACATAACAAAAGAGAAATTGCCAGTACTGATAACACTACAGTAACGTAAATTCAAAACACAGTACCTGAGGAAAGATTCAAGACTGGATCACGATTAGACTGTGTCCACTAATCCCCACTTGAGATTACCTAATTTCTCAAAACACAGAAGGTGAGTAAAGCTTTGTCAATTTTGACAGAGACCTCCACCTGCGGTTTGCTTAAGACCTTAAAATAAATTTTCTAAGATCAGTCAGTTCTAATCGCTCAAATGAGCGGTAGCCTGAGGAAGTCTAGGTAGACACTGAGTGTATGTGACTGATGTTGATCTTGTGATTAAGTGAATCTTGTATCCTGAGTTTCTTCTAATTCCCCCTTTTCTTTTTCTTCTTTTTTCATTTTTTTGCAGAGAACCCGAATGGCCCTGAAGAGAATCCCTACAAACCATTGGGATTCGAAACGCGTAGGCCCCAGCCATCTCTTTGTCTGCTCTAGCGATAAGCGTAAATGATATAACAACTGTTGCTTATCACTAATCCTTGTACATTATCCTTTTTCAGAAAATCTAAGAACTATTTCAAACACTTAGTTGTAGGAATGTACGTTAAAAGTGATTGATTATTGAAAGAATTTATTTAAGTGTTTTTGCAGACACTTGGCTCCTCTTGTCCCATGTATAGTATTGTATTATATTGTAAATATTGTATGTTTTGATAAATTTTGTAGTTCCTCTATTCAGTGTTCTCCTTCTCCCCCTGAATGATTGTTGATCATTTGGTTGTGATATGAATGATATGATGAATGATTACCTTTAGTTTTGAGTTTGGTCATTGAATTGTTTTTTATATGTTTGTCTTTGAAAAATAAAAAAAGTACTTTTTGATAAAATCATAAATAAGAATAAAAAGCTATTAATTAGCATCCAGTCTTGAATCTTTCCTCAGGTACTGTGTTTTGAATTTACGTTACTGTGGTGTTATCAGTACTCGCAATTTCTCTTTTGTTATGTTCTATGCAGGCTCAGCCATACTGATTAGAGCCAACCCTTATTAGTTTATTGGTTATTATAGCGGGCGCAGGCTCGCGAGGTTTTCTGTTCTGGCCCATCAATTTGGGTGTGGAGGTTGACTTAATCCAAACTTCCCCTTCGTGTTCTCAAACTAGTCTTTGTGTATTGTGTCACGTTAACTGTTTTGATTATATGTCTCCAACTTGTTTTTTCTTTTTCTTTAGCACTCAGAGTAATGGCAGAGAAGGACACTTTTGCCTATTCAGAAGATCACATCAGAAACTTCCTCAGTGATCCGCCTATTTTTTCCTCAGTCAATTTAAGCGAAACAGCAACAACATCTAATGAATCTGACAAGTTAATCCGTCTTAAGAAGAAGCAGATCAGGACAGATCTTCATGGTCACTTCTTGCTGAAACACCTCCAAGAAGGCACGATCCCGGCTGGGCTACAAGTTAAGAACATACCTGTGATTTTCACAGAAGATCCAATTTTTAAAAAAGGCTTCTCTATGATAGAAACCAAATGTAGTAGAGACTTGATGGTATTAACGGTTGAAACAGCAGTTAGAATATCAAAAGAGGAATTAGCTGAGATCGCCAAATTAGAGTCAGGAATTAGTGGTAATCCTACCATAGCGGATGCCAAGGCCCTCTTAGAAAAAGTTGCTAAAGAGGTACAAGAATTTAAAGACTACACGATTACTCAAAAGTCCAACCAATTTGAAAAAGACAAAAAAGGTTTTTCTTTAGACAACATATATCCTTATTTACAAGCTGACTTTTATTCCAAAGCGGAATCAAGACGTTTCCTTCAAGGAAACCAAGGTAGATCCCGAAGACAATTCATTTCCTTTTCTGATACCTCCTCTTCTGGAACAGACAGTGACTCCGCAAACTCATACAACCGTCCCAATAGAAATAGAAATTGGAATACTAACCAGCAGCAACAGCAGAACCAGTCGTCAAATTTTTTAGGGAGAGGCCAAACACTCCCGAGAGGTCGAGTGAGAACCAACGTCCAGTGGGAGATGAAAACGCGACGACAACATTACAAAAATTAAACGCGTCGCCTATCTTCAACCTTTCAAAAAAAGTGTTGACCACGGATGAGGTGAGTGTTTTGGCAAAGGGGTTGTCTTTCGTACCATCCAAAAGAACTGACTTCGTTAAAATGAAGTCTGAGTTTATAGAGTTCTGCAGAAAACTACGCTTAACTGTGTTCTTTAGTGAAAATCCAACCACCCAATCTGTAGAGGTTACTGGCCTCAGAAATAAATCTACCTTCTGCCCACCAGCTAACAAAGTCCCAAAAAACCTTTTAACATTTGAGAAAAGTGTATTATCTGCCATATCGGCTATGGAACAGGAGAAAAAATACATTAAGTTCAATACCACTAAAAAAGAAATGACGGCTTTAAATAACCTTAAAACTGACAACACTGTTATAATCAAGCAAGCCGATAAGGGCGGTGCCATTGTGGTGTGGGATATTAATGACTACACCACCGAAGTATTAAAACAGCTACAAGACCCTACCTGTTCCCGTAAGATAAACAAAGATCCCACCATGGAACTACAGAATGAGCTCTTTGCTATTGTACAAGAGGGCTTTGACTCAGGTTTCGTTGGTCCTAAAGAAGCCGAATTTTTGAAAAATAAACACCCTAAAGTCCCGATGTTTTATGTATTGCCAAAAATACACAAAGACCCTGACCATCCACCGGGTAGACCCATTGTGGCAGGATGCGGCTCTGTATTAGAACCAGCGGCTAAATATGTGGATTGCTTTTTGAAGGAATTCATGATTGAGGTCAGATCCTATCTCCAGGATACAACTGATTTCAATAGAAAACTTGAAAATATAAATTTAAATGAAAGCGGTGACAGGCTTGTCACCCTAGACGTTACTGCATTATACACCCAGATTCCTCAAGATGAGGCTATAGCAGTACTGACTCACTTTCTCGACTCGAGACAAAGACCAATGCGGGTGCCCACTAAGTTCATAGTAGACTTGGCAACTTTTGCCTTAAAAAAGAATTATTTTTGTTTTAACGGTGAATTTTATTTCCAAGTCAAGGGGGTAGCCATGGGCTGCCCTTTTGCCCCAGAATTGGCGGTTCTGTTTATGGCCATGTATGAAAATGCATACATTTACACCAATAACCCTTTTTCTCAATACATCGGAACATGGCTCCGTTTTATTGACGATATTTTTTTTGACATGGAAAGGTGATAGTGACACGCTAAAACAGTTTTATCAATGGCTCAATGATAGAACAGCTGATATTAAATTCAGCATTTCTGAATCCACCAGCAGGATCGCGTTCTTAGACGTGGAGGTCTTTCCTTCCGATGGTAAGCTTGCAACTACCTTGTACACTAAACCTACGGACCGTAACAAGTCACTCATGTTCAACAGCAATCACCCCAGAAATCTAAAAGAAAATCTCCCGTATGGGCAATTCCTTCGAGTTCGCAGGAACTGCACGTATAAAAAAGACTTCGAACAACACTCAGAAAACCTCACATCTAAGTTATGTGAGAGGGGTTACCCAAAGAAACTTGTTAAAAATTGTATGAAGAGAGCACAATGGACCCCACGCGAAACACTTCTAGAGCGTAGACCCAAACCTGCCTTAGAAAAGCAAGTATGTGTCACGACCTACTGCCCCAATGCCAATCGTCTAAAAAGGGTGATCAAACAGAACTGGCACTTGGTCAAGAATCTCGATGCCAGTTTAATAAATGAACCACTATTTGCCTTCAAGAAAGAAAATAATATTGCAAACCATATTGTCCGGGCTGCCATGCCCATCGCCAAACCACAAACGTTACGACAAATGATAGGGATGCCGCCCATTCTTGGACACCACAAATGTGGAAACTGCTTATGCTGTGAGTCCACTATGGAAGGATCCTTGTTTCAGCATAACGGAGTGTCATGGAAACATGACACGATGAGTAACTGCAAGAGCAAATATGTGGTATATGGTATTAAATGCCCTTGTCAATTGCTATATATTGGCAAAACCAATCAAGAGATCCGACAACGGATCTCGCAACATAAATCCAGGATCAACAGGAAAGTTGAAAATGCCCCCCTGGTGCAACATTGGATGCGACTTCAGCACACTGTGAGTGACCTAAAGTGGACAGTAATCTCCAAAATAGAGAGAAATCCTAGAGGTGGTGATTTAAATTTGACGCTATCTAAACGTGAGGCTTTCCTTATCGTGAAGTTCGATACAGCAGTTTCAGGACTTAACGAATTAAGTGAAATCTTTAAGCTGTAAATATTCATCCCCCTGCCCTGTAATGTAATATACTTGTACTGTTTGTGCTTCTGAGATACTCCGATCCATGAGTTACCTGGGATCCAGTCCAGTTTTCCCATGTAACCCTGTGCACTGACTGGGCGGTCCCCCTGCTCATTAGCCATGTATATAGGCAGAGCAGTTGCACCTCGGCCTGCTACTGCGCAGGAGCCGCTGTGTATTGCTGCCTTGGACGCCTCCTTGTTTGAAAACTTGCCTCAATTTAATTAAGTAAGTACTTGATACCGTAAATGCGCGAAATTCACCCCCAGTTTAAGCGCTTAGAATTAGTCTCTTACTTTGGCTTCCGTATATTTTTTCTAGTTTAAATATTCACCGCTGACGGCGTTGAAGAAATATCTGCCGGTAAGCACTGAGTTCAATTTATTGTTGAGATGACGCTGTGACTAAGTTTCCCCTAACAAACGCATTGCTCGCGTTGCACGCCCCTGTCACCTGCGGCTGCTGTAAAGTAATCGATCCTCACGCGCTGCAATTTCCATTCCAGCCTCGAGGCGTCTGGAAACTAGTATCATCGTGTGCTTTACCTATCGAGGCCACTTGTAGCTGACTTGTAACGCCGGTAAGCTGCCGCCTTATTTTTCAACTTATCTCTTTAAAATCAATGCGCACTGGCGCTCACCGGTATTCGCTGTTTTTTCAGATGAACATCACATTGAAAACCCGGTTTTGACAAACGTTTGTCCACGAACAAGTGCTACTTATCTTCGTTGTAGAACAACGCTTATTGGTAAGGAGCCACATTGATGGTGTCTTTCTGCCACAAATGCGTTTTGAAAGGACTTACTGAATGTTCCATTCTTCTATTTTTTCTAAGACTCGTCCGAATACGATAACTTGACAGCATCTATAGACACGGCTTCCGCTATATATATACATATACTTTTCACCAGGTGAGACCCCCTCTCAACATCACCAGTTCTTTAAATTCAATACACTGTTTCTCCACTCTGAAAATATTTTTTATTCTCCTGCGCAGGTCAATCACGATTAGACTGTGTCCACTAATCCCCACTTGAGATTACCTAATTTCTCAAAACACAGAAGGTGAGTAAAGCTTTGTCAATTTTGACAGAGACCTCCACCTGCGGTTTGCTTAAGACCTTAAAATAAATTTTCTAAGATCAGTCAGTTCTAATCGCTCAAATGAGCGGTAGCCTGAGGAAGTCTAGGTAGACACTGAGTGTATGTGACTGATGTTGATCTTGTGATTAAGTGAATCTTGTATCCTGAGTTTCTTCTAATTCCCCCTTTTCTTTTTCTTCTTTTTTCATTTTTTTGCAGAGAACCCGAATGGCCCTGAAGAGAATCCCTACAAACCATTGGGATTCGAAACGCGTAGGCCCCAGCCATCTCTTTGTCTGCTCTAGCGATAAGCGTAAATGATATAACAACTGTTGCTTATCACTAATCCTTGTACATTATCCTTTTTCAGAAAATCTAAGAACTATTTCAAACACTTAGTTGTAGGAATGTACGTTAAAAGTGATTGATTATTGAAAGAATTTATTTAAGTGTTTTTGCAGACACTTGGCTCCTCTTGTCCCATGTATAGTATTGTATTATATTGTAAATATTGTATGTTTTGATAAATTTTGTAGTTCCTCTATTCAGTGTTCTCCTTCTCCCCCTGAATGATTGTTGATCGTTTGGTTGTGATATGAATGATATGATGAATGATTACCTTTAGTTTTGAGTTTGGTCATTGAATTGTTTTTTATATGTTTGTCTTTGAAAATAAAAAAAGTACTTTTTGATAAAATCATAAATAAGAATAAAAAGCTATTAATTAGCATCCAGTCTTGAATCTTTCCTCAGGTACTGTGTTTTGAATTTACGTTACTGTGGTGTTATCAGTACTGGCAATTTCTCTTTTGTTATGTTATATGGAGAAAGTCAGCCCTGGGGGCCGCACATCTTTTTTTTGCACTTGTCGTCCGTTCTAAGCCCGTACCTGTGCATTTTTTCTGGAGTGTAATATGTTTGGTGCACAAATCTAAAATGTATGATTCGCAGATTGCAATTTGGAATAAGTAGGTGTAACTGCGTACAGCTGTAAGTCCAAACCTCTTCGTATATAGGGGACCCGATCGCCTCCGCCCACCGTGTCCTCGCCCTGTCTGGCCCAGTGTGCTGCTCATTTTGAGATGTTGTGTATAATTTGGTCACTAGTGCCACTCGTGTCGACGCAGTCAGTAGAGTCTGTAATGCTTTCAGTGGTGTTGGTTCATTTGGGAAGTCGTCATATAAGTCTCTCATTGCCACTCTTAGCCTAAAGTAAGCAAACCTTTTCATCTGCGTCTGATGTGCACATAGAGATGGGTCTTGGTATGAGATAAATGTATTTTGCGGAAATAATGAGCCTAGTGTCGTGAGTCCCATTTTCCCAATGAGTCTTCTCATGTTGTGTTCTTGCGTGACCGACAGTTTGGGATGGTGTGCTAATGGCAGTGCCGGCACATACACCGGTAGTTTCCGGGCTCGCATTGCCAACATGTACCATGCTCTCGATGTACATTTAACTGGGTGTATGATATCATTAGGATACATTCCCCCTGGGTCTGATATGTATTGTGTCAACTTGTTCGGGTGTACGCTATCTGTCTCTACCGCTATGTGTGGTATGTATGAATGTGGTTGTGTCCAGTAGTGTGTGTGGTGTGCCTGTGCACAATTATAGTACAGCTGCATGTCTGGGGCAGCAAATCCTCCCTGATGATATGGTCTAGTAAGGATCTTCCAGCTCACCCTAGGTTGCTTCCCCGCCCAGGCAAGCCTTTGTAGAAGCGTTCGTAGTTTAGCGAAAAAGACCTGCGGGAGCCAGATCGGAATGTTCCAGAACAGGTATAAAAAGCGAGGCAATACCACCATTTTTTGGAGAGCTATGCGGTCTGCCATCGAGAGCGGTAATTTAATCCATTTTTCTATTTGATCTTCCAGTTTGCTTATAGCCACTCCGTAATTTGCCCTAACGACCGACTCAGGGTCGCGTTGTATCCAGCCTCCTAGATATTTTACCGGATCAGTGCACCATTTTAGGGGGTAGTCCATCTGTGGTTCCGGGGTCACTGCCGTCAATGGGACCACTACGGATTTATACCAGTTTATGCTACGGCCAGAGTATTGTTCAAACTTTATGTACTCTCTAATTAGCGGGTTTAGGTTTGTGTCCGGATTTCTAGTGTACAGGACCATATCATCTGCATACAGAGATATGCTCACTGGCCGAATATTAAATTGGAATGCAGTTTCCGGGTGTTTTTGCCGGATTTTACAGGCCAGCGGTTTTAGTGTAAGTGCAAACAAAATGGGCGATAGTGGGCACCCCTGACGAGTACCCCGACTGATCTCAAATGGTTGTGAAGTGTGTCCATTAATACGGACTCTGGCTCCGGGTCCGTTATACAGTAACGCTATCCACTTCAGGAAAGCGGGCGGGAATCCCATCCTAGTGAGGACGATCATCATGAAGTCCCATTCGATTGAATCGAAGGTCTTCGCCGCATCTAATAGTGCGGCCGCCGCCGGCAATTCGGGATCTAGACTATAATACATCGTGAATATGGTGGGTTGAGGATCTCGTAGGTATAAAACCTGCCTGATCAGGGAGCACCAGGAGTTGTAGGAGCAGTTGTATTCTGTTTGCTATTATTTTGGCCAGTATTTTCGCATCTATGTTTATAAGAAATAGGGGACGATAGAAGGCACATTGTGTGGCATCTTTACCGGGTTTCGGTAGCGCTATCAACAGCGCTTCCCGCAAGGTAGGTGGGAGAGCTCCCTCCTCGTATGACTCTTCTAACATCCGCGCTAGTTGAGGAATCAACAGGTCTTTATATTCCTTATAGAATTCGCCCGGCAATCCGTCAATCCCGGGAGCTTTATTGTTAGGTAAGGAATTAACTGCCTCCCTAAACTCGTCCTCTGTGATATGGTGTCCCAGGAATTCCCTGTGGGGGTCTGACAGCCAGGCCAAACTCACGTCATCAAGATAGTCATGGATGTCTGATTGCGGGTGTGTTACTTTCGTGGTGTATAGTGTTGAGCAGTAGGAGCTGAACTCCTCCAGTATAGAGGGGGTGTCATGCAGATGCTCTCCTTGTGCATTCGTAATATGTGTGATTAGCGAAGCGCCATTCATTGGTTTGATTTTGTGCATCAGCGCTCTACCTGGTCTACCTCCTTCTCCATACGCCCTGGCCCTGTATTTTCTGGATAAGTATTTTATTTCTGTGTCGGCATATTAGTTGTACGTATTGATCTTGCTCCGTATATCGGCCAAGAGTGGTTCATGTAGGGTAGCAGCGTAGTCTGTTTCTAGTGCCTTGATGTCCTTTTCTACTTTGTGTAATTGCTGTCTGATGTCTTTAAGGATTCGGGCGTGTGCACCTATGCAGTGTCCTCTTATAGTGACTTTGAATGCCTCCCACACCAGCCCGCTGCCCTCCACTGACCCAGTGTTCCTTTGAAATAAGTCCGTAATAGTGTGACAGAGTTCCTCTCAGAACACCTGATCTTTCAGTACGTCTGGCCTAAGTCTCCATGTGAACTGTCTCGGGGTGTGCGTCGGCACCTCCAACTCTAGTCGGACTGGGGAGTGGTCCGAGAGGGTTCTAGGTAAGTGCTCTACTACTTTGGTCCACGTGCTCACCTCCTGCGTGGTCAGCCAATAGTCCAATCTCGACCAGGTATTATGTGTGAGTGACGTGCATGTGCCCTCCCTTCGCCCCGGGTGTCCCTTGCGCCATATGTCCTCCATAGCCCAGTCCTGCATACCGTCCAATATAACCTGGGCTGCGCGTCTCCCATGTTTATCTGTGCCAGTAGCTCTATCCAATAATGAATCTAGACATGTCTTAAAGTCTCCGCCCCATACTGCCGCAGTTGGGTGAATCTCTCTTATTTTTGCCCATATGGCTTCATAAAATTGTGGATCGTCTGTATTAGGCCCGTATGTCGTTATGATGGTAAGGTTTGTGCCTGCAAAATCTCCCCTGAGTATTACAAATCTGCCCTGATCATCTGTGTACGTAGCATGCAGCGTAAATGGGGTGTTGCGTTTAATCAGTATTAGGACTCCTCTAGCATAATTAGAATAGGATGATGCTGCTCGAATCTGCGCCCAGCGATATCCAACTCTACACTCTCTCTGAGGCGCTATGTGGGATTCCTGAAGACATGCAATATCTACATTGTACCTTTTTTTCGGGTCTTGTAGTCCTCTCACATTCCAAGACATGAGAGTTAACTTCCTAGTCGGCTGTGTCATTTCCGTTCCTTTGTATTGTGCCATAGCGCTGTCGTGGAGCAAGGCTCCCCAGACTTAGCAAACCTGTGTCTCGTAAATGAGTCGTGTCATCCAACCCCGGTGCCCTGTGAGTTTTTCTGGTACCCCACCCCCCATCCCTCCCACACCCACTCCGTCTCAATCCCGTGACGAAGACATCTCCCAGTATAACAGCAGCATGCTCTCCTCCTTTCTCCTCACATGCTTAACTCGCAACCCCCCCTTACAACTGTTTTGATGTGCACTGTGGGGCGTAATTAGCCCAGGCCCATCCTCCTCTGATATTTTACCCAGAGGGTAGGCCATTTAGTAACATATAAGTGCACTGCTAACCAAGGTCCCACAATTTATACTAGACAACCTAACTGTATGTCAGTGGCATACTCTATAAATACACACAGCAAGTTTCAGACAGTTCTTTGTGGTTTAAACAGTGTGTAAGTCTATTGTTCCATGGTATCACTTGTGTGTTCCGGCATCACTCGTCGTGCAGCGCCCAGGACATACGGGATCGCGCTGTGCTCAGTCTCAGTTTAGCCTTATTCCACAGTCCAGTCTCATCATGATGCGCCTCTTTCGTTTCCTTGTTAGCGCTGTAGGAGAGTAGGGTCTGCAATCCTATGATCACCCAGATTTTTTGCTTTTGTTTCACTGGTTTACGACTTTCTCTGGCTGTGGGCCTGCCAATCAGACCCACAGCCTGGCTGTTCTCTTTCTAAATTACGAGATGTACCCTAGGTGCATTTACCAATTGGTACTGGGCCACCTTATCAGACCCTGTAACTCAGGGCATAGGTGTACCCAGGGCCGCCAGGGGCTGCAGCATGTATTATGCCACCCCTGGCTGGCCTCCTAAATTTGACACAACTGGCTGCATGACAGCTGGGGCGAAGTCGTGTAATCACCCTTTGCTTTAGATATAGTAGCTATATCTAACCCTCCAATGGACACCCGAGTCCCTATCAGTCACTCCTATGGCAGGCCTTGACAATCCTGAAGGCAGAGTGCATGGGCTCGCGTGAACTGTGTTCTGGCCCGAGCCGAGCCGGTTGCAGCTTGCGGAGAAAAGACCCAATGGCTGTTCCATGATAACGCGTACCACATCGGTAACTTCGGTATCACGTTATCAAGACATGTCGAGTAAGGTGTCATACGAATCGGGGTGCTGCCCTCTCACCAACCCTGGCGACGAGGTTAGCATCCCGCCCTTCTAGAGGGACACGACATGTACGTAACTGTGAACCCCGGTTAAAGTTAACGAAAGCCTCAGCTCCACAAAATGGATGCTGCCACCACAGACACAAGTCTGACCTCCTGCTGCTGGGAGTCCTTCCAGCAAGGAGCGCTTGGACAAAGGGTTTCCTGTCGAGGGCGGTGTTCGCACCGTCCCAGACAGGGTTTGTGTATTCTGGGTAGGTAGGGCTTTTGCGAGAAGGTGACTGCGGAGTGGCACCCCGGTGCTCACTACGCATCTGCCGGTTAGAACCAGTTCCAGGGGCGACAGCCCTGGCCTGGGGAAAGTCCGGCAGGGGAGAGGGGTGTAACTACCCCCCTTCCTGGTCCCACCCTTAGGGCAGGACCTAGTCATGTACCCACCCCTTTCTTTAGGATAAAGGCCGGAGCGGGGACCCTTCCAAATTAGATCATCTTTGAATCAAGAATACTTTCTACGAAAGGACTTCAAGACTCTTCTCAAGATTTCTCCCTTGTGGCTAAGGAGTAGTCACCCTGCATCAGCGGGCACCATCTAAGAACTCTGCGGTTTGCTGTAAGTCCTTCCTCAAGGAATCCGACGGCCCAGCTCGACGAGAAACCGGCTTCCCTGGCACCTCTGACCTCTACCCACGTCATCAGCTCAGCTGTGATCTGTGGGTGCGACGAGACCTCGAGGGACCGGCCATCATCAGAACCTGCACGCTCTTAAAAACCAGCACGACCATCGAGGTAACTCTCTGGTGAGTGCTCTGGGGTCCGAGAAGCCCCGACCCTGAGCCGCTCCAGCACCGAAGTGCAGTCTCCCAGCATCTCCACGATCTGCGTGGGGCCCTTCTGCTCGCTGCTCAGCACGTTGTCTGGTCACTAGCCGCTGGCTTGTGCCCTTCTGTGACGACATCCGAGAATCAACACTGCCGGTCTGGTTGCTCCAGACTGGCCCTTGCTTCCATCTTTTCGAGAAGCACCCCGGACCCTCCTGGTCCACTCAAGACGCCGACAGCGACATCCGTCGTGGGACAGCTCGCACCTCCACCGTGGTCGCCGACAACGCCTCCTGGTCCGTGAGACTGCAGAGCCTAGCGTCGCCCACTCACCTGGTCGAGGTGACGGCCAACTGGTGCCTTCCTGGTACCCTCTGACTACTGGCTAGTAGTACGAACTTGGTCCCCTCTGCTTTCAGGTTTCATCAATCTCCGATCCAGGCTTGGATCTCTACGAACTATTCATCCCTGGTCGCCGGCCAGCAACTCCTTTTCTTCCGGCTCCTGGCTCGTCAGCGAAGACCCCGACGCCTGTAAGACTTGCAGCCGCAGCCCTCGTGGCTAGGTAACTCGGCATTACGGTGCCTGCATAGCCTCCTTACTCTAGGGTCCCGAGTCCCTCGCTTCTGACTTGCCTTAACCTTTCCGTGTCCTCGGACACTTGTTTTAAACTGTGCACTTGAAGTATTTGCTAAAGAGATTTGGTTTGTGCTTAGTACCCTGTCCTCATAAAGAGTACAGGGCTGTTGTGATTCTTAATAAATATATTGTTTATTTTCATAACACTTGTGTGGTGTCCTTTCACTGGGTGTTCAAGGGGTACATGTGTGGTAAACAGCTGGCTTAACGCGCCCTCTCGAGTCTTTAGCCTTAGACTGCTCGTATCCACGCTACTAGGATAGCTGGTCTATAGGTTGACTTACAACCAAACACCATAAGGGTCGTTGGAACGATACATAGCGGTCGCTAGAATAGCGAACGTTGCATATCGGGCCAACTTCTCACATTGGTGGGCAGCGGTTGGGATTTGAGCTTGCTGTTGTTTTACCACACGTATCCTAAGAATATCTTGTTGAAAGATCACACAAGTACTGTTAGTACATATAACTAAAGCTTAGAATACTCTGAGTTCTACTGAACCAGCTGTTGTAGCTCCTCAAGGCTTAGCACACCTTGGCTACAACTCTTAGCAAGGGAAAAGTAGGTAAACACATAGTGTAGGTAGGTGCATCACTTACACCACACTAGAAACAGTATGTCGGACAAAGGAGGAAACTCTGAGTCTCCCCTTGTGTCAGTTGACCCTCCACAGGTCATCCCGTCAAGATATACTGCGCTTAACTTCCATGAGTTACGACAAGTATGTACCTCTAGGAAAATTAAGCAAGGGGCTAACCCCACCAGCTCCTTTCTGATTGGTCTCCTAGAGACTTATGATGCCAGAAAGGCTGAGAAGCTTCTTAGCCCTTCTAATCCAGAAGGAGGCATGCCTCCCCTCGAGGGAACCCGGGGCGATCCTGACCTTATCCACCTCGCAACTGAGAACGAAGACGGCGAGGAGGATGAGGATGAGGATCTCTCTGGGGACGAGGCAGATAAGGGACAGGTAGAAGTCGGTAGACTGACACGGTCCAACTTAAACAGACATGATAGTGGTACTGGGGGACCCCCGGCGCTACTGTCAGGTGCGCTTAACATTGGGAATGGACGAGTTAGGTCTCTGTCAAGAGGCTCTAACAGATCTGTTCGAACCAATGGCTCTCGCAACTCTTCTCAAAGAGGGATGACGTCCCCTCAGAGGAGAGTGTACGAAGCTAAGGAAAGGGCAGCTAATCTGAGGATCGAAAGGGAAGAACTTGCCCTGGCCAAGGAAAAGCTTGCTTTTGCTAGAGAGCAACAGTTAAGTGGGGCAGTCCCCACTGGTGGCAGCAATGTACCTAGTAATAGGGAAAAGAGTTTCGATACGAAACACCTTGGGAAGATAGTGCCCCCCTTTAAACAAGGGGACGACATCCACAAATGGATTACTGCTTTGGAGAGGGCCTGCACTGTGCAAGGTGTTCCCCAGAGTCAGTGGGCAGCTATCTTGTGGCTCTCCTTTGAAGGTAAAGGAAGAGACAAGCTCCTCACCACAAGGGTAGAGGACGCTAACAATTACCAAGTCTTGAAGAATACACTCGTTGAAGGGTTCGGCCTAACCACTGAGCAGTACAGGGTGCTGTTCAGGGATACCCAGAAAACGCAGGCTCAAGACTGGTCTGATTTTGTCGATTGTGCCACTAAGGCTTTTGAGGGCTGGTTGCTGGGCAGTAAGGTTACTGATTACAAAGGATTGTACAATTTGATGATGAGAGAACAAATTTTAAACAATTGTCAGAACCAGTTGTTGCATCAGCATCTTGTCGACTCGGATCTGACCTCTCCCCAAGAATTGGGGCAGAAGGCAGACAAATGGGTTCGTACGAGAGTTAAACAGAACCAGGGCCAGAATCAAGGTGGTCAGAAGAAAGCAGACCAGAAGGGTAAAGATTCTAAGGGGGAACAAAATGACCAGAAGTCTTCGACAGGTCCCCAACAACCCAAAGAGGGTGGGGGTCAGGCTCCCCAAAAGAAGAAAGAAGGCCAATCCAAACGATGGTGCCAGTACTGTAAAAGTAAATCTCACTGGTTTAGTGAGTGCACCAAGAAAGGAGGAGGGCAGACTCCTGCCACTGCAGCCCCTAAGGCACCTGTGCCCCCTAGTACAGTCAGCAGTGGTAGTGCGCCTCCCAAGGGTTTAGTAGGGTTAACCCTGGGTTCTGAGGGGCGTGACAACTTAGTTGGTACACTCACTCAGGCTGTCCTTGTCAGTACAGGGGACGTGGACGTGTCCCCTGACGTAAGCCCCAATACTTTGGGCAAATACAGACAGACGCCTTTCATAAATGGAAAGATGGCTCAGGCCTATAGGGACACTTGTGCCAGCGTCACCATGGTGACGCCTAACTTTGTGGACCCGGGACAGATCATGCCAGGTACAGAATTCCTGGTGACCAATGCAAGCAATGTCACTACCAATCACAGTATGGCAATTGTAGCTTTCTCCTGGGGAGGGGTAACTGGCCAAAAGAAGGTTGTAGTTAGTCCAGACCTCCCAGTGGATTGTTTGTTGGGCAATGATTTGGAGTCGTCACAATGGTCAGAAGTGGAGCACCGGACTCACATGGAAATGTTAGGTTTGCCAGCACATGTGTTCGCTGTGACTAGGTCACAGGTCAGGAAATGCCCCACTGAACAGGTGCTGGATCCTGGAACAACGGACCAGACACCTCCCAAGAAAAAGAGCAGTAGGGTTAAGGCTGCGCCTTCCCCCTTGCCCCAGGTCGAGGATCAAGTCTCAGAGGAGGCTGACCTACAGGAATTGAGGGAAACTGAGCCGAGGGAGTTCGAACTTGATCAAGTTGAATTCTTGGGCTCAGGGGGACCCTCAAGGGAAGATCTGGGGAAGGACCAGTTAGACTGCCCTTCTCTTGAACCCCTCAGACAGCAGGCTGCTGCTGAGGCTGCTGGGAACGCCACAGGTACCCACAAGGTATACTGGGAAGATGGACTCCTGTACACTGAGTCAAGAGACCCCAAGCCTGGCATGACCAGGAGGCTGGTCGTCCCCTTGTCTCAGCGTGGTTTCCTACTTACCTTGGCCCATGAGATTCCCTTAGCAGGTCACTTAGGCCAGACGAAAACGTGGGACAGGCTTGTCTCGCACTTTCACTGGCCTCACATGAACGAAGATACCAAGGAGTTTTGCCGCTCCTGTGTCACTTGCCAAGCCAGTGGTAAGTCAGGTGGCACGACAAAGGCCCCCCTTATACCAATGCCTGTGGTGGGGGTGCCCTTTGAACGGGTGGGGATCGACATCGTCGGTCCCATGGAACCACCGACAGCATCAGGGCACAAGTTTATACTGGTGGTAGTGGATCATGCCACCAGGTATCCTGAAGCTATTCCCCTTAGGACCACTACAGCACCTGTTGTGGCAAGAGCCCTAGTTGGAGTATTCTCCAGAGTGGGCTTCCCTAAGGAGGTCGTCTCCGACAGAGGTGCAAACTTTATGTCGAGCTACTTAACTGCTATGTGGAAGGAATGTGGTGTCAACTACAAGTTCACTACACCCTATCATCCACAATGCAATGGGCTTGTTGAGAGATTCAACAGGACCCTAAAAGGGATGATTCATGGACTACCGGAAAAGCTTCGGCGTAGATGGGATGTCCTGATTCCCTGCCTCTTGTTCGCCTACAGAGAAGTCCCACAGAAGGGGGTTGGCTACAGCCCTTTTGAACTTTTGTACGGGCATCCTGTAAGAGGACCCCTGTGTTTGGTGAAGGAAGGATGGGAGAGACCTCTCAAAAAGCCTGCAACCAACATAGTGGACTATGTGCTCGGCCTCCGCTCGCGGATGGCTGAATACATGGAGAAGGCATCCGAAAACCTTAAGGCCAGCCAAGAACTCCAAAAAGCTTGGCATGACCAAAAGGCTGTCTTGACTGTTTACCAGCCCGGACAGAAGGTGTGGGTGTTGGAGCCAGTGGCCCCAGCAGCACTCAAGGACAAATGGTCCGGGCCCCACACCATCCTGGAGAAAAAGGGAGAGGTCACCTACCTGGTCGACCTGGGAACTCCCCGGAGCCCCCACAGGGTGCTTCATGTCAACAGGCTAAAAGCATATGTCGACAGGAAGGACATGAGTTTGCTCATGGCCCTAGATGAGGGACAGGAAGAGGAGAGTGACCCTCTCCCCGACCTGCTCTCTCAGAATCCTGACGATGGCTCGGTAGATGGTGTTGTCTTTTGTGGCAGCCTCTCCGAACATCAACAGAGCGACTGTAAACAGGTTCTTCAGTCGTTCCGACATTTGTTCTCTCTGACACCCAGTCAGACCGATTGGTGCACCCATGAGGTCGACACTGGTGACAGCTTGCCCGTAAAGAGTAAAATCTACAGGCAGCCTGATCACGTTAGAGACTGCATCAAAAGTGAAGTGCAGAAAATGTTGGAGCTGGGAGTCATTGAACCCTCGGATAGCCCTTGGGCTAGTCCCGTAGTACTAGTGCCGAAACCTCACACCCAGGGTGGTAAGAGAGAGATGAGGTTTTGCGTAGACTACAGGGGTCTCAATGCAGTCACTAAGACTGACGCCCACCCAATACCAAGGGCAGACGAGCTTATCGATAGATTGGCTTCGGCCAACTACTTAAGTACGTTTGACCTGACAGCTGGGTATTGGCAAATCAGGTTAGCTGAGGACGCCAAGCCTAAAACCGCATTTTCAACCCCTGGTGGGCATTATCAGTTCGTGGTGATGCCCTTTGGTCTGAAAAATGCACCTGCCACCTTCCAACGGTTGGTGAATCACGTCCTTACTGGGCTGGATGACTTCTGTGCGGCGTATCTTGACGATATTGCTGTCTTTAGCTCCACCTGGGAGGATCACCTGGTCCACCTGCGGAAGACGTTAGAGGCACTGCAAGCAGCAGGTCTCACTATCAAGGCCACCAAGTGCCAGATAGGGCAGACACAGGTTGTATACCTGGGCCACCTTGTAGGTGGAGGTCAGGTTCAGCCACTGGAGAGCAAGATACAGTCAATCAGGGACTGGGCTCCTCCAACCACCCAGACTCAGGTTCGAGCTTTCTTGGGCCTGACTGGTTACTACAGGAAGTTTGTCAGGAACTATGGTTCCATCGTGACACCATTAAATGAACTGACAAGTAAGAAAATGCCAAAAAAGGTTCAGTGGACAGCGAGCTGTCAAAAAGCATTCGATGACCTAAAGCAGGCCATGTGCACGGCGCCTATCCTCAAGAGTCCGGACTACTCCAAACCATTCATTGTCCAAACAGATGCTTCTGAGTTGGGTGTGGGAGCTGTTCTTTCTCAACTGAATTTTGATGGTCAAGACCAGCCCATTGCTTTTATAAGCAGAAGGCTGACCCCTAGAGAGAAGAATTGGTCAGCTATTGAGAGGGAGGCCTTTGCTGTGGTTTGGGCCCTGAAGAAGCTGAGGCCATACTTGTTTGGCACTCACTTCAAGATTCAGACCGACCATAAGCCCCTCTTGTGGCTAAATCAGATGAAGGGTGAAAACCCCAAACTGCTTAGGTGGTCCATTTCCCTACAGGGGATGGACTTCACAGTGGAACATAGACCTGGTACTGATCATGGCAATGCCGATGGGCTCTCCAGATATTTCCACTTAGAACAAGAAGACTCACCTGGTCAAGGTTAGCTAGTTGTTCCGACGTTTGGGGGGGGGTCATGTAGGAGAGTAGGGTCTGCAATCCTATGATCACCCAGATTTTTTGCTTTTGTTTCACTGGTTTACGACTTTCTCTGGCTGTGGGCCTGCCAATCAGACCCACAGCCTGGCTGTTCTCTTTCTAAATTACGAGATGTACCCTAGGTGCATTTACCAATTGGTACTGGGCCACCTTATCAGACCCTGTAACTCAGGGCATAGGTGTACCCAGGGCCGCCAGGGGCTGCAGCATGTATTATGCCACCCCTGGCTGGCCTCCTAAATTTGACACAACTGGCTGCATGACAGCTGGGGCGAAGTCGTGTAATCACCCTTTGCTTTAGATATAGTAGCTATATCTAACCCTCCAATGGACACCCGAGTCCCTATCAGTCACTCCTATGGCAGGCCTTGACAATCCTGAAGGCAGAGTGCATGGGCTCGCGTGAACTGTGTTCTGGCCCGAGCCGAGCCGGTTGCAGCTTGCGGAGAAAAGACCCAATGGCTGTTCCATGATAACGCGTACCACATCGGTAACTTCGGTATCACGTTATCAAGACATGTCGAGTAAGGTGTCATACGAATCGGGGTGCTGCCCTCTCACCAACCCTGGCGACGAGGTTAGCATCCCGCCCTTCTAGAGGGACACGACATGTACGTAACTGTGAACCCCGGTTAAAGTTAACGAAAGCCTCAGCTCCACAAAATGGATGCTGCCACCACAGACACAAGTCTGACCTCCTGCTGCTGGGAGTCCTTCCAGCAAGGAGCGCTTGGACAAAGGGTTTCCTGTCGAGGGCGGTGTTCGCACCGTCCCAGACAGGGTTTGTGTATTCTGGGTAGGTAGGGCTTTTGCGAGAAGGTGACTGCGGAGTGGCACCCCGGTGCTCACTACGCATCTGCCGGTTAGAACCAGTTCCAGGGGCGACAGCCCTGGCCTGGGGAAAGTCCGGCAGGGGAGAGGGGTGTAACTACCCCCCTTCCTGGTCCCACCCTTAGGGCAGGACCTAGTCATGTACCCACCCCTTTCTTTAGGATAAAGGCCGGAGCGGGGACCCTTCCAAATTAGATCATCTTTGAATCAAGAATACTTTCTACGAAAGGACTTCAAGACTCTTCTCAAGATTTCTCCCTTGTGGCTAAGGAGTAGTCACCCTGCATCAGCGGGCACCATCTAAGAACTCTGCGGTTTGCTGTAAGTCATTCCTCAAGGAATCCGACGGCCCAGCTCGACGAGAAACCGGCTTCCCTGGCACCTCTGACCTCTACCCACGTCATCAGCTCAGCTGTGATCTGTGGGTGCGACGAGACCTCGAGGGACCGGCCATCATCAGAACCTGCACGCTCTTAAAAACCAGCACGACCATCGAGGTAACTCTCTGGTGAGTGCTCTGGGGTCCGAGAAGCCCCGACCCTGAGCCGCTCCAGCACCGAAGTGCAGTCTCCCAGCATCTCCACGATCTGCGTGGGGCCCTTCTGCTCGCTGCTCAGCACGTTGTCTGGTCACTAGCCGCTGGCTTGTGCCCTTCTGTGACGACATCCGAGAATCAACACTGCCGGTCTGGTTGCTCCAGACTGGCCCTTGCTTCCATCTTTTCGAGAAGCAGCCCGGACCCTCCTGGTCCACTCAAGACGCCGACAGCGACATCCGTCGTGGGACAGCTCGCACCTCCACCGTGGTCGCCGACAACGCCTCCTGGTCCGTGAGACTGCAGAGCCTAGCGTCGCCCACTCACCTGGTCGAGGTGACGGCCAACTGGTGCCTTCCTGGTACCCTCTGACTACTGGCTAGTAGTACGAACTTGGTCCCCTCTGCTTTCAGGTTTCATCAATCTCCGATCCAGGCTTGGATCTCTACGAACTATTCATCCCTGGTCGCTGGCCAGCAACTCCTTTTCTTCCGGCTCCTGGCTCGTCAGCGAAGACCCCGACGCCTGTAAGACTTGCAGCCGCAGCCCTCGTGGCTAGGTAACTCGGCATTACGGTGCCTGCATAGCCTCCTTACTCTAGGGTCCCGAGTCCCTCGCTTCTGACTTGCCTTAACCTTTCCGTGTCCTCGGACACTTGTTTTAAACTGTGCACTTGAAGTATTTGCTAAAGAGATTTGGTTTGTGCTTAGTACCCTGTCCTCATAAAGAGTACAGGGCTGTTGTGATTCTTAATAAATATATTGTTTATTTTCATAACACTTGTGTGGTGTCCTTTCACTGGGTGTTCAAGGGGTACATGTGTGGTAAACAGCTGGCTTAACGCGCCCTCTCGAGTCTTTAGCCTTAGACTGCTCGTATCCACGCTACTAGGATAGCTGGTCTATAGGTTGACTTACAACCAAACACCATAAGGGTCGTTGGAACGATACATAGCGGTCGCTAGAATAGCGAACGTTGCATATCGGGCCAACTTCTCACAAGCGCCATGTGGTGTTAATCCCATTTGTCCTGATGTGGAGTATGAGGTACCCTGTAGTTCCTATCTATATAAACCTCTATTCCACATCTGATAGGTGCTCTTGCTCCTGTTGTCTATCCCTCGGCGATCGTCTGTGTTCTCCCTTCAGTTTTCGATGCTGTAGGTAATTCTGGATATCTTTAGGGTCGTTGAATATCTTTACCAAGCCCTCATCTGTGATCTTCAGCCTGGCCGGATATAGCATGGCATATGGAATTTGCAGGTCGCGACGTTTTTGTTTGGCTTGCGTGTACTTTTTTCGCACCTACTGGACGGATTGAGTGAAATCAGGGTAGATAGCAAGTTCCATTCCCTCGTGTCGCAAGGCACCTATTTCTCGAGCCTTCCTCAATGCCGCGTCTCGGTCTCGATAATTAAATACTTTCGCTATGATCGCTCTTGGTCTGGAACCCACAGGCGGCTTCGGGGCAAGGGTTCTGTGGGCTCTCTCGATTAGGAAGACTTCTGAAAACGTGTCTCTGCCCAGCAACGTGATCAGGAGGTGTTCCACATATTTCTCCATGGGGCCTGTGTTCGTGGTTTCTACTACGCCTATAATTCTTATGTTGCTGCGCCTAGACCTGGCCTCCAAATCCTCCGCCTTCGCAGTTAGTGCCGCCAGTTGTTTGTCCACACTAGTTTGTTTAGACGTTAGCTGGTTGTTCGCATCTTCCACATTCGATATTCGGCGCTCGGCCATATCTAGTCTTTCTGTCCAACTTTTCAGAAATTCGATCCATTCGGTGTCTGAGATCGTCTATCTTACCATCAATGTTCGTTAGTGCCGTCTGGATCGTTATGAACATGATTTGTATGTTGTACGACACCTGATTCCCTGCCACGTGCGCCGTCTGCATTTCTGATGGAGGTGCGTCGCCATTTTGGTCCGGTACCTTCTTCGGCTGGTCAAAGTTGAGTTTCGACTGGTTTCTGTCTGGTTTGACCATCGCGCCTCACCTGTGCTACCCTGCTTCGCTCAAGCATTGTCTGTGCTTTTGTTTTCCTCGGTTGGTTTGGCTGGTATCCGCCACCGCCGGAGCAGCCCCTGTCCCTGTCCGATCTTTCCAGCCTTGGACGGTTCGTTCGTTACGAGCCCCTTCACCCGATATTCCGTCCTCTCAGCCTCAGAGCATCTCGTTCCACAGAGGTGCCGGTATGGTGGGCCTCCCCGCCCAAGCGCGCCGAATTCTCCAGCAAGGTCTTACTCGTGGTCCGCGCAGTGGGGGTGGGCGGGGCTTCTCCAGTCCGCTCTACGTGCTCTGCGTCTCGTTATGGCTCTTCACCCCAGGCCGGTGCTTCTAGAATGGTGGCGCCTTGTAGGCCGCAGTGGGCTTCTCCAGCTTCGAGCGGCAATGAGAGCTTTTAAAGCAGCGGTGATGCCTCGTCAGGTGTTTAGAGCGTCTCAGGCTACACAGGCGATGCAATTGTCAGCGTGGTAACCCCGTTTACAGTGTAGAATACGGATGTTGTTTACGGGCCCCGGAGGAGCTCGTTCACAGTGCGGCCATCTCATTCCGTGGCTAGCTCCGCCCCCCGACCCACAAGACTTAACAAGGGAGGAATGAGATTTGAGGAAGAGTAGGTGAAAGTAAAAAGACGTGAGTAAGGGCCATTAAGCTTTAAAAAAAACGTGGGCTCATAATCTGGCTCAGTACAGATGTACCTTCTACTTTATGAAACCAGTCAATGCGCCTAGAAGCCTGTTTACTGATGCTTGCACAGCGGGCCCCACTGAGAATCTTTACTGCACATGTTTCTGGAGAATTACTATCTATTTCTACTACTAGACAGGCTTTGGGCCTAAAGTAGGTCCCCAAAATGTCTCATCATAAAGCGATTTAAAGGCACACTAGTGTTCAAGCAGGGTTCACGAAAACCATCTGCACAGCGCCAGTCCCACACTCAGATCTTTTTTTATTAGTTTGAAAGCTGATACCTTATGGTATTTAAGGATTAGATTTCAAATTAATGAAAAATTAGTTCAGAAGAGAGTCCATACAAGTTTGTGATTCAAGCTGTGATTTTATTCAGTTTGAGGTAGACAACCGCCAGAGCAGTGAAGATACAAAGAAAGCCGACACGTGTTTCGCCCCACAGTGGCGGTCTAGACTGGAGCTTTTTCAAGGTTTTATCGGATCACTTACAGCCTTTTTAAAATATTCTGCAGATTCTTGTAGTAATTACAACTTGCATAGGTTCTAAAGGGTCTGAGCAAGTTTGTAGTCAAGTGGCCTGCAGCAGAAATTTTTCTAACATTGTATATTTCTCCCACCTTAGCTTTCGATGGTTGTAGGAGAGGAAGTGAGATCAATGCCCCTGACATAGCTTGGTTGAAGCTTGGTGGTAACTAAAACAGATATTTATTTGATTTTGTAACTTATTTATTTTCATCAAGCTTGTACTTACTGCATAATTTCTAATTTGATTGATGACATCAGGGTAGAACTATAAGTGACATTACTTCCTAAGATGACATCAGATTACAGGTCACATGATGTCACTTCCTATGATGTTATTGGGGTCAAAGGGCATGTGATGTCACTGTGCTAGAGACCTCCTACTCCATTCATGACCGACTGTGCTAGACTGCACCGATCCAGACCTAAATAGCCCAAGCGCGACTGCAGCAAGCACCCACCGAGCCAGCCCCGAAGAGGATGCAGCTATCCCTTCATTGCCATGACCAACCAACGCCACCGCTGAGGAGGCCAATCAAGACTGTAGGTTCACCGCAGAAACAAGTGACCATGCGAGCACCAGAGGAGCCGGGCAGCCGTTGCCGGAGAGCCTGAGCCACTCAGACTGGTACGGATTAGAGAGCGAGCAACCATGAGAGAAGTGTTGAGACGGAGCGCTTATTCATAAGAGTACGGAGTAATCAGCACCTGTGTCGAAGCACGCTAGGGGCCAGATATATCAAGGGCTTGCATTGCCCCTGCGTCAAGCGAGGAGGCGCAAGGGCACCGCAAGCCCTTAAGTGAGATTTACTATGCCATGGAGAGCCACCGTGTGCCACCCTGCATGGCATAGTAAGTCTGGAGTTGCACAAGGCAGCGCAAGTCACTGCGTTGCATTACTCTGCCCTGAGAAGGCATTCCATGGGTGGAGCGTGGGTGGAGCATGGGTGGGGCATGGGTGGAGCGTGGGTGGAGCGTGGGTGGAGCATGGGTGGAGCATGGGTGGAGCATGGGTGGAGCATGGGTGTCCTCACGCATCCACCCATGGAGTTTGGCACGTTTATTTATTTATTTTATTTTATGTGCTTGTATAGCGCCTGAATAGACCCCCGAAGGGGTATCTCCGCGCTTCTGCTAGCTGAAAGGAACATAAAATTATCCAGGTCATTCCAGAAGTACCGAGGCAGAGGGAAAATTAGCCGCTGGTGAATAGGTAGGTCTTAAGCATTTTGCGGAAAGCTAGATGGTTTGAAATACATTTTAATGTAAGGGGGAGTGAATTCCAGAGAGCGGGTCCAGTATGTGCCAGGGCACGCCCTCCCTGGCGGGACCTTTTTATTTTAGGGACCTGTAGTAGATGGAGATTACTGGACCGTAGAGATCGAACTGGGACATAGGGTTGAAAGGCAGTTGTAAGATATTTGGGGCCCTTGCCTATCAGGCATTTATGAATGGTGCACAAGATTTTAAACTTAGTGCGCTGCCGCACTGGCAACCAGTGGAGTTCCGCCAGTAGGGGTCGGGAGGGGGTCCTAGATGGAGCATTAAGGACTAACCTCGCCGCCGTATTTTGGACTACTTGCAGTTTGTTCATTTGGCCTTCATTTGTTGACAAAAGAAGGCCATTGCAGTAGTCCAATCTACTGATCACTAGTGCCTGGACTAGTGTCTTCTTGTGGTTGTCGGGTAGATAGGGGAACACCCTTTTCAGCAAACCAATAGCCCTGAATCATGTACCGGCAACTTGGTTGACGTGATGTTTAAATGTCAGCGCATGGTCGAATAATACTCCCAAGTTTTTCACCGTCTGCTTTGGAGTGGGAACTGGACCCAGTTCTACAGGCCACCATTCACCAGACCACAGAGTCACCGCCTCTCCAAACAGTAAGACCTCTGTTTTTCCGACATTGCATTGTAGCCAGTTCTCAGCCATCCATCTTGAGACAACCCTCATGCCTTCTGCAAAAGATTTTTGCAGATCCGGTGTGAAGGTTTTAAAAGGGAACAGAAGTTGGGTGTCGTCAGCGTAGGACACAGGGGTAAACCCATAGGATCTCACTAAGTTGGCCAGGGGGGCCACATACACATTGAATAATGTGGGGCTTAGGCATGAGCCCTGTGGCCCAGACTTACCAACACTAGTAAACCTGGGAATGCATCAAAGTGGCGCGCCTTCCCAGGGGAGACATAACAAGGTGAAACCTGTTCTCTCTTCTTGTTTTTGCTTTCTAAATGCATGCATCCTGCAGCACCCAGAAAGAGGAAAACACCTCAGAGGATTGTTTTAGAAGGTGTCCCTTCCTGCACAAAAACAATCCTGGCTGTAACCAGGCACCCTGGCGCCCTGGCACCATGGCACAATGCCATGGGTGTCTGCATTGGCGCATGGCAGCCTCAAGTGCACAGCAAAGAGAGAGAGAGCGGGAATATGTTAGAAGAAGTGGGGCAATCCTGCCCTCTCCATTTGTTGCAGCGCCGCATGTTCTCTTGCTGTGTTGCATTGGACCAAATTTTAGTAACTCTGCCCCTAAGTGTGTGAGCAGAGGTGTGCGGCACCTTGAAAACAATGGGGGAGTGCCCCAGGCCATAGAAGGAAGAGCATGAGCTAGCTGTAAGTGCCAAGGCACTAAAGTGCATTGTGCTCCTACTACGGAGTGTAGTATTAATAACCCTGTGTCTGCTCGCGTCGCTGCCACTGAGAGTCAAGTGCCGAAGGGGTTGTACTGGGCCCATTTTGCAGAACCATTGTCAGGTGTACCCTGGAACATCAGAGGTAAACAACCTCACGCCCTTCTTGCCAGGTTCTGAACAAGCACCCTTTTGGGGGGGGAGTCTTCCAGTGCTCACCCTCTCGTGGCCCCCTCCCCAGCCGATTCAGCAGATGTTTAGTTCTGGTCAGGAGCGATCCCTGTCATGCCCATCTCTGCTGCCTCCCAAGGCTGTTTCGTTTCAACAGAACAAGGGAACCCTTAAGGTATAGCATAGGAACCTTGGGCATTACATATTATAAAGAACAGTGGTCCCTATAACGAGTTAACTGCAAGTAATGATCATACACTTAATAGGTCGTATGTCTTCTGTCCGTCCGACCAGGAATTTATTTTTTAGATCAAAAGAATAATTTTTGGGTTGTTTTAAAAATGTCAAACGGGCACAGCCGTGACCATCAACATATACAGGACAACAACAAAAAAGAAAAATGGAAAAAGCATGAAATCTGTCTGTGCGCTTGTATTTCAGTGGGACAGACTTTAAATGTTAGTAATAAACCGCACCATTGCATATATCAGTGTTACATACAGAATTTGCATATGGGGTTATGGGTCGACGTTTCGATGCCTTTCTTAGAATATGGGCATCATCATCAGGACATTGGATGACATTATTGTTGTCTTAATCATTGTAAGTGAAATTGTTAGCCTTTCCATCACATTTATATTATATACATATTTACATTGGGAGGAAAAAGGGGAAACAACCAAAGAAAATAACATAAATACCAGGCATATAACATAGGTCCTCTTTAGTTATACATCGAGTGAATTCAAGTGCAATCTTTATCAACCGAGGTGGCTTGAATGTGAAAGTGGAAATGACATGCACAATAAAAATCTCATCACGAAATGCATGTGCATAAAATAATTTGGAAGTGGGAAGGGCGTGATCTGTGCTTCATTTGATGAGAGAGGTACATTATATGGCCTAATGTGAAAAAACGGCAGCTGTGAGCCGGTCAGAAAAGTTTTGAAAGTGATCTAGGTGCATCGTAAGTGTCGAACGGAAAAGCAATGACTGTGGCAAGGGCTGAGCATTTACCGACGTTGAGCATGCTTCTAGTAGGATGCAGAGCAATTTAAACCTACATGGTTTCCACGACGGGTGAAACGAGGGTTCTTGGAAAATAAGTGATTGTGTTGGCAGAGAATCTGTGAATAAAGCAACTGTCCATTAGGTTTAGGCAAGTCACGCGGTTGGTGCTAAGAGTAGCCCGGGGTGAACCGGCAATTTACCTGCAAACTCGGGGTTCAGTTAACTTAATAATCCGGCACAAGTTAATCACAGCGTTTACGCATACAAGGATACGCCGAAAAGCACAATGGCTATCTGAAATCAAAGAAAAAAGGATACCAAGGGAATTAAAAGCTGCTTGCTTGCATAAGGCTACAGTTTCGGGTTCCGTCCGGACTGGCACTTACTTCGGGAATGGTTAGTGGCTGCCACGAGTCTGGCGATCTGGTGCTGTGTCGGCGAGTTCGCGGGGTTGTTTAATAGAGGGAAGTGAGCGCGAGGATAGTGAACAGCGTGAAGGGACTAACAGGGGTGAAGTGAGATGGCAGTATTTACGGCGGCCATTTTAAGGTGGTGAATAGTGCTCTAGTGCCATGCATTTAAGCACAGTAAGCAATACATCAACAAAATTATTTCAGAGGATGAATCACATCAGATGGGGTTTTTGAAAAGTTACAGTAGGGACGTCCAGTCTTCAAGTCGGTTTAGCCCATTCCGAATGCTGTTAGCGCGTAAAATCCAATGTAACTCTTCTTTGTTCAGCAGCTGAGACATATCTGCTCCTCTTGGGGGTGGCTTGATAATTGTAATCACAGTCCAAAGAAAGTCTTTTTCAGTGTGTCCTTTTGCAGTAAAATGTTCCACCAATGGGGCATTTGCTGTTTTACATTTTATCCTGCTCTTATGTTGTCCAATCCGTAGCTTTATTTTTTGACTGGTTTGTCCTATGTAGATGAGCTTACAAGGACACAGGATAGCATACACCAGGTTCGCAGATTTACAATTAGAGAAATATTTCCGGTCAAATTTATTATTGCCAAATTCAAACGTTTTACCTTATATGGTGGTGTCACAGCAGATACAGCCCCCACATTTAACATGACCTATGAGTGGGGGAAGGCCCCAGACGTCATTTATGGTTGTTTTTTGTACTTGTGAAGGGAGAGCTGCCCTAACAAGATGATCTTTAACGTTCTTAGCTCGTTTGAATGCGAAAATAGGTTTCTCTAGTGTCAGTAGGCCTGCGTTGAGGACTGGCCAGTGTTTAAGTACACTTTTTCTGATTGCGTTGGATGCCGGTAAGAATGTGGTGACACAAATAAGTTTGTCTTGTGCATTTTTTTGTTTAGGTTCTAAAAGGTTCTCTCTTGGACAGTACCAAGCTCTTTTTAAGGAATTACGTACCAGTTTTCGTGGATAACCTCTGTTTCTCAGTTTTGTACTAAGTATTTTTGCCTCAGCTAAATAATCATCCCTGAAGTAGCAGTTACGCCAAGGCTGGCTATGGAGGTTGCATGACAAGCTTGAGAAACTGAGCATGCTCTGGAGAGGCAATAGGAAGAGGGGCTGGCACTTTGGACCACCGACGGCAGGAAGAAAGGTCACGAGCTCCTGCAGGTAACATCTCAGATCCCAATGGGGCACCTCCTATCCTCCAGTCACCTGAAAACCTCACCCAGCAACAGAAGAATCTTACTGGGCAACCTCAAGTCAAAACAGAATGTAGTTAAAACACACCAGGACCCTTGCAGAACCTCTCTAAAATATTTGTTTTTAAAGTCCATTAACATTTGCTAAACTTGTTATAAGTTCTTCTTAACACGTTTTGTGACTGTCTGCAGGTTTTTAAGATCTTTGAAATTTGACTGTCCCAATTGACCACAATAGGACACAGAAAAGTATTTTGATAGAAGTATTTTTTTCCCATTTTGATTGATTTCCGATTTGGCGTTTGTCATTCTTTGCCATCCATACAGACCTTCATTGCACAATATGGTTGTTGACTGTTTTGAACCGACGATGACTTTATTTCATCTTGGCATATGATGTGGATGTACTAGGAAACCCCAACCTCCTCTGAGCATATGCTTTTACCAGAGGCCATCAAGAGCTGGGATTTTGCCCCAGCATTCTACACACAATTCTATGATTTTTTACATCAAGTCTACTAGACAGCTCACGCACTCACTTTTGCAAGAAATATTGTGGCTTACCAAGGACATAGAGGGGTTTGGACCACTCCCATTGCCTACTATTGGCTGGCTTTCCTTGTCAATCTCATTTGCATGCTTCTTGTTCATGTTGCAGCTTGTTAATTTTGAGTTTGTCTCTTCTATGGCGTTGCCTCTTTACAATCCGTTTGATTGCCATCTCTGCTCCACTGCTTGGTTTTTAAGCTCTTTTTTTTCTTATGTGCTAGGCACTCCATAAGGGTGGGTGTATTTGTGAGCAATCTCCCAGGTATACATCTCTCCTCTTGCTGTGCAGCTTGGCTAAAAGACATTTGCAAAGCCAGTAGGCTACATAGACAAGACCTCTTGGCTTTGCCAATGCTTATTGTTCCTTGCTGTATTAAGGTTTGTCAGCCAAAGTGTTAACAAATCGATATGCCGACATCATTGTTTAAGTGGACAAATAGTTTGTCAAAGTCTGAGAGGCTGGAGTAAATTTCCAAGAGAACCTCATGTGCGGCTGTGTAAAATTTGTCAAAAAAATAAATGCAGAGGCCTGATGATTTTATTAGGAGCCTGCTGCTGAATGCCAGGCTTGCCTGCTGCCAAGGATACCCAGTCTTGATTCTACCTCATGCCTCTTTTATCCACTCCTTACACTTCCTGTCTCTTTAGTTCACTCTTGCAGGTTCTTTCTCATATCTGCCTTCTCTATGACACAGTTTATCTAATCCTCTTTCTTCCTTTTCTGCTTTTTTATCTCCTGCTCGGGGGCAAAATTTGTTGAAAAAAATATGTCCCAGTCTCCACAAATCAGTCCAGGTGGGCCCTAAGTACAACCACAAGCTCACAATAAGGACTGTGGTTACCCAAAGCTATACATAAGTTCACCTGTCAGCATTGAGTGGTCTGATACTGGTGATGGTTTGCTTCTTCCGGAGTTGTGTGATCTGATACTGATGGGTTACTTGCTTCTTTCGGAGTTGGGTGGTCTGACACTGATGGACCACTTGCTTCTTTTGGAGTTGGGTGGTCTGCTACTGTTGATGGCTTGCTTTATTTGGAGTTGGGTGGTCTGATACTGATGGACTACTTGCTTCTTCTGGAGTTGGGTGGTCTGACACTGAAGGAAAACTTGCTTCTTCTGGAGTTAGGTGGTCTAATACTGATGGACTATCTGCATCATTCGCTGTTGGGTGGTCTGATACTGATGGACTACTTGCTTCTTCCGGAGTTTTGTGGTCTGATACTGATGGACTACTTGCTTCTTCCGGAGTTGTGTGGTCTGATACTGATGGGTTACTTGCTTCTTCCGGAGTTGGGTGGTCTGACACTGATGGACCACTTGCTTCATTTGGAGTTGGGTGGTCTGATACTGATGGACTACTTGCTTCTTCTGGAGTTGGGAGGTCTGATACTGATGGACAACTTGCTTCTTCTGGAGTTGTGTGGTCTGATACTGATGGACTACTTGCTTCTTCCGGAGTTGTGTGGTCTGATACTGATGGACAACTTGCTTCTTCCGGAGTTGTGTGGTCTGATACTGATGGACTACTTGCTTCTTCTGGAGTTAGGTGGTCTAATACTGATGGACTATCTGCATCATTCGCTGTTGGGTGGTCTGATACTGATAGACTACTTGCTTCTTCCGGAGTTTTGTGGTCTGATACTGATGGACTACTTGCTTCTTCCGGAGTTGTGTGGTCTGATACTGATGGGTTACTTGCTTCTTCCGGAGTTGGGTGGTCTGACACTGATGGACCACTTGCTTCATTTGGAGTTGGGTGGTCTGATACTGATGGACTACTTGCTTCTTCTGGAGTTGGGTGGTCTGATACTGATGGACAACTTGCTTCTTGTGGAGTTGTGTGGTCTGATATTGATGGACAACTTGCTTCTTGTGGAGTTGTGTGGTCTGATACTGATGGACAACTTGCTTCTTCTGGAGTTGTGTGGTCTGATACTGATGGACAACTTGCTTCTTCTGGAGTTGTGTGGTCTGATACTGATGGACTACTTACTTCTTCCGGAGTTGTGTGGTCTGATACTGATGGACTACTTGCTTCTTCCGGAGTTGTGTGGTCTGATACTGATGGGTTACTTGCTTCTTCCGGAGTTGGGTGGTCTGACATTGATGGACCACTTGCTTCATTTTGAGTTGGGTGGTCGGATACTGATGGACTACTTGCTTCTTCTGGAGTTGGGAGGTCTGATACTGATGGACAACTTGCTTCTTCTGGAGTTGGGAGGTCTGATACTGATGGACAACTTGCTTCTTCTGGAGTTGTGTGGTCTGATACTGATGGACTACTTGCTTCTTCTGGAGTTGGGAGGTCTGATACTGATGGACAACTTGCTTCTTCTGGAGTTGTGTGGTCTGATACTGATGGACTACTTGCTTCTTCCGGAGTTGTGTGGTCTGATACTGATGGACAACTTGCTTCTTCCGGAGTTGTGTGGTCTGATACTGATGGACTACTTGCTTCTTCTGGAGTTAGGTGGTCTAATACTGATGGGCTATCTGCATCATTCGCTGTTGGGTGGTCTGATACTGATGGACTACTTGCTTCTTCCGGAGTTTTGTGGTCTGATACTGATGGACTACTTGCTTCTTCCGGAGTTGTGTGGTCTGATACTGATGGGTTACTTGCTTCTTCCGGAGTTGGGTGGTCTGACACTGATGGACCACTTGCTTCATTTGGAGTTGGGTGGTCTGATACTGATGGACATTTGCTTCTTGTAGAGTTGTGTGGTCTGATACTGATGGACAACTTGCTTCTTGTGGAGTTGTGTGGTCTGATATTGATGGACAACTTGCTTCTTGTGGAGTTGTGTGGTCTGATACTGATGGACAACTTGCTTCTTCTGGAGTTGTGTGGTCTGATACTGATGGACAACTTGCTTCTTCTGGAGTTGTGTGGTCTGATACTGATGGACTACTTACTTCTTCCGGAGTTGTGTGGTCTGATACTGATGGACTACTTGCTTCTTCCGGAGTTGTGTGGTCTGATACTGATGGGTTACTTGCTTCTTCCGGAGTTGGGTGGTCTGACACTGATGGACCACTTGCTTCATTTTGAGTTGGGTGGTCGGATACTGATGGACTACTTGCTTCTTCTGGAGTTGGGAGGTCTGATACTGATGGACAACTTGCTTCTTCTGGAGTTGTGTGGTCTGATACTGATGGACTACTTGCTTCTTCCGGAGTTGTGTGGTCTGATACTGATGGACAACTTGCTTCTTCCGGAGTTGTGTGGTCTGATACTGATGGACTACTTGCTTCTTCTGGAGTTAGGTGGTCTAATACTGATGGACTATCTGCATCATTCGCTGTTGGGTGGTTGTTATGGCTGGATTTTCTGATTAGATGGGATCAGCCCCTAGGGGCCCCTCCAACCCAGCCAGAACGTAATCACATCCCTCCTCAGGACCAACTATCCAGGCACCTGGGTACCTACCTGAGGATGGGGAACTCGCAATATACAAGCTCATATTATTAAAAACACCACTAAATCTATAGGGATACTAAGAATACTCACTGATTACTAGGGATATCCATACCCTACACCACACTTATATTCACATCAGTTGGTCTCGCGGCCACCCCGACCCAGACCGGTCTACCCTAGGGCAGATATGACACACAATCCGGTGCGTCTACACATGGGCCTGCAGAACCCAATGCTCTCTTTTCCAAACGGTTCGCAATCCGGCAAACCTCCACGCCAGTCTCCCCCCTGACGCTCTCACTTACGCAAGCCACAATCCTGTGGGTATCCACGCTGGTCATCCACCCCAGCGCTCTCACTAACGCCGTATATCAACGACGACCACATTCCTATGAACACCTTCAGATATATATATATATATATTGGGAAGTCTCTTCACTAAGGGTCTGCTACTACAATAATATTATGGGATAGCCGAATTACTTAGTGTCAACAATTCCCTAGCTCAAGGGCTCCCTGTTCTCCCTATTCATTCAGACTTACCGGATCAGGGGCAGCATCTGTTCTGGCTATAACATCTGACTAGGAGGAAAAAGGTTACCTATGCTTTGGAACAGAAGACGCTGTTTACAGGATTATGGGAGGGTGTACTAACTTAGTCCCTTAGTTGCAGGTCTCCTCTCTCCCTCACTATTACTTACCTGATCAGGGGTAGCATCTGTTCAAACAGTAATACCTACCAGGAAAGATTACCCTCACTGTATGGGGACAAAGATATACACACTATGTGATTGAGTTATTTCTTGATTTAAGCGCTCCTACTCCCTTCTGATCCATCAGTGGCTCAACAGCCACTGGCTAGAAGCCAAGATAGCTTTATCATAAAAAAACTCATGCACACTAATTCACTAATTAATGGGGTCATTTATTGTAACAATAATAAAGCATACATATACAAAACTATGGGGTCTCTATAACGAGCAGTAACTTTAACACACCGCTGAAAGAGAAGGATTAAACATAACAGGAACACTCCGCTGAAAGGGAAAAGATTAGACATAAAGTGTAAGTGTAAGTGTAACTAATTCAGACTACCTCACCTATTAGAAGGAAGATTTCTCTCTCTGCCTCTGGTGGGATTAGGGCTCTCTCTGCCTCTGGTGGGATTAGGGCTCTCTCTGTCTCTCCCTCCTTCACCACATCACCACGCCTCTGGTTCAGTTGCTCCATCTGACAGCCTTCTTTGATGCCCTCTGCACTGCTCTCTCTCTCTCCTCATCTTCAGCAATCGTCTGCCTTCTTTCTCCATTTAAGAACTGCACTCTATTCTGCAGCTCCAGCAGACATTCTCTCTCTCTCTCCAAGCTGAATTGAGCTCCAAGCTGAACTGAGCTCCCAGCTGAATTGAGCTCCAAGCTGTTCTGAGCTCCAGACTGAACTGCACACAAGCTGGAATGAACTCCACGCTGAACTGAACACCAAACTGAACTGAACACTCCTACTCTCCTGTAGCTCACTAATATGGATTCCTCTCCCCTCATGGAAATTTCCACCAGAGGGCTGCCTCCTACCGAATTCCTGTGCCAGCTCCCAGGCTTCCACGCAACCGCAGTGGCCATCTGCTTGTTACGTCTGGGCCCAAGAGAAAAACACATTTCTCGGATAAGAAGCAGTCCTAACTGGATTTTCCTCTAGCACACAACAGTCTTAACTATAAACATTGCCTTTACCCTGAAAAGCCTCTCAGCTTCATCAAGATGGAGTCCCTCTAGCTCTAGGCCTGTAGGCCTGAAAGGGATGAAATGCCCCTTAGCTCTGCCAGAATACCTACATAAACCATACCAATGTGTCAAGTATGTCAAAGCCAATAGGCATTAGACAGGTTAAAGTCAAGAATAAAGGATCTATAAGCAGCTATCCTCTTCTAGGTCTGGAAGAAAGGGCTTAAAAGGGCCAACACAGGCTAAGAATACCTATACTAGATGTGAGCAAGACTAATGATCTATATCACTGCTAAATAGAGCCAAAAACTCTGCCATAACAGTGGTCTGATACTGATGGACTACTTGCTTCTTCCGGAGTTTTGTGGTCTGATACTGATGGACTACTTGCTTCTTCCGGAGTTGTGTGGTCTGATACTGATGGGTTACTTGCTTCTTCCGGAGTTGGGTGGTCTGACACTGATGGACCACTTGCTTCATTTGGAGTTGGGTGGTCTGATACTGATGGACTACTTCCTTCTTCTGGAGTTGGGTGGTCTGATACTGATGGACAACTTGCTTCTTGTGGAGTTGTGTGGTCTGATACTGATGGACAACTTGCTTCTTGTGGAGTTGTGTGGTCTGATACTGATGGACCACTTGCTTCATTTGGAGTTGGGTGGTCTGATACTGATGGACTACTTGCTTCTTCTGGAGTTGAGTGGTCTGATACTGATGGACATTTGCTTCTTGTAGAGTTGTGTGGTCTGATACTGATGGACAACTTGCTTCTTGTGGAGTTGTGTGGTCTGATATTGATGGACAACTTGCTTCTTGTGGAGTTGTGTGGTCTGATACTGATGGACAACTTGCTTCTTCTGGAGTTGTGTGGTCTGATACTGTTGGACTACTTGCTTCTTCCGGAGTTGTGTGGTCTGATACTGATGGACTACTTGCTTCTTCCGGAGTCGTGTGGTCTGATACTGATGGACAACTTGCTTCTTGTGGAGTTGTGTGGTCTGATACTGATGGACAACTTGCTTCTTGTGGAGTTGTGTGGTCTGATACTGATGGACAACTTGCTTCTTCTGGAGTTGTGTGGTCTGATACTGATGGGTTACTAGCTTCTTCCGGAGTTGGGTGGTCTGATACTGATGGACAACTTGCTTCTTCTGGAGTTGTGTGGTCTGATACTGATGGGTTACTAGCTTCTTCCGGAGTTGGGTGGTCTGACACTGATGGACCACTTGCTTCATTTGGAGTTGGGTGGTCTGATACTGATGGACAACTTGCTTCTTGTGGAGTTGGGTGGTCTGATACTGATGGACAACTTGCTTCTTGTGGAGTTGTGTGGTCTGATACTGATGGACAACTTGCTTCTTGTGGAGTTGTGTGGTCTGATACTGATGGACAACTTGCTTCTTGTGGAGTTGTGTGGTCTGATACTGGTGAACTACTTGCTTCTTCCCTCTCCTTCTTTTGGGTCAGGGATAGTGGTGAGGTCTGTTCTGTTGAGAGTGGAGGTGCCCTGGGGAATCCTGTTTCTACTCTAACTCATTCCTTCGTACGGACTCCTCTCAGGGTGCGGCCACACCAGCACTGAGTAAAGTACCCCGGTTTAAAGCCTTCGCACTACAGTGAGCACTTGTGCAGCTGAGTCGTACTCTTAAGTGCCTGCTCAGAACACTCCCATTGTTCAGTTATGAGGTCGGTTGAGGGCTGTGCATATAGCCATGAGAAGGTAGGGTCCATTATGAGGTAGTTCTCCATCTCTAAAGGCATTGCCGGCTTTCCATAGTAGCAGGGCGCTTAGTCCACTCTCCATTATGGATTTAGACCAACCCATGACGGACGCTTCTCTCCTTGCTCTTTTTGTTCGGTGTCCCTATTTGCCACTGGTCTTTGTCCCGCCTTCAGTCGTGCGTAATTGTGTTTTAGCTCTTTATTCTATTCTTTCAGGGCACTGATTCCTGTCTCCTGAGTATACCTTAATGTTGCCATAAAGTAGGAAACCATGAAGTTCTTCTTTTATTTCTATTGCATATGGAGTGGAAGGGAAGGTGAAGAGGACAAAGGGAAGGAGGAAGGAGAGTTAAATTGGAAGACATGGAGTAGAAGAAGAACATGAAAGAAAGGAGCCAACGGAGCAAAAACGCCAGGCAAGTGCAGAGAGTTTGTAGGGTGAAACCAAAGACATTATCAGGGAAGTACATGGCAGAAAGGGAGAATTAATGGGGAAAAACGAGATGGAAAAGGTAGTTCAGGGAGCAAGAGTGGAGTCCTTAAGAAAATGAGGACTCGATGTGGAAATTACCCATTGATAAAAGGGCATAAAAAACAAAGCCACAACAACGGGTACGGAGAAGCAAAGCCTATTTGAACGAAACATTGTCAATAATATATTTGGCACGGTAAGCTTGTGGAATGGTTACATTTGCTTTTTTTTTTTTAAAAAAAAAAGGAGAAAACATGTTCCTGCTTAAACATGGTGACCATGTGCTTGAAATAAAAAGTTAATTGGAAAAATGAGTTAACCATCACATAACTTGAGTAGGAGATGACGAGTTTTCTCAGCACGTTTTTAGAACAGATTTACAAGCTCCACAGGAACATATTCCTGGTGGCGCAAAATAGGTACTATTGGCTTTGAATTCTAGGGGGCTTATTTACAAGCCCCTTGCGCCACTTTTGCGTCAGTTTTAACATGGGAAAAGTGACGTACGGGTGACGCCAGGGGCTTGTAAATCCGCCCCTAGAAACCTTAGTTTAAACACTCAGGGTGACTAGAAAAGAGGAACAATGGCAGGAAAACAGAACTGGTGGAATGTTGTCCCCGAGTCCCCCCTTGCCCTCTGCCCCCACACTTGGCACGGAAGTGCACTTCTTTTTAAGCGGATGTGCACACGTGATAAGATTGATGCTTTGAAGAAAGAATCACAGATGGACTGTCTGGAATCCGCTGCTACAGCTGTAAGGGATGAGTCATTCTATCTGGGAGACCAGAACACAGGGATGTTGTAGGAATGTTCAGCGTGATTCAGGGGTATTTGTGAGTGATTCAGGGGCATGTGTGAGTGATTCAGGGGTCTGTGTGAGTGATTCAGGGGTCTGTATGAGTGGTTCAATGGTCTGTGTGAGTGATTCATGGATATGTGTGAGTGATTCAGTGGTATGTGTGAGTGATTCTTGGGTATGTGTGAGTGATTCAGGGGTATGTGTGAGTGATTCAGGGGTATGTGTGAGTGATTCAGGGGTATGTGTGAGTGATTCAGGGGTCTGTGTGAGTGGTTCAATGGTCTGTGTGAGTGATTCATGGATATGTGTGAATGATTCAGGGGAATGTGGGAGCGAATCAGGGGTATGTTCGAGTGATTCAGGTGTATGTGTGAATGATTCAGGGTTGTATGTGAATGAGTAATTCGTGGGTTTGTATGAGTGATTCAGTGGTATGTGTGAGTGATTCTTGGGTATGTGTGAGTGATTCAGGGGTATGTGTTAGTGATTCAGAAGCATGTGTGAGTGATTCAGGGGTATGTGTGAGTGATTCAGGGCTATGTGTGAGTGATTCAGCGGTATGTGTGAGTGATTCAGGGGTATGTGTGAGTGATTCAGGGGTATGTGTGAGTGATTCAGGGGTATGTGTGAGTGATTAAGGGGTATGTGTGAGTGATTCAGGGGTATGTGTGAGTGACTCAGGGGTCTGTGTGAGTGATTCAGGGGTCTGTGTGAGTGATTCGGGGGTATGTGTGAGTGATTCAGGGGTATGTGTGGGTGGTTCAGGGTATGTGTGAGTGATTCAGGGGTATGTGTGAGTGGTTCTAGGGTAAGTGTGAGTGATTCAGGGGCATGTCCGAGTGATTCGGGGGTATGTGTGAGTGATTCAGGGGTATGTGTGGGTGGTTCAGGGTATGTGTGAGTGATTCAGGGGTATGTGTGAGTGATTCAGGGGTATGTGTAAGTGACCCAGGGGTATGTCTGAGTGATTCAGGGGTATGTGTGAGTGAGTCAGGAGTAGTGTGCGTGACTCAGGAGTATGTGTGAGTGATTCAGGGGTTTGTGTGAGTGATTCAGGGGTATGTCAGAGTGATTCAGGGGTATGTGTGATGGATTCAGGGGTATGTGCAAGTGATTCTGGAGTATGTGTGAGTGATTCTGGAGTATGTGTGAGTGATTCAGGGATATGTGCAAGTGATTCTGGAGTATGTGTGATGGATTCTGGAGTATGTGTGAGTGATTCTGGAGTATGTGTGAGTGATTCAGGGGTATGTGCAAGTGATTCTGGAGTGTGTCTGACTGATTCAGGGGTATGTGTGAGTGATTCTGGAGTAAGTGCGAGTGATTCAGGGGTATGTGTGAGTGACTCAGGAGTCTGTGTGAGTGATTCAGGGGTATGTGTGAGTGATTCTGGAGTATGTGTGAGTGATTCAGGGGTATTTGTGAGTGATTTAGGGATATGTGTGAGTGACTCAGGGGTCTGTGTGAGTGATTCAGGGGCATGTCCGAGTGATTCGGGGGTATGTGTGAGTGATTCAGGGGTATGTGTGGGGGGTTCAGGGTATGTGTGAGTGATTCAGGGGTATGTGTGAGTGGTTCTAGGGTAAGTGTGAGTGATTCAGGGGCATGTCCGAGTGATTCGGGGGTATGTGTGAGTGATTCAGGGGTATGTGTGGGTGGTTCAGGGTATGTGTGAGTGATTCAGGGGTATGTGTGAGTGATTCAGGGGTATGTGTAAGTGACCCAGGGGTATGTCTGAGTGATTCAGGGGTATGTGTGAGTGAGTCAGGAGTAGTGTGCGTGACTCAGGAGTATGTGTGAGTGATTCAGGGGTTTGTGTGAGTGATTCAGGGGTATGTCAGAGTGATTCAGGGGTATGTGTGATGGATTCAGGGGTATGTGCAAGTGATTCTGGAGTATGTGTGAGTGATTCTGGAGTATGTGTGAGTGATTCAGGGGTATGTGTGAGTGATTCAGGGATATGTGCGAGTGATTCTGGAGTATGTGTGATGGATTCTGGAGTATGTGTGAGTGATTCTGGAGTATGTGTGAGTGATTCAGGGGTATGTGCAAGTGATTCTGGAGTGTGTCTGACTGATTCAGGGGTATGTGTGAGTGATTCTGGAGTATGTGCGAGTGATTCAGGGGTATGTGTGAGTGAGTCAGGAGTCTGTGTGAGTGATTCAGGGGTATGTGTGAGTGATTCAGGGGTATGTGCAAGTGATTCTGGAGTATGTGTGAGTGATTCTGGAGTATGTGTGAGTGATTCAGGGGTATTTGTGAGTGATTTCGGGATATGTGCGAGTGATTCTGGAGTATGTGCGAGTGATTCAGGGGTATGTGTGAGTGAGTCAGGAGTTTGTATGAGTGATTCAGGGGTATGTGTGAGTGATTCAGGGGTATGTGCAAGTGATTCTGGAGTATGTGTGACTGATTCAGGGGTATGTGTGAGGGATTCAGGGGTATGTGTGAGTGATTCAGGGGTATGTGTGATGGATTCAGGGGTATGTGCGAGTGATTCAGGAGTATGTCCGAGTGATTCAGGGGTATGTGTGAGTGATTCTGGAGTATGTGTGAGTGAGTCAGGAGTATGTGTGAGTGATTCAGGGGTCTTTGTGAGTTATTCAGGGGTATGTGTGAGTGATTCAGGAGTATGTGTGAGTGATTCAGGGGTATGTGTGAGGGATTCAGGGGTATGTGCAAGTGATTCTGGAGTAAGTGTGACTGATTCAGGGGTATGTGTGAGTGATTCAGTGGTCTGTGTGAGTGATTCAGGGGTATGTGCGAGTGATTCTGGAGTATGTGTGAGTGATTCTGGAGTATGTGTGAGTGATTCAGGGGTATGTGTGAGTGATTCAGGGATATGTGCGAGTGATTCTGGAGTACGTGTGATGGATTCAGGGGTATGTGTGAGTGAGTCAGGAGTATGTGTGAGTGATTCAGGGGTATGTGTGAGTGATTCAGGGGTATGTGCAAGTGATTCTGGAGTATGTGTGAGTGATTCTGGAGTATGTGTGAGTGATTCAGGGGTATGTGTGAGTGAGTCAGGAGTATGTGTGAGTGATTCAGGGGTATGTGTGAGTGATTCAGGGGTATGTGCAAGTGATTCTGGAGTATGTGTGAGTGGTTCAGGGGTATGTGTGAGTGATTCAGGGATATGTGAGAGTGATTCAGGGGTATGTGTGATGGATTCAGGGGTATGTGTGAGGGATTCAGGGGTATGTCTGAGTTATTCAGGGGTATGTGTGAGTGATTCAGGGATATGTGCGAGTGACCCAGAGGTATGTGTGAGTGATTCAGGGGTATGTTTGAGTGACCTAGAGGTATGTGTGAGTGACCCAGGGGTATGTGTGAGTGATTCAGGGATATGTGCGAGTGATTCTGGAGTATGTGTGATGGATTCAGGGGTATGTGTGAGTGAGTCAGGAGGATGTGTGAGTGATTCAGGGGTATGTGCAAGTGATTCTGGAGTATGTGTGAGTGACTCTGGAGTATGTGTGAGTGATTCAGGGGTATGTGTGCGTGATTCAGGGATATGTGCGAGTGATTCAGGGGTATGTGTGAGTGATTCAGGGGTATGTGGGAGTGATTCAGGGGTATGTTCGAGTGATTCAGGGGTATGTGTGAGTGATTCTGGAGTATGTGTGAGTGATTCAGGGGTATGTGAGGGTGACCCAGAGGTATGTGTGAGTGATTCGGGGGTATGTGTGAGTGGTTCAGGGGTCTGTGTGAGTGATTCAGGGGTATGTGTGAGTGAACCAGAGGTATGTTTGAGTGACCCAGGGGTATGTGTCAGTGATTCAGGGATATGTGCGAGTGATTCAGGGGTATGTGTGAGTGATTCAGGGGTATGTGTGAGTGACCCAGGGGTATGTGTCAGTGATTCAGGGATATGTGCGAGTGATTCTGGAGTATGTGTCAGTGATTCAGGGATATGTGCGAGTGATTCAGGGGTATGTGTGAGTGATTCAGGGGTATGTGTGAGTTGTTCAGGGGTATGTCCGAGTGATTCAGGCATATGTCCTAGTGATTCAGCGACATGTGTGAGTGATTCAGGGGTATGTGTGAGTGAATCAAGGGTTTGTGTGAGTGATTCAGGGGTATGTGTGAGTGGTTCAGGGGTATGTCCGAGTGATTCAGGGACATGTGTGAGTGATTCAGGGGTATGTGTGACTGATTCAGGGGTATGTGTGAGTGATTCAGGGGAATGTGTGAGTGGTTCCGGGGTATGTGAGTGATTCAGGGGTATGTGTGAGTGATTCAGGGGTATGTCCGAGTGATTCAGGGGTATGTGTGAGTGTTTCAGGAGCATATGTGAGTGATTCAGGGGCATGTGTGAGTGATTCAGGGGTATGTGTGAGTGATTAAGAGGTATGTGTGAGTGGTTCAGGGGGATGTGTGAGTGGTTCATGGGAATGCGTGGAGTTCATTTCCATGTTCCTTCTCATTGGATGAATAAAAGTGTAAGCTGAGTCTGATAAACTTCGCTATTCAAAACTTTTAATGGGAGCCCGGTTGGTCCTTCGTGCTCTTATGTCAACTCCTCTCAGTGCATCAGACCCTGGGAGCCAGAGAGGTCATATTTTAGGCACCCCCCTGGTGACAAGGATGCCCTTATGCTGTTATGCTTTTTCCCAGGCCTGATCCGAGTGCCTGTGCTGTATGTATGTGCCAGGAGTGCCAGCCTTTAGGTGGTTGGGGGTGGGTTTATCCGCTTGGATTCCAGCTCCGCCTTCGGTCCTGAGAGGCGTGTTTGTGTTCACAGATAAACCTGAACTGGACACAGCATTGATGCACCACACTCAGAAACTCAGATATTCCTGTTTTCACAGCTTTATTGACAAAACAAGGTACAGAACGTATGAACGAACAGTGATTTGAAAAGATATGGACAATAAATGTATACTGACAAACAAACATAATCAGATAAATTAAATATTTTAAAATAGTACCATTGAAAGGGATTTACTAGATAAATATTTCCATAAAAACATTAAATATTGTAAAAGGTTGGACAATAAATTATTTGTTCCACTGTAGTAGCATTGCCACATTGATAGGTTCACCGTGTACATCTTAAAGCATCTCTCTTCGTCTCTGTGTCCTCTTCACATTTATAATTCACAGTACGGCCTACACTCATTGCTTCTAAAGGGGGACCCTACACAGAGTGGAGGGACACAGGCTCTCTGCCCCCAGATGCCTTCATCTCACCCCAATCGATCGTGGTGAGAGACGGGGCACAAACCAAAGCCACTATTGATTTCAAAGACCTGTATCCTTAAGGTAAGTGTCCCCATCAGAGACAAACGTAAGTCTGAGGACTATCAAAGTGTCAAAGTCCGCTCTACAGGCATGATCGAGCACTCAAATACACTTCTTTTATTTCTTTCTATTAGTAAGATTTAGTGCAAGAGACAAACGTTTTAATAAATATTCAAAAACTTTGAGCTAAAATAAATACAAAAAATAAGGTCACCCTCTCAAATGGACATCTTTGGTAACCCCTCCAATCAGAGGGTTCAATACATAAGAGCTGCCGCTCAGCCTGTGGAGCTGACTCTACACATATTGCATCCTGTGAGTCCACCCGGAGAGTCAATAGACACAGAGTCCTTCATGTACCAAAATAAATAGAATTCATCATTGATGCCCGCATCAGATTTGAACTATAATAAATGATTATAAACAACATTATTATTAGAAAAAATGCACTATAGGATCAGACATTATAAAATATTTCACATTCTGTACAAAATGTCGGCATCTTGGGAAGTTTAGACGGAGGAAGGAAGCACGGTTTTTAACAACAGTAGGCAGAGACCCCGAAGAAGGGCGTTGAGCCCGAAATGCATTGGTATTTTTTGAATAAACGCTGCCTGAAATGAATTTATGCTTTAGTCCTGCTCATTCTTAAAGTCCGGATAGACATGGTTTGAACAGTAAAAACTCGGAAACGGCATATACACTCAGCGTGTGGACTCGAACTAAAATTGAAGAATAAGTATGATAAATTTGGAAATTAACGGAGTAAAACGGATGAATATTGGAAAAAATAAGTAAACAATCATGCAATTGGCACATTCAGCTGTGCGATTGTTTGGGGCGAGATGTAGCCCCACTACAGTGAAGTTTATACTTTAGTGCCATTAGGGCATGGCACCAGACTCAATCAGCACGCAAGCTTCAGATAAAAAGAGACAAGTTTGAGAAATTGGAATAAGAGGTGTGCATTCTGCCCCCCTTTTTACAGGGCATCTTGTACCGCCCATGGATTGGGGAGCCTTCTCCAGAAGGCATCGTCAACGACACTGACGGTGATCACCCTGAGAACCAGGTAGGTTGGAAGACACGATCCACCCATGTGAGTAGGATATATTATAAAAATAGACTTTTTTCCAAATGTTTTCAGAAATTTCAAACATTGTTGACCGTAGTCACGCAGGTACGGGAAATCGTTCTCCATGGGGCCGTATTATATGGAGACACATATCCCATTAAATGACAGCCAGGCAATAATGTTCTGATATAGCTATTTCAAAACTGGAAAATGCAAAACGGCATTGGCTTAAGTTGAGAATTTATACTGCTGATGTGGTTAGCTGGAAACAGCTGGCTTATCGATGTTCAATGGTTGTCCACTCATCCTCATGCCAGTGCGTTCTTCACCCGCTCAAATGTCTGCATGACACTGGCAGTGGGCACGCAGCCCTCCCTAACGATGGTCAGGATGCCTGTGAAGAAAGAAGTACAGTGTCAGCAGATAAAGACCACAGAGCATCAACCAATGGAGACAAGTGAGCTGGTTGGGAAAGGATTGGTATCACCTTCCTAGGATGTGAAAGGGCTCTCAATCATCAGCCCTGTCTTCTTCCATCTTCCAGAGAAGAGAAGAAAAGAGCCTTGTTTGGAAAGAGCTGGAATCATGACTAGATCTGTGCAAAACTGAAATTGCACATGGAAAATTTATGACATTTTGCACAACTAGAGAGACACCGGTTCATGCACAAAATATTTTGTCAAGAGGCAGTTTCTGTGGAACCAGTCTCCTGCCAATACCTCGGATTCATTTTATAAGAGGTAAACCCTCACAGGAAGTTTTCACGAGATACTGGCAAACCCCATTTCACTAAATTCACATAATTTTGCATAATTTTCATGACATTTTGCAAAACAAATTGCATTATTTTGAAGATGGCTATTCACAGGAGGGATGTGGTAAATTCTCATGCTGCATGCATTCTCCAGAAAGGCAGAAAAACTACATCCAGAGCTGAAAAATACATATTTCAATAACCCATTCATGCTGAAAACCTTGAATCTTATAGCAGTAGATAGCATGTATCCTTTGAGGCCCTCATTCTTTCATTCTTGTGTTTGATTAAAACTCTCTTTGCAGAGGGACAGAGACATGTCACCAGCTTACAAATCCCAGTCTGTTGACTGGGTATCCTGAGCCAAATTAGAGTCCGGGGGAACAGTAATGGGCTAGAATTAAGCACCAGCACTAGACTCACCTTCGTCTATCTTCAGGCAGTTCACCACAGTGGAGCCCACCAACTCGTTGGAGTCCCCATCGCACAGCACTCCCTCCAACTTGTGACTCAAGCGCCTGTCGCAAAGATGGAGAGAAACACAGACCTCTGTATGAGCTCTTGCAATAGGAATTGACAAAGAACATCTGCCAGCTCTGATCATCAAAATGAGGAGAGTCTACAATGAGCCCAGCAAATGTAACTTCCCCCAAACACATTAAAAGTGGATGAGAATTAGGGTAATTTAGAGACTGAAAGCCATGTGTAAGTAAACATTGGCCAGTGGTCCTGCACAAACTCCAATTCACCAGGTAAGACTAGTCTGTTCATAGAACAGAGAAATATCATGAGGATGTCTATCATTGGGTGGGGAGTATTAAAGAACTTTTTATAATTTCATTACCCAGTTATCTATGAATACATGCACTCTAAATTACAGATGTGGTCCAACACTGCAGTTTATTACAAACTAGATTACACATCGGTGTATATCAGATAAAGTTTACACTCTGCTCTACTATTCACATGTCAGTCATTAGACTAATCAATTCTCATGAGATCCATTCCCTTCCCAACTCCTCCATGGCTCTAACCTCATCTCCCAGCAAGCAACCGACCCACAGCCAATCCCACACTCTGCTTTCAGCAACTCTGTCTTGAACGGATACTTACAAGGTGACCATGTCATGGTGGGTGCTGTCACTCTCCCCGCTTGGGTTGGCGGAGGTGATAGCCAGGGGGCCGGTCATGTCCGTAAGGTGGGCACAGATACTATGGTCTGGCACTCGGATCATAATGGAGTCCTTGGTGCCCACAATGTCATATGCCAGTCCGACCCCTGGAAAGAGAGACAACAAAGGCATCTTTTAGCAGCAGTTCAGACTCAAGTGAATGAGTGGTCAGTGGTTGACTGACTATATTTATACAGAGCACTCCATACAGAGCTTGCCTCTAGGCTCTGGTGAGAGCGGATCGTAGAGCTGGATTGGTCATGATCAAGACTTTCATCAGCTAGTTGCGGTGCATCTGAGAAGCCATGTGGGTGAATGAGCCGTGGTCTACAGATCAGACTAGACAACGGCCGAGAGACACCAGGACCACTGATCTAGGGATACAAGAGCGGGTTGAGATGAGGGGGTTTACACTAGTGTTCATGGATACATTGGTCATGGTATGAGGAAGTAGGAGCCGGGTGAAATGAGGGTCTCCTGCCAAACTCCAGGGGGTTTATGGGCTGTGGTTTAAGGATGCAGGAGTTGAGTGAGGCAAGGGTTTATCAATAACAAGAGCGTTTATGGACCATGACCTAGAAATGCAGGTGCCAGGTGAAAGGAAGTGCTGTAGAAACCTTGGGGTGCAATAGAGTAGGGTCCATCAATGCATGGTAATGGCCATGGGGCAGGGTGGATGGACCCTAGACTAAGATCCTAGGAGGAAGATGATATGAAAATGTCCCCCGCTAGAGTGGACGACATCACCAATGAGATAGGGAGGCAGGAGCTGAGAGAGAAGCACTTCTGTGGACAATTTGAGGGTTTACAGAATGTGGACACGTTTTTGGTATGCTAACAGAGATGAGTATCTGGAGAATCCATGTGATTGTACGCACCATATTCTATGGATTCAGGAGTCAGTTGAGATGAGGCTCTGTACACAAGAAGGGGTGCATTGGACTGCGGTTGAGTGAATGAGGTAGTGGGGGAAGAGCACATAAAGTGATGGATGGAATGCCTGTGAGGTAAGGAGTTCTTGAGAGCAGTGTGCTCCAAGAAACTTGAGCTAGGTATGCTACAGTCATATCAGATGAGGCTTTATGTGGGAGCTTCAATCATGGTTTGCAAACGGGGTTAAGTGAGAAGAGGGTCTATAGACACCATGAAGGTGTATGACATTGGTGAGCGCATAAGTACATGAGATCAATAGTTGGGATAGAACAGACCTTTGTGTATGGAAGTGGAGCAGTAATTGGTTCTGAAATATGCCCCGCCCAGTTCTATTTCACGACTCCACCCTAAGCCGCAAGTCGCTAGAGTAGGAAATCCATACAGAGCTTCCTCTAGGAAGATGGCAGAGATGATACTCACCCAATCTCTTGAGCCACTCTCCTTTCTGAACGATGCAGCTGATGCCCCCGGGGTAGACATTCTCCATGAAGTCCCACAGGAGAGGGCTAAATGGGGGCTTCACGTTCCGCAGCTGGCCGAGGTGGGAGATGCAGATACAGATGGGCTTCTCCAAGGGTCGGTCCTAAAGCAGGCAGGAGAGAAGCAGAGGGGTTGTTTAGACAGATCAGCATGAGGAGAGGGACCGCTCCGCTGCTGAAGCATCAAAGCACAAGACCTGGGAAGGGATCATGGGACAACTGTGACACTTGATCAACGGTACAAACTTCCTTTAGAATGCTACAGTCCCCGGTCTGTAAACAGGACACAGAGTATTGTCAGCCAAGCAATAGCTCATTTATACATGATAAGGAGTGGACTAAGCTCTAAAAAAGGCAAACATTAGAGTTAAAGTGCATTCACAGTACCCTTAGCTGAGCCACTGAGAATTAGTGTGTGTTTTATATCGATCTAAGCGTCTCTAGATTCTGATGACCATAACACTTTGGGAGATCACTGGGGGGACATTTAGAATATTAGAAGAAACAGTGAATATTTGGACCTTGTATGGAAAGGTAAGGGGCCTCTTTGTTTGTTAGTCAATTTGAATCTTGGTTTTCACAATCATTGAAGAGGATTGTTCTTTCCTGATCTTTTAGTAGACACTCGATTTCATTTTTCTGACAATGTAACTGGGACAAGGCAAGTCATACTTTGCACAGTTTTCCACTGACAACCACAGGAGTGATTTTTGAATGGACAATTGAGGCTGGTTTTGAGACCTTCAATTAATAGTAGGACTGTCACAATCTTTTTCCAGAGACGTAAGAATCCTTTTTAGCTGTTCTCAGCTATCACCTTAAAGTATCTGTAGAGCATATAACTACCAGACCAGCCCACCACTAAAGTCAACATTAAACCTGGGTGCTACTCCTCCCAGCTCCCTGGTCTTGGAAAGGATGATGTGTTCTTTAGTCATACAATTGTCCAGCGGCTGGGAGACGGTGCAGACTTTTCAGGTTTAGAAGCACGATGGCCTTTTGATGAATGTGTTACTAAAGTGGATATTGTCCCCTTCCAGACCGTGGAGCTGGGATCCCCTAAACAAGGGAGTAATGTACCTACATTCAAGTAGGATTCACCTGGGTTTTTGTTTCACCAGGTTTTGCATTTGCCATATAGGCCAGTCCAATAGGGATCCTTGGCCCTGAAGAATCCCCAAGACATATAAAAACTAACAATATGGGCAGAAACATGTTGGCTTAGGGAGATGATTTGAGCCATTGGTCTCACTTACCATGTCATTGATGTTTTTAGATATACCTGAGGTCCCCAATATTAAAGGTGATATACAGGGATACTCCAATGAATTTTTAAATTATCTGGATCCCGACATCTGTCCACTAGATCTTTATCTACAAACTCGCTCTTTCGTTCGAGTCCACCAGGAGTTCCAGTCCGCCCTCGTGGCACTGTTCTACCAGGGTGGGGAGAGGTTGCGGATGGTGATGCATGACACAAACTGTGTGTGAGGCTTCCTCTGCCTAAATATTGGTCTTCCCACATGATCTGACAGAATTCCTGTGACGTCCAAATTAGGCCCGGACTTGAATTCGCAAATAGGAGAAAAAATCCTCCTTTAACTTGAGCTACCATATCTTTTTGTGTTGTAGCGGTTAGTTTAGGGAGGACATATGCTGGTCTTAGCTCCCCTTCACATGTTAATAGTAATGAGAAGATTCTCTGGAAAGAATGAGGCTTGATAATACCCTGGCCATGCGTGCTCTTAGATGCAACAAAGGGTGAAACAAAACAAAGGGAAGAAAGAGATCACCAAGCTAATCACTTGGTTTGAAAAAAAGTGTTCATCAACATAGCAACGACAAAGTCAATAGGCTTCACATTTGTACAGTTTAAGGAATCTTAACACTCTGTGTGCTGTGGTGCATGCCTACCTTGATGGTGTAAATCTTCTGGATGGCCTGTGGGTGTTTGCAGGAGGCTGCCAGGGCATACACTGTGTCCGTGGGGACCCCACACACCCCACCATCATCCAGCAGGGCGGCGATGGTCCTGAGACTGCTGGTGCGGCGGGAATCAGGACACACGCAGGAGCTGGACACTTCGACTTTCTCCTTGGGCTTCATTTCCTAAAAAGATGCAGAGAAAAGACAGACTGAAGCAGAGTCTTCCACAGCTCCAATGCAGGATACACACACACCCCTGGAGCACTGTCCCCTGGGTGGGCTCTGTCAGGTACAGACAAGGGGACAGGTGGTGGGCTCTGTCAGAGGCACTGACTCATGGTCACCTCTGCTAGGAATTGAGAAAGTGTGAGTGTAGGCTGCTGCCTCTGTGAGAGAGATGGGTAGTACGATCCCTCGGGTGGGCTCTACCAGGTAGAGACAGTGGGGGAGGGCACCTCCTCTGGGTGGGCTCGCTCACGTATAGACAGTGGAGTAGGTCATCATCCCTGTGTGAGCTCTGTCAGGTATATATAGATGGGTAGAGCACTGTCCTTGGGTGGGCTCAGTTAGGTGCAGAGAGTAGACTGGGGCACTGCCCTTCGGGTGGGCATCCTCAGGGATGTAGCTTGGGCGTACATCCTTGGGTGGAGGGGGACTCTACCATGGCAGTAATTATGTCCATCCTCACTTTACCTTGACTAGAGGGGGTCCCATGGGAATAAGGTCCTTGTTGAAGAGGCAGTTTCCGAGAGATGCTGCTGCCCCGTAGACGCAGATGGAGCTGAAGACGGCCAACACTGCAACTGGAGGAACAAAGAGAGGCACCGTCAGGCAAACTCAACCGAGACTCACATTTAGAACAAAGTACAGAACCCAAACACATATACCATGAGCCCGTACATCACTGTAAGTCACGAGTACATCACTGTAAGCCACTAATGCTCAAGAGCTTGAAGGCCTGAGTTGATACGGAGGCAATGCCTACTTTCAGCTGGGCATGTGATAAGACATTTAGAGTAGCCGCTTTGTCCTATATGGCCACAGGGCCTCATCCTGATTCAATATTCATCTGTTAAACGCTGTAGTATTGCAGCAGCTTTCGCCACACCTGAGATGCTCCTGACACAGTGCATCACACGATGGGCACTTCAGAGGCAATTGTCTGACTGTGAACCTCCTCGTTTTCCTTCAGTCCAGTTTACCTCTGGAGGAACCATTACTGATGCAAGAATGAAGGATATTCTAATGAAGTCGCTTGCTTTGTTTATAATAATGACTTTTCTATGTTTCCAGTTCTGCAGAAACATACAAGAGTCTTGATAATTGAAGTTGGCCTTGGTGATGGACCAGAGACTCAATTGAACACAATGGCCAACGAGAGCCACCCACAGCCCTGGGCATGTCCATTCCTTCATTGACCACTTACTCTCGAGCTGCAGGGGCAGTCGCTCCAACGTGAAGAGCAGGAAGCAGGTGATGGCGGCTTCCATCAGCAGGGCCAGCAGGAAGAAGACCACGTTGGCGTAGGCGACTGCGGAATGAGAAGAAGGAGAGGGCTTTAGGGACCAGAAGCAACAGACATCAGAGGCTGGCTGGTGCTGCAGTGACTTTCTTCACTCATTAATGGGGGGGGGGGGCATCACAAGTGGTGCGCATGAACCACATGGGTCATAGGTGGACAGCTGGAATGTGGTCTGTACCATGGTATGGATTCATTCAATCGTACGGATCAATCCAAACTCACTAAGGTTGGACGACCATCCATCTCCTGGGGCCGCTGGTCCTTCAGCGAGCAGTGAGGAGATGGACCACCAACAACCACCTGAGCAGACTTACCCAAAACCATGAGGAAGGCGTTGATGATGAGGAAGGCGACGGCGCCAAGGGCGAATTCACCATGACTGGCATTGCCGATATTCAACAAGGGACCTGGGAGGGGGAAAGACATAAAAGAGGGCGTTAACTCACGGTCAACAGCACATGAATTGGGGCATGTCATCATCTTCCTTCAAAATCAGACTTATCTATGACGTAAACCAATATGAGGCACTTCACAGTATTTATGGGATTAACATCTTATATTTCATGTCACGGTTTTAGATCTTTTAGTTATTTCTCTTGTTACTATAGAGTGTGTTGTGCCACATACATGTATTTATCGCTGCGCTACAATACCATTTCTCACCACCTTGGAGAGCCTTGAATTATTTGATGATGTAATAAGCATACACCTAGCAATATGTCCTGTGCCTACCGCTTTCTACTAAACACATATTGAGCAATATGCTTTCCAAGGCATATTTGGTCTTCGTTTGATGAAAACTCTGAGATACAGTTGGCTCACTTGGTTTGCTCACTAAGCGTGTGACACTGGGCCCTGCCCGCATCTCTATGATTTTAATAAAATGACAACCATGTCCTCAAGGACCCTAAAACAGTCAAGGCCAGTAGCTTGATCTATAAATACTTTTTCATAGGTGCATTAGAACAACAAAGAAATATTTACCTGCGAACCGTAGCCAGGTCCAGGTGGCCCACACCACGGCGTAACAGAAGGGCAGGACCGCCCCAAATCTTCGACCTCTCTGGACCACGATCCTGGAGACGTACAACTGGAAGAGAGCGCCTGGGATCAGCACCCAAGGGATGGAGAGGTGGGCTCTGGTGGGGTCACTGAGGCTGTCCTGGATGGCAGACAAGGAGGCCAATCCGTTGCAGAGGAAGAACAGAGCATCAGGGAGCTGGCTGCTGGTGCCCTGGTCCTTAAGGTCTTCGACTTTGGATCTGCGGGTCACGCGCCTCAGACCCAGAAGCAATCTTTGGAATGTCGCTGATGACATCACTTGGTTGCCAAGAGGGATCAGAGCTTTATCCGCTATAGAGTTAATGAGGCTGGCGAAGGCGGCATAGAGGGAGATAGCTGTGTAGAGGCTGCAGGCCACCGCGAAGAAGACACGGGAGCCAAGAAGGGGGATCTGTTGGATGGTGGAGACAGTGAGGAGGAGGAAGCCGGCATTCTGAAGCACCTCCAGAAGGTCCCTGTTGAAGGACATGACACAGAGGATGCCAGCGGTGACCAGGAAGAACCAACTCCCCACCATGCCCGCTCGGCTCCCGTCCACATCGTCCGTCGAGAGGAAAACGGTCAGGGTGAACTCTTCCCAGGATATCACCAGCCAGAACAGGCTGTGGAGGCCAAACTTGGTGGTGTTGTAGACGTCGTCACGCAGGTAACTGTAGTAGCTCGCGCAGAGCTGGGAGAAGGCATTGATGCTGACCCATATGGCACCAACGTAGAAGGTCTTCATGTACCCAGAGCCGTAAAAGGCAAAGATGAAAGCGGCCACTGTGTCCGCGATGTGTCCCAGGGCCATGGGCTCTGCGTACTTGGAATTCTTCTTCTTCTCCTCCCCGATGCTGCTGGAAGTCTTGCTGTTAGCGGTGCCTAGAAGTAAGACGCTGAACAGCGAATTGCCAAAGCCAGGGAGGACATACCTCTGCGTTAGGCCCTTCAGGAGCAGGGCGGTGGCTCCATAGAACCCTAGCAGCACAATGAGAAGCTCAAAGACCCCGGACACGACTAGCGCCCACTGACCGAAGAGCCCAACGGCCTCGAAGACCAACGTGATGGTGATGGCACCGAAGACGAAGGGCATGATGTAGTTGACAGTGGCCGAGCAGAAGGAGAGGATGAAGGCAATGACCATGTATGACACCAGCCCGGCCACGGCACTCTCGGTGACTGGGAGAGGAGAGGCGGCCATGATGGATTGGTCAATGGAATTGTTTGCATCCTGTGTGCTGTTGACGATGGAGGGGTAGGCTCCTAGGACGATGCGGGTGGCCCCGTAGCTGCTCCAGAGGGCGGCGAAGGAGACAAAGGCGGTGCTTCCCAGGTGATCATACTTCCGGAAGCAGAGAAAGCCTGCGACGAGTTGCGTCAGTCCCCCAATCAGTATCAGATGAACTCCTGCAAAGCAGAAATCGAAAGACATTAAGAAAAATTGACATTTGCGGTAACAGGACCTCCTCGCATGCAAAGTGAGTGTGTCTATGTGTGAGTGTGACGCTGTGCCTGTCCGTCGGTGTAGTGTGTGAGTTTCTGCCCGACTTTCTGCATTCTATGTATTTGTGTTTCTGCATGAATGTGCACAGTGTGTCCTTTTCTCTTTCTGTGTTTGTCTCTGTGTTAGTGTGAGGTTCTATGTGTGTGTGTCTGTTTTGACTGTATGTGTGTGTGTGTGTGTGTGTGTGTGTGTGTGTGTGTGTGTGTGTGTGTGTGTGTGTGTGTCCTTGTGTCTACGTGGGTGAAGATGTTTGTGTGCACACAACTGCCTTTAAACCTCATAACCATTGATAACATGCACAGTACCCTTTTTAATGATTTGACTTCTTACTTATAGTTTTCCTTAAGCGTGCACAAGGCACACTTGCATAAGAAGCCTTTGCAGGGGAAAAAACAGACACAAACATTTACCAGAGAACTTACACCAGAGGACAGGATACATCAGGTCCTGATTTTAAAACAATGCAGCCAACTCTAATCCCATCAGTTCCAAACCCAATGAGAGAGGATCCGAACCAGGCTGTTAGATGTCTCTTTGAAAGAGAGAGACCTGTGGTGGCCTCAAGCCTGGAGGAAGAGGGATCCAACCTGAGACAGCAGCACCTGAAGGTTCAATGATGACAAACCCAGGGACCCCCAGTCCAGGCGTCTCTCCACCCCTCAGCCCTGTGCTGCCCCCACAGATCCAGATCATTGCAGCCAATCAGGGTGAAGTCCCAGCATCCACTGCAAGGCGGGCCTGACCAATGTTCATGACCACCACAAGAGCCTGAAGATGCGGCCAATGTAGGTCTTTCAAGCACCCCTAGGACTCTGACAGCCGCAAGAAGTGCAGTCGAAGAAGGAAGCTGTGGGTTCAGACAACCAACCAGGACTGAGCTTCCAGAATCAACCCCGGAAACAGCCTCAACTTGAACCAAAGTAAGAAGATCCGAGGCGGCTCCCAGGGTCTTGGAGACATTACCCCGAGCGGCTTCTTGTTACCACCACCCCGTATGCTCATCTTCCAGGATGCTCGCTCTCCCTCAGGTGCTCACTTTGACCCCCAGGATCTTGCAGTCCTTACCCAGCCCTCCCTGGTTCTGCAGCCAGACCCATGCTCACCTGCAAGGATGTTCTCCACCCCTTCAGCGTTCACCTTGGTGTGGAACGAAGCGAAGTTCTGTAGCGCCACCAGGAAAGCGCTGATGACGTTGGCGAGGAAGCCCAGGACGGCGGGTTCACTGTAGTACACGGAGGCGAAGCCTTCCATGGTGAGGGCAAACCTGGAGGAGCAAGAAGAGAAGGAACAATGAGGAATGGGGAGGGCGAAAGGGGGCAGGAAGTGTTTTTATTGTAGCAAAATAGAAAGGTCTTGTCTGACACCAGACCTGAAATGCCAGGAGGAAAGACAATGCTGTATGTAACGTACATATTGTAATTGGTAATCGACTGGCAGGTGCATCAACGTAGCCTTTTGCTAGTCCTAAATAGCGATTTTTAAGGAATCCCTATTTAGCAATAGCAAAAGCCTATGCATGTAGGAATTGCTTTTAAAATAGCGATTCCTAAACATTCCTTAATTGCTACTCGCAAATTGTTAGTCGCAATTAATGAAAGCTGTCCCATTCATTCCTATGGGCCTCCAGGCCCATAGGAATGAATTGGAGATTGCATGAGCAAATTGCTCATGCAATTTCAAGGGTGCAAGGGTGTCAAAACGACACCCTGTTGCACCCCTGAAATTGATCTCTGCTCATATGTTGCACACACACATGCCCTAAAGGCATGTGTGTGCGTAACATGAAACTGAAAAATGCACAAAAGTGCTTTTTTCACAGTTTTAGCAATTACCATGAAATTCAACTTCATGGTAATTTGTTACTCCTATTAGCGAATTCGCTATTTTTTTTACTTTCATGCATTGCATTTAAGGAATCTCAATTTGGGATTCCTTAAATGCATTCGCAATTTAAGGAATCTGAAATTAGAGATTCCTTAAATTGCGATTTTTGCATTTGGGATGATGCATCCCAAATGCAAAAATACCGGACCGGTGTTTACTTTGATACATATGCCTGCATGTCTGTTGTTCTATTCCTGGTGCAGGCTTGGTAAAGAGTCAAAGGATTCATCGACTGCTTCTCACCTATGGCGCACAATTTTAAATCCACTCAAACTTTCATGCTTCTGATGTGGATACAATGATAGTCCTTGAGTTTGATATCAATATAGGGTAGACTGGGCCATTAAATGTTCATCATCAGAGTATGATAAGCCCCCGAGGAGGTGTGTGCTGTAAAGAAGACAAGAGCACAGGAAGAGTGCTTGAATTGGCACAGAATGTGTAGTTACTGAGAGTGTGTTATTCTAAATTGTACTTTCGTGAAAAGAGGTCGGTTTTAGCACCGTCCTTTACGCCACCTCTTCTGCAGGACCACGTGTGTGTCTATCCGCATTTCCTGCTGGCTTAAGCCCCCCTGAGCTGTTCATGCCAAGCACTGAAGGGGTCTCGAGAAGGATTGAGAAACCAGTGTGACGTCACCGCTATACTTGGCAGAAACTAAAGTCCTCTTAACCCTCAGTTCACACGGACAGGAGCAGCCCCGGCCAAGGGATGCTGCAGGTTGGGAACAGAGGGGCACAGGCAGTTCCAGGAGGAAGGGGTCGAGGAGTGTTACCCTTTGCTAAACTGCGAACCATGCACATGTTTAACATTAACTATGTAAAGCGCTTAGAAATGGCAGACATAAGGCATGAAGAGCTATATAAAAAAGCTATTATGGAAGGATTTTTAAGGCTTTCCTCATTAAATATTGTGACTTAAAGCTCAAGAACGGAAGCAGAAGGGCATAACCCTGAAAGCTTAGCTACCAGTACGTGCAGAGACACCGCAAAGGGACAAGAAGGTAGCGCGCCTTGTGCAAAGTCACGATCATATATCTTCCAACTTTATTTTGCCCTCCAAAGTTCAGCTAAAAGTACAAGGAAACATTCACCTAAATTAGCCCACACCTATTGGTTTTGCCAGTTCGTGTTTGTTTCTTGTAGGGGAGACAATTATGTTTCGCATCAGTAGCAAGCACTGGTAAAGCCAAATGGTCAGCCGCCCCTTTCAGGGGCAATTGCTATCTGCCCGGCATTTCCGTGGACAAAGCCGTGGAGAATATTCCGACAGTCACAAGTGCTGGGTAGGAGTGCTGTGAGCAGAAAATGGACATTCGTCACCCCCGTAGAGACCGAATTCAAGAGTAATTTCAAATGAGGATTAGACTGAACACCCCCCCCCCCCCCCCCCCCTCCGGCTCCTATTGCGTCGGACTCTGTGAGTTTTAGACATCCGAACAACTTGTTTCTGAAGAACCCTTTACACAGATCATATTTTTACTCGTATGGACCTTTTAAATAGCGGGTCGTAAAGTCACCCATTTTAACAACGTCTAATTAACGGACCCCAGAAGGATGGAATGCTGGGACTGCCCTAGCGGGGATCGAACTTCAGGTCACCACATCTGAGGGACAACTTTATATCTCATGAGACAACTTACTTCAATGAGGAACCATTAAACTCGCAGTACTAACGCCTCTTATTTACAGCACTTAGAAAAGGCAGACGTGTTATGAGGCGCTACACCAGCTGCTACCCGGATGATTAACGAGTGCCCTCTCCCGGTCATTTCACGTGGAGCTTATACCATCCTAATGAATGTGCTTTACATAGCGCTTACTGCGATTATATTGTTAATGACTGGGCAGGCAGCGCCACCATGGAGTGAACTGTTTTACCTAAGTGCCGGTGTTTCATATGAGTCCTGGAGGCGAGCACCGGCAAACACCGGCACAACTTAAGCGCTTGAGTCCATAAATGAGGTTATTACAAAGCACGGCACAAGGCAAGAACAGCAACATAGTAAATAATTAGTTAAAAAAATTAAGATAGTAAATAATTCATATTAAAATAGTAAAAGCTGATTTTGTAATTGAGAATTCATTATTTAATTTATTATTACCTACGTAAATTGTTTAATATTTTACATATATATATATATAGAGAGAGAGAGAGCGAGAGAGAGAGAGAGAGAGAGATATAGATAGATATAGATAGATATATATAGATAGATATATTATGTAAATTAATGTACACACCTTCTGGCAGGACGATGCGGGGACACCAGATGTGCACCCCAAGACTGGGCCAGCAGCTCTCGGTGCCTGTGCGGTCTCTGGAGGGTGAGGTCTCGGGGTGGTGGGTCCTACGGCTCTGCTGCCTCCGGTGGCGGCTCGGATGTCGGCTGTGTCCTATGTCCCTGTCGCGTCCCTTCTGTCTTAAGGACCCTCTGTCTCTGCTGTGCCCCTGTCGTCTCTTGTAGATGCTCGGATGTCTCGGCTGTGCCCCTGTCGTCTCTGGTGGATGCTCGGATGTCTCTGCTGTGCCCCAGTCGTCTCTTGTAGATGCTCGGATGTCTCTGCTGTGCCCCTGTCGTCTCTTGTAGATGCTCGGATGTCTCTGCTGTGCCCCTGTCGTCTCTGGTGGATGCCCGGATGTCTCTGCTGTGCCCCAGTCGTCTCTTGTAGTTGCTCGGATGTCTCTGCGGTGCCTCAGTCGTCTCTTGTCGATGCTCGGATGTCTCTGCTGTGCCCCTGTCGTCTCTTGTAGATGCTCGGATGTCTCTGCTGTGCCCTGTCGTCTCTGGTGGATGCTCGGATGTCTCTGCTGTGCTCCTGTCGTCTCTGGTGGATGCTCGGATGTCTCTGCTGTGCTCCAGTCGTCTCTGGTGGATGCTCGGATGTCTCTGCTGTGCCCCAGTCGTCTCTTGTAGATGCTCGGATGTCTCTGCTGTGCCCCTGTCGTCTCTTGTAGTTGCTCGGATGTCTCTGCTGTGCCTCAGTCGTCTCTTGTAGATGCTCGGATGTCTCTGCTGTGCCCCTGTCGTCTCTTGTAGATGCTCGGATGTCTCTGCTGTGCCCCTGTCGTCTCTTGTAGATGCTCGGATGTCTTTGCTGTGTCCCTGTCGTCTCTTGTAGATGCTCGGATGTCTCGGCTGTTCCCCTGTCGTCTCTTGTAGATGCTCGGATGTCTCGGCTGTGCCTCTGCTGTCTCTGGCGGGAGCTTACCTTGGGTCTGTACCAGCAGACACAGGTGTCCCTCTTCCTCACCCTGTGCTCTTCGGCAGCTTTTATACACAATCCAAGGACGCGGAGTCACGTACCTGAAGGTGAGCTGGGAATTACCGGATCTCCTCACTCCCCAGTAGGGCACTCTGCCCTCCTCCCGCCCATCAGCACCCCACGCCCTGTCCCACGCGACTGGCACCCGGGCTCCAGCCTATTTTTAGCATTTCAAAGGCGCAGAAAAAAGAGGTTTCTTCCTCCTCAGATAGGAGCGCCTCAGAGGGTGGCACCTGTCACTCATCACACGCACCCCAGTGTCTGCAGTGACGTCAGCTTTGACAGTGCAGACCTTCATTGGTGTATGCTAACATAAATGAGCGAAACTGAGGTCAGAGGTCAGCTCCACCCAGGGGTGATTTACATTACAAGTAAACCATGGTCTCCTGGGATGTTTGCTCCCTGGCTCCAGATGAGGATTAGGCAATGTTCACATTCCCTTGCAACTTCTCACTTAATAAACAAGCATTGGCAATGGCAATTCTGTATACTTTTGTACCTTGATTTTATTTCAACCTTTCAAGCCGTCCAGCTATGGCTCTTAAGTTCTTTTGCTCCCTCGATTTCTCTTTCCCTCTCACTTTCACTCTCACTTTTTCTCTCTTTCACCTTCCCTCTTTCTCCCTCTCTCTGTCTCCCCGTCACTCTCCCTCTGCACCTGTCCCTTCCCGTTCTCTGTCTTCCTTTCTTTCCCTCGTTTCCTCTGACTTTCTCTCTCTCTTGCTCTCTATCACTGTCTCCATCTCACCTAATGTCTCTTTCACCTTCCCTCTTTCTTCCTCTCTCTGTCTCTCACTCTCTTTCACTGCCTCGCCCCCTCTCTCTTGCTCTCTCCCTCTATCTCTCGCTCTCTCCCTCGCTATCTTCTTTTTCCTCTTCCACCTTCCCTCTTTTATCCCCTCTCTCTCCCCCTCTCTCTGCATCTGTCCCTCTTTCGTTTTCTCTCTCTCCCTCTCTTTCTCTCTTTTCCTCTCACTCACCCTCTCTCCAGCTTGGTAAAAGTATCAAGTACGGGGGGGGGGGGGGGGGTCTGGGCTTGGGTGCCCCTGCTAAGAGATCTGCCAAAAAACATATGGAACCAGTCAGACTGGGCACACATTAATTAGACATTAAATATTAATTGGCACAGGGACTTTTGGCTTCCAGCTTAAGAGCATTTGTAGAAAAGTGAGGAAAATGTATTTCAAGGCACAGCGGGTCAGTAATATAGATCAAAACATGATGTTATAAACTCCCATTACAACATTATCTTTATCATTTTGCTCTATTAAAGCCCCTCGTTCTATCCAATCTTCCTACTTCCTCACCATGTTTACATCGAATTTTAAATATCAGGAGACGAGAAATATCAGAAATAAAATACCTTGATTAAAAAAAATCATTGTCTAGAATATCGTTTTTTTCGGTAAGTATTATAATTTATAGGAATATCATTGTTTTTAAAATCGTTTTCAATAATATAATTGTAAAAAAGATCGTTGTTTAATTATTTTAACGTGTTTTAGTTCATATACTCATTTTATTTTACTATTGTTTGTAAAATTGATATACATTTTTTAAAATATAGTTTGTCATTTCAAGTGATTCAGAATTTTCTATTTAATTGTTAGTAGTAATTTATAGTGTTGCAGGGGTTTTCAGTTTTGTAGGGGGCTATAGTGAGAAGTTAATTAAGTAATAATCATTTATTAAATGAAAATCATTTTGTAATTAATTATGTGATTGATAATAATGCAAATTGTGTAATAGTGATTTATTTTAGTTATATTTTATGTTCAGGTTGCTAGGTTTGTAGGGGTGTATGGTGAGAAGTTAGTTAAGTAATAAATAAATAACAATTCGTTGTTAAGTAATTGTTTAATTGATTATCAAGTATGTAAATTGTGCTATAGTTATTTATTTTAGTTTTATTTTAGTTGTGGCTGCTAGGTTTGTAGGCATATAAGTGGGAACATAATTAAATAATAATAATAAACATATATCACTGCTTATTTTAAAACCGTAAATACATATTAAAATGATTTAAAAAAGAGTAACACATTACAAGTAAAACTGTAAAGGATTTAATAAATTGAGAATTATTATTATTTTGATTTTAAATTATGTAAATTGTTTAATTGCTTTTTACATTTTTTAAATAAATATATATATGTGTGTGTATATACATATATTTTTTTACTGTAAATGAATAAGGTTTAAATTAAGATTTTAATATTTTGTCTAAATTAATAGGGTTATTCTAATATGTAATGTGCTTGAAGTGAAGTACTTTCCCCACTGTTGCTTAGACTGGAGTGGGAATAGTAAATATAACCTCTCCAAAGTTCAACAAATTCCCTACTGTTGAACCGACTGCAGTGGGAATAGTAAATGTTATCCCTCCGAAGTCCAACGCTTTCCTATTATTGTGCTGTTTGCAGTGGAAGTTTTAAATTTAACCCCTTGAAGTGCAACGTTTTCCATACTGTTGCACAAACTGAAGTGGAAATGGTAAATTTACCCCTTCGAAGTCAAACGCTTTTCTTGGACTGGGGCAAGAACAGTTCATGTAACCCATCCAAAGTCCAACACTTTCCCTACTGTCATGCAGACTGGAGTCAGACTATTGAATGTAACCCCTACAAAATCTAACGCTTTTCCTACTGTTGCTTAGGGTGGAGTCGGAATAGTAAAGGAAAGCCCTCGGAAGTCCAACGCTTTCCCAGCTGTTGCATAGACTGGAGTCGAAATATTGCATCTAACCCATAGGAAAGTCAACCCTTTCTCTACTGTTGCACTGTTTGTAGTGGGAATAATCAATTTAGCACCTCTGAAATCCAGCAGATTCCCTACAGTTGCTTAAACTGGATCGGAAATCGAATATCCAATATTCCCAACTCCAATACGTTTCCTATTATGTCTTACATATTTCCTATTCGTTTTTTTATTTTTATTTTATATTATAGTTTTACGTTTTTAATGTGAATACTATGTTTTGAAATTGTTTTTTCCTTTTTTTATATTTTATTTAGTTGGTAATCTATTTAATATTCTGTAATTTAATTGATAATAGTTTTTTAAAGTTTTATGTAAATGCATAATTATATATATAATGAAATGTAAAATACACATTTTTTAAAATTGTGTTACACTACATTTATAAGCATATATTTATGTGTAACATTAAGTATTAGTGGAATTTATGCAATTTTGACGTTATACTAATGTTATATTAAAAAATATTTACTACTTTAGACTATATATATATATATATATATATATATATTTATATATATATAAATAAAAAGAATGTCTGTTTTTGGACAATGTTTATGTTAAACAATATTTTATTTCTGATATTTTTGTACTTAAACTATCCTAAGTAAAAGGACACAATACTTTGAGAAGCTATATTTTTGACACAATATTCGTGTCAAACAGTATTATTTACCTCGATGTTTTGTCAGTGATCCGTCTCTCTTCCTCTTCCTCATTCTCCTGTTCTCTCTCATTGCCTCCATTTTCTCTTTCTTCTTTTGCTCTTCTACTCTCTCCCACTGGCTCTCTCTCAGTCACTCTTTATCTCCCTCTCTTAAAACAACACCTTCTTCCCCTTCAACTCTTTCTTTGCTACTCGCCCAGGCAGACCCTGTCCGACTCTCGCTTAGTGTGCTCCTTCTCTTTCTCTACCTTCATTCTTCCGGGTCTCTCTCTAGCCCTGTTCTCCCCATGTCTTTCTTTTTATGTGGTCCACTCTTCCACTATATTCTATATTTCTTTTACTCTTATTCCTAACTGTAGCTGAGGGAAGCTTTAGCTCTAGACCGTCAGACCGATGGGTGTGCAGGAGAATAAACTGGAAATATCTGGAGAGATGCAGTTGTAAATACAACCGATCACATCATTTTTATGGAATAACAATGTGGAATAACACTGTCATTGGCGTTCAAGCAGTGCCTTGTGCACACATATTACAAATGGAGGAGTACTACCCGATGAGGGTAACAGAAGGCTTTTGTCTAAACTCAGGACACAATGTTCCTTTGTTAATAAACCCCTCACTCACCACCTAGTGGTGACTTGCTTCATCATCGGGGCCCACCCAAGTGGCCTAGCGTCACTTGGGTGTGCTTCAACACCTGCAATTGCAGTGGAGCAGGTAGTGAAGTGTGGGGTGCGAACAAAAAAGAGTGTGAATGTTAAAATTGTCCTGGTTAATGCTTTTATACAATGTTTAATAAAAAAGTAACTGGACAAAATTAAAAATATAGGTGAGATAGTAGTAGGGGAGTTACGACCTACTTATCTCTGTTTATGTGTTGGTCGACATGTTTCTACCATAAGGGGAAAATCCCCGGTATTCCTCAGGACCAAAACAAGGAAGTGGGTGGTATGTGCCCCCTAAAAGACACACCCAGCCCTAATCCCTTGGTCATCCAGAAGAAAAAATATATACTCCTGGATAAGCACGCCTAGGGTTAAGGGTGCTAAAAACCTGTGGGAAAGGAAAGAGAGTGAATAAAATAATTACTATCCTGTAACGTAGTGCAGTGATAGAGTGCAGGATACGTGTAGTTATTCTTGCTTTCCACAGTGGTGGTTGACACAGTGCCTTCATCGATGCAGAGCGTGTCTACAGGTGGTGTGCAAACGTGCTCATAGCCTTAGAAGTAGAATATCTATAAAATAAGGTCTGTCCGTCTAAGGAGATAAGATATAAATCTTAGTGCGTGCCTTACAAAATACATGCTGGCGTCGTAGTCTGGGGTGCACTAAGCTGGAGTGCTCATACTTATACCGCCGTGGTTTTTCTAGTGCCAGCTGATTGGTAATTATTAACTCTGTAGGACCTGTACAGGGTTCGTGGTCAACAAAAAAGAACAAACTGGACTGACAAACACATACAACACAGAGCTTTACACGACATGTGTTATGGCAGGAAAAAGGAATGGGGCTTACAATGCTGGGGCTCTAGTCGAGCTGCATCAAGCAGGAGTAGGGCGCTACACCGGTAACAACATAATCTAAAAAGAAAAGTATGTGTTGTGGATCGAGGGATGACCTCCACGGTGAGCGCTGGTGGGTAGACCACGTAGTTAGTCCTGCTAGGGGGGGGGGGGGGGGGGGGGGGGGAATAACTTACAGTTGCGTGTGGCGAAATCAGGCGGATCACCTACTTCTCCGTCCTCGCTGCTTGGTAGCAACGGGTGAATGAGGGCGTGGCGCATAAATGCATGCGATCGCTTCCGTGTCTGCTACGGGAGCCTGGAAGGGTCGGGGGTTGGCATAGAAACCAAACGGCGCTGCGCCTGCGCAGTAGAATTGTAAACAGGGGATGACAGATGGGGGCGTGGGCGTGGTTACCGACCGGCGCCGAGTGGGCACCTTGTTGGTTACGAATAAAGCGATCATTACGTAGACAGTTTACTACAAGGCTGTCAATAGTGCTGGGGCTATATCAGCGGGATGAGACAGGGAGGCCTCACTGGGGCCTTGATGTGATAGAAGTGCCACATGGATGGCTAGATAAAGGGATGTAGTGCCTTCAATCTATGGGGCCAGTCGTGTGGGCTTGGCTATATAGAAAGAGCTCTATGGACAGAGGACATAGGGACCTTGCTATAGTGTAGATATTACTCAAACATTAGAGGAATCATATAAGAGCCATGGATTGCATAATCTGGTGACTGGGAAAGGTATGTTATCTCAATACAGAATTCCAAGGGATATTGTCATTGAGCCCATGGATATGTGTGGAAAGTCTATAAATCCATCTCTGCTCTTTTTCAAATAAGCGGGCCTGGATGTTAGGGCCTGCTTGCAACTGTTCGATGACTGTCCACCTCATATCATTGGTAGTGTGGTGGGCCGTTAGGAAATGGTCTGTCAGTTTGGTCATATTCTTCTTGCATCTTATCGTGCTCCTGTGTTCGCAGATTCGTTGCTTGATTTTTCGTGTCGTCATGCCTATGTAGGGTTTTCCACAGGTGCAGGTAATCAGATAAATCACATTGATGCTATTGCAATTCGTATGGGATCTCTGCTCCCATGTCTTTCCTGGTTCTAAGTTGATGGTCTTAGTATTTTCAGTAAGGTGACATACACTGCAGTCCCCACATCGGGAATGTCCAGTGACTGGTGGTAGACCCCATATCTGCGTTAGTGTCGGTTCGCTAGTATTGTCATTGTTTTTGGGTCTGGTGTTCACCAAGGTATTTTTTAGACTGTTTGCTTTTCTATATGAGAAGAGTGGTTTTTCCCAGTTGAATGATCCAGAGTTGATTATTGACCAATGCTTTCTGATACTTTTGCTCACTTCATTAGAAATCACGTTGTAAGTCGTTACACACGTCAGAGGTATATTCTCAGTGTCTTTTACAGTTTCCTCTAGGAGCGCTTGGCGTGGTTGGTTTCTAGCCCGTTGTCGGCATTTCTTGGTGATTTTGGTGGGGTATCCTCGTTCAGATAGTTTGGTGGAAAGGTCATCTGCTTGTTCCCTGAAGTCCCGTAGGTTGGTACAGTTCCTTCGTAGTCTTAAATATTGGCCATAGGGGAGGTTCTCCCGTAGGGGCCGAGGATGAAAGCTTTCAAACCGAAGAAGGTTATTCTTAGCCGTGGGCTTGAAATGTGTCTTTGTGGTAAGGGCTTCCTGATTTTTCTGAATTTCAATGTCTAGAAAGATCATTTTTTCTTTATCTATGCTATGGGTAAAGTGTAGATGTTGATCACGTGTATTGACCCAAGCGATAAAGGTGGTAAGTATATCATGCGGGCCCTTCCAGATTGCTAGCACGTCGTCAATGTAACGGCGCCAGAACACTATGTTTCCAAGGTAGGGGTTGTTGGGTGAGAGTATGTGTTGTGTCTCAAAATCAAAGACATAGAGTCCTGCTATGCTAGGGGCAAAAACACTGCCCATTGATGTGCCCCCTATTTGTAGATACAGGGATCCCTCGAATTCAAAGAAATTTCTTTTGAGGGCCAAGGTGGCACAGCCAATGATGAAACTCTTGGGTGTTCTGTGTTCCCATGTGGTGTTTTCCAAGGTTTCTTTCAGTACATTAATGGTGGCGTCCTGGGGGATGTTGGTATAGAGACTCTCTATATCGAAGCTGACCAAGGTCATATCATCCTCCATTTTGATGGTTTCCAGGATTGTAAGGAGGCTTTTGGTATCTTTTAGGTAGGTTGAGGTCCCTTGTACAATAGGTTTTAGGAAGTAGTCACAGAATCTGGACAGTGGTTCGAGGAGTGAGCCTATTCCAGATACTATTGGTCTCCCCGGAGGTGGGTTTTTATTCTTATGCATCTTCGAGACCACATAGAAATATGGAATTTTCTCTTCAGTCTTGGTTAAGTAGTCCGCTTCCTGTTTGGAAATTTCGCTTTTGTGTTCAGCTTCTTCAACTAGATTCATAATTTCCCTTTTCAGGTCAACTGTGGGGTCCTGGGTAAGGGGGAGGTAGTTGTTCCTGTCCTCTAGTAATCGTGATGATGAAGCAAGTCACCACTAGGTGGTGAGTGAGGGGTTTATTAACAAAGGAACATTGTGTCCTGAGTTTGGACAAAAGCCTTCTGTTACCCTCATCGGGTAGTACTCCTCCATTTGTTCTTCTGAACCTTGACCAGGGAATCAGGAGTATTCCCCGTCCGACTACTACGGACGCAACTCCTTACTCTCCCTCTTGTTTTCCAAGATTTAGGCAGCGCGCAGCTGCGAGAGTTTAAGACTTTCTTTCACAACACATACACAGAAGAGTGAACACGACACCAGCATGGCGGAAAATCAGGGCTTATCTTTTACCACGGAGGAAATAGACTCTATCATGAGCGATCTCAATGCTTTTGCAGACCCTAGCATTAGCAATACTATCTCACAGACATCTGAATGGGACAAACTCACTGAACTCAAACGAAATCGTATCAGAACAATATTGCATGGGACAATTCTTAAAGAGTATGTGACAAACAACATGGCCCCCAAAGGCCTACTAGTAACCAATGCCCCCCGCATTTTCCTGGAGGATGAGGAATTTAGAAGGGATTGGGCACTAATAGCTTGGCACTGCACGCATGACTGGATCATGTTGATTCTAAAAACAGCAATAAGACTTTCTGAAAAAATCCAAATTGAAATTCAAAATGTAGAGGGCCAAATAAAAGCTACCATTACAGGGTACAAAAAGAGATTGGATGAAATAAATAAGGAGATCAATGAATATAGGGAAAACCTCACACAACAGAAGGTCTCCAAGTTCCAAAAAGACCTTAAGAAGTTCTCTTTTGTGAAAGCCTACCCATACTCTGATAAAGACTACAAAGGGACCACCACACAGGACCAAGATTCTGATGCATCCAGCAATGCTTCCCGCAGTTCCAACAGTAGTGGAGGCTCGAACAACAGCACACCACGACAGAGAAAGAGAGGTGGTTTCCAAGGCAATTACCAGTGGCCACAATATAACCAACCCCCCTTCAACCCATATCAACAACCACAACAATTCCCCATGTATGGATGGCAACCCCCCTTCCAGCAATATCCATTTCAACAAAACCAATACCGCCCTCCTTTTCAGAACAGAGGCAGGCGCGGGAGAGGACGCAACAAAAGAGGCAACACCGTCCATTGGGAAGAAGAGGACATGGTGAGCAGCAACACCAGGAACAAAACCGCATCCAACAAAGCAGGCCCCAGCAACATGAGGACCTAGTGACCAACCTATCGTCACACGTCTTAACAGACATTGAAAAGAAGGTCCTCAACAAAGGATTGGGATTTGTCCCCACGGCTAACTTAGACAAGTTTAAATTACATTGTGAACTAGCAGGGTTCTTCAGAAAACTGAAACTCAGAGCGTTTTTTGAAAAAACCAATAAAGAAAACACGGAGGAAATACCCAATGAAACTGGTTTAAAAACAATGTCAATGTTTGTTCCACCACCACATACCATCCCTGTGGAAATAAATACGTTTGAACAAGCAGTGTTCAAAGACATAGAGTCCACCAGAATCCCCAAACGCTACCAGAATACCAGTGGAGCAGAGAGAAAAGCTCTATCTGACCTGAAGAGAGATGACACGATCATCATAAAACCAGCCGACAAAGGCGGAGGCTTAGTGATCATGAATCGTACCGATTACCAACAAGAATGCAGACGATTACTAGAGGACAGGAACAACTACCTCCCCCTTACCCAGGACCCCACAGATGACCTGAAAAGGGAAATTATGAATCTAGTTGAAGAAGCTGAACACAAAGGCGAAATTTCCAAACAGGAAGCGGACTACTTAACCAAGACTGAAGAGAAAATTCCATATTTCTATGTGGTCCCGAAGATGCATAAGAATAAAAGCCCACCTCCGGGGAGACCAATAGTATCTGGAATAGGCTCACTCCTCGAACCACTGTCCAGATTCTGTGACTACTTCCCAAGGGACCTCAACCTACCTAAAAGATACCAAAAGCCTCCTTACAATCCTGGAAACCATCAAAATGGAGGATGATATGACCTTGGTCAGCTTCGATATAGAGAGTCTCTATACCAACATCCCCCAGGACGCCACCATTAATGTACTGAAAGAAACCTTGGAAAACACCACATGGGAACACAGAACACCCAAGAGTTTCATCATTGACTGTGCCACCTTGGCCCTCAAAAGAAATTTCTTTGAATTCGAGGGATCCCTGTATCTACAAATAGGGGGCACATCAATGGGCAGTGTTTTTGCCCCTAGCATAGCAGGACTCTATGTCTTTGATTTTGAGACACGACACATACTCTCACCCAACAACCCCTAGCTTGGAAACATAGTGTTCTGGCGCCGTTACATTGATGACGTGCTAGCAATCTGGAAGGGCCCGCATGATATACTTACCACCTTTATCGCTTGGGTCAATACACGTGATCAACATCTACACTTTACCCATAGCATAGATAAAGAAAAAATGATCTTTCTAGACATTGAAATTCAGAAAAATCAGGAAGCCCTTACCACAAAGACACATTTCAAGCCCACGGCTAAGAATAACCTTCTTAGGTTTGAAAGCTTTCATCCTCGGCCCCTACGGGAGAACCTCCCCTATGGCCAATATTTAAGACTACGAAGGAACTGTACCAACCTACGGAACTTCAGGGAACAAGCAGATGACGTTTCCACCAAACTATCTGAACGAGGATACCCCACCAAAATCACCAAGAAATGCCGACAACCGGCTAGAAACCAACCACGCCAAGCGCTCCTAGAGGAAACTGTAAAAGACACTGAGAATATACCTCTGACGTGTGTAACGACTTACAACGTGATTTCTAATGAAGTGAGCAAAAGTATCAGAAAGCATTGGTCAATAATCAACTCTGGATCATTCAACTGGGAAAAACCACTCTTCTCATATAGAAAAGCAAACAGTCTAAAAAATACCTTGGTGAACACCAGACCCAAAAACAATGACAATACTAGCGAACCGACACTAACGCAGATATGGGGTCTACCACCAGTCACTGGACATTCCCGATGTGGGGACTGCAGTGTATGTCACCTTACTGAAAATACTAAGACCATCAACTTAGAACCAGGAAAGACATGGGAGCAGAGATCCCATACGAATTGCAATAGCATCAATGTGATTTATCTGATTACCTGCACCTGTGGAAAACCCTACATAGGCATGACGACACGAAAAATCAAGCAACGAATCTGCGAACACAGGAGCACGATAAGATGCAAGAAGAATATGACCAAACTGACAGACCATTTCCTAACGGCCCACCACACTAACAATGATATGAGGTGGACAGTCATCGAACAGTTGCAAGCAGGCCCTAACATCCAGGCCCGCTTATTTGAAAAAGAGCAGAGATGGATTTATAGACTTTCCACACATATCCATGGGCTCAATGACAATATCCCGTGGAATTCTGTATTGAGATAACATACCTTTCCCAGTCACCAGATTATGCAATCCATGGCTCTTATATGATTCCTCTAATGTTTGAGTAATATCTACACTATAGCAAGGTCCCTATGTCCTCTGTCCATAGAGCCCTTTCTATATAGCCAAGCCCACACGACTGGCCCCATAGATTGAAGGCACTACATCCCTTTATCTAGCCATCCATGTGGCACTTCTATCACATCAAGGCCCCAGTGAGGCCTCCCTGTCTCATCCCGCTGATATAGCCCCAGCACTATTGACAGCCTTGTAGTAAACTGTCTACGTAATGATCGCTTTATTCGTAACCAACAAGGTGCCCACTCGGCGCCGGTCGGTAACCATGCCCACGCCCCCATCTGTCATCCCCTGTTTACAATTCTACTGCGCAGGCGCATCGCCGTTTGGTTTCTATGCCAACCCCCGACCCTTCCAGGCTCCCGTAGCAGACACGGAAGCGATCGCATGCATTTATGCGCCACGCCCTCATTCACCCGTTGCTACCAAGCAGCGAGGACGGAGAAGTAGGTGATCCGCCTGATTTCGCCACACGCAACTGTAAGTTATTCCTTCCCCCCCCCCCCCCCCCCCTAGCAGGACTAACTACGTGGTCTACCCACCAGCGCTCACCGTGGAGGTCATCCCTCGATCCACAACACATACTTTTCTTTTTAGATTATGTTGTTACCGGTGTAGCGTCCTACTCCTGCTTGATGCAGCTCGACTAGAGCCCCAGCATTGTAAGCCCCATTCCTTTTTCCTGCCATAACACATGTCGTGTAAAGCTCTGTGTTGTATGTGTTTGTCAGTCCAGTTTGTTCTTTTTTGTTGACCACGAACCCTGTACAGGTCCTACAGAGTTAATAATTACCAATCAGCTGGCACTAGAAAAACCACGGCGGTATAAGTATGAGCACTCCAGCTTAGTGCACCCCAGACTACGACGCCAGCATGTATTTTGTAAGGCACGCACTAAGATTTATATCTTATCTCCTTAGACGGACAGACCTTATTTTATAGATATTCTACTTCTAAGGCTATGAGCACGTTTGCACACCACCTGTAGACACGCTCTGCATCGATGAAGGCACTGTGTCAACCACCACTGTGGAAAGCAAGAATAACTACACGTATCCTGCACTCTATCACTGCACTACGTTACAGGATAGTAATTATTTTATTCACTCTCTTTCCTTTCCCACAGGTTTTTAGCACCCTTAACCCTAGGCGTGCTTATCCAGGAGTATATATTTTTTCTTCTGGATGACCAAGGGATTAGGGCTGGGTGTGTCTTTTAGGGGGCACATACCACCCACTTCCTTGTTTTGGTCCTGAGGAATACCGGGGATTTTCCCCTTATGGTAGAAACATGTCGACCAACACATAAACAGAGATAAGTAGGTCGTAACTCCCCTACTACTATCTCACCTATATTTTTAATTTTGTCCAGTTACTTTTTTATTAAACATTGTATAAAAGCATTAACCAAGACAATTTTAACATTCACACTCTTTTTTGTTCGCACCCCACACTTCACTACCTGCTCCACTGCAATTGCAGGTGTTGAAGCACACCCAAGTGACGCTAGGCCACTTGGGTGGGCCCCGATGATGAAGCAAGTCACCACTAGGTGGTGAGTGAGGGGTTTATTAACAAAGGAACATTGTGTCCTGAGTTTAGACAAAAGCCTTCTGTTACCCTCATCGGGTAGTACTCCTCCATTTGTTCTTCTGAACCTTGACCAGGGAATCAGGAGTATTCCCCGTCCGACTACTACGGACGCAACTCCTTACTCTCCCTCTTGTTTTCCAAAACCACACATATTACAAGCCACTGGTGTGACTGTGCAGCGAGTGTGTTATAGGAATGTAATTTACAATTGACTTCACATTATAATATTTCCGTATTTGAAGAGTCCTGAAAGCACGAGACCGAATGGAAGATCAGCTTGAATCATTTCTTCACTGAGTGGAAGAATCGTGTATTGATCAGTTTGCAGAGCAGTGGGACTGAACACATAAAGATGCAGCAGGTGAGACAAGGCCTTCTATGCAGCCTCTGAGTATCCTGAAGAGGGGGCTGTAAAGGACAGGTTCAGATATAGCAACTTTTGATCCAGGAAAGAAATGCGAAGCACTATCAGCTGACAGGGAAAGACAAACATGGCTTCCTTTTTATCCAGGAGTGTAGATCAGGCAGACACTGAGCCTTCTCTGCAGAACCTCTTGTAAAAGGGACACTCAGTGTAGGAGAGTAGGGTCTGCAATCCTATGATCACCCAGATTTTTTGCTTTTGTTTCACTGGTTTACGACTTTCTCTGGCTGTGGGCCTGCCAATCAGACCCACAGCCTGGCTGTTCTCTTTCTAAATTACAACATGTACCCTAGGTGCATTTACCAATTGGTACTGGGCCACCTTATCAGACCCTGTAACTCAGGGCATAGGTGTACCCAGGGCTGCCAGGGGCTGCAGCATGTATTATGCCACCCCTGGCTGGCCTCCTAAATTTGACACAACTGGCTGCATGACAGCTGGGGCAAAGTCGTGTAATCACCCTTTGCTGTAGGTGTAGTATACCTATACCTAACCCTAAAATGGACACACAGATTCCTATCAGTCACTCCTATGGCAGGCCTTGACAATCCTGAAGGCAGAGTGCTTGGAATCGTGTGAGATGGTGCTCTGGCATGAGCTGAGCCTGTCTGCAGCTTGCGGAACCAAGTCCTAATAGCTGTTCCATGATATCGCATACCATATACTCTTAAGTGCATTATAATCCTCGCGGTTAAATGCTAACTTTGGTATTGCTTTATCAAAACATGTCGAGTAAGGTGTCATACGAATTGGAATACTAACCCCTCGCCAATTCTGGCAACGGGGTTAGCATTCCACCCTTCTAGAGGGACACGACATGTATGTAACTGTGAACCCCGGTTAAAGTTAACTGAAGCCTCAGCTCCACAAAATGGATGCTGCCACCACAGACACGAGTCTGACCCCCTGCAGCTGGGAGTCCTCCCAGCGAGGGGAGCCTGGACAAAGGGTTTCCTGTCAGGGGCGGTGCTAGCACCGTCCCAGACATGGTTTTGTGTATCCTGGGTAGGCAGGGCTTTACAGGAAGGTGACTGCTGAGTGGCACCCCGGTGCTCACTACGCATAGGCCGGTCTGAACCAGTTCCAGGGGCACACCAGCCCCTGGCCTGGGGAAGTCCGGCATGGCAGAGGGGTGTAACCACCCCCCTCCTAGTCCCACCCATAGGCAGGACCTAGTCACCGGGTCAGCCCCCTTTTTTAGTATAAAGATGGGAGCGGGCCCCCTGTTCAAATTAGATCATCTTTGGAATCAAGACACGACTTTCTGCGAAAGGACTTCACGATTTCTTCATCAAGATTCTCCCTTGTGGCTAAGGAGTAGTCACCCTGCATCCGCAGGCACCATCCTAAAGAACACTGCGGTCTGCTGCAAGTCCTTCATCACGAATCCGACGACCCAGCTCAACGAGACCCGGCTTCCCTGGCACCCTTTTGAGTCCTATGCAGCTGCAGCCCCTGGGCTAGGTAACTTCGGCATTTCGGTGCCCCAGCATAGCCTCACTATCCAAGGGTCAGAATCTACTTTCGTTTTCTCCCTACCAGGTCGGGTTCGCCCGAGAACACTAACTTTGCAAATTCTAGCTACCATAGACTTTGTCCCGCATCTCGCGTGAGAGTGCACACACTGCACCCGAGTCCCCTGGGTCTCCTAGAAGTAATCTAACGATTCTATAGTCAAGTCCTAGCGATTCCAAAGCCTATTAATACTGTGCTTACCTGCTAGTAATTTCGCATTCCACTTTTCAAGTATATGGTTTTCCGTGCCCCTCGGGCATTTGTATATACTGTGCTAACTTAAGTATTTTTGTAAGAGTTTTGGTTTGTGCTTAGTACCCTGTCCTCATAAAGAGTACAGGGCTGTTGCGATCTTTAATAAATAACTGTTTATTTTCATAACACTTGTGTGGTGTCCTTTCACTTGGTGTTCAAGGGGTATATGTGGTATAACAGCTGGCTTAACACGCCCTCTCGAGTCTTTAGCCTTAGACTGCTCGTATCCACGCTACTAGGATAGCTGGTCTATAAGGTTGACTTACAACCAATCATCAATAAGGGTTGCTGGACTGATACATAGTGTTCACTAGAATAGTGAGCACTGCATATCAGGCCACCTTCCCACATTGGTGAGCAGCGGTTGGGATTTGAGCTTGCTGTTGTTTTACCACACGTATCCTAAGAATATCTTGTTGAAAGATCACATAAGTACTGTTAGGTACATATAACTAAACTTAGAATACTCTGAGTTCTACTGAACCAGCTGTTGTAGCTCCTCAAGGCTTAGCACACCTTGGCTGCAACTCTTAGCAAGGGATCAGTAGGTAAACACATAGTGTAGGTAGGTGCATCACTTACACCACACTAGAAACAGTATGTCGGACAAAGGAGGAAACTCTGAGTCTCCCCTTGTGTCAGCTGACCCTCCACAGGTCATCCCTTCAAGATATACTGTGCTGAGCTTCAAGGAGTTAAGACAAGTGTGTCACTCCAGGAAGATCAAGCAGGGGTCTAACCCCACAACTTCCTTTCTGATTGGTCTCTTGGAGACTTATGATGCCAGAAAAGCTGAGGCACTTCTTAGCTCTTCTAATCCAGAAGGAGGCATGCCTCCCCTTGAGGGAACCAGAGGAGACCCTGACCTCATCCACCTCTCAACTGAGAATGAAGATGTAGAGGAGGATGAGAATGAGGATCCCTCTGGAGATGAGGCAGACAAGGGACAGGTAGAAGTCATTAGACTAACCAGGTCCAACTTAAGCAAACATGACAGTGGTACTGGGGGACCCCTGGGGCCACTATCAGGTCAGCTTAACATTGGGAATGGACGAGCCAGATCTCTGTCAAGAGGCTCTGGCAGATCCCTTCAAACCAATGGCTCTCACAACTCTTCTCAAAGAGGGATGACATCCCCTCAGAGGAGAGTGTATGAAGCTAAAGAAAGGGCAGCCAATCTGAGGATTGAAAGGGAAGAACTTGCCCTGGCCAAAGAGAGGCTTGCCTTTGCTAGAGAGCAACAGTTAAGTGGGGTAGTCCCCACTGGTGGCAGCATTGTACCTAGCAATAGGGAAAGGAGTTTTGATACAAAGCACCTTGGTAAGATAGTGCCCCCCTTTAAACAAGGGGATGACATCCACAAATGGATTACTGCTTTGGAGAGGGCCTGCACTGTGCAAGGTGTTCCCCAGAGTCAGTGGGCAGCTATCTTGTGGCTCTCCTTTGAAGGTAAAGGTAGAGACAAGCTCCTCACCACAAGGGTAGAGGATGCTAACAATTACAAAATCTTGAAAAATACACTGGTTGAAGGGTTTGGCCTAACCACTGAGCAGTACAGGGTGCTGTTCAGGGATACCCAGAAAACTCAGTCTCAAGATTGGTCTGACTTTGTAGATTGTGCCACTAAGGCTTTTGAGGGCTGGTTGCTGGGCAGTAAGGTTACTGATTATAAAGGATTGTATAATTTGATGATGAGAGAACAAATTTTAAACAATTGTCAGAACCAGTTGTTGCATCAGCATCTTGTTGACTCAGATCTGACCTCTCCCCAAGAATTGGGAAAGAAGGCAGACAGATGGGTTAGAACAAGAGTTAAACAGAACCAGGGCCAGAATCAAGGTGGTCAGAAGAAAGCAGACCAGAAGGGTAAAGATTCTAAGGGGGAACAAAATGACCAGAAGTCTTCGACAGGTCCCCAACAACCCAAAGAGGGTGGGGGTCAGGCTCCCCAAAAGAAGAAAGAAGGCCAATCTAAAAGGTGGTGCCAATACTGCAAAAGTAAAACTCACTGGTTTAGTGAGTGCACCAAGAAAGGAGGAGGGCAGACTCCTGCCACTGCAGCCCCTAAGGCACCTGTGCCCCCTAGTACAGCCAGCAGTGGTAGTGCACCTCCCAAGGGTTTAGTAGGGTTAACCCTGGGTTCTGAGGGGTGTGACAACTTAGTTGGTACACTCACTCAGGCTGTCCTTGTCAGTACAGGGGATATGGATATGTCCCCTGACATAAGTCCCAATACTTTGGGCAAATACAGACAGACACCTTTCATTAATGGAAAAATGGCTCAGGCCTATAGGGACACTTGTGCCAGTGTCACAATGGTGACACCTAAATTTGTGGACCCTGGACAGATCATGCCAGGTACAGAATTCCTGGTGACCAATGCAAGCAATGTCACTACCAATCACAGTATGGCAATTGTAGCTTTCTCCTGGGGAGGGGTAACTGGCCAAAAGAAGGTTGTAGTTAGTTCAGACCTCCCAGTGGATTGTTTGTTGGGCAATGATTTGGAGTCATCACAATGGTCAGAAGTGGAGCAGAGGACTCACATGGAAATGTTAGGCTTGCCAGCACATGTGTTTGCTGTGACTCGGTCACAGGTCAGGAAATGCCCCACTGAACAGGTGCTGGATCCTGGAACAATGGACCAGACACCTCCCAAGAAGAAGAGCAGTAGGGTTAAGGCTGTGCCTTCCCCCTTGCCCCAGGTTGAGGATCAAGTCTCAGAGGAGGCTGACCTACAGGAATTGAGGGAAACTGAGCCCAGAGAGTTTGAACTTGATCAAGTTGAATTCTTGGGTTCAGGGGGACCCTCAAGGGAAGACCTGGGGACGGACCAGTTAAGCTGCCCTTCTCTTGAACCCCTCAGACAGCAGGCTGCTGCTGAGGCTGCTGGGAACGCGACAGGTACCCACAAGGTATACTGGGAAGATGGACTCCTGTACACTGAGTCAAGAGACCCCAAGCCTGGCATGACCAGGAGGCTGGTTGTACCCTTGTCTCAGAGAGGTTTCCTACTTACCTTGGCCCATGAGATTCCCTTAGCAGGTCACTTAGGCCAGACAAAGACTTGGGACAGGCTTGTCTCACACTTTCACTGGCCTCACATGAATGAGGATACCAAGGAGTTTTGTCGCTCCTGTGTCACTTGCCAAGCCAGTGGTAAGTCAGGTGGCACAACAAAGGCCCCCCTTATACCAATGCCTGTGGTGGGGGTGCCCTTTGAAAGAGTGGGGATTGACATTGTTGGTCCAATGGAACCCCAGACAGCATCAGGGCACAAGTTTATACTGGTGGTAGTGGATCATGCCACCAGGTATCCTGAAGCTATTCCACTTAGGACCACCACAGCACCTGTGGTGGCAAGGGCCCTAGTTGGAGTGTTCTCCAGAGTGGGCTTCCCTAAGGAGGTTGTCTCTGACAGAGGTGCAAACTTCATGTCAAGCTACTTAACTGCTATGTGGAAGGAATGTGGTGTCAATTACAAATTCACTACACCCTATCATCCACAATGCAATGGGCTTGTTGAAATTCAAATTCAAATTCAAAATTAGCTTTATTCGATTTGTTTGATAAAATCATAAAAGCATACAAGTACATTTTATACAACAAATTTAAAAGATTTTCCCCAACGAAACATTTATAAGAATCTGTAAAACAGTTTTCCAAATGGAAGAAAAGTCGATGATGAAATTACGGCAATCGGCCTCATGTAAAAACATGTGATAAGATTTAAACATGTAAGGCTTACATCATAGAATTTCTGTATTTCATCACTGACATTAAAAAGCGAGAAACGACAAAAATGACATATACCTTATCTAACAGAAGTAACTTCAAGTAAGCGTTTTTACATGTTCTTATGCCCCAGTGTTTAAGAAGAGGTAAAAGATACAATTTTATTGGGGCAGAATACAGATTGCAAAAGAACATAATATGAATGTTACTTTGTGATGAGTGATCATCGCATGGACAAATTAGGTTCGGAGAAATCCAATCATTTTGTTTTGGAAGAGTGACCATACGGAAGAAGGTGCCTAGTCGCAGCCTGGTAAGAAGCATGCGAGGATAAGGTGCAGTTTCGGTCCTGAGATACAATTGCAAACCTTCGATGGGAGTGATTATTTGGTAACTCAGGGTGGTATTTTTGAGTTTCTCCGTGTCCCATCTAACACCTTCCAGGTGGGTAATTAAAAGTTTTTTGAGGGCCGACCTAGACAGATGTTCTAAGGACTCTGGGTCGTCATAGTATTCAGGATGACCAATCTTGGAGAACATCAACCGGACATGTCGCATCCATTTGATTTTGGATGCGGCGTCCAAATTCATGCAATCAGTGATGAGTTCTCTATTAAATTGGCATTCCCTGGTAGTCCAGATTTTGTGCCAAAGCAAACACGGTGACAGTTTTATGGAGTCGCTAAGGTATTTGAGGCCAGTCTCAATGTGAGTGATAAAGGTTGAAGTAGATTTACTCACACCCAATAAGTAGCGAATAAAAAGATTCTCACAAATTTGGAGTGAGGACACATCTTCAAAGCCCCATAGGCCTGCTCCATAGGTGACTGTCGCTACACACTTGTCTAGGTAGATCTGTATCATCTCAGCAGTCGGTTTGCCCCCAATTTTCGCTGCAAAAGTTCTCAGGGCCCCAATAGCACGGGTAAAGGCAAGCCTCCTAGCCGATACTGCATGTTTCCAGGCTCCTTTTCTCTCAAAAACAACACCCAAATAACAAAAAGTGTCTGTGCACTCAATTCTTTGCTCGTCAAGGTATATCGAGCATTGTGGCCTTTTGCTCTTTTGGGTGCACGGCATGGAGAAAGTTTTTGAGATGTTCACTTTCAGATTTCTTTTCCCCATGTAGGATGAAAATTCTCTTACCGCTCTCTGCAACCCTACCATAGTCCTAGACATAATTGCCGCGTCATCGGCGTATAATAGGATAGGTACAGGCCTACCATTGACAGCTGGATAGTCATTTTGCAAATTTGTTAGATGGTCTACAACAGAGTTGATATAAAAGCTAAAAAGAAGGGGCGCAAGTATACAGCCTTGCCTCACCCCTCTATTTATGGCAAATTTCTGTGTACATTGCCCCTGGGTCCCGAACCTCACTCTGGCACCGGCATCTCTGTACAGTTCTTTTATAAATACAACGATGGTAGGATCCACCCCAATAAGCTCCAATGTTGACCAGAGCTGCAGATGATCCACACAATCAAATGCTGAGCTAAGGTCAACAAATGTAACAAACAGCTCCCCTTTTTTGGCCTCAGTAAATTTGGACATCAATAAGGACAGGTTTAAACATTGTTCCTGGGTACCCAGTCCCTTTCGGAAGCCATATTGTAGTTCCGAGATGACCTTGTTTTCTGTCTCCCAGTGCTGAATCCTCTTAAGGACGATCCTTCCTGCGATTTTCATGAGGCCGTCTAGTAACGATATAGGACGGTAGCAAGCCGGATCGTCCCTATTTCCCTTTTTAAAGATGGGGACCACAATAGCGTCTGACCAGGTGTTAATTAAGCCGCTTTTGTTTCCCATATTTAAAACGTTAGTTAAGAGCGGAGCCCAAAATTCCAGATTTGTTTTGTAGACATCCACTGGTGTGTGGTCCGGACCAGGGGCTTTCCCTGAAGGGCTTTCCCTGATTGCATTTTCAACTTCTAGGGTGGTAAAGACCAAATCGATTGGATATGGGGAAACTGGGGGATCACTTGACTGATTGTCCTGCGTGAATTTGTTCAGGGATAAAAGTGCCTTTTGTTGATTCATGTTGTCCCCCTGTCTGTTGGTGTAGAGTTTGCCATAGTGTTCAACCCAGAGCTCGGCTGTGATTGCTACATCTATACAATTGTCAGTATCTTTTGTGTTGTATACTGATCTTATCACTTTCCAGAAGAGGTTGGTGTCCTTGTTCCTGGCAGCTTCCCCCAACGCTTCCCAGGCCTCCTTTTTCATGGTTGCTTTCCGGAGGTTAATTTCTCTCTTATACTCTCGTCTGGCCTCAGAGATTTGGACCCTGTTTTTCGGAATGGCGTTTAAAGCTTTCTTCAAGTTCTTTAAAGCAGCTGTGCACCTAGAGTCAAACCACCCGGATGCACGTTTCCCATTCTTTTTGTGACTCTTAGTTAGAACACCTTTTATGTACTCCTGAATATTAGCGAAAGCTGCCATAATCGCCTTAGGATCAATATCTTCTTCTAAACAGACAGATATGTCTGCAAAGCAAGATGATATTAGGTTGCGGAAGAAGATTGTGGGGTTCACTTTCTCCCACTTAAGCACATAGCCATTTATCTTTGTTAAGGTAACCTCCAGTGGATAAAGTGGGCCGCTAGATTCCTTTGCTTTCTCCACTGGGAGCCTAACCCCAAAGGTAATCGGGTAATGGTCACTCATTGGGTCATCCCCTATCTCCCAAAAAGTTATAAAATTGGGTGTAGTGGGGGATATCAGTGCAAAGTCAATTGTGGTTTCACAACCTCTTCCATTATATGTTGGGGCAAAGGGAACTGGGGGAGAGCATGCCTGATTAATGAAGGTGAGATCAAAAGTAAATATAATACTGTTAAGGAGGGACCCCAGCTTGGTGTGTGAAAAGTGAAAAGGGCCGTCCTCCTCACGATCTGCAAGGCCGCACAAACCTAACTCAGAAAGTGGGCAGACGGCACAATTAAAGTCTACCACCCAGAGAACTGTATGGTCTCCCGTGTTTTGATCTCTCACTTTATGGATGTGGTTTGACATTTTATTCAAAATGAGTTCCATATCATTTGCTGGCATATTGTTATAAAAGTTCACCAGTATGACCTTTTGTGTGGTGCCCCATTTAAAAGAAAGGATTTGGAAATATTGGTCAGAGTGGAAATTATACACCTTTATATCCCCTACATTCGAGGTGTATATACACAGTCCCCCTTTATTGCGGCCCTGAAGGGAGGGAGCAGCCGGTGAGTGGAAGGTTCGATACCCCATGATATGCCTTTCCTCTGCGAGCCAAGTTTCTTGCAGGCAAAGTATGCCATGCTTCTGCACGGTCTCCTGCCAGGGTGTGTGCATGATCTTATTACCCAGGCCTGCTACATTCCAGGATAATAGTGAGTGTTTTAGTTCGCTAACTACCTGATGTGTTTGGCCCACTCTCTCTGTTACGTCTACCTGGACTTGGAGATGTACCCTATCTAGGTGTTGTATGGCTCGGACTGGAAGCGGATGCTGGACGGGGGAGGGTGGTACCACGTCCAAATGGGTCGAGTTGTTAACAGTGAGTGGTGATGCATTGCTATTACTGGCAATCATTACGTGATTTTGGTCACTTGGTCGGGGTGGGGGATCGACGGTTCCCAGTCAATCCACCTGATCTAGACATCCAAACCTATTCATAGTGGGTGCACCTTCCCACCAATTGTTAGTGGGTTGCCATCCCTGCCCCTGCCCCTTCCATCTATGATTGTGGACTATGGTCCAGGCCCCAGGATGCTCTGCTCCCTGTTTTGGAGGGTAAAAAAAGGTAAGGGGTTTGGTGACAATGGTTTGTTCCGTCGCGTATGGGTCCCATGTGGTGATGAGGTGGGCTGTGTGAGGGTCTGCAAATGACACCACGATACAGTCTCCTGGTATCGATTTGTGAGTGCGGCCCACCCAAGGGACTCTCCTGACCATTAGGACCCTACTCCTGTTGGTGTGAGGGAGCTGCCTATTGGCATTTAACCAGTGGATCACTTTGTTTTTTAAGGACCACTGGGTTTCCACAATGTCAGGGGCAAGCGGAGGTACCCCGGCCAAGATAACCACGTAGGGCCCAGCCTCAGGGGGGAGATCAATGTAGCCTCCGCAGAAGTTCTGATGATTTTGGTGTGTATTAGGTATGCGCTCTAAGAGAGGAGTGATAGGGTTACTCGCCTTCTTGTCGGATCTAGAAGAAGGTTTGGGCTGGACATGTTTTTTGGGAGGTTTTTCCTCTATTTTTGGTGGGTTGGCAGCAACATTTGCAATTGTCCTAGGTTTGGGAATTGGAGTAGGTTTGGGTAATGGAGGGGGTAAGGGTGCGGGCAGAATCAAAGGGACGGGGGGACCTCCTTGGACGCTGTAGCTGCTTTAATGCCAGTGTTAGAAGCTGGAGCAGGTAGAATACCAACATTTCTAACTAGGGGGGGACCCTCATTAATGTGGGGATGTGTTGCTTCCAGCTGTTTTAGGCTAAGCGTGGCCAGGGATACTAATGCTTTATCCATTTCGAGAAGGTGATTCTCAATACGTGACAGTCTGAGTTCAAAAGGTGTCAATAGTTGTTTTAAAGTGACCCAGACTGTTTGGAGAAAATCTTCATCATCTCCCGCTTTATCCATGTCCCCCCCTATCTCTTTTGGCCCTCCCAGTGTTAGGTTATCGACAAGGATAGTAGGATTCTCTACCACAGGGGCAGTAGTGGAGGTAAAGTAAGTGAGGTTGCTATCACCCCCTGTTGGCTGGGTTGCTGGAGGTGGTGTTTGTTTAGAATCCCCTGTGTTGGGTAGAGTCCTTCTATGATTGAAAAACTGCTGCCTTGCAATTTTGGCTTTCTTACGAGCATAGGCAGATTTTGCATTGTTTTTCTTTTTCAAGACTTGGCGACCTGGGTTTGTGCTTTTTGCTACAGAAAAGGAAGGGGCAGTTATGTCCGGCAAGGTGGTAGAGTTTCCCTGTTTGGTAGATGGTTCGCCCTCTCTAGGTTGGATGGTCATGGGTGAGAAGATAAAGGAAGAGTCTAGTGGTGGCGGAGAGGAAGAAGGGGGGGAGTGATGTACATCGGCGAGAATCAACAGAGGAGGGGGGCGTGCAGCCTGTTGGGGAGATGCAGCGGACGCAATGTTTCCCAGGGAAGATTTTTTAGAGTTAGCAAATGTTTGGGAGAGTCTGCGTGCAGCGTCTAACTCCATTGAAACCCTTTTCTGCATTTTTATGATTTCGGCATCTATTGCCAAATTTGTTTTTACAAGGAAAGCGTCCAAGGTACCATTTGGCTTGGTTAAACCCAGCGCAGTCTTACTGCGACTCCCCCGAGTACACATAATGTGTGACAGTTACGGTTTCTGTATGGTACTCACTAGACTCAAAGTCCAGGCACGATGACCGTCGAAGGAACCAAGGGGGGTGGGCCAGGCCAGTCCTCTTAGTCCTCGAACGGCCTCAAACGGTCCCGCCCTTGTCCCGGGCTTCTCCCGGCGCCCTCCCGCGCGCTCCCGCGCAGAGGGGATGTTACTTGACTTTTATGCCTATAAGATTGGTGGATGAGGGGGCGGGGCCGGCAGGGAGAGGAGCCCAGCTGATAACGGGCGCGCGGGGACTCCTGGTCTATGGAGTCCTCCGCTCTACCCTCGCAGCCCTGCCGGTTGAGTCGAGCCCCTTGAGAATTTGCAGCCGCTGTGTATCCGCGAAGCGGGACCCGCGAAGCGGGTCCGGCGAGCAGGGGCGGCACACAGCGGTCAGGAACAGCGTTGTCCGAATCAAAGTGCCCAGCGATGACAGGATGAAAGGTTCAACAGGACCCTAAAAGGGATGATTCATTGACTACCTGAAAAGCTCAGGCGTAGATGGGATGTCCTGATTCCCTGCCTTCTGTTTGCTTACAGAGAGGTCCCACAAAAGGGGGTTGGCTACAGCCCTTTTGAACTTTTGTATGGGCATCCTGTGAGAGGCCCCCTGTGTTTGGTGAAGGAAGGATGGGAGAGACCTCTCAAAAAGCCTGCAACCAGCATAGTGGACTATGTACTTGGTCTCCGCTCCAGGATGGCTGAGTATATGGAGAAGGCATCTGAAAACCTTAAGGCCAGTCAAGAACTTCAAAAAGCTTGGCATGACCAAAAGGCTGTCCTGACTGTTTATCAGCCTGGACAGAAGGTGTGGGTGTTGGAGCCAGTGGCCCCAGCAGCACTCAAAGACAAATGGTCTGGGCCCCACACAATTCTTGAGCAAAAGGGAGAGGTCACCTAGCTGGTGGACCTTGGAACTCCCAGGAGTCCCCACAGGGTACTCCATGTCAACAGGCTCAAAGCATATGTCGACAGGAAGGACATGAGCTTGCTCATGGCCATAGATGAGGGACAGGAGGAAGAGAGTGACCCTCTCCCAGACCTGCTCACTCAGAATCCTGATGATGGGTCAGTAGATGGTGTTGTCTTTTGTGGCAGCCTCTCTGAGCATCAACAGAAAGACTGTAAACAGGTTCTTCAGTCTTTCAGACATATGTTTTCTCTGACACCCAGTCAGACCAATTGGTGTACCCATGAGGTTGACACTGGTGACAGTCTGCCAGTTAAGAGTAAAATCTACAGGCAGCCTGATCATGTTAGAGACTGCATAAAAACTGAAGTGCAGAAAATGTTGGAGTTGGGAGTCATTGAACCCTCAGATAGCCCTTGGGCTAGTCCAGTAGTTCTAGTGCCAAAGCCTCACACCCAGGGTGGTAAGAGAGAGATGAGGTTTTGCGTAGACTACAGGGGTCTCAATGCAGTCACTAAGACTGATGCCCACCCAATACCAAGGGCAGATGAGCTGATAGATAGATTGGCTTCTGCCAACTACTTAAGCACATTTGACTTAACAGCTGGGTATTGGCAAATCAGGTTAGCTGAGGATGCCAAGCCCAAGACAGCATTTTCAACCCCTGGTGGGCATTATCAATTTGTGGTGATGCCCTTTGGTCTGAAAAATGCACCTGCCACCTTCCAAAGGTTGGTGAATCAAGTCCTTACTGGGCTGGATGACTTCTGTGCAGCATATCTAGATGATATTGCTGTCTTTAGCTCCACCTGGGAGGATCACCTGGTCCACCTGAGGAAAGTGTTAGAGGCTCTGCAAGCAGCAGGCCTCACTATCAAGGCCACCAAGTGCCAGATAGGGCAGACACAGGTTGTATACCTGGGCCACCTTGTAGGTGGAGGCCAGGTTCAGCCACTGGAGAGCAAAATACAGTCAATCAGGGACTGGGCTCCTCCAACCACCCAGACTCAGGTTCGAGCTTTCTTGGGCCTGACTGGTTACTATAGGAAGTTTGTCAGGAACTATGGTTCAATTGTGACACCATTAAATGAACTGACAAGTAAGAAAATGCCAAAAAAGGTTCAGTGGACAGCAGGCTGTCAAAAAGCATTCGATGACCTAAAGCAGGCCATGTGCACAGCACCTATCCTTAAGAGTCCAGACTACTCCAAACCATTCATTGTCCAAACAGATGCTTCTGAGTTGGGTGTGGGAGCTGTTCTTTCTCAACTGAATTTTGATGGTCAAGACCAGCCCATTGCTTTTATAAGCAGAAGGCTGACCCCCAGAGAGAAGAATTGGTCAGCTATTGAGAGGGAGGCCTTTGCTGTGGTTTGGGCCCTGAAGAAGCTGAGGCCATACTTGTTTGGCACTCACTTCAAGATTCAGACCGACCATAAGCCCCTCTTGTGGCTAAATCAGATGAAGGGTGAAAACCCCAAACTGCTTAGGTGGTCCATTTCCCTACAGGGGATGGACTTTACAGTGGAACATAGACCTGGTACTGATCATGGCAATGCCGATGGGCTCTCCAGATATTTCCACTTAGAACAAGAAGACTCACCTGGTCAAGGTTAGCTTATTGTCCCAAAGTTTGGGGGGGGGGTCATGTAGGAGAGTAGGGTCTGCAATCCTATGATCACCCAGATTTTTTGCTTTTGTTTCACTGGTTTACGACTTTCTCTGGCTGTGGGCCTGCCAATCAGACCCACAGCCTGGCTGTTCTCTTTCTAAATTACAACATGTACCCTAGGTGCATTTACCAATTGGTACTGGGCCACCTTATCAGACCCTGTAACTCAGGGCATAGGTGTACCCAGGGCTGCCAGGGGCTGCAGCATGTATTATGCCACCCCTGGCTGGCCTCCTAAATTTGACACAACTGGCTGCATGACAGCTGGGGCAAAGTCGTGTAATCACCCTTTGCTGTAGGTGTAGTATACCTATACCTAACCCTAAAATGGACACACAGATTCCTATCAGTCACTCCTATGGCAGGCCTTGACAATCCTGAAGGCAGAGTGCTTGGAATCGTGTGAGATGGTGCTCTGGCATGAGCTGAGCCTGTCTGCAGCTTGCGGAACCAAGTCCTAATAGCTGTTCCATGATATCGCATACCATATACTCTTAAGTGCATTATAATCCTCGCGGTTAAATGCTAACTTTGGTATTGCTTTATCAAAACATGTCGAGTAAGGTGTCATACGAATTGGAATACTAACCCCTCGCCAATTCTGGCGACGGGGTTAGCATTCCACCCTTCTAGAGGGACACGACATGTATGTAACTGTGAACCCCGGTTAAAGTTAACTGAAGCCTCAGCTCCACAAAATGGATGCTGCCACCACAGACACGAGTCTGACCCCCTGCAGCTGGGAGTCCTTCCAGCGAGGGGAGCCTGGACAAAGGGTTTCCTGTCAGGGGCGGTGCTAGCACCGTCCCAGACATGGTTTTGTGTATCCTGGGTAGGCAGGGCTTTACAGGAAGGTGACTGCTGAGTGGCACCCCGGTGCTCACTACGTATAGGCCGGTCTGAACCAGTTCCAGGGGCACACCAGCCCCTGGCCTGGGGAAGTCCGGCATGGCAGAGGGGTGTAACCACCCCCCTCCTAGTCCCACCCATAGGCAGGACCTAGTCACCGGGTCAGCCCCCTTTTTTAGTATAAAGATGGGAGCGGGCCCCCTGTTCAAATTAGATCATCTTTGGAATCAAGACACGACTTTCTGCGAAAGGACTTCACGATTTCTTCATCAAGATTCTCCCTTGTGGCTAAGGAGTAGTCACCCTGCATCCGCAGGCACCATCCTAAAGAACACTGCGGTCTGCTGCAAGTCCTTCATCACGAATCCGACGACCCAGCTCGACGAGACCCGGCTTCCCTGGCACCTCTGACCTCTACTCACCTCTACAGCAAAGCTGAGAACCGTGAGTGCGACGAGACCTCGAGGGACCGACGATCGCCAAGACTGCACGACATCTTTATTGCAAGCCCACCGTGTCCTCCACGGGTGAGTGCTTTGGGGTCCGAGAAGCCCCGACCCTGCGCAGCTCCAGCACCCAAGATCAGCCTCCCTGCATCTCCACGATCTGCGTGGGGCCCTTCTGCTGTTTGCTGTGCACCGCGTTGTTTGGCTACTAGCCGGCTGGCTTGTGGCCTTCTGAACGACGCCCGACGACATCACTGCTGCTGGTCTGGTTGCTCCAGACTGGCCCTTGCTTCCTTCTTGAAGAGAGGCACCCCGGACCCTCCTGGTCCACTCCAGACGCCATTTTAGGTCCACCGCGTGGGCTTGAATTTGCCAAGGCTTTGTTGCCCAATCCTGGGTCCAGCGACGCCGACAGCTTCTATCTTTGTGGGACAGCTCGATCCTCCTTCCTGGTCGCCGACAACGCCTCCTGGTCCGTGAGATCTCCGAGCCCAGCGTCACCCACACGCCTTGTCGAGGTGGCTACCATCCGGTGCCCTCCTGGTGCCCACTGACTACTGGCTAGTAGTCTCGAACTTGGTCCCCTCTGCTTTCAGGTGTCATCTTCCATCGATCCAGGCTTGGATCCACCGAACTTTCTTCACTGGTCGCCTGCCAGCAACTTCTTTCTTCCAGGCTCCTGGTCCGTCAACGAGGATTCCCGACGTCTTTTGAGTCCTATGCAGCTGCAGCCCCTGGGCTAGGTAACTTCGGCATTTCGGTGCCCCAGCATAGCCTCACTATCCAAGGGTCAGAATCTACTTTCGTTTTCTCCCTACCAGGTCGGGTTCGCCCGAGAACACTAACTTTGCAAATTCTAGCTACCATAGACTTTGTCCCGCATCTCGCGTGAGAGTGCACACACTGCACCCGAGTCCCCTGGGTCTCCTAGAAGTAATCTAACGATTCTATAGTCAAGTCCTAGCGATTCCAAAGCCTATTAGTACTGTACTTACCTGCTAGTAATTTCGCATTCCACTTTTCAAGTAAACGGTTTTCCGTGCCCCTCGGGCATTTGTATATACTGTGCTAACTTAAGTATTTTTGTAAGAGTTTTGGTTTGTGCTTAGTACCCTGTCCTCATAAAGAGTACAGGGCTGTTGTGATCTTTAATAAATAACTGTTTATTTTCATAACACTTGTGTGGTGTCCTTTCACTTGGTGTTCAAGGGGTATATGTGGTATAACAGCTGGCTTAACACGCCCTCTCGAGTCTTTAGCCTTAGACTGCTCGTATCCACGCTACTAGGATAGCTGGTCTATAAGGTTGACTTACAACCAATCATCAATAAGGGTTGCTGGACTGATACATAGTGTTCACTAGAATAGTGAGCACTGCATATCAGGCCACCTTCCCACACTCAGCACAGACTGTCCATCGATATAACAGGTGCAGACACCATTTCAGTCTATTAGAAGAGTTTGCAGAAAGTATTTTCTGAAAGCTAAAAAAGAACACACTCACTAGCAGTCGCGAGCCGCTGTCAACATGTAACAAACATCACCATCGCCCACAATCTTGGATTGCGGGTGTTAAGCTACAAGAAAGCACAGTCAGCAGCACAGCAATGCGCCTCACAGACTTTGTTGTCGTCAACATGATATATGTACCATTTTGCTCGATAATTGTATAATATTTCAATAATTTCTCATGCGAGTACTACATAAAATAGTGGATTAAATTTCAATATGTTGGTTTGTTGTTCTTTATAAGCCAAAGGAATCCATGTTTAACAGTTCAGGATATTACAGTTTATTAACTTCAGTGACTATCTATCTTTTCTTCTCCACATTACTGACAAGGTGACTACTTTATTTATTTACTATCACCCAGAAGTCAATAGTGTCTACTTTTCTTATGGTAGTTTCTTATTTTACATGTACACATATTATAATTTGTTTTGACTGTGATAATTAAGGGCCGTATTATGATATTGGTCAGGTGGACCGCCGACTGATATCGCGGTGGTCAGAAGGCAAGCAGTCGGCAGTCCAACCAATGCACTACAATACGACGGCCAGGCTGACGGTCGCAGTGCACTACAATACGACCGCCAGGCTGACGGTCGCAGTGCACTACAATACGACCGCCAGGCTGACGGTCGCAGTGCTCCTTTACACAGCAGCTTGTCCTGCGGCTCAGGAAAAGGGCCGCAGCACAGTTCGCCGTCTAAAGGAGAACTAAATTTGCCCCCTGGGCTTCTTTACAGTGGCCCACAATGGATGGAGGCCCTGTTTTGGCCCCCAAAAATCCGTTTTCAACAGCCTTTTCATGGCAGTCTTTTCGACATGAAAAAGCAGTCTGAAAGGCATATCGTAATACTCATGGCAGGGCCTGCCTCGGCACCGCCTCCATTCGGGATTGCGATTCAGACCACTGCCCCAATGGGATCACAGATCCTGTCGGAGACAGCAGTCTTCTCCCCAACCGTTTGGGTTCGACTGCCAGGATTGTAATCCGGCGGTCGGACAAAGGGTTGTCGGTCGTCCCCCCCCCCCCCCCCACAGGGCAGACTGATATTATAATCGGGCCCTTAATGTCAATCAAGTATTGTCCATCCACCATCCTTTCTACCCTCACCTGGTGAACCACCAATGAACTGTGAAATAAGGGAAGCAGGGTATCTGGCTTATGTGGAGATATTCGAAGGTAATTCATGTCCATCCGAATGAAATGTGTCTCTTCTATGGCATTGTTTGGGAGGATTCGGATTAAAAGAATTTAAGAATCTGCCTCCATTGGAAAGACCAGGTGAACTGATATAAACGAATATGCATCAAAACAAACTCTCATACAATATGTTAAAAAACAAAGTCTTTATGTGGTGCTACAAAGTTTATTCAAGTAAGCAAGGCAGTGATAAGTTTATTGTAGAATGCTTCCCAGCATTAAGATATCTTGCATCTCCATGTGATTTTGAACATTCCAGTTATGAACAAGAGCCACGAGATCTGATTTTCATGAAAGCCAACTGTACAAGAGAGATTATGGGTTTCTGCAGATATAACACTAAATGCTGCCACAGAAATTGCAAAAGGGGAAGAACGTTCTGAATCATTTACTCAGGAAATTAGAAGTGAACAGACACAGTAAATCAATATTGTACAGAAGAAAATATTGATGCTAAAAATAAGAAATGTAACATAACATGGTTATGAAGAAAAAATAAACTTGGCCCGTTACAGATGTTGGAGTCAATCACCGTTAAACAATTATAACCCCTTCGCTGCGGCGGTTCAAATGGGTTTGGGCGTGGAGCTGTGGTGCTCATGATGGAGCGCCCAGACCCCATCCAGGGCTTCCTGCCACGCGGCAGGCCCAGGAACAGACACGGGGCTGGGGCAACATTCTGGCCCGTCCAGCTGCCGGCTGAGGACCGCTAGGCCGAGAGGGGTCCCGGAGTACCTTGTCCCTATCAATCCGGAGGAAAATTACCCCATTGCTTGTAATCCGTGCACACAAGGTGACAGAGGGGACCCAGGGCGCAAACGTGCCCAACCTCCTGGAGCCCTTGCTGGGATCCTGGAGGCGAATGGCACCTCATCGGGACTTCCAGGGAAGTCCGGCCATCTGGTCGCTCCATAGGAAAGCATTGCGGGCGACCAGATGGCCGAGGCAAGAGGGGCGACAAGATGGCCGCGGCCGAAGTGACACCAATCTGCCTGCCCCAGGCCTGTAGGGATCAGGAGCTGCAGGGCTCCGGTGCTCCGGGGCTCCCTGCCGCGCGGCAGGACCCAGGACGGAGCCCCCGGTATGGAGGCCACCCTCTCAGGGGCCCCAGACGGGGCTCCCAAAACCCAGCGGATCAAGGGAAGGCTTCCTGGGCACCACGGAACCCAGTTCCGGGCCTTTGGCAGTGCGGCAGGCCAGAGGGACGGGGCCCTGGGCCCAAGCACCCGACTCGGGGCCCGGCGAGGCCCCTGGACCCTGCCGGGGATCCCAGGCCCAGAGGCACAGGGGAAGTCTACCCCGGGTCCTCCGGACCCCGTCCCGGGCACCCTGCCACGCGGCAGGACCCAGGATGGAGCCCCGGGCAAGGAGGCCAACCTCCCCGGGGCAACTGAGGGGCCCAGGACGGAGCTCCTGAACCCAGCCAAGCACGGGGAGGCACCCCGGGCACCACGGAACCCAGTGCCGGGCCTTTGGCAGTGCGGCAGGCCAGAGGACAGGGCCCTGGGCCGGAGCACCCCATCCGGGGCACGGGGACCCCAAGGCCCAGAGGCACAGGGGTAGCCTTCCCCGGGCCCTCCGGAACCCATCCCGGGCACCCTGCCACGCGGAAGGACCCAGGACGGTGCCCCGGCCGGAGCTCCTGAACCCAGCCAGGCTCCGCAGGCACAACGGAAACCGCTAGGCCGAGAGGGGTCCCAGAGTACCTTGTCCCTATCAATCCGG